>NC_058080.1:593181609-594470283 GCF_014858855.1 Bufo gargarizans | reverse complement strand
TCTCAGTGTAAAGTGTGCGCATTCAAAAAATATCTGACATCCAGTGTACTTTTCCAATAGACGGTGTCCGCTGCGGATAGTGACATTAGCTGTGCCAAGGTTCGGACTGGCCCACAGGGGTACAGAGGAATCCCCCGGTGGGCCCCTGAGTAAGCTGGGCCCCTAGTCTCACACCCCCTGCACAAGTGGCACATAACACATTAGATTTAGTACACTACATACATATATTCAATGTACAGCACCTCAACCAGCATATGTTCATATAAAAAACTTGTTAGATTATTTATGAATGTATCCGTAAAGTGGGCCCCCAAAATAAATCTTACTGGTGGTCCCTAGGTACTCCAGTTCGACACTGGCTGTGCCACATATCCAGTGTAAAGTGTGCGTATCCCAAAAATATCTGTGACATCCAGTGTACTTTTTCAGTAGACGATGTCAGCCGCAGACAGTGACATTAGCTGCGCCACATCTCCAGTGTAAAGTGTGCGCATCCCAAAAATATCTGTGACATCCAGTGCACTTTTTCAATAGACGGTGTCCGCTTCTGACAGTGACATTAGCTGCGTCAGATTTCCAGAGTAAAATGTGTGCATCCCAAAATGTATGTGTGACATCTAGTGTACTTTTTCAATAGACGGTATCCGCTGCTGACAGTGACATTAGCTGTGCCATAACTCCTGTGTAAAGTGTGCGCATCAAAAAAATATCTGTGACATTCAGTGTACTTTTTTAATAGACAGTGATAAAGTGTTGATTGAGAAGTTTCTTAGGGAAACCACAGTTGTGAATTTCTCAGCCATTTGTTGCAATCTCAATTCAGATGTCTCTGTGTCTGAAATTATATGTTTAATCATGAGCTGAGAAAGGGGAAGACACTTAACGACTCCTGGAGGGAGGCAGCTTTCAAAATATAATAGACTATTTTTGTTGGTGGGTTCGGTTCATATATATCCAAGCTTAGTACATTGTTTTTTACTTGGAAGAGAACATCTAGAAAGGAAATTTGTGTCCTACTGAAGTTATAGAGAAGGAGATAGATTTTACGTTCGTGTTGATATCCTGGTGAAACCGGAACAAGTCTTTGGAAGTACCCTGCCAAACACAAAAAAACATAATCTATAAAACATGACTATAGAAGAGCACATAAGTCACAGAAAGCTAGGTAATAAAACGTAACTTTTAATCACCAAATTAATATTAAATCACTTTGTATTCCTCAAAAAAATAGCCAACATAAATGATAATGGACCAAATTATAACAAAAAATAAAAAAATACAAAGAGGGGAAAGCGGAGTTATATATTAACTAGGGAGAAATGTCCCTAGCTAGTACCTCAACCCACAGGAACACCCTGATGGTGGGTGGCCTGTGGTCTCGTGCCTGCCCTGCCTCACCCTCTCATTGCCCTAGACACTCTCAACCTGTTTCCCCAATTATTGGTTCATCAGAATAATAATATGGGGCAATAATTCCTCAACCAACAAAAAGTGATAATAAATAACCAAAAGTGTTAAATTGCCATGGCGAGTACATTGGTGTTCACCTCGATATGGATGCACATCCCTGGTCAGATCACACCTCCACTTTATAAAGCTCACAAGCATGTAGAGCTACCGATGGATGGAGCATGCGCCAGATGCACGTGCGTCTCCTGTAACGGAAGTCCGGTCAGTGGAACGCAAAATGCTCTCCACCAACTAGGAAATTGATCAAGTGGAGCATACGCTTATGCATATGCGTCTCCTGAGTACTGGATATCCTAGTAGTGGAATGCAAGTGTGCCCCACCTACTGGACAACACAGTATGTGGTGGAGCGTTACCTGTTAGTGACCCAGCACTGGTGGTATCGGTACAAAGTTATTTAAAATCACATGTTGAAGGAAGGAATAGATTGTAGTTATATAAACCGGAGACTTAAATATGTCAATAATAATCATGAAAACAAGTGTGTTTACATCAGATTGACATAACCTCCCAGAGTATGTAACAATCAAAAAAGTTGAATACACAATTAACACATATGAAGTGGCTAGTATAAATATAGAGGGAAGCCCTTTGTTACTAAGGGTTACCAAGAATAAATAAAGATATTACTTTATGATGCTTTGTGCGCCGATATAAATGGTATGTTTCAGTGCCCCTTCCCTTCCTCTATCTGTCATGGGCCAGCAATTAAGCATCTGTATCGAGCTTATATCTTTGTGACCACTATCTGGTTGCCTTATGTATCTGCTCTAACTGCCTATGGATCAATATCTACATGATTGAATTCGCACTGGGTGACTGTATGTAGATACATTGATAATTGTTTACCAGGCTGAAGGATTGTATTGCCCCCTGTTTGGAAATTTTTAGAATAGGAAGACACATGCCCCTTTTTTCTATCTATAACTTTGTGACCATTAATTTGGTGATTAAAAACCCCTCTTATGTCATTGTTACAATCATGTTTACCTGAGATTCAGGTTTGATCATGCATATCGATTGTTGTTTGTGCTGATAATCTAATGAATCAGATATTTATGTGTCAACAATCAGGTGTATTTTTCTCATCTTTTAGTGTGGATTAATTATCAGTTAACAATCACACGTTTTTTTTTTTTTTTTTCTTGACCACTTTTTGATTATTACTTTTTGTTGGTTGAGGAATTATTTCCCCATATTATTCCACTGATGTACCAATAATTGGGGAAACGCGTTGGTAGTCTCTAGAGCAATGAGAGGGTGAGGCAGGACAGGCACGGGACCACAGGCCATCCACCATCAGGGTGTTTCTGTGGGTTGAGGTACTAGCTAGGGACTTGTTAGGGACATTTCCCCCTAGTTTACATTAACCCTGCTCTCCCCTCTTTGTATTTTCTATTATAATTTGGTCCACTATGATTTATTTCGGCTATTTAATTTTTTAGAGGAATATGAAGGGATTCAATATTAATTTGGCGACTGAAAAGTTAAGCTTTATTCCTAGCTTTCTGTGACTTCTTTGAAAAACTGCAGAAATGTACTGTATGTATGAGTATCTGACCAGTATTGGACTATTCTGTATTATTTCGTGCATAATTTTTAAAAAGGTAATTTGTATAGACAAGTCGTTTTTCTAAATACTTCTGATAAGTTCATGCCACATTGCGCCCCATTGCTGTTCCAGATGTCTGAATATATAACTGTCCCTCAAAAAGAAAGTAATTGTTTTTCAAAACATGGGTGGGAGTGTTGGTATACAAACTTGACACGTCCATGGTTACTAGGAAGCAATCATTCCATTTTGGACTCAAGTTACTGGTTTTGTTTAAGAAGTCAGTGGTATCAAGGATAAAAGATTTCCCCATTTGAGCACATGGACACAATAGCTAATACAGCATCCTGGATGCCGGTTGGAAGATAGACTCACATCCTAACACAATTGGTCTGCCCCGTTTGCATTCAAGTTTTTTATGATTTTTTTCAGTAGAGTATTTATCACTGCAATTCTAGGAAATTTTGCAAATTTTTAGTGTTCACCTGATGGAGTAGATTAGCCAGTCGTTAAAGATGTGGCTAATCCAAATATGTTTATTTTTAAAATTACATAATTTTTAAATGACATGATTAGGGGAAAAGAGTACTTTCTTTTACTCCTGAAGCTTTTATTTTTTATTTTATAAACCACTTTTTTTTATTTCACACGTTGACATTTAATGTGATTTTTTTTTTTACTGCTGATCTCTCCTGTAACTGGGACTGACATAGTAGCTCCAGTTACAGGAGGATTACAGCCCCCAGAGAGGCTGTACAGCACTATATTGCATAGTACATACTCATTGCAGAGCTGATCGAGGTCTAGGAAGAACTGGCAGCTTCTGAGGACTCCTTACCCCGGTGGTTACATGATCACTGGGACCAGAACAGGAAGCGGCATATCGTTCAGCGCTGTATATACAACGATCTAGAAGGTAGGAACACTGAGGAACCATCCCTGCCTTCTCTATGGGGTGCCCTGTTGTCACTCACAGTGGGCCTGCCGCTTAGCAGCTGCACAATTCATTTTGTTTTCCCTGTTTTCCAACACATGATAAGGTAAAATTAATGGTGCCATTAAAATATATCTCATCCCACCAAAATAAGCCATCACAATGGAAACTGAAAAACATATTGGCTCTTGGAAGGCAGAAGTAAAAAGCTAACATGCAAACACAAAAATTGGCCCGGTTCTTAAGGGGCCCGGCCCAATCATGAAAAAATAGCCCCATTGAATAATTTCTTCTCCACCAAACTTGACAAATATTGTAGATGTCTACATATTTTGACAAGCCCTAATTCAGACGATAAAGGAATATTACCGAGGTATACCTGGCACCCTCACAATCAGTTTCTTGTGGCAGCTTCCGGAGACAGAATCAGAAAGCTTCATTCACTGTAGAGTGGCCATGCCAGGATGCAACGGGTCAGCTCTCATTCAAGTGAATTTGATGGAATGGACCTGTGTTTCCAGCACATCCCACAGATACTTGATCAGATTAAGATCTGGGGAATTTAGAGTCCAAATCCACACCTTGAACTCTTTCTCATGTTCTTCAGACAATTCCTGAAATATTTTGCTCTGTGGCGAGGTGCATTATCCTTCTGAAAGAGGGCACTGCATTTTGGGAATACTGTTACTGGTAAGGGGTGTACTCAGTGGAGTGCTTAGGGTATTTGGCACCCAGGGTGTGTACTTTCTCTGGCACCCCCCATCCTCCCACTGAAACCATTAGAAACTTTATTTTTACATTTAAATATACTGAAATATTTATTTTGTTTGAAATAACAACAGAAAATTGCTTGTAAATGAGAATTTAAAGGGAATCTGTCACCATGAAAATATAATGTAAGCTTGGCATTACACATTTTGTGAGGGAAGGTGAAGGAAAAACTGCTGTTTTTGCACAGCTTTTATATTTTTTATTACAGGTTCACCTGACGGGGATGATCATGTTATATTTTTTATAGAGAGGGCTGGAGTTTTCACTGATGCCGGTGCACCCTGCCCTGATAGCAGGGGCTCAGCTGTCAGTGACAGCCGGACCCGTACCGCTGATCGGACGGGCACAGCTCCCATCTTGGGCCTCCTCTGTCTATTTGCCCAAACTGTCCCCTCTTTCGCGTTGTGCCCCATTTTTTTTTCTGGTGAATATTAAAACTATGACACTTTTATAGTGTCGTTGCCCTATACCCCTGAGGATGCCAGGGATCTGGCAAACATTATGGGGGCTGCGTATGAAGCGATTTTAGAGGATGGCTATCGTCAGTGCTGACCATAAACCTTATAATCAATGCGATTAATCAATGAAAAGGAAGCAATAGAGGGACGAGTGGTGACAGTGCACAGAACCACATCCCTGGTGCAGGAGTGAACGCAGAATAATACACTACGATAGTTCACCGGTGTTTAGTGGTCGGAGGACTTTTAATGAAATAGAGTGGAATTATTATTACAGATTATAGGATAAATGTAAATTAGGGGCTATCAGCCGTAGGGGGGGAGTTTTTATTTAGGAGAACCTAATACCCTTTATTTATCTAGGTCTGATTTGTTGAATTGACGTCTATCATATAACACCACAGCCCCTCATAGAGTATAGCATACAACACTCCGCAGTATATAGTGTAATACCCCACATTATATAGTATATAACATCGCCCAGTATAAAGCACCCCACAGTATGCAGTATAGCACCCTATAGTATATAGCACCCCACAGGGTGCAGTATAGCACCCTATAGTATACAGCACCCCACAGTATGCAGTATAGCACCCTATAGTATATAGCACACCACAGGGTGCAGTATAGCACCCTATAGTATACAGCACCCCACAGTATTCAGTATAGCACCATATTATATACAGCACCCCACAGTATGCAGTATAGCACCCTATAGTATACAGCTGTCACCTCCACTTCTGTGAGAAGGTCTGACAGATGTTCTTCTCTACCTCTTGTATGATGTTCCTTGTTTTGGTTTCACTTTCTCATCTCCTTTCCTTCTGCCAGGTGTCACTTATTTAGACATAATCGTCTTCCTTTATATTCCCTCCCTTACTGCCTCACTTTGCAGTTTATACTACTTCCTGGATGAAGTGTTCACTGCTGGAGGCTGCGTCTGCTGTTTGCTCAGATAAGTCCTTTACTTTATTGTGTTTGCTTGCTGGCTTGATTCTAGGTGACCCTGACTCCCTCCGTATTAAGTGCAGGGAGCCGGTGGTCGTGTCTCCTCACTATTATAGGGTTTTCAGGTGTCACACAGGCTTAGGTACATGGGCATGCAATCGTCTAAATTCAAGACCCTTGTATGTGCATAACAGTCAGGGAGCGCTCTTAGGGTTTTATAGGGCTCACCTAATAGCTCCTTAGTTTGGGATCAAGCCAGTTGTTTATTTATAAGTTCCAGCAATCTGCAAATCTCATCAATGACAACAGCACCCCACTATATGCAGTATAGCACCCTATAGTATACAGTACCCCACAGTATGCAATATATAGTATAGCGCCCCACAGTATACAGCGCCCCATAGTATATAGTACCCCACAGCATATAGTATATCACAGTATGCAATACATAATATAACACCCCACAGTATGCAATACATAATATAACACCCCACAGCATGCAGTACATAATATAACACCCCACGGTATGCAGTATAGCATCCTATAGCATACAGTATATCACTCCACAGTATACAATAGAGCAGTATATCACCCCACAATATACAGCACCCCACAGTATACAGTAGAGCAGTATAGCACCCTACAGTATACAGTAGAGCAGTATAGCACCCCACAATATACAGCACCCCACAGTATACAGTACCCCACAGTATACAGCACCCCACAGTATACAATATACAGCACCCTACAGTATACAGCACCTCACAGTATACAGTATACAGCACCCCACAGTATACAGTAGAGCAGTATAGCACCCTATGCTATACAGCACCCCACAGTATACAGTAGAGCAGTATAGCACCCTACACTATACAGCACCCCACACTATACAGCACCCCACACTATACAGTAGCTTACAGTATGATAACATAATAGCCCCTGTTACATTTTCCTGATGTAATCTTCTCACAAAAAAAAAGCTCCACAATTATGGCAAACTTCTGCAGCAACACTCCTGGTAGAAAGAAAGGACCTTTGATTACCTCATAGCTATGTGACCAGTAATATCAATATGTTACTGGTCACATGGTGATGATGTCATCAAAGGTCATTTCTCCTAGGAGAATCACAGCTCCCTTTCTTTGCAGAGACATTGTGCCGGGCTCTGCTGCTCGTCCTGCCTAAGCCATTCATTAAATAATTCAATGAATGGCAATGGCAGAATTCACTAGCGCTGCTAGACTCTCAGTCGTAGGCTGCTCCCTGGTGGCAGGCAGGCACGGCAGCACCCCCCTGTATAGCTGACAGTCTGACAATCGGGGTGGACCACCCCCCTTCCTAGGCATGCCACTGGGTGTACTTGGTCTGCAACAAACTCTTGGTAGGTGGGGTGTCAAAGTAATATCGGGACTCTAGATTTCCCAGCAGAACATTGCCCAGAGCATCACACTGACTCTGCCGGCTTGTCTTCTTGATTGTATGTTTTAGCTAGCATTTGGTGTTTGTTAATGAAATGCAGCATACAGTAAGTACACACTTATATTTTTTCAATCACAACATCTTTTATGACTGAAGCATGTTAGAAAATATTGCTATTTAATTACAATCAAAACACAGCCAAATTCTCATCTCTCCACCGTAAGCATCCATATGGCCTGTGCCCTGCCAGATGTAGCACTGCAATTTAGAGTGCATTTAGCATTAATGAGCATTCCAGATTATGTGACATCTAAATAATGTCATTCAGCTAGATGTAGCTGTCCAATAAATATCACTAATGAAGCAAAAATAACTTTCTTCCTTGTTGCACTTTAGTCTCATGACCTATATTCACCTTTGTACAGTATGTTACCATATGTTAGACCAAGCATTTTATCCAACTCATTGTCAATAATTTACAGAAACTGCCTAAAACTTTTTTACACACTGATATTTTCATAGGAAGAGTCTTAATATAATTCTGTTTGTGCTGAACATATGTTGTAAAACCTCCATATTACCAAGATGATATTTGTCAGAATATACTGGCAAAGGAACACATACTCTCAGCTCTCCTCTCATCATGTCTGCTTTATCAAATCGATCTGTAATACATTTTTCATGGCACTTACATGTTTTTTTTACCACCTGGGTTTAACCCCTTCTATACCGGATCATTTTTTCCCCTTCTGGCCAGGCAATTTTTTGTAAATATGACGTTTCACTTTATGTGGTAATAACTTTGTAACATTTTTATTTATAAAAGCCATTCTGAGATTGTTTTCTCGTAACACATTGTACTTCATGATAGTCATAAATTTGAGTCAATATATGTCACCTTTATTTATGAAAAAATATCAAAATTTCAATTTCTCTGCTTTTAAAACAGAAAGTGATACCTTATAAAATATTTATTACTTAACATTCCCCATATGTCTACTTTATGTTGGCATGATTTTGTAATTGTATTTAAATTTTTTGGACGAAATTTAGAAGCAATTCTTAAAATTTTTAAGAAAATTTACAAAAAACACTTTTTAAGGACCAGTTCAGGTCTGAAGTCACTTTGTGGGGTTTGTACAGTGGAAACTCCCCATAAATTACCCCATTGTAGAAACTACACCCCTCAAGTTACTCAAAACTGATTTTACAAACTTTGTTAACCCTTTAGGTGCTCCACAAGAAATTAAATTTCACTTTTTTCACAGATTTTCCATTTTAATCCATTTTTTTTTCTTTAACACATCAAGGGTTAACAGCCAAACAAAACTCAATTTTTATTACCCTGATTCTGCGGTTTACAGAAACATCCCACATGTGGTCGTAAACTGATGTAAGGGCACACGGCAGGATACAGAAGAAAAGGAGCACCATATGGTTTTTGGAAGGCTGATTTTGCTGAACTGTTTTTTAGATGCCATGCCCATTTGAAGCCCCCCAGAGGAAACTCCCAAAAAGTGACCCCAATTCTGTAAAATGGGGATAAGGTTTACTGTTTATTGGTACTATTTTTGGGAACATATAATATTTAATTGCTCTATATTATGTGTTTTGTGAGGCAAGGTAACCAGAATTGGCTGTTTGGGCACAGATTTTGTTTTTTACAACATTCATCTGACAGGGTAGATCATGTGCTATTTTTATAGAGCAGTTTATTATGGATGCAAGTATATCAAATATGTCTACTTTCTTTGTTTCCGTTTTACATAATAAAGCATTTTTGGAAAAAAAAATATGTTTTTGTGTCTCAATGTTCTGAATGCCATATTTTTTTTGCTGATCGTATTGTGCAAAGGCTTGTTTTTTGTAGGAAGAGTTGACATTTTTATTGGTACCATTTTTAGGTACATATAATTTTTTGATCATTTTTTATTATACTTTATGGGGCAAGGTCACCCAAAAATTGGTTGTTTTGGCACAGTTTTTATTTATTTATTTTTACAGCGTTCACCCTAGACGTTAGGTCATGTGGCATTTTCATAGAGCAGATCGTTATGGACGTGGCAATACTTAATATGTATATATTTTTTTATTTATTTAAGTTTTACACAATAATAGCTTTTTGGAAAGCCAAAACAATGATGTTTTAGTGTCTCCATAGTCTGAGAGCCATAGTGTAACGGGGCGCCGAAGGCGCACTCGGTCTCCCATCAGCTGCAGACCTGCTGCTTAGCTTCGGGAGCGAGGATCTGTGTTCGGCCTTGTTCCCAGGGCTAGCTGAGAGGCTCCCTGCATCCAGGTCTGCCTTGAGCGCCGAGCTAATCACTCGGTGCTCGACTTGTCTGTCTGTCGGTCATGTGACATGGCCCTCACTCTCCACTATAAACACAGGTAACCTGCTGGCTACAGGTTGCCTGTGATACTGGTCCATTGGTGCTTCCTTGTTCCTTGGTTCTAGTCTGTGGCTGCTTGTTATGATTGACCTCCTGACCTTGTGACCTTGGCTCATTCTTTGACCTCGACTTCGTCTCATCCTTTGTATGTATTTTCTCTCCTCGATTGACCTCGGCTCTGACTGTTGACTTTACATTTGCCTGCTCCATTTGTACTCCCGCTTCTCCTGGTTCTGACCCTTGGCTTGTTGACCTTCCGTATCTTTCCTCTGTGCACTTACGTAAGTAAGGGACTGTTGCCCAGTTACGCCCCATCGCCTAGGGCGGGTAGTGTAAGTAGGCAGGGACAGGGGTTGAGGGTGGAGTCAGAGTGCACCCTCTTTCCTTCCTCTCTGTTCCCTGACACATAGCTTTTTTTATTTTTTGACCGATTGTCCTAGGTAGGGTCTATTTTTTTGCCGGATGATGTAATAGTTTCGTTGGTACTATTTTGGGGTATAAGCTTTTTTGATTGGTTGGTGTTTACATTTTTGTGATGTAAGGTGACAAAAAATGCCTTTTTTTGGCACTGTTTTTATTTTATTTTTTTACGGTGTTCAGCTGAGGGGTTAGGTCATGTAATATTTTTATAGAGATCAGTACAGACCTCCAGCTTCTATTGAGTGACAGCCTTTATTCTTAGTGTTGCATTGTAAGAAAAAGCTAAAAGACTATAAAATGCATATATAAACTGCATAATATACATGAAAACAAAGAATCAATAATGTAGAATTAAATCTTGTTTCTGATTTAAACCTTGAAGTACAGAAGTACCCATGGAAAAGATCCAAAAAGCTTCTCTGTTTAATAACTTACGACTATAGTCTCCTCCTCTGGTGGGAGGGTTAACCCTTTCCAGGCCTTGTACCTGGAAGCTTAATGGATTACAGCATAATGGAGACTAACTGCTGATACATTCCTAGTTTTAGTGAAGGGTATGTCTGACAGGTGTCTGCGAATTCAAACTTTACGGCTTTTAGTTGTGCAGCCCACATATTGTAGATGGCAGATAGAGTACGTGATGCAATATACTACATGACTGGTATTGCAATTAACATATTGTTTTAGCTCAAAAGAGCATTGCATAGAAAAAGAGAAAATAGAAGAACCAGTCTGAATGTAGTTGCAACACGTGCAGATATGATGCCCACAATTATATGTGCCCTTGTATCTTAACGAGGTGGATGAGATGCAATTTTTTTCTTCTGTAAATAGACTAGGAAAATGTTTCTTAACAATCCTACATATCTCTGGGTATTCTTGACTGTAGCTAGGGACAAAGGACACAAAATCCTCCTTCTTGCTATCACGGTGTCTCCTCTTACTTGCAACAGATGGAGACTTGTCAGAAAAGACAAGATCGGTTCTAGATTTGGATGCTGCAAATCTTTTCACCCGATTTATGGTCCACGGTGGATAGTTTCTCAAGGACAATCTGGATATCACCACTGCCACTTCCTTATTAAAGACTTGGTCACCAGTGCAATTGCGTCTCGCTCTAATCAGTTCGCCCTAGGGGACATTATATACAACATGTGGGGGGTGGCATGATGTTGCAAATAAGGTTGTATTACCAGCAGTATCCTTTCGGTTAGTGGAAGAAGACACAGTGTTGGTGAAAATGTCTCCAATCAAAGTAAGATCTAAAAATGGAATGGTGGAAGCATCACTATGAATTGAAAATTGCAGATGGCATTTGTTGTTATTAAGGAAGTTACCAAAAAGCGGGACGGCCGATACATCGCCGTACCATACAAACAGCAGGTCGTCGATGTAGCGACCGTACCAACTCAAAGAAGACCCCCAAACACAATCAGCTGAAAATAAGTAGTGACGCTCCCACCACGCCATGTAAATGTTCGCCATGGATGGCGAGAATTTCGCCCCCATGGACACACCAGGCCGTTGCAGGAAAAAACACTGATAAAACATAAAATAATTATGCTTGAGCAAAAAGAAAACCACCTGGCAGACATACTCCTGAAACTCTAAGGAGAAGTAGAAGTACATATTCAAGAACCAAGTCAGGGAAACAAGTGCTAAATCATGAGGGATAACCGTATAGCGTGAAGCAACATCAGCTGTAATCCAGGAATAGCCCGGTTGCCAATCAAAATAAAAAAAATGCCTGTAATGCCGCACGGGTGTCCTTTAGGAAGCCTGGAATACATTGAACCAATGGTTGCAAGATACTATCAACCCATGCAGAGACCCTTTCGGAAAAGGAGCCAATGCCTGCCACTATTTGTCTCATGGCCGGAGGAAAACCTTCCTTATGTATTATAGGGAGTGAATGGAATATGGGAATAATAGGATGTTAAACTATGATATAATCAAATTGTTTCTGGCTTAGAAAACCTTTCTCCTGGCCAAGAGACAACAGCGGCATTAGCTCTTGCTGGTAGAGGGGGGTGGGGTTGCAATGCAATTTTTGGTAGTATTTTCATCCTCCAACAGAAAGATTTTGTTGTTTATAAATAAACCGGTCCATCACGACCACAGACCTCCCCTTTATCAGCTTGTTTGATAATGACTAGTGTTGATCACGAATATTCGAATTTTTATCGCGAATATAGGTACTTCGAAAATTTGCGAATATTTCGAATATAGTCATATATATTTGTAATTTCGAATATTAGTTTTTTCCCGATTTTTTCCCGATTTTTTTTTTTTTTTTATCAGTACACATGATCCCTTCCTGCTTCTAGCTTGTGGGCCAATAAGAAGACTGCAATATACTTGACTTTAGGAATAGTGATGAGCGGCAGGGGTCATATTCGAAAATGCAAGATTTTTTTTTCTTGAAAAAATCCACAAGGTAATGATTGTGTATTATGCAAATTTTCGTAAATAGAATTTTCGTATTCAAATTTTTAGTGCGAATTTTTCAACTTTTAGACAAAGAAGATTATAGCACTATATTAGCTAAATTGCTCTATATTCATTTTTTTGAATATTCGCTATATTGCTATATATTCTTGTTTTAGAATATTAAAAATATTCGAAAAAACAAAGTTATAGCAATATAGCGAATATTCGAAAAAAAACGAATATAGAGCAATTTAGCTAATATAGTGCTATAATCTTCTTTGTCTAATAGTTGTAATTTTTTTCTCATCTGAAGTTCATAACTATAAAAAAAAGATTATAGCACTATATTAGCTAAATTGCTCTATATTCGTTTTTTTCGAATATTCGCTATATTGCTATATATTACGAATATTAGAAAAAACTGTTATAGCAATATAGCGAATATTCAAAAAATCGAATATAGAGCAATTTAGCTAATATAGTGCTATAATCTTCTTTGTCTAATAGTTGCAAGTTGAAAAATTCGCAATAAAAATTTGAATCCGAAAATTCGAATTACGAAAAATCGCATATTACACAATCATTACCTTGCCGATTTTTTTCAAGAAAAAAAATTGCGAATTTTCAAATATTCTACGAATATTCTAAAAAATATTTGCGAAATATCGCGAATTCGAATATGACCCCTGCCGCTCATCACTAATAATGAAATCTTGCATATCTTCTAATTCCCTTAAAGCCCTATAAAATGATCACATTTTTTGCTTATATTAGATGAATGAACTGCGTCATGTAAGCAAAAAGATCATTTTCTATTAATTCCTGAAAATGATCTAGGGCAATGGAGCTACATGGTGGGCCATTTATAGGGATACAACTTAATAAAATGGGAATGGTTGGTGATATTAACTTCCTGTTTGTGGCACATTAGTATATGTTAGGGGGAAACTTTTCAAGATGGGTGGTGACCATGGTGGCCATTTTGAAGTTGGCCATTTTGAATCCAACTTTTGTTTTTTCAATAGGAAGAGGGTCATGTGACACATCAAACTTATTGGGAATTTCATAAGAAAATCAATGGTGTGCTTGGTTTTAACATAACTTTATTCTTTCATGAGTTATTTACAAGTTTCTGACCACTTATAAAATGTATTCAATGGGCTGCCCATTGTGTTGGATTGTCAATGCAACCCTCTTCTCCCACTCTTCACACACTGATAGCAACACCACAGGAGAAATGCTAGCACAGGCTACATTAAAACCAAGCACACCATTGTTTTTCTTGTGAAATTCCCAATAAGTGTCACATGACCCTCTTCCTATTGAAAAAACAAAAGTTGGATTCAAAATGGCCAACTTCAAAATGGCCACCATGGTCACCACCCATCTTGAAAAGTTTCCCCCCTCACACATACTAATGTGCCACAAACAGGAAGTTAATATCACCAACCTTTCCCATTTTATTAAGGTGTATCCATATAAATGGCCCACCCTGTAGATTGAATAGGGTAGAAGTCACGATTAGAGGTCTGAAAATCATGAGCAAAGTCACTAGCAGAGCTGGCAGCATTAATGGAATAGGATTGTTGCATATAGGACAGATTCACTAGCACATCTTGCGAAGCCAATATAGTCTCTTCTAATTTCTGTGAGTCAGCAAAATGTCACTTCAAGGTGAGATTGCGGGCCAGTTTATTCACATCTAGGATGGTTCTATATATATCAAAGTGACACATGGGAGCAAATGACAAACCCTTAGACAGGACATTAATTTGATCTTGAGACAGTATAACCAAGGAGATATTAATAACTTGAGTGTTACTCACTACTTTTTGCTGCGTGAGGGATAGCGGTTGTTGCCTGGTGTGTTTCCGCCTTGCTCTGCGTCTTTTGAAGATCTCCTGGAAACTCTTGCATGACCATCTGACATATCGCCGTGTGCACCTGAAGCATCATTCACCGGACCTGCTTGCAAAGTCTCAGCTGCCGAATCAAGCTCCATAAAGCTAAACACCACTCTTGGGGTACGTAACTTTCTGCCACGGGACATCTTTTTCATAATAGATCGTGGTGTAGTTGCTCTGATTTCAGACCAGGTGTAGACAACATTACTTTTAAAGTCTTGTAGGTCACGGTTAAACTTGTCCTTTTTATTTGAACAAGGGTGTCCTCCATTATATTTAGATTTTCTTGTAGCTTAGTATCCATATCTTTAAACACATCCAAATTGACATATGGAGTGATAGATTTTTGTGTCACTTTGATCTCCTCTCTCAAATTGGTTAAAGTTTCCTTCTCATATGAGATGATAAGTTCCATCAGTTTCAGAGAGCAGTCTGATAAAATAGCTTGCCATTGCGCAACAAAAGTGTCCGAATAAATCCTTTTTTTTTTTTTTTTCAGGAGTCCCAGGCCCCGTGGGACCATATCTTTCTCCACATATCTTTGGAGAGATGTGAGATCCCACCAAGTCCGCATCTCCTTGGTAAGTCATTTTTCCAGAGATGACATATGGATCCTTAATTCCAGGGTATCCTGCGAATCCTTATTACGTACATTAAAAAATCGCATCTATCTTTTTGAGCCGATCCGGGCAATCATCGAGGACTCTTAGTAGAAATGGGTTGCATGTTGTATACGACCACACCAGTAGATACTGCAAACACTTGTATGGCTGTAGCCAAAAACAGGAAGCAAAGACCACACGGTTCCCTTATAATATAGGAAAAAGCAAAAAGAGTTGTGGCGCTCACCAGGCTTGTTGCACACGAGAAGCACGGATGGCGCTGGGAACCAAGTGCCTAAATCCAATTATGGCAAAAATATCAGTACAGACCTCCAGCTTCTATTCAGTGACAGCCTTTATTCTTAGTGTTGCAGTAAAAACTACAGTGTATCCACATCTACACGTTTCGGATCGATTACTTTTGATCCTTCCTAAGTAGGCAAAGCCACTGATTACCATGTAGATGCAACATAGCATATGCCCAACTTTCATTCATTAGCATATTCCACATTGTAAGAAAAAGCTAAAAGACAATAAAATGCATAAACAAACTTCCTAATATACATGAAAACAAGGAATCAATAATGTAGAATTACATTTTGTTTCCGTTTCAAACCTTGAGGTACAGAATTACCCATGGAAAAGATCCAAAAAACTTCTTTGTTTAATAACTTACACCTATAGTCTCCTGCTCTGGTGGGAGGGTTAACCCTTTCCAGGCTTTGTACCTAGAAGCCTGTGGTGGTGCCCTAATGGATTACAGCAGTCTAATGGAAGCACACTTACTGCAAGCAACAGTCAGTGTTGTGACGCGATGTCACCTCCCCGTCCGGATCTTATTCATAAAAATGTTTTATGAGTAGAATCCGGTTGACTGTCAGTTTAAAAAAATGAACCGCTTCAAGCCAAGCAACAGGACATCCATATATGGCCGTTCCTGTAGCCTTTTGGAGACAGACTCTAATCACCCCCTGCTGAGATCACCTCACACCTCGGACAGCTTCTAAGGACAAACGCTAGACCATGCGTCTCCTGCCCACCTCGAAACCATGAAAGTTAAACACATGCTAGTTGGCCCTTCCTTGCTGCCTGGTCAATTTACACATCAGAAGCAGAGAGATCTGGGAGGGGGAGCGCATAGTAGAGACATGTGAACCGTGCTCTGAGAACCCCCCCAAAAAAACATATTGGGGCTACATGGAATTGTGACCCAAAAATATTTGTGGTCAAGGCTCCAGGGGGAGTGTGGAACGAAGGAGGAGAAACTGGACGTGGTAGGACCTAACTGGCTAGTGGTGTGCCTTTAGCCATGTAACGCGGGTAGCCAAAAAAGGGGGCAAAACATGGATTTAGGCAGTTTATTGTTTGAGAATTTCACAAGACCAAACTGGAAAAAGCTTTGGCAATCTTGACCCGTGGATGTGGGATGTAACGGGAAAAACATGAAGATTGCCATCGTCCCATCTTTCGTATGACGTGAGCGGGAACGCCATGTTTGGAAGCTGCGGATGCGGCCCCTATTCGGAAAGAGTGTCTGGAGATGGAGGCAGCGTGGAACCCCAGACCCGAAACTATGGAACGAATGTGCCTGATGAACTGCGCGGATGTCAGCGAAAGCACGGGGAAAGGCAGTAAGGGGCTGTCGGGAGTTCTCTCGTGGAGAGTGGAGAGTAGCTGATTGAACACTGACACTGGGCACCAAGGATTGGACGAATTGAAGTACTCGATCTGTACCGGTGGACCGACTTGGGAGGTTTTGGAGGAAAGTAGAGAGAAGGTGAAGTGGTCTGAACTACGACAGAGCTGACTGATTGCCGGCCCTGGATTCTGGGCTGAGGTGCAGCAGAATTCCCCAGGCCTGAGGAACCCGTAGAAGCTGAGGTAGAGGGCAGCTTTGAGGATCAAACTTCGGAAAGGGCCAAAAGGACTGCCATCTAGGGCGGCAGAAATTTTTGGGAATAAATCCCCTGTAACTGGTTGTCTGGTGGGAGTGGAAGGAGAAGAGAGCTTCTGAATGCCTCTCAAGACCGCCTTGACCGCCTGGGAGGAAAAGAAAGAGGTATGACTGGGATGACTGATCATGTGGTGGTGCTGGATGGCCGCTAGGTAAAGTCTGATGGTGTTGTGGGACAATCGGAGCTCCTTGTGGCAGTACGCCAGGAAGGCCAGGACGAAAGAGACTCTGTCCCTGTCCCCCCTGGGATGAAGGTGTGCAAACCGCCTGAAGGTGTTCCACCCCGTTAGATAGTTGCGGGCAGAATTGACCGAGACTGACCTGCGGATGAGACCGTGGGCTGCGGAAATGTATTCCTCTAGTCCATGATCAGGGCTTCGAACCCTGGAGGGTTGATCCCGACTCTCTGTGCTCCCGGCATGACCTGAAAAAACAAATTAAAGTTTAAACGGGACAGAGCATCGGCTGCAGTATTTTTCTTGCCCTCTATGTGCCTGCAGATGACACGGAAATTATTCTGGAGAGACAGCCAGGTGAGCTTACGGACCAGACGCATGACCTTTGGTGAGCTGGACCTACCCCTGGCGAGGATGTCGACGACTGCCTGGTTGTCAGTCATGAAGCACACTGGCCTGTTACTCCATGACTGCCCCCAGACAAGAGCGGCTGCGACTATGGGGTAGACCTCGAGCAGGGGAGAGGACCTGGCAGCCTCCTGGTCTGAAGAGACCTGCGCGGGCCAAGGACCCACAAACCATTGGTCCCTGCAGATGGCCCCGAAACCGAGGGAAGCAGAAGCATCGGAGAAAACCAAGGGGGAGGCATCGTCCCACTGAGGAACGAAAAGGGAGATGCCATTCCAACTGGACAAAAATAGGGACCACATGGCCAGATCTGCCAACGCATCGCGTCCGAGGTGGATGAGGGCATGCTGATCAGAGGCTGTTGAGAGGAGTCTGAGTAGGCCGTTGGTGAATGATCTGCCCTGAGGCATGATCCTGGCGGCAAAGTTGAAGGACCCCAATAGAGACTGGAGTTCCAACTTTGACACCGTGCGGGTACCCACGAGCCTGGCCACTGAGCCCATTAGCCTGCTTAATTTGTCCAGGGGAAGGCTGGCCTCCATTCTGACTGTGTCCAGGGTGATGCCCAAAAAGGTGATTACCCTGGAGGGGCCTTCAACCTTTGCTGAGGCCACTGGAACGTTCAGTCGACTGAACAGGCTGAGGAGGCTGTCCAGCCTATCCGGGGCATGCTCGGGCTGCTCGATGAGCAAGAAGTCGTCCAGATAATGGATGACCCTCGGACAGTGGACGTGATTGACCAGGACCCAGTGAAGTGCTTGGGCGAACTGGTCAAAGAGCCAAGGACTGCTCTTTGACCCGAACGTCAAGCGGGTGACAAAATAATATTTTGCCCTCCATTTGATGCCGTAGAACTTCCACAGGTGAGGCAGGATAGGCAGCAACTTGAAGGCATCGGAAATGTCCGCTTTTGACAACCAAGCTCCTGCCCCGACCTGTAAGATGAGTTCCATGGCCTCGTCCAGTGAAGAGTACTGCATGGAGAATTCGTCCGACGGGACCAGGGAATTTAGGCTGGGGGTGCTGGATGCATGAGGAGCGGACAGGTCATAGATCAATCTCTTTTTATTGGAGGATTTTTTGGTCACCAAACCTATGGGGCTGACTCGGTACACAGGGAAAGGGGATTCGGCAAATGGACCGATCATGAAGCCCTTCTGTAACTCCGCCTCCAACAGTTCGTCCACCGCCCCGGGATCCGCAAGAGAAGAGAGAAGGTTAGGGCACTCATAATGGTCTGTCGGAAGGGTGACTAGCCCTGTATGAAACCCCTCCGCAAAACCCTGTTTGAGAAACAGGACAAAACTGGGGTCATGATGTTGTTGGAGGAGGGAGAGTAACAGGTCAATGTTGACCCCGCCTAGTCAGGGGCGTTTGGCCAGTGCGTTGGGAACAAGAGGACTGAGGATGGGCCCTAAAACAGATGGAGCAGATGTGCAAGGCTTTGCACTTATCGAAACTGCAGAAACCCAGGTTAAAGTTATTACAAATCTGATTCTTCCCTAGAAAGGTGATGGGACGACCTAGTTTGTCCGTGGCGGGATTGGGTTTCTGCGCTCTGGAGCTAAACATTGGCCTGGCAGGGGGTAGGTTAGGGACATGGGGGCACCAATCAGAAGAATGGAGAACTGACTGGCAACCGGCACAGGCTGGGGATTTTAGCCCGGCGAAATGCCTGCAAAAAATCTCTGTAACGGACCGTTTCAGCAGACAAGGGGTTAAGATCCGTTTAGGCGATATGCCCCTTTCCGAGAGATAGGCACAGCTACTGCAGAACACCAACCTCCCGAACTGGATACAGAATAGCACTCCAAACTGGAACCTCGCAAATAGCTGCTGGCAGACGAACAGGAAAAGCGTTCAGTCAGCTTACACTCCTGGCAATCAGTCTCCAACAGCATGCAGGGAATCCCCCCAATAACGAGACAAGGCTCCGTGTTGAGGGTCAAGCAGTGCTCTGACTGTACTTCAAGTACAGCCTCTTTTATTGATAAAAACCAAACATAGTACTGCCCACAGGGTTTTGAAATCCAACCAATCAGTAATTCACAACACACACAATGTAAATACAGCAACCAATCGTTCCCGCCCCCTAGAGGACCAGAAGGGAGACTGCGACACAGGACAGATACTAACATATCCCCACAATGCATCATGGTTTCCTTCTCTCTGCCTGGGAGACGACCGAAGACAATCCAATTATCTCTCAGGACAAAGGGGAGATCACCAATACACATGTGGAGACAACAGGACAGACATCACCATTTAAACACACAATGGGACAATGGGACAATAGAACCACACCCAGCATATTCCTCCCAAGCTGACAAGTTACACTTATTATAAATTGTTACAACTTTGTGAGCTTACATTGTCCATACATATAACTTACATCAATTTAAACAGTATAACTTGGGGGACAAACCTATCCAAAATTCCCTGGAATAGGTTCAGGGGTTTAAAAGTTACTATGGGCCATAATCCTGAGGCAAGAGGCTTTTAAACAGCCCCCTCCAAAACCCAGTGGCGAGGTTGGTTTCGCCACACATCTCCCCCCCCCAGGGAAGACTAACCAGATACCTGACCTCACGCCGGTCGGTACCTGAGTTAGTCTGGCAGGCCACCCACAACAAAATACTGGACCTGCTGAATTTCGTAGCCTGTCTCTGTCCAGTGAATCCACCAAGATTATATTTGTAGCTGGTACTCCCGGTCTCTGAGTTGCTCCCTGGCTTGGAGTGGAGGTTGCTTTGTGGGCAGGGATCAGCGGTACTCTGCCCTGGTGCCAGCGTTACCACGGAAGAAGCCTGGTTGGAGTCTGGTTGTTGGAGGGGGAAACTGACTGTCTCCCCTTTGGCTAAACAGCCCTGTTGCTGGGGGACAGGACCGACTGTCCCTACCCCCTGTGCTGTAAGTGCAGAGACCACGGTCCCATCTGCAGAGTTGTGGGGCTTACTGTCTCCCCCTGGTGCGTTAAGCTGCCGCTGGGGAGAGGGGGTAACAAGCTCCTCTCCCATACATACTTCCAGCCGCTGGGGAGGGCGACCGACCGCCTCCGCTCCCAATACAGTGTCCTGCTGCTGGGGAAAGGACACTGGGCTCTCTATTCCCTGTAGGACACTCTGCCGCTGGGGGACAGGACCGACTGTCTCTGCCCCCTGTAACTCCGTCTGCCGCTGGGGAATGGAGACTCGGCTCCCAATTCCCAAAAAATCATGCTGCTGCTGGGGGGCAGGAACAACTACCTCTGCCCCCTGTAACTCAGCCTGCCGCTGGGGAGGGAGGCCGCTGCTCTCCCCTCCCTGCACTTCATACTGCCGCTGGGGAATGGAGACTAGGCTCCCAATTCCCAAAAAATCATGCTGCTGCTGGGGGGCAGGAACAACTACCTCTGCCCCCTGTAACTCAGCCTGCCGCTGGGGAATGGAGACTGGGCTTCCAATTCCCTGCAGGACCGGTGGAGAGACCTCGGTCCCATCTCCACCGGCCACCTGGGGTTCTTCCCAGTAAACATCCACAATATCCTCCCAGCTGAAGGGCTCTGGACCTGGGTCTGACTTCTTGCTGTCCTGCTGAGCCTTCCCAATGGAGTGGAAGAGATCTCGGTAGTCCTGCTCCAGTTCCCACTCCAGGGTTGCTAGGTGAGCCAGGTCTTGCTCTACCTCATGGGGGTCATCCCACTCATGCCTAGCCTCCCTCTCATAGAAAATGTCCTGAAGTCTGGACTGTGCAGGGCTCCCAAAGTCAGGCTCTGCAAAGGACTCCCATAACAAGCCAGGACCATCAAACTCCTCTCCCTCTGGCTTGTCATGCTCAGCTGTCCAGGGTATAAACTGTGCCACATACCACCAAAGCGCCTGGTAGGCATCCTCCAGCCATAGCTCCTGCCATACCCGGTGCTCTAGTTCCTTCACCCATTCCTCCAGGGGCTGCTCTCCCAGGAAGGACATCCGCAGGGCCACTTGCTTCTGCAACCGCTGCTCTTCACTGGGGAGACTCTCACCTCGCTGGTATTGTACATTATCCAGGGCCTGGTACCAGATGCCTTTCCTTAATGCATCCCGGCCATCCAGGTCCTCCTCCTCGTATAACACTGCTGGTTCCATCCTGGTGCTTTTAGGGTTGCTGTACTGGGACATGCGTTGCCCTTAAATTGTAGAATCCACAGAAATGGTGTCTCCTGTAGCTGTCCTTCTGGCTGTAGGAACGATCCCGCTGCTTGCCACCAATGTAACGGACCGTTTCAGCAGACAAGGGGTTAAAATCCGTTCAGGCGATATGCCCCTTTCCGAGAGACAGGCACAGCTACTGCAGAACACCAACCTCCCGAACTGGATACAAAATAGCACTCCAAACTGGAACCTCGCAAATAGCTGCTGGCAGACGAACAGGAAAAGCGTATCAGTCAGCTTACACTCCTGGCAATCAGTCTCCAACAGCATACAGGGAATCCCCCCAATAACGAGACAAGGCTCCGTGTTGAGGGTCAGCAGTGATCTGACTGTACTTCAAGTACAGCCTCTTTTATTGATAAAAACCAAACATAGTACTACCCACAGGGTTTTGAAATCCAACCAATCAGTAATTCACAACACACACAATGTAAATACAGCAACCAATCGTTCCCGCCCCCTAGAGGACCAGAAGGGAGACTGCGACACAGGACAGATACAACATATCCCCACAATGCATCATGGTTTCCTCCTCTCTGCCTGGGAGACGACCGAAGACAATCCAATTATCTCTCAGGACAAAGGGGAGATCACCAATACACATGTGGAGACAACAGGACAGACATCACCATTTAAACACACAATGGGACAATAGGACAATAGAACCACACCCAGCATATTCCTCCCAAGCTGACAAGTTACACTTATTATAAATTGTTACAACTTTGTGAGCTTACATTGTCCATACATATAACTTACATCAATTTAAACAGTATAACTTGGGGGACAAACCTATCCAAAATTCCCTGGAATAGGTTCAGGGGTTTAAAAGTTACTATGGGCCATAATCCTGAGGCAAGAGGCTTTTAAACAGCCCCCTCCAAAACCCAGTGGCGAGGTTGGTTTCGCCACAATCTCCATGTCCAAAACCGCCCAGTTGGTGACATGCTGGTGCTGGAGGAACGCTGCTGCCGCTTTGGCGGAGAAAGACCGATGGTACTCATAAAAATCGGAACCGCCATATTTGTATCCTAGCTCGGTGACTTTGTACATATATGTGTCCAGTTCCTCCCTGCGGTGGGGATGAATGGAGCACACGATGTCCCGGTACAGGCTGAAGGTCAGCATAAATTCGGGGATGGTCAGCTTCTTATTGAGGCGGACATCTTTGGACCTCAGTACCACTGACACATCACCGCAGGCGATTGTCTGTTTTTTCGACCGTGTCATGGGTGGAGATCAGGATGGCAGCCAAATTGATGTCCTTTCCTGCCAGGATATCCCGCCTGATGTTCTCTGGTATGAAGAATGCAGGGGCGATGTCGGGAGAAGCAAGGCTTGTACCTGGGATGTTAGCGTGGGAAGTTGAAGGAACAGCTTCGGGCTCTGCGGGAGGAGGAGGCGTGGCAATCGTGTTCTCAACGGCCTGGAGGCTGGAGTCGATGTGCGATATTTAAGACGCTAGGTTGTTGATGGTTGCGTGGAGTTGGGTCACGGAGAGCTGAATGGTTGACATGGAGACCAGGTCTTCGGAGGCTCCGGGTGGTTCGGGAGCCCTGGGTGACTGGGGAAAGAGCAGGCGATATAATTCTGCCTTTCGTGCTGATGCCGAGTGGCGGATCCCTTTCTTTTTGAGCTCGGCGACCAGCCTGGGGATGGTCCAATGTCTGTAGGACGCGCGGCTGGCTGCCTCGGAGACCGCTGACTCTGGGATGGACATTGAGTCCTCAATGTCCGATACGTGAGACATGATATCGAGGAGAGGGCACGCCATTTGAGTCGGACCCTGTTGGGAGGATCTGAATTGAAATGACAAAACTCATGCAAATGACCCCCAAAAAAAAAAAAAATATTCTTACCTGGAGCCAAGCGGAATTTGGGGTGGAAAAAGGGAAACCTGGGAATGAGCAAAAGCCCGGGAAGGTCCACGGAGAGGGTGAGACTTTGCACCCCGCAACCTGGGATTTGTAAGTGAGGCAGAAATTTAACAGGTACCTGTGTGGAGAGGTACACCAACAACATTTCTGAAAACGGAACTTACGCGGATGACGATCAGGAAGAAACGAGACCTGAATGAGGGAAGAAAGAAATGACAACCTGAGCGGGTCAGGAATTAAACGAGAGTGATGGACTGTGCCGAATGATCGGACTGAAGACCCCAGGGTGCGCTGGGAGATGGTTACTGGAGAAGAAGAAGACGGTGCCATGGCCGAGTGGCCCCTACGAAGCCGTGATGGCAAGATGAAAACGAGAATGGAGGCAGGTGATGGAAAAAACATGAAAAAACGAAAAGGCCTGAGCGTGTGAGGAAATAAAAGGAAGCATGAGCTGCTTGACAGGTAACTTGGAAAGAGTTGGGTCCTGTGAAACAAGACTGAAGGCCGAGATGCCTCTGGTGACGAGGCCTCAACTGGATGCCAAAGTGGAATCCTACCAGAGTGGCGGCCAGCGAGGCAACATGACCCGCGCACGACAGCAACGGAAAGCCAAACGGGACCCGAGTGTGAGAGGTGAAGAGCCTGACCTGACCGTGATAGGTACACATGAAGCGGAAAGAAGGTGTGACAGGACAGTGAGAGGTGAGTTGAACGTGAGTGAAACAAAGACAGGTGAAGGACCTTGACGGGGATGGCTATGAAACTGAGTGATTGTGGGAGTGTCAGGCAACCGGCCCTGAAAATCCGTGCGTGATGGGAAGGAGACAAAAACAGGGCCTGACAAGCAAGGTGGACATGAAAAACCTGAACGTACCAGGTGACAGGACACGAAGAGTGACAGAATACGAAAAGAACCTGAACGTATCAGGTGACAGGACACGAAGCGAAACTGAACGTAACAGGAGACAGGATACGAAGCAAACCTGAACGTATCAGGTGGCAGGACGTGAGGAGTAACAGGACATGAAGAGAACTTAAATTCAAGGTGACCGGACAAAAGGAGAACCTGAACGTATCAGGTGACAAAATACGAAGAGAACCTGACGTATCAGGTGACAGGACACGAAGCGAACCTGAACGTATCAGGTGAACAGACACGAAACGAACCTGAACGTATCAGGTGACAAGACACAAAGCGAAAACCTGAACGTATCAGATGACAGGACGTGGAGAGTAACAGAACATGAAGAGAACCTGAAACTCAGGTGACCGGACACGAAACGAACCTGAAGTATCAGGTGACAAGACAAGAAACGAACCTGAACGTATCAGGTGACAGGACGTGAAGAGTAACAGGACATGACGAGAACTTAAACTCAGGTGACGGGACACGAAAAAGAACCTGGACGTATCAGGTGACAAGACACGGATAGGAATTTTTTTATTTTTTTTATTTTTTTTGCGCGCAGTGCTTCAAGGACTGAAGCGGGGATGAGGTGAGGCTGGCGCCAGGCTGTCCGGACCTGTGGGCGAGTGATGGAGTGAAGCGGGCGTGGTGGGTGAGTGGCGGTATGGCTGTATGGCTGAGCTCCTCAAGACTCAGGTGGACCAGGACCCAGGAGCGGAGCCCGGCTGCATACCCCCGCAAAGGCCGGGGAGCGTCACTCAGGAGGATGCATCCGGGCTCCCAACAAGGCGATCCCGGGCGTCAGACGCGCAGCCAGTCCCCCAGGAAGGGAAAGGCGAGGCAGGGGTTAATGCGGCGGAAACAGCGTGTCTCCTGACAATGTCTCAGAGACGCCTGGCAGTTTCTAAATATTTGCATTGGTTAGCATGTGAGGTATCGGTGCAGAGCCGTGATCTGTAAAAGGAGGCACCAGTGCTATGAGCGTGATCCCATGCAGAATGGATCCCTCACCTTGGACAATTTGGGACTCAGATGCGTCTCCGCTTCCCGCACCCACGAACAAAAACAGACACCCAGTCAAAGATGCATCACGTCTTGTTTGGTGAGTGAATCTTTCTTACTAGCACACTATTTGACTTCCAACAGCCGCATGAACTGCCCTGACACGTGTCTCAGAGACCGGACCCCCATGCCCCAACGAGAAGAGCGATAAGGAGACCGGTCCCGAGAAAATGGCGCAGGAGCGGGGAACTGATGGGCGGGAGAGAAGGCAGGGCATCCCGGCCGGGGGTGGGATTCGAGGCAGCGGGGCGGTCATGCGCAAATGCGGGCGATTAGTGAGCGGCAAAAGTAGTCAAGCCCGGGGGAAGGCGTGGAGCGCGCGGCTGACGGCGGCCGCGCAAGACACCCGACCTGCAAGAGAACGAAGGCACCGTGCCTACTTACCGACGCCGCAGAGGAGATCGACGGAGCAGGGGGACGTAGTCGCCGCTACACGCTGGAGCTGGGAGACGGAACCGGAAGTCGCACAGGTAAGACGTCACACTGCGCGATGCCGACACCTGGGAGGAGAGCGTGCGGCCGGCTAAATACCCTATGCCCCTCCCACAAATGCAGGCTGGGAATCCAGCCTGCCATACATGTACACTCAAAATGCACCTCTCACCCAGAGGAACTGGGAGAGTCCAAACTTGGCAGCTCTGGGGTCTTCCCAGACTGGTAAATGGGTTACTAGTCACCTAGAGGGGAGAGAGGTGTGGTGTCACCTATTGAATTGTCCATAAATTCATGGGGGACCCAGCACAAGCGTCCGATTTTTCATATTTATTACCCCGGCAAACTTATGGGCTTTTTTTTTTTTTTAATTAGGGAAACTAGCCTGGCCAGCTGGCCTGGCCAGCAGCGGGGAGGGGCGAACAAGCCCTCCCAAACCGTCCTTCAGGAACACCCACCGTGCAGCCCATGGCCAGAGATTAGCTGGGCCAACCCCCCTTACCCTCCCACAAAATATGGCATAAAAGTCTGTGTGCAATGGGAGAGGAGAGCTTTTTGCCCTGTGGTCACATCGCCGATAGGCTGTCCGTTGGAACGTAAGTTTTGTGCCTGGATTTTGCATAGGCAAAATCCAAGATAGTAATTTCTCTTTTTGTCCACGTTTATTTTCCACATGCTTCCCAGCTTGCTATTGTAATCTTTTTCTGTAAATTTGTGTATCCATTGTTTGTTTCACTTCTGTGTTACTTAAAGTAAAAGATATTTTCATATCTTTTCAATTGTCTCTCTCTTATTGCTCTAAGCCCCACTGCAACAAAGTACACGTACGCCTTGAAGAGACCTACCTGTCTTATAGTAGACTGATATTAGAGACATAACTGTTTTATGACTCGATTGGTGTTAGCTTGTAGCGTGGTAGTGGGGCTGATCTGTAAGTAGTCCGCACCCCTATCCCTACAATTATAGAGTCATTCACTCACGAACGTGGTGGCAGCAGAAAATAAGGGGGGTCCAGGATTGACTGTTTGGGTAATCCTGTATCTCCCCCCTGTCACGGTCCACCCTCGGTTGGGCCTTTATCCCTGCTGGGGTGTCCTAGCGATCAGAAGTCTGATTCAAACAGGTGTGGTCGTCACAAGTGTCGTCATGGAACAGAAGTAGATGTCCAAGGCGATATCTCATAAACAGTATTTAAAGGGAAAGCTCATCTTGGTAAACAATTTTATTTATTTTTCAGTGCATCTAAAATAAAAAGGATCTTTGCTATAGTTTTGATTAAAAGCTTCCTACTCTTTTGTGTTTGCTGTTCCTGTGCAGATCTATGTGTTTTCCATGGTATTTGATGAATAGCAATGTGATTGCAGGGTCAGACTACACAGGGTTAGTTTGTTGGTGCTACCATGGTAACACAGAGTTTTACAGAGGAGCTGTTGATATTGAACGGTAGGAAATGTTTAATCAATTACAAAGCTGCTTTATTTTTCATTTTGCATAATATTTGTTGCAAGGTGTACATGGCCTTTAAGGGAATTAGCCTACACAATTTTTCGGTACCTCAAGGTTTGAATCGGAAACAAGATTTAATTCTACATTATTGATTCCTTGTTTTCATGTATATTATAAAGTTTATATATGCATTTTATTGTCTTTTAGCTTTTTCTTCTAATGTGGAATATACTAGTGAATGAAAGTTGGGCGTATGTTATGTAAATTGCATCCACCTGGTAATCAGTGACTTTGCCTACTTAAACCAGAGTGTAGATGCTCACTTTTATCGTTCAATATGTCTTTATTGAGGTTTTTTCATTTATCCAGATTGACAAAGAAGCAGTATACAAAGGATCGGTACAAAAATATCCGTACATCATAGTATGATACATTAGTATACAGATGTCACTGTGCAGGAGTAATCAGGCGTAAAACAATAAAGTGTACTCCTACCATTGCATGTATAAAACTACATGACATAGCGTTAGTATACTTGAGCTGTCAATATCTGGTGGGTCAAAAAATATAGGAAATAACAAGAACAAAAGAAAAGAAAAGGCAGAGAATTATACATAAATCAGGTTGTCAAAGTATGCGTCACAAACATTAGTGAGCATAATCAGTATGTCATATATATAACGTACCTAGCTAATCAAATCTCGCGTCACCTAGGTTCTCTACTATGGGATAGGTTGGTCCATTGTGCCCATTCTATTTCAAATCTACACGGCGCGAAATTTTTGTGTGCCACCATTCTTTCATATGATCTAGTAGTATCCACTGCCCTTAAACTCTCCTGCACGGTCGGGATCACTGAACTCTTCCAGTACCTAGTAATGGCTAGTTTCGTGGCTAAAAAGAGGTGCATAGAAATGGTCCTAAAGTTGTAAGGGACTTCTGTAATGTCAATAAAGATTAAGGCCAGAGCTGGGTCTCTGTTTAGCTCGCAGCCCGTCACCCCTTCAACTAATTGAAAGATGCTAGACCACAATTCTTTCAATAAGGGGCAACCCCAAAGTATATGTAAAAGGGTCCCTCAGCCGCCGCATCCCCTCCAGCACAGCAGTCCCGAGCCTGGATAGATGCGACTTAGTCTCATGGGGGCAAAATACCATCTGAGTAATGTTTTTGATAGATGCTCACTTTTGTCATGAGGAAGGATCAGAAGTAATCGATCCGAAATGCGTAGATGTGAATACACTGTAGTTTTTACTGCAACACTAAGAATAAAGGCTGTCACTGAATAGAAGCTGGAGGTCTGTACTGATATTTTTGCCATAATTGGATTTAGGTGCTTGGTTCCCAGCGCCATCCATGCTTCTCGTGTGTAACAAGTCTGGTGAGCGCCACAACTATTTTTGCTTTTTCCTATTTTTATAGAGATGGTTATTATGGACGTGGCGAAACCTAATATGTATAATTTTTTTAATGTCTCCATGTTCTGAGAGCTATAATTTTTTTTTTGTTTTATTTTTTAGCTCATTTTGTGCGAGATGAGGTGACGGTTTTATTGGTACCATTTTATGGGACATATGCCTTTTTGATCACTTGCTGTTGCACTTTTTGACAAAAGTGACAAAAATTGCTTTTTTGACACAGTTTTTTTTATGGTGTTTTTTATGTAATATATTTATAGAGTTGATCGTTACTGATGCAGTGATACCTAATATGTGTGGTGTTTTTCTATTTTTTTATTGTAAAATTAATGGTAAGGGGGCGTTTTTTTTACTTAAAACTTAATATTTTTTTAAAATGCATAAAAAATGCTTTTTTTGCTTTTTTTAAACATTATTTCTGTCCCACTCTAAGACTTCAATTTTTGAAGGTCTGATCCCCTCTGCAATGCAAAAAAAATGAAATTTTGAAATGTCACCTCCATTTTCCTTTAATTCTTGTGAAACACCTCAAGGGTTAACAAAGTTTGTAACATCAGTTTTGAATAATTTAAGTGGTGTAGTGTCTAAAAGGGAGTCATTTAAGGATGGTTTCCATTATGTAAGCCTCTCAAAATCACTTTAGAATTAAATTGGTGCTTAGAAAAATGGTTTTGGAAATTTTTATGAAAATTTGAAAAATAGCTTCTAAACTTCTAAGCCTTCTAACATCCTAAAAAAATTAAATTACATTTGCAAAATTATGCCAACATAAAGTAGAAATTAGGGGAATGATTATTGATTGTTCCAAAGGTATTACCACATAAAGTGACACATGGCAGATTTGCAAAAATCGCCTTGGATTTAAGGTAAAATGTGGTCTGGTACTGAAAGGGTTAAGCGTAAAATCCAATATCAACCAAAATAGCATTGTACAGAAATTCACACCACACAGGTCAATTTCTGTAAAAATGTCTGCAGCATGTGGATGATATTTAGATGAGCTCATCCATTTGCCTGCTACTGTAGCCAGCCACAGTCCTGTCCTGTGTAGACTTACTCTTATTATGTATTTGTCACACATAATTTGATTTAAAAAAATGAACGCTTTCATGACCAGTTGTGTATTGGGCCTTGGTATCCAGAGCATTTTGGAATGCTGCATTCTAAAGTGGATTTTATTTTGTTTCTCAGTCTATCAAATTTTTTATTTTTGGGGTGAGACACATGGGGTTTTTATATTTTTAGTTATTAATACATTAACCCCATGACCCATGATGTTCATGTATGTCATATCTGGCCGTGACTTAAAGACCAGTGTCGTACATGTACGTCATGCTGATCGGGTGAGTGCAGGAGCAGCGCCCACCAGATCAGCTGCAGGGGTCCAGCAGTCACTGATAGCCGGACCCCTGCTGTATGCGCAGGCCTCAGTGAAAACACCGCTGCCGGCACATTAACTCTCGCAGTGCCATGGTCACTGCTGACCGCGGCACGTGCGGGATCATGCCCTTTTCCCAAAATAAAGTATAAAAAATAGGGAAAAAAAAGAAAAGTAGACATATTAGGTATCACTGCGTCCGTATCGACCGGCTCTATAAAAATATCACAAAAAAACATTTTTTTGTCACCTTTCATCACTAAAAGTGCAACACCAAGCGATCAGACATATGCCCCCCAAAATTTATCTAAGCGTCACCTCATCCCGCAAAACATGTTTTTTTTTTAATGCTTTTATTGTGTTAAAAGAAAAAAAAAATTGACATATTCGGTATCAATGCGTCCGTAACAACCTGCTCTATAAATATACCACATGACCTAACCCCTCAGGTAAACGCTGTAAATTTTTTAAACAAAAATGGAGTAAAAAAAGTAATTTTTTTGTCACCTACATCACGAAAAGTGTAATAGCAAGCGATCAAAAAGTCATATGCACCCAAAAATTGTGCCAGTCAAGCCAGCATCCCACCCCGCAAAAATGATACCCTATCTTAGACAATCGCCCAAAGAATAAAAAAAATATTCTGGCTCTCAGAATATGGAGACACTAAACATGATTTTTTTTGTTTCAAAAATGATATTATTGTGTAAAATTTAAATTAATAAAAGTATACATATAAGGTATTTCCACGTCTGTAACAACCTGCTGTAAAAAAATATTACATGAACTAACCCGGTGAACACCGTAAAAAAAACCTGTAAAAAAAGCTATTTTTTGTCACCTTACATCACAAAAAGTGTAATACCAAACGATCAAAAAGTCATATGCACCGTGAAATAGTACCAATCAAACCGTCATCTCATACCGATAAAAAATTATCCCCTACATAAGACAATCGGCCCAAATTTTTTTGAAACTATGGCTTTCAGAATATGGAGAAAGAAATCTAAATATATATTTTTTAAATGCTTTATTATGTAAAACTGAAACAAACAACCCAAAAAAGTTGTCATATTTGGTATTGTTGCATCCGTAACAATCTGCTCTATAAAAATGCCACATAATCTAACCTGTCAGATGAACATTGTAAATAACAAAAAATAAAAATGGTGCCAAAACAGCTATCTTTTGTTACCTCGCCTCACAAAATATAGAGCAAACAAAAATCATATGTACCCTAAAATAGTACCAACAAAACTGCCACCTTATCCCATAGTTTCCAAAATGGAGTCTTTTTTTTGAGTTTCTACTATAGGGGTGCATCAGGGGTCTTCAAATGTGACATGGCAACGTATAATTATCCCAGTAAAATCTGTCTTCCAAAAACCATATGCATTCCTTTCCTTCTGCGCCCTGCTGTGTGCCTATGCATCAGGTTATAACCACATATAAGGTGTTTTCTGTAAACTACAGCATCAGAGTAATAAATATTGAGTTTTGTTTGGCTGTTAACCCTTGCTTTGTTACTGGAAAAAATAGGATTAAAATGGAAAATCTGCCAAAAAAGTTAAATTCTGAAATTTCATCTACATTTTCCTTTCATTCTTGTGGAACACCTAAAAGGTTAACAAAGTTTGTAAAATCAGTTTTGAGAGGGGTTTATTTTCCAAAATGGGGTCACTTTTTTGGGAGTTTCTACTCTAGGGGTACATCAGGGGGTCTTCAAATGTGGCATGACAACTTAAAATTATCCCAGGGAAATCTGCTCTCCAAAAACCATATGGCATTTCTTTCCTTCTGCGCCCTGTCATGTGCCCGTACAGCAGTTTATGACAACATATGGGGTGTTTCTGTAAACTACAGAATCAGGGTAATAAATATTGAGTTTTATTTGGCTGTTAGCCCTTGCTTTGTTACTGGAAGAAATGGATTAAAATGGAAAATCTGCCCAAAAAGTTAAATTCTGAAATGTAATCAACATTTTTGTTTAATTCTTGTTGAACACCTAAAGGGTTAACAACGTTTGTAAATTCATTTTGACTACCTTGAGGGGTGTAGTTTTAAAATGGGGCCATTTATGGGTGGTTTCTATTATGTAAGCCTCAAGATTTCTGAAAACTTTTAAGATTTGCTTCTAAACTTCTAAGCCTTCTAATGTCCCAAATAAAGAAAATGTAATTTACAAAATGATGCCAACATGAAGTAGACATATGGGAAATGCAAAGTAATAATTATTTTAGGAGGTATAATCTTTTTTGAAAGCAGAGAAATTGAAATTTTGAAAATTGTGAATTTTTCTAAAGTTTTGGTAAATTTTGTATTTTTTTATAAATAAAAATGAAATATTTTGACTCAAATTTACCACTGTCATGAAGTACAATATGTGAGTGGAAAACAATCTCAGAATGGCTTGGATAAGTAAAAGCGTTTTAAAGTTATCACCACATAAAATGACACATATGTTAGATTTGCAAAAAATGTATGACATCATCATAGTGCTAAAAACAAAAATCCTGTTTTTTAGCTTTACATGGATCCCCTTCTCTTAGCTTTAGGCACAGCACTTACATACTACCCAAGTACAGAACATTTTTAGTAGGAGGAGAGACAATAAAACACAGTGAGGAAATATGCTCATATTACCCACACACAGGAATAAAGGATGAAGTGACTGCAAGCCTGATGTCTTAGGCAAGCTATTCCTGGATTGGAAGACTGGTAGTGTCAGCATAAACAAAATCGCTAAAAGAATAACATCTTGTCTAGTTTTTAGTACTATTGGTTTATTCCAATCCCATCAATTTTGGACTACTTCACTCTTACTTAGAAGCTGGCAGTACATACATTGCACCATGTCATTCCTTTTGCAATTCTTTTTATGAAGAAAATAAAGGAGAGGTATGTACTTTTTTGAGAGAGTGCTTTATATATATATATATATATATATATATATAATCTTTTTTTTTTTTTTTCATTCAGTTTGTCTTTGTTTTTATCTGTTTTATTAATTTTTTTACATTTGCATGCCTTCAAGTCCCTAATTTTCATGGTGTGATCCAAAAGTAATTAATGGGAGCCACTAATCTGTGTGCCCAGTGTCAGCACCCAGATAATTAGAGCCATACTTGACCTCTCCCTATAGTGGAAACCCCTCAATCACAATGGCAGCACAATATTTGGCAGCTTTGCAGACTGGCCTTACATACTGCCATATATTTGTGTTGTGGTCAGAAAGAGGTTTATAAACACTGATACCACCTTTTATTTAGAAACCACTTTAGTAATTATCTTCTTACAGTTTTTGGACATAAATGTAAATCAGCAGGAGGTATGGTTGTTCCTGCATCCTGGTGCTCTCATAGGGGATGGTGAGTAGTACAACTTTAGTTGCAGAATTTTGATGATTTAACCATCTTATTTGTTATAAATGAAATCAGAGAATCCTGAAGAAGAAGAAGACAATTTGTCTTTCCTATTTACCTGCTTATGTCCTGTGTTATAGCATATTTCTCAAGATACAGTGTATAACATGATATTCCAGTGTAACTATATTCGTATTTAAACTGTCTATTTCACCATTGCTTGAAGTTGTAAGTACTGTAGATGTTGGAGAGTGCAATAATGCAGTAGTTGTTAAACATATTTGATCTCCTTATCTCTTCATTTCTGTTATTTTTTGTGACTGTTTTAGATAACACTTTAATGCTTCTTCTTCCTATAGTTTACAGGACAGTTGTAATAAAATATTTATTGTAATGCATCAATAAAAATGTTCTCTCGATCTAGATTCACATTCACCTTTTCACTTCCTCAGATTGATATGGTTGTGCATCTAATGAAAGGCAAAGAGGAAATAATTTTGTCCATAGATAGGTTAATACACTGTTCTTATAATGAGTTGTGCTTCCTAATCAAGTCATCAAGTATGATATGCCAAGTATCCAAATACTATAGTGCTCTCATGTTTATTAAGACAATGATTATTCTGCTGGCATGGAAGTTGTCCAAATGCTGCTTTATTAATGGATAAAATAAGTATTTTCCATTGGAGATTAATTTAGTCTCAAACTTGAGGGTCAGCCAAAGACATAGCATTTGTAAAAAGGACAGAAGGAAATGTTAAGTTCTTACTTTTCTAAGGAGCCGTGTATTGCATTTGTATCACATAATGTGATCCAGTATTAAATCAGATACCCTGTTTGATTCTGAGAGAGAAGTTCAGACTGAATCTAGTGCTTTAGACAGGCTGTCATTAGTGTTGAGTGAGCATGCTAGGCCAAACTCCTGTTCGGCTCGAGCATCGCTATGCTCGGCATATGGAGGTACTTGGCTGAGTACCGCATGTGCTTGAGTGCCATGCTCGAGTCTCCGCCCCGCACGTTTTGCGGCTGCTATGCAGCCAATAAACATGCAGGTGAGTACTGCCCTCACTGTAATGCAAGTAGCCATGTTGGCTACTGGCATTATAGAGATTGGCTGGCCAGAACACGTCATCGGGTGCTACATAGCACCCGATGACGCATGTTCTGCTCATTTGTAGTAAGAGAGAGCTGCGCTTAGGAAGGGACAGATATTGTAGGGAGTGTGATCGCAAGATTCGCAATCTATTTAGTTGAAAAATATTTGAAAGACCCAAAAGTCCTTTTAAGGACTATTGTGTGGGGTAGCAGCAATATAATATAGTCTTCACATTTTTTTCCCATCATTTTCAATACTGTTTCTATAGATGGTGTCTGCAGTGACTTGTGACATCTGTGCAATACCTTCTGTGTGTCAGGGCCAGAGATAGGAAAAATATAAGTGCAAACGGGCTAGAGGCTCACTGGCACCAACCACAGCTCCTGCGCTGTGAGGTTTGTAACCCAAACAGATACTTTTTAAAACTGCTGGATGTTGTTTACCCCTGGCTGTGCTGAAGATTGGTGGTTAAGGTGTTACGCTGACCGGATGAGGAATCAGTAGATGATGAGGAAGCTGAGTAGGAGAAGTAAGCAACAGGAGGCAAAGAGAAGCACTCTGCAATCCTCGGTGGTAGAAGGACATGCGCCAAACTGCTATCTGCCTCAGGCCCAGCCACCATTGCATTTACCCAGTGTGCTGTTAGGGAGATATAACGTCCCTGACAGTACTTACTGGTCCACAGTATCCGTAGTTAGGTGGACCTTGCCACAGATGGCGTTGTTCAGTGCACACCTGATTTTGTCCCCCACTTGGTTGTGCAGGGAAGGGATAGCTTGTCTGGAAAAGTAGTGGCGGCTGTACACAACGTACTGTGGGACAACCACTGCCATAAGGCTTTTAAAACTCTCCGTCTCCACCAGACGGAATGACAGCATTTTAAACGCCAGTAATTTTGAAATGCTGGCATTTAGGGGCAGGGATTGCGGGTGTGTAGGGGGGTACTTCCTCATCCGCTCCAGTGTTTGGGAGATGGAGAGCTGTATGCTTCCGTGGGACATTGTGGAGATGCTTGGTGACACAGGTGGTGGTGTTGCTGGCAGATCCTCTGTTTGCAGGGTGGCAGGTGCCACTGTCACTCCAGAGGTGGATAAAGAGGTCAAGACTGCGGCAGAAGAGGAAGCAGGAGGAGCCACAGACCTTTCTTGGCTTTTGAGGTGTCTACTTTACTGCAGCTCGTGCTTTGCACTTAGATGACTGGTCATGCAGGTTGTGCTCACGTTGAGAACGTTTATGCCTCGCTTCATGCTCTGATTGCACAGCGTGCAAATCACTCGTGTCTTGTCATTAGCACATTGTCTGAAGAACTGCCACGCCAGGGAACTCCTTGGAGCTGGCTTTGGTGTGCTTGGTCCCTTGCTGCGTTGGGCAGTAGCAGGCATACTGTCTAGGGGACAGCAGCTCCGCTTTTGCACCCTGCTCTCTCTTCTGCTGTGCAGGTGGCTCTGTGCGACCACCACCTCTATCTCCAAACTAGACAGGTCACTCGCATGACCTTGATTCCATGTGGGGTCGAGGACCTCATCGTCCGCCACATCATATTTCACCCAATCTTCACCCCTGCCCTCCTTGTCGGTCTGCACACTGCAGAAAGCCACAGCAGTTGGCACCTGTGTTTCGTCATCATCCAAGATGTGCTGCGGTGGTCCTCCCATGTACTCATCTTGAAGCATAAGTGGTTGGGCATCGGCGCACTCAATCTCTTCCACTTCTGGGGCAGGGCTATGTGGATGGCTCTGGGAAACCCTGCTAGCAGAGTCATCAAAAATCAGAAGAGACTGCTGCATGACTTGGGGCTCAGACTGCTTTTCAAATTTGCAAGGGGGTGAAGTGAAAGACTGATGGTCATGGGCTGCAGGTGCCAACTCTGATCTTTCAGCAGGAGACTGGGTGGGAGACAATGTGAAGGAACTGGAGGCACTGTCAGCAACCCAATCTACTATCGCCTGTACTTGATCTGGCCTCACCATTCGTAGAGACGCATTAGGCCCGAACAAATAACGCTGAAAGTTCTGTCGCCTACTCGCACCTGAGGATGGTTTCACTTTTGCGTGTAGCTGGCACAGATTGACCATGTTCTCTCCCTGCAATAGGAGCTCCAACAGTAGCAACATGACCAGGGACCACGTCCCTCATTGTCCGCAAATTTAGGATCTTGCCCAAAATGGGTGTTATTTTAATAGCAGAAAATGACAGCAGTTTCTAATGCGTGTATTTCACACTGACAGATGCAGCAAAGGCTGCAAATTTTGCATTTTGCCCAAAAAGGGTGTTTTTTTTTAACCCAGCTTATATTTTACATTGACAAATGCTGAAAAGGCCCCTGATGTAGGGTATTGTCAGAATTTTATTGCAGTATTTCAAGCTTGTATTTCACACTAACAAATGCAGCATAGGCTCCAGATTAAGGGTATTGCCAAAAATGTTTTTTTTTAACCCAAAAAATTATTGCAGTATTTCAAGCTTGTATTTAACATTGACAGATACAGCAAACGCCGCAAATTTAGTATTTTTCCCAAAATGTTTTTTTTTTAAACCGAGAAAAATTAATACAGTATTTCAAGCTTATATTTTACATTGACAAATGCTGCAAAGGTAAATATAAAATAATCAGCAGGCACTCACCATCTGTATTTCACACATGTATAACACATTTATTAGTATTTAAAATTAAAATATTTAAAAGTATTTAAAATATTTAAATAATGAACTTAAAAAGAGAAAAAATATAGATGACAATATACATTAATTATACACACAGTATAGAATGTTAATAACCATATATTAATATATAAGATAAATGTGGTAGAGTCAATTTATAATGCAATAAAAAATCAATTAAATAATCGGATAAAAAATTCGGATATTGGATAGCAGAATGTCTTTAGAAAATTTATTATATTATACGAATATGTCTGTAGAAATTCGCTAAGAATACTTGTTGTCTTATTCGTATAGACAGTCCAACATGTTCCAGTATAGAGTTGGTTGCAAAAAAATGTTCGTATTATATTATATTATAGTTGCTCTATTTTCAATCAATAATTTCTCCATATATTTCCTTGAGTTGTACCAAAAAGAGATCTGATATTCGCAATAGAATAATGCGGTTATAGTTCATCAATGGGTGATTTTCGAATAAATAGTTTAGTGTATGATTATGCTTGCTGTGTAGGCGTCCCTCTCACAGTTAAGCTGACTCACCCAAGTCTAGAGCACTTGTCTCTGCGGTATGTTGATTTCATTCAGCTGTCAGCATCTCTTGGTATCAAATGGAAGAAAGTTGAAATTGTTGGAAACCTTGTATAGTCCTTGCTTTTTCGATTCCTTAATCCTTAATCCTGCAGGATGATTTGGTCTATAGTTTGGTTCCTTTAATCTGCCAGACGCGTTTCGAGGTGACCTCACCTCTTCCTCAGTGGCATTAAGAATGCTGCAAAGGCACCAGATGTTTTTTGGCAATACCCTATATCTGGAGCCTATGCTGCATTTGTTAGTGTGAAATACAAGCTTGAAATATTGCAATAATATTCTGGGTTTAAAAAAACACCCATTCTTGGCAATACCCTACATCAGGGGCCTTTTCAGTATCGGCAGTATCTAACGTTTGTATTTCACACTGACAGATGTAGCAAAGGCTGCAAATTTAGTATTTTGCCCAAAAAGGGTGTTTTTTTAAAACCCAGAAAATGTATGCAGTATTTCAAGCTTATATTTCACATTGACAAATGCTGCAAGGGCACCAGATTTATGATATTGCCAAGAATGGGTGCTTTTTTTTAAACCCAGAATATTATTTTAGTGTTTTTTAAAACCCAGAAAATGTATGCAGTATTTCAAGCTTATACTTCACATTGACAAATGCTGCAAGGGCACCAGATTTATGATATTGCCAAGAATGGGTGCTTTTTTTTAAACCCAGAATATTATTTTAGTGTTTCAAGCTTGTATTTCACACTAACAAATGCAGCATAGGACTTAGATGTAAGGTATTGCCAAGAATGGGTGTTTTTTTAAACCCAGAATATTATTGCAGTATTTCAAGCTAGCATTTAACACTGACAGATGCAGAAAACACAGCAAATTTAGTATTTTAGTGTTTTTTTTAAATAGCAGATTATAACTGCAGTATCTAATGTTTATATTTCACACTGACAGATGCAGCAAAGACTGCAAATTTAGTATTTTGCCAAAAATTGGTGTTTTTTTTAAACCCAGAATATTATTGCAGTATTTCAAGCTTGTATTTCACACTGACAGATGTTGAAAGCAACTGATGTAGGGTATTGCCAAGAATGGGTGCTTTTTTAAACCTAGAATATTATTGCAGTATTTCAAGCTTGTATTTCACACTGATAAATGCTAAAAAGGCCCCTAATGTAGGGTATTGCCAAGAATAGGGGCTTTTTTAAACCCAGAATATTATTGCTGTATTTCAAGCTTGTATTTCACACTACAAAATGCTGAAAGGCCCCTGATGTAGGGTACTGCCAAAAATGGGTGCTTTTTTAAATCTAGAATATTATTGCAGTTTTTCAAGCTGTATTTCACACTGATGAGTAGAATTAAGAACCACACTCAATTCAAATGTCCCTGGTGCCAATCAAGGGCTGCGAGCAGCCAGTATATATGTAACGAAAATTGAGGCACTCAGGTCTGGGTTATTGCAATCAAACTTTTTTTTATATTTGTTCACGTTTTTGCAGTAGTTTCATCCAAAAAGCCCAATTAGATCCTTTGTACAAACAGTATATTAAGACTATGTTAAGACATTTCAGACCTTCATCAGTGGTCACATTTTTTTATCTGAAACAATATATAGTACAGAACATGAGTTGGTATGAAAACAACTGAAAATTCATTTTTTTGTATAAAAAAATGACAATTATTTTATGTACATGTATATAATAATCAAATTTTTGGCTGGGTACATAGCTGAGTTGACACATAATGAAACATTATACAAACATCTTAGGATGGAGAACACTTAGATTATGCAGAATATATGGTGAGGGGAAAAAGGTACACGGAGATATTACTATGCAGGGTATGATCAGATTGTCAAGGAGACTCGTATAGAATAACATGGTGGGGTACCTAGAAATCATGAACGATTGCATAACATGCTATATTGTAAGTATTGGGTAAATGGCACCGTCTATCGCCATATCCTGCGCAGGTAGAAGCATGGGTATGTGGTGGCATATGGACAACATCCCTCCAATGGCTGTGTGGCCGCAAATACAGCATACAATGTCCCACGTGGCATACAGTACATTTGAGAGATAACGGTTAAATAAGTCTAGTGTACAAATTACAATGTCACAGTGGTTTGTATTGTTTACATGGACAATGGTATATAGTACGGTACTTCAGGGTATTGCGGGTACCAATGTTGTATATATCTGGCATTCCTATGTATGCACATATATATATAAATCACATCAACATGTGGGGTGCACCAACCGTGCGTTGTGAGGTTTATAGTGACGCATAACAAAGAATATGTATACCCATACATATATATATATATATATATATATATATATATGTCTATGTCAGGTACAGTGACATCACTAGAAGGTCAGACCTCTAAGTAATATTGCTCCCAGGTGAGTATCATGGCCTGCTGCATATTGGTTCCCAGGCTGGAGATCGCTGGTGGCAGGGATCTATATGAAAGATTTCCTGGTCTTCTGTTACCTGAAAAAGGACATAAGGTTAAGTATTTTACCTGTTCTGGTGGGGAGGCATGGACATCAGGGCTTGGATGTACGGCGTTCCGTCTCGTGTCTTAAATGTATGGGCTCACTGGTAGTTCCGGTCATGTGACCGGAAGTCACGTGGCGGCTGGGACGCAGTCATGCGTTCCACAGGGACGTCATGTGATCAGGAAGGAGGTGCTGTGCGTTCCACCGTCTGTCACACTGACAGATGCAGCAAACGCCACAAATTTAGTATTTTGACCAAAATGGGTGTTTTTTTAATAACAGAATATAACATCAGTATCTAACGCTTGTATTTTACACTAACAGATGCAGCAAAGGCTGCAAATTTAGTATTTTGCCCAAAAAGAGTGTTTTTTTAAACTCAGAAAATTATTGCAGCATTTTAAGCTTGGATTTCACACTGGCAGATGCAGCAAACACGCAAATTTAGTATTTTGACCAAAATGGGTGTTTTTTTAATAACAGAATATAACATCAGTATCTAACGCTTGTATTTTACACTAACAGATGCAGCAAAGGCTGCAAATTTAGTATTTTGCCCAAAAAGAGTGTTTTTTTTTAAACTCAGAAAACTATTGCAGAATTTTAAGCTTGTATTTCACACTGACAAATGCTGCAAAGGCACTAGATGTAGGATATTGCCAAAAATGGGTGTTTTTTTAAACCCAGAATATTATTGCAGTATTTCAAGCGTGTATTTCACACTGACAAATGCTGAAAAGACCCCAGATGTAGGATATTGCCAAAAATAGGCGATTTTTTAAACCCAGAAAATTATTGCAGTATTTCAAACTTGTATTTAACACTGACAGATGCAGCAAACTCCGCAAATTTTGTATTTTTCCCGAAATAGGTATTTTTTTATAGCAGAATATAACAGTTTTATCTAACGTTTGTATTTCACACTAACAGATGCAGCAAAGGCTGCAAATTTAGTATTTTGCCCAAAAAGGGTGTTTTTTTAACCAAGAAAATTAATGCAGTATTTCAAGCTTATATTTCACATTGACAACTGCTGCCAAAGGCACCAGATGTATGATATTGCCAAAAATGGGTGTTTTTTTAAACCCAGAATATTATTGCAGTATTTAAAGTTTGTATTTCACACTGACAAATGCTGAAAAGGCCCATGATGTAGGGTATTGCTAAGAATGGGTGCTATTTTAAACTCAGAATATTATTGCAGTATTTCAAGCTTGTATTTCACACTAACAAATGCAGCATAGGCCCCAGATGTAGGGTATTGCCAAGAATGGGTGTTTTTTAAACTCAGAATATTATTGCAGTATTTCAAGCTTGTATTTCACACTGACAGATGCAGCATACGCGCCAGATGTAGGTATTTGTCCAAAATGGGTGTTTTTTTAAACCCAGAAAACTATTGCAGTATTTTAAGCTTGGATTTCACACTGACAACTGCTGCAAAGGCACCAGATGTATGATATTGCCAAAAATTTGTGTTTTTTTAAACCCAGAATATTATTGCAGTATTTTAAGTTTGTATTTCACACTGACAAATGCTGAAAAGGCCCCTGATGTAGGGTATTGCCAATAATGGGTGCTATTTTAAACTCAGAATATTATTGCAGTATTTCAAGCTTGCATTTCACACTAACAAATGCAGCATAGGCCCCATATGTAGGGTATTGTCCAAAATGGGTGTTTTTTTAAACCCAGAAAATTATTGCAAGTATGCAGCAAATTATTGACAGATGCAGCAAACACCGCAAATTTAGTATTTTGCCTAAATTTATTTTTTTCAAATAACAGAATATAACAGCAGTATCTAATGCTTGTATTTCACACTGACAGATGCAGCTAAGGCTGCAAATTTAGTATTTTGCCCAAAAAGGGTGTTTTTTTAAACCCAGAAACCTACTGCAGTATTTCAAGCTTATATTTCATACTGACAATTGCTGCAAAGGCACCAGATGTAGGATATTGCCAAAAATGGTTGTTTTTTTAAATACAGAATATTATTGCAGTATATAAAGCTTGTATTTTGCTCTGACAGATGCAGCAAACGCCACAAATTTAGTTTTTTTGCCCAAAATTGGTGTTTTTTAAACCCAGAAAATTATTGCAGTATTTCAAGCTTGTATTTCATACTGACAAATGTTGCAAAGGCACTAGATGTAAGATATTGCCAAAAATTGGTGCTTTTTTAAACCCAGAATATTATTGCAGTATATCAAGCTTGTATTTTACACTGATAGATGCAGCAAACGCTGGAAATTTAGGTTTTTGCCCAAAATGGGTGTTTTTTTAAACCCAGACAATTATTGCAGTATTTCAAGTTTGTATTTCACACTAACAAATGCAGCATAGGCCCCAGATGTAGGGTATTGCCAAGAATGGGTGTTTTTTAAACCCAGAATAGTATTGCAGTATTTCAAGCTTGGATTTCACACTGACAGATGCAGCAAAGGCGCAAATTTAGTATTTTGTCCAAAATGGGCGTTTTTTTTAAACCCAGAAAACTATTGCAGTATTTTATGCTTGGATTTCACACTGACAACTGCTGCAAAGGCACCAGATGTATGATATTGCCAAAAATTGGTGTTTTTTTAAACCCAGAATATTATTGCAGTATTTCAAGTTTATATTTCACACTGACAAATGCTGAAAAGGCCCCTGATGCAGGGTATTGCCAAGAATGGGTGCTATTTTAAACTCAGAATATTATTGCAGTATTTCAAGCTTGCATTTCACACTAACAAATGCAGCATAGGCCCCATATGTAAGGTATTGCCCAAAATGGGTGTTTTTTTAAACCCAGAAAATTATTGCAAGTATTCAAGCTTGTATTTAACACTGACAGATTCAGCAAACACTGCAAATTTAGTATTTTGCCTAAATTTATTTTTTTCAAATAACAGAATATAACAGCAGTATCTAATGCTTGTATTTCACACTGACAGACGCAGCAAAGGCTGCAAATTTAGTATTTTGCCCAAAAAGGGTGTTTTTTTAAACCCAGAAAATTACTGCAGTATTTCAAGCTTTTATTTCATACTGACAATTGCTGCAAAGGCATCAGATGTAGGATATTGCCAAAAATGGTTGTTTTATTAAATACAGAATATTATTGCAGTATATAAAGCTTGTATTTTGCACTGACAGATGCAGCAAACGCCACAAATTTAGTTTTTTTGCCCAAAATTGGTGTTTTTTAAACCCAGAAAATTATTGCAGTATTTCAAGCTTGTATTTCATACTGACAAATGTTGCAAAGGCACTAGATGTAAGATATTGCCATAAATTGGTGCTTTTTTAAACCCAGAATATTATTGCAGTATATCAAGCTTGTATTTTACACTGATAGATGCAGCAAACGCTGGAAATTTTGTTTTTTGCCCAAAATGGGTGTTTTTTTAAACCCAGAAAATTATTGCAGTATTTCAAGTTTGTATTTCACACTAACAAATGCAACATTGGCCCCAGATGTAGGGTATTGCCAAAAAAATGGTTGCTTTTTTAAACCCAGAAAAGTATTGCAGTATTTCAAGATTGTATTTCACATTGACAAATGCTGCAAAGGCAACAGATGTAGGGTCTTGGAAAAAAATGTGTGATTTTTTATAATTGTAGTATTTTAAGCACATATGCTGTGCTGTTGCACTGAACTTGCATAAAATGGCCGACGCCTACCTAACTAACAGACGGATAAAAGTTTTTCTTCTATGTCACTGGGCTCAGGGCAGGGTAAAAAGATTGTGCACTGCACCCATGAAACAAAATCTATATAGATAAGTGAGTTAACAATCACTTCTGACTAAAGATTCTTTCCTATTCTCTCCCTCACAGCAGTAGCATCCTATCCCTACACTAATCAGAGCAGAGTGACGTGCAGCTCTACGAGACTCCAGCTTCTATAAAGGGTGGGTCACATGCTGCACTGGCCAATCACAGCCATGCTATTAGTAGGCATGGCTGTGATGTCTTCTTAGGACACACAAGTTAAACGCTTGTTGATTGGCTGCTCTGCGGCCTTTCAAAAAGCACCATTAAATCGCCAAACACTGAACTCGAACCCGAACTTTTACTGAAAACGTGTAGCTGCCATTTTAGGAAAATGATGATTCGTTACCACAAAGCGCTAGGAAATTTGCATTTGTTGTGAATCAAAGTTTTCCTGAAATTTAAGTGCACTAAAAAATAACATTAGTATCCCATTAGTACTAAATGAATAATGATATATACATATATGAATCATTCTTAAGACAATATGAGTAATATAACTGAGGGAAATTGACAACTACCCTAAAATTAGCCTAAAATAAAATAAATATTGGCAATAATACAAAAAGTGCATAATTACTAGATGAGGATGTATGATGACATTTTATTATATCTTTGTATATCCTCCTCCAGTAATTTTGCTAATTTTGTATTATTGCCAAAATTTATTTTACTTTAGGTTAGTTTATTTTAGTGAAGTTGTCAATTTGTCTTAGTTATGTTACTCATATTATCATAAGAATTATTATATATGCCAACATCTATCAGTATTCCTTGTCAGAGTGTACCTAATAAGCCATATAAAACCGGTATGTCAGCTCCAAACAAAACACTAAGGGACTAGAGTTGAGCGAACACCTGGATGTTCGGGTTCGAGAAGTTCGGCCGAACTTCCCGAAAATGTTCGGGTTCGGGATCCGAACCCGATCCGAACTTCGTCCCGAACCACATTGAAGTCAATAGGGACCCGAACTTTTCGGCACTAAAACGGCTGTAAAACAGCCCAGGAAAGGGCTAGAGGGCTGCAAAAGGCAGCAACATGTAGGTAAAATCCCCTGCAAACAAATGTGGATAGGGAAATGAATTAAAATAAAAATTAAATAAATAAAAATTAACCAAAATCAATTGGAGAGAGGTCCCATAGCAGAGAATCTGGCTTCCCGTCACCCACCACTGGAACAGTCCATTCTCAGATATTTAGGCCCCAGCACCCAAGCAGAGGAGAGAGGTCCCGTAAAAGAGAATCTGGCTTCATGTCAGCAGAGAATCAGTCTTCATATCATAGCAGAGAATCAGGCTTCACGTCACCCACCACTGCAACAGTCCATTTTCATAAATTTAGGCCCAGCACCCAGGCAGAGGAGAGAGGTCCCGTAACAGACAATCTGGCTTCATGTCAGCAGAGAATTAGTCTGCATGTCATAGCAGAGAATCAGGCTTCACGTCAGCCACCAATGCAACAGTCCATTGTCAGATATTTAGGCCCAGCACCCAGGCAGAGGAGAGAGGTCCCGTAACAGAGGACCTGGCTTCATGTCAGCAGAGAATCAGTCTTCATATCATAGCAGAGAATCAGGCTTCACGTCACCCACCACTGCAACAGTCCATTTTCATAAATTTAGGCCCAGCACCCAGGCAGAGGAGAGAGGTCCCGTAACAGAGGATCTGGCTTCATGTCAGCAGAGAATCAGTCTTCATGTCATAGCAGAGAATCAGGCTTCACGTCACCCACCACTGTAAGAGTCCATTTTCATAAATTTAGGCCCAGCACCCAGGCAGAGGAGAGAGGTCCCGTAACAGACAATCTGGCTTCATGTCAGCAGAGAATTAGTCTGCATGTCATAGCAGAGAATCAGGCTTCACGTCAGCCACCAATGCAACAGTCCATTGTCAGATATTTAGGCCCAGCACCCAGGCAGAGGAGAGAGGTCCCGTAACAGAGGATCTGGCTTCATGTCAGCAGAGAATCAGTCTTCATATCATAGCAGAGAATCAGGCTTCACGTCACCCACCACTGCAACAGTCCATTTTCATAAATTTAGGCCCAGCACCCAGGCAGAGGAGAGAGGTCCCGTAACAGACAATCTGGCTTCATGTCAGCAGAGAATCAGTCTTCATGTCATAGCAGAGAATCAGGCTTCACGTCACCCACCACTGCAACAGTCCATTTTCATAAATTTAGGCCCAGCACCCAGGCAGAGGAGAGAGGTCCCGTAACAGACAATCTGACTTCATGTCAGCAGAGAATTAGTCTGCATGTCATAGCAGAGAATCAGGCTTCACGTCAGCCACCAATGCAACAGTCCATTGTCAGATATTTAGGCCCAGCAGCCAGGCAGAGGAGAGAGGTCCCGTAACAGACAATCTGGCTTCATGTCAGCAGAGAATCAGTCTTCATGTCATAGCAGAGAATCAGGCTTCACGTCAGCCACCAATGCAACAGTCCATTGTCAGATATTTAGGCCCAGCACCCAGGCAGAGGAGAGAGGTCCCGTAACAGAGGACCTGGCTTCATGTCAGCAGAGAATCAGTCTTCATATCATAGCAGAGAATCAGGCTTCACGTCACCCACCACTGCAACAGTCCATTTTCATAAATTTAGGCCCAGCACCCAGGCAGAGGAGAGAGGTCCCGTAACAGAGGATCTGGCTTCATGTCAGCAGAGAATCAGTCTTCATGTCATAGCAGAGAATCAGGCTTCACGTCACCCACCACTGTAAGAGTCCATTTTCATAAATTTAGGCCCAGCACCCAGGCAGAGGAGAGAGGTCCCGTAACAGACAATCTGGCTTCATGTCAGCAGAGAATTAGTCTGCATGTCATAGCAGAGAATCAGGCTTCACGTCAGCCACCAATGCAACAGTCCATTGTCAGATATTTAGGCCCAGCACCCAGGCAGAGGAGAGAGGTCCCGTAACAGAGGATCTGGCTTCATGTCAGCAGAGAATCAGTCTTCATATCATAGCAGAGAATCAGGCTTCACGTCACCCACCACTGCAACAGTCCATTTTCATAAATTTAGGCCCAGCACCCAGGCAGAGGAGAGAGGTCCCGTAACAGACAATCTGGCTTCATGTCAGCAGAGAATCAGTCTTCATGTCATAGCAGAGAATCAGGCTTCACGTCACCCACCACTGCAACAGTCCATTTTCATAAATTTAGGCCCAGCACCCAGGCAGAGGAGAGAGGTCCCGTAACAGACAATCTGACTTCATGTCAGCAGAGAATTAGTCTGCATGTCATAGCAGAGAATCAGGCTTCACGTCAGCCACCAATGCAACAGTCCATTGTCAGATATTTAGGCCCAGCAGCCAGGCAGAGGAGAGAGGTCCCGTAACAGACAATCTGGCTTCATGTCAGCAGAGAATCAGTCTTCATGTCATAGCAGAGAATCAGGCTTCACGTCACCCACCACTGCAACAGTCCATTTTCATAAATTTAGGCCCAGCACCCAGGCAGAGGAGAGAGGTCCCATAACAGACAATCTGGCTTCATGTCAGCAGAGAATTAGTCTGCATGTCATAGCAGAGAATCAGGCTTCACGTCAGCCACCAATGCAACAGTCCATTGTCAGATATTTAGGCCCAGCACCCAGGCAGAGGAGAGAGGTCCCGTAACAGAGGATCTGGCTTCATGTCAGCAGAGAATCAGTCTTCATATCATAGCAGAGAATCAGGCTTCACGTCACCCACCACTGCAACAGTCCATTTTCATAAATTTAGGCCCAGCACCCAGGCAGAGGAGAGAGGTCCCGTAACAGACAATCTGGCTTCATGTCAGCAGAGAATTAGTCTGCATGTCATAGCAGAGAATCAGGCTTCACGTCAGCCACCAATGCAACAGTCCATTGTCAGATATTTAGGCCCAGCACCCAGGCAGAGGAGAGAGGTCCCGTAACAGAGGATCTGGCTTCATGTCAGCAGAGAATCAGTCTTCATATCATAGCAGAGAATCAGGCTTCACGTCACCCACCACTGCAACAGTCCATTTTCATAAATTTAGGCCCAGCACCCAGGCAGAGGAGAGAGGTCCCGTAACAGACAATCTGGCTTCATGTCAGCAGAGAATCAGTCTTCATGTCATAGCAGAGAATCAGGCTTCACGTCACCCACCACTGCAACAGTCCATTTTCATAAATTTAGGCCCAGCACCCAGGCAGAGGAGAGAGGTCCCGTAACAGACAATCTGGCTTCATGTCAGCAGAGAATCAGTCTTCATGTCATAGCAGAGAATCAGGCTTCACGTCACCCACCACTGCAACAGTCCATTTTCATAAATTTAGGCCCAGCACCCAGGCAGAGGAGAGAGGTCCCGTAACAGACAATCTGGCTTCATGTCAGCAGAGAATTAGTCTGCATGTCATAGCAGAGAATCAGGCTTCACGTCAGCCACCAATGCAACAGTCCATTGTCAGATATTTAGGCCCAGCACCCAGGCAGAGGAGAGAGGTCCCGTAACAGAGGATCTGGCTTCATGTCAGCAGAGAATCAGTCTTCATATCATAGCAGAGAATCAGGCTTCACGTCACCCACCACTGCAACAGTCCATTTTCATAAATTTAGGCCCAGCACCCAGGCAGAGGAGAGAGGTCCCGTAACAGACAATCTGGCTTCATGTCAGCAGAGAAACAGTCTTCATGTCATAGCAGAGAATCAGGCTTCACGTCACCCACCACTGTAAGAGTCCATTTTCATAAATTTAGGCCCAGCACCCAGGCAGAGGAGAGAGGTCCCGTAACAGACAATCTGGCTTCATGTCAGCAGAGAATTAGTCTGCATGTCATAGCAGAGAATCAGGCTTCACGTCAGCCACTAATGCAACAGTCCATTGTCAGATATTTAGGCCCAGCACCCAGGCAGAGGAGAGAGGTCCCGTAACAGAGGATCTGGCTTCATGTCAGCAGAGAATCAGTCTTCATATCATAGCAGAGAATCAGGCTTCACGTCACCCACCACTGCAACAGTCCATTTTCATAAATTTAGGCCCAGCACCCAGGCAGAGGAGAGAGGTCCCGTAACAGACAATCTGGCTTCATGTCAGCAGAGAATCAGTCTTCAAGTCATAGCAGAGAATCAGGCTTCACGTCACCCACCACTGCAACAGTCCATTTTCATAAATTTAGGCCCAGCACCCAGGCAGAGGAGAGAGGTCCCGTAACAGACAATCTGGCTTCATGTCAGCAGAGAATCAGTCTTCATGTCATAGCAGAGAATCAGGCTTCACGTCACCCACCACTGCAACAGTCCATTTTCATAAATTTAGGCCCAGCACCTAGGCAGAGGAGAAAGGTCCCGTAACAGACAATCTGGCTTCATGTCAGCAGAGAATTAGTCTGCATGTCATAGCAGAGAATCAGGCTTCACGTCAGCCACCACTGCAACAGTCCATTGTCAGATATTTAGGCCCAGCACCCAGGCAGAGGAGAGAGGTCCCATAACAGAGGATCTGGCTTCATGTCAGCAGAGAATTAGTCTGCATGTCATAGCAGAGAATCAGGCTTCACGTCACCCACCACTGCAACAGTCCATTTTCATAAATTTAGGCCCTGGCACCCAGACAGAGGAGAGGTTCATTCAACTTTGGGTAGCCTCGCAATATAATGGTAAAATGAAAATAAAAATAGGATTGAATGAGGAAGTGCCCTGGAGTCCAATAATATATGGTTAAGGGGAGGTAGTTAATGTCTAATCTGGACAAGGGACGGACAGGTCCTGTGGGATCCATGCCTGGTTCATTTTTATGAACGTCAGCTTGTCCACATTGGCTGTAGACAGGCGGCTGCGTTTGTCTGTAATGACGCCCCCTGCCGTGCTGAATACACGTTCAGACAAAACGCTGGCTGCCGGGCAGGCCAGCACCTCCAAGGCATAAAAGGCTAGCTCTGGCCACGTGGACAATTTAGAGACCCAGAAGTTGAATGGGGCCGAACCATCAGTCAGTACGTGGAGGGATGTGCACACGTACTGTTCCACCATGTTAGTGAAATGTTGCCTCCTGCTAACACGTTGCGTATCAGGTGGTGGTGCAGTTAGCTGTGGCGTGTTGACAAAAGTTTTCCACATCTCTGCCATGCTAACCCTGCCCTCAGAGGAGCTGGCCGTGACACAGCTGCCTTGGCGACCTCTTGCTCCTCCTCTGCCTTGGCCTTGGGCTTCCACTTGTTCCCCTGTGACATTTGGGAATGCTCTCAGTAGCGCGTCTACCAACGTGCGCTTGTACTCGCGCATCTTCCTATCACGCTCCAGTGCAGGAAGTAAGGTGGGCACATTGTCTTTGTAGCGTGGATCCAGCAGGGTGGCAACCCAGTAGTCCGCACAGGTTAAAATGTGGGCAACTCTGCTGTCATTGCGCAGGCACTGCAGCATGTAGTCGCTCATGTGTGCCAGGCTGCCCAGGGGTAAGGACAAGCTGTCCTCTGTGGGAGGCGTATCGTCATCGTCCTGCCTTTCCCCCCAGCCACGCACCAGTAATGGACCCGAGCTGCGTTGGGTGCCACCCCGCTGTGACCATGCTTCATCCTCATCCTCCTCCACCTCCTCCTCATTCCCCTTCCTCCTCGTCCTCCAGTAGTGGGCCCTGGCTGGCCACATTTGTACCTGGCCTCTGCTGTTGCCAAAAACCTCCCTCTGAGTCACTTTGAAGAGACTGGCCTGAAAGTGCTAAAAATGACCCCTCTTCCTCCTCCTCCTCCTGGGCCACCTCCTCTTCCATCATCGCCCTAAGTGTTTTCTCAAGGAGACATAGAAGTGGTATTGTAACGCTGATAACGGCGTCATCGCCACTGGCCATGTTGGTGGAGTACTCGAAACAGCGCAACAGGGCACACAGGTCTCGCATGGAGGCCCAGTCATTGGTGGTGAAGTGGTGCTGTTCTGTAGTGCGACTGACCCGTGCGTGCTGCAGCTGAAACTCCACTATGGCCTGCTGCTGCTCGCACAGTCTGTCCAGCATGTGCAAGGTGGAGTTCCACCTGGTGGGCACGTCGCATATGAGGCGGTGAGCGGGAAGGCCGAAGTTACGCTGTAGCGCAGACAGGCGAGCAGCAGCAGGATGTGAACGCTGGAAGCGCGAACAGACGGCCCGCACTTTATGCAGCAGCTCTGACATGTCGGGGTAGTTGTGAATGAACTTCTGCACCACCAAATTCAGCACATGCGCCAAGCAAGGGATGTGCGTCAAATTGGCTAGTCCCAGAGCTGCAACGAGATTTCGCCCATTATCACACACCACCAGGCCGGGCTTGAGGCTCACCGGCAGCAACCACTCGTCGGTCTGTTGTTCTATACCCCGCCACAACTCCTGTGCGGTGTGGGGCCTGTCCCCCAAAGATATGAGTTTCAGAATGGCCTGCTGACGTTTACCCCGGGCTGTGCTGAAGTTGGTGGTGAAGGTGTGTGGCTGACTGGATGAGCAGGTGGAAGAAGAGGAGGAGGAAGCCGAGAAGGAGGAGGTGGCAACAGGAGGCAAAGAATGTTGCCCTGCGATCCTTGGCGGCGGAAGGACGTGCGCCAAACAGCTCTCCGCCTGGGGCCCAGCTGCCACTACATTTACCCAGTGTGCAGTTAGGGAGATATAGCGTCCCTGGCCGTGCTTACTGGTCCACGTATCTGTGGTTAGGTGGACCTTGCTACAGATGGCGTTGCGCAGTGCACACTTGATTTTATCGGATACTTGGTTGTGCAGGGAAGGCACGGCTCTCTTGGAGAAGTAGTGGCGGCTGGGAACAACATACTGTGGGACAGCAAGCGACATGAGCTGTTTGAAGCTGTCTGTGTCCACCAGCCTAAATGACAGCATTTCATAGGCCAGTAGTTTAGAAATGCTGGCATTCAGGGCCAGGGATCGAGGGTGGCTAGGTGGGAATTTACGCTTTCTCTCAAATGTTTGTGAGATGGAGAGCTGAACGCTGGCGTGTGACATGGTTGAGACGCTTGGTGACGGAGGTGGTGGTGGTGTTGGTGGTACATCCCCTGTTTGCTGGGCGGCAGGTGCCAACGTTCCTCCAGAGGCGGAGGAAGAGGCCGAGGCGGCAGCAGCAGAAGAGGCCGAGGCGGCAGCAGCAGAAGAGGTAGCAGGGGGAGCCTGAGTGACTTCCTTGGTTTTAAGGTGTTTACTCCACTGCAGTTCATGCTTTGCATGCAGGTGCCTGGTCATGCAGGTTGTGCTCAGGTTCAGAACGTTAATGCCTCGCTTCAGGCTCTGATGGCACAGCGTGCAAACCACTCGGGTCTTGTCGTCAGCACATTGTTTGAAGAAGTGCCATGCCAGGGAACTCCTTGAAGCTGCCTTTGGGGTGCTCGGTCCCAGATGGCGGCGGTCAGTAGCAGGCGGAGTCTCTTGGCGGCGGGTGTTCTGCTTTTGCCCACTGCTCCCTCTTTTGCTACGCTGTTGGCTCGGTCTCACCACTGCCTCTTCCTCCGAACTGTGAAAGTCAGTGGCACGACCTTCATTCCATGTGGGGTCTAGGACCTCATCGTCCCCTGCATCGTCTTCCACCCAGTCTTGATCCCTGACCTCCTGTTCAGTCTGCACACTGCAGAAAGACGCAGCAGTTGGCACCTGTGTTTCGTCATCATCAGAGACATGCTGAGGTGGTATATTCCATGTCCTCATCATCAGGAAACATAAGTGGTTGTGCGTCAGTGCATTCTATGTCTTTCACCGCTGGGGAAGGGCTAGGTGGATGCCCTTGGGAAACCCTGCCAGCAGAGTCTTCAAACAGCATAAGAGACTGCTGCATAACTTGAGGCTGAGACAGTTTCCCTGGTATGCATGGGGGTGATGTGACAGACTGATGGGGTTGGTTTTCAGGCGCCATCTGTGCGCTTTCTGCAGAAGACTGGGTGGGAGATAATGTGAACGTGCTGGATCCACTGTCGGCCACCAATTGACTAATGCCTGTACCTGCTCAGGCCTTACCATCCTTAGAACGGCATTGGGCCCCACCATATATCGCTGTAAATTCTGGCGGCTACTGGGACCTGAGGTAGTTGGTACACTAGGACGTGTGGATGTGGCAGAACGGCCACGTCCTCTCCCAGCACCAGAGGGTCCACTAACACCACCACGACCATGTCCACGTCCGCGTCCCTTACTAGATGTTTTCCTCATTGTTATGGTTCACCACAACAACAAAAATATTATTTGGCCCAATGTATTGTATTCAAATTCAGCTGAATATAAATTTGAGGCCTAGTATTTAGGCGCTGGGTGACCGGTATGGATTTAGTGACAGAATTAGACTTGGAAATGCACAGTAGCGTGTGTGTGAAGTTATTCTGAATGACCCTATGTGCACCTTGAATATTATATACCCTTTTAGGGATAGATTTCAAATAGCTCTGATATAGCAGAAACCACTAAATTATGAAATTGCTAAATTGGGAATTGTATTTCAACCCAGAACAAAAAATGTGCTTTGACGGACACTAAATAACTTGCCCATCCACAACAGGACAGCGGTAACGACAGATTTAGCGGGATATAAATTTGAGGCCTAGTATTTAGGCGCTGGGTGACCGGTATGGATTTACTAACAGAATTAGACTTGGAAATGCACAGTAGCGTGTGTGTGAAGTTATTCTGAATGACCCTATGTGCACCTTGAATATTATATACCCTTTTAGGGATAGATTTCAAATAGCTCTGATATAGCAGAAACCACTAAATTATGAAATTGCTAAATTGGGAATTGTATTTCAACCCAGAACAAAAAATGTGCTTTGACGGACACTAAATAACTTGCCCATCCACAACAGGACAGCGGTAACGACAGATTTAGCGGGATATAAATTTGAGGCCTAGTATTTAGGCGCTGGGTGACCGGTATGGATTTACTAACAGAATTAGACTTGGAAATGCACAGTAGCGTGTGTGTGAAGTTATTCTGAATGACCCTATGTGCACCTTGAATATTATATACCCTTTTAGGGATAGATTTCAAATAGCTCTGATATAGCAGAAACCACTAAATTATGAAATTGCTAAATTGGGAATTGTATTTCAACCCAGAACAAAAAATGTGCTTTGACGGACACTAAATAACTTGCCCATCCACAACAGGACAGCGGTAACGACAGATTTAGCGGGATATAAATTTGAGGCCTAGTATTTAGGCGCTGGGTGACAGGTATGGGTTTAGTGACAGAATTAGACTTAGAAATACACAGTAGCGGGTGTGTGTGAAGTTATTCTGAATGACCCTATGTGCACCTTGAATATTATATACCCTTTTAGGGATAGATTTCAAATAGCTCTGATATAGCAGAAACCACTAAATTATGAAATTGCTAAATTGGGAATTGTATTTCAACCCAGAACAAAAAATGTACTTTGACGGACACTAAATAACTTGCCCATCCACAACAGGACAGCGGTAACGACAGATTTAGCGGGATATAAATTTGAGGCCTAGTATTTAGGCGCTGGGTGACCGGTATGGATTTACTAACAGAATTAGACTTGGAAATGCACAGTAGCGTGTGTGTGAAGTTATTCTGAATGACCCTATGTGCACCTTGAATATTATATACCCTTTTAGGGATAGATTTCAAATAGCTCTGATATAGCAGAAACCACTAAATTATGAAATTGCTAAATTGGGAATTGTATTTCAACCCTGAACAAAAAATGTGCTTTAACGGACACTAAATAACTTGCCCAGCCACAACAGTACAGCGGTAACGACAGATTTAGCGGGATATAAATTTGAGGCCTAGTATTTAGGCGCTGGGTGACCGGTATGGATTTAGTGACAGAATTAGACTGGGATATGGCCAAAAAATAACCACACTATTGCTGGTTATATGCACTTGGTGTGACAGCTTGACCAACCACACTACTGAGGGTTAAATGCACTTGGTGACGGGCGCAGCTTGCCCCTGATGTAGTATATGGCCAAAAAATTAACAGACTATTGCTGGTTAAATGCACTTGGTGTGACAGCTTCACCCTGATGTAGGCTTTAGCCAAAAAACAACCACACCATTGAGGGTTAAATGCACTTGGTGACAGGCGCAGCTTGCCCCTGATGTAGTATATGGCCAAAAAATGAACAGACTATTGCTGGTTAAATGCACTTGGTGTGACAGCTTGACCAACCACACTACTGAGGGTTAAATGCACTTGGTGACGGGCGCAGCTTGCCCCTGATGTAGTATATGGCCAAAAAATGAACAGACTATTGCTGGTTAAATGCACTTGGTGTGACAGCTTCACCCTGATGTAGGCTTTAGCCAAAACAACCACTACATTGAGGGTTAAATGCACTTGGTGACGGGCGCAGCTTGCCCCTGATTTAGTATATGGCCAAAAAATTAACAGACTATTGCTGGTTAAATGCACTTGGTGTGACAGCTTCACCCTGATGTAGGCTTTAGCCAAAAAACAACCACACCATTGAGGGTTAAATGCACTTGGTCGCAGCTTGGATGCACTTGGTCGCAGCACCGCACAAGACACAAAATGGCCGCCGATCACCCCAGAAAAAAGTGACTGACAAACGGTCTGGGCAGCCTAAAACAGTGAGCAATTGAATTTCAGCAGCTCAATGATCCACAGCTGCAGATCGATCGATTAATCAAGTCCTTTGGAGGAGTTAATCTGCCTAATCTCGCCCTACTGTCGCAGCCGCAACCTCTCCCTACGCTAATCAGAGCAGAGTGACGGGCGGCGCTATGTGACTCCAGCTTAAATAGAGGCTGGGTCACATGGTGCTCTGGCCAATCACAGCCATGCCAATAGTAGGCATGGCTGTGACGGCCTCTTGGGGCAAGTAGTATGACGCTTGTTGATTGGCTGCTTTGCAGCCTTTCAAAAAGCGCCAAGAAAGCGTCACGAAAGCGCCAAGAAAGCGACGAACACCGAACCCGAACCCGGACTTTTACGAAAATGTCCGGGTTCGGGTCCGTGTCACGGACACCCCAAAATTCGGTACGAACCCGAACTATACAGTTCGAGTTCGCTCATCCCTATAAGGGACACATTTATTAAGATCGGCATTTTTGACGTCGGTCTTAGTGAAGCCCCACAGCAAGCGGTGGATCCAGCCAAAGTTATAAAGAGGCGCAGGTCTTTCCATAACTTTGGCGCATTCAGCACCAGGTCTTAATGTAAGACATCTTCTGAGCTGTCTTACATTTAGACCAGAAAATGGTAAACGAGATGGGCCTTTCCCCATCCCTGCCGATGCCACAGCCACAATTTTAGACCCATTACTCTCAAATATTGTTCTTAAATCTGTCTAAATCTGTGTTAGTGAGCACTTCTCCTTTGCCGAGATAATCCATCCCACCTCACAGGTGTGGCATATCAAGGTGCTGATTAGACAGCATGAATATTGCACAGGTGTGCCTTAGACTGCCAACAATAAAAGGACACTCTGAAATGTGCATTTTGATCACACAACACAATGCCACAGATGTTGCAACGTTTGAGGGAGCATGCAATTGGCATGCTGACTGCAGGAATGTCTACCAGAGCTGTTGCCCGTGCAATGAATGTTAATTTCTCTACCATAAGCCGTCTCCATAGGCGTTTCAGAGAATTTGGCAGTACATCCAACTGACATCAAAACCGCAGACCACGTGTAACCACACCAGCCCAAGACCTCCACATCCAGCATGTTCACCTCTATGATCGTCTGAGACCAGCCACCCGGACAGCTGCGACAACAATTGGTTTGCATAACCAAAGAATTTCTGCACAAACTGTCAGAAACCATCTCAGGGAAGCTCATCTGCATGCTCGTCGCCCTCATCGTGGTCTGGACCTGACTGCAGTTCGTCATCGTAACCGACTTGTTACAATGGTGTCTGGCACGTTCATGGATGAGTACCGGATGAGTCCCGGTTTTCACTGTTCAGGGCAGATGGCAGACAGCGTGTGTGGCGTCGTGTGGGTGAGTGCTTTGCTGACTGTCAATGTTGTGGATCGAGGGGCCCATGGTGGCGGTGGGGTTATCCTATGGGCAGGCGTTTGTTATGGACAACGAACAAAGGTGCATTTTTTTAATGGCATTTTGAATGCACAGATATACCGTGATGAGATCCTGAGGTCCATTGTTGTGCCATTCATTCACGACCATCACCTCATGATAATACATGGCCCCATATTGCAAGGATCTGTACACAATTCCTGGAAGCTGATAACATCACAGTTATTGCATGGTCAGCATACTCACCAGACATGTCACCTATTGAGCATGTTTGGGATGCTCTGAATCGGCGTATACGACAGCGTGTTCCAGTTCCTGCCAATATTCTGCAACTTCGCACAGCTATTAAAGAGGAGTGGACCAACATTCCACAGGCAACAATCAACAACCTGAACAACTCTATGCGACGGAGATGTGTTGCACTGCGTGAGGCAAATGGTGGCCACTGAGGCAAACTGTGCACATTTCAGAGTATCCTTTTATTGTGGGCAGTATAAGGCACACCTGTAAAATATTCATGCTGTCTAATCAGCACCTTGAGGTGGGATGGATTATCTCGGCAAAGGAAAAGTGCTCACTAACACAGATTTAGATAGATTTGTGAACAACATTTGAGAGTAATGGATCTTTTGTGCATGTAGAAAATGTTTCAGATCTTTAAGGTCAGCTCATGCAAAATGGGAGCTAAACCGAAAGTGTTGCGTTTATATCTTTGGTTAGTGTTAATAAAATTTTATATTTTTGGTATTATATGGCTCTGGCCTTTGTAGGTTTACTGTTTCCTACGTTACCTACATTTCATACATATTTGAGCAACATTAACCCTCTCTGGCAGTAATGTTGAGCGAGCACCAAAGTGCTTGTGTGCTCTGTCCAAACACATCGGTATGCTCGTGTGTTCTACCGAGCACCAGAGCACAATGGAAGTCAATGAAAGAACCCTAGGCACCCCCTGCTCGGAAGAGAAGAGAGTGTCTGGTTCATATAAAAGGTTAGAAATTGATGGAAACCCCATCAAAATGGTTTGTAAACAGCATTAAGAGGTTAGCTGGATGAGTCTGAGACTACTATTATGTAAAACATACAATATACAACCACACAAAGGCTATATGCCAAAAGCCAGATATGTGCAAGCCATCAATCTATCCATGAGACAGATAACAGCCAGCATACCTTACAATGGCAGCCTTGTGCACTATGAGATATTCTAAACCAGCTCTCATCTGACTGAGAACCAGTAAACCTCAAAGTTATTTTGCATCTGTTGGATGGTTTGAGTGGACCTGCACATCTAGATCAATATCATTAGGGCGATAAAAAGTTTTCTGATTGTCCTAACAAAATATTCAATAACCTTTCTATACAGTTTTGTCATGTAAAAACTAATTTGCATAAACATAGCATATGGGAAAGTCATGCAAATGAGCAGAATCTGCCTTGTTTTTCAGCTGTCATAAGACTATGAAAACCAATAGATGACGCTATTGAGTTATGAACAGCGCCATCTATTGGTTTCACAGTCTTATGACAAGAGTAGACTAATAGTTTTGTCAGAAACTCACAGATTGAACATAACCCTGTTCAAGGGACTATAGTAGAATGTGGTGATTTAAATCAGATTCACAGGAACACAACTCTTCTAAAACATAACCTTTAATGATTCAATAATAAAAGCCAATACACCCTTAATACAATGAAAGCTATAGCTATAGCTATTCCTTTTGCAGGTAGGGCGGCAGCAATAGGGCCAGTATCAGGGATATCGCCCCCGTCCAAGACCTATGAGACGTCTGCCTACCCTCCTACAATTATAAGCCATTGGAATAGTCATTCCGCATTAGTTTTTGAATTTCTTTTTGATTTCTTTTCTTTTCATTGTATTAAGGGTGTATTGGCTTTTATAATTGAATCATTAAAGGTTATGTTTTAGAAGAGTGGTGTTCCTGTGAATCTAATAGTTTTGTCAGAAGACTATGAAATCAATAGATGGCACTGTTCACAACTGAATAGCGCCATCTATTGGTTTCATAGTCTTCTGACAAGAATATTAGACTATAAGTCTTATGAAAAGCTATATAATTTGCTATAAAAATTGATGCACATGGAGGTGACTAGGAGCAGCACACAATATGTGCTGTGTCTGCGCTCCTGAACATAGAAGCCCAGCGGTAAGTTTAGCGTAAGACACGCCTGACCTGAGACCACCTTGGCGCTTGGTAGGTGAGCACAGATATGTTTTGATCAAAATATATTGGCTAGGTGTCTCAGATTTTATCATATCAGAGTGAGGACTTCATTCATATATAATGCTTGCATCTACTTTACTAAGTGCATTATTATCTTATTTCTGTGATTTTCTTCAATAATATGGCCAGGGACATCCGCACATTTATATATCATACCGTGCAGTATGTTTTTATCTTAGTTTTTTCTGTGATTTTTTTTGTCTATGTAGTTTATGCTTGAGGGAGTGGCACCTTCAAGTGTGAATGAGCTCCTATTTTATCTTGGGAGTAGCATTCCTTTGCACTTTTGCCCTTCCTATCCAATAGAGCGCCTTGATTAGGTGGTACATATGGGTGTGCTTGCTCCTCCTCCCATCAGTTGCTTGATGCACATGGAGGTGACTAGGAGCAGCACACCATATGTGCGGCGTCTGCGCTCCTGAACATAGAAGCCCAATGGCTTTGGTAGGTTTAGCGTAGGACCTGCCTGACCTGAGACCACCTTGGTGCTTGGTAGGCAGGCACAGATGTGTTTTGATCAAAATATATTGGCTAAGTGTCTCAGATTTTATCATATCAGAGTGAGGACTTTGTCCATATATTGTGCATCTACTTTACTAAGTGCATTATTATCTTATTTCTGTTATTTTCTTCAATAATGGGAGTCTAAGATGCATCCAACTATCCTCTTAATGCTGTTTCCAAACCATTTTGATGGGGTTTCCATCAATTTCTAACCTTTTTTTTTGTAAACCAGACACACAAAATATTTGGCCGAGCATATCTGGCAGGCAATTATTTTTTTTTGTTTGTTTTTCACTCCTTGCCTTCTCAAAGGCACGACTTTTAGTTTTTTATTCACTTAGCTATATAAGGGCTGTATGAGGGCAACACGTTGTTCTTTTTAATAGCACTATTTAATATTGCATACAGTGTAGTGAAGAGCTGCAAATTGGTTGAAATTGGAAAAAATAAATACATTTGTTTTTACAGCGGTGAAACTGACTTCACACCTTCATTCTATGCGTCAGTACAAGTACCCCGATACCACATTTTTTTATATTCTGGGTTAGTATTCTGTACTTTTACAGCACTGGCAGGGCAAATCTCTCAGTGCATGTCAGTGTTGCAAGAGAGATGGTTCCAGTGAGACTTGTGGTTCCGTCTCCTGTCCATGACTAGTAGGTTTCTTTCATGTTATGCATAGGAAAGAAACCTGACAGTCATGGATAGGAGGTGGGGAGGGTGGGCTTACAAGTCTCATTGATCTAATCTTTTTTGCAGTACTGGTGTGCGCTGCAAGATTCTCCCTTTCAGTACTGTAAAATGACCAAATGCTAGCCCAGAAGTGACAGCTCACTGAATTCAGCTGGTCTGGCACGATAATATGCTGCTCTCAGCGAGAGCAGCATAGTAGAGGTGACAGATTTCCCTTTAAAAATACATATATTTTATGATTTTTAGTAGAAGTAAAAAAATTTAAATATTAAAAACAGACTATTTTTAGCACTTTTGTATGCATTACTCCTGGTATGAAAACTAAAAAAACAAAATTGCTAATATAAAAATGACTTAAATCAGGATGTATCATCTAAAAAAGCAAAAAATCAGTTGCATAGCCAAATAAAAAATAAAAGAATTTTGAAGGCATATAGAAAACAAAAGGAAAATGCAATACACATTGCTCAGGAAGGAAGGGGGGTGGTAATAGTCTGATCTCAAACTGGTTAATAACTGTTTTAGTTAAAATAATGTTTACACTTTATTTGGTGTTTGCTCATTTTTAAAGCTAATTATTTTATCAAACTTTATTTAATAAATATAACATCTCAGGACAGCCTTGAGTCCAACAGGACTGAAAATCAGGGGCAAAGGAAGACCTTCAAACCTGTTGATAATGTTTCCAATCCTGGATATTGCTGCAGGGTGGCTGCTGTCAGTGACAGTTGCCTTCCTGTTGGTAATTGTGTGATCACGTGCCCACATGATTACAGTATGTTAAGCGTTTTGGGCTTGACACTAAACCTAGTCTCCCAGTGCTATACATTTATGGCAGATGTCATCAAGGAGATAAATTAACTATTATGTTGGAAAAGAGACATGATTGTCAACAGATGTTTGTTTGTTTTCCCCTAATAAGGCCGAACTTGTATGAAAATTGTCAATTCTACAGAGTTGTAGGTGCTTATTTGTGTAAGGACAGTACCCCGCATAATAAGCCATTGTCATTTGGATCTTTATGCTCATTAAATTTGTAGAAATATTGGGGGAGATTTATCAAACTGGTGTAAAGTAGAACTGGCTCAGTTGGGTAACTAAGCCAGTTCTATGTATATTTAATAAATTTATATATGACTTACCAAAAACTTGCAAATGCAGTGGGTATTACATGCATAGGGACTAGGGTTGAGCGAACACGAACTGTAAAGTTCGGGTTCGTACCAAACTTTATGATTTTTGGACCCTGGACATGAACCCAAAATTTTCAGTAAAAGTTTGGGTTTGAGTTCGGTGTTTGGTGATTTAATGGCACTTTTTAAAAGGCTGCAGAGCAGCCAATCAACAAGCGTTTTACTCTTGTGCCCTTAAAAGCCATCACAGCCATGCCTAATAATGGCATGGCTGTGATTGGCCAGTGCAGCATGTAACCTAGCCTCTATATAAGCTGGAATCACGTAGCGCTGAAAGTCACTCTGCTCTGATTAGTGTAGGGATAGGATAGGAAAGACTCTTTAATCTGAAGTGCTTGTTAACTCAGCGATCTACATAGATTTAGTTTTGTGGGTGCAGAGCACAATCCTTTTACCCTGCCCTGAGCTCAGTGACACAGAAAAATAACTTTTATCCGTTTGTTAGTTAGGTGGGCGGTGATGGCCATTTTATGCAAGCTCAGTGCACCAGCACAGCATATGTGCATTTGTGACATTCAAATACAGGTCCTTCTAAAAAAATTTGCATATTGTGATAAAGTTCATTATTTTCTGTAATGTACTGATAAACATTAGACTTTCATATATTTTAGATTCATTACACACCAACTGAAGTAGTTCAAGCCTTTTATTGTTTTAATATTGATGATTTTGGCATACAGCTCATGAAAACCCAAATTTCCTATCTAAAAAAATTAGCATATTTCATCCGACCAATAAAAGAAAAGTGTTTTTAATACAAAAAAAGTCAACCTTCAAATAATTATGTTCAGTTATGCACTCAATACTTGGTCGGGAATCCTTTTGCAGAAATGACTGCTTCAATGCGGCGTGGCATGGAGGCAATCAGCCTGTGGCACTGCTGAGGTGTTATGGAGGCCCAGGATGCTTCGATAGCGGCCTTAAGCTCATCCAGAGTGTTGGGTCTTGCGTCTCTCAACTTTCTCTTCCCAATATCCCACAGATTCTCTATGGGGTTCAGGTCAGGAGAGTTGGCAGGCCAATTGAGCACAGTAATACCATGGTCAGTAAACCATTTACCAGTGGTTTTGGCACTGTGAGCAGGTGCCAGGTCGTGCTGAAAAATGAAATCTTCATCTCCATAAAGCTTTTCAGCAGATGGAAGCATGAAGTGCTCCAAAATCTCCTGATAGCTAGCTGCATTGACCCTGCCCTTGATAAAACACAGTGGACCAACACCAGCAGCTGACATGGCACCCCAGACCATCACTGACTGTGGGTACTTGACACTGGACTTCAGGCATTTTGGCATTTCCCTCTCCCCAGTCTTCCTCCAGACTCTGGCACCTTGATTTCCGAATGACATGCAACAGTCCAGTGCTGCTTCTCTGTAGCCCAGGTCAGGCGCTTCTGCCGCTGTTTCTGGTTCAAAAGTGGCTTGACCTGGGGAATGCGGCACCTGTAGCCCATTTCCTGCACACGCCTGTACACGGTGGCTCTGGATGTTTCTACTCCAGACTCAGTCCACTGCTTCCGCAGGTCCCCCAAGGTCTGGAATCGGTCCTTCTCCACAATCTTCCTCAGGGTCCGGTCACCTCTTCTCGTTGTGCAGCGTTTTCTGCCACACTTTTTCCTTCCCACAGACTTCCCACTGAGGTGCCTTGATACAGCACTCTGGGAACAGCCTATTCGTTCAGAAATTTCTTTCTGTGTCTTACCCTCTTGCTTGAGGGTGTCAATGATGGCCTTCTGGACAGCAGTCAGGTCGGCAGTCTTACCCATGATTGCGGTTTTGAGTAATGAACCAGGCTGGGAGTTTTTAAAAGCCTCAGGAATCTTTTGCAGGTGTTTAGAGTTAATTAGTTGATTCAGATGATTAGGTTAATAGCTCGTTTAGAGAACCTTTTCATGATATGCTAATTTTTTAGATAGGAATTTTGGGTTTTCATGAGCTGTATGCCAAAATAATCAATATTAAAACAATAAAAGGCTTGAACTACTTCAGTTGGTGTGTAATGAATCTAAAATATATGAAAGTCTAATGTTTATCAGTACATTACAGAAAATAATGAACTTTATCACAATATGCTAATTTTTTGAGAAGGACCTGTACAAGCTTAAAAATACTGCAATAATAATCTGGGTATAAATAAAACACCAATTTTTGCCAATATCCTACATATGGAGCCTTTGCAACATTTGTCAGTGTGAAATACAAGCTTGCAATACTTCAATAATTTTCTGGATTTAAAAAAATCACCCATTTTTTGCAAGACCCTACATCTGGGGCCTTTGCAGCATTTGTCAGTGTGAAAGACAAGCTTGAAATACTTCAATAATTTTCGGGGTTAAAAAAAACACCCATTTTTGGCAATACCCTATATCTGGGGCCTTGGCAGCATTTGTCAGTGTGAAATACAAGTTTGCAATACTTCTATAATTTTCTGGGTTTAAAAAACACAATTTTTTGGCAATAAACTACATCTGGGCCTATACTGCATCTGTCAGTGTGAAATACACGCGTTAGATACTGGTGTTATATTCTGTAATAAAAAAAACCACCCATTTTGGGCAAAATACTAAATTTGCAGCCTTTGCTGGCTCTGTCCATGTGAAATACATGCGTTAGATACGGGTGTTATATTTTGTTATTAAAAAAACACCCATTTTGGGCCAAATACAAAATTTGCGGCCTTGGCTACATCTGTCAGTGTGAAATACACACGTTAGATACTGTTGTTCTATTCTGTTATAAAAAAACCCACACATTTTGGGCAAAATACTAAATTTGCAGCCTTTTCTGCATCTGTTAGTGTGAAATACACACGTTAGATACTGTTGTTCTATTCTGTTAAAAAAAAACACCCATTTTGGCCCAAATACTACATTTGCGGCCATGGCTGCATCTGTCAATGTGAGATACAAGCTTAAAATACTGCAATAATATTCTGGGTTCAAAAAACCACCCATTTTTGGCAATACCCTACATCTGGTGCCTTTGCAGCATTTTTTAGTGTGACATACAAGCTAGAAATACTGCAATAATATTCTGGGTTTAAAAAACACCCATTTTGGGCAATACTCTACATCTGGGGCCTATGCTACATTTTTTAGTGTGAGATACAAGCTAGAAATACTGCAATAATATTCTGGGTTTAAAAAACACCCATTTGGGGCCATACCCTACATCTGGGGCCTATGCTGCATTTGTTAGTGTGACATACAAGCTAGAAATACTGCAATAATATTCTGGGTTTAAAAAAACACCCATTTTGGGCAAAATGCTTAATTTGCAGCCTTGGCTGCATCTGTCAGTGTGAAATACACATGTTAGATACTGGTGTTCTTTTCTGTTATAAAAAAAACACCCATTTTGGGCAAAATACAAAATTTGCGGCCATGGCTGTATCTGTCAGTTTGAGATAAAAGCTTGATATACTGCAATAATATTCTGGGTTTAAAAAAACACCCATTTTTAGCAATACCCTACATCTGGGGCCTATGCTGCATTTGTTAGTGTAACATACAAGCTAGAAATACTGCAATAATATTCTGGGTTTATAAAAACACCCATTTTGGGCAAAATACTAAATTTGCAGCCTTTGCTGCATATGTCAGTGTGAAATACACGCGTTAGACATTGTGGTTCTATTCTGTTATTAAAAAAACACCCATCTTGGGCAAAATACACAATTTGCAGCCTTTGCTGCATCTGTTAATGTGAAATACACACGTTAGATATTGTTGTTCAATGCTGTTATTAAAAAAAAACACCCAATTTGGGACAAATACTAAATTTGCACACAAATGTGCTGCATCTGTCAGTGTGAGATACAAGCTTGAAATACTGCAATAATATTATTATTTTTTTTTTTTAAATACACTAATTTTTGGCAATACCCTACATCTGGTGCCTTTGCAGTATTTGTCAGTGTGAAAGACAAGCTTGAAATACTTTAATAATTTTCTGGGTTTTAAAACAACTCCCATTTTAACCACTTCAGCCCCGCTAGGTGAAACCCCCTTCATGACCAGGCCACTTTTTACACTTCGGCACTACACTACTTTCACCGTTTATCGCTCGGTCATGCAACTTACCACCCAAATGAATTTTACCTCCTTTTCTTCTCACTAATGGAGCTTTCATTTGGTGGTATTTTATTGCTGCTGACATTTTTACTTTTTTTGTTATTAATCAAAATGTAACGATTTTTTTGCAAAAAAATGACATTTTTCACTTTCAGCTGTGAAATTTTGCAAAAAAAACGACATCCATATATAAATTTTTCACTAAATTTATAGTTCTACATGTCTTTGATAAAAAAAAAATGTTTGGGCAAAAAAAAAATGGTTTGGGTAAAAGTTATAGCATTTACAAACTATGGTACAAAAATGTGAATTTCCGCTTTTTGAAACGGCTCTGATTTTCTGAGCACCTGTCATGTTTCCTGAGGTTCTACAATGCCCAAACAGTAGAAAAACCCCACAAATGACCCCATTTCGGAAAGTAGACACCCTAAGGTATTCGCTGATGGGCATAGTGAGTTCATAGAACTTTTTATTTTTTGTCACAAGTTAGCGGAAAATGATGATGATTTTTTATTTTTATTTTTTTCTTACAAAGTCTCATATTCCACTAACTTGCGACAAAAAATAAAAAATTCTAGGAACTCACCATGCCCCTCACAGAATACCTTGGGGTGTCTTCTTTCCAAAATGGGGTCACTTGTGGGGTAGTTATACTGCCCTGGCAATTTAGGGGCCCAAATGTGTGAGAAGAACTTTGCAATCAAAATGTGTAAGAAATGACCGGTGAAATCCGAAAGGTGCACTTTGGAATATGTGCCCCTTTGCCCACCTTGGCAGCAAAAAAGTGTCACACATCTGGTATCGCCGTACTCAGGAGAAGTTGGGGAATGTGTTTTGGGGTGTCATTTTACATATACCCATGCTGGGTGAGAAAAATATCTTGGTCAAATGCCAACTTTGTATAAAAAAATGGGAAAAGTTGTCTTTTGCCAAGATATTTCTCTCACCCAGCATGGGTATATGTAAAATGACACCCCAAAACACATTCCCCAACTTCTCCTGAGTACGGCGATACCAGATGTGTGACACTTTTTTGCTGCCAAGGTGGGCAAAGGGGCACATATTCCAAAGTGCACCTTTCGGGTTTCACCGGTCATTTCTTACACATTTTGATTGCAAAGTTCTTCTCACACATTTGGGCCCCTAAATTGCCAGGGCAGTATAACTACCCCACAAGTGACCCCATTTTGGAAAGAAGACACCCCAAGGTATTCTGTGAGGGGCATGGTGAGTTCCTAGAATTTTTTATTTTTTGTCGCAAGTTAGTGGAATATGAGACTTTGTAAGGAAAAAAGAAAAAAAAAGAAAAATCATCATTTTCCGCTAAATTGTGACAAAAAATAAAAAATTCTAGGAACTCGCCGTGCCCCCCACGGAATACCTTGGGGTGTCTTCTTTCCAAAATGGGGTCACTTGTGGGGTAGTTATACTGCCCTGGCAATTTAGGGGCCCAAATGTGTGAGAAGAACTTTGCAATCAAAATGTGTAAAAAATGCCCTGCAAAATCCGAAAGGTGCACTTTGGAATATGTGCCCCTTTGCCCACCTTGGCAGCAAAAAAGTGTGACACATCTGGTATCGCCGTACTCAGGAGAAGTTGGGGAATGTGTTTTGGGGTGTCATTTTACATATACCCATGCTGGGTGAGAAAAATATCTTGGTCAAATGCCAACTTTGTATAAAAAAATGGGAAAAGTTGTCTTTTGCCAAGATATTTCTCTCACCCAGCATGGGTATATGTAAAATGACAGCCCAAAACACATTCCCCAACTTCTCCTGAGTACGGCGATACCAGATGTGTGACACTTTTTTGCTGCCAAGGTGGGCAAAGGGGCACATATTCCAAAGTGCACCTTTCGGGTTTCACCGGTCATTTCTTACACATTTTGATTGCAAAGTTCTTCTCACACATTTGGGCCCCTAAATTGCCAGGGCAGTATAACTACCCCACAAGTGACCCCATTTTGGAAAGAAGACACCCCAAGGTATTCCGTGAGGGGCATGGCGAGTTCCTAGAATTTTTTATTTTTTGTCGCAAGTTAGTGGAATATGAGACTTTGTAAGGAAAAAAGAAAAAAAAAGAAAAATCATCATTTTCCGCTAAATTGTGACAAAAAATAAAAAATTCTAGGAACTCGCCGTGCCCCCCACGGAATACCTTGGGGTGTCTTCTTTCCAAAATGGGGTCACTTGTGGCGTAGTTATACTGCCCTGGCAATTTAGGGGCCCAAATGTGTAAGAAGTACCTTGAAATCAAAATGTGTAAAAAATGGCCTGCGAAATCCGAAAGGTGCCCCTTTGCCCACCTTGGCTGCAAAAAAGTGTGACACATCTGGTATCGCCGTACTCAGGAGAAGTTGGGCAATGTGTTTTGGGGGGTCATTTTACATATACCCATGCTGGGTGAGAGAAATATCTTGGCAAAAGACAACTTTTCCCATTTTTTTATACAAAGTTGGCATTTGACCAAGATATTTTTCTCACCCAGCATGGGTATATGTAAAATGACACCCCAAAACACATTGCCCAACTTCTCCTGAGTACGGCGATACCAGATGTGTCACACTTTTTTGCAGCCTAGATGCGCAAAGGGGCCCAAATTCCTTTTAGGAGGGCATTTTTAGACATTTGGATCCCAGACTTCTTCTCACCCTTTCGGGCCCCTAAAAAGCCAGGGCAGTATAAATACCCCACATGTGACCCCACTTTGGAAAGAAGACACCCCAAGGTATTCAATGAGGGGCCTGGCGAGTTCATAGAAATTTTTTTTTTTTTGCATAAGTTAGCGGATATTGATTTTTTTTGTTTTTTTTCTCACAAAGTCTCACTTTCCGCTAACTTAGGACAAAAATTTCAATCTTTCATGGACTCAATATGCCCCTCACGGAATACCTTGGGGTGTCTTCTTTCCGAAATGGGGTCACATGTGGGGTATTTATACTGCCCTGGCTTTTTAGGGGCCCTAAAGCGTGAGAAGTCTGGAATATAAATGTCTAAAAATGTTTACGCATTTGGATTCCGTGAGGGGTATGGTGAGTTCATGTGAGATTTTATTTTTTGACACAAGTTAGTGGAATATGAGACTTTGTAAGAAAAAACAAAAACAAACAAAAAATGTCCGCTAACTTGTGCCAAAAAAAATGGCTGAATGGAGCCTTACCAGGGGGGGAGTGATCAATGACAGGGGGGTGATCAATGACAGGGGGGTGATCACCCATATAGACTCCCTGATCACCCCCCTGTCATTGATCACCCCCCCTGTCATTGATCACCCCCCTGTAAGGCTCCATTCAGACATCCGCATGATTTTTTACGGATCCATGGATACATGGATCGGATCCACAAAACGCATGCGGACGTCTGAATGGAGCCTTACAGGGGGGTTATCAATGACAGGGGGTGATCAGGGTAATCAGGGTGATCACCCCCCTGTCACTGATCACCCTCCCTGTAAGGCTCCATTCAGACATCCGCATGATTTTTTACGGATCCATGGATACATGGATCGGATCCACAGAACGCATGCGGACGTCTGAATGGAGCCTTACAGGGGGGTTATCAATGACAGGGGGTGATCAGGGTAATCAGGGTGATCACCCCCCTGTCACTGATCACCCCCCCTGTAAGGCTCCATTCAGACATCCGCATGATTTTTTACGGATCCATGGATACATGGATCGGATCCACAGAACGCATGCGGACGTCTGAATGGAGCCTTACAGGGGGGTTATCAATGACAGGGGGTGATCAGGGTAATCAGGGTGATCACCCCCCTGTCACTGATCACCCCCCCTGTAAGGCTCCATTCAGACATCCGCATGATTTTTTACGGATCCATGGATACATGGATCGGATCCACAGAACGCATGCGGACGTCTGAATGGAGCCTTACAGGGGGGTTATCAATGACAGGGGGTGATCAGGGTAATCAGGGTGATCACCCCCCTGTCACTGATCACCCCCCCTGTAAGGCTCCATTCAGACATCCGCATGATTTTTTACGGATCCATGGATACATGGATCGGATCCACAGAACGCATGCGGACGTCTGAATGGAGCCTTACAGGGGGGTTATCAATGACAGGGGGTGATCAGGGTAATCAGGGTGATCACCCCCCTGTCACTGATCACCCCCCCTGTAAGGCTCCATTCAGACGTCCGCATGATTTTTACGGATACATGGATACATGGATCGGATCCGTAAAAATCATGCGGACGTCTGAATGGAGCCTGACAGGGGGGTGATCAATGACAGGGGGGTGATCAATGACAGGGGGTGATCAGGGAGTGTATATGGGTGATCACCCGCCTGTCATTGATCACCCCCCTGTAAGGCTCCATTCAGACGTCCGCATGATTTTTACGGATCCATGGATACATGGATCGGATCCGTAAAAATCATGCGGACGTCTGAATGGAGCCTGACAGGGCGGTGATCAATGACAGGGCGGTGATCAATGACAGGGGGGTGATCAGGGAGTTTATATGGGGTGATCAGGGGTTTATAAGGGGTTAATAAGTGACGGGGTGGGGGGTGTAGTGTAGTGTAGTGTTTGGTGGGACTGTACTGAGCTACCTGAGTCCTCTGGTGGTCGATCCTAACAAAAGGGACCACCAGAGGATCAGGTAGGAGGTATATTAGACGCTGTTATGAAAACAGCGTCTAATATACCTGTTAGGGGTTAAAAAATTCGGATCTCCAGCCTGCCAGCGAACGATCGCCGCTGGCAGGCTGGAGATCCACTCGCTTACCTTCCGTTCCTGTGAGCGCGCGCGCCTGTGTGCGCGCGTTCACAGGAAATCTCGCGTCTCGCGAGATGACGCGTATATGCGTGACTGTGCGCCAGCCTGCCACCTCCGGAACGCACATGTGCGTTAGGCGGTCCGGAGGTGGTTAAGCAATACCCTTCAAATGGTGCCTATGCTGCATTTGTTATTGTGACATACAAGCTAGAAATACTGCAATATTATTCTGGTTTTAAAAAAAACACCCATTTTGGGCAATATCCTACATCTGGGGCCTATGCTGCATTTGTTAGTGTGACATACAAGCTAGAAATACTGCAATAATATTCTGGGTTTAAAAAACACCCATTTTGGGCAAAATACTAAATTTGCAGCCTTGGCTGCATCTGTCAGTGTGAAATTCACGCATTAGATACTGGTGTTCTATTCTGTTATTAAAAAAGCACCCATTTTGGGCAAGATCCATAATGTGCAGAGAATGAGGAGAGTGCCGAATAAGGGACATGGCCCCGGTCGTGGTGCTGCTGGTGGAGCTCCTGTTGCAGAGAGAGGACGTGGTCAATCTGTGCCAGCTACACGAACAAGTGAAACACCTTCCTCAGGTGCGAGTAGCCAACAGAACCTTTAGCATTAATTGGTCAGGCCTAATGCGGCTCTATGAATGGTGAGGCCAGAACAAGTACAGGCGATAGTAGATTGGGATGCTGACCGTGCCTCCAGTTCCTTCACATTGTCTCCCACCCAGTCTCCTGCTGAAAGATCAGAGTTAGCACCTGCAGCCGATGTCCATCAGTCTTTCACCTCACCCCTTGCAAATCAGCCAAGCAGTCTGAGCCCCAAGTCATGCAACAGTCTCTTCTGCTTTTTGATGACTCTGCTAGCAGGGTTTCCCAGGGCCATCCACATAGCCCTGCCCAAGAAGTGGAAGAGATTGAGTGCACCGACGCCCACCACTTATGTTTCAAGATGAGTACATGGGAGGACCACCGCAGCACGTCTCGGATGATGATGAAACAGGTACCAACTACTGGGGCTTTCAAAAGTGTGCAGACCGACAAGGAGGGCAGGGGTGAAGATTGGGTAGAAGATTAGGTGGAGGATGATTGGGTCCTCGACAACACATGGAATCAAGGTCATGCGAGTGACCTGTGTAGTTCGGAGGAAGAGGCAGTGGTCACACAGAGCCACCAACACAGCAGAAGAGGGAACAGGGTGCAAAAGCGGAGCAGCCGTCCCATAGACAGTACGCCTGCTACTGCCCAACACAGCAAGGGAGCTAGCACACCAAAGCCAGCTCCAAGGAGTTCCCTGACTTGGCAGTTTTTCAGACAATGTATTGACGACAAAACACAAGTGGTTTGCACGCTGTGCAATCAGAGCCTGAAGCAAGGCATAAACTTCTCAACCTGAGCAAAACCTGCATGACCAGGTATCTAAGTGCAATGCACGAGCTGCACTGGAGTAGAACCCTCAAAATCAAAGAAAGGACTCTGGCTCCTGCTTCTTCTTCTGCTGCAGTCTCGGCCTCTTCATCCACCTCTGGAGTGACAGTGGCACCTGCCACCCTGCAAACAGAGCATCTACCAACAACACCACCACCTGGGTCACCAAGCATCTCCGCAATGTCCCACGGAAGCGTTCAGCTCTCCATCTCCCAAACACATGAGCGGAAGAGGAATTACCTCCCTGGCCCTAAATGACAGCATTTCAAAATTACTGGCCTTTGAAATGCTGTCATTCCGTCTGGTGGAGACAGAGATTTTAAAAGCCTTATGGCGGTGGCTGTCCCACAGTACGTCGTGCCCAGCTGCCGCTACTTTTCCCTTCCCTGCACAACCAAGTGGGTGACAAAATCAGGTGTGCACTGCGCAACAGCATCTGTGATAAGGTACACCTAACTACAGATACGTGGACCAGTAAGCACGGTCAGGGACGTTATATCTCCCTAACAGCACACTGGGTAAATGCAGTGGCGGCTGGGCCTTAGGCGGGTAGCAGTTTGGCGCATGTCCTTCCACCACCGAGGATTGCAGGGCGCTTCTCTTTGCCTCCTGTTGCTTCCTCCTCCTACTCCGCCTCCTCATCCTCTACTGCCTTCTCATCCGGTCAGCGTAACACCTTCACCACCAACTTCAGCACAGCCAGGGGTAAACTACAGCAGGCAGTTTTAAAACTTATCTGTTTGGGGGACAAATCCCACACCACGCAGGAGCTATGAACGGGCATGGAACAACAGACCGATGAGTGGTTGGTGCCAGTGAGCATCAAACCTGGCCTAGTGGTGTGCGATAATGGGCGAAATCTCGTAGCAGCTCTGGGACTAGCCGGTTTGACGCATATCCCTTGCCTGGAGCATGTGCTGAATTTGGTGGTGCAGAGATTTCTTAAAAATTACCCTAATATGTCAGAGCTGCTTCAGAAAGTGTGGGCCGTCTGTGCGCGCTTTCGGCGTTCTCACCCTGCTGCTGCGCGCCTGTCAGCACTGCAGCGTAACTTTTACCTTTCCGCTCACCGCCTCATATGCGACGTGCCCACACATGATGGACAGACTGTGCGAGCAGCAGCAGGCGATAGTGGAGTTTCAGCTGCAGCTGAGTCGCTCTGCGGAACAGCACCACTTCACCACCAATGACTGGGCCTCCATGCGAGACCTGTGTTCCTTGTTGCGCTGTTTTGAGTACTCCACCAACATGGCCAGTGCCGATAACGCAGTTCTCAGTGTTACTCTCCCACTACTATGCCTCCTTGAAAAAACGCTTCTGGCGATGATGGAAGAGGATGTGGCACAGGAGGAGGAGGAGGAGGAAGAGGGATCATTTAATTTCCTCCTGGCCAGTCATTCACAAGTGGCTCCGAGGGTGGGTTCCTGCATCCACAAACGCCAAGTACAAAATTATCCAACCAAAGCACAGTTCTGGAAGATGACGAGGTGGAGGATGAGGAGGAGGAGATGGAGGAGGAGGAACCGTGTTCACAGCAGGGTGGCACCCAAACCAGCTCATGGCCATCACTGGATACAGAGGACACAGACGATACACCTCCCACAGAGGACAGCTTGTCGTTGCCTCTGGGCAGCCTGGCACACATGAGAGATTACAGGCTGCAGTGTCTCCGCAATGACCGCCGAGTTGCCCACAATCTAACTTGTGCGGATTACTGGGTGGCCACGCTGCTGGATCCCCATTACAAGGACAGCGTACCGTCCTTAATTCCATCACAGGAGCGTGATCGTAAGATGCGCGAGTACAAGCGCACGCTGGTAGACGCACTGCTGGTGGCATTCCCACCTGACAGCGGGGGCACAGTGGAAGCACAAGGCAAAGGCAGAGGAGGAGGAAGAGATCGCCAACGCAGCTGGGGCACCACCAGCTGCTCAGAAGGCAAAGTTACATGGCGGAAATGTGGAAAATCTTTGTCAGCACGCCACAACAACCAGCACCATCAGCTGATATGGAACGTCTTAGCAGGAGGCATTTCAGCAACATGGTGGAGCAGTATGTGTGCACACGTCTACACGTACTGACTGATGGGTCTGCTCCCTGCAACTTCTTGGTCTCCAAATTGGGCACATGGCCTGAGCTTGCCCTTTACGCCTTGGAGGTGCTGGCCTGCCCTGCAGCCAATGTATTATCTGAACGTTTGTTTAGCACGACTGGAAGGGGTTATCACAGGTTATATTTCCCAATGTTTTGGGGTGTACCCTAATTTAAGAAAAAATTAAAAATTAAAACCAAACTACAGTGTAGGCTACCTCAACCGCCGCTTCCACCTACACCGCCACATCCACTGCCTCCTCAACCTCCTACTCCATATGGACCTCGTCCTCCTAGATCAAGATTATTATTATTTATTTTTTTATGTATGTTATGTTATTTAAAGTCATTTCCCTATCCACATTAGTTTGCAGAGCACTTGTTATGCTCTTAACCACATTTTGCTGACATTTGCAGCCCTATAGCTCTTTCCATTACATTTTTAGAGCCATTTTAGTCCTCCAAAGTTTGGGTCCCCATTAACTTCAATATGGTTCGGGTTCCGAACTCGTCGAACCCGAACATCCAGGTGTCCGCTCAACTCTAATAGGCACACCACAGAAACCTGCCTCATGATATCCATGTCCGTAGTTTATTGAGGAATTAACATTTTGTATTTTTACTTTTTCACTGCACTGTGGTTAAAGTAAATGTAAAATTACAATTTATGGGAAAGTTTTAATATACATTGATGGGAAATGCAAGTTAAACCTGAAATTTCCATTTTTTTCTAAATATTCATTAGAGAATGAGTCTTTTAGATACCAAAATCAATAATTCTGTGGTTCCCAGGCAGGGCTCAATTGTGAGCGTAACATCTGCAAATGCCAGCAGGTGACACCTTCACCCTTCATAGTCCATATTCAAATGCATCTTCAGGATTTCTGTTTCTTGCATTGTACAAGATTGGCTGGCCAGTTTTAATTTGGTATTTCTTTTCTGTCTTTTGGGCGAAGGGTAAAGTGACAGTGGCTTTTCTTGGAGGTTACGTGCAATATACTGTAATTTATGGATCAAGCCAATTTTTCTTTAATTTTTATTATTTCCTCCCCAATGTCCAAGCACCATAACTTTTTTAATTTTCTGCTTCATACATACTCTTAATAAAAAGGACATACATGTACAGATTTGTCAGGGAAAAAGATATGTCCCTCAACAGTTGACTCTGGCAGGTCATCCTTATAAACTCTGAAAACCAGTCTGTGTGTATTTATGTGTGTGTATATATTTCATACAAACTTATGGAGCATAGAGCATAAGCGCACTGGTGCACTAGCTCTTTGATTTACTTTACTAGTTTTCTTCAAGAAATTCCTGGTGATTGAAAGATCTGTCATCCTGCGTGATGACTATGGCAATAGAACGGGTGTGAAGGAAGGGTAAATTAATTTAAAGTGTCTCAATAATCCAAGTTTTCTCGCCCTGCAATTTTTCTCTTGAGTGCTGCAGATGTAAAAGTATGTTTTAGAGGACCTTGCTGAACTTCTGTTGTCTTCATTTTTCTCTGTTATTCAATTGACATGCCAAAACCAGAGGACATATTAATTGCTTAATACAGTCAGGGGCAAGCAACCATTCATTGCAATGCATCCCATGTACACCTAAATATTGGAATAAGCCACAATACACCTGTTCTGATTTATACTATATTTGAAATTTAAAGTATATTGTTGTTTTTTTGCATACCTGCCACTATAAAGATGGGTTAAAAACAATCAAAAAGTTTTATGTACCTCAAAATTTAAATTTGTGTGTGAATTTATTCAACACAAATCAATGCCCCAGCTGGCCTGAAAAAATTGGTATATGACACCCTCAGATCTCGGACTATTTTTTTTAATATCTTTTCATGATCTCCTTTTTTTTATTTTATTTATTTTTTTACAAATGTTTGCTCTTTGTCTCCCCTCCTTCCCTTTTAAGCTTTTACATGCAATGACAGCAATAGCAAATAATGTCCGAATGACACTGACATAAATAGCTATACGTAAACGCATAGTGTCTTGTCGGGACTAAGTGTCCAAAAATTTTACCTTACATTAGATCCCTGCTAATGTTTCTATACACAAGATAATGTCATAGGAAAATTATGCCTTAACAGCAGCAGAAAGCCTGCCAGTATTTATATACACACACAGAAGTGGAAATTGTCAGAAGAAACAGTAACTTGTTCTGAACGAGCCTAGAAAAGTTCTGCTTTTTAATTGCAAGCAGCAGCAGTACAGTTTGGATGCGGAAAGGGTAGGGTAATAGTGGCATGTGGCCACAATAGTATTTACGGCAGCAGTAGCAGCACAACATGGAACAGGCAAGACAGTAGATGTGTGTGCAGCAGTTTAGGAGAAGTAGAAGTAGCGGCCGCAGTGGTAATGGTAGTGGCAGTAAGGGGATTAGAAGCAGGGAGTAGAAGCTGCAGCAGTCATATGGTATGAAACATGATGGTAGGCAGTCAGACAGTGGCAATGGCAAGATGGCAGCAGCAGCAGCTATACGTATGGAACATGATGGTAGCCAGGCATGGAACATGATGGTGAAAATCCTCACAGATCCAAGCCCTGTTCATTTTGACAAGAGTGATGTTTTGTTCACTGGTGGAGGACAACTTTATCTATTTGGGTGTTATGAAGCCACTACTGCACTGCAAATGCTATTTGAAATGACACTGGAGGCTGGACAAGACAGTACAGAGAGATTATAATGGGGCGGTTTGGGCCACTATTCCAATCTACATGGGGTCACAGAACACTGTATGCACTGTAGAAAAGCTTGAGTCCAGGTAGGACTGAACCTGGGTGTTCATGCAGTATGTCTCTGTTTGCTAATATGCATTACCCTGGTGCATCACATGGAAAAACTGCTCCATCATGTAAATGATACTGAACTGGCTGTTGCTGTGGGTTCTACTGGTTGTTATTGTAGTGCAGACAGCAGGAGGTGGATGACTCTGTGACGGGCAGATACAAGGGCAGCAGACGTCTGCTTGCCAAAAGCTGCAGCTATCCATGTAAACAGTGTATCCTGTTAATAAACCAATCTGGCCTCTCTTTCAGCAACAAGAAAATATTCCCTCATTGTGCTTTGATAGCAATGGTCTAAAAGCAAGGCTAGCCAATATCCAGCTTTTAAACAGTTTGTCAGTAAGTCGCTTTACACATATGATGGGCTTGTTGTTGGGGCGCTGCCTTGCGCAAAAAACATTGACCCAGAGGGCCATGAAAGACATATACTGTCCCTGCTCGCAACAGCTGCTCCAGGTGTCCACAGTGGTCTTCACCCTGCTGCACAGAATTGCAAGGAGGAACCCACCTTCTGCAGCATACGGGTAGGCTACCCGACACTGCTAGATTGGAATGTGTATTTCCCTTTAAGCCAGTCAGGCCGGTTACCGGCAATCCTTGTCACAGCCAGCAGAGGGAGCCCCCAGTTCAGTATAAATAGGCTAGGGCCTAGCTCAGGAAGGCAGAAGTTTCTAGACTCAGTGCTGAGAGGGTAGAGTAAGCCCTGTAACCGGATTCCAGATCCGAGGAGAAGGTTCCCCTCCTGAGTCCGTATTCGTAGAAGCAAGAAGGGCATAGTTAAACAGCCTGAAGACCCAGAATAAAACAGAAGGCGAGTCTAATCAGCAAGAGGTACTCAAGGTAACAGAGGAGGTACTTGATAAAGACAGATTCAAGGATACGCCAGAGCTAGGGCATCAGACCTTGGAGAATAAGTCACATGTTTCAGGATCAGTCAGGAATAGAGTGCAAGCCTCCTGTACTACAAGTCCTGTGTTTAACCCTCTGAAAATCACCTTGCTATTTCCGGCCTGTCTGTAACTTATGCAAACCCACTGTCTTCATATGCAAATCAACTGTCTTCAATGGAACTGCGTTTCCACCTATGTCCATGCATGATTACTACTGAAAACCAGTAAAGTTCCAGTTTTGGTTGGCTATCACGTGGTTACTCCATTATTCCACATAACATTACACGGCGTGTCACCGTTCAATTGACACTGGCGTCACGAACATTTATGAACTGCCTGTTCCAGTCGCTGCCCAGATTGAAGACGACGGTGAATCCCAGGTTAGTGGGTTGCCCTGCACTACAAAGCCCAGCATACCTAAAGCTACACTACTGACCCCCTGGGACACTGCATCGCTCTTTTTGGCGTCACGAACAGGATCCGCATACTTCTGAAGTGCAGAGAAGTGTGAACTGTGTGCTTTAACTATTCCACCACCGTATTGCAAGGACTGTACCCTTTATTTCCAAGTCGGTGGATTACAATTGTGCCTGGGAGAAATCGGAGGCTCTGTGCTGTGTTGCGCTACCCCCAGGAAAAGAAAATCGTGGTTGTGGATTATAATTCATTAACTCCTCAACAACCCTGCTGCTGTCAGGGAATGGTGATCAAGATGGCCACCGGCCGCCTGGAGTAAAGTTTCCCGCGCTGCTAAGGACCTTCGTGGGCGGATCCCTTCAAAGACACCGAAAAGCCCGCCCCTCTTCATCATCGCACCGCCGCGGCCCTGTTTCCTCTACGTCACCGCGGTCGCAGGAAGTCTGGAGTCTCTCGAGATTTGGCCTGCTTCATACCCGGCGATACCGGTAAGAACTTGTATCCGGAGGGAAGGGGATTGTTCCGGCCCTTTTAGTCGCCAGCGGCAGCATCTTATTAAACTAACATGTCAGATCCGGGAGTTGCCGAGCGGCCGGACCCGGGAGAGCTTGCGGCTCCTAATCATCCTATAGCCCCCAGCGTGATGCCCTTTACCATGCCTTACTATTTTGGGGCCCCATGGTTTCCCCGCTATAGCGGAGAGGCCCATACCCTAAGAGACTTTAAAGAAAAGTTGCTGGCCTTATTCAAACTGTACCCCATAAATGCCGATCAGCAAATGGAAATCTTGCTAGCGCAACTGGAGGGGGCTGCCCGCAGAGAGGTATTATCCTGGCCTGCTGCAGGAACGGAGTACTCTAGAGCAGATATTCACCCGCCTCAGGGCCACTTTTGAAACGAGGACTGCCTCAGAGATAAAGATGCACTTCTTTGGCAAGAAACAGAAGTCCGGTGAGTCCCTCCGTGACTATGCCCTATCACTTCAGGAGGCTTTGGGGGCTGTAATCCAGATAGATCCCAAGGAAGCTGATAACCAGGATCAGACCCTGAGGGAACAATTTATTACCGGAGTGTCTAGTGAGCAAATAAGGACCCAATTAAAGATGCTGTCCACCCAACACCCTAACAGTACCTTTCTGTACTTTAAAGAACTGGCTATAAAAATTCTGGGGTCAGCAGTATCTACAGAGTTGAGCACACCACCTGAGTTATCAGCCTGCAGGTCAAAACCGCTTATCATTAACCGAGCTGAGGCCGGTCAAGTTGTTCAAGCTACAGCTACCGATACTATCGCCATGCTGACAGAGCAAGTAAATCACCTCACTAAAAGTCTAGAGAGAGTGTGCAGAAAAATGGAGGAATGGGAAAAACCCATGATGTCAGAAGAAGAGTTCCTGTCACCTCCTAAGCCGTTCCCACCTCCATACCAAGAGACTCACCCCAGGGATCCTGGGAGACGCAATAGGGGTCGCAAGCGGCCCGTGTGTACATACTGCAAAAAGGTGGGACACACAGAATCCACGTGCTGGCAGTTAAACGGGCAACCCCTGAGGCTGAGGACCACCCCTCGGGAGGTAGAACACTAGGTCCAAAGGATCCAAATTGGATGCCACGGTATGTAGGATCCCATCCTAAAATCAATGTAGAGATTAACGGGGTCCCCTTTGAAGCCTTATTAGATACTGGGTCTCAGGTCACTACTATTCAGCTGCCCGCCTTCGAAAGATTCTGGGACACCAACCAATTGACCCAGCCGCCTGAATCCTGGGTAGAGATTATCGCCAGCAATGGCAAACCGGTAAAGATTCATGGATACTGGGAACCCACCCTGCAGGTGGGAGAAGTAACCTTGCCTCAACAGGGGGTGATAGTAGTACAGGCCGGCGACAGAGGAGGACATCCTGTCATTCTAGGCACCAATGTCTTCAAAAACTGTTATGCAGAAATACTTGCCGTATTACACCAGACTCTGCCCACTGCTTCCTCTGCATCCAAGAGGGTGATTCAAAAGACTATCACTGTGTTAAGTGCCCAGCAGAGGTTTGCTAACGGGAAAGGAGAAATTTGTACTGCCAGGATTCGTGATAATAAGCCTGTGACTTTGCCTCCTAATTCCCAAACTCTGTTATGGTGTCGTGCTGTCCTGGGAGTCCAAGGCCGAGATTATCCGGCCCTGGTGGAACCAATCCAGATGGAGAATTACCCTTATGTGAGAGCTGCCAAGTGCCTGGTGAATGTCTCCCAAGGTAAAGTACCTGTCCGTCTGATTAACCTGAGTGATCATCCTGTTGCGCTTACTAAGCATTACCCTGTTGCCCAGCTTTCTCAGGTGTTCTTCCAAGACATCATCCGTCTTCCAGTGACAGAAAAGCCGCCAGCTGCAGTCAGCGGATGTCCGCCGGCGCCCCAGTCACAAGTACCCTGGTGGGAAGAGCTACATGTCGGGGACGAGACTACCCCCCAACGTCAACAAGAAGGGATACTACAGCTTGTCAAAGAGCACCACCAGGCCTTCAGTAAACATGCTACTGATTATGGAGAGGTTAGTGCCATACAACACACCATACCTACTGGCTCTCATCCTCCTATCAAGGAGAGATACAGACCCTTACCGCCTACTTCATATCAGACTGTAAAAGAAATGATCCAAGAGATGAAAGACTCTAATGTAATCCGGGACAGTCGTAGCCCGTGGGCAGCACCCCTGGTCCTTGTAAAGAAGAAGGATGGTGGTATCCGTTTCTGCGTGGACTATAGAAAAATTAATCATATAACCCACAAAGACGCGTACCCACTGCCCCGCATTGAGGAGTCACTAACTGCTCTGGGCTCCGCTGCCTATTTCTCCACATTGGACTTGACCAGTGGCTACTGGCAAGTACCCATGGCCCCGGCAGATAGGGAAAAGACTGCTTTCACCACTCCCATGGGCCTGTTCGAATTCAATTGTATGCCGTTCGGGTTATGTAATGCCCCAGGAACTTTCCAGAGACTAATGGAGCGGTGTTTGGGTCACAAAAACTTCGAAACAGTGCTGCTGTATCTAGATGACGTCATTGTGTACTCAAAAACATATGAAGACCATCTGAAACACTTAGCAGAGGTCTTTGAAATCCTTATCAAATATGGCCTGAAGGTAAAGCCATCCAAGTGCCACTTGCTCAAACCTGCGGTAAAATACCTGGGGCATGTGGTAAGCGGAGAGGGCGTACAACCTGACCCTGATAAGTTAGCGGCTGTCCGTAACTGGCCGGTCCCCACTACCGTCAAAGAGGTGAGGGGTTTCCTTGGTTTTGCCGGCTACTATAGACGTTTTATCCCCCATTTTGCTCAAATAGCCGATCCTATCCAGGAACTCTTGAGGGGGCAGCCCAAGAAAAGTCCTAGAACTCCAGTGCCCATTGAGTGGAATGAAGAAAGAGAGATAGCGTTCCAGTTGTTAAAAAAGAAACTGACCGAGCCTCCCGTGTTAGGTTATCCAGACTACAGCAAGCCCTTCCATCTGTATACTGATGCTAGCAAGCGAGGCCTGGGGGCTGTGTTAGCCCAGATCCAAGAGGGAAAAGAAAGAGTGATAGCTTATGCAAGCCGCTCCCTGAAAGGAGCTGAGAAAAATGACCAGAATTATAGTTCCTTCAAACTAGAGTTCCTGGCATTAGTGTGGGCAGTGACGGAGAAATTCAAAGATTATCTAGCCGCTACCCCATTCATTGCATTCACTGATAATAACCCTCTGGCACATCTAAATACAGCTAAATTAGGGGCTTTGGAGCAAAGATGGGCCTCTCGCCTCGCCAACTATGATTTCTCTGTAAAATATCGTGCTGGACGTACTAATGACAATGCTGATGCTTTATCCAGGCTTCCCACAGAGACAGCTCCTGATGATGTGCGAGATGCTTGGGAGGATGTAGAAATGCCGGCCTTCTACCATAAATTTGCTCAACAGGATCAGGCTCGGGCTACCAGTGACAGAGCTGCAGTTCCTTCACCCTCCAGTAGGCCTGAACTCAAAGAAGAAAGGTGGGTGAAACTACAGTCTGAAAGTAGAGTGCTGGGTGAATTGTTGGACTTCATTACCAGTGGCAGAGCCCCTGAGAGGATTCGGCGTAAGAGTACAGATCCTGAGCTCATCAAACTGTGGAGACAGCGCCATCAGCTCTTCATACAAAAGGGCCTGTTGCTACGGAGAAGCCTAGACCCAGTGTCCAACGAAAGAGTGCATCAGATTCTCATACCCCGACGAGATGCAGGTATGGTGTTAGAGATGTACCACAATCAATCCGGTCACTTTGGGGTCCAAAAGACTGAGGCAAATATCCGCCAGCGGTTTTACTGGGTGGGCATGAGAGAAGACATGGAGAAGTGGTGTCGGGAGTGTGTAGCCTGTGCCTTGAAACGAGGTGAACACCATGATCAGAGGGCACCACTGAGACCCATTGTAAGTACTCGTCCTCTTGAACTTGTCGCCATCGACCATGTGAAACTGGAGCCTAGTCGCTCAGGGTATGTGTACGCTATGACTATTATTGACCATTTCACTAAGTTTGTTGTAGCGGTGCCTGTGAGAGACCAGACGGCCAAGACTACAGCCGAACTGTTCTGGAAACACTTCCTCCTGCCCTACGGTTGTCCAGAAAAGATCCTCACCGATCAAGGTCCTGGTTTTGAGTCCCATCTGTTCCATGAACTGTGCCGCCTGCACAACTGTAAGAAGATCCGGACGACGGCCTACCATCCGCAAGGTAATGGATTATGTGAAAAAATGAATCAGACCTTGATAGAGATGCTGAGGACCGTGCCTCCTGAAACCAGGGGAGATTGGCCTAATCTGTTGCCACAGCTCATGTTCACGTACAATCATACCATACACTGTTCCACCGGGTATACCCCCTTTTATTTGATGTTTGGGCGCCAAGGGTTATTGCCTGCTGATCACTCCTTGGACGTACTCGTACCTGATTGCATCAACCCATTACCTAATACCGACTGGGTTGCTGAACACCAAAGGCGATTGAATACGGCCCAAGCTATTGTTCAGGAACGTATGGACTATGCTAGAGACCGGCAGCAGAGAGACTATGACCAAGCAGCCCATGCAGAACCCTTGACAATAGGGGCTGTGGTATGGTTAAAAAATAACCGCCGTACCAGTAAACTGGACAGTAAATGGGAGCAAAGTCCCTATGTTGTCACTGCAATCCCAAATGTTGGAACTCACACTTATGAGATCACCCGGGAAGGCAGGGGATCCCAAATTGTACACCGAAACCGGTTAAAGCTCTGCCTGACACCAGAACCCAGTGCCGAGAGTTCTATATCTGAACCCCCTGTGTCAGAGTCATCAATACAGCCCGAGGATCCTATGCAGGCTGTCCGTAATCTAAGGTATGACGCTGATCCCATGCATTGGCTTCTGACACCATGGTTGAACTTGTTGGTGCCCGCTCCGGCACCTGCAGTACCTTTACTTCCAGAAGAGCCGGTTCAAGATGCCCCGGATCCAGTTCCCCCTCTAGTGGATCCTGTTGTTCCTGTTGTTCCTGTTGTTCTTGTTGTTCTTGTTGTTCCTGGCCAAGGTCTCACGGATGAGATCCTCCTGTTGCTACTCTCTCTTCTACCTCGGTGCTAAGGGAAGAGGAAACCCCTGTGTTGAGAAGGTCCACCCGGATGACCAGGGGACGTCCACCAGTCCATTTAGGAGACTTTGACTATGCTGGTGGTGTCTCCTCCCGAACAGTTGTTACTAGAAATAGCCTGCTTGACGTGTGTGCGCAAGAATGGACTCCTCCACGTGAGCCCTTGCCTGTTCTACACCCGCAGGAAAATCCTGTGTAGTTCTTTATTATACTTCAGTCAAGGAAAAAAAATAGACTAATCTGGTTCAACTTAAGTCCGCTGTGCCAGGTCAGCGGCCGTGCCTAAGAAGAAAGAAGACGCCCCTTTTTCTTGCGTCATTTGTTCATCGAGTCGACATATGTTATATTTTTGTGTGAAATAGTTGTTTATCATATTTATAATGTAATGTTTAAATTATGCATCAGCTTATGTTGGTTCAGGCATGTGTGTGAGTACGAGGCCATACTCACGTTAAAGTCTGGGGGTGTGCAGCATACGGGTAGGCTACCCGACACTGCTAGATTGGAATGTGTATTTCCCTTTAAGCCAGTCAGGCTGGTTACCGGCAATCCTTGTCACAGCCAGCAGAGGGAGCCCCCAGTTCAGTATAAATAGGCTAGGGCCTAGCTCAGGAAGGCAGAAGTTTCTAGACTCAGTGCTGAGAGGGTAGAGTAAGCCCTGTAACCGGATTCCAGATCCGAGGAGAAGGTTCCCCTCCTGAGTCCGTATTCGTAGAAGCAAGAAGGGCATAGTTAAACAGCCTGAAGACCCAGAATAAAACAGAAGGCGAGTCTAATCAGCAAGAGGTACTCAAGGTAATAGAGGAGGTACTTGATAAAGACAGATTCAAGGATACGCCAGAGCTAGGGCATCAGACCTTGGAGAATAAGTCACATGTTTCAGGATCAGTCAGGAATAGAGTGCAAGCCTCCTGTACTACAAGTCCTGTGTTTAACCCTCTGAAAATCACCTTGCTATTTCCGGCCTGTCTGTAACTTATGCAAACCCACTGTCTTCATATGCAAATCAACTGTCTTCAATGGAACTGCGTTTCCACCTATGTCCATGCATGATTACTACTGAAAACCAGTAAAGTTCCAGTTTTGGTTGGCTATCACGTGGTTACTCCATTATTCCACATAACATTACACGGCGTGTCACCGTTCAATTGACACTGGCGTCACGAACATTTATGAACTGCCTGTTCCAGTCGCTGCCCAGATTGAAGACGACGGTGAATCCCAGGTTAGTGGGTTGCCCTGCACTACAAAGCCCAGCATACCTAAAGCTACACTACTGACCCCCTGGGACACTGCACTTCCCCTTCATGTAACAGTAGAAGGCGATTGGTTTTGGGTAAGGTACTATTTCAAGCTAGACTCCTTATACTTAGGAAATGGGTAAAGGAAGAACCCCCTACAGTGGGACAGTGGCGAGAAGCGGTTGTTAACCTAATTAAAGTTCAACGGGTGACTGAGAGTTATATTAAAAAATATGAAAAAATTGAGGAAATATGAAAAAAATGGCCATATTAGTTAGAATTTTTTATTTTATTTTCTCGTCCCCTTCTCCCTCTCTCTAAGGGGAGCTGGGTGGGTATTTGGGTTAAAATGAATAGGGATAATATGTATTAAGCTGTAATGTGGATTTTTATACTGCAGTATTGTTGTGATTTGTGTACATGTTTTCACAAAAAGGTAATAAAAAGATTAAACAGAAAAAAAAACTGTAGAAGGCAGGCAAAGCTTTTTTTGAGAAATAATGCACTCCATCAGGTCAAAGGCAGTATAATCCATTAAGTGGTGCTACTAACTTGGCTAGGTGGGAGTTAAGATTATGCACCATTGGATTGCTGGGTGTACAATTATTTCCTGGTTACACATTCCATTATCAATGGCTGCCGACAAAGCAAAGTAGGAAGTGGAAAAGGATTAGTCAGAGCGGGAAAAGCAGTAACTGATGATGACAATAAAAAAGATACTGTACTGAACATGGATGCAGCCTGGCTGCTGCAAAGGGGTCCAGGAGAAGGAGAACACTCTTGTTGTGGTAGCTAGCGGCCACTTCTATGGATGGACGTTTTTCTTTTTTCAGCCTTACAAACTATGTTACTACTGTATGTTACTAAAATGGTTATAAGAATGATTTTGTTTGCAGTGAAATGTCTCTGAACTACTTAATGCAGGTATACATGACATTTTTTGCATTAAAAATAAAATGCATTCAATAAAACGGGTATAACAATGGTGTTATTGCAGTATTGCTTTTGCTGTGACTACCCGTTATTTTGCAGCAACATGCAATGCGTTTGATAACATTATGGCATTATTGCTGTAAAATACTTTTGCTGTAACTACATACCAGTTATTTTGCAGCAATATGCAATGAGTTTAATAACACGGCTTTGATAATGGCATTGTTGCCGTAAAATACTTCTGCTGTAACTACCTGTTATCTTGCAGCAATATACACTGGATTTAGTAACACGGGTATAATAATGGTGTTATTGACGTAAAATGCTTTTGCTGTAACTACCTGTTATGGTGCAGGAATATGCAATGTGTTTAATAACACGGGTAAAACAATGGCGTTATTATTGTAAAATGCTTTTGCTGTAACTACCCATCATCTTGCAGCAATATACAACCCATTAAATACTGTAAAAAGGGTATAATAATGTAATTTTTGCGATAAATACCCATTATCTTGCAGCAATAAGCAACATATTCAATAACACAGGTATGAAAATATCTATTTTACTGTAACCACCTTTTTTCTTTAGTACTATGCAACTAATTTAAAAACATGGGTATAATAGTGGTATTATTACTGTAAAAGTCTTTTGCCGTAACTTCCTGTTATATCACAGCAATATGTAACATGTATGGTCACACGGGTATAAAAATGGTCTTTTTGCAGTAAAAGGCTTTTGCTGTAACTACCTCTTATCTTGCAGCAATATGCAATGCTTTTAATAACACGAGTTTGCTAATTATGTTGCTGCCATAAAATGCTTTTGCTAAAACTGCCCGTTATCTTGCATCAATATGCATTGTGTTTAGTAACACGGGTATAAAAATTGTGTTATTGCAGTGTTGCTTTTTCTGTAAGTACCTGTTATCTAATGGCCATATTGCAGTGTTGCTTTTTCTGTAGCTACCATAGAAATAAATAGGTCCATATGTAATCCGCAAAAAAATGTGGATCGGACATGAATCCAAAATACAGTTGTGTGCATGAGTCTTTGGTTTGATGGTTTTGATAACTAGAGCAATATACGGTCGTTAGGCTGAAATATTTATATCCATTGGTTATGGCTGTATTTTACATCTCTAACATAAACCTGTCAGCACCTGACATATCTATATTTATTTCTCAGCGAAGGTCACTCTGTCCACAATAGCTTCCAGTATTACAACTTTCAAAATGTACTGTACCTATAACTATCTTTTCTGTGGGATTGGACAGTAGCAAATTTTAATGAAAGTTAAGTAAAATTGAGTGTTATTAAACGTTACGTGAAAAAAAAATCTTCCAGTACTAATTTAATGATTGATAATGAAGTGCTCTATAAACTATCAGATCTTGCCTTATTTTTATCACGCAGCAGGCACTGGTCAGTTTTCCTCTGGTGATAGGTGAAAATAAAATGTGATTCTCAGCATTAGGCTGTGAGTGGTCCGTGAGTGGTCCGTGGAACCACGGGCTGGATTCCTGCTGAGAGCAGGAACGCACGGCGTCATTGGCTGCTATGACGCTGTGCGCTTGCTGCTGCCACCGCAATACAGTAATACACTGGTATGATCTATACCAGTGTATTACTGTACTGTGGCGGCAGCAGAGAGTGCATGGCGTCATAGCAACTATTGACGCCGTGCGCTCCTGCTCTCAGCAGGAATCCAGCCCGTGGTTCCACGGACCGCTCACGGCCGTGAAAAACGGCCGTGTGCATTCGGCCTTAGGGCTAGTTCACACGAATGTGTGAAGCCCGTCCACATATACTAATGTGCCACAAACAGGAAGTTAATATCACCAACCATTCCCATTTTATTAAGGTGTATCCATATAAATGGCCCACCCTGTAGATGAATGCTCATTCTATAATAACGGAAGGAGAAATGCAAATAATTTATGTTCTGCCTTTAGTGGCCAACTAAAGTATATACCTAGAACCATTGGTGAGCAGCCAAGAATAGGTTTATTACATACAGTCAACTTGCATAAGGTTGTTTTAAGCTTATTAGTAGGGATGAGCAAATTTCTGTTTTACAAATCCGATTTCAGGATTTGGGTTTTATTACAATTCCGTGATGAATTCCGTTACAATGGGCCATAATGGAATTCTATGATGGAATACATAACGGAATGCCTTTAAGAGACATTCTAATTTGCATTCCGTCATAATAGAAGTCTATGGGCCGCATAACGGATCCTTCAGATTTTTCGGATGTCCAAAATAGTAAACAGAGAGGAAGCTGCATATTTTTGGTATCCTCACCATTCAGTGCTATGGGACTTTTGAAAATAGTCGAGCGCTCCACTCATCTATTTTAAGAAGTGCCATAGTATTAAATAGAGAAGACGCTGTGTACAGTATGTGCGGCATGTTCTTATTGGGTCCCTGTTAGATACCAGAAGATCCCAGAGATCAATAATCATTTATAACCTATTTACCTAGCAACACACCAATCCTTTTTTGTTTAATGGAATTATATCATCAAAATAAAGTTTCAATAAATGGGCAGAAAAAACAAACTTGATGGGAGAAATAATCACATTGCAGTGGTATAAAGCCTTAATATTGGAAAATAACATCAACAAGGCAGGTTTAAAATCAACAATGCTTATGGAAACATAATAAGCACTGTGGAGTCACAAAGGCTCGTTGTCGGCATTACAATTAAATAGTAACAGGACACTTTACAAATAAACATATTGTAAATTGATAGAGAAACAATTTTATTTCTCAGATTATGGCTAGGGTTGAGCGAACCCGAACTGTAAATATCGCGTTCGTACCGAACTTTAGGATTTTTGGACCCCGGACCCGAACCCAAACATTTCAGTAAAAGTTTGGGTTATGATCAGTGTTCGGCTATTTTATGGCGCTTTTTAAAAAAAGAGCTGCAGAGCAGCCAATCAACAAGCGTTTAACTCTGTGCCCTTAGAAGCCATCACAGCCATGCCTACTAATGAAATGGCTTTGATTGGCCAGTGCAGCATGTGACCCAGCCTCTATATAAGCTGGAGTCACATAGCGCTGCACGTCACTCTGCTCTGATTAGTGTAGGCATAGGATGCTGCTGCTGTGAGGGAGAGAATAGGAAAGACTCTTTTATCAGAAGTGCTTGTTAACTCAGCGATCTACCTAGATTTTGTTTTGTGGGTGCAGTGCACAATCTTTTTACCCTGCCCTGAGCCCAGTGACCCAGAAAAATAACTTTTATCTGTCTGCTGGTTAGGAGGGTGGTGGCGGCCATTTTATACAAGTTCAGTGCAACAGCACAGCATATGTGCATTTGTGACAGTCAAATAGAAGCTTGAACTACTGCAATTATATTCTGGGTTTAAAAAAAATCACCCATTTTTGGCAAGACCCTACGTCTGTGGCCTTTGCAGCATTAGTCAGTGTGCAATTTAAGCTAAAAATACAGCAATAATTTTCTGGGTTTTGGCAAAATACTCAATTTTACAGCCCTTGCAGCATCTGTCATTGTAAGATACACGCTTTAGATACTGCTGTGCTATTCTGTTATTAAAAAATACCCAATTTGGGCAAAATACTTAATTTGCAGCCTTCTCTGCATCTGTCAGTGTGAGATATACGCTTTAGATATTACTGGGTTATTCTGGTATAAAAAATATTTAAGTGTGAAATTCAAGTGTTATAATCTGCTGTCATATACTGTTATAAAAAAAACACAAATTTTGGGCAAAGTACTTAATATTGCAGCCTTTGCTGCATCTGTGATTGTTAAAAACAAGCTTGAAATAATTCAATAATTTTCTGGGTTTTAAAAAACACCAATTTTTGGCAATACCCTCCATCTTGGGCCTCTGCCGCATTAGTCAGTGTGCAATTTAACCGCCTCAGGACTGCCGCATGCAGGATTGCGTCCTGGCGGCGGCCCTGTTATTCCTCCTGAACGCGCTGATGCGTCCTCTCCCGAGACGCGAGATTTCGAGCAGAGCCGGCCTGCACATGCGCAGTGCGGGTCGGGAATCGTTACAGGAGAAGTTCGTCACCAGCCTGCCAGCCAATGATTATTGCTGGCAGGCTGGTGACTTTTAAAAAATCTAATCAGAAGCCATTTAACACCTTATATTTATAAATATAAGGTGTTAAATGGCTTCTGTGCTCTTCTGCTGGTCCTTTTCGTCGGTTGGTCCCAGCAGAGGAGTACACATCACTGTGAGTACACCAAACACTACACTTAGCCCCAGATCACCCCCATCACCCCAATTAACCCCTTGATCACCCCTTGATCACCCCTCTCAATCACTAGTGAAAGGGAAAAAAGTGATCAGTGTAAACTGTCACTTTTTTTTCCACTAGTATTGACGGTTAGGTTTTAGGTTAGTTTAGGCCCCTTTGTTAGGTAGCTAGCGTCGGTTAGCGCCCAGCCCACTGCACCGCAGTCACTGATTCGCTGATTAGCGTATCGCTAATCAGCATTGATACTTTTATAGATCAGGCCTGATCGGTCGCCCACACATTTGTGTTCACCCACGCCCGCCCTGTCGCAGTGACAAATTATTTTTATTTTTTTATCACTGCACAATCACTTTCCAAGCGCTGCGGCGATAAAAAAAAATCTGTTTTGATATTTTCTATCAATCGCAGCGGCTTCTGGTACTTCGCTAGCCTCCCATTTGTTAGACAGGCTTGCTTTTTTTTCTTGGGTAGTCTCAGGAAATACCCCCTAAATTTAGTTGACCAAATGGCAAACAAGGGGTATTCTTCTGAAGAGGCCTACAGGCTTCTGACCCAGTCGGATGAGGAATGGGAACCCCGTCAGATGGGAACCCTCATCTGACGGGTCAGAAAATGAACCTGTAGAAAGCAGTGGCAGTCTGACCCAAAGTTTGGACGAGGAGGTTGAGGTCCCTGATACCACCAGGCGTCCCCAGCCCCGTGTTGCTAGACCACAGGTTGCGCAGGATCCGCTTCAAGGGCAGCAGAGTGGGGCTGGTGCTGTCGGATTACGTGGTGAGGCATACACCAGCAGCGCAGCCCATCCTGGACCTAGTACCAGCACTGCCGTACAACATGGTGAAGTGGCGAGCACCAGAAGGGCAGTTGAAGCTGGTACAGTGGCACGTGCATTAGTTCCCCCGTCGCAGCCACCGCACAGACAGGCCCGTAGAGCCCCTAGAGTCCCTGAGGTGCTGGCAAACCCTTATTGGCAGCCCCCAACTTCAGCCGCAACAGTAGTTCCCCCTTTCATCGCCCAGTCTGGAGTTCGGGTTGAGACAGCTCAGATCGGATCGGCACTGGGATTTTTTGAGCTGTTCTTGACTGCAGAGCTCTTGGACTTAGTCGTAGCAGAAACAAACCGGTATGCCACTCAATTTATAGCTGCCAACCCGGGAAGCTTTTATGCCCAGTCTTTCCGGTGGAAACCCGTCCAAGTTTCCGAATTTAAAACTTTTCTGGGCCTTCTCCTCAACATGGGGCTGACAAAAAAGCATGAATTGCGGTCATATTGGTCCACAAACCCAATTCATTACATGCCCATGTTCTCTGCTGCCATGTCCAGGACACGATTTGAGACCATCCTGCGTTTCCTGCACTTTAGTGACAACAGCACCTCTCGTACCAGAGGCCACCCAGCTTTTGACCGGCTCCACAAAATTTGGCCCCTCATAGATCACTTTAACACCAAATTTGCAGATTTGTATACCCCTGAGCAAAACATCTGCATAGACGAGTCCCTTATACATTTTACCTGGCGCCTTGGCTTCAAACAATACATCCCAAGCAAGCGTGCCCGGTATGGGGTCAAATTGTATAAGCTCTGTGAAAGGGCCACAGGCTATACGTACAAATTTCGAGTCTATGAGGGTAAAGATCAGACCCTGGAGCCGGTCAGTTGCCCTGACTACCTGGGGAGCAGTGGGAAGACAGTCTGGGACTTGGTGTCACCCTTATTTGGCAAGGGGTACCATCTTTATGTGGACAATTTTTACACAAGTGTGCCCCTCCTCAGGCATTTGTTTTTAGAACAGATTGGCTGCAGTGGCACCGCACGACCTAGTCGCCGTGGCTTCCCCCAACGGCTCGTTACCACACGTCTTGCAAGGGGGGGAGAGGGCTGCCTTGTGTAATGAAGAACTGCTTGTGGTGAAATGGAGAGACAAGCGTGACGTTTACATGCTCTCCTCCATTCACACAGACATGACAATACAAATTGAACGAGCTTCCAGTGACATTGAAAAGCCCCTCTCAGTCCACGACTATAATTTGCTCATGAGAGGGGTGGACTTCAATAACCAGATGTTGGCTCCTTATTTACTTTCCTGCAGGACCAGACACTGGTATAAGAAGGTGTCTGTATATTTAATTCAATTGGCACTGTATAATATTTTTGTTCTCTATAGTAAGGCTGGGAGAACAAGATCCTTCCTCAAATTTCAGGAAGAGATCATTGAGAACCTCCTGTATCCAGGAGGTTCCGTGGCCCCAACCACCAGTGTAGTGAGCCGTCTATACGAGTGACATTTCCCCAATGTCGTTGCTGGTACCTCAAACTAAGCGCCACCCCGAAAAAAATATTGTGTCTGTAGCAGGAGTGGAATAAGGCGTGACACCCGCTATTTCTGTCCTGACTGCCCTGAACACCCTGCCCTATGCTTAGGGGAGTGTTTCCGGAAGTACCACACACAGGTACACTATTAGTATAGGGATTGCATCACACAGGACAGGCACACAGGGCTCTTAGGGCCCTTTCACTCACAGCTGCTGCAAACCTCTCCTTTCACCTGGGACAAAATGCATAATGTACTTAGCCATATCTCCGGGCGATTTGCACTTTGCACATTGTCCCATGGGGAAGGAGTGGTTTGTCCTAATAAAGGTAAAAAACAAAAAAATCACTGTTAAGCAAAAAAGTTAATGCTCTGTTTCAAAAGTTCAATAAAGTTTATAAAAGTTAATGTTCTGTTCAAATATTATATAAAGTTAATGTTAATAAATGTATTGCGTTGCGGCCTGTTTTTTTTTTTTTTTTACCTTCTAGGTGGACCAACCAATGAACCAGCTGCAGCACTGATGTGCATTCTGACCGAAGCATTGCGCTGGTGTCAGATTACACAAAAGTCGGTGTATGCGGCGCTGCAAGACGAGATTTCTCCTCTGCAGTAAAAAAGATACGTTTGCTGAGGCTTATGAGCTGAGGGACGGTGTTCATATGCTTTGGCAAACACTTTGTATTTAAAAAAATAAAATAAAAAAATCCCGGCAATGATTTATTCATCCACATCGATTGATGTGAATGAAGAAATCGGGTTTGCCAGAGCATACGAGCTGAGTGGGTTTAGATGTTGGGCGGAGCTCCTATGTCCTGGCAGACGCCTTTCCCCTCCTTTTTTTTTCTTGGCAGAGATTTTTTCATCCACATTGATCGATGCGAATGAAGAAATCTGTGCCGTTATTTTTTCTTTCAGCCCAGAGGCTGAACGAAAAAAAAAAAATCTCATTACCCGTATGCTCAATATAAGGAGAATAGCAAAAACTCCTAATGCTGGCCATACATGTAATGATTGTGGAGACCCTCAAATGCCAGGGCAGTACAAACACCCCACAAATGACCCCATTTTGGAAAGAAGACACCCCAAGGTATTCGCTGAGGGGCATATTGAGTCCATGAAACATTGAACTTTTTGTCCCAAGTTAGCGGAAAGGGAGAGTTTGTGAGAAAAAACAAAAAAAATCTTTTTCCGCTAACTTGTGCAAAAAAAATAAAAAATTCTAGGAACTCGACATGCCCCTCACGGAATACCATGGGGTGTCTTCTTTCCAAAATGGGGTCACTTGTGGGGTATTTATACTGCCCTGGCATTTTAGGGGCGCTAATGCTTGAGAAGTAGTTTGAAATCCAAATGTGTAAAAAATGCCCTGTGAAATCCTAAAGGTGCTCTTTAGAATTTGGGCCCCTTTGCCCACCTAGGCTGCAAAAAAGTGTCACACATGTGAGATCGCCGTACTCAGGAGAAGTTGGGCAATGTGTTTTGGGGTGTCTTTTTACATATACCCATGCTGGATGAGAGAAATATCTCTCTAAAATGACAACTTTGTATAAAAAAATTGGAAAAGTTGACTTTTAGAGAGATATTTTTCTCACCCAGCAAGGGTATATGTAAAAATACACCCCAAAACACATTGCCCTACTTCTTCTGAGTACGGTGATACCACATGTGTGACACTTTTTTGCAGCCTAGGTGGGCAAAGGGGCCCAAATTCTAAAGAGCTTCTCACGCATTCTCACGCATTAGGGCCCCTAAAATGCCAGGACAGTATAAATACCCCACGAGTGACCCCATTTTGGAAAGAAGACACCCCAAGGTATTTCATGATGGGCATATTGAGTTCATGGAAGTTTTCATTTTTTGTCACAAGTTAGTGGAATATGAGACTTTGTAAGAAAAGTCAAAATATAAAAAAATCATCATTTTCCGCTAACTGACAAAAATTAAAAACTTCTATGAACTCACTATGCCCATCAGCGAATACCTTAGGGTGTCTACTTTCCGAAATGGGGTCATTTGTGGGGTGTTTCTACTGTATGGACATTGTAGAACCTCAGGAAACATGACAGGTGCTCAGAAAGTCAGAGCTGCTTCAAAATGCGGAAATTCACATTTTTGTACCATAGTTTGTAAACGCTATAACTTTTGCACAAACCAATAAATATGCACTTTTTTACCAAAAAAAGTAAAAATATCAGCAGCAATGAAATACCACCAAATGAAAGTTCTATTAGTGAGAAGAAAAGGAGGTAAAATTCATTTGGGTGGTAAGTTGTATTACCGAGCAATAAACCGTGAAAGTAGTGTAGTGCAGAATTGTAAAAAGTGGTCTGGCCATTAAGGGGGTTTAAGCTAGGGGAGCTGAGGTGGTTAAGCTAGAAATACAGCTATAATTTTCTGGGTTTTAAAAACACCCTTTTTGGGCAGAATACTCATTTTTACAGCCCTTGCAATTGTGCGTGTGAAATTCCAGTGTTATATACTGCAGTCATATTCTGTTATTAAAAAACACATTTTTTGGGCAAAATAATACATTTTACAGCCCTTGCAGCATCTGTCTTTGTGATATACATACTTTAGATACTGCTGTGCTATTCTGTTATTAAAAAAACACCCATTTTGGGCAAAATACTTAATTTGCAGCCTTGTCTGCATCTGTCAGTGTGAAATTCAAGCGTTATATACTGCAGTCATATTCTGTTATTTAAAAAACACCCTTTTTGGGCAAAGTACTTAATATTGCAGCCTTTGCTGCATCTGTGATTGTTAAAAACAAGCTTGAAATACTTCAATAATTTTCTGGGTTTTAAAAAATCCCCATTTTGGCAATACCCTCCATCTGGGGCCTCTGCCACATTAATCAGTGTGCAATTTAAGCTAGAAATACAGCTATAATTTTTTGGGCAAAATAGTCAATTTTACAGCCCTTGCTGCATCTGTACATGTGAAATTCAAGCATTATATAGTGCTGTCATATTCTGTTATAAAAAACAAAAACTTTTTGGTCAAAATAATACATTTTACAGCCCTTGCAGCATCTGTCATTGTGAGATACACGATTTAGATACTGCTGTGCAATTCTGGTATTAAAAAAACACCCTTTTTGGGCAAAGTACTTAATATTGCAGCCTTTGCTGCATCTGTGATTGTTAAAAACAAGCTTGAAATACTTAAAATTTTCTGGATTTTAAAAACGACCCATTTTTGGCAATACCCTCCATCTGGGGCCTCTGCTGCATTAGTTAGTGTGCAATTTAAGCTAGAAATACAGCTATAATTTTCTGGGTTTTAAAAATACTCAATTTTACAGCCCTTATTGCATCTGTCAGTGTGAAATTCAAGTGTTATATACTGCTGTCATATTCTGTTACAAAAAAAAAGAAAAATTTTGGGCAAAATACTAAATTTGCGGCCTTGTCTGCATCTGTCAGTGTGAGATACAATCTTGAAATACAGCAATTATATTCTGGGTTTAAAAAAACACTCATTTTGGGCAAAGCCCTTGCTGCATTCGTCATTGTGAAATACACACGTTAGATACCGGTGTTCTATTCTATTATAAAGAAAACACCCATTTTGGGCCAAAATCTTAATTTGCGGCCTTTGCTGCATCTGTCAGTGTGAGATACATGCGTTAGATACTGCTGTTCTATTCTGTTATAAAAATAAAAACAATTTGGGCCTAAAACTAATTTTGCTGCCTTTGCTGCATCTGTCATTGTGAGATACACCCTTTACATACTGTTGTTCTATTCTGCTATTATAAAACACCTATTTAGGGCAAAAATCTTAATTTTGCAGCCTTTGCTGCATCTGTCACTGTGAGATGCACCCTTTAGATACTGTTGTTCTTTTCTGTTATAAAAAAAACCCATTTTGGGCGAGATCCTAAACTTGAGAAAACTGAGAGTGTCAAAAAGGGATGTGGCCCGAGTCGTGCTGTGGCTGGTGGAGCTCCTGTTGCAGGGAAAGGACGTGGTCAATCTGTGCCAGCTACACACACAACTGAAACACCTTCCTCAGGTGCCAGTAGGCAACAGAACCTTCAGCGGTATTTGGTCAGGCCTAATGCGGCTCTACAAATGGTGAGGCCAGAACAAGTGCAGGCGATAGTAGATTGGGTTGCTGACAGTGCCTCCAGTTCCTTTACATTGTCTCCCATCCAGTCTCCTACTGAAAGATCAGAGTTGGCACCTGCAGCCGATGTCCATCAGTCTTTCACCTCACGCCCTTGCAAATCAGCCAAGCAGTCTGAACCCCAAGTCATGCAGCAGTCTCTTCTGCTTTTTGATGACTTTGCTAGCAGGGTTTCCCAGGGCCATCCACCTAGCCCTGCTCCAGAAGTGGAAGAGATTGAGTGCACCGATGCTCAACCACTTATGTTTTAAGATAAGTACTTGGGAGGACCACGGCAGCATGTCACAGATGATGACAAAACACAGGTGCCAACTGCTTTGGCTTTCTAAATTGTGCAGACCGACAAGGAGGGCAGGGGTGAAGATTGGGTGGAAGATGATGTTGAGGACGATAAGGTCCTTGACCTAACATGGAATCAAGGTCATGCGAGTGACCTGTGTAGTTCGGAGGAAGAGGCGGTGGTCGCACAGAGCCACCAGCACAGCAGAAGAGGGAGCAGGGTGCAAAAACGGAGCGGCTGTCCCCTAGACAGTACGCCTGCTACTGCCCACTGCAGCAAGGGACCAAGCACACCAAAGCCAGCTCCAAGGAGTTCTCTAGTGTGGCAGTTCTTCAGACAAGACATGAGTGGTTTGCATGCTGTGCAATCAGAATCCGAAGCGAGGCATAAACATTCTCAACCTGAGCACAACCTGCATGATCAGGCATCTAAGTGCAAAGCACGAGCTGCAGTGGAGTAGACACCTTAAAAACCAAGAAAGGTCTCTGACTCCTCCTGCTTCCTCTTCTGCTGCAGTCTCTGCCTCTTCATCCACCTCTGGAGTCTGGATCTGCCAGCAACACCACCACCTGAGTCACTAAGCATCTCCACAAGTCCCACTGAAGCGTTCAGCTGTCCATCTCCAAAACACTGGAGCGGAGGAGAAAGTACCCCCTACCCACCCGCGATACCTGGCCCTGAATGCTAGCTTTTCAAAATTACTGTCCTTTGAAATGCTGTCATTCCATCTGGTGGAGACTGAGATTTTTAAAAGCCTTATGGTGGTGGCTGTCCCACAGTACGTCGTTCCCAGCAGCCACTACTTTTCCAGGCGTGCCATCCCTTCCCTGCACAACCAAGTGGGGTACAAAATCAGGTGTGCACTCAGCAACGCCATCTCTGGCAAGGTCCACCTAACTACGTATACGTGGACCAGTAATCACGGTCAGGGACGTTATATCTCCATAACAGCACACTGGAAAAATGCAGTGGTGGCTGGGCCTAAGGCGCATAGCAGTTTGGCGCATGTCCTTCCACCACCGAGGATTGCAGGGCGCTTCAGTTTGCCTCCTGTTGCTTCCTCCTCCTACTCCGCTAAGTCATCCTTTACTGGCTCCTCATCCGGTCAGCGTAACACCTTCACTACCAACTTCAACACAGCGAGGGGTAAACGACAGCAGGCATTTTTAAAATGTATCTGTTTGGGGGAAAGACCTACACCATGCACGAGCTGTGGATGGGCCTTGAACAACAGATCAATGAGTGGTTGGTGCCAGTGAGCCTCAAGCCCGGCCTGCTGGTGTGCAATAATGTGCGACATCTCGTAGCAGCTCTGTGACTTGCCTGGCGAATGTGCTGAATTTGGTGGTGCCGAGGTTCCTTAAAAATTACCCTGATATGTCAGTGCTGCTTCAGAAAGTGCGGGCCATCTGTGCGCGCTTTCGGCATTCTCACCCTGCTGCTGCTCACCTGTCAGCGCTGCAGTGTAACATTGGCCTTCCCGCTCACTGCCTCATATGCGATGTGCCCACAAGGTGGAACTCCACCTTGCACATGCTGAGCAGACTGTGCAAGCAGCAGCAGGTGTTAGTGGAGTTTCTGCAGCACGCATGGGTGAGTCGCTCTGCAGAACAGCACCATTTCACCACCAATGACTGTGCCTCCATGCGAGACCAGGTACATAATTGTCCAGCCAGGGCACAATTCTGGAGGATGAGAAATCATGTTCACAGTAGGGTGGCACCCAAACCAGCTCATGGCCATCACTGGTGCGTGGCTGGGGGGATACAGAGGACACAGACAATACACCTCCCAGAGAGGACAGCTTTTCATTGCCTCTGGGCAGCCTGGCACACATGAGCGATTACATGCTGCAGTGTCTCCGCAATGACTGTCGAGTTGCCCACATTCTAACTTGTGCTGATTACTGGGTGGCCACGCTGCTGGATCCCCGTTACAAGGACAATGTACCGTCCTTAATTCCATCACTGGAGCGTGATCGTAAGATGCGCGAACACAAGCGCATGCTGGTAGACGCGCTGCTGGTGGCATTCCCACCTGACAGCGGGGGCACAGTGGAAGCACAAGGAGAAGGCAGAGGAGGAGGAAGAGATCTCCAACGCAGATAGGGCACCACCAGCCCAGCACCTCAGAAGGCAAAGTTAGCATGGCCGAAATGTGGAAAATCTTTGTCAGCACGCCACAACAACCAGCACCCCCAGCTGATATGGAACGTCTGAGCAGGAGGCAGCATTTCAGCAACATGGTGGAGCAGTATGTGTGCACACGCCTACACGTACTGAATGACGGGTCTGCCCCCTTCAACTTCTGGGTCTCCAAATTGGGCACATGGCCTGAGCTTGCCCTTTACGCCTTGGAGATGCTGGGCTGCCCTGCAGCCAGTGTATTGTCTGAACGTGTGTTTAGCACAGCCGGGGGCGTTATCACAGTCAAGCGCAGCCGCCTGTCCACAGCCAATGTGGACAAGCTCACATTCATTAAAATGAACCAGGCATGGATCCCACAGGACATGTCCGTACCTTGTGCAGAATAGACATGTATACCGGCCTTAACCAGCCATTGTTATACTACAGCGCAATTGCTCATTGTTGTATTTTGGATATTTCACACTCTTTTGGAGTGTACCCTAAAAAAATAAAAAAATATAATTAAAACCAAAAACCAGCGTTGGCTACCTCTTCCTCCTCCACCGCCGCTTCCACCTACACCGCTACGTCCACCGCCTCTCCAAACTACTACTCCACATGGACCTCCACCTCATAAATCACGTTTTTTTTTCTTATTTGTACGTATTTTATTTTATGTAATTTCAGTAATTTGTCTGTTACAGTTTTTGGGTGAAAATCACCAATTTTTGGGTGTGATATACCACTGCTATGCCTAGTAGACTGATAAAAAAAAATCATTCATTTGTCTGTTACATATTTGGGTGAAATTCAACAATTTTTGGGTGTGATATACCCCTGCTCTACCTAGTAGACAGGTAACATTTCACTAATTTGTCTGTTACATATTCCGGTGAAATTCACTACTTTTGGGGTGTGATATACCCTGGCTGTACCTAGTAGACAGGGAAAAATATTTCACTAATTTGTCTGTTACATTTTCGGGTGAAATTCACCAATTTTTGGCTGTGATTTAACACTGCTATACCTAGGAGACAGGTCAAAAAATTTCATTAATTTGTCTGTTACATATTCATGTGAAATTCACAAATTTTTGGGTGTGATATTCCCCGGCTGTACTTAGTAGACAGGTTAAAAAATATTCATTATCTTGTCTCTTACATATTCGGGTGAAATTCACCAATTTTTGGGTGTAATATACCCCTGCTCTACCTAGTAGACAGGTAAACAAATTTCACTAATTTGTCTGTTACATTCTCGTGTGAAATTCACAAATTTTTGGCTGTGATATACCCCTGCTATAGCTAATAGACAGGTAAAAACATTTCACTAATTTGTCTGTTACATTCTTGGGTGACATTTAACCATTTTTGCCATGATTAAACCCCTGCTCTGCAAAGGTGATAGAGCATTTATTAAAAAAAATCTTCTGTTATGAGGTGACATTTTACCAATTTTGCCGTATACAAACCCCTGCTCTGCATAGGTGACAGGGAATTAAATGAAAAACATTCTTCTTAAATTGATGCGCTCCTTTCATTCAATGCTTATTCTTTAACAACTTGTCCCACATTTGCACTTCAATAATTTGTCCCAGTTTTCCTCTCGATCATATTTAATTAAAAAAAATTTACCTCCTTTGGATGTGGTCTCTCTTTCTCACGCTCCCTCTCTGGTGTGGAACCCTGATTCGCTGATAACCGTGATCAACATAGTAGGCTCAGAAAAGAACATCAAAAGTTGATAGAGAAGATATCCAAATGGATCGTGGATGTCACGGTGACATGCAATCAGGTAGAAGTTATCTAGAGTCAACAAAGCGGCAGCAGGGCCTCTCCTGTCTAACGTTTCCAAATCCTAAATACCCCAGTGACATTCCCTATAATTTTTTTATTAATCATTCCAATAACAGGGCATCTTAAGAGTCACATCCACTGCCTCCTCAACCTCCTACTCCATTTGGACCTCATCCTCCTAGATCAAGATTTTTTATTTATTTTTTAGGTATTTTATGTTATTTAAAGTCATTTCCCTATCCACATTTGTTTGCAGAGCACTTCCCATGCTCTTAACCACATTTTGATGCCACTTTCAGCCCTCTAGCCCTTTCCATAACATCTTTAGAGCCATTTTAGTGCTCAAAATTCGGGTCCCCATTGACTTTAATGGGGTTCGGATTCGGGGTCAAGTTCGGGTACCGAACTCAAACTTTTTTGTAAAGTTTGGCGAAACCCGTCGAACCCAAACATCCCGGTGTCCGCTCAACTCTAATTATGGCTATTCGAGATTGTAGATTGCAAAGGGAACATCCAAAAAGAGTCTATATTTTAGAGGCAGTGTTTAACATCAAAGCCTCTGACCCTTTCAGTACAAAAGAAATGGTACTAATCCACATGTGGCTAACCGACTATGGCTTCCGAGAAAAAAAATCTGTGTCTGCAGGAACCACAACATGGATTTTCTTTACAAAGAATATGGGTGGATTTTACACAGATTTTTTGTGTACAGTATTTCGAGATACAAAAATCCACATTAAGTTTCTGCCATCTGAACATACCCTAAAGCATCCTGGTTGTCAACTTTAAAACACAAAATCAGCCTTTTTGAATACTCTTGCTATCCTCTCACGCAAGTAGACTTCCTTTGCCCTTTTTTTCTCTTCCTTTTTTAATTTAATATTTTTTCTTATTTTTAGGTTTAAAGTTAGGGTATGGTATTGCATTAATGGATTATCATCTTAATTAGTGTGATTTTTCTTATTTCTTTCTTTCCTTCCTTTTTTATTCTTAAATGCTGAAAAATCAGGATTTGAAATGATATCATGTTATAATGAATTATAAGTCTTGAATGAAGATATATTGAACAATAGACTTCCTTTGTCCTAAGTCCCTACTGCTTACCTTATACCCTCCTTTACAGTTGCCATTTGATACTAGACCCTTTTTCCTGCTATTCCATAAGACAATATGAAAATAACTTTTTAATGCTATGGTTGCTTCACAATTGATATATCCATGAACAAATTCATTTATTGTTGGTATACCTAAATACTACTATAATAAAAAAAGTTTTGTGTTTTACTTTTAACCAAGTGTTTACAATACTGAAGCCTTGTGATTGAAAATGATCTGCAGTTTGGTCCATGTACAACTGTAGTGCTGTTTCTAGAAATAGTGAGAATTTTTTTTTTCTAACCCCATGCAAGCTTTGAAAAGAGAAGGCCAACAACCCTTAGGCCCCTTTCACACAGGCGAGAATTCCGTGCGAGTGCAATGCGTGAGGTGAACGCATCGCACCTGCACTGAATCCCGACCCATTCACTTCAATGGGGCTGTGTACATGAGCAGTGATTTTCACACATCACTGGTGCGTTGCGTTAAAATCGCAGCAAGCTCTATATTGTGCGTTTTTCATGCAACTCAGGCCCCATAGAAGTGAATAGGGCTGCATCAAAATCGCAAGCATCCGCAAGCAAGTGAGGATGCGGTGCGATTTTCACAAATGGTTGCTAGGAGACGATCGGGATGGGGACCTTATTTTTATTATTTTCCCTTATAACATGGTTATTAGGGAAAATAATAGCATTCTTAATACAGAATGCTTAGTAAAATGTGATGGAAGGGTTAAAAAATAAAAAAAATATTATTAAACTCACCTTAATCCACTTGAACGCTCAGCCTGGCATGTCTTCTTTCTTTTTTGATGAAAAGGACCTGTGGTGACATCACTGCGCTCATCACATGGTCCATGTGATGAGCGCAGTGACATCATCAAATGTCCTTTAGCCAGGTCCTGAAGAAAGTAGAAAGAAGAGGAGATCCACTACGCAATTAAGTGGATGGGTTGAGTTAAATTTGTTTATTATTTTTAACCCCTCAATTGACATTTTACTAAGCATTCTGTATTAAGAATGCTATTATTTTCCCTTATAACCATGTTATAAGGGAAAATAATGAAATTTACAGAACACCTAACTCAAACCCGAACTTCTGTGTAGAAGTCCGGGTTCGAGTCTGGGTACCAAACATGCAGATTTTTCTTACACGCGTGCAAGACGCATTGAAAAGCTTTGCACTCGGGTGGAAAAATCGCTCATTTCCCCACAACGCACCCGCATCTTGTCTGGCCCTCACACGCGACCCCCGTGTGAATGAGGCCTTAGGATTACACTGGGAGTGTATCACACTGCCCAATATTCAGGCAGTGCCAATGTCAACGGATGATTGCACATCTATCGGCGCTTGTTTGCACCAGCCGGATTAGACGGGCAGATGCAAACTGAATGTGAGAGGAATGTGTGCTGCTGCAGTCATACCTCCTCCATTTAGTTTTGTTGATTATTGGCAGCACATTCCTGATTACGAAGAGAGATGTGCTGCCGACAATTGGGCATCTTTTATCCAGATAATAGATCCCTATCAGTTGAAAATGAGTGTTTGCTCGTTTATCAGCTGATCAATTTATAAGGGTCAATTATCGAGAATAAGCAATCTTAGGGCTCTTTCACACAAGCGGATGCCGTGAGTGGAATCCACTGCGTGAAAGACAGCCAAGACCCACAGCAGACAGCAGAGACAGGGAGCATTAACATGATTGCTAATGGTCCGTGCCTCTCTGATCTTTTTACTACAAAATCACGGTAACAACTTTATCTCACTGTGATTTTGTAGTAAAAAGATCACAGAGAGGCACGGAGCATTATCAATCATGTTAATGCTCCGTGTCTCTGCTGTCCAGAGCGGAGCTTGGCTGTATTTCACGCAGCGGATTCCATGCACGGTATGCGCTTGTGTGAAAGAGCCCTTATAAATGATTGTTCCTGATAATTGGCCCAAAAATTGTGCAGTCTACTAAGGCCCTAAGACTTTACTTTCCTGTCTAGTCCAAAGCCAAACCAATATTTCTTATATTACAATCCTTTTAATTAACCTGACCAAAAAAAGGCAACATCAGTAATTATTTACTGGTAACTTTTTTGGGGTAGATAACTTTTTTACAGGCCCATGCTATATTCACAATAATATCACTGTAGTTAGGAACGTTATGGCGATTAGATAAAACTAATACTTTATTAAATATTCAAAAATTATAGCGGAAAGGAAACCTACTAACTATATAAAAATCAAAGTGACCAGAGTGTATCCGCAATTCCTGTGGCGGATCGAGGTAACACAAAAGACCACGATCCGTAATACAACTCAGATGTGGAGACAGTCACTAAGAGATCCACTTCAGGTGCACTATGGTTGATTACATAACCATGCCTCGGCTATGGTAATCTATGCACACCCAAAATTGTGCACCGTGGCACGGACAAGGTGCTCAGCTCACTCACCCAGTTTAGATGGCCCTGAGCAAAATTTATAAATAGACTAATCCATTGATAAACATCTACCCTTAGGATCCGACATATATCAAGAACCACCTGTCATAGGTATGATCCAGATGTCTGATTGTTGGCCCTTAGAGCACGAATCAAGGGACACTATCTACCTGGGTGTGAGCAAGAGGAAGCTTGGGTGCATCTGCTCACATGTGGCAGAGGGCTGAGAAACCGCAGACCACTACTGCCATGTAAACGCCATTCAAGCAACTATCAGAAAACATATAAGTCTGCCCCCACTAATTGCTCGATGCATTTTGCCATACTCTGGCTCGTCAGGAGCACAAGTTGTGGGTAAAAAGACAAACAACAAATCAGCTGCTGCTAGCCTCCGTGACAGAGGCTGCAGCTATCAGCACTGAGTGGCCGTACGCAGCTACAAGGACACGCGCTATATAAGGAGGAGACTCCTCCCCTCTTTCCGGATCAAGCCCCTGGAGCGGCCAATAAGGAGGAAGGAGGCGCGGCGCCACCACAGCAAACTACCCGCCCCACTTACCCGCCCCCTCTATGAGACGATCGCAGCTGAATGTCAACACATTCACACACTATTGTTAAAGGGACAGAACGGCGGTTTGGAAAAATATAATGCAGCAAGGCATTGCAGGCATTTCAGGGACAGGGATCATTGTCAAATTCTGGTAAGTGATGTTATATAACTATTTAGTTAATACCCAGTGTAGTCTTTGTCTTGCAACATACAAAATGGAGAGTGGGAGATTGTCCACAAAAGTGGAGCTGATATATCATGTGAAATTTTTTGTAATATATTTAACACACCACCTACACAACTCTATAATAAATTGTCTACATCGGGACTCAAAGGAAACATACGAAAGAATTGTACTCATTAAGTCCCTCTGGTGTGAGTGTGCGCAAGCGGTGAATCCACTGTGTCTCTTTTTGTAGTAATCGCTTATCAAAGTCACCTCCTCTTGGAGATCTTCTCACCACTTCTATGGCCTGGAATTTCACCACGTCCATATTGCCACCATGAGAGGTGGAAGTATGTCTCGCAATTGGGGTGTCAGCCCCCTTGCGAATATCATTGAGATGTTCTGCTATTCTTCTGCGAAATTCCCTAAAGGTTTTCCCCGCGTATTGTTTTCCACAGATACATGTGGCCAAATAAACCAAACCTCTAGTCCTACAATTAACAAAGGACCTGATGGTGAACGTTTGCTCTGTTACACTGCAAGTGAATGTACCGCCTAGTTGGATTGCAGAGCATGCCACACATCTTCCACATCGAAAGGTCCCTTTGAGGTTGGTACTCAGCCAAGTGGTTGTGGTGGGGGCTTGAAAAAAACTATGGACCAGACGATCCCTTAAATTACATCCACGTAGGTAAGTAATCAAGGGTGTATCTCCTACTAGATGCCCAATATCTGGGTCTGATTTTAAAATGCCCCAGTAATTGGTAAGTAGTTCTCTTACTGTGTCGTGTGCCTCATCATAGGTGGCCACGATACGCAATTGATCTGAACCAGAGGACTCTGGTTTTGGTGTCAATAAGGTGTCCCGATTCAGGGCAAAGAGTGTTGCTAGGCCTTAGCTAACACATATTGTGTGGTATCCCCTACTTCTGAATCTTGACTGCAGATCATTAGATGCAGCCCTAAAGTCAGACATCCTAGAGCAATTGTGCCTTACCCTCAGGTATTGTCCTTTAGGGATTATTCTTTTGTGAGGAAGGGGGTGGCAACTGTCCCACCTTAGTAGGCTATTCGTAGACGTCTTTTTGCTAAATAGACATGTGCCAATATTGCCATCACCATCCCTGAAAATTGTGAGGTCAAGAAACGCAATTTGCGATTCTTGAATTTCGCAGGTAAAAAACAGTCCCAATGTATTATTGTTTAGGTCTGTGACAAAGCTGTTGAAGTCAACTACACTTCCTGACCACAAAATTAGCACATCGTCAAGGTAACGATGTGCTAATTTAGTCATAACATTCATATAAAGATAGTAACTAAGTAAGGATGAAACACAATATTTATTTCTGTAAAATGGCCACCTCCTTCTCAGATCACTCTATGCACTGTCACAAACCCCAGCGGCGAGATCTCCAACTTTGGTGCGACAGTGCCAGTAAAGACATGCTGCTAAGCCATGCCCCCTGGTGACACGACAGCGTCATTAGCAACAGGATGCAATGATCTTTCTCCACATGTCTGGTGTGTGCTAGAGGAGACTAGCAGTAGGATGATCCTGTGTGTATGTCTTGTACTTTAGGGAACGTCGACCAGTAGCGAACTTGCAGCCTAAGGCTTGGACTGCAAGTAGGCAGGGAAAGTGGATGGGGTTCCATTTAGGGCTGACTGTCTGTGTATTCCTGCATCCCGTGGTTACATACACACTGTGATTTGTTAATCTGATGCACTTCCATGCTTTCAGCTGGTCCATCCAAGAGCCAAGAAAATCTCATACTAGCGCAGTGGCATAGCCAAGTTATAGAGATCACAGAGGTCTCTCACCTGTCTATTGATGGGTTTGACCTACCCCTTGAAACTACTTGACCATATTGCCAGCTTGAAAGTGACCAGGAAAAGGGTTGTTTGTGCCTCAGTCAATTTTTTTAAATTTCTATTAAATAGTAGGGAACCTCTCTGGTGAACTCTATGGTGTGAGGTAGAAGACAACGTAAGGCCTCATGCACACGACCGTTCAGTTTTTTGCAGTCCGCAAACCACGGATCCGTAAAAAAGCGGAAGCTGCCCATGTGCCTTCCGCAATTTGCGGAACGGAAACAGGCGGCCCACTGTAGACATGCCTATTCTTGTCCGCAAAACGGCCAAGAATAGGACATGCTATATTTTTTTTGCGGGGCCTCGGAACGGAGCAACGGATGCGCGGACAACACACGGAGTGCTGACCGCATCTTTTGCGGCCCCATTGAAGTAAATGGGTCCGCACCCCAGCCGCAAAAACCGCGGCTCGGATGCGGACGCGAAAAACTGTCGTGTGCATAAGGCCTAAAGCTCAGTTTTTAGTATGAGTAGAGTTGGCCTCTGAATCTAAATAATACTAAGGTCACCTGTGTGGGTAACCCTGTGTAACCTCAACATTATATTATTCTAAAATTCAAATAAAGCTTGTTAAAATGTATTTTCTTATGCTGAAACAGAAGAAGAAGCAAATGCACTAGACCAGACAAACTGATTTGTAAAGCATAAGCATTAGCATTGCTAACAAGGTCTGTAGCAGGACTTTGATTTTAGAGGACATTTATAAAAGGACTCTGCACACATTTATATATGAAAGAGCTATGTATAAGGTAATTGAATCAGACACTAGCAAATTAGATGAACCAAAGTTTTAATTCCAAGCTATGATTTAAGATATGTCTTATTTGTTGAAGAGTTTCAGCACACAAATTGAATTTGTCTGCTTCCCAGCTGTTAAATAACGCAAAAAAAGAGAGGTTTTATTATAACATAAAAAGGGTATTCTAACAATTTGAAGTTATCTGCTATCTAGAGTATACGGCATAACTATTAACTCTATGGGGGTCCTACCACTGGGAACCACATTTATCTTGAGAACAGGGCCCCCAGAAATGAATGGTGCAGAAAGTTAAGCATGTGCAATGCCACTCCATTCATCTTTATGAGACTGCAGGAGATAGTAGGGTACAGTGCTTGACTATTTCTAGCAGGTCCCTTAGAAGTGGATGGAGAAGCAGTGTGCATGCTTGACCTGCTGCTGTGTATAGTTGAGGGGGTTCTGCAGAGTAGGAGTCTCCTGTTCTCATGACTAGTGGGGCTACCAGCAGTAGGATCCTCACTGTTTTAATAGTTATTCCCTATTCGGTAGATACAGTAGGTTATTATGTCAAATTATCAGAATTCCCCTTTAGTATCACATGAGTTGTGCATGTTCCTGCTAAAGACAGTAGCAGGCACTGAAAGTGGTCTGTGACTAAATGCAGCTTTAGGTATAGAGTCCATAAAAGCCTCAACCATTGTTGTATAAAGAACGTGGACAACATGGTGATTCAATCGTTGCACTGACATCATAGGTTTGAATCCAGCTTGGGGCAACATCTGCATACAGGTTCTCCCTGTGTTTGCAAGTGTTTCCTAATACACTCAAAATCTATTCTAGAGAAATGAGCCCTAGTGGGTGTCCGATATAGGAAACTTAAATGGATAGTGAATAACAAACACATTTGCAGTATGGAAGTGATGGATATATTATGGGGTAAGTAGGTAGATTTTCTTTTCAGAAAGCTGGATTTCTTGTGTTAGGTATCTTCATTGACACTGGCTTTACATTAGTCCAAAGCTGCATTCACAATTCTGATGATTTGAAATGATCCAAAGCATTTTTTCTGGCACCTCTGTAATAGTTGTGTTGAATTTCTTTAATGAGAAGAGTTCTCAAGCATGACCTCCACCCAGCCAGCCACCGAGAGAAAAGCAGCTACAGAGTATCTCTCTATAAAGAAAAGGTCAGCTACGCATTACAACCAACACCAGCTAGTGACGCTGCAGGCCCAGCTCCTCTGCCATGGGGCATAGCTAGAAGTGACTGGTGGGCCCCACAGCAAATTTTTGTATGCATCCTTTCCCCTCAAGAAAACTACTGATAGTCACACAAAAACAAGCCCTCACATAGACCAAGTAATTTTAGGTAATTAAACCAAATAAAAACCATACAAGTTTTGTATCATTTAGTATCATATTGAGCCGTAGAATAAGACGTCATTTTTTGTAAACGCCGTGATGTCAAAACCTCAAAAACCTTGGCGGAATTGTGTGTGTGTTTTTTTTTTTTTTTTAACACGCAAAGATTTGTTTTTCCTGCTTTCTGATACAAGACATGGTAAATTAAGTGGCAGCAATTAAAAAATGCATATTGTCCCACACAAAATAAGCCATCATTTGACTATGTGAATGGGAAAATAAAAAGGTTATGGCTAATGTAAAAATGAAAATGGGCCCGGTCTTTACGGGGTAAAAGGTACCAAACTACAATGTTTTATATTGCTTGCTCTTTTTGAGAGCATTTTACATACACATCACTGCTACAGGAACACACACACAGCTCTAGTAGACACATTGTACTATATATCACTGTGTTGCACATTTTACATACATAGCTCTGCTACACACACAGCATACACACACAGCTCTGGGTGCCACATTATATATCACTGTGTTGCACATTTTACATACACAGCTCTGCTGTGCACATTATACAGTCCTCTGTCTCATACAGCTCTGCTACATACACCACACACACTACTGTGCTGGATTCACACTATACACCTCTCTTTGCTGCATTATACACATGAAGCACCCTCAGCTCTGCTACATGCACCCCACATACAGCTGCTCTGGGTAGGCAGACACACACACACAGTTATGCTACACACTGTACATCTTTTTTGCAGATTTGACTAAATCTGCAATGTGTGAATGAGGCCATACAGTCTTCTACACATCCCGCGCATTAACATCTAAGGACCCGGAATTCTAAGTCCTAGGGTGCTAACCTCATATGTTCAAGCCAAATTCAGGAGCGGATGAGGATCATAAAGCCACTACCAGCCCACAGCCTGGCTCCTTCCTCCTATATGACTGGTCACATGGTCAAGACATCATCAAAGGTCCTGTAGCTTAGAAGGATCTAGCATCTACACTGAGCGGAAGGGCACGGCGACGTAGTCCCTATGTCTGGTATACTGGGAGGGGGGGTGCGGAGCTGAGGGACCCCCATATGTTGTCTGTGAATGTTGTGTACCTCTGCAGTGATAGACAGGGCATGCTGCTGGGTGCCGGGCCCCTTGTCAGCCAGGGCCCTCGAAACAACTGCTTCCCCCGCTTCCCCAGTAGTTACCCACTGGCTTACGAGACTTCTCTTATGTGATACATTTTTATGGCACAGCTAAGACAACTTAACATAACATACACAAGCCACACTTAAGATAAAGCTGTGTTCACACAGTAAACAGAAAAATATGGAGCAGATACAGAGCAGATTTAAAGGGAACCTGTCACGTCCAACAAACATAAGTGCTGTCAATCACAAGGAAGGGGCACGGAAGGGGGCATGGTTACCGTGATTTGAAGCAAGGAGGGCGCTGCCCCCGTGACTTCTAGTGATGTCCCAAACTATTCACCGGTGAATAGTTCCCGGCGAACATGGCTTGTTCGCGTTCGCCGCTGCGGGCGAACATATGCGATGTTCGGTCCGCCCCCTACACATCATCATTGAGTAAACTTTGACCCTGTACCTCACAGTCAGCAGACACATTCCAGCCAATCAGCAGCAGACCCTCCCTCCCAGACCCTCCCACCTCCAGGACAGCATCCATTTTGAATTCATTCGGAAGCTGCATTCACAGTGAGAGGAGGGAGAGTGTTGCTGCTGCTGATTCAATAGGGAAAGCGTTAGCTAGGGCATTGTTCTGTGTCCACAGACTCATCTGCTATAAGGACAGCGTCCTGACAGCACCCCAAAAAGCCCTTTTCAGGGCTGGTACATCAGTGAGCTTTTTTTTTTTTTTTTTATATATACAGTACAGACCAAAAGTTTGAACACACCTTCTCATTCAAAGAGTTTTCTTTATTTTCATGACTATGAAAATTGTAGATTCACACTGAAGGCATCAAAACTATGAATTAACACACGTGGAATTATATACATAACAAAAAAGTGTGAAACAACTGAAAATATGTCATATTCTAGGTTCTTCAAAGTAGTCACCTTTTGTTTTGATTACTGCTTTGCACACTCTTGGCATTCTCTTGTTGAGCTTCAAGAGGTAGTCACCTGAAATGGTTTTCACTTCACAGGTGTGCCCTGTCAGGTTTAATAAGTGGGATTTCTTGCCTTATAAATGGGGTTGGGACCATCAGTTGCATTGTGGAGAAGTCAGGCGGATACACAGCAGATAGTCCTACTGAATAGACTGTTAGAATTTGTATTATGGCAAGAAAAAAGCAGCTAAGTAAAGAAAAACGAGTGGCCATTATTACTTTAAGAAATCAAGGTCAGTCAGTCTGAAAAATTGGGAAAACTTTAAAAGTGTCCCCAAGTGCAGTCACAAAAACCATCAAGCGCTACAAAGAAACTGGCTCACATGCGGACCGCCCCAGGAAAGGAAGACCAAGAGTCACCTCTGCTGCGGAGGATAAGTTCATCCGAGTCACCAGCCTCAGAAATCGCAGGTTAGCAGCAGCTCAGATTAGAGACCAGGTCAATGCCACACAGAGTTCTAGCAGCAGACACATCTCTAGAACAACTGTTAAGAGGAGACTGTGTGAATCAGGCCTTCATGGTAGAATATCTGCTAGGAAACCACTGCTAAGGACAGGCAACAATCAGAATAGACTTGTTTGGGCTAAAGAACAAAAGGAATGGACATTAGACCAGTGGAAATCTGTGCTTTGGTCTGGTGAGTCCAAATTTCAGATCTTTGGTTTCAACCACCGCGTCTTTGTGCGACGCAGAAAAGGTGAACGGATGGACTCTACATGCCTGGTTCCCACCGTGAAGCATGGAGGAGGAGGTGTGATGGTGTGGGGGTGCTTTGTTGCTGACACTGTTGGGGATTTATTTAAAATTGAAGGCATACTGAACCATCATGGCTACCACAGCATCTTGCAGCGGCATGCTATTCCATCCGGTTTGCGTTTAGTTGGACCATCATTTATCTTTCAACAGGACAATGACCCCAAACACACCTCCAGGCTGTGTAAGGGCTATTTGACTATGAAGGAGACTGATTGGGTGCTGCGCCAGATGATCTGGCCTCCACAGTCACCGGACCTGAACCCAATCAAGATGGTTTGGGGTGATCTGGACCGCAAAATTAAAGGCAAAAGAGCCAACAAGTGCTAAGCATCTCTGGGAACTCCTTCAAGACTGTTGGAAGACGATTTCAGGTGACTACCTCTTGAAGCTCATCAAGAGAATACCAAGAGTGTGCAAAGCAGTAATCAAAGCAAAAGGTGGCTACTTTGAAGAACCTAGAATATTACATATTTTCAGTTGTTTCACATTTTTTGTTATGTATATAATTCCACATGTGCTCATTCATAGTTTTGATGCCTTCAGTGTGAATCTACAATTTTCATAGTCATGAAAATAAAGAAAACTCTTTGAATGAGAAGGTGTGTCCAAACTTTTGGTCTGTACTGTATATATATTGCAGTTGCCTGGCTGCCCGTGTATGAGAGGCTGCAGGCTCAGTCATAGACAGCACTGTGTGCACAGTGCACACCATTTATACAGGGTGTGACAGAAAATAGCTTGCAGATAAAAAAAAATTATATTTAATATTTTTCTGTGACATAATCACATTTGCAAGCCCGTGTGTGTCAGGCCCACACATACTGTATTGTGGGCACTGGCTAGTGGCTAGGCCTGCACTCATACCGTTACAGGGTGTCATTCACTCAAATACCTTGCAGATGAAAAAAATTATATTTAACATTTTTCTGTGATATAATCACATTTGCAAGCCCGTGTGTGTCAGGCCCACACATACTGTATTGTGGCCACTGGCTAGTGGCTAGGCCTGCACTCATACCGTTACAGGGTGTCATTCACTCAAATACCTTGCAGATTAAAAAAAATTCTATTTAACATTTTTCTGTGATATAATCACATTTGCAAGCCCGTGTGTGTCAGGCCCACACATACTTTATACTCCTAGTGGCTAGGCCTGCACTCATACCGTTACAGGGTGTCATTCACTCAAATACCTTGCAGATAAAAAAAATTATATTTAAAATTTTTCTGTGATATAATCACATTTGCAAGCCCGTGTGTGTCAGGCCCACACATACTGTATTATGGCCACTGGCTAGTGGTTAGTCCTGCCCTCATACCGTTACAGGGTGTCATTCACTCAAATACCTTGCAGATAAAAAATTATATTTAAAATTTTTCTGTGATATAATCACATTTGCAAGCCCGTGTGTGTCAGGCCCACAGATACTGTATTGTGGCCACTGGCTAGTGGCTAGGCCTGCACTCATACTGTTGCAGGGTGTCATTCACTCAAATACCTTGCAGATAAAAAAAATTCTATTTAACATTTTTCTGTGATATAATCACATTTGCAAGCCCGTGTGTGTCAGGCCCACACATACGGTATTGTGGCCACTGGCTAGTGGCTAGGCCTGCACTCATACCGTTACAGGGTGTCATTCACTCAAATACCTTGCAGATGAAAAAAGTTATATTTAACATTTTTCTGTGATATAATCACATATGCAAGCCCGTGTGTGTCAGGCCCACACATACTGTACTGTGGCCACTGGCTAGTGGTTCGGCCTGCACTCATACCGTTACAGGGTGTCATTCACTCAAATACCTTGCAGATAGAAAAATTCAATTTAAAATTTTTCTGTGATATAATCACATTTGCAAGCCCGTGTGTGTCAGGCCCACACACAGGGCCGGTGCTACCATAAGGCAGACCAAGCAGCTGCCTTAGGGCGCACCCTGGGGGAGGGCGGAAAAATGTGACATGGAGGGCTGATGTGACATAGGGGGGTGATTTGACATGGAGGGGGAGAAATGTGACATGGGGGCATGATGTCTGACATGGGGGTCTGATCTGAGGTCTGATTAACATTGGGGGTCTGATTGCTGGTCTGACCTGAGGTGTAATGGAAAATATTTTTTTCTTATTATCCTCCTCTAAAACCTAGGTGCGTCTTAGAGGGTGAAAACTACGGTCCTCAAACCAGCGATTGTCTGAAGCAGAGAGAAGATACTAGGACCACACAGAGGAGAAGCCAGCTGCTGCAGACGGGACCAGGGCCAGGTGAGCTGCGAGGAGGGGCGCCAAAATGTAGCTTCGCTTGTGTTGGCAAAAATCCTTGCACCGGCCCTGCCCACACATACTGTATTGTGGCCACTGGCTAGTGGCTAGGCCTGCACTCATACCGTTACAGGGTGTCATTCACTCAAATACCTTGCAGATAAAAAAATATATATTTAAAACTTTTCTGTGATATAATCACATTTGCAAGCCCGTGTGTGTCAGGCCCACACATACTGTATACTGCTAGTGGCTAGGCCTGCACTCACACTTTTACAGGGTGTCATTCACTCAAATACCTTGCAGATAAAAAAAAATTCTATTTAAAAATTTTCTGTGATATAATCGCATTTGCAAGCCCGTGTGTGTCAGGCCCACACAGACTGTACTGTGCCCACTGCCCACCACATATATAGGTTGGCACAGTACCTTGCACGCATAATACCACTTCACATAAAAAAAAACTGACAGGCAGAGGCAGGCCACCCCGCAGAGGCCATCGTGGTCGTGGTGCTATGATTTCCACTGGCCCTGGAATAATGCCCAGTGTTCAGAGGCCACGTACCCTTAACCCAAAAAATTCTGAGAAAATAGTTGACTGGTTTACACAGGAAACCCAGTCTTCAACAGCTTCCGCTACGAACCTTGACGCACCATCCTCCTCCAGCTCAGCTTTGGTCACCTGCTCTCAAGTTACCACTCTCCCACCCACCGCCACCACCACCACTACCACCACAGCCGCCACAGCCGCTTCACTTGATCTCTCAGAGGAGTTATTTACACATCAGTTGGATAAAATTAGTGATGCGCAACCATTATTGCCAGGGGATGTAGATAACAGGGATATGTCTCAGTCAGGCAGCATCACACACATGGACGTACAGTGTGATGATGATGATGTTGTACCCGCTGCTGCTTCCTTTGCTGAGGTGTCAGATACAAGTGAAGTGGTTGATGATGATGATGTGTCCGTGGATGCCACGTGGGTGCCTGCTCGAAGAGAAGAAGAAGAGGGGGAAAGTTCAGAAGGGGAGACAGAGAGAAGGAGGAGACGAGTTGGAAGCAGGGGGTGGTCGTCGCAAGGAGCTAGTGCCACAGTCAGACAGCATGTATCGGCACCCGGGGTGGGCCAGACAGCACACCAATACACGCATGCTTTAGCAACCACCAGAATGCCGTCATTGCAAAGCTCAGCAGTGTGGAATTTTTTTTGTCTGTCTGCCTCTGACAACAGCGATGCCATTTGCAACCTATGCCAAAAGAAACTGAGTCGTGGGAAATCCAACACCCACCTAGGTACAACTGCTTTGCGAAGGCACATGATCTCACATCACAAACGCCTATGGGATCAACACAGTAAAAGCAGCACACAAACTCAAAGCCACCATCCTCCTCCTGGTCCAGCATCTTCAGCCACGTCAATCACTGCTGTCCTCCTTGCCCCCTCTCAACCACCAGCCACTCCCCCTCTCAGTCACCCCCTTTCCCGGCGTATGACAGCTGGCTTGTCTGAATTCTTAGCCCGCCAGCTTTTACCATACAAGCTGGTGGAGTCTGAGGCCTTCAAAAAAATTTTAGCTATTGGGACACCGCAGTGGAAGGTACCCGGTCGAAATTTCTTTGCACAAAAGGCAATCCCCAACCTGTACTTGATTGTGCAAAAGGAAGTCATGGCATCTCTGGCACACAGTGTTCGGGCAAGGGTCCATCTGACCACTGATACCTGGTCTGCAAAGCACGGTCAGGGTAGGTATATCACCTACACTACGCATTGGGTAAACCTGCTCACGGCTGCCAAGCTTGGAATGCGTAGCTCTGCAGAGGAGTTGGTGACACCGCCACGACTTGCAGGCAGGCTTGCTACACCTCCTCTACTCTTCCTACTCCATCCTCTTCCATCCTCAGCTGAGTCCTCTTCTGCTGCTGCGTCTTGCTCTACATCAAGGGCACCCCCCAGCTCCCCAGGGGCTAATCCACATCCTGGATACAACAGTGTCACGCAGTCTTGGGGTTGACTTGCCTGAAAGCAGAGAGTCACACCAGACCAGCACTCCTGTCCGCCCTGAATGCACAGGTGGATCAGTGGCTGACTCCGCACCAACTGGAGATCGGCAAAGTGGTGTGTGACAACGGAAGCAATTTGTTGGCGGCATTGAATTTGGGCAAGTTGACACATATGCCGTGCATGGCACATACAGACGTGGACAAAATTGTTGGTACCCTTTGGTCAATGAAAGAAAAAGTCACAATGGTCACAGAAATAACTTTAATCTGACAAAAGTAATAATAAATTAAAATTCTATAAATGTTAACCAATGAAAGTCAGACATTGTTTTTCAACCATGCTTCAACAGAATTATGTAAAAAAATAAACTCATGAAACAGGCATGGACAAAAATGATGGTACCCCTAACTTAATATTTTGTTGCGCAACCTTTTGAGGCAATCACTGCAATCAAACGCTTCCTGTAACTGTCAATGAGACATCTGCACCTCTCAGCAGGTATTTTGGCCCACTCCTCATGAGCAAACTGCTCCAGTTGTGTCCGGTTTGAAGGGTGCCTTTTCCAGACTGCATGTTTCAGCTCCTTCCAAAGATGCTCAATAGGATTGAGGTCAGGGCTCATAGAAGGCCACTTTAGAATAGTCCAATTTTTTCCTCTTAGCCATTCTTGGGTGTTTTTAGCGGTGTGTTTTGGGTCATTGTCCTGTTGCAAGACCCATGACCTGCGACTGAGACCAAGCTTTCTGACACTGGCTAGTACATTTCTCTCTAGAATTCCTTGATAGTCTTGAGATTTCATTGTACCCTGCACAGATTCAAGACACCCTGTGCCAGACGCAGCAAAGCAGCCCCAGAACATAACAGAGCCTCCTCCATGTTTCACAGTAGGGACAGTGTTCTTTTCTTGATATGCTTCATTTTTTCGTCTGTGAACATACAGCTGATGTGCCTTGGCAAAAACTTCGATTTTTGTCTCATCTGTCCACAGGACATTCTCCCAGAAGCTTTGTGGCTTGTCAACATGTAGTTTGGCATATTCCAGTCTTGCTTTTTTATGATTCGTTTTCAACAATGGTGTCCTCCTTGGTCGTCTCCCATGTAGTCCACTTTGGCTCAAACAACGACGGATGGTGCGATCTGACACTGATGTTCCTTGAGCATGAAGTTCACCTTGAATCTCTTTAGAAGTCTTTCTAGGCTCTTTTGTTACCATTCGGATTATCCGTCTCTTAGATTTGTCATCAATTTTCCTCCTGCGGCCACGTCCAGGGAGGTTGGCTACAGTCCCATGGATCTTAAACTTATGAATAATATGTGCAACTGTACTCACAGGAACATCTAGTTGCTTGGAGATGGTCTTATAGCCTTTACCTTTAACATGCTTGTCTATAATTTTCTTTCTGATCTCTTGAGACAGCTCTTTCCTTTGCTTCCTCTGGTCCATGTCGAGTGTGGTACACACCATATCACCAAACAACACAGTGATTACCTGGAGCCATATATATAGGCCCAATGGCTGATTACAAGGTTGTAGACACCTGTGATGCTAATTAGTGGACACACCTTGAATTAACATGTCCCTTTGGTCACATTATGTTCTGTGTTTTCTAGGGGTACCATCATTTTTGTCCATGCCTGTTTCATGAGTTTATTTTTTTACATAATTCTGTTGAAGCATGGTTGAAAAACAATGTCTGACTTTCATTGGTTAACATTTATAGAATTTTAATTTATTATTACTTTTGTCAGATTAAAGTTATTTCTGTGACCATTGTGACTTTTTCTTTCATTGACCAAAGGGTACCAACAATTTTGTCCACGTCTGTATGTGTAATCTGATCGTACAGCGCTTGGTGCATAAGTACCCAGGCTTACAGGACGTCCTCAAGCAGGCCAGGAAGGTGTGCTGCCATTTCAGGCATTCCTACACGGCCATTGCGCACTTTTCAGACATTCAGCGCCAAAACAACATGCCAGTGAGGCGCTTGATTTGCGACAGCCCGACATGTTGGAATTCAACACTCCTAATGTTCGACCGCCTGCTCCAACAAGAAAAAGCCGTCAACGAGTATTTGTATGACTGGGGTGCTAGGACAGCCTCTGCGGAGCTGGGAATTTTTTTGCCACGTTACTAGACGCTCATGCGCAATGCCTGTAGGGTCATGCGCCCTTTTGAGGAGGTGACAAACCTAGTCAGTCACACTGAAGGCACCATCAGCGACCTCATCCCATTTGTTTTCTTCCTGGAGCGTGCCCTGTGAAGAGTGCTGGATCAGGCTGTAGATGAGCGTGAAGAGGAAGAGTTGTGGTCACCATCACCACCAGAAACAGCCTTGTCATCATCGCTTGCGGCAACGCTGCAAGAGGAGTATGAGGAAGAGGAGTCGGAGGAGGAATGTTGCTTTGAGGAGGAGGAAGACCAACCACAGCAGGCATCCCAGGGTGCTTGTTGTTGTCACCTATCTGGGACCTGTGGTGTTGTACGTGGCTGGGGGGAAGAACAGACCGTCAGTGACATCAGTGAGGAGGAGGAACAGGAAATGAGTAGCTCGGCATCCAACCTTGTGCAAATGGGGTCTTTCATGCTGTCATGTCTGTTGAGGGACCCTCGTATAAAAAGGATGAAGGAGAACGACCTGTACTGGGTGGCCACGCTACTAGACCCCCGGTATAAGCAGAAAGTGGCGGAAATGTTACCAAATTACCGGAAGTCAGAAAGGATGCAGCAGTTCAAAACCAAACTAAAAAATATGCTTTACACAGCTTATAAGGGGGATGTCACAGCACAACGGGAATCTAACTGGGGAAGAGGGGAAAGTAATCCTCCTCCTACCACGACCACGGCGGCAAGGATAGGATGCTTTACAGATGTGTTGTTGATGGAGGACATGCAGAGCTTTTTCAGTCCTACACATCTCCACAGCCCTTCGGGATCCAGCCTTAGAGAACGACTCAACCGACGGGTAGCAGAATGCCTCGCCTTAACTGCAGATATCGACACTCTGAGGAGCGATGAACCCCTTGATTACTGGGTGTGCAGGCTTGACCTGTGGCCTGAACTATCCCAGTTTGCGATAGAACTTCTGGCCTGCCCCGCTTCAAGTGTCCTGTCAGAAAGGACCTTAAGTGCAGCAGGAGGCATTGTCACTGACAAAAGAAGTCGCCTCGGTCCAAAAAGTGTTGATTACCTCACCTTCATTAAGATGAATGAAGCATGGATCCCGAAGGGACTGACAGTAGGATATACGTTTAACTAACAAAAGGCCTGATGACATGCCTTGGCCTCAAAATGGTCCCCACGCTGCTGTATTTAATGTCTGCATACCGGATGACTTTCGTGAATTCTCCGCCACCAACTAGGGTTTAAGCCGCAATTTTTTAGTCACCTTTCTGCCTTGAAAACATACATTTTTCCGGCCGCTGCTACAACAGCGGCTGCAACAATAACATTATTTTTCAGGCATGTGTACATGCCTAATTTTTCTGGCCTCTGGTGCTGCACTGTGGCTGCAAAAACAAAACAAAAAGCACATATAAGTGTCAATTCCCCTTTTGTGATTGTTACCTTGTTGTGGTGAAGGGGCTTGCGTATCACAATGAAGCGATCATCACCTCTATGAGTGTGTTGGCAATGTTGCCACACCCCAGTTGATAAGGCCGTTGCTTCATTATGATCAGACCAAAAGTGATCGGCTGGATAGTTTTTCATAGAAAAAACTAAAAAAAATATTTTTTTAAGGTTGTATGGGTGGGTTTTTAATACATAAAATAAAAAAATCATAATAAAGTCTCTTAATAGTTTATTAGAAATAATGCAGACAATTTAAAAAATCCCCATCAATTCCAATACAAAGCAAGTACAAAGCTCAGAACTAAATTATTCCAGGATGTCGTAATGGTTCGTTAATTCGACAATGGTTAATAAATTCAACACATGTCCCCGGATAGGGGACGTAACAGGGATTAAACTGATAGGAATAGTACTAGTTAAGACTCCACTCATATAGGGTGTCACAGCACATTGCTCCGTGCACGCTCAGGGCCCCAACTTGGGAGTAAAAGGAATGACCAAGCTGCTTTTTCCATCTCCCGGTTCCTAAAATCAATTCAGTTTGGTGTATCAGAGTTTGGTCTGCCACTGTGAAGGCAGTCGAAGGTACCCGGCCTAAATTTTTTTTTCACAAAAGGCAATCCCACCCTGATATGGGATGTAACAGGGATTAAACTGATGAGAATAGTACTACAGAAAATACCACTCATATCGGGTGTGACAGTAAATTGCACGGCGCAGACGCAGTGACCGTGGCGTGGATTCAAACAAAGGGGAGGGAGCCAGCATTTTTTTAACCATCTCCCCGATCGGAAAATCCATTTAATAAATGGACCCCAGATTGGGGACGTAACAGGGATTAAACTGATGAGAAGAGAGAACTATAGAAAATAGCACTCATATCGGGTGGGACAGTAAATTGCACGGCACAGACGCAGTGACCGTGGATTCAAACAAAGGGGAGGGAGCCAGCGTTTTTTTAACCATCTCCCCGTTCGAAAAATCAATTAAATTCACCTTTCGGGGACCCTTGGTGTTGTAAGTGGCTGGGTGGAGGAAGAAACCTTAAATGACATCAACGGGACATGGCTAGCTTTGTATCCAACCTTGTACAAATGGGGAGTTTGCGGTTGGGCAAATAGACTGTTTGCGGTGCATTAAAAGGGGAGTTTGGTCTGTCAATGTCTGTGAAGCGGGCGTAACCCTTACACTACCTGATCGATACAACATCATACCTGATCGTATACACACACTGGATGTTTTAAACCACGTTGTTCAAAAAAAATGTGTTAGGTGATTTATGCCCTTTATGGATTAAAATCCAACTCTGCGTCAACTATGTAATTATTCATGGGAGTTTTGCCATGGATCCCCCTCCGGCATGCCACAGTCCAGGTATTAGTCCTCTTGAAACAACTTTTCCATCACTATTGTGGCCATAAAGAGTCCCTGTAGGTTTTAAAATTCGCCTGCCTATAGAAGTCTATGACGGTTCGCCTGTTCGTGAACATTAGTAGAAATTCGCGTTCGCCGTTCGCGAACGGAAAATTTTATGTTCGCGACATCTCTAGTGACTTCAAGTCTGACTAGAGAAGAGCACCAGGCGGGGGATTAAATAACGTTTTTACAGCTTTTGCTTCATCGGCCTGCAGGAAGAAAATGATCGTTGTAAACACGCTGCTGGTTAATCTAAGGCACTGCTGCTGGCTTGGGATGTTTGTTGGAGGTGACGTTCCCTTTAAAGGCAATTTTATTTGGTATATTGATTTTTCAGCTGCATAAACACCTGCAAAACACATACTGTACTAGATAGCAGGTGTGACTTTTGGAAAAATCAGCTTCTAAAACGTAGAGTCATGTCACTTCCAGAATTTTTTTTTTTAAACAGCAGCATAAAAATACTTGCCCAAGTGAACTATGACTTGTGTTTTCCGTATGTATCTGTATGTCCGTTCTGCAGATTATAGAACATGTCCTATTCTGGTCCGCAAAATGAAGTCCGCTTACATACTGAAGTCATTGGTGTCACGAACTATGGATCCGATCGCTCCGGATCCCACCGCTGTGACGTAGTGGTCTGTGACGGAGTCTGCGCACACACAGAGACCTCACGTGACCGGGGTATTACCATTCGGCTAACACCCCCCCCCACTACACTTCGGTAACTGCCACCACGTGGGTTCCCTGTCCACGAGCCGACTATCCGGGTCATTCACTATCACACAGATCAGTGGATGAACCGGATATCACTTACTGACCAACCGCAGTCAATCACCCCCAGCTACAATTCCTAAATGCAATTTAACTAACTACCTGGTAACGTCTCTTCAAAGGCAAGGTACGTTGTTCAGCAGCTTAGAATATGGAAGACTTGGCTATTTAGATTTTATAATCTTTAATAAGCGGTAAAAAGCAGTGCATACAAGTCTAATGAAAATGACTATAAATCTACAGAATAATAATAACAATATAAATAATCACGACAGTTCAAATGAAAGGGAAAAAGATGAAAGAATACTTAGTTTCTCTGGAGGGTTTCAGATGGTCGTTCATATGTCCTTTTTGAATCCTTGCAAACCCCTTTTCAGTATGTATCAGGGGAGACCCTCAAAGTTCTTCTGATACAGGGATATGCCGTCAATGTCCAATTAAGTGTCTGGTGATGTTCCATGGGTCTCTCTCCTCTGTCCTTGTGCATGGATTTTTATGAACTCTCCCATGGGCAGGAGACTTACTCCTGTCAGCCAATGGCAGCAGAGTGACTGTGAAGCCTAGGGATTGGCCCCCAAGTGTTTTATGACCCCATCAAAGTTCAGTTCCTACAATGAGGATTATACTTAAGCTCGTATCTCCCTGATACATCGGCATATTTTTATACAGAATACATATTTGCGATCCTTATTTATTTACCTACAGAATGAGACCACACACGGTAATGCTGGGACCTGTAGTTCTTCTACCACCCATAGGTCAGCTACAGAATCACATCCTCTAGTCATATTTGATACCCAATTAACCACAATACTCTGTAGAGCCTGGATCTGGTGTCAGAAAGGGCATAAGTTGATTCATAAATGAAATATGAAAGTGGACTGGTTTTATGCCCAGAGCTAATTAAGGGCTATTAGCTCTCCTCAAACCAGACCTGGAAATTAATGACGTCACGCTCCAGCCAGGCTTGACAGCGAGCTGATCTTATCTTACAGGACAGGATGAGCTGGGCCTGGTATAGCTTTATGACCTTTTATAGCTGGCCTCAAAGAGTAGTGGTAATAAAAGTGTCCATCTATATCATAGGCGACCCAGGCTTCAGGAAGATGAGAGTTCACAGTTTTTTTTACATATGCCAGAAGCATATAAGATGGCTACCCAGAGGAATTATGTATGTATGCCGGCACACCTCCCTCTTTTAAAAGGTTGCCTGGGGAAATGGCCACAAGCCTATTCCACAGCAACCCAGCCGTCTCCGGCCGATTCTCCCTGCCGCGACAACCCGTCGGCATTTCCATGTAAACTACCTTTTCTGTGCTGCACGGTGAAGTTGTACTGCTGCAAAATCAGGCTCCATCTCAGCAGTTTCGCATTGTCTCCTGCGAGACGTGCCAACCAGCTGAGGGGATTGTGATCAGTGATCACTGTGAAATTGCGTCCATACAGGTAGTGTTGTAGCTTTTGCAGGGACCACACAATAGCTAAACACTCCTTCTCTATTGTGGAGTAGCTGGTCTCCCTGGCCAGTAACTTACGGCTCAGGTATAGTACAGGATGCTCCTCCCCGGCCTGGTTCACCTGACTCAGGACTGCACCCAGACCAAAGGCGGAAGCATCCGTGTGGACCACAAACTTCCGAGTGAAATCTGGGGCCTGAAGCACAGGAGCACTGGCTAGTGCATCCTTCAGGGCCTGGAAGCCTTGCTCGCATTCCGGCGTCCATGACACCATCCTGGGCAGCTTCTTCTTGGTCAAGTCTGTCAGAGGCTTGGCCAGGGCGCTATAGTTCGGGATGAACTTCCTATAGTACCCGGCCGTTCCCAAGAAAGACATGACCTGCTTCTTGGTGAGAGGTGTTGGCCATCTCGTAATGGCTTTCACCTTCTCTATTTCAGGCCTCAGTGTGCCTCCTCCTACTCTGTGGCCTAAGTAAGTGACCTCATTCATGCCCAGCTGGCACTTGCTAGGCTTAACAGTTAGTCCAGCCGCAGCAAGTTTGTCCAGTACTTGCGACAGGTGCACCAGATGCTCCTTCCACGTGGGGCTATACACGGCAATGTCGTCTAAATAGGCGACAGCACATTCTTCTAGTCCTTCCAGCAAGTCATTCACAAGCCTTTGAAAGGTGGCTGGCGCATTCTTCATCCCAAACGGCATTACAGTAAATTCGTATAAGCCGAAAGGGGTGATGAAGGCCGACTTCTCCTGAGCCTCCGAGGTCAGGGGAATCTGCCAATACCCCCTGCTCAGGTCCATGATTGTCAGGTAGCTGGCTCCTGCCAACTTATCTAACAGTTCATCAATCCTGGGCATGGGGTAAGCATCCGAGGTTGTGATGGCATTCAGTTTCCGATAATCCACACAGAACCTGGTTGTCTGATCTTTCTTCGGGACCAGAACCACCGGTGAGGCCCAAGCGCTGTGGGATTTCTGAATGACCCCGAGCTGCTTCATCTCCTCGATCTCCCTCCTGAGGTCTGCCTGGACCTCCAGTGAGACACGGTAGGCGGACTGCTTTGTGGGAGCATGTGTACCTGTGTCCACATGATGGACTGCAAGGTGAGTTCTCCCGGGTTTCCCTGTAAAAGTGTCACGGTGAGCCGTCAACACTTCTAAGAGCTGAGATCTCTGCTGGGACGAGAGTTGAGGGTTGAGGGTTAAGTCCACCTCCAACTCTCGAGTGTCAGCTAGCAGATCTAGTAGGGGGTCGGCCTCCTCCCTTTCGGGCAGGCTGCAAACCGGCATAACATGTGGCGTTCTCTCGTGATGCTCCTTGAGCATGTTGACGTGAAACGTCTTCTGTCTCCTACCTCCCTCTCCAAGGCCCACCACATAATTTACCTTACTCAGACATTTGACAATGGGGTACGGCCCTTCCCATGCAGCTTGCAGTTTGTTTTGCCGCATTGGCAGCAGGACATAGACCTTCTGCCCCTCCTGGTAGATTCTCTCTCGGGCAGTGCGGTTATACCACTGCTTCTGTTTGCTTTGGGCCTGCACCATATTCTCCTGTACCAGACCTACCAGCGACTCCATTTTGTCTCGGAACCTGAGGACATAGTCTACTACAGAGACTTCAGTTCCGGCAACCTTGCCTTCCCAAGACTCTCTGATTAGGTCTAGGGGACCTCTTACTCGTCGACCATACAGGAGTTCGAAGGGCGAAAACCCGGTTGACTCCTGGGGAACCTCTCTGTAGGCAAATAGCAGGTGAGGTAGATATCGTTCCCAGTCCTTCCCTTGCGCCTCCACGAACGTCTTCAGCATCTGCTTCAACGTCCCGTTGAAGCGCTCACAGAGGCCGTTTGTTTGTGGGTGGTAAAGGCTGGCTACGATATGGTTCACCTGTATTTTCCTACAGAGCCCCTGCATTAGTTCAGACATGAACTGAGGTCCTTGGTCGCTGAGAAGCTCAGCTGGGAACCCCACTCTCGTGAAGATCCCCAGCAGGGCGTCTGCAACCTTGTCCGCCCTAATGGAGGATAACGCCACTGCTTCCGGGTAGCGCGTCGCGTAATCCACCAGGGTTAATATGAACCGTTTACCCGAACTGCTGGGGATGGCCAGTGGACCAATGATGTCCACGGCCACCCTCCTGAAGGGTTCATCAATTATCGGTAAGGGATTCAATGGAGCTCGGTGACGGTCTCCTGCTTTGCCAACTCGCTGACAGGTGTCGCAGGACCTGCAGTACTTGGCGACATCTGCCCCGAGGCCAGGCCAGAAAAAATTCTGCATCACCCGGGACTTTGTTTTGGTTATTCCCAGGTGACCAGCTAAGGGGATCTCATGAGCCACTTGCAGTAATTGTTCCCTGAACTGCACAGGTACAATGAGCTGCCTCTTGAGTGGCCCCACCCTACTGTCACTGTGGGAGATGTCCTCCTTATACAGTTTCCCATTGTCCCAACACACTCGGTATTTGTCTCCCTCAGTGGGAGGGCTGGCAGCTAACCCTCTTAGCTGCTCCAAGGTAGGGTCATCTCGCAGGGCCTGCTCAAAGGCGGCACTACAAGTCCCAGCCAGCTGTCCTGTGGCGAACAGGGACAGTGGCTGAGGCTCTGACGCGGTTAAGTCCACGGGGTCCGAACCGGTGGAAGGGGACACTTCCACTTGCTCTTCCCCAATGGAGCGTTCCGCTGCGGCTTTTGCAGCCCTGCGAGTGACGGGCAACACAGGCACAATAATGTCATCACATTTAACATTTGCACAACTTGAATCAGTTAAACACATGTCCGCTACCTGTGTACATACACCCGCCATCCCCTCTACATCTCCTGTCATAGGAGAACTGCTCCCACACACCCCACCTCCCACCTCCCGAGGTCCATCCCCAAGGTTATCTGATGTTACGCAAACATCCTTGCACAGTACCTCGGTATGTCCAGGGACCTCCATAGGGACGGGTGAGTCCTGTGTGCTTCCAGGGGGCACGTAGCACGAGACCAATCGTCCTAGGTCAGTGCCTAATAAAACATTTGTGGGGATCTCCGCAGAGACTCCCACCTCCCTTACTCCACTCCCAGCCCCCCAATCAAGGAAAACACGAGCTAGGGGAACATTAGGGCTCACCCCCCCAACTCCCGTGATGGTGAGGCTTTTGCCGGGAATAAGGTCTGCGTCATCCACTAGTTCAGGCCGAACTAGTGTGACTTCGGCTCCTGTATCGCGGAAGCCTGTGGTGCACCGGTTGCCCACAGTAACCGACTGTAGGTTGTCTGCGGTGTGTCTTGCAGCTCCATTCACTAACAGCACAGATGATGGGTTGCGGGCAAGCTTGCCAGGGGGTGCTGTCTTCTTCTCCGGGCACGAGTGGCTGAGGTGTCCTGGCTTGCCGCACGCATAGCACTTGCGCGCGTCTGTCGGTGCTGGCTTGACTCCTTCCGGTCTTTGTGCAGGCCTGTGAAAGGGTCGCTGGACAGGAACCGACAAAGCTGGCCGGGAGGAAGAAGCAGATGAAGAGGTTCCTCCCAGACGGGACAGAGTGTCTTTGAATGCCCGAGTGCTGGGCATGGCGACGTATTCATCGGCTAGCTCGGCCGCCTCTCGCGCACTCTTCGGCTTGTGCTCACATACATATTTTTGCACATCTGTGGGGCAATTGGAGACAAACTGTTCTCGGACCATCAGATCCGCCAGGGACTGCTTGGTGTCCTCTGTGAGGGGATCAGACCACTGTTGGAAGGTGGTCTGCAACTTGCCCAGATGGTCCATAAAAGTATCTCCGGGCCCTCTCCGCAGGGACCGGAACCGTAAACGGTAAGTCTCTGGAGTCAGCTGGTACTTGACCAGAATAGCCTTTTTGATGACCGCGTAACTGGTACGCTCTGCTAATGGTAGTCCGACCAGGGCCTCCATAGCTTTGCCCTTCAGTGCGGACATTAGATGTCCCGCCCACTGTGGCTCTGGTACCTGGTACTGCTGGCATGAGGTTTCAAAAGCATGCAGGAAAAGATCAATGTCACAGTTCTCAGACTCCATCACAGGCAGTTTTGGCTTGACCATCAGGGATGGGCCTGTGGATGTAGGCATGCCGGTCGGACCCCTGAAGCTGTACTCGGGCCAGGTCCAGTTCATGCCTGCGGACAGCTTCCCGTTCTGCAGCCTCGCGCTCAGCCTTGCGCTCTGCAGCCTCGAGCTCAGCCTTACGCTCTGCACGACGTGCCTCCAGCAGCCGAAAATATAAGTCCGGGTTACTGAGCATTAGTTGGTCCAGACCATTTTGGGATGGCATAGAGACAGAGTTATGTCCAGCTAGAGGACTGCAAGCCCCAGCAGGCTGTCCTCCTCCCAGTTCATCATCCTCATTCTGGAAGGGGTCACCTGGCTCAGGGGCCCCAGAGTCTCCTCCATTCTCTGAATCCTGCAGGGATGACTCTTGACTCCTCCGTGCACATAACTCCTGGATAAGGACAGTCTTATTTTTCCCATATACTTGGATGCCTTTGTGCTCACACAGAGCTGTGATATCAGCCACGCTCAGGACGTCATAATTCACGGATTCGGACATTATTGCCAAATAAAAGATAGGACAGAAAACAAGAGAGAGGGGAGGGTACTGTCGTGAATTATTATTCTATCAAAACTAATGCACTGTGCTTCGTCTTCCAGAATTTTTCAATCCTTTAGTACAGAGTTATGGACATAACTTCATGCACTAATATTCTAAGCATACAGAATCCCACCGCTGCCACCAGAAAATGTCACGAACTATGGATCCGATCGCTCCGGATCCCACAGCTGTGACGTAGTGGTCTGTGACGGAGTCTGCGCACACACAGAGACCTCACGTGACCGGGGTATTACCATTCGGCTAACACCCCCCACTACACTTCGGTAACTGCCACCACGTGGGTTCCCGGTCCACGAGCCGACTATCCGGGTCATTCACTATCACACAGATCAGTGGATGAACCGGATATCACTTACTGACCAACCGCAGTCAATCACCCCCAGCTACAATTCCTAAATGCAATTTAACTAACTACCTGGTAACGTCTCTTCAAAGGCAAGGTACGTTGTTCAGCAGCTTAGAATATGGAAGACTTGGCTATTTAGATTTTATAATCTTTAATAAGCGGTAAAAAGCAGTGCATACAAGTCTAATGAAAATGACTATAAATCTACAGAATAATAATAACAATATAAATAATCACGACAGTTCAAATGAAAGGGAAAAAGATGAAAGAATACTTAGTTTCTCTGGAGGGTTTCAGATGGTCGTTCATATGTCCTTTTTGAATCCTTGCAAACCCCTTTTCAGTATGTATCAGGGGAGACCCTCAAAGTTCTTCTGATACAGGGATATGCCGTCAATGTCCAATTAAGTGTCTGGTGATGTTCCATGGGTCTCTCTCCTCTGTCCTTGTGCATGGATTTTTATGAACTCTCCCATGGGCAGGAGACTTACTCCTGTCAGCCAATGGCAGCAGAGTGACTGTGAAGCCTAGGGATTGGCCCCCAAGTGTTTTATGACCCCATCAAAGTTCAGTTCCTACAATGAGGATTATACTTAAGCTCGTATCTCCTGATACATCGGCATATTTTTATACAGAATACATATTTGCGATCCTTATTTATTTACCTACAGAATGAGACCACACACGGTAATGCTGGGACCTGTAGTTCTTCTACCACCCATAGGTCAGCTACAGAATCACATCCTCTAGTCATATTTGATACCCAATTAACCACAATACTCTGTAGAGCCTGGATCTGGTGTCAGAAAGGGCATAAGTTGATTCATAAATGAAATATGAAAGTGGACTGGTTTTATGCCCAGAGCTAATTAAGGGCTATTAGCTCTCCTCAAACCAGACCTGGAAATTAATAACGTCACGCTCCAGCCAGGCTTGACAGCGAGCTGATCTTATCTTAAAGAACAGGATGAGCTGGGCCTGGTATAGCTTTTATGACCTTTTATAGCCGGCCTCAAAGAGTAGTGGTAATAAAAGTGTCCATCTATATCATAGGTGACCCAGGCTTCGGGAAGATGAGAGTTCACAGTTTTTTTTACATATGCCAGAAGCATATAAGATGGCTACCCAGAGGAATTATGTATGTATGCCGGCACAATTGGGTCCACGAAAAAATGTGCATGGCACACAGATGGTAGCCGTATTTTGGGGATACACGGTTTGTTGGCAGCAAAACGGATACGGTCGTGTGCATAAGAAGAATGCTTCCAAATGCATTAGAAAGACAACGATGTGTGTTATATAGCAGCAATATATTTCTCCCATATCGAAAGATTTATGTCGAGTCCTTGCACAGAAACCAAACTGTTAAAGTTGATGAAGTATTCTTTTTTTGGTAGAACTAAAACTAGCACAATCGCTAACTACATAAGCCTGGAAACTAATCACAGCAGCATAGGACACAATTAAACTTCGGTGACAGTTATCTTATCTGGTAAAAGTCCATTTTTCAGCTGTGTTAAGATCAGTGTTACAAGGTCAGCATGACTGAATTAAAAAGGTTTCAATCTCACAGTGATTCTAGTAAAGTTTATTTCTGAAGGTTGCAATTAGATATGAGTGAAAAATTCAATTCGCAATGAATGCAAATCTCCTCGTGCTTCGTAGTAACAAATCACAATTTTTCCTAAAATAGCGGCTACACATGTGAGGACTGATGACATGGGGCAAGGAACTCTGGAAAGGCAGGATCACCCAGATTGACATGCATGCATGCAGCCAATCAGCAGCCAACCCTGTCATGTCATAGCCCTATAAATACGGCAGCCATTTTAGATTCTGCCATTTTCCAGCATTCTGAGTGCGGGGCAGACGTGAGAAGGCGCTAGGGTCAGCAATAGGAAAAACCTCATTGCGAACAGTGAAACTGAAAAAAATTATTTATAAGTGCAGGGAAAAGATAGGGAGGAATTTTTTCACAGCATCTTAATACAGGGAGAGACTTCTGAAGGAGCTAGGGACAGTGCTAGAAAAGCAATTTACAAGTGCAGGGAAAGATTATTTGGGGATCCAAATAGCCATTACACAGCTCTGTCATTCCAGCAATTTGTTCTTGGGGTGCAAGTGCTACGTTGAAAAGACTTTAGTGGAAAAAGAAAAATATATGTGGAATTCAATCCTGCAGTTATATGTGGTGAAAGCGTCTAGTGGCATATTTCAGTACAGAAAGAAAAATATATCCGCACTTCACTGGTGCAGTTATTTGTGGCAAAAACGTATAGTGGGCTATTTCAGTACAAAAAGAAAAATATATTCTTAGTTCACTTCTGCAGTTATATGTGTTGAATGCGTTTAGTGACCTATTTCAGTACAGAAAAAAAAGTATATACTCACTTCACTGGTGCAGTTATTTGTGGCAAAAGCATTTAGTGGCCTATTTCAGTACAAAAATAAAAATATATCCTCAGATCACTTCTGCAGTTATATGTGTTGAAAGTGTTTAGTGGCCTATTTCAGCATAGAAAGAAAAATATATTCTCAGTTCACTTCTGCAGTTATATGTGTTGAAAGCGTTTAGTGGCCTATTTCAGTACAGAAACAAAAGTATATACTCACTTCACTGGTGCAGTTATTTGTGGCAAAAGCATTTAGTGGCCTATTTCAGTACAAAAAGAAAAATATATTCTCAGTTCACTTCTGCAGTTATATGTTTGAAAGTGTTTAGTGGCCTATTTCTGTACAGAAAGAAAAATATATACGCACTGGTGCAATTATTTGTGTCAAAAGCATTTAGTGGCCTATTTCAGTACAGAAAGAAAAATATTTTTTCAGTTCACTTCTGCAGTTATATGTGTTGAAAGCGTTTAGTGGCCTATTTTAGTACAGAAAGAAAAATATTTGCGCACTTCACTGGTGCAGTTATTTCTGGAAAAAGCATTTAGTGGCCTATTTCAGTACAGAGAAAATTATATACCGTATCTTTTGCCCTATAAGACACACCTGCCCACAAGACGCATGGGTTTTTAAGGTGGAAAATAAGAAAATATTTTGAACCAAAAGGTGTGCTTTTGGTGGGTTTTGAACTACCGTAATGGTGGTCTGTGGATGACACTATTATGTGGGATCTGAGGATGGCACTGTTATCGGGGCATCTGTGGATGGCACTGTTATGGGGGATCATTGTGGGGGCATCTGTGGATGGCACTGTTATGGGGGCATCTGTGGATGTCGCATATATAGCATCTTATGTGTCATCCACAGATCCCCCATAACAGTGTCCCTGTGTAATGAATGAGGGCCGGCATCTGGTTCTGTAATGGCAGCGGGGCCCAGTGCAGTCACTGTATTCTACTACACCAGGCCCCGCTCTCTGTAGTATACGGTAATTGTATCTAACTTGTGGCTATTGTTTAAAGTATTCCAATCATCTTAAATCTAGCGCTGTACTACTTACATCTAACTTCTTGGCAGTCAAGAGGCCGGGCGGGCGCTCGTAGTGTAGCTCACTATGCTCACTGCGCCTGCGCCACCTGCTTCATTCATAAAGTGGGTGGCGCAGTGAACGTAGTGAGCTGCGCTACGAGTGCCTGCCCGGCCTTCTGACTGCCAAGGAGTTAGTTATAAGTAGTACAGCGCTAGATTTAAGATGATTGGAATACTTTAAACAATAGCCACAAGTTAAATATGATTACTGTATACTACAGAGAGCGGGACACGGTGTATTAGAATACAGTGACTGCACCGGGCCCCGCTGCCATTACAGAAACAGCTGCCGACCTCCAGCCCCTCCTCCCTCTCAGCATATTCACCGGATGGTCGCAGCATTTGCCCCATAAGACGCACTGCTATTTTCCCCCCACTTTTGGGGGGGGGGGGCGTCTTATAGGGCGAAAAATATGGTATGCACTTCGCTGGTGCAGTTATTTCTGGCAAAAGCATTTAGTGGCCTATTTTAGTACAGAAAAAAAATATATATACGCATTACACTAGTGCAGTTATTTGTGTCAAAAGCATTTAGTGGCCTATTTCAGTACAAAAAGAAAAATATATTTTCAGTTCACTTCTGCAGTTATATGTGTTGAAAGCATTTAGTGGCCTATTTAAGTACAGAAAGAAAAATATATACGCACTTCAGTGGTGCAGTTATTTGTGGCAAAAGCGTTTAGTGGCCTATTTCAGTACAAAAAGAAAAATATATTCTTAGTTCACTTCTGCAGTTATATGTGTCTGAAGCGTTTAGTGGCTTATTTCAGTACAGAAAGAAAAATATATACACACTTCACTGGTGCAGTTGTTTGTGGCAAAAGGGTTTAGTGACCAATTTCAGTACAGAAAGAAAAATATATACGTGAAAAACACATTTACAAGAATAGGTGCACTACTGTGGTGGATGCAATCATCAAAATCTTACGAAACTGATTGAGGCAGGGGTGCGATATACCTATAATATAATTTATATATAGTGCATTTGTGTGTGGTTCTGCTGAGATACCGCAGCTATAAAGAGAGACAAACGCTGTTAGAACAACTAATTGCAACTGTTGTGATTAGAGATGAGCGAATCGAAGCTGAACAGATGCGAATTTCCTCACACTTCGTGGTAACGAATTGCATTATTAGCAAGAGTTTAAAGTGCCCACATATAACACATAGTGGGACACTGCATCAAGATGAATCAAGTGTGGGTCATCCAGGATTTCAACACACCAATGCCTGATGCATCAGACTTGATCATCTATGGTGCCACACCAACATTTTGACAAAAGAGACCGTTTTCTGCTGGCTACCTGGCTCAGCTACTATTCTGATGCTGTTACCTGCCTGATGTCAAAAATATGATGCCAAGTGCTCCTTCTTTCACCCACCATCTTCAGCGAGTAGTAGTATTGCCACCCCCTTCACACTAACTCACCTTGCCACTCTGTGGCCTACTGATGCTGCCATGTCCACACTATGTCACCTTGCCACTCTGTGGCCTCTTGGTGCTGCCATGTCCACATTATGTCACAGTGCCACTCTGGCCTCCTGATGCTGCCATCTCCACACGTATATAACCTGGCCACTCGCTGGCCTCCACATACTGCTGCCAACTACATACTCTGTGATTGTGCCATTCGGTGGCCCCCTCATACTGCTGCCACCTCCACTTTGTCATTGTGCCATTCTGTGGCCTGCTGATGCTGCCGCCACCTCCAGACTTTGTCATTGGGCCACTGTGTGGTCTCCTCATGCTGCTTCCACCTCATCACTTTGTCATAGGGACACTCTGTGGTCTTCTCATGGTGTTCACACCCTCCCCACTTCATGACTGGGCCACTATTTTGGCTTTCGGCCTGGCTGACATCATCATATATTTGACCTTTCTTCTGATCTGTCAGAAGGAAGGAAAAATTAGACGCACAACAGATCCTGTCTGTGTAGCAGCTGTATGGTCCCATCAGAATTGGCTTATGAATTGGTAGACAAAAGCAGGAGTGGGTACAAAACACAGAAGACATGCAAATATTCCATTCACATGTCATCTCTGTTTTAGATCCACTCCTGTTTTTATTGGCATTTGCAATACTGAGCAAATGCTGACCGGGTGAAGGCGTATGTTCCAAAGCCAGGATTGTTTTTTTGTGGATTATTATTCTGACGGATCAGAGGAAGGGCAAATTAATCAGTGACGTCAACGCAAACTTACTACTGACATCCTCTCCACTCTGTCAGGGGTCCTCTACTTGTATTAGCGTGTAATAGAGCAGGTTCTTTAGACATCTATGTGGAATCAGCTGACAAGTGTGTAAAAGCAGTGCACTTCTTCTTGACTAACACTAACATCGACCTATAAGGCAGAGTTCATACTTGAGTTATTAGGCCAGTTTTGGCAAATTTAAGCATACTTTCATATCATTTTAATCAATAAATGTTAAAATATTTAATACATTTAATAATAAAAATTAAATGTTGCGTAAGACAGGAGAGAATCGGCCAGTCTACTGTTTATTCAACTACGTGGTGTTGCGATGGAGAAAGCATTCCCAAAAAAAATTACTCTCCACCTGGAGCCGAATCCTGTCAAGATTGATGCAAGTGTGGTATTGGCTGCTCATCCAGCAAGATACTTCTAGGGGAATCTGCCTGCCAGAGTCACCTACGTCGAGCCCACGAGATGCAGTATGGTCACTTGTTAACAAAGCGTGACATTACGCCCTCCAGAGGAGCAGGTAAGGTCAGCTTGGTACAGTTTACACAGACACTTCTTGTCCATGCGGGCATTTGATATAAGCCTGGTCCGCTAACGGATTATATAGGGTGAGAAACCAACCTGGGGTAGCTTAGAACTAGACCGAAACACGGACATGGGGATTCGTGATCGAGATGCAAGATAGCACAAGATTAAATTATATATTTAATCACCTTAAGGGCACAGTAGATATAACACAATATACACAGAGAATATATAGAGTGGTCTGAGGTTACAAATACAGGTGATATAGGTATAACAGGGTTTAGCAGAGCAATAAGTCAGTTTACCAGATACATGAGTCCTTTGGGTAGCGATGAGTTATTAGCTGTATTCACGTCGGAGACAGTGATGTCAGCTGGTTGCAGGTCCCTCCAAACACATTGCACGATGTGACCCCCTTTCAGAGAAAGACCTGCCCGCTTTCTGGCACAAACCTTTTAACCTGTAGCCGGCCCCTCCCGGCCTTTGGGAGGGGTCCACCCTCCCTCTGCTGGGCAGGCTGCAAATGACCCACAAAACCCTTTAGGGTTTATAGATCAAGTCCATAAGGTCACAGGGAGATGGTTCTGGGACCAACGGATCTGGCTGGGTTTCGGCTACAACTAGAGTCCAAACATAGTGCCGCTATTGGGTTTCTGTGGGGAGATATGGATATCTCCCTTCCCTGGCCTCCCACCCTCAAACAAAAACCATGGACATGTTCATTGTGGCCACCGGGACACAAATATGTATCCGTTTTGCACCTGTGATGGCCGGGCGATTCATAATTCCTTATGAAATGTAGGTGCCAACATGTCTGGGAGGTATTATTGATCCTGGCAAGGGCTGATACCTCCTGCTGTTTTTTTTTTCTGTAGGATCCGTGTTGTCTGACTGGAGGTGTGAGATGTAACCAAATGTGGCCTGCTAGGAGTTTTGTGCTATCTGCCTGCGGCTTTGAAGCAGGGCCCCCCTGTGGAGCTTGATTTCCTCTGCCATCTTTCATCAAATGGTGGATGTGAGGACATGGCTGACAGTAAATATTAATCCATATTCCTCACAGAAGACAAAGCTTGTTTTTTTCTGTACATTAAATGAATAAATTTTTGGGCCTGTACTCCACTGGCCTGCAGTAAAATTGATATCTAATGACCATCTAATATACCTCCAGCCACAAAATCACTTGATGTTTTCTGTCCGGTGAATGCCTAATGTTTGGGGCCTGTACTCCCGTGGCCTGAAATAAATATTTTCTAGGCTCCAGCAGGGCACATTTTTGAGAGTTTCAATTTAAGATGCATAAAAATAGCCCGTGATTAAAATACATATTTTTTGTGGGAATTTTTGCCATTAATCCCACTCTGGTATGTCACTATATATGTTGAGGGATGATTTGTGCACTTCTTGTAAGTATTTGGTGGCTGCAAATCTGAGCTGAAGGTTTTTAAGGTTCACATGCCATTAAAGTGAATGGGGCCCGTCGCGAACTTGCGGTTCGCAAACATTTGATCGATCTGAAGAAGGGAGGGTGTCTGGTTCACATGAAAAAGTCAGAAATTGATGGAAACAGCACTGAAACAGCATGGAGAGGATATCTGGATGCATCTTGGACTCCCAGGCCGCTGCTGGGAACGATGTTGTCCGAGTAGTACGTCACTTTTACAGACTGACAATAATACGCACAAAACCAAAGATAAAATCGATTTTAGAGGAAAAATTGTTAGGAAACATTAGTTCCTGTATCTTTACTTGCATATAAAGTGCAAGTGCTGCCAAAAATTACAAGGAAGAGGCACTCCGATACAACCTGTATATCACATAAAGGAGGGCCTCATTCACATTGTGGTACAATTGTTCATGTAGTGTGATTTCTACACTCATAAAGCCTATGCACTAAATGAAAGGGCTGCCAAAAATTACAAGGAACCAACACTACAATACACCCTTTATTACACATAAAGGAGGGCATCATACACACCTTTGAAAAATTATGATTGATGGCCTGCAGATCTGACCATCTAAAACATTAGGGGCGAGGGCCTGCTGCTGAGCTGACCCTCTAAAACATTAGGGGCGAGGGCCTGCTGCTGAGCTGACCCTCTCAAACATTAGGGGCGAGGGCCTGCTGCTGATATGACCCTCTAAAACATTAGGGGCGAGGGTCTGCTGCTGAGCTGACCCTCTAAAACATTAGGGGCGAGGGTCAGCTGCTGAACTGACCATCTAAAACATTAGGGGCGAGGGTCAGCTGCTGAACTGACCATCTAAAACATTAGGGGTGAGGGTCTGCTGCTGAGCTGACCCTCTACAACATTAGGGGCAAGTGCCTGCTGCAGATCTGACTATCTAAAACATTATGGGCGAGGGCCTGCTGGTGACCCTCTAAAACATTAGGAGTGAGGGCAGCCTAATAAGCATGTTGATATGATGGAGGAGGAGGAGGATGAGAAAAGGTAGATTGAACCATATACACTTTTTAGTGGTGGAAGGGGTGCATGGGAATACAGTGTGTTCAATACACCATAAAAGCCACATTTAAAGTGCCTTTTTGTTCAGCCGCTTTGCTCTGGTGGGGTAGAGAAGTCAGGGACAATCCAGGCCTTGTTCATTTTTCTAAGAGTCAACCGGTCAGCATTTTCAGTTGACAGTCGGATGCGCTTATTAGTTATTATGCCCCCAGCAGCACTAAATACCCGCTCTGACAAAACACTGGCAGTGGGGCAGGCCAGCACCTCCAAGGCGTAGAGCGCCAGTTCGTGCCAGCTTGGACACCCAAAAGTTTTAGGGCACAGAAGGATCACTGAGGACGCTGACACGGTCTGCAACATACTCCTTCACCATCTTCCAAAATTTTTGCCTCCTTGTGACACTAGGCTGCGCATCAGGTTGAGGGTGCTGGCGGGGTGTCATAAAACTGTCCCAGGCCTTGGAGAGTGTTGCCCTGCCTCTGTTTGAACTGCTGTGTGTAGCCCTCGTATCCGCTCCTCGGTTGGCCAAGGAACTAAGTACTCTTCAGCCAGCATTGTCAGGACCATCTGGTATTGCACCATTTTGCTCATCCTCTGCACCACAGGAATGAGATATGAGAAGTTCTCTTTGTAGCGGGGGTCGAGAAGGATGAACAATCAGTAATCGGTGTTGGCCAAATTGTGTACAACACGAGGGTCACGGGAAAGGCAGCATAACATAAAGTCAGCCATGTGTGCCAGAGTCCCAACAGACAAGACTTAGCTGTCCTCATCAGGAGGATGACTCTCAATCTCCTCATCCTCTTCTACCTATCGACGCTGAACAGATGGAATAAAACTTCCATGGGTACTACCCTCTATAGCGGAGGCAACTGTCTCCTGCTCCTCCTCCTCATCATCATCCGATTTGCGCTGAAAACATGAACTGAGGATGGTCTGGCTATCACCCTGTGTACTGTCTTCCCCCATTTCCACCTCTTCCACATGCAAAGCGTCTGCCTTAATTGTGAGCAGTGATTGTTTGAGTAGACACAGAAGTGGGATGGTTATGATGATAATAGCATTATCGCTGCTCACCATCTGTGTTGATTTCTCAAAATTGCGTAAAATCTCCCAGAGGTCAGACAGCAATGCTCTCTAGTAGCTTGTGAAGAGCAGAAGCTGACTGGAAAGACGACGACCATGTTGCAGCTGGTATTCCACTACTGTGCTCTGCTGCTCACAAAGTCTGGCCAACATGTGGAACGTGGAGTTGCCAGACCGGTGGAAGCTGTTGATGACTTGCAGAAATGGGCACACACGCTGCGCACCTTCACCAGTGGCTCAGGCAAATTAGGGTAGGTGTGGAGAAACCACTTAACCACTAGGTTGAACACGTGGGCTAGGCATGGTATGTGTGTGAGCTTGCCGAGCTCCAAAGCTGCCAACAAGTTACGGCCATTATCAGTCACAACCATGCCTAGTTGTAGGTTGAGTGGCGAGAGCCACAGCTCAGTCTGGTCCCTAATATCCTCCCACAGCTCTGCGGCGTTATGCTGTTTGTCACCTAAGCAGATCAGTTTAAGCACGGCCTGTTGCCGCTACCCCACTGCAGTGCTACACTGCTTCCAGCTACTGACTGATGTCTGACTGGTGCTGCAAGATGATAATTCAGAGGTGGAAGTGGAGGAGGAGGCGGAGGAGGAGTAAGAGGGAGTTGCAGCCACTAACTTAGGTGATGGCGGAAACCCTTATAGAAGTAGGGCCCGCAATCCTTAGCGTCGGTAGTACCTGTGCCATCCCAGGGTACGACTCTCTCCCGGCCTCCACAACGTTCACCCAGTGTGCCGTCAGGGAAATGTAGCGTCCCTGGCAAAAATCACTTATCCATGTGTCAGTCGCTAAGTGGACGTTCCCGAGAACTGCATTGGTCAAGGCACGGGTGATGTTACGGGACACAGGCAGCTGAGGGGTTGGGACTGCACACCGTAAAAAATAGTGGTGGCTGTGGACAGAGTAACGCAGGACGGCCATCGCCATCAGGCTGCGGAAAGCCTCAGTGTCCACAAGCCTAAATGGCAACATTTCCAGGGCCAGAGATTTGGAAAGGTGTGCATTTAGTGCTATGGCCTGTGGGTGGGTGGCTGGGTATTTGCGCTTTCGTTCAAAGGCCTGGGGTATAGACATCTGTATGCTGCGCTGGGACACAGAAGTGAATGTGCTTGTGCTTGCAAAGGTCCAAGTGCATGGCATGAGGCATCTGGGCCTGCGTCTTGGACAGGGAATTGTCCAGCATGTAACACAGGGGAAGAGGAGGTAGCGGTGTGACCCTCAGACACTGATTGGGGACCCAGGTGTTCAGCCCACTTATTAGGGTGCTTTGATGCCATGTGGTGGATCATGCGGGTGGTGGTGAGGTTGCTAGTGTTCACGCCCCTGATCATTTTAGTACAGCACTGGTTGCAAATGACAATTCTTTTATCGTCTGCACTTTCCTCATAAAAGCGCTAGACTGCATAACATCTACCGCTTGGCAAGGGAGATTGCCGCAATAGGGTGTTCCGGGGAACAGTTGCGGGCCTGTTTGGTGTAGCCCGCCTTATCCCTTTTGCAGGTGGCAGCCTGTTGCGGTACTGCGGATCCCTCCCCCTCTGTACTGCTGTCCTCGCTCGTCTTGCCACCTTCCCAGGTTGGGTCAGTGATTTCATCGTCCACCACCTCCTCTTCCACTTTCTCACTCTGCTCATCCTCCTGACTTGTTGACCTAACAACAACCTTAGTTATTGACAACTGTGTCTCATCCTCATCATCAACCTTTTGAGACACTAATTGCGGTTGACTTATTGGCAACTGTGTCTCATCATCATCATCCACCTCGTGAAACACTAATTGCCATTCCGCACCGTCATCTTCTTTTGACTTTGGATGCTCAAAGCCTCTGCGTGCACCATCAGCATCATGGCCACTTCCCTGTCCCTTTCTGTTCACCTTGCTTATATTAAATGGTATATATGCTTGCAAGTATGTCACACGTACAGTAGCGCAGGTTTTGTAAGTGTATGCGCAAAAAAAGTACACAGAATGTCACAGATTTTTTGGGGATGTGCACACGTTAAACAGGAGATGTAGCACTGATAATGTCGCTGTCCGCAGCGTCTATGAAAAAAGTACACTGAATGTCACAGATTCTTTTAGGATGCGCAAACGTTATTCAGCAGGTATAGCACAAGTAATGTTGCTGGCACCACCGGCTAATAAAAAATGACACTGAATTAATGTCACTGATATTTAGGATGCGCAAATGTTATACCGGAGATGTAGCGCAGGTAATGTCGCTGCCACCAGCAGCAAAGAAATTTGACTGAATGTCACTGATATTTCAGATACGCAAACGTTATACAGATGTAGCGCAGGTAATGTAACTGTCCACAGCAGAGACCGTCTGCAGAAAAAGTAGACTGGATGTCACATATATTTTTAGGCTGCGCACACGTTACACAGGAGATGTGGCGCAGATAATGTCGCTGTCACCAGAGGCGAAAAAAATTACACTGAATGTCACTGATATTTCGGATACGCAAACGTCATACAGGAGATGTAGCGCACGTAATGTAACTGTCTGCAGCGGACACCATTTAGAGAAAAAGTACACTGGATGTCACAGATATTTTTAGGCTGCGCACACATTACACAGGAGATGAAGTGCAGACAAAGTCGTTGTCTGCAGCGGCCAAACAATTGCAAGCAGCGCAAGTTGTGCTAAAAATATATATTGCTGCCAAATACAACAATAGTCCTTAAAAGGTCTTTTGGGTCTCTCTAACAATTCCACGCAATTTAGCGCAGGTTGCGCTGATAATTATATTGCTGCCAGATACAATAGTCCTTAAAAGGGCTTTTTGGTCTCTAACAAGTTTTTTTCAATAAAAATATTAGTATCCCTACACTGTCTGTCCCTTCTTCAGCACAGCTCTCCCTGGCTAAGACTGAGCCGAACACGTGTCATCGGGTGCTATATAGCACCCGATGACGCGTTCCGGCCAGCCAATCACTGTAATGCCAGTAGCCAACATGGCTATGGCATTATAGTGAATCACAGTACTTACCTGCATTCATTGGCTGAACACCTTGATGTGCCAAGCATAGTGATGCTCGAGCCGAACTGGTGTTTGGCCGAGCATGCTCGCCCAACACTAATGTTGTCCCATTCCTGTATTGTTTCTACTAGAAGATATGAATAATTGCTAGCTGTCTGCAGTAAGGGTACAAAGGGGAGGTAACAAGTTGGGTGTGTGTGCACTGGACGGGTTCCTACCAGGGGTACCTTAAAGTGAAAGAGTCCCTGGCCTGTCGTGACGCCACTTGCTTTGCAGCAGGCAGTTGACAGCGTCTGGGGTATCCCTTGCCCCTTAGGAGGTTTCTACGAAATATATCCCTCTTATAGAGCGTTTTTGCGGACCTTAAAAAAAAACGGTTGTGTGCATGAGGCCTTATACCTTATCTCAGTGGAGGCTCCACTCCTGGTTTTGGCTCGCAATCACTGATGGAAATCACTGACCATAACACTGACGTATGAATGAGGCTTTAATCTGATTTTCTTTCTTGTCCTAGCTGTCTTATTCCTTAAGTAAACTTGCTGCTATTGCTACGTAATATTCAGGCATTATGGCTAAATAAGTTTCTTATTTCTTTAATTTAGGCCCCATTTCATGTAGCAGGATTGATGGATCTTAAAGTTTAAAGTAAATTTCTTTCAAACTATTTTGTGGTGTCACCTGCACAGCTGCAGAGCCTGTGAACAGCTCTGATTTATCTCTGCAGATTTTTCAGATTATGCTAATGTGATACCATAAATAAATAGTGTGAGTGACAGATGTTAAAGTGCCAAAGTTGCACATAAAATATTGACTATTATTATCAATAATGTATTTTCTCTGAAGGCACCAAATCATGCACTGCAATTCATAAACTTTAAATGATCTTGATCTATATATAAGTATCTTACACAATGAGGACAATCTTTTCATATTGGTATCCCAATGCAAGTGGTGCATTACCTTTTAACCATGCCCCATGCATGTGCAAGTGTGTGCCAGACTGTGTCCTGAGTTGAGCATTGACTAAAAAGGTCATTGGAAAACATACCTCAAAATGCCTGATAAGGTCAATATATTTTCTTTTTTTTTTTTTACTTGTCCATATAGTGTGTTTTGTAGGTTTTTTTTTCACAATGTTTTCCTTTTTTTTTTTTAAGTCTGTACTCCTGTAATGTCACTTTCTCTTTAGACCAACATGGGAAAATACATGGTTACAAAAACAACTCAAGGGTGAAAAGATGCCACTACAAAAAATGCTTATTTGTCAGAAGATCAATATCTACCATAGACTTCTATGCAACATTTGGAGCTGGCGTTTAGTGCCTTCAAAAATGATGCAAAAGCTGCAACAAAAAATCAATCAACTATAAAACTTCCCCTCAAAAAAATGTAACATCGGCCTATACTGTTTCTATTTAGCTCACTATTGAAAATGTACTAATCTTGACTTCTCTTCAAACTTTCTTCAAAACTGCTCGTCTCACAACATGGTCAAGGCTGAATATGTACCGTGATAGAATATAATGTTATTTAACCCCTTAGTGACCACCCATACGTGTTTTTACAACAGTCACTAAGGGGCCTTGGGCTGGAGTGCCACCTTTTTACGGCGGCACTTCAGCCCAAGTTAGCGATAAAATCAATCGCTGTAGCTCCATGCCCGCAGCTACCGGAGGTAGCTGAGGGCTCGGGGCAGTGATCAGAGACAAGCGGTCTCTGATCACGTGATCGCTGTGATACACTTTATCACGGCGATCACAGAAAATGCCGGCAACGGAGCTGCCCGCACTAAACTTTCAATCTCCCCTCATGTAAGAGAGGAGGGAGAAAGTCTCCGGTGCAGCGATCGGGTCCCCCAGTGCTTCTCGTCCCAAGCTGGGTCCCGATCCTCACCCTCCATTCCCCCTTACCCTCAAGCAAGATGGCGGCCCGGCGCATGCGCAGCCTGAAAGCCCGCCGCCGCCGCTCACCACCGCTCACAGTAGGGTTTCTCTCCTCAGGAGAGAAGTTCAAATTATGCCCCGATTGGGTCCCCCAGCACCCCAATCGGGGCAATATGGCCCCCAGATATGTTCAAATAAAGTTATTAGAGCGCCCCCCCACTTCTAATTAAAAAAATTAATAAAATGGTGCAGACATGCGCACTGGTTACTGTGCTGAAGATCTGCCTTAAGCACAGTAAACATCAGGGACCAATAATAATGTGCTCTGTAGGAAAAAATATGTCTTTAAATTAATACTTTTGTGTAATAAAATGAAAATGTAATATTTTTTCACCTTCTTAGCATTCACTTCTTAAAAAAAATAGTGGGTCAAAAAGCTAATTACACCAATAGAAAAATACGTTAAGAAGTCTAGTTTTTAAAATGGGTTAACTTTTGGGGGGTTCTATTATTCTGACAAATATGTACTAAAATTTATGTTAAAATGTTAAGTCTCCTAAATAAAAAAAAGTAAAAGCTTTTTGTATGTGCAGCGAAAATAAAGTAAAGATGTGGAAATATATTTCTGATAAAAAATGTTGAATAGTATTTATGTATGTATGTGAAATATTGCAGTTGAAAATAGGAAAATGTGGCAATTTTTACAAATTTTCACTTTTTAATAAAGATACGCATATTTTATAGGTAGAATTTTACCACCTAAGTAAAGTACAATGTGTGACGAGAAAACAATGTCAGAATTACTTTGATGTGCAAAACCGTTACAAAGTTATTCTAAGCTAAAATGACACATGTCAGATTTCCAAAATTTGGCTTGGTCATTAAGGCCCAAACAGGCTTGGTCACTAAGGGGTTATTATATGTCTTTTGCTTATATGGAATCACTATTTGCATAGCCCATTATGACAAGAAAACTCAGAAAAAAAACATCTGTTGCCTGTTTTGCTGCAAATTCCACAGCATTATCCGATGCAAAATGTGCATTATAAAGGATGAAATCTGCAGATAAAATCCACAGAATTGACATGCTTGGAAATTAAAGCCACATTGCATATCACTTTACATTTCTATATTTCTCGGCAGGGTGTGGATGATGTTTTTTGGAAATCTCATTCTCTTTCCTGGTACACTTTAAATCCAGACAGAAACCCATTCTGCTATGAATAGACAATCATCCTAAATGGAATCAATTCTACCATTTTAAATGGATGAGTCAATAAAAAAAATATGATATTTTTAATATATTCTCTAAGGTGCAAAGCTGCCCAATTTGCTTAAAGGGAACCTGTCATGAACTTTATGCTGACCGTACTGAGGGCAGTATAAAGTAGTGACAGAAATGCTGATTTCAGCGGTGTGTAACACCTCAGCTAAAAGTAAGTGGTTGCCAAGAACCAGCCTCATAATCATTGCAGCCCAGGCCTCGAAAAGAGTCCAGTCTACCTGAGAAGAGTCATGGTTGTTCATAAATTCCTGCTCTTCTGCCCATCTGCTGATGATTGGCAGTTCTCTCCTAAAGAGAAAACTAGTTATAAGCCTGTTAGTCATCCGCAGGTGGGCGGGAAAACAGGAGATTATGAATAACCATGACTTTTCTCAGGTAGATTTGACTCTTTCAAGGCCTGTGCTGCAATGATTATAAGGCTGGTTCTCAGCAACCACTTACTTTTAGCTCATGAGTGACACACCGCTGACATCAGCATTTCTGTCACTATTTTATGCTACCTTCAGTACGGTCAGCATAAAGTTGATGACAGGTTCCCTTTAAATATTAAAGGGGTTGTCTCATCATGGACAATGGGGGCATATAACTAGCACATGCGCAGCCGCACACCATTCATTTTCTATGGGGCTGGCAAAAATAGCTGAGCGCTGGCTCGTCTATTTCCTTCGGCCCCATAGAAATGAATGGGAGCAGGGGCTGCGCATGCACGGTACGCTCCAATTCACTTCTATGGGCAGCCGGCTTGATGGTGGCCGGACTGGAGTCCTCCAGCCACCACCTTGCAGGGCTCCGTTCTCGATATAGGTGCTGGTCCCAGCGGTGTCTGAATGAATCTTGGACTCCCAGGTCGCTGCTGGGAACGATGTTGTCCGAGTAGTACGCCACTTTATATACTATGTTACTATGTTACTTTTACAGACTGACAATAATATGCACCAAACCAAAGATAAAATTGATTTTAGAGGAAAAATTGTTAGGAAACATTCTTTTTCTGTATATTTACTTCTATATAAAGTGCAAGTGATGCCAAAATTGCAAGAAATAGGTACTCCGATACAACCTGTATATCACATAATGAAGGGCCTCATTCACATTGTGGTACAATTGTTCAGGTAGTGGGAAACCTACACTCTACACATTAGGAGCAAGGACCTGCCGGTGACCCTCTAAAACATAAGGGGCGAGATCCTGCTGCTGATCTGACCATCTAAAACATTAGGGGTGAGGGTCTGCTGCTGATCTGACCCTCTAAAACATTATGGCTGAGGGTCTGCTGCTGAGCTGACCCTCCAAAACATTAGGGGTGAGGGTCTGCTGCTTATCTGACCATCTAAAACATTAGGGGTGGGGGCCTACTGCTGACCATCTAAAACATTAGGGGTGAGGGTCTGCTGCTGAGATGACCCTCTAAAACATTATGGGCGAGTTCCTGCTGCTGATCTGACCATCTAAAACATTAGGGGGGAGCACCCAAGAATTTTGTCTAGGTGGGGTCCGAAAGGCAAAATATGTGGCACGTGTAGCGCGCTGTGCCAATTATTTTGCCTGCCTATTTTTCAAGGCCCCCTTCATATTTAAAAATGCGGCGCGAGTAGAGTGCTGTGCCGATTCTATTGCCTGGCCATTTCTAAAAGCCCTGTAGGAGTTGAAAAATGCGGCACAAACAGCATGCAGTGCAACATTTTAGCCCCACCCATTATTAAAATCCCCTCCTACATATAATAGGCCACACCCAACAAACACTGTACAGCTAAAATTCTATTGTTGAGGTCTGTCTCTACACATCATACAGAGAGGGGAGGGCCTGTCCTGGCTGCACTGCCTGCTTTACAATATACAATAAACAGCAGGCTACAGCCAGAAAGCTCATCCGCTCTCCTCCCTCCCCAGATCCTGATCAAGGCCCGTAGTTCCCCCACCATCTGCCACCCGCCCATGGCCTGCTGCCCCCCTTGGCTGTCCTCACCCAGCTCTGAATCCTCCTTCTGCAAATGGCAGGGGGAGCAGATGGAGCATCTCCTCTCCTACATAGCGCCACATCTTCTCCATTCAGACCAGACCGCCATGATGATTTTTCAGCCATCTCCCGTCTCTGCAGAGATTGACAAACAGACATTAGTTTCCCACATTTCCATCTTCTTCACATCTTCTGAACACCCCATCCGGCCATCCCCAATACTATTCTGCAGAAACAGTCCCGCTGGAAATTTTACTACCACACAGATAGTGCCCCCTTCAACAATTATTTGCACACAGTGTTCTAAAAAATAACTGTGCCAAGACATTAATAGTATAAAGATTTGTCCCCCAAAAAAATTGTGCTAAGCTGATACTGTGCCAGGGTGCCGCCCGAAGTAACAGTCCTCCCCAAAATCCCACCAATAGAAATAATTCTCTGCCAGAGCACACTTACAGCCAGGTCCATAAATATTGGGACATCTACACAATTCTAACATTTTTGGCTCTATACACCACCACAATGGATTTGAAATGAAACTTTAATTTGAGGGTATTTACATCCAAATCAGGTAAACGGTGCAGGAATTACAACAGTCTGCATATGTGCCTCCCACTTGCTAAGTGACCAAAAGTAATGGGACAGAATAATAATCATAAATCAAACTTTAGGAAGTATAGGGATGGCTCACCCTCCAAGTTGCAAGGAAAAGGGTGCTCCCCCTAAAAAGGTTACCCCCAAACCTTAAAAGAGAGTCAAAGTATAGCTATATAAGAGGGGCACACCTACATCCGATTCATACAAAACTCTAGACAATAGTTAATTTTAAAAGATTTATTAAATACAAATAATGTGCAAATAAGGTACCTAGTCACTCTAAAATGCAATATATATATTTAAAATATGACCATGCCAAGGGTGCTCGATGTGAGGCCGCAGCAAATGATGCAATGTCTATTTCAATAGATCGTAGCGATAGATACAATGTATATTTCAATGGTCTCAGCTTGTACTGATAGTGGATACAGTCTCTATGTTGATCCGTAATTTGTCAGCGATATATCCAATATACAGGTATACTGAAGTAGCAAGATTTTTGCAATACGTTGCATATGTACTTTTACAGCTATACCTTAATTGTATTTAGCTAGTACACTGCGAAATGTAGTATTAGCAGGTTACTCACTGTTTCGAAGCAGTAAAGTGTTCGGATTTTTGTGCTTAACGTGGCGTCCCACGTATTGCCAGCACAGATGGTCGTACCTCCGATCGGCTTTTGAAGCGAGTAATACATTTGCAACCATAGAAAGAGTCCGCTTAAATGCAGGGGTAGATGTGGGATTGTACCCTCTTACGGATTGTGGTGACTCAATGTCTTCTACCCAGGACAAGGCAGGACTATCGTTTCTTTCGGCAAATATTCGGATGTTGCAGATAAAGATGCGCAGGTGAGCTGCGGTTTTTCTTCCTTTTGTAGAAACTTGTATACACCAGACGCGTTTCGGAGTGAACACGACTCCTTCCTCAGTGGTCAAGTCTCATCTGTTGTATGGCTGTTTTTATAGAGCTGAATCCATTTCCTCATCTAGAGCTGTTACATCATTAAATGAGAACACCTGAAAGTCTTATTTTGGCTTGGCCAGTCATTTAACCCCTTGTTAGTAGTATTTTTACATGTGGAACTATTCTATAGTATAACATTAAAATAGATGTATATAGTAAAACAACAATAACAATGGTTACTAAACGTAAAATTTCAGGCTAATCTTGTATGGGTAAATAGCGGCTTTATATATCATATATTTCTAAATTTTTTAATATTTTTTAAATGATCTAATCATGCAATTCCAACATATATATATATATATATATATATATATATATATAACATCCTATATGTCCATATAATCAAACACTATATGTTTCTTCAGTTTTGTATTGTTTTTGTTGCGGTTTTTTATGCGCTTATTGTGCGTTTGATTAGGGCATATAGGTGTGGTACAACAGGTTAATTAAAATGAATTTTCTATAAACCTTATACAATGCTTAAAATATTCCCATGAAATATAAGATGGTGTTCATATATTATAACTATATATATGTGGGAATTTAATATTGAAAATAAATAAATAAACACATACATGGAGTTTGTCTGGCTACAGTTCCATATTGTGTGAGAGAATCTTATAGTTGAGGTATGGTAGTAGTTAATTTCATTATATGCAAGCGAGCACTTAGTGCTAGGAGGTGGTTATATCTACAATGTAGGCATATATACTACTTGGTTTTTATATATGTTCCTAACGGTCTCATATGTGCCTCATAGTCAATATATTGTAGGTTTACATATTGCAACCGCTTGAATGAGTTTCCTTGGATCGTCTCTTGAAATCGTCGGGTGTGCATATGCTCCTGCGATTTTATATTTGCTTGTTCGTTTGGACTATATAAAAAAGGTTTTTATCCATACTACATCTTATTAGTAGCTGTTAAGTTTAGAGAATAAAAAATATGATTATATAAAAAAAAAAAATATATATATATATATATATATATATACAGTATATATATGTTTATATTAGATAAAAATATTAACCACTTAAGGCACACAGGTTTATACCCCCCTAGTGACCAGGCCCTTTTTTTACAAATCGGCACTCCACAACTTTAGCGGTTTATTGCTCGGTCATGCAACTTACCACCCAAATTAATTTTACCTCCTTTTCTTCTCACTAATAGAGCTTTCATTTGGTGGTATTTCATTGCTGCTGACATTTTTACTTTTTTTGTTATTAATCGAAATTTTTTGCAAAAAAATGACATTTTTCACTTTCAGTTGTAAAAATTTTGCAAAAAAAACGACATCCATATATAAATTTTTCGCTAACTTTATTGTTCTACATGTCTTTGATTAAAAAAAAATGTTTGGGTAAAAAAAAATGGTTTGGGTAAAAGTTATAGCGTTTACAAACTATGGTACAAAAATGTGAATTTCCGCTTTTTGAAGCAGCTCTGACTTTCTGAGCACCTGTCATGTTTCCTGAGGTTCTACAATGCCCAGACAGTACAAACACCCCACAAATGACCCCATTTCGGAAAGTAGACACCCTAAGGTATTCGCTGATGGGCATAGTGTGTTCATAGAACTTTTTATTTTTTGTCACAAGTTAGCGGAAAATGATGATTTATTATTTTTTATTTTTTTTTCTTACAAAGTCTCATATTCCACTAACTTGTGACAAAAATAAAAACTTCCATGAACTCACTATGCCCATCACAAAATACCTTGGGGTGTCTTCTTTCCAAACTGGGGTCACTTGTGGGGTAGTTATACTGCCCTGGCATTCTAGGGGCCCTAATGTGTGGTTAGTAGTTTGAAATCAAAATGTGTAAAAAATGGCCTGTGAAATCCGAAAGGTGCTCTTTGGAATGTGTGCCCCTTTGCCCACCTAGGCGACAAAAAAGTGACACACATCTGGTATCGCCGTACTCAGGAGAAGTTGGGGAATGTGTTTTGGGGTGTCATTTTACATATACCCATGCTGGGTGAGAGAAATATCTTGGCAAAATACAACTTTTCCCATTTTTTTTATACACAGTTGGCATTTGACCAAGATATTTATATCACCCAGCATGGGTATATGTAAAATGACACCCCAAAACACATTGCCCAACTTCTCCTGAGTACGGCGATACCAGATGTGTGACACTTTTTTGCCGCCTAGGTGGGCAAAGGGGCCCACATTCCAAAGAGCACCTTTAGGATTTCACCGGCCATTTTTTACAGATTTTGATTTCAAACTACTTTGCACACATTAGGGCCCCTAAATTGCCAGGGCAGTATAACTACCCCACAAGTGACCCCATTTTGGAAAGAAGACACCCCAAGGTATTCCGTGAGGGGCATGGTGAGTTCCTGGAATTTTTTATTTTTTGTCACAAGTTATTGGAATATGAGACTTTGTAAGGAAATAAAAAAATCATCATTTTCCGCTAACTTGTGACAAAAAATAAAAAATTCTAGGAACTCGCCATGCCCCTCACGGAATACCTTGGGGTGTCTTATTTCCAAAACGGGGTCACTTGTGGGGTAGTTATACTGCCCTGGCATTCTAGGGGCCCTAATGTGTGGTTAGTAGTTTGAAATCAAAATGTGTAAAAAATGGCCTGTGAAATCCGAAAGGTGCTCTTTGGAATGTGTGCCCCTTTGCCCACCTAGGCGACAAAAAAGTGACACACATCTGGTATCGCCGTACTCAGGAGAAGTTGGGGAATGTGTTTTGGGGTGTCATTTTACATATACCCATGCTGGGTGAGAGAAATATCTTTGCAAAAGACAACTTTTCCCATTTTTTTATACAAAGTTGGCATTTGACCAAGATATTTATCTCACCCAGCATGGGTATATGTAAAATGACACCCCAAAACACATTCCCCAACTTCTCCTGAGTACGGCGATACCAGATGTGTGACACTTTTTTGCAGCCTAGATGCGCAAAGCGGGCCAAATTCCTTTTAGGAGGGCATTTTTAGACATTTGGATCCCAGACTTCTTCTCACGCTTTCGGGCCCCTAACATGCCAGGGCAGTATAAATACCCCACATGTGACCCCATTTTAGAAAGAAGACACCCTAAGGTACTCCGTGAGGGGCATGGCGAGTTCCTAGAATTTTTTTTTTGGGCACAAGTTAGCGGAAATTGATTTTTTTTGTATTTTGTCACAAAGTCTCCCTTTCCGCTAACTTGGGACAAAAATTTTAATCTTTCATGGACTCAATATGCCCCTCATGGAATACCTTGGGGTGTCTTCGTTCCGGAATGGGGTCACATGTGGGGTACTTATACTGCCCTGGCATTTTAGGGGCCCTACAGCGTCAGAAGAAGTCTGGAATATAAATGTCTAAAAAAAATTACGCATTTGGATTCCGTGAGGGGTATGGTGAGTTCATGTGAGATTTTATTTTTTGACACAAGTTAGTGGAATATGAGACTTTGTAAGAAAAAACAAAAACAAACAAAAAATTTCCGCTAACTTGTGCCCAAAAAAATGTCTAAATGGAGCCTTACAGGGGGTGATCAATGACAGGGGGGTGATCAGGGAATCTATATGGGGTGATCACACCCCTGTCATTGATCACCCCCCTGTAAGGCTCCATTCAGACGTCCGTATGATTTTTACGGATCCACTAATACATGGATCGGATTCGCAAAACACATGCGGACGTCTGAATGGAGCCTTACAGGGGGGTGATCAATGACAGAGGGGTGATCACCCATATAGACTCCCTGATCACCTCCGTCATTGATCACCCCCCTGTAAGGCTCCATTCAGACGTCCGTATGATTTTTTACGGATCCACGGATACATGGATCAGATCCGCAAAACACATGCGGACGTCTGAATGGAACTTTACAGGGGGGTGATCAATGACAGAGGGGTGATCACCCATATAGACTCCCTGATCACCTCCGTCATTGATCACCCCCCTGTAAGGCTCCATTCAGACGTCCGTATGATTTTTTACGGATCCACGGATACATGGATCAGATCCGCAAAACACATGCGGACGTCTGAATGGAGCCTTACAGGGGGGTGATCAATGACGGAGGTGATCAGGGAGTCTATATGGGTGATCACCCCTCTGTCATTGATCACCCCCCTGTAAGGCTCCATTCAGACGTCCGCATGTGTTTTGCGGATCCGATCCATGTATCCGTGGATCCGTAAAAAATCATACGGACGTCTGAATGGAGCCTTACAGGGGGTGATCAATGACAGAGGGGTGATCACCCATATAGACTCCCTGATCACCTCCGTCATTGATCACCCCCCTGTAAGGCTCCATTCAGACGTCCGTATGATTTTTTACGGATCCACGGATACATGGATCGGATCCGCAAAACACATGCGGATGTCTGAATGGAGCCTTACAGGGGGGTGATCAATGACGGAGGTGATCAGGGAGTCTATATGGGTGATCACCCCTCTGTCATTGATCACCCCCCTGTAAGGCTCCATTCAGACGTCCGCATGTGTTTTGCGGATCCGATCCATGTATCCATGGATCCGTAAAAAATCATACGGACGTCTGAATGGAGCCTTACAGGGGGGTGATCAATGACAGGGGGGTGATCAATGACAGGGGGTGATCAGGGAGTGTATATAGGGTGATCACCCCCCCTGTCACTGATCACCCCCTGTAAGGCTCCATTCAGACGTCCGTATGTGTTTTGCGGATCCGATCCATGTATCCGTGGATCTGTAAAAATCATACGGACGTCTGAATGAAGCCTTACAGGGGGTTGATCAATGACAGGGGGGTGATCAATGACAGGGGGTGATCAGGAAGTCTATATGGGTGATCACTCCTCTGTCATTGATCACCCCCCTGTAAGGCTCCATTCAGACGTCCGCATGTGTTTTGTGGATCCGATCCATGTATCCGTGGATCCGTAAAACTCATACGGACGTCTGAATGGAGACTTACAGGGGGGTGATCAGGGAGTCTATATGGGTGATCACTCCTCTGTCATTCATCACCCCCCTGTAAGACTCCATTCAGACGTCCGCATGTGTTTTGCGGATCCGATCCATGTATCAGTGGATCCGTAAAAATCATACGGACGTCTGAATGGAGCCTTACAGGGGGGTGATCAATGACAGGGGGGTGATCAATGACAGGGAAGTGATCAGGAAGTCTATATGCGTGATCACCCCCTTGTCATTGATCACCCCCCTGTAAGGCTCCATTCAGACGTCCGTATGCGTTTTGCGGATCCGATCCATGTATCCGTGGATCCGTAAAAATCATACGGACCTCTGAATGGAGCCTTACAGGGGGGTGATCAATGACAGGGGGGTGATCAATGACAGGGGGGTGATCAGGGAGTCTATATGGGCTGATCTGTGGTTTATAAAGGGTTAATAAGTGACAGGGGGGGTGTAGTGTAGTGTAGTGGTGTTTGGTGCTACTTTAGTGAGCTGCCTGAGTTCTCTGGTGGTCGATCCTAACAAAAGGGACCACCAGAGGACCAGGTAGCAGGTATATTAGACGCTGTTATCAAAACAGCGTCTAATATACCTGTTAGGGGTTTAAAAAATCACATCTCCAGCCTGCCAGCGAGCGATCGCTGCTGGCAGGCTGGAGATCCACTCGCTTACCTTCCGTTCCTGTGAACGCGCGCGTCTGCGTGCGCGCATTCACAGGAAATCTCGGCTCACGCGAGATGACGCCTATTGGCGTTAGCGTAGCCTGGGAGAGCCGCCGCAATGACGCCTTTCGGCGTTAGGGTGGCGGCAAGCGGTTAAAAATATTTAAAATAAATAAATAAAATAAAATGTATTAGTTAAAACTGTATAACACCACAATTTTAAAATATAATACACATGTAGAAGGTAAAATGTTTATGTAGAATCAAGTTGGTGTTGTACAAGTAGGAAATGGGGCTTATTCTCAATGGTCCTCTTTTTATAAAAACCCAAATATCTCCATTTCTGCGTTTAAGCCTTGCGGGAGGAGGGAATTAAATTCAAAAATCTTTCTGGATTCCATCCTAGACATTCTGCCTATATGGTCCCCTCCTCTCCAATGTACATTTATCTTTTCCAAGGCTGCAAAACTCATTCCCCTTGGGTCTTGTTTGTGTGATGTCTTGAAGTGAAGTGACAGGGCGTGTTTATCATATCCCTTTCTAATGTTTGCAATGTGCTCAGCTATGCGCTTTTTCAAAGTTCTTTTTGTTCTACCCACGTATTGCTTCATACATGGGCACTGTATAATGTAAATAACGCTTTCCATGCTACATGTTAGGAATTCCCTAATTTTGTGTGTATGGTTATTGCTAGTCGACTTCACTTCAATGTTTTTTTTGAGAAATGTGGTAGATTTGCATCCCATGCAGGACCCACATCTAAAAAAACCTGACATACCCATCCATTTTTGGATAGTTGGTATTTTTGAGGATTTATTATTAATTGTAAGGGCAACCAGTAAACCCAAATTTGGAGCCTTGGTAAAGGTAATGTGGGGTTTGTTGGGCAATATATGTCCTATTAGTTTATCTTTAGTAATATGGTGCCAATGTTTATTGATTATGTGTTAGATTTTTTTATATTGTGAATTGAATGGCAGTATTATTCTTACTATTTCTTGTGTATTGGGTTTTGGGATTTCTAGTTTCTCTGAAAAGAAGGTGTTCCGATCGAGTTTGCGTACCATTTCCAACAAAGATTCTAATAATTTCAATGGGTATTTTTTCTCTAGGAATTGGTCTTTTAAATTAGTTGCTTATTCTTCAAATTTGTCTTGTGTTGAACAATTCCTTTTAATACGTCTAAATTGTCCTGACGGTATATTTAAAAGCCATTGCGGCAGATGGCAACTACTATATAGTATGTGACTGTTCTTGGATGTCGGTTTATGGTAGGTACTGCATATTAACTGTTGGCCCTCTATATTAATCTGTAGGTCCAAAAAATCAAACTTTCACTTCTTAATACTTGGTTGCAAATCCTTTGCAGTCAATTACAGCCTGAAGTCTGGAATGCATAGACATCACCAGATACTGGGTTTAATCCCTGGTGATGCTCTGCCAGGCCTCTACTGCAACTGTCTTCAGTTCCTGCTTGTTCTTGGGGCATTTTCCCTTCAGCTTCGTCTTCAGCAAGTTAAATGCATGCTCAATCGGATTCAGGTCAAGTCATTGACTTGGTCATTGCATAACATTCCACTTCTTTCCCTTAAAAAAATATTTGGTTGCTTTGCAGTTTGCTTTGGGTCATTGTCCATCTGCACTGTGAAGCGCCGTCCAATGAGTTCTGAAGCCTTTGGCTGAAAATGAGCAGATAATATTGCCCAAAACACTTCAGAATTCATCCTGCAGCTTTTGTCAGCAGTCACATCATCAATAAATACAAGAGAACTAGTTCCATTGGCAGCCATACATGCCCACTCCATGACACTACCACCACCATGCTTCACTGATGAGGTGGTATGCTTAGGATCATGAGCAGTTCCTTTCCTTCTCCATAGTCTTTTCTTCCCATCACTCTGGTACAAGTTGATCTTGGTCTCATCTGTCCATAGGATGTTGTTCCAGAACTGTGAAGGCATTTTTAGATGTCGTTTGGCAAACTCTAATCTGGCCTTCCTGTTTTTGAGGCTCACCAATGGTTTACATCTTGTGGTGAACACTCTGTATTCACTCTGGTGAAGTCTTCTCTTGATTGTTGACTTTGACACAAATACACCTACCTCCCGGAGAGTGTTCTTGATCTGGCCAACTGTTGTGAAGGGTGTTTTCTTCACCAGGGATATAATTCTTCGGTCATCCACCACAGTTGTTTTCTGTGGTCTTCCGGGTCTTTTGGTGTTGTTGGCCATGCCTAATGTTTTTGCTCTCTCTCTGATGGGTTTGTTTTGTTTTTTCAGCCTAATGATGGCTTGCTTCACTGATAGTGACAGCTCTTTGGATCTCATCTTGAGAGTTGACAGCAACAGATTCCAAATACTAATAGCACATTGGAAATGAACTCTGGACCTTTTATCTGCTCATTGTAATTGGGATAATGAGGAAATAACACACACCTGGCCATGGAACAGCTGAGAAGCCAATTGTCCCATTACTTTTGGTGCCTTAACAAGTGGGAGGCACATATGCAAACTGTTGTAATTCCTACACCGTTCATCGTTTCATTACAAATCCATTGTGGTGATTTATAGAGCCAAAAATGAATTGTGTCAATGTCCCAATATTTATGGACCTGACTGTAGTATTAATAATGCCCTATAGTGTCCATACTAGTAATTATGTTCCTCATAGCCCCCCAGTAGTAAGTAGTAAAGCTCCCCATAATACCCCCTAGTAGTAATAATTCTCCCTATAATATGACAGTACATAAAAATACCCCCGCTTAGTGCCCGCAGTTGAGCTGATGTCACCATAATGTATGCCAATATAAAATACCCCTATATAATGCCCTCATAGTGCTCCTCTCCCCCTTCCCCATAGTGTCCCCCATAATATGCTAGTAAAAAAATCCCCTTATTAGTGCCCCTAGCAGATGCCCCTAAAGTGCTCCTCTCCCCCATAATGTGCCAGTAAAAAATGCCCCTTCTTAGTGCCCCAGCAGATGCCCCAATAGTGCTCCACTCCCCCATAGTGCCCCCAAATAATGCCGCTCTCCCCTATAGTGCCTCCTATAATGTGCCAGTAAAAAATGCCCCCTTAGTGCCACCAGATATTATAGTGCTCCTCATAATGTGCCAATAAAAAAAGACCCCTTTAGGGCCCCTACTTCCCCAGAGTGCCTCAAAATAATGCCCCTATAGTGCCACCAGATGCCCCATAGTGCCCCTCTCCCCTATAGTGACCCCATAATGTGCCAATAAAAAAAAATCCCCTTTAGAGCACCCAGATGCTCTCATAATGCCCCTCTCCATCATGTTGACCACCCCATAATGTGCCAGTAAGAAATACTCCCATAGTGCCCCCCCAAAATGGGCATGCCACCCCCAAAAAAATGGGGCTATAAGAAATGCCAGATGCCCCCATAGTGCCAGCTCCACCCCAAAAAACAAACAAAAACAAAACACTAATACCTACCTTCATCAGCAGTGATGCGATGCAGGCCTCTTCCGGACTGTGTCCCTGCTATGTGCTGCCCAGCTCATCGCACCGCATGAGCCGTCCTCTGATAAACCGCAGGCATTAGTGCCTGCGGCCTATCAGATGAACAGGAAAGGGAGACGCCTCTACCTCCTCTGCCCCGCCGCAGAACAGTCATCTGTATTGCTGTCCTGAGGACGGCGATACAAATGAATATGGCTCTGGGGAGGGAGGAGAGCGGAGGAGCTTCCTGGCTGTAGCCTGCTGTTGTTTATTATATAATATGAAGCAGGCAGTGCAGGCCCTCCCCTCTCCATATGATGTGTAGAGACAGGCCTCAATATAATTTCAGCTGTACAGTGTTTGTTGGAAGTGGCCTATTTTATGTAGGAGGGGCTTTTAATAATGGGTGGGGCTAAAATGGAGAAGAGAAGTCAGGGGCAAACTAGGCCTTGTTCATTTTGATAAGAGTCAATCGGTCAGCATTTTCAGTTGACAGGCGGACGCGCTTATCAGTTATTATGCCCCCCAGCAGCACTAAATACCTGCTCTGACAAAACGCTAGTGACAGGGCAGGCCAGCACCTCCAAGGTGTAGAGCCCCAGTTTGTGCCACGTGTCCATCTTGGACGCCCAATAGTTGTAAGGCACAGAGGGATCACTGAGGACACTGACACGGTCTTCTACGTACTCCTTCACCATCTTCCAAAACGTTTCCATCCTTGTGACACTAGGCTGCGCATCAGGGTGTGGGTGTCATGAAACTGTCCCAGGCTTAGAGAGTGTTGCCCTGCCTCTGTTGGTACTGCTGTGTGTTCCCCTCCCCTCCTCGGTTGCCCAAGGAACTATGTACTCTGCAGCCAGCATTGTCAGCTGAACATTTTTAGATTTTTTTTTTTCCACAAGGACCTTCTGGTATTGCACCATTTTGCAAGTCCTCCACAGGAATGAGAGATAAGAAGTTCTCTTTGTAGAGGGGGTCGAGAAGGGTGAACACCCAGTAATTGGTGTTGGCTGAAATGCGTGTAACTCGAGGGTCACGGGAAAGGCAGCATAACATAAAGTCAGCCATGTGTGTCAGAGTCCCAACAGACAAGACTTCGCTGTCTTTATCAGGAGGATGACTCTTAATCTCCTCACCCTCTTCCTCCTCTTTGGCCCATCCACGCTAAATAGATGGAATAAACCTGCTATGGGTACTACCCTCTGTAGCGGAGGCAACCGTCTCCTGCTCCTTATCATCATCAAATTCGCGTTGAGGCTATCACCCTGTGCACTGTCTTCCCCCATTTCCAACTCTTCCACATGCAAATTGTGGGCCTTCATTGTGAGCAGCGAGTGTTAGTAGACACAGAAGTGGGATGGTTACGCTGATAATAGCAGTATCGCCGTTCACCATATGTCTTGATTCCTCAATGTTGCGCAAAAACTCACAGAGGTCAGACATCCATGCCCACTCGTCGCTTGTGAAGAGCGGAAGCTGACTGGAAAGGCTACGACCATGTTGCAGCTGGTATTCTACTGCTGACCTCTGCTGCTCACAAAGCCTGGCCAACATGTGGAATGTGGAGTTCCAGCGTGTGCTCACGTCGCACAACAGTCGTGAGCTGGCAATTACAAGCGCTGCTGCAGAGTTGCCAGACCGGCGGAAGCTGTAGATGACTTTCAGAAATGAGCACACACACATGGAGCATCTTCACCAGTAGCTTAGGCAAATTAGGGTGCATTTTGAGAAACCGCTGAACCACTAAGTCGAATACGTGGGCTAGGCATGGTATGTGTGTGATCTTGCCGAGCTCCAAAGCCGCCAAAAAGTTACGGCCATTATCAGACACAACCATGCCTGCTTGTAGGTTGAGTGGCGAGAGCCACAGCTCAGTATGGTCCCTTATACCCTGCCACAGCTCTGCAGCGGTGTGCTGTTTGTCACCTAAGCAAATTAGTTTCAGCATGCTTCCCCACTGCAGTGCTACACTGCTTCCAGCTACTGACTGATGGCTGACTGGTGCTGCAAGATGAGAATTCAGAGGTGGAAGTGGAAGAGGAGGTGGAGGAGAGGAAGTGGGGGTTGGAGCCACTAAAGTAGGTGGTGGCGGAAACCCGGATTGAATTAGGGCTTGCAATCCTTGGCATCGGTAGCACCTGTGCTATCCCAGGGTACGACTCGCTCCCGTCCTCCATGACGTTCACCCAGTGTGCCGTCAAGGACATGTAGCGTCCCTGGCCGACAGCACTTTTCCCTGTGTCAGTGGTTAAGTGGACCTTCCCAGTAACTGCATTGGTCAGGGCACAGGTGATGTTACGGGACACATGCTGGTGTAAGGCGGGCACGGCACACCATGAAAAATAGTGGCGGCTGGGAACTGCTTTACGAGGGATGGCTGCCGACCACAGGCTCACTATCCACAAGCCAATGGCAACATTTCCAGGGCCAGCAATTTAAAAAGTTGCGTATTTAGTGTTATGGCCTGTGGGTGGTTGGCTGGGTATTTGCGATTGCGTTCAAATGCCTAGGGTAAGGACATTTGTACTCTGCGCTGGGACACAGAAGTGGATGTGGTCCCTGATGGAGCTTGCGAAGGTCCAGGTGCAGGGCGGAAGGCATCTGGGCCTGCGCATTCGACAGGGGATTGGCCAGCACGTAACTCAGGGGAAGAGGAGGCAGTGGTGTGACCTGCAGACACAGATTGTGGACCCATGCGTTCAGCTCACCTATTAGGGTGCTTTGATGCCATGTGGCGGATCATGCTGGTGGTGGTGAGGTTGCTAGTGTTCACGCCCCTGTTCATTTTTGTATGGCACAGGTTGAAAAAAAGCGCCGGACTACGGAACACCGACCCCATGGCAAGGGAGATTTACGCAAGGGGGACAGTTGTGGGCCTGTTTGTTTTGGGCTGCCTGCTCCCTTTTGCCACCCCACTGCCTCTTCCAACCTGTTGCGATGCTGCAGATATCTCCCCCTCTGTACTGCTGTCCTCACTCAGCTTGCCACCTTCCCAGGTTGGGTCAGTGACTTAATTGTCCACCACATCCTCTTTCACTTCCTCACTCTGCTCCTTCTACTGACTTGTTTACCTAACAACAACCTCAGTTATTGACAACTGTGTCTCATCCTCATCATCAACCTATTGAGACACTAATTACCATTGACTTATTGGCAACTGTGTCTCATCATCAGCATCCACCTTGAGAAACACTAATTGCCGTTCCCCACAGTCATCTTCTTGTGACTGTGGATCCTAAAGAGTTTGGGAATCGGGGCACAGGATCTCCTCATGTCCCTCTTTAAGCAGACTTGTTGAGAGGCCCAAATGAAGGAATGGTGCTGAAAAGAGTTCCTTGGAATATCTGAGTGTGGGATCACTTGTTAGGCATCAGGTAGGTCAGTCTTGGGATTACCAGAAACATGAGGATGTTCATTCTCCCAAACCAGGACAGGTATGGGAAGTCCAAAGAGTCCAGCCATTGAAAGTAGAAGGGGTTTGTAATTTATTTTAAATAAATCAGATAAATAGGGAGTAAGCTTCATCCCAAGGTATGTTAATTGTTGGCTGTGCCAGTTAAATGGGGAGTTTTTCTGGAGGGACAAGAGAGCAGGGAGTGAGAGGCCAACATGTAGCACCTGGGATTTGGAGGGGTTTACTTTAAAGTTGGATAGAGAGTCAAAGTGGCTAAGTATCGAGAGAATGATGTTCACAGCTTTACAGGGGTTAGTTGTAAGGATCAGTAAATCATAGATAAAGTTTGAACTCACTTTCCACAGATAAGCCTCTAATTTTACTTTCTTGTCTGAGAGCTTGCAAGAGGGTCTCCATCGCTAGGACAAAGAGGAGGGGGGAAAGTGGGCATCACTGTCTCGTTCCGTTCCTGATTGGGAATGGAGAGGATAAGATTCCATTGACCGACACGGACGCCAAGGAGTGGGTGTACATAGAGAACACTGCATTGATATAGAGTTCGGGGATCATAAATCTAGACAAAGTCAACTTGATGTAGGACGAGTCTACTCTGTCGAATGCTTTTTCAGCGTCCGTGCCGATCAAGACCAGTGGGGTGGATTTGTGAGTAGCATAGTATAGGGCATTTAAGACTTTTGTGGTGTTGTCTTTCCCTTCACGACACCTGACAAATCCCACCTGATCAGGGTGAATCAAGCTAGGAAGAAGGTCCTGTAATCTAGTGGCAAGCATCTTAGCTAATAATTTAAAGGGTTTCTACCACTTAGGTGTCACATATTTAGCTGTCAGACACTAGCGATCCGCTAGTGTCTGCTCTGGCCAATGATCCTAATATAATTGCTTTTGGGGCGGTGGTTTGGCTAAAAAAACTACTTTTATTAATATGCTAATGAGCCTCTAGGTGCTATGGGGGCGTCATTAGCACCTAGAGGCTCCGTCTACCTTCAGAAACTGCCGCCGCCGAGCGCGTCCCTCCAGCCCGCCCATCTCCTCCTGAATGCGATCCTCCTTGTGAGCGTATGTATTCTGCGCATGCGCAGTGAATGTCTGACCGCTTCATTGCTCAGACATCTCCACTGCGCCTGCGCGATGACGCCATAGTGCTCCGAGGAACAGACGCAGTGGAGATGTCTGAGCAGGGAAGCTGTCAGACATTTACTGCGCATGCGCCGAATACAGGCGCTCACAAGGAGGATCGCATTCAGCAGGAGATGGGCGGGCTGGAGGGACGCGCTCGGCGGCGGCAGTTTCTGAAGGTAGACGGAGCCTCTAGGTGCTAATTACGCCCCCATAGCACCTAGAGGCTCATTAGCATATTAATAAAAGTAGTTTTTTTAGCCAAACCACCGCCCCAAAAGCAATTATATTAGGATGGTTGGCCAGAGCAGACACTAGCGGATCGTTAGTGTCTGACAGCTAAATATGTGACACCTAAGTGGTAGAAACCCTTTAAGATCTACATTCAGTAGTGAAATGGGTCGGTAATTGGAACACACTGATGGATCCTTGCCCTCTTTGGGGATGATTGTGATGGTGGCTCTAGTCATATCAGTGGAGATGGAGTGGTTCGACAAATAGATTACATATGGGTAGAAGGAAGGGAAGGAGGGAGTTTCTAAAAGCCGAATAATATGATAGGGAGGCCGTCGGGGCCTGGGCATTTACCTTTTAGGGGTGTAGTTGACAGCCAATGTCAATTCAGAGATTGTAAATGGTTTTATTAGGGAGTCTCGCTGGGATATTGTAAGGGTCAGGAGTCTGAGGGATTTCAGGAATGAGTTGATATTGGCTCCTCTCCCCTGGGATGGATCTGGGGGTTTAGAGGTAGGTAGATTATACAGTGACTCATAGAAAAGTTTAAAGTGCTCGGCAATTTCTTCTGCCTTGAATAAAAGATCTCCCTGGGGGGATTTGATGCTCTGGACGTGGCGGAATCCCCTTCTCTGTTTGATTCTCTGCATCATAAATATTAATGCTTTGTTACCGTGGGCGAAGAACTTCTTTTGGGCAGACATAAAATACTTGGCCGAACATTCATTCAGAAGGTTCTTCAATTCGGTTCTGAGAGAAGAGAGTTCCGCCAGCTGCTGAGCAAGTAGGGATTGCTTATGGGCTTTTTCTAAAATGTGTATTCTTGACAACAGAGTTGTGTATTTTTTTTTAGATTCCTTTTTAAGGAAAGAGCAGAGGCCAATTAATCTACCTCTAATATAGGCTTTGTGGGCTTCCCACAAAACCTGGGGGGATATATCTGGGGTGTAGTTGGTAGAGAAGTAGTCGTCTAGGATGGAGGAGATTTGGGATTTGTGGTTGGGGTTACCCAGAAAGGACTCATTGAACCTCCAATTAATATTCTTACCCGACCTGGATGCAGGACGAACATCACAGAATACTGGGGAGTGATCCAAGAGAGTCATATCACTAATCTTGGCTGAAGAGCAGGATTGCAGGTGTTCTCTTGAGATAAAGATGTAGTCTATCCTGCTATATGAGTTATTTGCTGAGGAATAGAAAGAGTAGTCAAGTGAGTTAGGATTGAGACAGCGCCAGGTATCCAGTACCCCCAGATTAAAAGGTTTGGTTTGTAGTAATTTGAGAGCTCTTGAGGGGATAGAAGATCTCGTGGAGGAGCTATCTATGAGAGGATGGAGGGCCATATTAAAGTCACCTGCTATAATTAATATCCCTTCTCTGTGAGCTTCTATCAGTCAAAAGAGTGAGGAGAGCCACGTAACTTGGTACTTATTTGCAGCATATACATTAACCAATGTGAATAAGGTCTGCCCTATTAGGCCCTTTAGGAGAAGGTATCTACATTTTAGGGTCCTGGATGTGTGATTTATATTGGAAAGATAGCCCTTTATGAAAGCCAATACTAACCCCTCTCGTGGCGGCACCCCCAGCCCCACAATGGTACCAACCAGGAAATTTGGAGAAGGAGAGATTCGGATAATTGCCATGTTTAAAATAAGTTACCTGGAAGAAAACTATCGAACACCTCTCCTTATTCAAAAGTGAGAGAATTTGGCATCTCTTTGATGGTGACCTGAGCCCTTTAACATTATACGAAACTATTCTAAGGTCATTCATGTTGGGAAGTGAGGGTGGAGGAAGGGAATGCAGAAATTAGTCTGGCCATGCTGATATAATCGGTTGGCGAGAGGGGTGCCACCCCAAGGGGAGGAAGGTTCCAGCAACCAACCAGGAGAGTGGTACCTCAGTCTGATTCCAGACCACCCATGTCTAAGAACAAAAGTGAAGATATAAGGAACATTAACACATAACATATTAAACAGGAGCGTGTGCTGAGCCTAGAGTAGAGAGCAGCACAACTCCGAGTGGGGGTTAAACATTATGCAAAACATTACAGTGATGTATTTTAAGAGCAAGGGAGGTGAGAAGCAAGAGATCAGTAAAAGTAAGGAGAGAAGGAGAAGGAGGGGGGTTATACTGTAACATGGTGTATCACCCTTGTTTAAGATGGGGATCCAGAAAATGATCAGAGGAGGAGTGTCAGAAGAGTGAGAAAGATAGAGGAGTGACAGGAAGAGGAGTAAGAGAAGGCAGCAGATGAATTTGTGGTGGTATTGCCCCAATGGAGGGGTATTGAACCAGCTGGGAGGAGAGCATCTCATTCTCCCATTGTGAGCCATTGTGTTGATTTGGAGTTTCCTATTCTGCCCCTTTGGGGTTTAGGGGTTTGCTGCTTTTCCCAGAGCTCAAGAGGTGGGAGGTTAGGCAGGTTAGCTAAGTCCTGAACAGGGTCCCAGTTCTGCATTCCTAGTGGTTCAATCCCCAGATGCTCAAATACTTGATCCAAGTCCTGGAACGAGGAGATGTTTATTCTGCGACCTTCATGCATAAAAGAGAGTCCAAAAGGGAAGGACCATTTGTACGGGACATTCTTTGATCTGAGACAATCTGTAAATGACTTTAGGGCCCGTCTCTTCCTCAGGGTAGATTGGGCAAGGTCCTTGAATATGAGGATTTCTTGGTCATCCCATTTGACAGATTTTTCTTCTCTAGCTTTGGAGATGACAGCCTCTTAGAGGATTCTCCTGGTCCTCTAAAGCATTATAAAGGAAGTTCATGCTAGATTGTATTGCGTGGAGGTTGTGTTTTACCGCAGTTTGGTGCTGTATGATGCCGATTTGTGACTCCTCCAGCAATTCCTCTCTGCGTCCTATGTGTCGAACGTCCTGCTTGATCGCAAGGAGATCAGAGCTCAGGGGCTCCAAAGCAGATGCCAGGGAGGAGGTGAGGGCTTTTCTGAGGTACGTACGGGAGATGGGAAGGGAGTCTGCATCATCCTCACCTCCGTGAGCGGTATCAGGAGCCTCCGTCTGTTTATGGCTTGCGGTACGCGGCGAGGTCGGCGCCATCTTAGATTCTCTTGCGGCATAGGCAGAGGCCGCTTTTTAAATAAATTTGTCCTTTTCCCCTTCGGTATTAGAGGTTCTGTGTTGGCTGGAAGAATCGCCAGTTTTAGAGCCTCCAATCTTCACCATCCTGGATTAAACAAGCTGAAAACCAAGCTATTTAACTGACGGAGCTACTGCTGCATGCGTCCAGTCAGTTCAGGCGCTAGCTCCGCCCCCCACAAAACAAGAATTTTGTGAACTTATTTTCTCCACGCTGTCTCCCAAATTCATGATGTTATACCGCAGCTGGTATCTCTTTTGTTCTGGTGGGCAGGGCTGCTGGTACTCTCAACCCTTCAGCAGCTCTGGCATGGTGGCAGTCTGTGTCTGCCAGCCTCTACCTCTTCCCAGTGGGCACGATGCACTACTGCCAGAGTGCACAAACCAAATCTTTCAGTGGCATAATGGCTTCACACATGCTGTCCCCCAAAGTAACACACATGCATGCCATAAATGTGTAATGTCTGAGATCTCCACTTATTAGGAAAACGCATTTCTGTGACCCTTGTTTGGCAAGCCAAAGAAAATCCACATAAATAATTCACATGCTCGAAATCGAAATATGCATTGCATATCACTTTACGTGAGGATATTTTTTCCATGGCATCTGGATGGCTGGCAGCCAAGCTAAAGGAGAAAGCAGGCCTAACATTCACTCTGTCCTCTCTATTACAATCAATAAGAGCACGGTGGCTTGGTTGTTCCTATAATGCACATAAACTTTAGTGGAGGATGCAGTATACATACTCAAGCTGTTCTTTCATTTTATTTTCTCCCTTTTTCAGTTGCTGTAAATTTTTGTATTGTCAAATGAGGGTCATGGCAGTGTGTCTTCCAAACAAGTGGATGCTGTAGACATTTTTGACATGCATTTGTCTCTTAGTGTGACAGCATGAAGCTTGCAGATAAGAAAGTGTAACTGTAATTTCTAGGTGTGAGATTTTAATGCAATGTAATGAAATACAGTTCTGGAAATAATGAGCAGGATTTAAAAAAATCATATTTCTGACATTCAGTTTATATGACACATGGTATGTCTGCAATCTTCTAATTGGAGACACAAAGTTATAATAAATTAACTTCTAATTTAGAAATAACTTTTTTGCAAATTTTTCTTAATGCTCGACAAGTGCAGTACGTGACATAATTACACTGAGCAAAAAAAAAACTAAAAATATGAACGCAACTCTTTCGGTTTTGCTCCCATTTTGCATGAGCTGAACTCAAAGATCTGAAACATTTTCTACATACACAAAAGACCCATTACTCTCAAATATTGTTTACAGATCTGTCTAAATCTGTGTTAGTGAGCTCTTCTCCTTTGCCGAGATAATCCATCCCACCTCACAAGTGTGGCATATCAAGGTGCTGATTAGACAGCATGAATATTGCACAGGTGTGCCTTAGACTGCCCACAAAAAAGACCACTGTGAAATGTGCATTTTGATCACACAACACAATGTCACAGATGTCGCAACGTTTGAGTGAGATTGCAATTGGCATGCTGACCGCAGGAATGTCTACCAGAGCTGTTGTTCGTGCAGTGAATGTTCATTTCTCTACCATAAGCCATCTCCAAAGGCGTTTCAGAGAATTTGGCAGTATATCCAACCGGCCTCACAACCGCAGACCATGTGTAACCACACCAGCCGAGGACCTTCACATCCAGCATGTTCACCTCCATGATCATCTGAGACCAGCCACCCGGACAGCTGCAGCAACAATCGGTTTGCATAATCAAAGAATTTCTGCACAAACTGTCAGAAACTGTCTCAGGGAAGATTATCTGCATGCTTGTCCTCCTCATTGGGGTCTGGACCTGACTGCAGTTCGTCGTCGTAACCGACTTGAGTGGGAAAATGCTCACATTCAATGGCATTTGGCATGTTGGAGAGGTGTTCTGTTCACGCATAAGTCCCAGTTTTCACTGTTCAGGGCAGATGCCAGACAGCATGTGTGGCCTTGTGTGGGTGAGCGGTTTGCTGACGTCAACGCTGTGGATCGAGTGGCTCATGGTGGCGGTGGGGTTATGGTATGGGCAGGCATATGCTATGGACAACAAAAACAGGTGCATTTTATTGATGGCATTTTGAATGCACAGAGATACCGTGACGAGATCCTGAGGCCCATTGTTGTGCCATTCCTCCACGACCATTACCATTACCTGTTGCAGCATGATAATGCACAGCCCCATATTTCTAGGATCTGTACACAATTCCTGAAAGCTGAAAACATCCCAATTCTTGCATGGCCAGCATACTCGCTGGACATGTCTCCTATTGAGCATGTTTGGGATGCTCTGGATCGCTGTATACGACAGCGTGTTCCAGTTCCTGCCAATATTCTGCAACTTCGCACAGCTGTTGAAGAGGAGTGGACCAACATTCCACAGGCCACAATCAACAACCTGATCAACTGTATGCAACTGAGATGTGTTGCACTGCGTGAGGCAAATGGTGGCCACACCAGATACTGACTGGTTTTCTGACCCCCCTCCCCCAGTAAGGCAAAATTGTGCACATTTCAAAGTGGCCTTTTATTGTTGGCAGTCTAAGGTACACCTGTGCAATATTCATGTTATCTAATCAGCACCTTGATATGCCACACCTGTGAGGTGGGATAGATTATCTCGGCAAAGGAGAAGTGCTCACTAACACAGATTTAGACAGATTTGTGAACAATATTTGAGAGTTCAGATCTTTGAGTTCAGCTCATGCAAAATGGGAGCAAAACCAAAAGGGTTGCGTTTATATTTTTGCTCAGTGTACATTATTTTTATTCCGGCTCTGAGAGAATTGGTATCTAAAAATACCACAGGAGATGCATCACTCTCCACAGGTTATGTGTATGCCAGCATACATCATTTCTGTGCTTCAATACTTTGTAATGTTTATGACTAGCTACAATGTCAATGCACTTTCCTTATTAAAATAAACTTTTTATCTTGAGTAAAATTTCTGAAACTTCCTAGTTATGGCCGATTGTTGAAAATGTACCTCTCTTTCTAAGATAGCTATGTTATTCGAACAAAAAATGTCAACGATTATGATTCCTGCTTTCATTAAAAAACAATTCTACACTTTAAATAAGACATTAAGAGGTGAACATTTTCAACTTTGTAGCCAACTTTTGCAGTCAACCCTAGCATCCCAATATTTTTTTCCCAAGACTAATAAAAAAAATATGTCACCTTCTCCCTCATTGACATCCCTGTCTCTTTATCGTACACTTCTGACCTTCCTTCCTTTTTAAGCTTTCAAATCCCCAAACAGAGTTTTGCTATTGGACATTAGTCAGGTTAACCTACCACCAACCGACTACAGCTAGGAGATGGGTGGATCCTCTTCTACACCTTGATGTTCATTACAGCCTTGTCTACATTTTCCGTATATATCTCGTTATACATAAGTTAGGTAGTTACTCCTGTAAGGCCTTCCTTTTTTTTATGAAGAGGGTGAAGAAGGATAATTTAGCCACATTTTTTGCCAATCATTTATCATTAGCATATTGAATGTTTATGTTTTTACCTGTGTTCACTATTTTATTGACTTCTATGAAACTCACTATTTATGTGTCCCACTGCTTCACCTAAGGATTCCCAGTTTACTAATACTCCAATGTTATCTACATTATGACATACTTTCTTATGTGTGTCTCGCATAACTTCAGTTTCATTTAGAGCATAATCTTTACTCCTAAGAAGCCCTGCCACATAGCCCGCTCCATATATTCCTTATATGCAAAAGCATGCACTTTGTGTACTGGCTGTGGGTATCCCAATGCATGCTTGTTCTTCTGGCTACAGCCTTGTGTGTAAACTTGGCCTTAGTATAGATGCATTTCTGTTGTGTCTTGGGTTATTTGTGCTCTGGCCTACTGGCTGCAGGGGACTCCATGTATGCTGGTTGCCTGGGGCAACGTCCAGTACTGCAGTCTGTGTGTTCACTTCCCTGTTCATGCAGGCTCACCTCCCTGCTTGGTTAACTTCCCCTGGTCCGTTCCTGGATGTTGCTTATCAGGTTCCCTCATTATGCAGCTATATCTACTAGAGATGAGCGAATTAAAAAAAAAATTGATTCGCAGTTTCGCCGACTTTTTTAGAAAAAATATGGCTCGATCCAAATATATTTGCATTGAATTTCATTAAAAAACTGCTATTTCCTGGCTGCAGAGAGCCTTTATAGTGGTGTATTACACTGTGCCTTGCAGTAACACACATAGGGAGTCTGCTTTGGTAGTGAAATAATGCAGTATGCAGCCCTACAGGGTATTGCGATGGTAAGGTCATGGTTACTTAGGCAAACGAGGGTTGCTCTGGGTTACTCACAGTTTCTTGAAAGACCCTGGGCAGGCGTACAGCAGTGATGGAGAGGTTGGCACAGGAGACCTCTGGGGCACTCTCAGTGTATAGGGACCAGGCCTGATGGTAGATGAGGTGCCCTGGATGTTGCAGGTGTTTAATGTGTCGGGGGCAAGATCCCTTTAAGATTCATGACGCTAGTTCTGGTAACGGTGGCCCTCAGCTCCTCTCTGCTGAAGTGCACACTCTCTTCTGTCTCTACACAGACTCCTGACTACACAACTCCCTTTCCCTGAACAGGACCTGACTATTTATACTAGGGGTTCCTTAGCTCCCTCTACTGTCTAGGAGGAGGAACTACACTCTAACAGGCCTGACACACAGATAAACAGGGAATTTGCACATAAATAACACAGCAATATACATTAAAATGCAATGTAAAATACAATGCCACTGTTCTACAGGAGTAGGAGAACCACGTGGCCCAATTGACCCTTGTGTAGTGCCCACATTTACCTAGTGGGACACTGCAATAATACTGTGAGTCCATATGACATGCAGATGACAGGTGCCGCTCTTAGAATCACTGCATACTTCACTTATTTGGGCAGTCACGGGGCCAAAACTGACCAAATAACTCAAGTATGAACTCAGCCTTACAGGTCGATCTTAGCACCAAGAAGAAGCGCACTCCTTTTACACTGTTGCCAGCTGATTCCACATAGATGTCTACAGAACCTGTTCTATTAAACGCTTATACAAGTAGAGCCCCCCGGACAGAGTGGAGAGGGTGTCAGCAGTAAGTTTGTGTTGACATCACTTATTATTTTGCCCTTCCACTGATCGGTGAGAACAATAACCCACAAAAAACGGATCCTGTCTGTGGAGCATCTGCCTTCGGTCAGCATTTGGTCAGTAATCCATCAGTATTTCTAATGGCCAAAAAATAGGAGTGGATACAAAACAGAGATGACACGTAAACTGAATATTTGGTCAAGAAGGGCATGCTTTGCGGTTTACGAGTTGCTGAAGTGCATGCAAAGTTTCCTGGCCATTTTTAGGATGTCTTGCAGATGGGTGGAAGACTTCAGGATCCCCTTGACAACCATGGCACATGGCTCAGCCCTCCTTGAATCAGCACCAAAGCCATGTTCTTCTCGTTGTCGGTCACCATGGTTCCGATTTTCAGTTGGTGCGGAGAAAGCCAGGATTTTATTTCTTGCTGAAGGATACGGAGCAGTTCCTCCCCTGTGTGACTCCGTTCACCCAAGCAAACCAGGTGCAAAACAGCATGGGGGTGATGAGAGGGGTCGCACATGGCTTGCATACACTACATGCCTCCAACATAATTCTTGGATCTCTACATAGAAAAAATGTATTTGGTGTAAATCGATCAAGGGGCATAGTTGGAGACATTGACTTCACAAGAGATACAGAACAGCAGAGTTTGATATGAAATTAAAAATGTCACCACTGCATAATTCGTCCCATACAGCAAAAGGAGGTGTACAATCACCCATACATTTTAAGAAAAAAAAGCCAGTGTCAAAAAAAAATTTCCCCACTAATTAATTCGGTCCATACAGCAAAAGGAGGTGTACAATCACCCATTATTTTCCCACCAAAAGACTATGTCACATAAAGAATTTCACCACTAAGTAATTTGGTCCATACCACAAAAGGAGGTGTACAATCAATAGTGTTGATCGAGCACCAAAGTGCGGGAGTATAATGGAAGTCAATGGGAGAACCCACACATTAAAGGGAACCTGTCACCTGGATTTTGGGTATAGAGCTAAGGATATGGGCTGCTAGATCGCCGCTAGCACATCCGCAATATTTAGTCCCCATACATCACAAAGCGCCGACATCACAAAGCTGGAGCGCCGTAATCTCGCGATGCATGAGCTAGCGCATGTGCAGTGTCGGCATAGTGTTCCTTCCCTGTGCTGGTATTGGCCTCAGGGAATGAACTGCACAAGCACTAGCTCGCGCATCACAAGATTATGCCCCTCTAGCTTTGTGACGTTGGGGAGCAAGGAGGAAATTCGGAGGATGCGGGGCTGTTCTGGGCTTCTTCACAGTGAGCATGGCTGGGCTCAGAGTCAGAGAACGCTGGACTCCTCTCTCAAGCATGGAGAAGAAAAGACTCATCAAAGGTTAATTTACATATCTAAAAAATCGGTTTTTTTGACACAATAAAAGCACAGAGAGCTATGGGGACTGGATATTGCGGATGTCCTAGCAGCGATCTAGCAGCCCATGTCCTCAGCTCTATACCCAAAATCCAGGAGACAGGCTCCCTTTAAACTAGGCACCCCCTGCTCAAAAGAGGGGAGGGTGCCTGGTTCATAGGAAAAGGTCAGAAATTGATGGAAACACCACCGAAATGGTCCGGGAACAGCATAGGGAGGATGTCTGGATGCATCTTGGACTCCCAGGTTGCTACTGGGAGCGATGTTGTCCGAGTAGTACGCCACTTTTACAAACTGACAATAATATGCGGCAAACCAAAGATTAAATTTTTATTTTAGAGGAAAAATTGTTAGGAAACATTCTTTCCTGTATATTTACTTGTATATAAAGTGCAAGTGCTGCCAAAAATTACAAGAAAAAGGCACTCCGATGCAAACTGTATATCACATAAAGGAGGGTCTCATTCACATTGTGGTACAATTGTTCATGTAGTGGGACTCCTACACTCATAGAGCCTATTCATTAAGTGAAAGGGCTGCCAAAAATTACAAGGAGTCGACACTCCAATGCACCCTTTGTTACACATAAAGGAGGGCATAATACACAGCCTTGAAAAATTATGATTGATGGCCTGCTGGGGACCCTCAAAATCATTTGGAGCAAGGGCCTGCCGATAACCTGGGGCCGATTGTACGTCCCCATAACGGCGACGATCCATTCGGATGTCGGCCCTATCAACTTTCAATGCTATTTTCAGAGCAAACCATGGTGAATATGGGTAATGGGGAATTATTTTTCAATTCTGGAAAGGGAGCCTGAGAAACGGCCACGGCTACCACATCCAAGCAAGGTAGCAATTATCTATTAGGTATAATTAGGTGAGGGCCTGCAGGTGAGCTGACCCTGTAAAAGATTTTAGGTGCGGGCATGCAGATGTGCTAACCCTGTAAAATATTTTAGGTGTAGGACTGCAGGTGAGCTGACCTTGTGAAAGGTTGTAAGTGAGGGCCTGCTGGTAAGCTGACCCTCTAAAAATTATATGTGTGGGCCTGCAGGTGATCTGACCCTGTAAAAGATTTTAGGTGCGAGCCTGCTGGTGAGCTGACCCTCTAAAAAATTATATGCGAGGGCCTTCAAGTGAATTGACCCTGTAAAACATTATATGCGAGGGCCTTCTGTTGAGCTGACCCTCTAAAAAATTATATGCAAGGGCCTGCTGGTTAGCTGACCCTGTAAAACATTGTAGGTGATGGCCTTCTGGTGAGCTGACCCTCTAAAGAATTATATACGAAGGTCTGCAGCTGAGCTGATCCTGTAAAACATTATATGCGAAAAATAAGCATTTTGATATGATGGAGGAGGAGAAGGAGGATGAGAAAAGAAAGATTCAATTATATACCCTTGTTTGTGGTGGAAGCGGTGCATAGGTATACAGTGTATTCCGTACATTATAAACAACACATTTAAAGTGCCTTTATGTTCATCAGCTTTCCTCTGGTGGATTCGAGAAGTCATGGTCAATCCAGGCATTGTTCATTCAACCTGTCAGCATTTTCAGTTAACAGGCGGATACGCTTATCTGTTATAATGCCACCAGCAGCACTAAATATCTGCTCAGACAAAACGCTGGTGGCAGGGCAGGCCAGCACCTCCAAGGCGTAGAGTGCCAGTTCGTGCCGCGTGTCCAGCTTGGACACCCAGTAGTTGTAAGGCACTGAGGTATCATTAAGGACGCTGACACAGTCTGCTATGTACTCCAGCATCTTCCAAAAAAATTCCCTCCTTGTGACGCTAGGCCACGCATCAGGGTGAGGGTGCTAGGGTGCTGGTGGGGTGTCATGAAACTGTCCCAGGCTTTGGAGAGTGTTTCTCTGCCTCTGTTGGAACTGCTGTGTGTGCCCCTTGTCTCCCCTCCTTGGTTGGCCAAGGAACTACGGACTCCATTGTCAGATGGAAATTTTTAAAGCAATTTTTCAACAAGGATCTTCTGGTATTACACCATTTTGCTCGTCCTCTACACCAGAGGAATGAGAGATGAGAAGTTCCCTTTGTAGCAGGGGTCGAGAAGGGTAAACAACCATTAATCCGTGCTGAAAAAATTTCCTGAGATCCCTTTTTACACCATAAGCTTCCTTCTTGTTAACCTGGACATGGAAAAAAGGTAGATTCACCATAAGCTTCTCCCCTAATCCACACAACCCGTAGAATACCAAAGGGTCGCAAGATAGTGAAGCACTTCCTCATTCGTTTAAGAAAAAACACATTTATTGTACTCACAAGCACCCACTTGCAAAAGGCATATCACAAAGATAAAATCACCATGCTGCCCGACCTGGGTTTTGCAATTATGCTTCGTCAGGGGCGTCTAGCATGCCTCAATAACACAGATGTTTTAAATCCCTAAAAACAATCCCAGCCCCACTAGATACCTCCCACATATCAGTATCAAAACATACAACAGTAATACAAAACAGATAATATAATACATACCTATATCTATACGGAATCATATCGTTATATTCAACCTCTACATTCCTTTATTGCACTAATTCCCTTATCTTCCCCGAACCTCTAGAAATAAATTCCTACGGTTTACTCCTCCCTTAATTCATAAAACCGTCACATGTCACGTGTCATAAAACATAAAAAATGGTCTTGAAACACATAGTGTGTCCTTACACTTTAGGCAGGCTCACCAGAAGAATCCAGGAGGGCTGCGGTTTGTGGGAGTGGAGGTTGTGAAGGCACCTATATGAGGGGGGGGGGGGGGGGGTCCTATTGTGAAGATAAAATAAACGTGAAGTCGAATGGATGCATAAGTTGGGCACCTTGCATCCACATGGATTGAATATAGAATGCGATATCAAACAATGTATAGTTTAAGGTTTTAAACAAAAATAGTGTTACTTTTTCTTTGCTGCCATGGTTGAATAAGTTTAAGGACCTTTGGGTAGGTGGAGTCATAATAAGGATTGGCTATGATTTCCCACGTGTTTGGAAACATGTGACATGTTACGTAGGAAATAGGTTTTATAAATAAAGGGAGGAGTTAACCGTATGAATTTATTAATGGAGGTTCGGGGAAGATAAGGGAATTAGTGCAATAAAGGAACGTAGAGGTTGAATATAAACATGTGATTCCGTATAGATATGGGTATGTATTTTATTATCTGTTTTGTTTTACTGTTGTATGTTTTGATACTGATATGTGGGAGGTATCTAGTGGGGGTGGGATTGTTTTTAGGGATTTAAAACATCTGTGTTCTTGAGGGCATGCTAGACGTCGCTGACAAAACATTATTGCGAAACCCGGGTCGGGCAGCGTGGTGATTTTATCTTTTTGATATTCCTTTTGCAAGTGGATGCTTGTGAATACAATAAATTATTTGTATTTAAAACGAATGAGGAAGTGCTTCACTATCTTGCGACCCTTTGGTATTCTACAGGTTGTGTGGATTAGGGGAGAAGCTTCTGTTTAATCAATCTTTTTTCCATGTCCAGGTTAACAAGAAGGAGGCTTATGGTGTAAAGAGGGATCCCAGGAAATTTGCAGTGCGGTCTTATACAAGAAACACAGGATTATATGGTGACTTTGACCCATATCACTCTCTAGGACCTGCAGTGCCAATAGTCCAGGCAACGTAACAGAGACTTTTTTTTTCTTTGGCTTTAACCAGTAATCCATGTTGTCCAAAATGAGTATAATGACCGGGTAACAGGAAAGGCAGCCATGTATGCCAGAGTACCAACAGGCAAGACTTTGCTGTCATCATCAGGAGGATCACTCTCAATCTCCTCATCCTCTTCTTCCCACCCATGCTGAACAGATGGAACTAAACCTCCATGGGTACTACCCTCTGTTGCGAAGGCAATCATCTCCTGCTCCTCATTCTCCTCTTCCTCCTCTTCATCGTCCAATTGACGCTGAAAAGATGAACTGAAGGTGGTCTGGTTATCACCCTGTGTAATGTCTTCCCCCATTTCCACCTCTTCCATATGTAAAGCGTCGGCCTTGATTGTGAGCAGCGAGCATTTGATTAGACACAGAAGTGGGATAGTGGGATGTTACACTGACAATAGCATTATCGCCGCTCACCATCTGTGTTGATTTCTCAAAGTTTCATAAACCTCACAGAGGTCAGACATCCGTGCCCACTCCTCGATTGTGAATGGCAGAAGCTGACTGGAAAGGCGATGACCACGTTGAGCTGGTATTCCACTACTGCCCTCTGCTGCTCAGAAAGCATGGCCAACATGTGGAACATCGAGTTCCAGCGCACAACAGTCAGTGAGCTGGAAATTGCAAGCGCTGCTGCAGAGTTGCCAGACCGGCAGAAGCTCTAGATGACTTTTGGAAATGGGCACACACGCGGCGCACCTTCACCAGTAGCTTAGGAAAATTAGGGTACGTTTTGAGAAACCACTGAACCACAAGGTTGAACGCATGGGCTAGGCATGGGATGTGTCAGAGCTTTCTAAGCTCCAAAGCCGCCAACAAGTTACAGCCATTATCAGACACAACCATGCCTGTTTCTAGGTTGAGTGGCGAGAGCCACAGCTCAGTCTGGTCTCTTATCCCCTGCCACCGCTCTGCGGAGGTGTGCTGTTTGTCCCCTAAGAATATCAGCTTCAGTGCGGCCTGTTGCCGCTTCCCCACTGCAGTGCTACACTGCTTCCAGCTACCGACTGATGACTGACTAGTGCTGCACGTGGATAATTCGGAGGTGGAAGTGGAGGAGGAGGCGGAGGAGAAGTGGGAGTTGGAGCCACTAACTTAGGTGGTGGCGGAAACCCTGATGGAAGTAGGGCATGCAATCCTTGGTGCCGGCAGCACCTGTGCCATGCCAGGGTATGACTCGCTCCCTGCCTCCACAACATTCACCCAGTGTGCCATCATAAAAATGTAGTGTCCCTGGCCAAATGCACTTGTCCATGTGTCAGTGGTTAAGTGGACCTTTCCAGTAACTGCGTTGGTCAGGGCACGTGTGATGTTGCGGGTTACATGTTGGTGTAAGGCGGGCACGGCACACCTTGAAAAATAGTGGCAGCTGGGGACTGCGTAAAGCGGGGTGGCCACCGACATTGGGCTGCGGAAGGCCTCAGTGTCCAGAAGCCTAAATGGCAACATTTCCAGGGCCAGTAATTTGTAAAGCTGCGCATTTAGTGCTATGGCCTGTGGGTGGGTATTTGCGCTTTCGTTCGAATGCCGGGGTAAGGACATTTGTACACTGCGCTGGGACACAGAAGTGGATGTGGTCGCTGATGGTGCTTGCAAAGGACAATATCTGATAGCGCAGACCTCACACACATATAATCACAATACAATCCGATCTTATAACGGTAACATTAAATCTAATATTTCCCTTTTAAAGATGTAACAACTTTTTTAATTTTTTGTAGTGGATTTTTTAAAAATTATATTTGCATAATAAAAAAATTGTGATTATATGCTTTCATCTTTATCCTTCAGTGCTTTCTGGAGCGGTGCTATCCATGGACCCGGAAAAGGGTTGAGAAAGAGGCCATACTACGCTCTGTCCGGGCTGAATTAAAATTAAAAAGTGGTATCTGGCATGACCACAAGGAAATTCAAAAAAGTTTGGCGACCTGAAGCGCCTACACCCAGATCGGGTCGAAGAGTATAGTAAAAGATTATGCCCAGGTACAATGCTTACATGAATTTTGTATCTCTCTCTACAACACTCAGTAATGTATATATTCAGTTATGCTGCTAATCCGTACAGATGTAGTATGGTTAACACACAACCTCTTAACTAAAATTTCTTGACTCACCACGTAATCTTGAAACAAAAGCCATTTTATGAAATAGCTTAACGCATTTAATTGCATTAAGTTTACATAACACGTCTCATAAAGCATGTGTGTCAACTGTACTACATCCGTATTTCATCCTTCAGGTTACATCATACATCTCTACCTCGCTGAGATTGTATATATATATATATATATATATATATATATATATATATATTTATACACACAGCGCGGTACTGATGTATGATGTCACCGGATGATTTCATACATTTCACACACGCATAAATATATATAGGTATTTTTGATTATATCTACATAAACTGCAAACATCATTCCGTATTCTGGTCAAAGTCCCCGACCATTACATACACCCCCCACGCAATTTGCATGGGATACAAGAATATAAATATATATATATACAATCAGGTCCATAAATATTGGGGCATTGACAAAATTCTAAAAATGTTGACTCTATACACCACCATAATAGATTTGAAATGAAACTAACAAGATGTGCGTTAACTGCAGACTGTCAGCTTTAATTGGAGGGTATTTACATCCAAATCAGGTGAACGGTGTAGAAATTACAACAGTTTGCATATGTGCCTACCACTTGTTAAGGGACCAAAAGTAATGGGACAATTGGCTTCTCAGCTGTTTAATGCCCAGGTGTGTGTTATTCCCTCATTATCCCAATTACAATAAGCAGATAAAAGGTCCAGAGTTCATTTCAAGTGTGCTATTTGCATTTGGAATCTGTTGCTGTCAACTCTCAAGATGAGATCCAAAGAGCTGTCACTAGCAGTGAAGCAAGCCATTATTAGGCTGAGAAAACAAAACAAACCCATCAGAGAGATAGCAAAAACATTAGCCGTGGCCAAAACAACTGTTTGGAACAATCTTAAAAAGAAGGAATGCACCGGTGAGCTCAGCAACACCAAAAGACCCGAAAGACCACAGAAAACAACTGTGCTGGATGACCAAAGAAATCTTTCCCTGGCCAGATCAAGAACACTCTCCAGGAGGTAGGTTTATGTGTGTCAAAGTCAACAATCAAGAGAAGACTACCAGAGTGAATACAGAAGGTTCACCACAAGATATTGGGGAGCCTCAAAAACAGGAAGGCCAGATTAGAGTTTGCCAAACAACATCTAAAATAGCCTTCACAGTTCTGGAACAACATCCTATGGACAGATAAGACCAAGATCAACTTGTACCAGAGTGATGGGAAGAGAAGACTATGGAGAAGGAAAGGAACTGCTCATGATCCTAAGCATACCACCTCATCAGTGAAGCATGGTGGTGGTAGTGTCATGGCGTGGGCATGTATGGCTGCTAATGGAACTGGTTCTCTTGTATTTATTGATGATGTGACTGCTGACAAAAGAAGCAGGATGAATTCTAAAGTGTTTCGGGCAATATTATCGGCTCATATTCATCCAAATGCTTCAGAAATCCTTGGATGGCGCTTCACAGTGCATATGTACAATGACCCAAAGCATACTACAAAAGCAACCAAAGAGTTTTTTAAGGAAAGAAGTTGAATGTTATGCAATGGCCAAGTCAATCACCTGACCTTAATCTTCACTTGCTGAAAACAAACCTGAAGGGAAAATGCCCCAAGAACAAGCAGGAACTGAAGACAGTTGCAGTAGAGGCCTGGCAGAGCATCACCAGGGATGAAACCCAGCGTCTGGTGATGTCTATGCATTCCAGACCTCAGGCTGTAATTGACTGCAAAGGATTTGCAACCAAGTATTAAAAAGTGAAAGTTTGATTTATGATGATTATTCTGTCCCATTACTTTTGGTTCCTTAACAAGTGGGAGGCACATATGCAAACTGTTGTAATTTCTACACCGTTCACCTGATTTGAATGTAAATACCCTCAAATCAAAGTTGACAGTCTGCAGTTAAAGCACATCTTGTTAGTTTCATTTCAAATCCATTGCGGTGGTGTATAGAGCCAAAAATGTTAGAATTGTGTCGATGTCCCAATATTTATGGACCTGACTGTAAGTGCAACGCTGGATGGCAAATATATTTTTATTTTGCCACTAATACATGGCAAACAGGGCTATAGAATATATCATTGCACTGCTGAACGGCAATTAGGCTAATCTTTTTCAACTTTTACACTATGCAAAAGGCTTTATGACATATAAATGCAATGCTGGACAGCGAAAATATTTTTATGTTGCCACTAATATATGGCAAATACGGCTGTAGAATTTATGACTGCACAGCTGAATGGCAATTAGACCCTAATTTTTTCTACTTTTACACAACACAAAAGGCTTTTCAACAGATTGTGCAACGTTGGATGGTGAATATATATTTTTTGCCACTAATACACGGCAAACAGGGCTGTTTAATATATCACTGCATATCTGAACGAAATATAGGTCCTAATTTTTTTCTACTTTTGCACTACACAAAAGGCTTTTTAACAGATAGGTGCAATACTGGACAGCGAATATATTTTTAGTTTGCCTCTAATACACGGCAAACAGTGCTGTAGAATATATCGCTGCATAACTGAATTGCAATTAGGCCCTAATTTTTTTCTACTTTTGCACTAGACAAATGGCTTTTAAGTGCAACACTGGACGGCGAATATATTTTTATTTTGCCACTAATACACGGCAAACAGGGCTGTGGAATATATATCTGAACCACTCAAGGGCAAACAAGACATACTGTAGAAATATTTCCTTGTAATAAACCCTGTTAATGGCTGTATCAAAAAGCACTTGCACCTCAATAACAGGAACGGTTTGCTGGAATGACAGAGCTGTATATTGGCAATTTGCATCCCCAGTCAGTGCACCAAGATGTAATAGGATTGTTCCTATTACCCAGTCTGTAACCTCCCCTACTGAGCCCTGTTCTACACAAATGCTGTGGAACGATTCCTCCTTATCATTTCCCTGCACTCATAAATAGTTTTTGCACCACAATCAAGTCTTTCCTATCACTGTCCCTAGCGCCTGCAGACATCTCTCCCTGCACTAAGTACACTAGTAAGTGGCAGAATCTAAGATGGCTGCCACTATTTATTGGGCTGTGACATCACAGGGCTGGCTGCTGATTGGCTGCATGCATGGTATTTTTGGTGATCCTGCCTTCCCAGAGTTCCTTTCTTCATGTCCTCACACATGCAGCAGCCATTTTAGGAAAAAATAAAATTTGTTACCACAAATCGAATTTCTCTTGAAATTCAGAACTAATTCCACTTTGTCAGCTTCAATTCGCTCATCTCTAATATCTACCTATGAGCTGTGGGGCTTGGGGTCAGTCTATCTTCTGTCCTGTGCCTTACTGGGTGTAGCCCCTTGCTGCTGACCCATATATTTTTTTTTGCCATCTGCCCTTGTTTGTGGTGTCACCTGGTAATGCATTGTAGTTATTGCCTTGTCTGATCTGCTGTACATGTTCTGTGATGTTGTTGATGTTATGTACCTGTCCTGTATGATGTTTATCTTATCCTTGTCCATGCTTTGCCTGTTCTTCTTTACCTGTTCTCTGTCTGGATCCTTGTCTGTCCCATGTCAAGCCTGACGAAGGTACGCCGAAACGCGCGTTGGGGTAACGCCATCCCAGGTATCCAGGTCGCTGTCATTTTTGGTGAGTCCACTTTATTACATCTTCTGTTTTGGCTTACTGTTATATAGGTGGGATATAGGTCTAGTGGGTTCACACTACCGCCTCGGTTGCGGGTTGTTGTGTGTGGAATACCTCCTGGTTACTACCCACCATACTTATGTTACTCTGGTAATTGCCATGCTTTATACTGGGACTCATGCTAATTGTATTAATGCTTATTCATTGCTGTGATTCTCTTTGCTGACACTGTAGAGCTGGGATGGCATCTGTGCTCCCTACTTCCCTTGTTTTATGGTATTTTATCATCCACTGATTGTGTAAATAATAAAGTATATTATTTTTCACCATTGGACGTTTATGAGCTTCAGTTTCTTCGTTTTTTCCTTGTATATTAAAAGCTTGTCCAGTTACATTGGAATATTGGGAAGTCTATTCTCCATATAAGCCGCACCATTGTGTGCATACCTAATTGGCTATTGACACCCATGGTTGTGTTTTGTTTTCCATGTCTAGCCTAGCAGTGCTCTAACTGCGTCTGATAACTTGGCAGTGCAAAACTGCTTCTGATTCTGCCTATCCTTTGTCCAGCCTGGCAGTGCCTACTGCTTTTGATCTAGTCCGTCCCATGTCTGTCCTGCAGTACCTTACTACTCCTGTCCCATGTGTGTCCTGCCTTCGTAAGAGGGCCCATGGGTTCTCCGGACGGAGAATTTCTAGTCTGTGTGCAGATCTGCCTGAGACCACCATGCTTCCATTCTGCTTGGGGTCCAGGCATCTGCTTCTGTGCTGGTTCCCGTTTGTCTTGTTGTCTGTTCCATGTCCTGTGTTTGCTTGGGTCCCAGTTTTGTTGTCTTTCCTCTGGTGGTTTCACTAGCCTGGTTCTCTGCATTTAGGGGCCAAGTGTACTGGGACCTTCCTGGAGGTGCGGCCTGTGAACCCTCAGACCAGTTCCTCCTAGCTCTCCTCTCTCTGGGCTTTTGCTCTGGTCCTGGCTCTTCTCTCTCTGGGTTTTGGCTCTGGTCTGAACTTGGTTCTGCACTTGGTTCTGTGGTAGTGCTTCCACTATTCCCTAACCTGCTTACTGTCATGTGTTTTTATTACACTTGTAATAAAGTTATCTGTGGGTCTTTGGTCTGTTTAGCCTGTGTCCTGTTTGCATGACGTCCCAGAGGTCTGCCTTGGGCCTCCAGGATGTGACACTTGGTTGAGATTGTTCATAGTATAAAGTTTCTCCAGGCCCAGATAATCTGACATGGTCTTTGCATACCTCAACACTGGTTAAAAAACACTGGTTAAAAAAGAGAATCAATGCCTGTTTTATCTGAAGGCTGTACCAGTATGGAAAAAAAAAAGGCAGCTGAGAAGATTATTAAAGCTTTTTTTTTGCCTAGAATTGAGAATGTGGCTGAAAAACAGGTGGCTCATAAAGCAAGAAGTATTATTGGGGATTCATTGCACCCCTGCCACAGTCTGTGTAATCTTTTCCCATTAGGAAGAACGTTTGCGATGCAACAAAAATCGGTATATATATAGTATTTATCCATCAGCTATTAGATTTTTAAATAATGAGATGAATTGGTAGGGCCTTTATTATTTTGTATTTCTATATGTATTGTTTTTAGGGTGCCTTCTCTTTTAACTTGAATTGTATGCTCATAATTTTGTTTCCTGTGCTTCTTGCACAGTGAAATGACAATAGTTTCTCTTGTCTTGTCTCTCTTGGCTTGTGAGACCTCCAGTACATTATGATGACTCTGCAATTCTTTTCATATGGATGAAATATTTTTGGAGTTAATCAACTGTATTTCAGATTCTTTCATTTTTCAAATGCATCACCTTAACATCAGCGTAATGATACTGTGCAATATTGCAGAGGCTTTTTTGCATATACAGTATGTATCATTATAATTTTGATTTATATGTTTTATTAAAGATTATTTTATTGAGCATTCAAATTAATTTATATAGTATATTCCCCAGAACAGTTTAGATTTTCTTTTTTTATATTAAGGGATGTGAATTATTGATTACTATTAAGCCTTCCCACTTGTACCATGTAAACAGAGACTTAAAATATAATCCTCTGCTAATAAATACCAAGGTATGTTAAGAGTTTTCCTTTTTGATCTTTAACATGTTGAATAGAGGTTTTAGAAGACTGAAGGTAATTAAAAAATGCAAAGCCAACCACACATGTCCACTAAATGCTTTTTAAATTGAATGTAACAAAGATTACACATCTTGAATTTAAATTGTAAAAATGACAGACCTGAGCATTATTTTAAATTAGATAAAATAAATTAAAAAGGAAATACAGGGAGAGGGTGTCATTTGTGGGATCACAACAAAGAACTGTCTATGATATAATTTGTGTACTATTTTCTTTGGATTATTAACATAAATTTGATTTTTGTACTCTATTTTTCAGTCTAAATTACTGAATTCTTTAAAGGGGATGATCTGTGATTTTTTTTTGGGTGGCTGATTGGTGGCAGATTTGTATGCATTTTTTTAGGTTAAAATGAGGAGTGAATTCAAAGAAGAGAAGTAATAGCTTTCCCTAATACTTTTTCTCAACTTTTATGATCTCCACCTGATTTTAGCTTCAAAATCTGAATAAAAAACCTGACCGTGTAGCTGGACTTTTAGTCCAACATTGTTATTGCTTTTTTACCCTTTTCAGCACCATATTACTCCACTACTCCAAAATGCCTGCCATTTCCAAAGAGTTTGATCTTTAGTGGTGTATTTATATGCATACATTTAAGGTAAGTATGCTTCCCTTCTCAGGTCTGCCCCAGTGGGGTGTTTACCAAAGGTGCACAACCCTATTACTGCTTAAGATGGGGTGGCCTAAGGGTACTTTCAGTATTGTGGGGGGTGGCAAGTAAGCATATTAAAGGAAATGTGTAATCATAAAATTATCTATTGTTTAAATCAAGTTTTTATGTTTAACATATTTTTAAAATAATATTTGATGATGTTATTTTAAATTTTCTATGCCAATATCTATATTTAAACAAAAACCATAAAATCCTGCAGTTTTCACACTGACAACTAAACCTAATAATAGGCGTCACTTCTTGGTCTGTACAGATCACTTTACTGCAGTTACCTGCTTATCCATGCACAGAGGTGATATCATTACATGAAGGATTAAAATGACAGATAAGAGAGAATACACCATTCACAATATATAACTGTAAAAGCTTATATATTCTTTCCTTGTACAATGACCTCTGCACAGGCCACAGAGCATGTCTAGAAAACTCTCCCAGAGATGTAAATGAGGTCGACTCCTGACCATTGTGTCTATGACCCATGTGGCTGCCGTAAAGTAATGTTCTTATGCTGTTAAGAACAGCTCAGGCAAAATGGCTGCCCCCATAATCATGTTCAGGAAATAGAATTAAAAAATCTGCAATCTGAAAATAAAGAGATTGGAAAAAAAGGATATGTGTCACTGGTTTTAACTGGCAGAAAATGGTTCCACATTTCCTTTAAGTGTGAGTCAATTATATGTTCCTCAATTTGTACCGGGAGTTTTTTAAGCAGATTGGGTCACACACCAATATTTGACTTGCTCAAACAAGGTAGCTTGGTTATAATGTTTTAAGTCTGAAAGGATCACACCCCCAATTTCCAATTTAGGTCATTGCAACAAATTGAGTTTTGAAATATAAACTCACCCAGATAAATCTGAACATTTTCGGGGTAGTTGATTAAAGAATGTTTGTTAGTAGTATGAATAGCTCTCTGCCTTATCAGTGTGGAGTAGGTGATCTAGTCAAGACTGATCACCCTATCAGAAGCAGCAGATAAACAGAATAAATGGAATAAGACTGGCACTCAAGCATATGTGAACCATATGGGGCAATATGGTATTCTTGAAAGAATACTGGTCTGCGTTGTTTATGCCCGCTAAAACATCATTTATTAAGGGACTTTACATGCGGTTCAAGAGAGGGACATAGTCATCGATACTTCTCTCCCATTTGTAGGCACATTATCACTGTGTACTCATGCCACATGCATATATTACCTTGTGCTACTTATATATTGTTTTTTTACAGCTCTGGATCCTTTTAGAGTCGATATATAGATTTATATTTTCATTTTATTAATATATTTTATATGTGTATTCAGCTCTTTATTTGAGACTTTCTCACGGATCATATATCCAATAAATTGTCATTGCCCCATATGGTTCACATATACTTGAGTGCCAGTCTTATTCCATTTATTCTGATTAAACAATGTGTTAGTTAATGGCATTGCTATGGTATGGAATAGGTACAGTATTGTCATGAGAATTGATATATTAAAAAGAGTGATTTTTCCAGCCCAGAAAAGTGGGCTTATAGCATACAAATGCATTTTCTAGATTATGGAGTAAAGGAGGGGTTTAAAAGTTGTCTGCGAATTATGCAGAGCTAGGGATATTATGGAGATTCTAAGGTATTTTATACAATTGGCTTTCCATTGATAGGGACGGTCAGTGAATATCATTGATTGTACTTTACGTAGAATGCAGGTTAAGAACTTGTTTTTTTTGTCATTTACAGTATTTTGTAGTATGATAGGCTATCAGGGATGTTTCAGGGCTAGTTAGGATGACAATTAGGTTGTCTATGTAGAGACCGATTTTGAGTTCGCCTTGAGATTAGTAGTACTATAGTATGTACAGCTTTGGCGAGTGGTTCCATAATCAGAGCAAATAATATGGGGACAAAAGGGATGCCTGTCAGGTTCCATTGCTTATGGTGATAGATTGTGAAAGAAAACCTGAAGTGTATACTCTGCCAGAGGGGTTAGAAGCATGATTTACTATAGCAGGTGTGGCAGTGGAGCTGCCAGAGGGCCACATGACAGCCATTGAAAGGATGTATCTCACCCATAGGAGCCTGGGTGAGAACATAACAGTCCCGGCAAAGCATGGAAAGGGGGTGTTGTTTAATCCAGGAGTGTGTCACCAAGGGGCCCAGCCTTGGTGGAGTAAAGGCCCTAGATATAGATGGCCACTAAACTAGTTGGTGGACACCAAGCTACTTCGCTTAGCATGCTCCAGCTAGTCCAGGACGGGCTTTTACTAGGAACAGGCAATGTGTTGGGTGGGTGCCTGTTCCCCATGCTCCTCTCCGGGATTTAAGAATATGCCTATGTCCAGGGATGCTATTTAATCCTGTTGCTGGACTTGGGTGGGGCTCTCAGTCTGAGGAAGGAGCAGGCTGTGCTAAAGCCTGTGGGAGCTGAGACCCTCTGACCCTGTGTGGGGTAAGCACTGAGTTTTTTGGGGGAGCTGGGTGGTAGACCTGGATCCTGCTAGAGAGGGACTATACTGTTTAGTCAGTGGCCAGACGGCTGAGGATTTGTTTTGATTTATGTTTTGGTTGCTGTTTGTGCATGAAGACTGCCAAATAAATGCACTGTTTGGACACTAAAGCCTTTGTCTGGAAGAAGTCTGTGAGAATGACACCTGAATAAAAAGACAATTCCTTACATATGGTGTCGGATGCAGGCAAGTTGTCCAGGAAAAAAGGAAGCAACAGCCGGTTGCTATGGGCAACGACGAGACAGCAGGTGCTGCTAATCTGGACACCTCTACTGTGTTTGCAAGAAGTTGCTGTTTGGAGATTTAAAGAGCCAGAGGCCCAGTGGAAGAGAGACACCTGGCGATTGTGGTCTCAAATTAAAGTGGACTTTTTTGCTGAGAAAGTCTGTTGCTATGGGGTGGATAGAGGATCTCACCGAGCAGCTGGTGCAAGCCAATCTGGAGCATGAAAAGCTCAGGGAGGAGGCTAAACAAGAGCAAGTAAAGTGGAAACAGGAGCATAAAAAACTCATGAAGGAGTTGGACAAACAAAGAGCAGTCCTATCCTAAGGCGTTTCCCACGGTAACAGTTGTGCTGAGGAACTGGGCAGTGACCTCGTGCCAAGGGAAACCTATGGGAAGAGAGTGAGATAGAGAGCGGTGCGGCTCTCAAGAGTTCCAGTGTTTACGGCCAGTGTGTACCGAGTCCCAGAGAGGAAGTGCTGAGGTGCCATAAGACCGTTGCTGGGAGAAACCAACCATGACAGCATTCAGCTGTCCCACAACAGAAAGAGTGCTGCTGGAGATGTTGTCAAGTGGGAAAGTGTGCTCCTGATTGTCCTATGGTCAAGGGTCAGGTGACCAGGAATCAAAGGCTGCATATTCCTAACATCCAGGAGAAGGATGGTGACAGCTGTGGAGCTGTCCATATAGCACTTGAGAGCACGGAACCTGTGATGACAACATTTAAGAGCATTCCAGTTATTGCTTGTATAGCAGATAATGTGACAGTGAGCCTACGCTGCTGGGCCGGAGGTGTTGAGACACAGGGACTAGAGACTGCGCCTGAAAATGTACAACATTGTGGTGCATGGCAGTTCAGTCCAGGCGGTGTTGGACGCAAGGTGCCAGGTGAACCTGAGTATGTGCCAGCTTGGTAGCTGGGACCATGTGATGGACATGGACAGGCGATAGCAAGGACTATCCTGTGGTTTGCACTGAGAGTGAAACTCCAGTGAGAACTGGGACTTATGAACTTGAACTTAAAATACTCTCATGCCTGAGGGAATGTTCGGCCTGTAATTTCCCGTTGTTCTGGGGAAAGGGAAACACTTCTGCAGAACCTGAACCTATCCCTTTAAATGAGAGTGTGACGGAGATACACATTGCACACAGTGGTGTGAGTGAAATGACCATTGAAAACAATGGTGCAGATAAGGTGCAAGGTAATTGTACCAAGTTTACAGAACTGTATAATGAAAATGTGATGTCATATGAAATATGTGATAATAATGATGTGCTTTTCCCGCAGCAGGCTGTGATTGGGCAAGAAGCTACCCCTGGTGGTAAAAATGTAATGGATGCAGAAATGCTGATAAATGTTGAGGGCATACAGCTGAGAGAACCCACTTTAGACAATGTTGTGGGGCTAGAGTATGTACCACCCATACCAGAAGTAGATATGCAGTATCCATAGGGTTCTATGGTTGCTGGGGAAATGTCCAAGGTGGGGAATAGCTCATGTGTGCCCCTAGAGGTCAGGATTAATAATGACATGAGCAAAATATGTGACATATGTGCTGTGATTGATAGCAACTCAGAGAGTGAGGCTACCATGTCAAGACCCTGCAAAATTCAAGTAGTCACTAGTGGCTACCTGACGTGACGAGAGCTGAGTGGGGAGACGGCAGCCTAGTGTCTGAGGCCTATATCCAGGCAGGGGTAAATGACCTGACACGTCAGTACAGTTGCAATCCTGAAGATTTCTCTATCTTCACACTGTCCCTAGATATAATAGAGAAGGGACTAGCTGTCTTCACAGAGTCACCAAAGAAGACTCCAGTAGACATAAAAAAAGTTCTTAAAGGGACCCTGGGTGTAACCCTCACAGGGTGTCCAAAAGAGAATGGTGATACTCCTACATCGTCTGCAGCAGAGCAGAGTGAAGAGGAGGCCCTATCCTGGGCTCAGTTTCTTGAAGAATCGCTTAAGGAGCCAGATGACTGTGAGATGGCTCTCCTAGAGCCTAAACAAATGGGTGAACATCTGGAGGGATCGCCAGAAGACGACGAGTCTGGTGAAGATCCCGGTGTCCCCAGTACCTCCAACCTTGATGAGAAAGAGGAGAAGGAGTTCAATATGGAAGTATATGATGCCGTGTCTGAGAAGGCTAGCAAAGTAAATGAAGACTCCAAAGGGGACTCAAAGGCTGAAGAAGCTAAGGCCGATGAGATGGAATGGGCGAAATCTTCGGATGTTCCAGAGACCAAGGATAAGGCAGAAGAGGGGTCTGCCGAAGTGGGGGGAGGCACTAAAGAAGCAGAAGACCCTGAAACTGAGCCCAAATCTGAAGAAACCACTGCTGAAAAAGAAGCGAGCGGGGGCAAGCATGCTCTCCTGAAGTAGCACCTCAAAGCCAAGGAGAAGTGGTCTGAACATGACCATGACTGGGAGAAACTTTCCGAACAGTTCAGTCAAGAGCTGCAGCAGTCCAAGAAAGGACATGAGGAGCATGAGATAGTGGGAGCCAGAGATAGTTGTGGGAAATTCCTTACAAGTGTCAGTTGTTGGTAGAGAAGGTGTTCTAGATATTGAACGAGATAAAAAATTATATTGGTTCTGTCTGGAACTTGTTTGCCTGATACAAATCCTACCTGGGCACAGTTGACCAAGGAAGGTAAAGTATTACATAATCTGTTTACTAATAACTTTGCATATAGTGTATCTTGACATTGGTGTTTAACAGGTATATGAAACAAATATTGGATGGGGTGCTCGAATCTTTGCACAGCTTAGGTAGTTATACTGGCCAAAAGCATTTCTTTAGGCAATGATCAACGTTAGTGTTGATCTGCTCGGGTGCTCGGGGGCTTGGGCCGAACACATCAGGATGTTCGAGTGCCCGAGTATAATGGAAGTCAATGGGAGAGCCCGAGCATTAAACCAGGTACCCCCTGATATGAAGAGGTGAGGGTGCCTGGTTCATAGGAAAATGTCAGAAATTGATAGAAACACCAGCGAAATGGTTCTGGAACAGCATGGGAGGATGTCTGGATGCATCTTGGACTCACAGGTTGCTGCTGGGAACGATGTTGTCAGAATAGTATGCCACTTTTACAGACTAACAATAATACGCACAAAACAAGAAAAAATAGATTTTAGAGGAAAAATGTATAGGAAACATTCTTTCCTGTATATTTACTTGTATATAAAGTAGGTTTCTGCTAGGTTTACCGTGGTTGACCAGACATAATCCTAGCATAGACTGGCAAGCAAGACAGATCGGTAATTGGAGTAATTTCTGTATAGACAACTGTCTCGGCGCATCACTTTCTGTGGTATCCACTAGGATGTTACCCCTGTTTCTTTCTGATTTTTCTGACGTATTCTCTGAGGGTGGAGATCAGGAGTTACCCTCTCACCGAGAGTATGATTGTCCGCTCAGCCTTTTTCCCGGAGCTAAATTGCCAAAGTCTCGGTTGTATAATCTTTCCCAACCCGAAAGAGTAGCTATACGAGAGTATATTACCGAGAGTTTGGCAAAATAGTTTAGAGCTAAATTGAACGTGTTTAGAGCTAAATTGTATCACTGTCGGTGAGTCTTATCCCCTTCCCTTGATCCCAGATTTATTCGATCAGATTGTCGAAGCCAAGCTGTTTTCCAAGTTGGATTTAAGCGGGGCTTATAATCTGATAGGAATCAGGGAAGGGGACGAATGGAAGATGGCCTTTAATACCCCTGAGGGCCACTTTGAGAACTTGGTCATGTCCTTTGGGTTGACTAATGCCCCGACGGTCTTTCAGCACTTTATCAATGACATTTTTAATCATTTGGTGGGGAGGTTTGTTGTTGTTTACCTTGATATACTAATTTACTCGCCCGATATGGAAACTCATCAGGATCATTTAAGACAAGTATTACTGATCCTCCGGGAGAATAAGTTATATGCTAAGTTAGAAAGATTTGTGTTTGCTGTTTCGGAGCTGCAGGTTCTGGGTTAACTTCTTTCTTCCTCAGGTTTTTGTATGGATCCCAAAAAGGTCCATGCAGTATTGGACTGGAATCGACCTGAGAATCAGAAAGCCCTGGTGCGGTTTTTGGGGTTTACTAAATACTATAGAAAATGCATCCTGAATTATTCTACTGTTGTCAAGCCTTTGACCGATATGACCAAGAAAGATGTGGATTTCTCAGTCTGGTCTGAAGAGGCATTATATGCTTTTTCTGCAATAAAGAAATGTTTTGCTTCTGCTGCCATTCTGGTGCAACCTGATATACCTCCGCCTTTCATTGTGAAGGTTGACGTGTCAGAAGTGGGAGTCGGAGCAGATTTGTCGCAGGGTCCTTCTCCTGGCAAATGGCACCTTTCTGTTTAAAAAAAGAAAAGAAAAACTCTCTTCTGCTGAAAGAAATTATGATGTTGGTAATAGAGAGTTGCTGGCCATTAAATTGGCCTTTGAAGAATGGCGTCATTAGTTAGAAGGAGTGATTCATTCCATTATGGTAATTACTAATCATAAGAATCTGTCTTACCTGCAAACAGCGAATAGTGATGAGGGCAGGGACAATATTTGAATTTGTGATATTTCACGAATATTTGGATGAATATTCGCCATATATTCGTGATTTAGAGAATTCGTTATCTCCAGTCATTATTTTCTTGATTGCAGAAATCGGCAATTGAAAAATGTGTGATAATAATTTGCATTATGAAAATTTGCAAACAACACTACTCCTAAAGTCAAAGATATTGCAGCCTTCTCATTGGCCCACAAGCTAGAAGCAGAGAGGGATCATGTGTACTGATAAAAAAAAAATCTCTCATAGTCGAAATTATGAATATATATCACTATATTCAAAATATTCGCGAATTCTTGAAGTGCCGATATTCGTGATAAAAATTCGCAATTTGAATATTCACGATCAACACTATCGGCGAAGCGTCTGAACCCAAGGCAGGCCAGATGGTCATTGTTTTTTACCAGATTAAATTTTGTGGTCACTTATCGCCCTGGGGTCAAAAACGTCAAGGCGGATGCTTTGTTGTGTAGCTTTTTTGGGGGGGGGGGGATTCGGAGGATCCTGCTCCAATTTTGGCTGATGGGGTGGTGGTTTCCACCCTGTATCCCTAACTTGAGGCGGAGGTGTTGGAAGCTCAAGGTGAGGCACCTGATTCCTGTCCTCCAAGGAGGTTGTTTGTTCCTTCTGGGCTCCGGCACAAGGTGCTCAAGGAACATCATGATACTGTCATTGTGGGACACCCTGGGAGTAGATCCACTGTGGATCTTATTTCCTGGAGATTCTGGTGGCCCAGTTTACGTAAAGGTGTGAAGGGTTATGTGACAGCCTGTGAGACCTGTGCACGTGCCAAGGTGACTCATACTCGGCCTTCAGGATCTCTTCTTCCTTTGTCTATTTGCCAAGTTCCTCTGGGAAGACGGTGATTTTGGTGGTGGTGGACCGCTTCAGTAAGATGGTGCGCTTTATACCATTATCAGGTTTGCCCAATGCCAAAACTCTCGCTCAGGTGTTTATTGATAACATCCTGAAATTACACGACATTTGTTTCCAGGATCTGGAGGGCATTCTGTACTCATCTGGACAAACCCTTAGTCGAACGGACAAACTGAGCGCACTAACCAGAATCTTGAAACTTTTATTTGAGGTGTTTTGTCTCCGAGAATCAGGAAGAGTGGTCTTCATTTTTGTCTTTGGCTGAGTTTGCCTTAAATAACCATAGACAGGAGTCCACTGATAAGTCACAATTTTTTGGTGCATATGGGTTTCACCCTCTGTTTGGTACCTTTTCTGGGACTGAGTCCTCTTGTATACCTGAACATTGTCATCTATCTGGCAGAAGATTCAAATCAATTTGAAAAAAATGGGCGAAAGATTTAAAGGTATGGCTGACAAGAGACGTATGACTGGCCCGGTCCTTTGTGTGGGGGATTTTGTGTCGTCCACTAAGAACATTAAGTTGAAGGTACCCTCTTGGAAGTTGGGCCTAAGATTTATTGGTCCTTAACTCCTTCCAAGATCTCTGCCATTATTAACCCGGTTGCGTTTCGTCTCGAACTTCCGCAGGCTTGGACGATCCATAATGTGTTTTACAGGTCTTTGTTGAAAAACTATGTGGAACCTGCTTAACCATGTCTCTTGCCACATTCTCCTGTCTTGGTAGATGGTAATCTGAAATTTCAGATCACTAGAATAATTAACCTCGCATATTCTTCGTGGTTCCCTTCAGTACCTCGTACATTGGAAGGGTTACGGTACAGAAGAAATAATGTGGGTTTCGGCGACTGATGTCAGTGCTAGTCACCTTCTGAAGGCATTTCACAGGGCACACCCGGATAAGGTCAGTCCTGGGTGCCCAGAGGTCACCAGTAGAAGGGGGGGGGGGGGTAGTGTCACTGCCTGCCCTGTGAGAGATCTGAGAAGATCGGATAGACTTGCAGCACGTGAGTCTACCTGATAGGTCTTTCTGTGTTTCCCTTCTGTTTGTTGTTGTGGGCAGGATCCCACCCTCTCCACAGGTTCTGCTCGTTAGCTGTTTAAGAGGCTCGATTTAAGTCTGCCTCTTATTGCTGACTTTGCGGTTTATATTTTTCTTCTGGAGTTCTATACAGGTTGTTTGTGGATCCGCTACTTCCCGCTCGTCTCAAGCTAAGTCCTCCTGTTCTCCCCTTTGTGCGTGTGTTGCTTCTAGGTCTCAAGGAGACACTGGTCCCTTTACGGTGGAAGGTACTGGCTGTCTCATTCCCCACTTCATAAGTTAGGGTTTGCTTCAGTGTCAGCAGGGCTTAGGTTCCAGCGTATGAGTTCGTTCACCATCAGTACTTGCTCATACTGTCAGCAGTCAGGGAGATGCTCAGGGATTGTTAGGAGGTTATCACTTCCTCCTCCCTAGCTTTAGGGCCTAGTCTGTTTACCTGTTGCTGTTTGTTTACTTTGTGTTCCTCTTATCCCTGCTTGCCGTGACAGCCTACTGGTGAGCTGACCCTGTAAAAAATTATCTGCGAGGGCCTTCAGATAAGCTGACCCTGTAAAACATTTGAGGTGCGAGCCTGCTGGTGAGCTGACCCTGTGAAAGATTTTATGTGCGGGCCTGCCAGTGAGTTAACCCTCTAAAAAATTAAATGCAAGGGCCTTCAGGTGAGCTGACCCTGTAAAATATTTGAGGTGCAGGCTTGCTGGTGAGCTGACCCTGTAAAAGATTTTATGTGCGTTCCTGCAGGTAAGCTGACCCTCAAAAAAATTAAATGCGACGGCCTTCTGGTGAGCTGACCATGTAAAAGATTTGAGGTGTGGGCCTGCTGGTGAGCTGACCCTGTAAAAGATTTTCTGTGCGGGCCTGCTGGTGATCTGACACTCTAAAAATTATATCCAAGGGCCTACTGGTGCGTTGACCCTGTAAAAGATTTGAGGTGCAGGCTTGCTGGTGAGCTGGCCCTGTAAAAGATTTTATGTGCGGGCCTGCTGGTGAGCTGACCCAGTAAAAGATTGTAGGTGAAGGCCTGCTGGTGAGCTGACTCTCCAAAAATTATATCCGAGGGCCTGAAGGTGAGCTGACCCTGTAAAATATTGTAGTTGAGAGCCTGCTGGGGAGCTGACCGTCTAAAAAATTATATACGAGGGCATGCAGCTGAGCTGACCCTCTAAAAAGTTATATGCGAGGGCCTGCAGGTGAGCTGACCCTGTAAAACATTATATGTGAAGGGCATATATGCGAGGGCATTATATGTGACAAATAAGCATGTTGATATGATGGAAGAGGAGGAGAAGAAAAGGAAGATTCAACAATATACCCTTATTTGTGGTGGAAGGGGTGCATGGGAATACAGTATATTCAGTACATTATAAACAACACATTTAAAGTGCCTTTATGCTTAACCGCTTTCCTCTGGTGGAGTCGAGAAGTAATGGTCAATCCAGGCCTTGTTCATTTTTATAAGAGTCAACCTGTCAGTATTTTCAGTTAACAGGCAGATACGCTTAAAATCGAATATTCGTAATTATTCCAATTAATCGCGTATTGCGATTTTTTCTTTTAATAGTATTAGGCAATGTTCCTTTGACTAATTGACTATGGCTAGGCTAATATGTGTATTTTACGAAATTTCGTAATATTGCTCTAATTCGCAATATTCTAAAAGACGAAGTTAGAGCAATATTACGAAATTTCGTAAAATACACATATAGATTGTAATTTAGCTAATATAGTGCTATAATCCTTTTTTTTTCTCAATTTTTTTTTGCCTCTTCTGAACTTAAGTTTTGTAAAATATGTACACTATTAAAAAAATTACTATAGCAGTATATTAGCTAAATTACAACCTTCGCAATATTGCTCTAACTTCGTCTTTTAGAATATTCATAATATTGCTCTAACTTCGTCTTTTAGAATATTACGAATATTCTAAAAGACGAAGTTAGAGCAATATTAAGAATATACGTAAAAAGTTGAAATCGCAATTCGATTATTATAACTTGAATTAATCGGATTGTGATTTCAACTTAGCTAAGTTAGCACTGCTATATTCCATATTAGGCTAAAATTAACGAATATGGAATATAGCAGTGTTAAGTTGAAATCGCAATGCGATTATTATAACTTGAATTAATCGGATTGCGGTTTCAACGTAATTCTCAAATCCGACAGTACATTCTAGTATATGGAGACGTTCCCATGGTGCTCCATGAGCACGGAAGTCGGCAGAAGCGGCAACGGGCACTGACTGGAGCAGCCAGGAAGCCAGGAATCCAAAGGACAGGTAAGAACAACTTTAGGGAAGTGGGAAAGAAAAAAATCTAACAATAAAAAAAAACCACTAATATTCGATTTTGCGAATATATAGAACAATATTCTAAATATTCGCGAAATCTCAAAGTTGTGATATTTGAGAAAAAAATTTGCAATTCGAATATTCGCGCTCAACACTACTAAATACCCGCTCAGACAAAACACTGGCAGCAGGGCAGGCCAGCACCTCCAAGGTGTAGAGTGCCAGTTTGTGCCACGTGTCCAGCTTGGACACCCAGTAGTTGTAAGGCACTGAGGGATCATTGAGGACGCCGACACAGTCTGCTATGTTCTTCCAAAATGTTTCCCTCTTTGTGACGCTGGCGGAGTGTCATGAAAACTGTTTCCCTCTTTGTGACGTGTTGCCCTGCCTCTGTTGAAACTGCTGTGTGTTCCCCTTGTCTCCCCATCTCGGTTGGCCAAGGAACTACGGACTCTGCCGCAAGCATTGTCAGATGGAAATTTTTAGAGAAATTTTTCAAGAAGGATCTTCTGGTATTGCACCATTTTGCTCGTCCTCTGCACCAGAGGAATGAGGGATGAGAAGTTCTCTTTGTAGCAGGGGTCAAAAAGGATGAACAACCAGTAATCCGTGTTGTCTAAAATGCGTATAACGCGCGTATCGCGGGAAAGGCAGCCTAACATGAAATCATACTAGATGCCAGTCCTCTGCTCTGACCCAGTTCCCATAGAAAGATGGTACTAGTAATATACGTCAATAGCGTGTGCTGGGTGTATTATTTCAGTGTCAGTGATATATACATATAGCTACTGAAACTCTTAGCCAGATGAGGGCATGTTGCAATTTGTAACCCTCTAGTGAGTCTGGCTTGAGCGTGTATAAGAAGCACTAGGGAAAAGAACAAAGAGTGCAGTACCTAATTCAAGCTCGGCCATCCTAGAGACGCTGATGTGCTGCTGCTGACACATGCAGCGTCCACCGCCGGCTCCTCTCCAATGACAGTCAGATAGTTCCCATTAGCGCCTTTGCTCCTGATGAAATGTCTGGTTGAAAAGGGACATAGAAACGCATTGAGCATTTTAGGGCATTATGTTCTGACAGTATAGCTGGTATTAATTTTAGGAAGTGCAGGGAGAATAATTCTGCGTGTCAACACATTAGCCAGTGGGAGCTTGAATTAGGTACTGCACTCTTTCCCCTAGCGCTTCTTATACACGCTCAAGCCAGACTCACTAGAGGGGTACAAATTGCAATACGCCCTCATCTGGCTAAGAGTCACAGTAGCCGTATATATATATATCGCTGTGACACTAACATGAAGTCAGCTAAGTGTGGCAAAGTACCAACAGGCATGACTTCGCTGTCATCATCAGGAGGATCACTCTCAATCTCCTCAATCTCTTCTGCCCACCCATGCTGAACAGATGAAATTAAACTTCCATGGGTGCTACCCTCTGTAGCGGAGGCAACAGTCTCCTGCTCCTCCTCCTCTTCATTGTCCAATTCACGCTGACAAGATGAACTGAGGGTGGTCTGGCTATCACCCTGTGTAATGTCTTTCCCCATTTCCACCTCTTCCACATGCAAAGCGCTGTCCTTAATTGTGAGCAGCGAGCGTTTGAGTAGACAAAGAAGTGGGATGGTTAGGCTGATAATAGAGTTATCGACGCTTACCATCTGTGTTGATTCCTCAAAGTTTCTTAAAACCTCACAGAGGTCAGACATCCATGCCCAATCCTCGCTTGTGAATAGCGGAAGCTGACTGGAAAGGTGACGACCATGTTGTAGCTGGTATTCCACTACTGCCCTCTGCTGCTCACAAAGCCTTGCCAACATGTGGAACGTGGAGTTCCAGTGCGTGCTCACGTCGCACAACAACCGCAATTCCCAGCGCTGCTGCAGCGTTGACAGACCGGCTGAAACTGACAAGGAATTGCGGAAATGTGCACACACGCAGCACATCTTCACCAATAGCTCAGGCAAATTGGGGTAAGTTTTGAGAAACTGCTGAACCATTAAGTTTAAGACATGGGCTGGGCATGGGATGTGTCTGAGCTTGCCGAGCTCCAAAACCGCCACCAAGTTACAGCCATTATCAGACGCAACCATGCCTGGTTCTAGGTTGAGTGGCAAGAGCCACAGCTCAGTCTGGTCACTTATCCCCTGCCATCAGCTTCAGCACAGTCTGTTGCCGCTTCCCCACTTCAGTGCTACACTGCTTCCAGCTACCAACTTATAACTGACTGGTGCTGCAAGAGGATAATTCTGAGGTGGAAGTGGAGGAGAAGGCGGAGGAGGAGAAGTGGGGTTTGGAGTCACTAACGTAGGTGGTGGCAGAAACCCTGATAGAAATAGGGCCCGCAATGCTTGGCATCAGTAGCACCTGTGCCATCCCAGGGTACGACTCGCTCCCGGCCTCCATAAAGTTCACCCAGTGTGCCGTCAGGGAAATGTAGCTCCCTGGCTGAATGCACTTGTCCATGGGTCCGTGATTAAGTGGACCTTCCCAGAAAATGTGTTGGTCAGGGCACATGTGATGTTACGGGACACATGTTGGTGTAAGGCGGGCACAGCATACAGTCAAAAATAGTGGCGGCTGGGGACTGCGTAACGAGGGACAGCCGCCGACATCAGGCTGCGGAAGGCCTCAGTGTTCACAAGCTTAAATGGCAACATTTCCAGGGCCATTTGGAAAATTGCACATTTAGTGCTATAGCCTGTGGGTGGGTGGCTGGGTATTTGCGCTTGCGTTCAAAAGCCTGGGGTAAGGACATTTGTATGTTGCGCTGGGACAGGGAAGTGGATGTGGTCGATGATGGTGCTTGCAAAGGTCCAGGTGCAGGACGGGATGCATCTGGGCGTGCATCTTCGACAGAGATTTGCCAGAACGTAACACAGGGGAAGAGGAGGCAGTGGTGTGACCCGAAGACACAGATTGTGGACCCAAGGCGTTCGTTTCACTTATTACGGTTCTTGATGCCTTGTGGCGGATCATGCTGGTGGTGGTGTGGTTGCTAGTGTTCACATCACGGCTCATTTTCATAATGCACAGGTACAAACTACTATTCTTTTGTCATCCGCACTTTGCTCAAAAAAGCGTTATACTGCGGAACATCTACCCCATGGCAAGGGAGATTTCCGCAAGGGGTTTCTCCGTGGAACAGTTGCGGGCCTGTGTGGTGTGGCCTGCCTTCTCCATTTTGCTACCCCACTGCCTCTTCCAGTCTGTTGCGGTGCTGCAGATCCCTCCCCCTCTGTACTGCTGTCCTTGCTCGGCTTTCTACCTTCCCAGGTTGGGTCAGTGACCTCATCGTCCACCACCTTCTCTTCCTCACGCTGATCATCCTCCTGATTTGTTGACCTAACCACAACCTCAGTGATTGACAACTGTGTCTCATCCTCTTCATCAACCTCTTGAGATAGTAGTTGTGGTTGACTCATTGGCAACTGTTTCTCATCATCATCCAACTCATTAAACACTAATTGCCGTTCACCACCGTCATGTTCTTGTGATTGTGGATGTTCAAGAGGTTGGGAATCAGGGCACAAGATCTCATGTCTCTCTTCAAGCATGCTTGGCGAGAGGGCCAAATCAAGTAATGGCGATGAAAAGAGGTCCTCGGAATATCCAAGTGTGGGATCACTTGTTTGACCAGACTGGTGGGAGGAAGGAGGATCAGGTTGAGGATTGTGTTGACCAGACTACTGGCTACTGAGACTGGACTTGGTGGAAGACAGGGTGATACTTAACCGACTGGAAGCATTATCTGCTGCAATCCAACCGACCACCTGGCTGCACTGGTGTGACTTCAAGAGTGGTGTCCTGCACCGCCCTGCAAACTGGGACATGAAGCTAGGAATTTTGGATGATTTTTTTTATTGTGCTCTGTCAGCAGGCACTGTTTCTCCGTGCTCTGGGCCACGGCCTCTATGTGCACCATCACCATCACGGCCACTTCCCCGTCCCTTACTGCTCACCTTCTTCATTTTAAATGTGATATATGCTTGAAAGTATGTCACACATACAGTAGCAGAGGGTTTGGAAGTGTACAGTATGTGCATGTTACAAAGGTATTTGTGATGAGGAAACGTTATACATGACAGGTACCAGAGGTAATGTCACAGTTCGCAGTCTCTATGAAAAGAGTGTACTGGATGTCACTGATATTTTAGGGATGCGCACAATTTGCACAGAAGATGTGGTGCGAATAATATAACTGTCCGCAGCAGTCTATTACATGGTATATTGCGCAGGATGCACTATAAATATATATTTCTGCTATCACATACAATAGTCCCTAAAATAACTTTTGGGTCTCTGAATGTTTTTTTGTATAAAAATCTTCCTATTACACTCCCTACACTGTTTGTCCCTTCCTATGCACAGCTCTCCCTAACACTCAGTAATTTAGCTCAGGTTGCATTACAAACATATATTGCTGCTGTCACACACATGTTTTTGTACAAAAATTCAATTCAATGACACTCCCTACACTCTCTGTCCCTTCCTATGCTCAGCTCTCTCTGACTTTGAATGAGCCTAACACGTGTCATCGGGAACTATATAGCACCCGATGAGTTCTGGCCAGCCAATCACTGTAATGCCAGTAGGCAACTTGGCTACTGGCATTACAGTGAGCGCAGTACTTACCTGCACGTTTATTGGCTGCTTACCAGCCGCAAAACGTGCGGGGAGGAGACTCGAGCATTGAGCTCAAGCACATGCGGTACTCAGCCGAGTACCGCCATGTGCCGAGCATAGCAATGCTTGAGCCAAACTGGTATTCGGCTGAGCATGCTCGCTCAACACTAATCAATTTTGCTCTTCTGCTACAGACAACGCAGCTGTCGCTCCTGTCATCCAGGGCTCTTTTTATTTTTTCTGCCATGCGCTGTGCCGTGACCTGATGCCACACAGCTTGAGGTCACAGAGACGGACGTCCTGCACAACACAGTGAGGGGCCGAGAAAGACCAGGAAGTGGTGAGTACATAGCCCTGGGGCGCTGCATTCACCGCTTCCCTGTCCTCCTGAACTAATGAGCACTTCCATATGTTCACCATTATAAGGGTCGTAAGACTGCACCAGCTATACAGTACATCCAACTATGGTTAAAACTCTCATTGACAACTTGAGTCAGAATTATGAAGGTGCTATATCTGCTCCAGTACACCGCAAACTGACAAAATTATATTTGCTATTGCGACATGCCAAGCAGCCTTAACAGCAAAAATGTATCATTTACAGAGTGATCTAAACTTTTTGCGCATTGATATTAACATGATATAAAGTCGGTGAAGTGAAGGATTCAGCTCATGTGACTTCTGAATTAACTAACTCACTACAACAAGTCAAGATTTTTCAAGCCAGGGTAGAGAATGCTGAAAATCGCAACAGGAGAAAAAATATCCATATACTTGGCCTCCCAGAGAGGACTGAAGGCTCAGAACCAGAGGTTTTTGCTGAAAGCTTGATACATTTGCTCCTTTCCCCACTAAATCTTTTGCAATGCTTTGTAATTTAGAGCACCCACAGGATGTCCACTAAACCTTTATCAGCTGGCTCACCCCCAAGACTATTTATTATGAATGAGTTGAGAGAATCGAATCCAACAAAGGGAAATTCGATCTGAATTTTAGGTAAATTCGATTTGCTGCATTGCCGAATTTCCTCGTGCTTCTTGGTAGCGAATCGATTTAACCTTAAATAGTGTAAAAAACAAGAAAAACATACTTACCTACTCCATTTGCTTGTGACAGGCCAGCTTCCACCATCTTGATTGATGATCTCGGCCTGAAATCCTGTACGTGATTACTTACCTCTTCTATTTGATTGTGACAAGCCAGCTGTTGCGATCTTGATTAAAGATCTAGCGTAAAATCTAGCGTGGCCCATGATGATGTCATATGTCACCGTGCACAGGATTTCGTGTGAGATCTTCAATCAAGATGCGGAGGCCAGCTCATCGCCATCAAATGGATGAAGTAAGTATGATTAAAAAAAAAAAAATTTTATCGCCATTCAGGGAAAATCAATTTGCTACCACAAAGCACGAGGAAATTTGGCTCAATGCTAATTGCAACTCACAGAATGGAGTTGCTGCAGACTCGCAGAATCCTTGAAGTTTGCCTTACAGAGTCTGAGTGTGCCTTTATCTCATTCTCTGATCCTATTGAGGATTATCAAGAGATATGGTTATCCCTTAAGGGAGGCCATACTATCCACCTAAAGGAATATGCCCAGAAACGACTTATGACTAAGAGACAAGTTATTTTTTCAGAAGGGGATAAAAATGTGAAAGCCCTTGCGTGCTTAGCTAGGACAGAAACCCCCCAGACAGTGGTGGCAGCTATCAAGTCAGAGTTTTGTGATATAGTGACTAGACCGGGTGCTATTTGCTCCCAATTTGTGAACTATTATACCATGTTATATATATCCACCATTTCATATTCTCTGAGCTAGCAGCTTATCTTAATGGGATCACTTGTTCAGGGAGGACCGACTGACGCTTGATTCTTCTATTTTGCAGGTAGAAATTCAGGAAGCCATTTGCTCCATAAAACCCCTGATCCGAATGGGATCCCTGCTGAGTGGTGTAAGCTTTATGTGGAAGCTATTAGTTCATGCCTTTGTAAGCTTTTTGCATACTCCTGGGATGCCATGTCTTTGCCATCCTCTTTTTATGAAGCCACTATACTAGTGATCCATAAGTAGGGGAAGCCACCTGATTAATTAGGTTCATATTGACCAATGTCCTTCATTAACTTGGATGCCAAAATATTGGCCAAAGTTTTGGCATTGCACTTGTCGGATGTCATCCTGTACATTGTTGGGCTAGACCAATCTAGCTTCATGCCAGGAAAGACCATTGACATTGATCGTATTGGCATTAGGACAGATGCAAAATGTCCAAAATGTCAGATGGAGCCAGCAGATCTAATACACATGATATGGCAGTGCCCAAGTTTAGATGGCTTCTGGTCAGATGTAGTAGAGCTTATACACAGAACCTTCCTAATACGGGTACCTCGTGAGCCGAAGATTCGTATTCTAGGGTATATGTCCGAGATTGGTGCTGATGAAATAGATAGCATAGCGATGGGAAGACTACTCTATGTAGCCAGGAAACTCGTAGCATTACACTGGATACAAGCATTCCCCCCAAGATTGGAGGAGTTCCGGAATAAAGTAAACACAATGCTAACATATGAGAAAATGGTATTTACGTGGTTGCCCTAAAAAAATCGAGTAGAGCATGATAAGTCATATGTGATAGATCAATGCTGAAGGGTGAGGGTTGGGGGTGGGTAGTTGGGTATGTTGGTGGTTATGCTAATTGGTGTTACTTACACGAAAATTTTATTTAAACTCTGTAAAATACTGTTCTTTGTATTCATCTGTACAAAATGTCTCTGTATTTGATTTTATGAAAATACCAAAATTGATTTACAATAAGCTATTAATAATAAAAATGATCTGATTTTAAAAAATACAGTGCCCATGTGGGAAACAGTACATCGGAAAAACAAAATGAACACTAAAAATAAAGAGTAGCTGAACACATCAACAACATAAAAAAGGTTTTGAACAACATTCTTTGTCAAAACCCTTTAAAGAACATCACAATAAAGATCCATCAATACTGACTTTTGCGGCCCTAGAAAGAGTTAAAAAAACAGTGGAGGGGAGGAAACCATATTACACATATGTCATGGTTAGAATCGAGAAGAAGGTTTGAATTCAATACACTACTACCTAATGGACTTAATGCAGAAATGGAACTACCCTTCATGGACAGGAAATCGAGATCAGGCTTTGTTACCACCTCGATCTCTTCTCTGTGGGAGGTCCCCACCCCTTTTCACCTGCAAAGAGAAATGATTAGATTCTACGTATACCAGTATCTTCGTCAAATTCGAATATCTAACATAACAGTTGTCAGGTGCGATGCGATTAATAGGCTTAATAATTAATAGTAATTATTCGTGTGAACAACAGTGATGGGAAAAATAGAAATAGGGAGGTTTTTATTAAGTTACATTTTCTGTAACACAAAATTTATAATATTTGAGTTCTTCAAAATGCATCGGGCCTAATAAATTATCTTTCTATGATTTGATTTAGCTTCAGAGGAAACAAATATTCATATTCGTTTTAACAAATACAGAGTCAAATATTCTACATCTTCGTGAATTCTCGAAGTTACGATATTCGCGAAAAATATTCGCTATTCGAATATTCGCGCTCAACACTAATCACCAGTCAGTGTGGTTTACTATAAGTACAGTGATTGATTCACACCAAGCAAAAACAAAAGTTTTAGATTTTAGAAAAACTGACTTTTCTAAAATTAGATTAGTGGTATACGAGTCCCTATCAGATTGGAACAGTTTCAATGGAGTCCAGGAGAAATGGGACTACTTAGGCTACTTTCACACTAGCGTTCGATCGGATCCGTTCTGAACGGATCCGATCGTAATAATGCAGACGGAGGCTCCGTTCAGAACGGATCCGTCTGCATTACATTAGCTAAAAAAAGCTAAGTGTGAAAATAGCCTGGGACGGATCCGTCCAGACTTTCAATGTAAAGTCAATGGGGGACGGATCCGCTTGAAGATTGAGCCATATTGTGGCATCTTCAAACGGATCCGTCCCCATTGACTTACATTGTAAGTCTGGACGGATCCGCACGGATCCGCACGCCTCCGCACGGCCAGGCGGACACCCGAACGCTGCAAGCAGCGTTCAGCTGTCCGCCTGTCCGTGCGGAGGCGAGCGGAGCGGAGGCTGAACGCCGCCAGACTGATGCAGTCTGAGCGGATCCGCTCCATTCAGACTGCATCAGGGCTGGACGGCTGCGTTCGGGTCCGCTCGTGAGCCCCTTCAAACGGAGCTCACGAGCGGACCAGCGAACGCTAGTGTGAAAGGAGCCTTAAAAGTGGCACTAATAAAGGAAAAGGAAAATTGCATTAGGCTTGTCAGTAAAAGCAAAGAAGGAAGAGACCACTGTGGTACTCAGCAGAAGTGGCCAAAATCATTAACCCTTTCACGTCTGCAATCTGTATATATACGTGATAGCTGCACATACCCCGTGCAGCTACCACGTATATATACGTTCTGGCAGCTCTTTAATCCAAGCGCTGCAAAGCGCTTGGATTAAAGCTTCTGCCCCTGCCCTGTATGCTGTCACGGACAGCATACAGTGCAGTAATGCCGGCAAGGGACCAATCAGAGTGGCCCCTTGCCGGCAATCGATCCGATTGGTTAGTCTGTGCAGACTAACCAATCGGATCGCGGCAGCGTTAAAATGCCGGTTTCTGGCTCTGATCTGCGCTCTGCAGATCAGAGCCTAAAATCGGTAAGGTGTCCTCGTGCCCCCCGATCCTCCAAGCCTTTGGTGCCCGCCTTTGGTGCCCCTCTGTGGTCCCCCCCCATCTGTGCCCCGCTGACCTGTGCCACCTCTGCCACGCCGATCTGTGCCTCCTGCGCAGCTGCGCTGATCTCCTTCCTGCCCTGATGCGGTCCGCCCCTTCCCCGCCCCCTGCATTAATTTTCTGGCCGCCCCCCCGCCCCCCCCAGCGCTGCCCCCAATTCCCCATTCTGTGTGCGATGGCGGCGGCTCCATTCCTGAGCCGCTGCCATCAGCAGAGAGTGTCAGCTCTATGCTGACACTCTCCTGTAACCCCATAGATGCTGCGGTTGCGGCATCCATTGGGTTAACAGAGGGAGGGGGCTCCCCCTCTCCACCATCGGGGCTGCAGCGCTGTGATTGCAGCGCCCGATGGTTGCCATGGCAAAGGCGTCCAGTGCTGCCACCTACAGGCAGTCTGGAAGTATTATACTTTGCAATGCAAGAGCATTGCAAAGTATAGTACAACTATCAGCCCCACTGGATCTTCAAGATCCAAGAGGGAACTGATAAAAAAAAGTGAAAATAATAAAAGTAAAAATAAATCAATAAATAAATAAAAATGTAAATAAAAAAAAAGACATTGCCTTTTCCTATAAAAAAATGAAAAAGTTAAAATAAAATACACATATTAGGTGTCACCGCGTCCGTAACGACCGTCTCTATAAATATATCACGTGATGGACCCCGTCCGATAAACATCATAAAAATAAATTTAAAAAAAACAGTGCCAAAAAAGCTATTTTTGTCACCTTACATCACAAAAAGTGCAACAGCAAGCGATCAAAAAGGCTTATGACCCCCAAAATAGTACCAATCAAACCATCACTTCGTCCCGCAAAAAATGATACCCTATTTAAGACAATCGCCCAGAAAATAAAAAAGCTATGGCTCTCAGACTATAGAGACACTAAAACATCATTTTTTTGGTTTCAGAAATGCTATTATTGTGTAAAACTTAAATAAATAAGAAAAAGTATACATATTAGGTATTGCCACGTCCGTAACGATCTTCTCTATAAAACTATCACATGACCTAACTCCTCAGATGAACGCTGTGAAAATAAATAAATGAAAACTATTCCAAAACAGCCAATTTTTGGGTCACCTTGCCCCATAAAGTGTAATAATGAATGATCAAAAAATCCTATGTACCCAAAAATGATACCAATAAAAACCTCAACACTTTCTGCAAAAAACGAGCCCCTGCACAAGACGATCGGCAGAAAAATAAAAAACATATGGCGTTCAGAAAACCAATCCAGCACAATCTGCCTTCCAAAAACAGTATGGCATTCCTTTCCTTCTGCGCCCTGCCGTGTGCCCGTACAGCAGATTACGACCACATGTGGGGTGTTTCTGTAAACCGCGGAATCAGGGTAATAAATATTGAGTTTTGTTTGGCTGTTAACCCTCAATGTGTTAAAGAAAAAATATATATAAAATGGAAAATCTGCCAAAAAAGTGAAATTTTTAAATTTCATCTCCATTTTCCTTTAATTCTTGTGGAACGCCTAAAGGGTTAACAAAGTTTATAAAATTAGTTTTGAGTAACTTGAGGGGTGTAGTTTCTATAATGGGGTCATTTATGGGGGTTTCCACTATGTAAGCCCCACAAAGGGACTTCAGACCTGAACTGGTCCTTAAAAAGTGGGTTTTGGAAATTTTCTTAAAAATTGTAAGAATTGCTTCTAAACTTCTAAGCCTTCTAACGCCCTAAAAAAATAAAATTACATTTCCAAAATGATGCCAACATAAAGTAGACATATGGGGAATGTTAAGTAATAAATATTTTATTAGGTATCACTTTCTGTTTTAGACGCAGAGAAATGGAAATTTGGAAAATTGTGAATTTTTCCCAATTTTTGGTAAATTTGGGATTTTTTCATAAATAAAGGTGAAATATATTGACTCAAATATATGACTATCATGAAGTACAATGTGTCACAAGAAAACAATCTCAGAATGGCGTGGATAAGTAAAAGTATTCCAAAGCTATTACCACATAAAGTGACGCATGTCAGATTTGTAAATTTTGACCTGGACACTGGGGCATCAATGACCCTTGGTCATGAAAGGGTTAAAAATAAAAAGATAGCATTTAGTAATTATAAAAAAAAAAAATAAACGAGGATGACAGGCAAATTTATAAGATTAGGCAGAGAGAGGCCAAACAAGTTATAATAGCTTCTAAAGCGCAGGCAGAAGAGAAATTAGATCAGTCAGTGAAAAAAGACATTCTTCAGATACATAAATGAAAAAAGGAAACTAAAACAAGTAATTACCAAATTAAAAACAAAAGTAGGAAGGTATATAGAAGAAGATAAAGAAGATTGGAAATTAGCAAATGTTGTGCCCATTCATAAGAAAGGTAGTAGGGAGGAATCGGGAAACTATAGGCCAGTAAGCCTGACATCAATAGTGGGGAAATTAATGGAAACCATACTCAAGGAGAGGATTGTGGAACATCTAAAATCCCATGGATTCAATACACTACTACCTAATGGACTTAATGCAGAAATGGAACTACCCTTCATGGACAGGAAATTGAGATTTTTTTTTTTTATTGGGTGACTAAAATAATAGATGGCGGAGGTGCAGTAGACATTGCTTATCTAGACTTTAGTAAGGCTTTTGATACTGTCCCACATAGAAGGCTTATCAATAAATTGCAGTCTTTGGGCTTGGACTCCCATATTGTTGAATGGATTAGGCACTGGCTGAGGGACAGACAACCGAGGGTTATAGTCAATGGAGTATATTCAGACCATGGTTTTGTTACCAGTGGGGTACCTAAGGGATCTGTTCTGGGACCCATATTGATTAATATCTTTATCAGTGAAATTGCAGAAGGCCTCGATGGCAAGGTGTGTCTTTTTACTGATGACACAAAGATTTGTAACAGGGTTGATGTTCCTGGAGGGATACACCAAATGGAAAAGGATTTAGGAAAACTAGAGGAATGGTAAAAAATTTGGCAACTAAAATTTAATGTGGATGACTGCAAGATAAGGCACCTGGGGCGTAAAAACTCAAGAGCAGAATATAAAATCAGTGATACAGTCCTAACCTCAGCATCTGAGGAAAGGGATTTTGGGGTCATTATTTCAGAAGACTTAGAGGTAGGCAGAAAATGTCATAGAGCAGCAGGAAATGCTAGCAGAATGCTTGGGAGTATAGGAAGAGGCATTACCAGTAGAAAGAAGGAGGTGCTCATGCCGCTCTACAGAGCACTAGTGAGACCTCATTTGTAGTATTGTGCGCAGTACTGGAGATCATATCTCCAGAAGGATATTGATACTTTGGAGAGAGTTCAGAGAAGAGCTACTAAACTAGTACATGGATTGCAGGATAAAACTTACCAGGAAAGATTAAAGGACCTTAACATGTATAGCTTGGAAGAAAGACGAGACAGAGGGGATATGAGTGAAACTTTTAAATACATAAAGGGAATCAACAAGGTAAAAGAGGAGAGAATATTTAAAAGAAGAAAAACTGCTGCAAAAGGACATAGTTTTAAATCAGAGGGGCAAAGGTTTAAAAGTAATATCAGGAAGTATTAGTTTACTGAGAGAGTAGTGGATGCATGGAATAGCCTTCCTGCAGAAGTGGTAGCTGCAAATACAGTGAAGGAGTTTAAGCATGCATGGGATAGGCATAAGGCCATCCTTCCTATAAGATAGGGCCAGGGGCTATCCATAGTATTCAGTATATTGGGCAGACTAGATGGGCCAAATAGTTCTTATCTGCCGACACATTCTATGTTTCTATATAAGGGAAAACTGAAAGCACCATATGTCCGCAGAGGATTAACTACTATGAGCATGTACGCTACATATATTATATTGCTTCTCACCTATACCAAAATTAACTGAGACTAAAAAGTTTTTACATAAAAAAAATATGCTTTATTATAAATACAAATTACATAGATAAAAAAAAAAAAGAACATAATACATCAGATAAAAAGAGTATACTACACCTGAGGAGGTATTCACAAAGTATACATGTAGAGGAAAAACGAAAATATGTCCCCCAGAGGAAGGCATCGCCGAAATGCACTTCGGGGTATGTGGCTCTCCTGAGGTGGATATCCTTATGATTGGTATGTGATACCATTGTGACTTTAGGTATGAGGTAAACACACACTCAGTGTTATTTCTGGGTTCACGCTCTTTATACAGTATGTGTGTTCCCCAGCATATTCATTTGGATGATTCAGGTAGTCCCATTTATGTTACTCGCGTACTGCTATTTGATATGAAGACATAACTTGATTAGATAATATGCACTTGCACTTTAGTATTGTTGGGTGTCACATATATTAAAATATATATATATATATATATATATATATATATACAGACCAAAAGTTTGGACACACCTTCTCATTCAAAGAGTTTTCTTTATTTTCATGACTATGAAAATTGTAGATTCACACTGAAGGCATCAAAACTATGAATTAACACATGCGGAATTATATACATAACAAAAAAGTGTGAAACAACTGAAAATATGTCATATTCTAGGTTCTTCAAAGTAGCCACCTTTTGCTTTGATTACTGCTTTGCACACTCTTGGCATTCTATTGTTGAGCTTCAAGAGGTAGTCACCTGAAATGGTTTTCACTTCACAGGTGTGCCCTGTCAGGTTTAATAAGTAGGATTTCTTGCCATGGGGTTGGGACCATCAGTTGCGTTGTGGAGAAGTCAGGTGGATACACAGCTGATAGTCCTACTGAATAGACGGTTAGAATTTGTATTATGGCAAGAAAAAAGAAGCTAAGTAAAAACGAGTGGCCATCATTTCTTTAAGAAATGAAGGTCAGTCAGTCCGAAAAATTGGGAAAACTTTTAAAGTGTCCCCAAGTGCAGTCACAAAAACCATCAAGCGCTACAAAGAAACTGGCTCACATGCGGACCGCCCCAGGAAAGGAAGACCAAGAGTCACCTCTGGTGCGGAGAATAAGTTCATCCGAGTCACCAGCCTCAGAAATCGCAGGTTAACAGCAGCTCAGATTAGAGACCAGGTCAACGCCACGCAGAGTTCTAGCAGCAGACACATCTCTAGAACAACTGTTAAGAGGAGACTGTGTGAATCAGGCCTTCATGGTAGAATATCTGCTAGGAAACCACTGCTAAGGACAGGCAACAAGCAGAAGAGACTTGTTTGGGCTAAAGAACACAAGGAATGGACATTAGACCAGTGTAAATCTGTGCTTTGGTCTGATGAGTCCAAATTTGAGATCTTTGGTTCCAACCACCGTGTCTTTGTGTGACGCAGAAAAGGTGAACGGATGGACTCTACATGCCTGGTTCCCACCGTGAAGCATGGAGGAGGAGGTGTGATGGTGTGGGGGTGCTTTGCTGGCTAAAGTATTAAACTGATCCTAACAGTGGCAGCAGGGTGTTAACTGCATGATACATGGGCAAATCTCAGTGCTGTGTGCTAACTACCTACTTGGTGCCTATGGTGCAGAAAGGTATTAAACAGTTTAAAAAATCTGTCACATTTTTTTCCATTTGGAAGCTGATACAAAGGAAAAGTTTGAGTTGCCTACAGTAACCAATCAGATTGCTTATTTTAGGTGAAAAGTCTTAGAAAGCTGCAAGCAGTCACATTCTGACCAATTTTAATTATTATTTTTTCCCTAAATCCCATTTTGTTCCATTGAACACTAGATATTTGAAAGCATAATGTCACTTTTCCTGTTATAGCCTAAAACCATTGGCATTGACTGCTCTCAGCTGACGTAAAAATATTTTAGTAAACTATTTTGGCTGAATCAGCAAACCTGAAGGAACAAGAAACAAATCAAAGTTAGGAGGATCACCGGGAAGACATTAGTGTTTGCAGAAATGTAGTGATATAATGATTAATAGCGGTAGGGAGTTACTTACTGGTAAGCTATAATCGCTTTTCACATTTCCTTTTTGTTCCTTTTAGTTTATTAATTAATGAATTATCTCATATTGTGTGTACAATAGAAGTTCTGGATAATTAATCCGGGCCATAGAAGGAAGGCTGCTGTCACGAATGCAAAGGTTTATCAGTGTTTCCTCTTAGTTACAAATTAATTTTAATAAAAACAAAGAAAATGTGTTTTGCATTGTAATTATTCATTAGTCAATTGTTTTTGTAATTCCTTTGTGAAGGCCGCAGACGATGACACTGGTTATCCATGTCCTTGTGTGCAATACAGTTGTCGCAGACCAGCAAGTGATGTATTGATGACCAGCCATTAACACTTTTCCTTCTACATTTAAAATAGAAAGCTTGTCAGTGGTAATAAAGATACATATGTCTTTGTACCCAGGTTGTATGCGCTAGGAACAGGTCAGAGCCAATAGAAATTGCAGTTTATCTTTATCCTTATGTATGTCCTATCTGACCGTATAGACAGGGATCCACTGCTTGGTGACCCTCTTAGAAGCAAAATGGAAAATATTGTACAATGAGATATTACAATGGATACTATTGATGCTTCTCAATGCAGTATAAATAAGTAGATACACAAAGCTAAATACCCAAAAATAAAGTGACCCATTGTAATCATCTAATTGCTTTGATGGCTAAAATCTGAGACATATATGTCCATTTGTAACAACTCCTTTAAAAAGAACATGTAAAAGAGGTATCGACTCCCCAGTATGTGACAGACCCTCCATAAGAACAGTATAAGGGCAGATGTAAGTAATGAGGGAGGCTACTGCTTGAGGTAGAACAAGAAGACACAAAATCCAATACATCCTGACGCAACCTTGGCCACCAAAAACGACGAGACAATAGCTCCAAGGTTGCTTTACTACCCGGGTGCCCAGCAAGTGCCGAATTATGATGTTCCTTTAATAATTCGAAACGTAGGTTCAACGGTACAAACAATTTCTCTGAGGGGCAAGAGACCGGGGCGTCCCCCTGGGCCTCTAACACCTTCCCCTCCAAAACAGAGTGTACCGCAGAGACAACCACTCCTCTTTGTAGAATGGGCACCGGATCACTCACATTACCCCCTCCAGGGAAACAACGAGATAGTGCATCAGCCTTGGTGTTCTTTGCCCCAGGACGATAGGTAATAACAAAGTTAAACCTGGTAAAAAATAGCGACCACTTAGCCTGTCTAGGGGTGAGACGCTTAGCTAATTCGAGGTACAGGAGATTTTTGTGGTCCGTAATCACAGTGACGGGGTGGACTGCCCCCTCTAAGAAGTGACGCCACTCCTCAAACGCAAGTTTAATAGCTAATAGTTCCCTATTGCCAATATCGTAGTTCTTTTCTGCTGCAGATAGTTTTTTCGAAAAGAAAGCACAAGGACGCCATTTGCCAGGAGACGGACCCTGAGACAGCACCGCCCCCACTCCCACCTCTGACGCATCGACTTCTACAATAAAAGGCTGAGAGACATCAGGTTGGACTAGTACAGGTGCTGAGGTAAACCTCTCTTTTAGAGAGGAAAAAGCAACTTTAGCGGCGTCAGACCATTTAGAAAAATCAGTCCCCTTCCTAGTCATGTCAATAAGCGGTTTTACAATAAGTGAATAATTTTGAATGAATTTCCTATAGAAATTTGCGAAGCCCAAGAACCGTTGTAGTGCTTTGAGGTTCTCAGGAAGATCCCAATCTAAAATTGCCTGGACCTTCCTAGGATCCATACGGAAACCTGAAGCAGATAAAAAATAACCCAGGAATTGTATTTCCTGAACGGCGAAGACACATTTTTCAATCTTAGCATATAATTCATTCGTCCCTAGGACCTGCAGTACTTGTCTGACATGCTCCTCATGTGTTCTCAGATCAGACGAATAAATTAAAATATCATCTAGGTATATTACCACAAACCTGCCGATTAGATGACTAAAAATGTCATTAACGAAATGTTGAAAGACGGCAGGAGCATTGGTCAGACCGAAAGGCATAACTAGATTTTCATAATGCCCCTCAGGGGTGTTAAACGCTGTCTTCCACTCATCCCCCTTCTTAATACGAATCAGATTGTAGGCCCCCCTAAGATCAAGTTTGATGAACCACCTAGCACCCGCAATCTGATTAAACAGGTCAGGAATGAGAGGAAGAGGGTATAGGTCTCGGATGGTTATCCGATTTAATTCGCGAAAATCTAAGCAAGGACGCAGGCCCCCATCTTTCTTTTTAACGAAGAAAAACCCTGCAGCCACGGGTGAAGAAGAGGGCCTGATGTGTCCCTTAGCCAAGCTCTCGGAGATATAATCTTTCATGGCTTGTCTCTCTGGACCCGAAAGATTATATAACCTGGTCTTGGGTAATTTTGCGCCGGGAATAAGGTTAACCGGGCAATCATAAGGACGATGAGGTGGTAACTTCTGACAACCCTTTTCAGAAAAAACATCCTCAAAATCCGAAATAAATGTAGGTAGGGTAGTTATGGAGGCGACTAAGCAATTGCTATTTAAGCAATTTTCTCTGCACTGCTCACTCCACTCCAATATCTCCCTGGCCTGCCAATCCACTACTGGATTGTGCGCTACCAACCAGGGAAGACCCAGCACCACCGGAGTGGGAAGCCCCTCCAGAACATAACCTGAAAGCATCTCGTTATGGTGGTCCCCTACCCGAAGGTGTAAATTATGAACAATGTGGGTGAGGTTTCTCTGAGACAGGGGAGCAGAATCAATAGCGAATATGGGAATCGGTCTCTGTAACGTACAGAGAGACAAACCCAAAGTGCGGGCAAAATGGGCATCTATCAAATTTACCCCTGCTCCACTGTCTAAAAAGAAAGAAATAGTCTCCGTCTTATCACCAAAAATAATAACCGCTGGCAACACAAATTGCGATGTACGTATGGAGGAGACGTATCCCCCCCGGCTGACATCCTCCACACAGTCTGGGGTTAGTAGTTTTTCCGACGGTCTTTTGTTTCTGAGGAAAGAAGGACAGACATTAATGAAATGACCCCTCTCCCCACAAAAAAAACAAACCCCACGCCTACGGCGAGCCTCAGGAGGACGGACCTGACGAGTAGTTCCTCCTAGCTGCATAGGCTCGTCTAAGTCCGTACAGACTAACTGCTGCTTGGGAGGAGTTACCAATTTCTCAGGTTCTTTCAACCTGTCCCTAAGGCGTCTCTCTATACGGATAGAAAGGGACATAACCGCATCAAGGGAAAAGAGGGTCTCATATAATGCAAGCGCATCCTTAACCCTTTCGGATAACCCAGAGCAGAACTGACTCCTGAGAGCCGGGTCGTTCCATTGGGTATCCGTAGCCCACCTACGGAATTCAGAGCAATACTCCTCTACCGGCCGTTCTCCTTGTAAGAGTCTCCGTAATCTTGATTCAGCCAGTGCTACTCGGTCAGGGTCGTCATATATGAGACCCAAGGCCCCGAAAAACTCATCCACTGACCGAAGAGCCTGGGAATCAGTAGGTAAAGAGAACGCCCAGGACTGCGGGTCCCCCTGCAGCAGGGAAATAACAACCCCCACCCGCTGATCTTCATTACCAGAGGAGTGAGGACGCAGTTTAAAATATAACTTACAGGCCTCACGGAATGTCAAAAACTTGTCCCTTCCCCCAGAAAATCTGTCAGGGAGAGGGACCTTGGGTTCCGCAACAACCTGGTTACCAGTAGCAACCGCTGGGCTTGCGGTCAGTTGTAATTGCTGCTGTTGCTGGAGGACCGACGCCTTCAATCCTACCACCTCCAAAGACAGGCCATGAAATTGTTTGGACAGAGCAGCAATTTGATCCATACTGGATTCTAAGTAGGTAAAAAAAAAAAATTTTTTTTTTTTTACCTACACAAAATAAGGGCCAGAGATAATGTAATGACCGGTGTCACGCACAGGGAGGAAAACAGGGAAAGCCCTGCCTAAGGGAGAGGGAAAGGTGGTGACCCCTAACTCACCTTGCGGCTGGCACCTGACTGCCCTGACGTCCCTAAACGGGTTCCTCACCCGTGCGGCGATCACGTGCCTAAACCCTGGCTTTCCCTGAAATGAGCCCTAGATAGTGAACGGGCCGGTGGGATCGCTAGTCCGCACCACTGCACTAAGAGGGAAACACCAGGGAGAGGACAGACAAACACAGACAAACAAAAACACCCAGGTGGACGACAACAACTGTCCACAAAGGTCCAACAGGGATCCGGAGGGTAGCGTTCTGAATCAACAGTCAGAGAACGCAGCAACACAGCTCCAGTGGGTCAGGATAGATGTCCAGGCAGGAAGCTCTATCTCTGGCAATCAGAGAAGTGTGAGAGAGGAATATAAGGAGGTTTGGGAGTGCTGGACAAGGAACAGCTGAGGAGAAGGAGCTACGGATCCCTGAGTGAGCCAAAAGGGTTTGCAAAGCAAACCCAGAAAGCTACCATAAGGAAAACAGCAGTATCTTAAATAGAGCGTGCAGCCAACCGCTGCGACTTCCTGACCCCTGGTATAACGGAGTCAGGCATGGTTCTCGATACCCTCGTGACACATTGTCAGTGAACACAATCCACCGTGCCATCCGCCGTTGCCAGCTGAAACTCTACAGTGCAAAAAGAAGCCATTTCTAAGCAAAATCTACAAGCTCAGGCGTTTTCACTGGGCCAGGGATCATTTAAAACGGAGTGTGGCAAAATGGAAGACTGTTCTGTGGTCAGACGAGTCACGATTCAAAGTTCTTTTTGGTAATCTGGGACGCCATGTCATCCGGACCAAAGAGGACAAGGACAACCCAAGTTGTTATCAACGCTCAGTTCAGAAGCCTGCATCTCTGATTGTATGGGGTTGCATGAGTGTGTGTGGCATGGGCAGCTTGCATGTCTGGAAAGGCACCATCAATGCAGAAAAATATATTCAGGTTCTAGAATAACGTATGCTCCCATCCAGACGTCATCTCTTTCAGGGAAGACCCTGCATTTTTCAACAAGATAATGCCAGACCACATTCTGCATCAATCACAACATCATGGCTGCGTAGGAGAAGGATCCGGGTACTGAAATGGCCAGTCTGCAGTCCAGATCTATCACCTATAGAGAACATTTGGCGCATCATAAAGAGGAAGGTGCAACAAAGAAGGCCCAAGACGATTGAACAGTTAGAGGCCTGTATTAGACAAGAATGGGAGAGCATTCCTATTTCTAAAGTTGAGAAACTGGTCTCCTCGGTCCCCAGATGTCTGTTGAGTGTTGTAAGAAGAAGGGGAGATGCCACACAGTGGTGAAAATGGCCTTGTCCCAACTTTTTGGGGATTTGTTGACACCATGAAATTCTGATTCAACATATTTTTCCCTTAAAATGGTACATTTTCTCAGTTTAAACTTTTGTTCCGTGATTTATGTTCTATTCTGAATAAAATATTAGAAGTTGGCACCTCCACATCATTGCATTCAGTTTTTATTCACAATTTGTATAGTGTCCCAACTTTTTTGGAATCCGGTTTGTACTTGCACTTTAGAAAAAGAGATTTGGGTTTTTGCAATTGATTCTTTCCCTCTTTCTCAAAGGAGTCTCACTCACATTGCTCATGGTATTCACTTAAGGGTGGGTGATTCAAATGTTGAGATTATGTCTTGTTTTGTCATGAAGGCTTTGCCAGCTCCTATAGTTTTGGGGTTACCATGGTTGACTAAACATAACCCAATTATAGATTGGCAAGCGAGACAAATCATTGGTTGGAGTGAGTTTTGTTCGGATAATTGTCTGGCCACATCTATCACTGGTGTGTCCACTATGGCTTTACCTCAGTACCTCTCTGATTTTTCGGATGTCTTTTCGGAGGGTGGGGCTCAGGAATTGCCCCCTCATCGTGACTATGATTGTCCAGTTAATCTCATCCCAGGGGCTAAGTTGCCAAAGTCTCGGCTTTACAACCTCTCTCAACCTGAAAGAGAGGTCATGTGAAAGTATATCGCCGAAAGTTTGGCAAAAGGTTATATTAGGCCATCTAAGTCTCCGGTGGCAGTAGGTTTGTTCTTTGTAAAGAAAAAAAGGATGGATCGCTGAGACCGTGTTTGGATTTCCGGGAATTGAACCGTATTACGGTCTGGGATCCATATACTCCTGCATTTGATCTTTGACCTTTTTGATCAGATTGTTGGAACCAAGGTGTTCTCCAAGTTGGATTTGAGAGGGGCCTACAATCTGATCAGAATCAAGGAGGGGGATGAGTGGAAAATGGCCTTCAATACGCACGAGGGTCATTTTGAGAACCTGGTTATGCTTTTTGGGTTGACGAACGCGCCAACAGTATTTCAGCGATTCGTCAATGAAATTTTTCATCATTTGGTGGGGAGGTTCGTAGTAGTTTACCTGGATGCTGGATGACATTTTAATGTATTCTCCTGATCTGAAGACCCATCAGGATCATGTGAGACAGGTTTTGACGATCCTTCGTGAGAATAAATTATATGCCAAATTGGAGAAATGTTTGTTTGCGGTGCAAGAGCTTCCGTTCTTGGGATATCTGCTTTCTGATTCTGGTTTCCGTATGGAAGGTTCTGGAATGGGACCGACCAGAGAATCAGAAAGCTTTGATGCGGTTCTTGGGGTTTACGAATTATTATAGAAAATGTATTTTGAACTATTCTACTATAGTAAAACCTCTCACTGATATGACTAAGAAGGGCGCCAACATCTCGGTCTGGTCGGATGAGGCATTGCAGGCCTTTTCGGCTATTAAGGAGCCTTTTGCGTCTGCTCCCATTCTGGTGCAGCCGGATGTGTCTCAGCCATTTGTAGTGGAGGTTGATGCATCAGAAGTGGGGGTTGGAGCGGTGCTGTCACAGGGTTCATCCCCTGGCAAATGGGTCCCGTGTGCCTTTTTCTCCAAAAAGCTCTCGGTCGCCGAGAGGAATTATGATGTTGGAGATAGAGAGTTGTTGGCTATCAAGTTATCCTTTGAGGAATGGCATCACTGGTTGGAGGGGGCGCCTCACCCCGTTACGGTATATACAGACCATAAGAATTTGGCTTACCTGCAAACTGCTAAATGTCTGAACCCTAGATAGGCTAGATGGTCACTGTTTTTTACCAGGTTCAATTTTTTGGTTACCTTTCGCCCAGGGGTTAAGAACGTCAAGGCAGATGCCTTGTCTCACAGCTTTCCTGGGGGAGGTGATTTAGAGGATTCTGCGCCGATTTTAGCGGATGGGGTGGTGGTCTCCTCCCTGTACCCTGAATTGGAGATGGAGGTGTTGGGAGCCCAGGAGGGGGCTCCTGGTTCTTGTCCCCCAGGGAGGGTGTTTGTTCCTGAGGGCCTGCAATACAAGGTGTTCAGGGAACATCACGATACTGTCCTTGCTGGACATCCTGGTGGTAAGTCCACCTATGATCTGGTGTCCCGGAGGTTCTGGTGGCCAGGGTTACGTAAGAGCATTGAGGATTACGTGACAGCTTGTGAAACCTGTGCTCGGTCAAAGGTTGCTCATACTCGACCGGCTGGGTCCTTGGACGCACTTGTCTATGGACTTTATTACGGATCTGCCGAGTTCCTCCGGGAGAACAGTGATTTTGGTGGTAGTTGACCGTTTCAGTAAAATGGCTTACTTTATATCATTAAATAGTCTGCCTAACGCTTAGACTCTTGCGCAGATTCTTGTGGATAATATTGTGAAATTGCATGGTATGCCTTCGGATGTGGTCTCTGATAGGGGCACACAGTTTGTCTCCAGGTTTTGGATGGTGTTCTGCTCTCGCCTTGGCATTCAACTTTAATTCTCTTCGGCTTTTCATCCGCAGTCGAATGGTCAGACGGAGCGTACTAATCAAAACCTGGAGACCTACTTGAGGTGCTTTGTGGCTAAGAATCAGCAGGACTGGTCCTCATTCTTGTCCCTAGCAGAGTTTGCGTTGAATAACCGTAGGCAGGAGTCCATGGGTAAGTCGCCATTTTTTGGCGCATACGGTTTTCATCCTCAGTTTGGTACCTTTTCTGGGACTGGTTCCTCTGGGATGCCAGAGGAGGAGAGATTTTCTTCTGTTTATCCTCCATCTGGCGGAGGATCCAAAGGAATTTGGAGAAGATGGGTGAGAGGTATAAACAAATGGCTGACAAGAGACGTGTGACTGGTCCGGACCTGTGTGTGGGTGATCTGGTGTGGTTGTCCACTAAAAATATCAAATTGAGAGTGCCATCTTGGAAACTGGGTCCGAGATTTATTGGTCCGTACAAAATATCTGCGGTGATCAATCCTGTAGCGGTTCGGCTGGATCTTCCGCAGACTTGGAGAATCTATGATGTGTTCCACAGGTCTTTACTGAAAAAATACATGAAACCGGTGGAACCATCGCCATTGCCTCCTCCTCCTGTTCTGGTCGAGGGAAACTTGGAGTTCGAGATCTCCAGGATTCTCGACTCTAGAATTCTTCGGGGTTCCCTTCAGTACCTGGTGCACTGGAGGGGATATGGCCCTGAGGAGAGGATGTGGGTTCCGGTGCTGGATGTCAACGCCAGCCGACTGGTGAGGGCTTTTCATAGATCCCATCCGGATAAGGTGTTTCCGGGGTGTCCGGAGGTCACCCGTAGAAGGGGGGGTACTGTCATACCCTGCTCTGGGTCATTAGTTTAAATAGCACTCCATCCCAGTGCACTGAGCGGGTGATAGAAATCATTCTGGCCTTGGAAGCAAGGAAGGAAGATTGTCTGTTCCAGATCTGCAGAGATAAGTGTGGTTTCAGTTATTTGTTGTTTGCTTTCTTTGTTGTGTTGGTGTCATCTCTCCCATCTAGGTTCTGTGCGAGCAGGCTGCTCCTATTCCCCTTTTCACCATCTCAGGTAATCTAGGGTGTTTTAGCCCAGGCACGAGGACACTTCATTCCTACCATCTAGGTCTGAATGTGGGTTGAGCAGAGCAGGGAGAAAAGTCGGGGATTTGCTAGGAGGTGACCCTTTCCCCTGCTTCTTGCCTAGAGCCTGGTTTGCGGGTTTATCTGTATGTCTGTTATCCCGCCCGGCGTGACATGGCATGGCTGTGATTGGCCAGTGCAGCATGTGACCCAGCCTCTATATAAGCTGGAGTCACATAGCGCTGCACGTCACTCTGCTGTGCTTAGTGTAGGGAGAGGATGCTGCTGCTCTGAGGGAGAGAAAAGGAAAGAATTTTTAATCAGAAGTGCTTGTTAACTCAGCGATCTACCTAGATTTAGTTTTGTGGGTGTAGTTCACAATCTTTTACCCTGCCCGGGGCCCAGTGACAGAGAAAAATAACTTTTAACCATCTGTTAGGTGGGCGGCGGCGGCCATTTTATGCAAGCTCAGTGTACCAGCACAGCATATGTGCTTTTGTGACATTAAAATCCAAGCTTGAAATACTGCAATAATAATCTGGGTTTACAAAAACACCCATTTTTGGCAATATCCTTCATGTGGTGCCTTTGCAGCATTTGTCAGTGTGCAATTTAAGCTAGAAATACAGCAATAATATTCTGGGTTTTAAAAAACACACTTTTTGGGCAAAATACTCAATTTTACAGCCCTTGCTGCATCTGTCAGTGTGAAATTCAAGCATTATATGCTGCTGTCATATTCTGTTAGTAAAAAGAAAAACACCCATTTTGGGCAAAGTACTTAATATTGCAGCCCTTGCTGCATCTGTGATTGTTAAAAACAAGCTTGAAATACTTCTATAATTTTCTGGGTTTTAAAAAACACCCATTTTTGGCAATTCCTTCCATCATGGGCCTCTACCGTATTAGTCAGTGTGCAATTTAAGCTAGAAATACAGCTATAATTTTCTGGGTTTTAAAAAACAACCTTTTTGGGCAAAATACTAAATTTTACAGCCCTTGCTGCATCTGTACGTGTGAAATTCAAGCATTGTATACTGCTGCCATATTCTTTTATTCAAAAAACACCCTTTTTGGGCAAAATGCTTAATTTGTGGCTTTGTCTGCATCTGTTAGTGTGAATTTCAAGCGTTATATACTGCTGTCATATTTCATTATTAAAAAAACACCCTTTTTGGGCAAAGTAATTAATATTGCCGCCTTTGCTGCATCTGTTATTGTTAAAAACAAGCTTGAAATACTTCAATCATTTTCTGGGTTTTAAAAAACACCAATTTTGGGCAAAAATCTTAATTTGTTGCCTTGTCTGCATCTGTACGTGTAAGATACACGCTTTACATAGTGTTGTTCTATTCAGCTATTAAAAAAACACCCATTTAGGGTGAAAATCTTAATTTTGCAGGCTTTGCTGCATCTGTCGTTGTGAGATACACCCTTTAAATACTGCTGTGCTATTCTGGTATTAAAAAAACACCCATTTTGGGCACAAATCTTCATTTGTGGCCTTGTCTGCATCTGTACGTGTGAGATACATGCTTTCGATACTGCTGTGCTATTCTGGTATTTAAAAAACACCCATTTTGGGGAAAAATCTTAATTTGCGGCCTTGTCTGCATCTGTACGTGTGAGATACACTCTTTAGATACAGTCAGGGGTGAAGCTATAGGGAGGGCAGAGGTAGCAGTCGCTACCGGGCCCAGGAGTTCTGAGGGGGCCCAAAGACCTTTGTGCTTATAAGAACATACAGGTATAATAGAAGGTGGGCTGTCTATGTTTTAGATTTTGCACTGGGGCCCAGAATCTTCAGGTTACACCTCTGGCTGGAGGGAAGGGGTTTCAGTTTTTGCCTTAGGCTGCAGGAGGGCTATGTACTTCCCGTCCCCTGTCCACAAAGCACTGAGGGAATGGGGGCCCAAGCTAAACCCTTGCACCAGGGGCTATGAGCCTTTAGCTATGCCCCTGGATACAGTTGTTCTATTCTGCTATTAAAAAAACACCTATTTAGGGCAAACAACTTAATTTTGCAGCCTTTGCTGCATTTGTCATTGTGAGATACACCCTTTACATAGAGATGTGCTATTCTGGTATTAAATAAACACCCATTTTGGGCAAAAATCTTAATTTGCAGCCCTGTCTGCATCTGTACGTGTGAGATACACGCTTTAGATACTGTTGTTCTATTCTGCTATTAACAAAACACCCATTTAGGGCAAAAAACTTATTTTTGCAGCCTTTGCTGCATCTGTCATTGTGAGATACACCCTTTACATACTGCTGTGTTATTCTGGTATTAAACAAACCATTTTTGGCAAGATTCTACATTTTAGAAATATGAGGATAGCGTCAAATAAGGGACGTGGCCCCATTTGTGGTGCTGCTGGTGAAGCTCCTGTTGCAGGGAGAAGACGTGGTCGATCTATGCCAGCTACACACTCACCTCCTCAGGTGCGAGTAGGCGACAGAACCTTCAGCAGTATTTGGTCAGGCCTAATGCGGCTTTACGAATGGTGAGGCCAGAACAAGTACAGGTGATAGTAGATTGGGTTGCTGACAGTGCCTCCAGTTCCTTCACATTGTCTCCCACCCAGTCTCCTGCTGAAAGATCAGAGTTGGCACCTGCAGCCGATGTCCATCAGTCTTTCACCTCACCCCCTTGCAAATCAGCCAAGCAATCTGAGCCCCAAGTCATGCAGCAGTCTCTACTGCTTTTTGATGACTCTCTTAGCAGGGTTTCTCAGAGCCATCCACCTATCTCTGCCCCAGAAGTAGAAGAGATTGAGTGCACCGATGCCCAACCAGTTATGTTTCAAGATGAGTACATGGGAGGACCATCGCAGCACGCCTCGGATGATGATGAAACACAGGTGCCAACTGCTGTGGCTTTCAAAAGTGTGCAGACAGACAAGGAGGGCAGGGGTAAAGACTGGATGGAAGATGATGTGGAGGACGATGAGGTCCTAGACCCCACATGGAATCAAGGTTAATGCGAGTGACCTATGTAGTTCAGAGGAAGAGGTGGTGGTCGCACAGAGCAGCCAGCACAGCAGAAGAGGGAGCAGGGTGCAAAAGCGGGGTGGCCGTCCCCTAGAAAGTAAGCATGCTACTGCCCACCGCAGCAAGGGACCAAGCACACCAAAGCCAGCTCAAAGGAGTTCCCTGGCATGGCAATTCTTTAGACAATGTGCTGATGACAAGACACGAGTGGTTTGCACACTGTGCAATCAGAGCCTGAAGCGAGGCATAAACGTTCTCAACCTGAGCACAACCTGCATGACCTGGCATCTAAGTGCAAAGCACGATCTGCAGTGGACTAGCCACCTCTAAAATAAAGAAAGATCTCTGGCTTCTCCTGCTTCCTATTCTGCTGCAGTCTCGGCCTCTTTATCCACCTCTGGAGTGACAGTGGCACCTGCCACCCTGGCCCCGCAAACAGAGGATTGCCAGCAACACCACCACCTGGGTCACCAAGCATCTCCACAATGTCCCACGGAAGCGTTCAGCTCTCCATCTCCCAAACACTGGAGCGGAAGAGGAAGAACCCCCTACCCACCCACGATTCCTGGACCTGAATGCCAGCATTTCAAAATTACTGGCCTTTGAAAAGCTGCTATTCCGTCTGGTGGAGATGGAGAGTTTTAAAAGCCTTATGGCGGTGGCTGTCCCACAGTACATCGTGCCCAGCCTCCACTACTTTTCCAGGCGTGCCATCCCTTCCCTGCACAACCAAGTGGGGGACAAAATCAAATGTGCACTGCACATCGCCATCTGTGGCAAGGTTTACCAAACTACGGATACGTGGAACAGTAAGCACGGTCAGGGACGTTATATCTCCATAGCAGCACACTGGGTAAATGCAGTGGCAGCTGGGCCTGAGGCGGATAGCAGTTTGACACATGTCCTTCCACCACTGAGGTTTGAAGGGAGCTTCAGTTTGCCTCCTGTTGCTTCCTCCTCCTACTCTGCTTCCTCATCCTCTACCGGCTCCTCATCCGGTCAGCATAACACCTTCATTACCAACTTCAGCACAGCCAGGGGTAAAAAACAGCAGGCAGTTTTAAAACTTATCTGTTTGGGGGACAGACCCCTCACGATGCAGGGGCTATGGACGGGCCTTGAACAACAGACCGATGAGTGGTTGGTGCCAGTGAGCCTCAAGCTCGGCCTGGTGGTGTGGGATAATGGGCAAAATCTCGTAGGAGCTCTGGGACTAGCCAATTTGACGCACATCCCTTGCCTGACGCATGTGCTGAATTTGGTGGTGCAGAGGTTCCTGATATGTCAGAGCTGCTGCAGAAAGTACTGGCCATCTGTGCGTGCTTTCGGCGTTCTCACCCTGCTGCTGCTCGCCTGTCAGCGTAACTTCAGCCTTCCCGCTCACCGCCTCATATGCGATGTGCCCACAAGGTGTAACTCCACCTTGCACATGCTGGCCAGACTGTACAAACATCAGCAGGCGATAGTGGTGAGTCACTCTGGAGAACAGCACCACTACACCACCAATGACTGGGCCTCCATGCGAGACCTGTGTTCCTTGTTGTGCTGTTTCGAGTACTTTAGCAACATGGCCAGTGCAGATAACGCTGTTCTCAGCGTTACTATCCCACTTCTATGCCTCCTTGAAAAAACGCTGCTAGCGTTGATGGAAAAGAATGTGGCACAGGAGGAGGAGGAGGAGGAAAGGGGATCATTTCATAGGGTTTCTGGCCAGTCATTCATAAGAGGCTCCGAGGGTGGGTTCCTGCACCCACGAATGCCAGGTACACATATGTCCAGCCAGGGCACAGTTCTGGAGAATAACAAGGTGGAGGATGAGGTGGAGGAGATGGAAGAGGAGGAACAGTGTTCACAGCAGGGTGACACCCAAACCAGCTCATGGCCATCACTGGTGCGTGGCTGGGGGATACAGAGGACACAGATGATACACCTCTCACAGAGGACAGCTTTTCGTTGCCTCTGGGCAGCCTGGCACACATGACCGATTACATGCTGCAGTGTCTCCGCAACGACCGCCGAGTTGCCCACATTCTAACTTGTGCTGATTACTGGGTGGCCACGCTGCTGGATCCCCGTTACAAGGACAACGTACCGTCCTTAATTCCGTCAATGGAGCGTGATCGTAAGATGCGTGAGTACAAGTGCACACTGGTAGACGCGCTGCTGGTGGCATTCCCACCTGACAGCTGGGCACAGTGGAAGCACAAGGCGAAAGCAAAGGAGGAAGAAGAGGTCGCCAAGGCATCTGGGGCACCACCAGCACCTCAGAAGTCAGGGTTAGCATGGCTGAAATGTGGAAAAGCTTTGTCAGCACGCCACAACAACCAGCACCACCAGCTGATATGGAAGCAGCATTTCAGCAACATGGTGAAGCAGTATGTGTGCACACACCTACACGTACTAAATTACGGGTCTGCCCCCTTCAACTTCTGGGTCTCCAAATTGGGCACATGGCCTGAGCTTGCCCTTTATGCCTTGGAGGTGCTGGCCTGCCCTGCAGCCAGTGTATTGTCTGAACGTGTGTTTAGCACAGCAGGGTGCGTTCTCACAGACAAGCGCAGCCGCCTGTCCAGAGCCAATGTGGACAAGCTCACGTTTATTAAAATTAACCAGTCATGGATCCCACAGGACTTGTTCGTACCTTGTGCAGAATATACATCTATATCGGCCTTAACCAGCCATTGTTATACTACAGCGCAATTGCTCATTGTTGTATTTTGGATATTTCACACACTTTTGGAGTGTACCCTAATTTAAAAAAATAATAATTAAAAAAGAAAAATTAAAACCAAAAACCAGTGTAGGCTACCTTGTCCTCCTCCAGCGCCGCTTACACCTACACCGCTATGTCCACCACCTCCTCAAACTCCTACTCCATACGGACCTCCACCTCATAAATCTAGTTTTTTATTTGTACGTATTTTATTTTATGTCATTTCACTAATTTGTCTGTTACATTTTCTGATGAAATTCACCACTTTGATATACCCCAGCTGTACCTAGTAGACAGGTAAAAACATTTTACTAATTTGTCTATTACATTTTCGGGTAAAATTCACCAATTTTTGTGTGTGATATACCCCTGCTCTACCTAGTAGACAAGTAACATTTCACTAATCTGTCTGTTACATATTCGGGTGAAATTCACCACTTTTTGGGTGTGATATACCTCGGCTGCACCTAGTAGAGAGGTAAAAACATTTCACTTATTTGTCTGTTACATTTTTGGGTGAAATTCACAAATTTTTGTGTGTGATATACCACTGCTATACCTAGTAGACAGGTAAAAAAAATAAAATCATTAATTTGTCTGTTACATATTTTGGGTGAAATTCACAATTTTTTGTGTGTGATATACCCCTGCACTAGTAGACATGTAACATTTGACTAATTTGTCTGTTACATATTCGGGTGTAATTCACAAATTTTTGGGTGTGATATACCACTGCTTTACCTAGTAGACAGGTAAAAAAAAAGTCATTAATTTGTCTGTTACATATTCGAGTGAAATTTAAAATTTTTTGGCTATGAGATACCCCTGCTCTACCTAGTAGACAGGTTAATAAATTTCAATCATTTTTCTGTTACATTCTTGGGTGACATTTTACAATTTGTGCCGTGAATAAACCCCATGCTCTGCATAGGTGACAGGGACCGAAATGTAAAAAAGTCATCTGTTTTATTGGTGGGTGACATTAACCTATTTCTGGTGATGAAAAACCCATGCTCTGCATATGTGACAGGGAATAAAATTTGTAAAATTTGTCTTTAATTAGCACCTTTCATTCAATCCTTCTGCTTCAATAACTTGTCCCACATTTCAGCTCGATCACATTGCAGCCATTGACCTCCCTTGGATGTGATATTCCTTTCTCACGCTCCCTCTCCGGCGTGGAACCCTGATTTGCCGATAACCGTGATCAACATGTGGTAGTTTTTTATTAATCATTCCAATAACAGGGCATCTTAAGAGTACTGTATTGTTATTTATCGTCACTACCTCCCCGAGTCGGGAGTGTGTAATTGCTGCACGCTCCCTCCTTTCCTTCAATTATTCTGCTTTAATAATTTGTCCCACAATTAAATTTCATCCATTGATCTCCCTTGGATGTGGTCTCTCTTTCTCATGCTCCCTCTCCGGAGTGGAACCTTGATTCGCTGCTAACCGTGATCAACATAGTAGGAACAGAAAAGAACATCGAAAGTTGATAGAGCACATATTCAATTGGATCGTGAACATCACGGGGACGTGTGACATGGTGGGGCAGTATGTTTGCACACGCCTGCACGAACTGACTGATGGGTCTGCCCCCTGCAGCTTCTGGGTCTCCAAATTGGGCACATGGCCTGAGCTTGCCCTTTACACCTTGGAGGTGCTGGCTGCCCTGCAGCCAGTGTATTGTCTGAACATGTGTTTACAACGACTGGAGGGGCTTATCACAGGTTATATTTCCCAATATTTTGGGGTGTACCCTTTTTTTAAGAAAAAAAGCAGTGTAGGCTTTCTCCTCCACAGCCACTTCCACCTACACTGCCACATCCAAAGTCTCCTCAACCTCCTACTCCATATGGACCTTGTCATCCTAGATCAAGATTATTACTTTTTATTAAAATCATTTTCCTATCCACATTTGTTTGCAGAGCACTTGCCATGCTCTTAACCACATGTTGATGCCATTTGCAGCCCTCTATCCCTTTCCATGACATTTTTACAGCCATTTTCTTGCCCAAAAGTTTGGGTCCCCATTGACTTCAATGGGGTTCGGGTTCGAGGTAAAGTTTGGGTCCCGATCTCAAACTTTTTTGTGAAGTTCGGCCAAACCCGTCGAACCCGAACATCCAGTTGTCTGCTAAACTCTAATAATGAATACTATCAAGAAGAAATGCTGCCAAATGCCATTAAGCATGATGAAATAATGTTATATAATAAATTAAGAAACCATGAACCTGTAATAATTATATTTATGCATTTATTCAGTGATTTAATGTGTCATTATTAAATAAGGGGATATCTAGTAATTAAAATAATTACTGAACCTTAAATAAGATAAATAGAGAGGAGAAATAGATCCAAGTAATCTCTCTTCTCCTTCAGAAAGATTAGTAGGAAATTAAGCACTAGCGCATGCGCAAAGAACCCAGTTGAGAGATGGAAATCAAAAGGCCCTGTTTGAAAGAATATTGTACGAGAACAGAAAAGAAAATAGGAAGAAAGGCAAATGAACAAAAACTATTAACATATTTCTTTACTTTGACAATGTGTGTTTCAATCACTTGTTATATATAGGACCTCCGCACCTTAAGAACCAGGCCATTTTTTGCAAATCTGACCAGTGTCGCTTTAAGTGCTGATAACTTTAAAACACTTTGACTTATCCAGGCCATTCTGAGATCGTTTTTTCGTCACATATTGTACTTCATGACACTGGTAAAATGAAGTAAAAAAAATTATTTCAAAGTTTCAGTTTCTCTACTTCTGTAATACATAGTAATACCCCCCAAAATTGTGATGACTTTACATTCCCTATATGTCTACTTCATGTTTGAATTATTTTGGGAATGATATTTTACAAGGCTTAGAAGTTTAGAAGCAAATCTTGAAATTTTTCAGAAATTTACAAAAACTGAATTTTTAGGGACCAGTTCAAGTCTGAAGTCACTTTGTGAGGCTTACATAATAGAAACCACCCAAAAATGACCAAATCTAAGAAACTACACCCCTCAAGGTATTCAAAACTGATTTTACATACGTTGTTAACCCTTTATGTGTTGCACAAGAGTTATTGGCAAATGGGGATGTAATTTGAGAATGTAATTTTTTTGCCTAATTTTTCATTTTAACAATTTTTTTCCACTTATAAAGCAAGGGTTAACAGTCAAACAAGACTGTATCTTTATTGCACTGACTCTGTGCCGTTTACAGAAACACCCAATATGTGGCTGTAAACTACTGTACGGCCACACAGCGGGGCGTAGAGTGAAAGGTGCGCCGTTTGGTTTTTGGAGGGCTGATTTTTATGGACCAGTTTATTTACACCATGTCCCATTTGAAGCCCCCTGATGCACCCCTAGAGCAGAAACTCCCTAAAAGTGACCCCATCTAAGAAACTACACCCCTCAAGGTATTCAAAACTGATTTTACATACGTCGTTAACCCTTTAGGTGTTGCACAAGAGTTATTGGCAAATGGGGATGAAATTTGAGAATTTTTTGCCTATTTTTCCATTTTAACCCATTTTTTCCACTAACAAAGCAAGGGGTTAACAGCCAAACAAGACTGTATCTTTATTGCCCTGACTCTGCTATTTACAGAAACACCCAATATGTGGCCGTAAACTACTGTACGGCCACACAGCGGGGCGTAGAGTGAAAGGTGCGCCGTTTGGTTTTTGGAGGGCTGATTTTTATGGACCGGTTTATTTACACCGTGTCCTGTTTCAACCCCCCTGATGCACCCCTGGAGTAGAAACTCCCTAAAAGTGACCCGATTTTGGAAACTATGGGATAGGGTGGCATTTTTTGGGGGACTATTTTTAGGGTAAATATGATTTTTTGTTGCTCCATATTACATTTTTGTGAGGCAAGGTTACTAAAAACTGAAATTCTGAAATTACATCTCCATTTGCCATAAACTGTTGAGGAACACCTAAAGGGTTAATAAAGTTTGTATAATCAGTTTTGAATACCTTGAGGGGTGTAGTTTCTTAGATGGGGTCACTTTTAGGGAGTTTTTACTCTAGGGGGGCATCAGGGGGGCTTCAAAAGGGACATGGTGTCAATAAAAAAGGCCATCAAAATCGTCCTTCCAGAAACCATGTCGGTCCTTTCCTTTTGCGGCCTGCCTTTTACTGATACAGCAGTTTACGACCACAAATGTGGCATTTCTGTAAACTGCAGTATCAGGGAAATAAATTTTAACTTTTGTTTGGTTGTTAACCCTTGTTTTGTAACAAGGAAAAATGGATTGAAATGGAAAAGTGCCAAAAATAATTTTTAACCGTGTTAATCTGGGGGGTTAGGTCATGGGATATTTTTATAGAGGAGATTCTTACAGACGCAGCAATACCTAATAAGTCTACTTTTTTTTATTATTTAGGTTTTTGACTATATTATCCTTTTTGATACAAAAAAAAATTGTATATCTAAAGTCTAAGTGTCTTTTTTTTTATCAGATTATCTTGTGGGGGCTCATTTTTTGCGGGATGAGATGACGGTTTTATTGGCACTATTTTGGGGGCCATATGACTTTTTTAACGCTTACTTTTTGTTATGTAAAGAGACAAAAAAAAAAATTTTTGCACCAATTTTTTTTTTTTTGACTGTGTTAATCTGGGGGGTTGGGTCATGGGGTATTTTTCTAGAGGAGATTCTTACGGACGTGGCGATACCCAATAAGTCTACTTTTTTACAATTATTTAGGTTTTTGACTATATTATCCTTTTTGATACCCCAAAATTTTTTTGTATCTCTAAAGTCTAAGTGTCATTTTTTATTTTTTTTATCCGATTATCTTATGTGGGGGTTCATTTTTGTGGGATCAGATGACGGTTTTATTGGCACTATTTTGGGGGCTATATGACTTTTCGATCGGTTGCTATTAAACTTTTTTTGCACCTTTATATTTTTTTTTTCTGGACCGTGTTAATCTGGGGGGTTAGGTCATGGGGTAGTTTTATAGAGGAGATTATTACTGACGCGGCGATACCTAATATTCCTACTTTTAATAAATTATTTTAGTTTTTTTGGGTGTCTCAATTCTGAGAACCAGTTTTTTATTATCCAATGTCAGTGCTAAATTGGGATACAAATTTAGTACTCCATGGAAGTGTGATACCCCCTGAAGCAACCGTCAATGCAGAGGCCCGAATGATCGGGGCACGTGGCGCACTGAGTAGTGGTGTCCTTCCGTATCCCCTCCTGCGACACACTCTGCACTTTTTTGGGTTTCATCCCTTATTTCCAGTATGGAGGTCCACACCTGGAAAGTGTTGGCCAGGGGACGATCCGGGCGCCTACAGTTCCCGAGGTACTCCGGCCTGCTCTTTCCCGGTCCGAAAAGATCAGGGCCTTGAGGACTGCCTCATAGAACTGGAGGGATGTCCCTGTGCTGCCAGCGCTTCGGGATAGTACAAAAGAGTTGTACATGGCAACCTGTACCAAGTAGACGCCAACTTTTTTGTACCATGCCCGGGTTTTGCGCATGGCGTTATATGGCTTGAGGACTTGATCCGAGAGATCAACTCCTCCCATATACCAATTGTAGTCGACGATACAATCAGGATTAAGGACCATTGCCGTGGTACCTCGCACAGGGACAGGGGTGATGCCGTTACCATGAATTGTGGACAGCATAAGGACATCCCTCTTGTCCTTATACCTGAACAGCAACAGGTTTCCAGTGGTAAGGGCACGGGTCTCATCCCTGGGGATAAGTACCTGGAGGGGGTGGACAGGGAGGCCGCGTTGATTTTTCCACACGGTCCCACAAGCGGACGTGGATCTGGCGGCAAGGGACTGGAACAAGGGGATACTAGTATAAAAGTTATCCACGTACAGGTGGTAACCCTTATCCAGCAGTGGGTACATAAGGTCCCACACAAGTTTCCCGGTAACACCCAGAGTGGGGGGACATTCTGGGGGTTGAATCCGGAAATCTCGCCCCTCGTATACACGAAATTTGTAAGTGTACCCTGAGGTACTCTCACAAATTTTGTATAGCTTCACGCCATACCTCGCCCGCTTGGAGGCCACATACTGGCGGAAAATGAGTCCCCCCTTGAACGCAATGAGAGACTCATCAACCGCGACCTCCCTTCCAGGTACATAGGCCTCCATGAATTTGGCCCCAAAGTGATCGATGACCGGCCGTATCTTATACAGACGGTCATGGGCAGGATCACCTCGGGGGGGACATGCTGCATTATCGGAATAATGCAGACATTTCCGGATGGCCTCAAACCGGGAGTGTGTCATGGCCGTACTGTAAAGTGGGGTCTGGTATAGGACGTCCCCACTCCAGCCACCGGGCCTGGCCAAAAAGGAGCTTGGGTGTTGAGCGACAAACTGTTGGGCGTACAGATTCGTCTGCTCCACCATCAGATTTACCAGTGGGTCACTGAAAAAATGACAAAAAAAGTCATATTCAGTGTAGCCCACTGTGGAAATCTGGATTCCTGATTGGCCTACAAAATCAGGAATCACGGGCTCGTATTGCTCTGGGCTACACCAGACAAGTTCACCGGCAGGGTGCTCCGGTGGATTTAACTGGTGGGCCGGGAAACCAGTACGAGCCCCAGAGCTGCTCGTACTAGTGTGGGCCACAGGGTCCCTAACATGGCGATCCCCTTGCTCCGCCTTGGGGGCTCATCATCATCGCTAGATGATGAGGAGTACGCGGATGACAACAGGAATGTGGGGTCATCCTCATCCTCACTGGGACTCTCGGAGTCGGAGGCAAGCTGGGCATATGCCTCCTCGGCCGAGAACATCCGGCGGGCCATAGGGGAGTGTGTGTCTGCGTGTATATGTGCGTGTGTGTAAATATTTATTTGGTGTGCGTGTGTGTGGGGGCACGGGTGTTCGCGGACTGAACCCTAAAACTAAAAGAAAAAAAAGAAAATCGAAAAAAAAAAGGGCAAAAACGCTGATCAACCGTCCAAAATTGATCAGCGGTGGGGTGTGCGATGCGCTAACAGTGGCTGGACACTAAGAGTGCTGGCCACAGTAAGCGTACACAAAAAAAAAAACTGCACCCCAAAAAAGTATGTGGGGGGCAAGCGGCAGCAGCATCCCTGGGGGGTCTAGGGTCACACAGCTGTGCTGTGGACCCCAGACACCCTAACTTAGAGTGATGCAATAAACTTCAAAAACTAACTTTCCCTTTTTTTCCACTGCCTAACCCAAACTTTCCCTATGCTGTCCCTATGTACCTGATGGGGGGTGCTGGTGGCACAGATCGGGTCCTGGGGGCACAGATCGGGTTGCTGGCAGCAATGGTGGACACACGTGCAGGCATCTCCTCTCTCCTTGGCTCCGGAACACAAAAGGAGGAGGAGAGGAGCGCCTGCCTCTTTTGAATATCCCGCCGGACCGCCCACAGACGAATCAGAAGCGATCCTGAGTGGTGATGTCACTATCATCACTCAGGATCGCTGGATGGTGATTGGTGGGGTGAAATCACCCCACCATCACCATCCTGTTCCGGGTTATCGGGTCTTCAGAGACCCAAATAACCCGGAAACGCAGAAAACTGCAGGTCTGAATTGACCTGCAGTTTTCTGCGATCGCATACATGGAGGGGTCACCGGACCCCCAGCGCATTTGCCCCAAGTGCCTGCTCAATGATTTGAGCAGGCAGGGGGTTCCGATCACCGCCCGGCGTACCTGTATGCCCTATGTCCTTAAGAGGTTAAGTGGCATTGAGTAACTCCCGAATATTTCTAATTGCTGCGATTTACCGGCGTCACTTGTGCGCATGTCCGCTCGGCTCGTGCATCCGCTTCCATCCTTTCTGTCTAGCGCAGGTCTGGTGGTGGCGACGGCGATCAGCATCATCACTGTGTGACTGCCCTCTCCACCACCGGCCTCAGGGGAAGGGCGGAAGTTGTCTGACGTGGCGGGCGCCGATTGGCCATGCGCCGTTTCAGTGACATGCAGCCATGTGATACATCACAAGATCCAAATCGGGACCTTTGATTGGTAAGCGGCACTTTTTAAACTCTTCCCCTTTCCCTGACCATTAACTTCTCCTGAAGAAGCAAACTATACGCGAAACGCACGTCGAGGAGCACCTCCGCCCTGCTGTTAGCCCCTTCAATACTGGTATGTTGCCGTACTATTTTGTGCATCTCTTGGCCTTTAGACCTGTTTGTCTTGAGCTTTGGTAGTATTGCCGTTACTTATAGGGGGCACGCTGGTATTTGCAAATTGCATATATACGTTATACCTCTCAGATTGATTACATCCATCTGGATATTGTGTCTATTCTTTACTGATCATTAGGGGTAAATCTACTGTCATCACAGTGTTAGGGCTGACAACAGGGTGGTGTACGACTGTGGCTAGTCCCTAATTGTTTACTCATATGTGTTGTAAATCATGTTTATCTATTATTGATATCCTAATAAAATTTAATTTTTATTACATTACATTGGTGTGTTACGCACTCCTTTTCTGTTGTGTTACTTTGACAATTGTGACTCTCCAGAAAGTTATCCCCCAAGTTCCACAAAAAAGAACTGAAAGCTAGAACATTTGTGCAATCATTATAGAAGCTATAAACGGTATGTTATGTTATACAGACATTGCAATACACAGAGATAGTGTGAGATGAAGTTGTTTTCTATAATCATACAACAGCTGACAGAACAATGAAGATATTTTCATGTTCTGAATGTGTATTGAATTTCAAAAGAATGATTTGGCAGCTGTCATTACCTGTTTTGCTGCCGAAGCTCATAAGCCTGTATGTGTCATTTATTCTGTGGATGGGAAATGAAACCATTTGCTTGGTAATATGCATCAAGTAAACAAATAGATATGAAAATGAAGCACATGATGACTGCGCAATTAAGTTCCTAACAAAAACAATTTAATTTTTGTGAGCAAACATGTAAACAGAAATTCATGTAGCTGAAAAATATTAATTGGAGAAACCAATTTTCTCTTCATACAGTTATCATCAAGAAAAATTATGAAGAGTTTGTTATTTTCATTAGTGGGTGACTAAGTCTGGTTAATATATATATAGCATGCTTTACAAGCATAGAATCCTTTATACATTTTTATTATGTTAACATCAGGCACCAGGGAGAAAATTTATCACGCCCTGCACTCCAGAATTCTGGCTTCCAAAAGTTTCAAAATGGTGCTCTGGGACTTTCTAGAGCTACTATTTACAGTTAACTTCTTCCATACTCCAACCTTTCACCAAGACTTTAATCAAGCAACACCAGTTCTCTAGAATGCATTACTCCAGGCAATCAGGTTAATTCCCAACTCCTACTGTTTTAGGCTTACTCTGAAAGTACATCCCCTAATTTAACTCTTCTCCATTTAGAAGCACTACAGATGTCTACTTCCCTATTTAGTGAAGACGGCTGGACCATTGTACAAAACAAGCTCTTTTTACCTTTTGTGCCACCCTTACTTCCTCATATATTGAAAGCTCTTGTGAGCAGGGACTTTACTCCTCTTGGTTTAATTGTTGACTTGTTTGTTGCTATGTAATGTCTGATTTGGTTTGTGCATGTCCCTATATTTGTACAGTGCTCCTGTCAAGGATCAGCGGGTGCGAACCCACTGTGCCACTGACTGGCCATACTCTGGAGGGGCGTGTCTAAGCAACTACCTGGTTTTCACTAGAGACTCTGATGGTGAGGATAGGGTATTTGCCAGGGGCTACTCCAGAGCAATCCCCGAGTTAGTGGCAGCTGGTCCGGGCGGACCAGGAGGTACCTGAGTAGGTACCTGAAGTATAAGCAAAGTCAGGTGAGCAGAGACATTACCTGAAGCAATAGTGCAGGACCAAAGGATGCAGCAGAGACGTGGTCAGATAGGCAATAGGTCAGGGCAGACGGCACAGGTACAAGTCAGGCAAGCCACAGATTTACATAAGGTAGAAAAATTGGTCTCAGGCACTAATATGGGAGATGGTAGTCAGCAATGCAGCCCACGACCCCTTTAAATATAGCCCCATGGCTGATCAGATTAAAAAAATTGTGAGAGAAAACTGGGCAATATTAGAAAGAGATGAGAGCCTTAAGGATATTAAAGGAAATCAACCAATAACAGCATTTAGGAGGTGTCATACATTGAAGGATAAATTAGTCCGTAGTCAGTTTGTGGAAAATAAACCTAGTAGTTGGTTGGAAAATTGCCGTCCTAAGGGAAATCTCTACTGTGGCGGTATTTTTTGTAAATTCAATCCCCAATGGGAATATCTGTCCTTTGGTGGATTACAACACTGGTTTAATTCCCTAATAACGTATAAAAGCAAATGTGTAGTATACTTAATATTATGTATATGCATCAGATTTTATATAGAGAAGACCATTAGATGTCTTAATGAAAGATTCAGAGAACATGTAAACACACTTAGTATGGGTAAAGGATGCTTGATTGATCATGTAAATTCTGAACATGGAGCGAATAGTAATGTCCTCAGATTTGCCAGAATAGAGATTGTATCAAGCCCTTCACAAGGGGGAGACAGACATTGTGAATTGTTAAGAAGAGAGGGAAAGTGGATTTTGCGTTCAAAAGCAACGGGTCCCCTGGGACAAAACGAAATTTTTTTATTTAGTAGTGTTTCTATAAAGTATGTTCTTTTGTAGTCATGTTATTTTATGTAATTGTGTTTTTGTTACACTGTTTTAGGTACCGGCTGTGACATGACATTACATATGTGCGCCGTATTGGCGTAGTGGTTTGTGGTGTCACACGTACGCGCTATGTGCGTGAGCTGGCACATACCCTAAGTATTGTCGTATTCGCGTCAATGTGTCAGAGGCTCGAGAAAGCATTTATGCACGAAAAGGCCGTCGCCTCACCTTTGTGCCGGCAATGTATGTTTGTCCGCCCCGAACTACCTGCTGAAGTGTTTTAGCCTGCGCTAATAAAGAAGATTGCAACGTTTCGTGAGTGCCGCTTATTCATCTCCTATTATCAGTGTACATACTAACATAGTTGGTAAAGCTGAAAAATGACTTCATGAGGTAGAAGACAATATTCCTTATTTTAGGGGGAAAAACTCCTATCTCCTACATTACTAGAGGATGTACTTAATTTATTACGAGGTGCAGGACTTGTCATAAATTAAGAACATCCTCCAGCCATCTGTGCTACTGTTCTTGATTGAAATCTACTTCAGCTGGTAGCTAAAAAAGTTTTCATATGTCATTCATGGCAGTAAACTGGTGTAGTGAATCTGCTGGTGATGATAAATTACCCCCCCATGTCTATGACACAAAAAAGCTTGCAATTAGCTTCTGACAGCAATGTCAATTGGTATTTTTCTTTGGATCATCACATGGGGATGCTTAGAAGATGCAAAAAAATGTCAGACTGCAAAATTTCTAAAGTTATGATTTAACTTTAATATTTTTAAATTTTTTATTCACTTGCTCTAATTATCCCCTCACCAGTCTTGTTTACATCCCAGCAACGAGGATGTGCCCTACCAACAAATGACTGCTTCAGGCAATAACTATCCACAGTGGTGATGCCAGCAAAGCAAAGCATGTGAATGCTGAAGATTCTTACCACGGACATGCTTTTTTTACACTTAGAACATGCCTTTAAAGGGATTTTTCATGACTGTTGGACCAGAGCAGGGGGAGGTATAAAATATTGAAGAAAAAAAATCAAGATAAGAGAACCAATTCTAAATGGATCAAATTTGACCCAAATTTTCAGAAAATCAGAATCAAATCCGAATCCATATTTTTGGTGATTGGATTTGGGCAAATTTCTCAAAATGACTTCAGTCATTTTTCAGATCAAAAGAAAGGAAAAATGAAGGAGGATCCCATGACCTCAGGTGTTGTGTTTGTGTGTATGTATATATATATATATATATATATATATATATACACACCAGTAGGCATTTGTCACCAAAATAAACATTTAAAAATTAGTCATATATGTTGCTGTCACTTTAAAGGGGTTGTCCGGGTTATGTAAAAAAAAATAATAAAAAAATAAAGCACTGTAAATCTGATGGTCTGCAATATATACATAAGCTAAGCAAGGTTAAGGCAAATATATATATATTTCCTCATTCCCCTAGTTCTGTTCTGGCCCTTTGTTGACATGCAGTTGCAGAGCTGTGGGGCGTGTAACAACATCTACAAGGTTTTCTATGAGGTGTTAGCAAAGACTGCCTTTCCCCTCCCCTTGCTCTGCAAAGGGAGTGCATAAAAGATCTGCTCTGTCTGCAGTCTGACTGCTGGAATACTCATGTTGTATGTGTGGGACTGCAAGTCCCAGCTGTACAGTAAAATGACATTGCTGATACACACATGATCTTCCCCCCTACCTGTTCTTGTGCAATGCTCTGCAGACAGCAGAAGAGTACAAAAGAGAGAACACATCCAGTTTGTGTTTGCATGGTGTGGAGGGGAGATCCTGTGCACAGCATTTGTCTCTTCAGTGTCTGGAGAAGAGGATGCCCTGAAGCTGTTCAGTATCTGAGGCAGACCCAACAAACCCTGAGTCTGTGTTGTTTATGGTAGAAGGGGTTAAATTGTGAAGCACTGGGCCTTCAATGGTCATTTGCTATTCATTGTCCACATGACCACTGTAGCAAATCACTCAGCAAGCTCCCCTTCTAGTTATCGATGTGGGTTCCAGCAGCCCTCCTAATCTGACTGCGCACTGATCTAACATCTAATAACTGTTCTATGGTGTGGTATTCATCTAGTATTGTAATCCTGCTTATATAGTCAAAAGAATATAAACTATATGAACCTAACTTGCTGATGTTACTGATGATGGAACATATTTGGAAAGGAGTTAGGACTCTATTCACACTGGTCCTATTGACTTATGATGGGTCTGTATGATTTCCATATTTTCTAATGAATAGAACAGCACAATGCTACATTATTATGGATATAACACCAATATAAGAGCACTGGCCCTAAAGTAGTAGCTGAAAGGTAGCTATAAAGCAGATAACCCCTAAAAATACACTACACAGCAATTGATAATAGAAAAACGTTTATTGTGCAATTACCAAATATAATAAAATACATATATAGGTGGCTTATACAGACACAGGACAAAAACACGGACTACATAAATAGTTGCAGATAATCCCAAACTAACAGCAAGAAAAAAATCTCACTAAACAATTATATAAAGTGCAAAGTGCATAGAGGAGACCAACCAAGTAACCAAGAGAGAGTCAACTGCCAATTGTATACAGACCAGTGTAGTCCAGGCCCCAACACGCGTTTCGCTATTGCTTCCTCAGGGGATAAAGATAAACTGTGCTCTGTTGTCTTAAAAAACCCTATGATTAGAGGAATTAATACTAAACACCTAAGTGGAGAAGGCTGCAAACCAATCAAATAAGAGCTGTCATAATTGACAAGTATTACTCTGTGGCGTATGATGTCACATCCTGTCATGATGTGTGCCGCCCACAGTACTTTAGTAGTGCAAACACCCATCACATAAACAAATAATCCAGTCCCATATCAAAAGAAAGTGACAACAATGTGCCACATTAATGCGCAAATAAAGGGGTTTAACTCAGAGTGTATATAGGGGGAGGAGTTGGAGCTGCGTGTATATCTGCAACTATTTATTGACAAAGTATATGTAGTTAGTTTTTTTGTCCTGTATCTGCATAAGCCACCTACAGTTGCAAGAAAAAGTATGTAAACCCTTTGGAATGATATGGATTTCTGCCCAAATTGGTCATAAAATGTGATCTGATCTTCATCTAAGTCACAACAATAGACAATCACAGTCTGCTAAAACTAATAACACACAAAGAAGTAAATGTTACCATGTTTTTATTGAACACACCATGTAAACATTCATAGTGAAGGTGGAAAAAGTATGTGAACCCTTGGATTTAATAACTGGTTGAACCTCCTTTGGCAGCAATAACTTCAACCAAACGTTTCCTGTAGTTGCAGATCAGACGTGCACAACGGTCAGGAGTAATTCTTGACCATTCCTCTTTACAGAACTGTTTCAGTTCAGCAATATTCTTGGGATGTCTGGTGTGAATTGCTTTCTTGAGGTCATGCCACAGCATCTCAATCTGGTTGAGGTCAGGACTCTGACTGGGCCACTCCTGAATGCATATTTTCTTCTGTTTAAGCCATTCTATGCTTTGGGTCGTTGTCCTGTTGCAACACCCATCTTCTGTTGAGCTTCAGCTGGTGGACAGATGGCCTTAAGTTCTCCTGCAAAATGTCTTGATAAACTTGGGAATTCATTTTTCCTTCGATGATAGCAATCCATCCAGGCACTGACGCAGCAAAGCAGCCCCAAACCATGATACCTCCACCACCATACACCATACCACACAGTTGGGATGAGGTTTCGATGTTGGTGTGATGTGCCTCTTTCTCTCCACACATAGTGTTGTGTGTTTCTTCCAAACAACTCTTTTTGGTTTCATCTGTCCACAGAATATTTTGCCAGTACTGCTGTGGAACATCCAGGTGCTTTTGTTCAAACTGTAAACGTGCAGCAATGTTTTTTTTGGACAGCAGTGGCTTCCTCTGTGGTGTCTTTCCATGAAATCCATTCTTGTTTAGTGTTTTTCGTATCATAGATTTGCTAACAGGTAGGGATGAGCGAACCCGAATTGTATAGTTCGGGTTCGTACCGAATTTTGGGGTGTCCGTGACACGGACCCGAACCCGGACGTTTTCGTGAAAGTCCGGGTTCGGTGTTCGGCGCTTTCTTGGCACTTTTTGAAAGGCTGCAAAGCAGCCAATCAACAAGCGTCATACTACTTGCCCCAAGAGGCTATCACAGCCATGCCTACTATTGGCATGGCTGTGATTGGCCAGTGCAGCATGTGACCCAGCCTCTATTTAAGCTGGAGTCACGTAGCGCCGCCCGTCACTCTGCTCTAATCAGTATAGGGAGAGGTTGCAGCTGCGACATTAGGGCGAGATTAGGCAGTGATTAACTCCTCCAAAAGACTTCATTCAGTGATCGATCTGCAGCTGTGGATGATTGAACTGCTGCTATTCAATTGCTCACTGTTTTTAGGCTGCCCAGAGCGTTTTTCATTCACTTTTTTCTGGGGTGATCGGCGGACATTTTGTATCTTGTGGTGCACCAGCACAAGCTGCCACCAAGTGCATTTAACCCTCAATAGTGTGGTTGTTTTTTGGCTATATCCTACATCAGGGTCAAGCTGTCATACCAAGTGCATTTAACCATCAATAGTGTGGTTATTTTTTGGCCATATACTACATCAGGGGCAAGCTGTCACCAAGTGCATTTAACCCTCAATAGTGTGGTTGTTTTTTGGCCATATCCCAGTCTAATTCTGACTGTAAACGTATACCTGTCACCCAGCGCCTAAATAATAGGCCTCAAATTTATAGTCAGCTAAATCTGTGGTTATTGCTGTGGCTGGGCAAGTTATTTAGTGTCCGTCAAAGCACAGTTTTTGTTCTGGGTTGAAATGCAATTCCCAATTTAGCAATTCTCTAAATTAGTGGTTTCTGCTGTATCAGGCCTACTTTAAATTTATCCCTAAAAGGGTATATAAGATTCAAGGTGCAGATAGGGTCATTCTCAATAACTTCACACACATGCTACTGTGCATATCCCAGTCTAATTCTGTCTGTAAACGTATACCTGTCACCCAGCGCCTAAATAATAGGCCTCAAATTTACAGTCAGCTAAATCTGTGGTTACTGCTGTGCCTGTATTAGTGTAATACAGTACCTAAATAGATAGCCAGATAGTGTTAGGTGTCTGTAAAAAAAGGCCTGAATTTGAATTCAATACATTGGGCCAAATAATATTTTTGTTGTTGTGGTGAACGATAACAATGAGGAAAACATCTAGTAAAGGACGCGGACGCGGACATGGTCGTGGTGGTGTTAGTGGACCCTCTGGTGCTGGGAGAGGACGTGGCCGTTCTGCCACAGCCACACGTCCTAGTGTACCAACTACCTCTGGTCCCAGTAGCCGCTATAATTTACAGCGATATATGGTGGGGCCCAATGCCGTTCTAAGGATGGTAAGGCCTGAGCAGGTACAGGCATTAGTCATTTGGGTGGCCGACAGTGGATCCAGCACGTTCACATTATCTCCCACCCAGTCTTCTGCAGAAAGCGCACAGATGGCGCCTGAAAACCAAGCCCATCAGTCTGTCACATCACCCCCATGCATACAAGGGAAACTGTCTGATCCTCAAGTTATGCAGCAGTCTCTTATGCTGTTTGAAGACTCTGCTGGCAGGGTTTCCCAAGGGCATCCACCTAGCCCTTCCCCAGCGGTGGAAGACATAGAATGCACTGACGCACAACCACTTATGTTTCCTGATGATGAGGACATGGGAATACCACCTCAGCATGTCTCTGATGATGACGAAACACAGGTGCCAACTGCTGCGTCTTTCTGCAGTGTGCAGACTGAACAGGAGGTCAGGGATCAAGACTGGGTGGAAGACGATGCAGGGGACGATGAGGTCCTAGACCCCACATGGAATGAAGGTCGTGCCACTGACTTTCACAGTTCGGAGGAAGAGGCAGTGGTGAGACCGAGCCAACAGCGTAGCAAAAGAGGGAGCAGTGGGCAAAAGCAGAACACCCGCCGCCAAGAGACTCCGCCTGCTACTGACCGCCTGGGACCGAGACTGATTCTCTGCTGACATGAAGCCAGATTCTCTGTTACGGGACCTCTCTCCTCTGCCTGGGTGCCTGGGCCTAAATATCTGACAATGGACTGTTCCAGTGTTGGGTGACGTGAAGCATGATTCTCTGCTATGACATGAAGACTGATTCTCTGCTGACATGAAGCCAGATTCTCTGTTACGGGACCTCTCTCCTCTGCCTGGGTGCCTGGGCCTAAATATATGACAATGGACTGTTACAGTGGTGGCTGATGTGAAGCCTGATTCTCTGCTATGACATGCAGACTGATTCTCTGCTGACATGAAGCCAGATTCTCTGTTACGGGACCTCTCTCCTCTGCCTGGGTGCGTGGGCCTAAATATATGACAATGGACTGTTACAGTGGTGGCTGACATGAAGCCAGATTCTCTGTTACGGGACCTCTCTCCTCTGCCTGGGTGCCTGGGCCTAAATATATGACAATGGACTGTTACAGTGGTGGCTGATGTGAAGCATGATTCTCTGCTATGATATGCAGACTGATTCTCTGCTGACATGAAGCCATATTCTCTGTTATGGGACCTCTCTTCTCTGCCTGGGTGCCTGGGCCTAAATATATGACAATGGACTGTTACAGTGGTGGCTGACGTGAAGCCTGATTCTCTGCTATGACATGCAGACTGATTCTCTGCTGACATGAAGCCAGATTCTCTGTTACGGGACCTCTCTCCTCTGCCTGGGTGCCTGGGCCTAAATATATGACAATGGACTGTTACAGTGGTGGCTGACATGAAGCCTGATTCTCTGCTATGACATGCAGACTGATTCTCTGCTGACATGAAACCAGATTCTCTGTTATGGGACCTCTCTCCTCTGCCTGGGTGCCTGGGCCTAAATATATGACAATGGACTGTTACAGTGGTGGCTGACGTGAAGCCTGATTCTCTGCTATGACATGCAGACTGATTCTCTGCTGACATGAAGCCAGATTCTCTGTTAAGGGACCTCTCTCCTCTGCCTGGGTGCCTGGGACTAAATATCTGACAATGGACTGTTACAGTGGTGGGTGACGTGAACCCAGATTCTCTGCTATGGGACCTCTCTCCAATCGATATTGGTTAATTTTTTATTTATTTTATTTTTATTTTATAGTAATGAGGGGGAAGTCGCAGAGAGCGACGAGGAGAAAGCAAAGCTGTTAAATATTTTTTTCTCCAATGTATTCACTGAGGAAAATAAACTGTCAGATGACATGCCGAATGTTGAAATAAATTCCCCATTAAAAATGTCCTGTCTGACCCAGGAAGAAGTGCAACAGCGACCTGGGAAATAGTGACCACAAAGTAATAACCTTCCAATTATCATTCAAAAGAGTGTTTCTACAGGGAGGAACAAAAATACCAAACTTCAAAAAAGCTAAATTTAGCCCACTAAGAGGGGCCATAGGCCTAACTAAATGGGATAAAGTCCTCACAAATAAAAATACAGCCACAAAATGGGATATCTTTAAAAGCATCCTAAAATCTCATTGTGAGAGGTACATACCGTATGGGAATAAAAGGTTAAGGAACAAAAAGAAACCAATGTGGATAAACAGAACTGTAAAGAAAGCAATAAATGACAAAAAGAAAGCATATAAAACACTAAAACAGGAGGGTAGCACGGAAGCACTGAAAAACTATAAGGAAAAAAATAGAACATGCAAAAAACAAATAAAAGCAGCCAAACTAGAGACTGAGAGATTAATTGCCAAAGAGAGTAAAACTAACCCTAAAATGTTCTTCAATTATATAAATGTTAAAAAGTATAAATCTGAAGGTGTCGGCCCGTTAAAGAGTAATGAGGGGGAAGTCGCAGAGAGCGACGAGGAGAAAGCAAAGCTGTTAAATATTTTTTTCTCCAATGTATTCACTGAGGAAAATAAACTGTCAGATGACATGCCGAATGTTGAAATAAATTCCCCATTAAAAGTGTCCTGTCTGACCCAGGAAGAAGTGCAACAGCGACTTAGAAAGATTAAAATAGACAAATCGCCAGGACCGGGTGGCATACACCCCCGTATCCTAAGGGAATTAAGTAATGTCATAGCCAGACCCTTATTTCTGATATTTGCAGATTCTATATTGACAGGGAATGTCCCACAGGATTGGCGCATGGCAAATGTGGTGCCAATATTCAAAAAGGGTCCAAAAACAGAGCCTGGAAACTATAGGCCGGTAAGTTTGACATCTGTTGTGGGTAAACTGTTTGAAGGTTTTCTGAGAGATGCTATGTTAGAGCATCTTAACGGAAATAAGCAAATAACGCCATATCAGCATGGCTTTGTGAGGGATCGATCATGTCAAACAAATTTAATCAGTTTCTATGAGGAGGTAAGTTCTAGACTTGACAGCGGCGAATCAATGGATGTGGTGTATCTGGACTTCTCCAAGGCATTTGACACTGTACCACATAAAAGGTTAGTATATAAAATGAGAATGCTCGGACTGGGAGAAAACGTCTGTAAGTGTGTAAGTAACTGGCTCAGTGATAGAAAACAGAGGGTGGTTATTAATGGTAAATACTCAGATTGGGTCACTGTCACTAGTGGGGTACCTCAGGGATCAGTATTAGGCCCTATTCTCTTCAATATATTTATTAATGATCTTGTAGAAGGCTTGCATAGTAAAATATCAATTTTTGCAGATGACACTAAACTGTGTAAAGTAATTAACACTGAAGAGGACAGTATACTACTACAGAGGGATCTGGATAGATTGGAGGCTTGGGCAGAGAAGTGGCAGATGAGGTTTAACACTGACAAATGTAAAGTTATGCACATGGGAAGGAATAATGCAAGTCACCCGTACTTATTAAATGCTAAAACACTCGGTAACACTGACATGGAAAAAGATCTAGGAATTTTAATAAACAGCAAACTAAGCTGCAAAAACCAGTGTCAGGCAGCTGCTGCCAAGGCCAATAAGATAATGGGTTGCATCAAAAGGGGCATAGATGCCCGTGATGAGAACATAGTCCTACCACTTTACAAATCATTAGTCAGACCACACATGGAGTACTGTGTACAGTTCTGGGCTCCAGTGAACAAAGCAGACATAGCAGAGCTGGAGAGGGTCCAGAGGAGGGCAACTAAAGTAATAACTGGAATGGGGCAACTACAGTACCCTGAAAGATTATCAAAATTAGGGTTATTCACTTTAGAAAAAAGACGACTGAGAGGAGATCTAATTAATATGTATAAATATATCAGGGGTCAGTACAGAGATCTATCCCGTCATCTATTTATTCCCAGGACGGTGACTGTGACGAGGGGGCATCCTCTGCGTCTGGAGGAAAGAAGGTTTGTACACAAACATAGAAGAGGATTCTTTACGGTAAGAGCAGTGAGACTATGGAACTCTCTGCCTGAGGAGGTGGTGATGGTGAGTACAATAAAGGAATTCAAAAGGGGCCTGGATGTATTTCTGGAGCGTAATAATATTACAGGCTATAGCTACTAGAGAGATATCGTTGATCCAGGGATTTATTCTGATTGCCTGATTGGAGTCGGGAAGGAATTTTTATTCCCCTAAAGTGAGGAAAATTGGCTTCTACCTCACAGGGGTTTTTTGCCTTCCTCTGGATCAACTTGCAGGATGACAGGCCGAACTGGATGGACAAATGTCTTTTTTCGGCCTTATGTACTATGTTACTATGTTACTATTAATTTCCCTATCCACATTTGTTTGCAGGGGATTTACCTACATGTTGCTGCCTTTTGCAGCCCTCTAGCTCTTTCCTGGGCTGTTTTACAGCCTTTTTAGTGCCGAAAAGTTTGGGTCCCCATTGACTTCAATGGGGTTCGGGTTCGGGACGAAGTTCGGGTCGGGATCGGATCCCGAACCCGAACATTTACGGGAAGTTCGGCCGAACTTCTCGAACCCAAACATCCAGGTGTTCGCTCAACTCTACTAACAGGGATGTAAGCATATGCCAGAGACTTTTGTAAGTCTTTAGCTGGCACTCTAGGATTCTTCTTTACCTCATTGAGCAATCTGTGATGTGCTCTTGCAGTCATCTTTACAGGACGGCCACTCCTAGGGAGAGTAGCAGCAGTGCTGAACTTTCTCCATTTATAGACAATTTGTCTTACCGTGGACTGAACAGCAAGGCGTTTGGAGATATTTTTATAACCCTTTCCAGCTTTATGCAAGTCAACAATTCTTAATCGTAGGTCTTCTGAGAGCTCTTTTGTGCGAGGCATCATTCACATCAGGCAATGATTCTTGTGAAAAGCAAACCCAGAACTGGTGTGTGTTTTTTATAGGGCAGGGCAGCTGTAACCAACACCTCCAATCTCATCTTATTGATTGAACTCCAGTTGGCTGACACCTCACTCCAATTAGCTCTTGGAGATGTCATTAGTCTAGGGGTTCACATACTTTTTCCACCTGCACTGTGAATGTTTACATGGTGTGTTCAATAAAAACATGGTAACATTTAATTCTTTGTGTGTTATTAGTTTAAGCAGACTGTGATTGTCTATTGTTGTGACTTAGATGAAGATCAGATCACATTTTGTGCAGAAATCTATATCATTCCAAAGGGTTAACATACTTTTTCTTGCAACTTCTATATATGTATTTTATAATATTTGGTAATTGTACAATAAACGTTTTTCTAATTTCTCAATTGCTGTGTAGTGTATATTATTCTGGATATTTAAAGGTTAAGACAATCTGAAAACAAAAGTGTAAATAGGGCCTTAGTAAAAAAATAAACTGCCTTGAGTGATATACCGTAACTTATTTTAATGTTTTTTTTACATACATATTTCATCACTTCTATATTTTCAAGATGTTATTCGGACTAAAGTAAGTGGTAAGAAATGTGACTAAAATTATGAGTATTCTATAAGTGACATGAGCATTTCCTGAATAGGAAATTGATCTATTTTATATACCAAGTGCCTGAAGGCACAATGCATAATTAATATCCTGTAGAGAGCCATCAAAAATTAACTGGATAGCATGCATATGACTGATAAGACATATTTCTATGACTCACTTGCTAAAAACAACATTATTAAATTGGGTTTTCATAATGCAACTTCCAGACTTCCCTAAAATGCAATGTCACGTGTTAGTAATATTCACCCTGCCTCATCTTTATGCCAAGAATATTAAACATAAAACCACAGTACTCAGGATGCAGCAAGATCCATTTAAATGCTTTATTGTAATCTAACAATAGAAAATTATGAAATAATCAACAAACAAGTGATGGTCGATATTTTGGTTCTTCCTGGATCTTGATCACAGACTGATGTGGGATAAGAAGACATGCATAAGGATGGCTGACTACTCCAAGGATATTCCAAATGTGCGATGTGAATGTCAGTTTCTTAAAGGGGGTTGTGTATGTCTAATGTCTGTGATTTTCTTCATTGGAAGACATTACCAAAGGATTGTTTTGGACTCTAAGTCATATACACTCAAGGACGGAGAAATGACAGGCATAACTGGAATAATAGCTTTTACTGGAACCTGGTGGGGAAACAAACTTCTTGTTACAGGTTTCACACAAGAGGCTACACGCTTTGTAGTTAAAGGAAACTCAGATGAGGAAACTAGCTTGGCAGTCAAAGTCTCACTTGGGGCAACAAGCATATGGTTAGAAAGGTCTCTTAGAGAGGGAAATGTTTAGTCAGGGGCAACGGACAGCAGGGAGTCTTTACATTATAACAAGCTTACCCTCCCCTGGTATGGTTTGCACCTAACTTAGTTGTATGGTGTCAGTTCAGGTCTCCTCTGGCTTGGCAGCAATAACAATGGTTGTAGGTACTGTCTAGGCACAACAACTTCTCCTTGTGGTTCAGTTATGCACAATCTGCACTGCACTATAAGGCTGTGGTATCTCATTCCTCACTATGCACCTTCTGCACTGGCATCCATAGGCAGAAATTGTTCTCTCCTTATGGCACACATAGCTTGCACACCTCTTATTTCAGCACTCTGGCTTGTCTCACTATATTTGATCTTGTTTTCCATAGGTGCTTCAAAGTGTGGGGAGCTAGGTAGTATAGTGACTACCTCTATAATCCAGCTTCCCACTCTACTGCAATGCTTAGAAGCTTCTATAGCCCTAACTAGACCCTAAGGTGATGAATCAATAGGCAAGTGCGACTCACAACTACTTTCTAGCTACATGAAGGAGGTTTCTGTCTCTCTTCCCTAGCTGCAGCATTCTCCCTGTACACACTATTGAAGACTTCCATTCAGCAGTGTGTAGCTCATGAAGAAAGTCACGAATCGTGAGTTAGTTTGGTGGGTATATAAGGTGTGTGAAAGGTAATCAGACATATATCCCTTGTTGCTGTCATGGGCAAAAGGAACTATTTATCAGAGTTGCAAAAAGGGATGATTACAGGCCAAGGGCAGTATTTCTGAAACTACGCAGTTTGTAAAATGTGTGCTGTTGTGGTGAACTTGTAAATTGAGTGGACAAATGGTGCCACGTGCCATTGATGTGAGAGATGAATATTGACTGCAAAGGTGGACCAACACGCTACAGTGGAGAAGCTCACTGCCAAAATGAACCAGGAGGCTATCAGACGTATGTCTAAAACAGTAGTTTATAGTGTTGAGTTTTGGGGTACCGCACTCTGTGTTGGGTTTGCTGGTGCCTGCAAGGACTTATTCAGTCGCGTACAAATAATAGAAGAATTGCAGCACACAGCTTTTCTTGTTGCTTATTAAATTTTAATTTTTGTCATCATATGACCAAGTTCCAGTGCACATTTAACAGCTTGTTTTACAGAAGAAAAAATGACCACACGTTTCGGCCTGTCAAGGCCTTCTTCAGCGGTCTTAAATCTAGAAAATAATGTATATTTGGTATAAATTACATGGTACATGTATCAAGTTCTTGGTTTGGCGATAACAATTATATACAGAAAATTTACTATATACATATATTGAACTTTAGTGAAAGAATATATACAGTGAGCATATTCTAAAAACAATAGACAGCTTGTTGTGAACCGTGAGTGAACACATTGATACCAGCAATATGGTTGAAACAAGTATATCTGAAAAGAGGTAAAAGGGATTGTGTATGCTGTAGGTTCCAATGTCATAAATGCACTGCGGGGTGTTGCCCAATGTACAACACATAAGTAAATGTGACCAAACATGCGGGATAAGTGATCCACTAATGAGTCATGTGGTCATGTGGAGTAATATCTATATATATGTGGTCTATATCTTATGTAGTCCATTGGGCAGATCCCCTGGGTGGAGAGCCATTAAAACACACAGTAAGTACAATGACCGACATATATACACCCACCCCTTGTTCAATCAATTTTCAGTAATGTGGCTACGCTTCATCGACAACATTTTTTGCATATGGAGGGGCCCCATCACCACCATTGAGAAGTTTGTACAGGATCTCAATGCTGTCTATCCAGAATTATGTTTTACCATGCAGACAAGCAAGGAGGAAATAAGTTTCCTAGACACAACAGTCAAACTCGATCCAGCAGGCAATATTACCAACCGACCGTAACAGCCTCCTACATTACAACAGTTGTCACCCCAGGGCCACAAAAAACTCTCTTCCGAAATCCCAGTTTGTACGGATCAACCGTATTGTCACTGACACAAATGTGAAAACAGTCAGACTCAAAGAAATGAAAGAAAAATTTCAAACAAGAGGTTATCCACAGACTCTCCTAGATTCCACATTAAACAACATCACCGAGGTAGGCCAACCATGCAAAACAGAACATAAAAGATTAGCCTGCGTAACAACATACCATCTCCTGACTCCTAAAATCCATCAGGCATTGAGGAAACATTGGTCGATACTGTCTAAAGCATATCCCAACATCCCAGAATTTAGTGAACCCCCACTCACCTGCTATAAGAGACCCCACAACATCAGAGACAAATTGGTTAAGGGCGATATAGGGAGCCTCACCAAGATACCTAAACAAACTTTTATGAAAAGTCAACGACAAGGAACATTCCCCTGTTTACATTGTGCGCAATGTTCAAGCGTCATTAGAGGCGAACATGTTACCCACCCAAGAACTGGACGACTATACCAGATCAAGGGTTTCTTCACATGTGATCCAGTATTGTGATCTATGTATTGAAGTGCCCATGCGGCTTGGCGTATGTGGGAGAGACAACACAACATGTACGCGATCGAGTAAGTAAACACAAATCCACCATTAGACTCGGACACACGTTGCTACCTGTCCCACACCATTTTAGCGAAAAAAAACATCAGGTATCCCAATTGCGCTTTCAAGTATTGGAGCAAATCGATCATCCAAGACGCGGCGGCAACCGGATTACGCATTTAAAACAAAGAGCGGCATACTGGATCCACATACTTGGAACTCTTTCACCACACAGCCTCAACCGGGAATGCGACTTCTCTATCAATGTCTAATGTAACTGTAAAAGATTATTGGTTTTACATGTTATTAACAACATCTTCATTTTACTTTGCAGACCCGTTGAAATCACGACTTGCGAGGGTGAGATAATCAACCCCCCCCTCCCCCCCCTTTCTTTCCCCCCCTTTTTCCCCTTTTTCCCTATTCCTTCTTCCACCCTATCCATCATTCATTACGACAGGGATATTATAGATTATCCATATATCAATAGGTCGTTGTACAAAATATTATGGAATGTGATGCTGTGTATTACTGATGGTTCTTATGTGCCTGTTCATCCCAATCATAGGAACTACCATAGATTAAATGACATCTATTATACATATCACTGATATTTATTCATTACATATAGATTGGGCCTGCACCACTGACAGGTCCACATACCGATTCAAGCCCTTCTTTTATTCCCGCCCCCAAATAACACAATAGATACACGACCTGAGCGGGTGACACGCATGATGGAACGCACGCCTGTTCCGCCCGTGTCACGTGACTCGCGCACGCACAACAGTACGTACTGGACGGCTGGCCTGCGCACATGGGACGCAGGTGGAACGCATGTGCGTTCCACCAGCGTCATGTGATCCAGACGCACCATGTGATCAGCGCAGTAATGGCGCCCACCACTACCATAAAAAGCGCACAGCCAGCGTCCATCAGGTGCATCCAGCGCACACACCTGAAAACAGCATCTCAAGGTAACCACAGGACTCGTACCCTATGTTCATTCCCTAGATCACGATGTTTAAGATGATGTTCCTCTAGACTCGATAAGGTTACCAAGGCTACTCAGGTTATGTCGGTCATTGTACTTACTGTGTGTTTTAATGGCTCTCCACCCAGGGGATCTGCCCAATGGACTACATAAGATATAGACCACATATATATAGATATTACTCCACATGACCACATGACTCATTAGTGGATCACTTATCCCGCATGTTTGGTCACATTTACTTATGTGTTGTACATTGGGCAACACCCCACAGTGCATTTATGACATTGGACCCTACAGCATACACAATCCCTTTTACTCTTTTCAGATATACTTGTTTCAACCATATTGCTGGTATCAATGTGTTCTCTCACGGTTCACAACAAGCTGTCTATTGTTTTTAGAATATGCTCACTGTACATATTCTTTCACTTAAGTTCAATATATGTATATAGTACATTTTCCGTATATAATTGTTATCGCCAAACCAAGAACTTGATACATGTACCATGTAATTTATGCCAAATATACATTATTTTCTAGATTTAAGAAACAAGCTGTAAAACAAGCTGTTAAACGTGCACTGGAACTTGGTCACATGATGACAAAAGTTTAAATTTAATAAGCAACAAGAAAAGCTGTGTGCTGCAATTTTTCTATTATTAAAACAGTAGTTTAGTGAATCCTATGTATGGGGGCTCTGAAGCAGATGGTGACTGCACCTCTGCTAATAAAGTTGCATAGAAGGAAAGGCTTCAAATTTTGCTGCAGTATTGGAATTGGACTTACACTGATTAGCAAACAGTTGCCTTCTCAGATGAGCCACAATTTGTGCTTCATTGAATCTGGTTGACTCATATATGATCCAATTACTATAGCCCATAAATCAGAATTCAACTCTCTCTAGTCTCCTGGGAATCATATTTTATGAAAAGATTCAGAATATAATTATGAAGGGAGAGCAAGAATGACCCATTCCTATTACTCCAGTGAAAGTGAAATGTGCAAGCAATTTCTCCATCCAAAAGAACATAACATCCCACCCAGGATTATACTTCTCTGAATGAGAGCCACACAGTTAACCAAGGCACTTTTTGAGACATTCTAGTTCTCTTGTCCTTTTGGAAGGAGAGCTTGCACATCTCATTCAGAGAAGCATAATCCTAGAATGGATATTCTGATCTCTTGGATAGAGAAATAGCTTGCACATCTCACTTCCAGTGGAGTATTACACCTCTCCAAATAATTGAAATTTGGGTTTGATAAAATCCATTTTTTTTTTGTATTTCAGAACAGATTTCAAATTAAAAATAAATTCACTGCAAATGTTAAGACAACTACAATAATATATGTATATTATATAGTGTAATAGTCTAAAATGTAGAGAACAGATAGATATACAGATATTTATTTTTGTTATTATTATAATCAAAATATTAACCAATAATTGTAGAAATAGTGTAAGACTTTAGTGACTGGTAGTAGGAGGGAATTTCTAAATGGTTTTATAATTATTAGCTCTACGGACAACTCTATCTTTGTTATTTCGCCTAGAATTTTATGAATAAATTGACAAGTGGGTGTTGAGGAGGCGTCCCCATACAGTCTGACATCATACATTCAGTGCTGACAGTGTCATCTTTCTGACAAAGAGAATTGCAACACCCAAGTTACTGTTTCGAATTGCATTTACATAAGGAGAATTGTTTTTAATCTGAGATACACTATTTGCATGGATTCTCACAGATAAGCCACAGATGAAGCCCTCACCCCCCAAATGCCAATGGGGCTAATCCTTGTGTATAACCACAGCACATCTATGACAGAAGACTGAGCATCATTCCTAGATTTCTGTCACAGATTTTATAATGTGTGAACATAGCTTTTATCCTACAAAATTCTAAATGTATTCAAAAACATGGCTACATAGTTGATAAGGTTGTATAAACACACAGGTCCTTGTAATATAACTAGTGTTGAGCGAGCATGCTCGGTCGAACACCAGTTTGGCTTAAGCATCGCTATGCTTGGCACATCGCTGTGTTCAGCAGAAGTCTATTTTTTTTTTGGTTTGTTTTGTTTTTTAAGCAACTAGCCATGCAGCTCTATAGTGTAGTGGTTAAGGTTCTTGGCTGTAATGTAGAAGGTTATGAGCTCAAATCCTGCCAGAAACATTTCAGAAATAGAAGATAAATTCAATTTTTATATTTTATATATTTTTTTGTAATTTAAAAAAATGTATGGCACAAAATAAATGTGTAATTACTAATATATATATATATATATATATATATATATATGAGAGAGAGAGAGAGATAAAATCATACTTCTGATATACAGTACAGACCAAAAGTTTGGACACACCTTCTCATTCAAAGAGTTTTCTTTATTTTCATGACTATGAAAATTGTAGATTCACACTGAAGGCATCAAAACTATGAATTAACACATGTGGAATTATATACATAACAAAAAAGTGTGAAACAACTGAAAATATGTCATATTCTAGGTTCTTCAAAGTAGCCACCTTTTGCTTTGATTACTGCTTTGCACACTCTTGGCATTCTCTTGATGAGCTTCAAGAGGTAGTCACCTGAAATGGTCTTCCAACAGTCTTGAAGGAGATCCCAGAGATGCTTAGCACTTGTTGGCCCTTCTAGTTTAATAGCTGGCCATACAGTTCTATAGTATAGTGGTTAAGTTTATTGGCTGTATTGTAGAAGGTTGTGAGTTCAAATCTCACCAGAAACCTTTCAGGAATAGAGGCTAAATTAGATTTAAATACACTGGGTGTCCCAAAGCACTGACTCCATATATGGACATAGCTATATATGGAGTCAGAGCAGGGACTCCTAAGCCAAACTAGAGTCCTGACAACATCCTCTCCTCTTCAGAGCAGAGGGTGCCTGGTTTAATGCTTGGGTGCTCCCATTGACTTCCATTGTGCTTGGGTGCTCTGTAAAGCAGCCGAGCATCGAAAGTGTTCTACTCGAGCACCAGAGCACACAAGCACTTTGGTGCTCAATCAACAGTAAATATAACCTATAATCCTACCAGCTTGATCAAAAGAAAGGCAAGAACCTTGACCAAATTTGTTAAGTGCAAGTTCCTTGCTGTCATCCCTCTGATTGTCTACCAAAAGTATCAATCCACCAGAAATTATGAGCAAAAGTAATTCATAGCTGTTTTCTTTTAAAGTGGTTGTGTGGCCCATTGCCTATGTGGTCCCTAGGTTGTTCATATTTTATGCCTTTGTTTTAGTTCTTTGCATATGAAGAAAATGTATGGTCATTTCATTATATCAAAATAATAATCTCAGCCGTATTTTAGTGAGCAATTTATCAGGAAAAGCTCTCAAATGAAGTGCTTCTCATCTACTGTACTGTGGATAGAGTAAGAATGGTAAAATGGCCATCATCCTAATGAAGTAGCTAATGAGAGATTCCATTAAATTTTAATTAGTGTATGCCATCAATAGAAAATAATTACACCTTATCATAGAAGGGACAAATACATAAAAGTTCCATTAATCAGGTATAATAAAGCTACCCATTCACCTGTCTGTTAATCGTAGAAGATGAAAGACATCTATATTAAAGGGTGAGTTAATGCCATCCTCGCTGATACTATACAAATGCATGCCTTTAATTAGAAACTGCCTTTTTAGTGTAAATTCCAGTTTTCTAACTTTCGAGCATAGGGATATCTTCAAATAGATTTAATTCAAAAGAAAAAGTAGATGTTTAGCAGGGGGCGTGGACCCACTGTGCCAATTAACCAGTTTGCCTTTGGGCTATTCCCAAGGATGGTATCCTGGTTATTCCTTGGTTTTCATCCTTTAACCCCTATACAGGGATCTGTCTTTCACTGCACGTGACCCACCAAGCTGCTTCCACATCACAGTGTAGTTGGGAGTTGACCCATGGATGTAAGAGAAACTGGTGCAAAGCACCAAGGGGTCAGGCAATACTTGTAGTCAAGAAGCAGGCAGAGGTCAGGGCAGGTAGACTTCATGTAATTCTATGAAACAGCAAAGAGTCAGTAGGGTACACAGGTTAATGTCAAGGCAAGTAGCAGAGTATTAAAGTTGGTAAACAGGCAGTACTTATTATGTACGGTACACAGGCAGAAAAACAGAATATCACACCTTCACCAGTTAAACTAGTAAACTAGGAACCTAAACTCAGGCAAGGAGTCAGAGGGCAGTACAGCATTTATAGCAGAAGCTGATTAACAATTAGAAGCAGCCGTGTAACTTCAAACAGAGCACGGAAAGGAGGGGGTGGTAGCAATGGCAACAAATGGCGGCAGTAGTAGTAGTAGTTCAATAAATAATGTTCATAATAGAAGTAGCTGGTCAGTGATGGACAGGGGCTGCCAATGTAGCACAGCAATATCTCAGATAATTTAGGAACCAGGAATTTTAAAGGGGTTTCCAGTATCGCAATAGTGATAAATAATCCTCGGGATAAGTCATCAATATGTGATCCGCGGGGTTCCAGCACTCTGCAGCCCCACAGATCAGTTGTGCTACAGTATCTTCAGCACTGGAACTACACAGCTCCATACATTTCTGTAGTGAATCAGAGCAGCACAGTAGTAACCAGCTCTATCTTCTACAGAAATGGACAGGGCTATGTAGTTCGGCTACAGAACATCTGATCAGCAGATTTGTGGAGTGTCTGACCTTCTTATGCCAACCCTGCCCTCATTCACCATCAGTATTATAGTACTGTAAAACCTCTATAACCAAGTCAAGAAGCCATCGGGTTATACTACATTGCACCATTAAAGTGAATCGTCAACACTGATGGCTACTTTTTTCTAAATATGGCTAATAATAAACTCAGTCTGCCATGGGGATGGTGCATAGGTGCTAACCACAAATTATTTATACACTGAGCTTAGTAAGAACACGGTATGCAGTTACTAATGGTGGACACAGATATCCAGAATGTAACCATGTATGGCCTATAGTATAATACATAAGATATATTACGATTTCACCATCAAAGTATGCTCCATCTAAAATGACCTGGTGTTAAAAGGTGGGCATTTAAGTAAAGTTCTAGTCAATTTCTATCAGTACTAATTAGGATATCAGAAGATGTCTATCCATCATTGGCTATACTGTATAAGATAAAAATGTGCATACTGGTGGATATGCAACTTCACAGGGTGGTTGATGAGCCTCCTCTATTTTTCCTCCTTTGGATGTAAATGAAGTAGGAATCATTATGACCAAATCAGGTATCAGTGCTTTCGTGTTCCCTCTCTCACCAGATGCAGAAGGCAGCAGTGGGTGGTACAGACGTCCCGAACTATTCGCCGGCGAACAGTTCCCGGCGAATATCGCATGTTCGCGTTCGCCGCAGCGGGCGAACATATGCGATGTTCCGTCCGCCTCCTATACGTCATCATTGAGCAAACTTTGACACTGTACCTCACAGTCAGCAGACACATTCCAGCCAATCAGCATACCCTCCCTCCCAGACCCTTCCACCGCCTATCAAAAAGCAAGGACAGCATCCATCTTAGATTCATTCTGAAGCTGCAGTGTCACAAAGTTGTAATCGCAATACAGGTTATATTAATCGCATTGAGATTACAACTTAGAGCTGGGTTCCTAATGGTTATATTGATAGAATATAACGAAGATTGAGAATAAAGTGCTATATTCTTTGTCAATTCTAGCAATACAACCATTAGGAACTCAGATCTAAGTTGTAATCGCAATGCGAATAATGCAGGTTATATTAATCGCATTGCGAATTCAACTTAGAGCTGGGTTCCTAATGGTTGTATTGATAGAATATAGCGAATATAACGAATATAGCACTATATTCTCAATCTTCGTTATATACTAGCAATATAACCATTAGGAACCCAGCTCTAAGTTGATTTCGCAATGCGATTAATATAACCTGCATTAATCGCATTGCAATTACAACTTTCTCAAATCCGACAGTACATTCTAGCATGGAGTCGTTCCCATGGTGATGGGAACGCTCTATGAGCACGGAAGTCGGCAGAAGCTCTAAGTTGAAATCGCAATGCGATTAATTCAAGTTCTATAAATCGCATTGCGATTTCAACTTAGAACTTCTGCTGACTTCCGTGCTCATGGAGCGTTCCCATCACCATGGGAACGACTCCATGCTAGAATGTACTGTCGGATTTGAGAAAGTTGAAATCGCAATGCGATTAATTCAAGTTCCATTACGATTTCAACTTACCACACTCTGCGTCAACTACGTAATTTTTCATGGGAGTTTTGCCATGGATCCCCCTCCGGCATGCCACAGTCCAGGTGTTAGTCCCCTTGAAACAACTTTTCCATCACTATTGTGGCCACAAAGAGTACCTGTGGGTTTTCAAATTCGCCTTCCTATCAAAGTCTATTGCGGTTCGCCCTGTTCGCACGTTCGCGAACACTTGCGGAAATCTGCGTTCGCCGTTCGCGAACGTAAAATTTTATGTTCGTGACATCACTAGTGGGTGGCATTTCTCTATTATTGATACAGATTAGCCTCTTACAGTAACTTCTATTCCTAGCACGCCACCAAGACATGATCACCAGAGGTCTTACTGCTGTGATCTAAAACTCAACAGGGGAATTTCTCCATTTTGCAGCAGTTTCTAGCTGCACATTAATCTGACAAATTGGATCAATACAGGATACAAATTTATTAAAGCATTTCTGCCAGTTTCGTGGTGTGAAGAAGTCACAAATGATGACACATCAGCCCCATAATCTGGAGCTTTTTGCACTTCTAGACAGAAAGTGACTACAAAAGGAACAGGACTTACTGAGAGAGCAGGCCTTTGAAGCACTCACTCTAATTTTTGCCAGAAACTGGTATGTATTACAGCTCAAGTTTATGCCCGATCCTGGCTGGGTTAAAAGGTTTGTCTGGGTTTAGAGCTGAAACCGGACATATCTTCTTTTTCACCCAGGCAGCCCCTCTGAGATGAGCATTGGAGCTTTTCATGCTCAACGCTGAATTACACAGGGCAAGGGCTTATTTATTAGATCTGGTGACGGAGTCTTACACCTACCAGTGAGCCCGGTAACGTCAGCGGCACTGATAGGCGTCCTTTAGGTATTAAAGCCCGCCCATCAGTGCCGGTGACGACAACAGTAACACTGCTAGACGGAAGCCTCCGCCTAGCAATAAAAAATATAAGCAAAGGAGCCCTTGAACTGCATGATACAGCGCAGGGTAAAGGGAGAGCATCGGAACATGAAATGCTCCAATGCTCCACTCAGTAGGGTTGCCGTGGTGAAAAAGGGAATATGTCCGGGTTCAGCTCTGAACCCGAACATACCCATATTTTCACCCAGGAAGCCCACCTGATGTTAGCATCGGAGCTAGATCGCGCAGGGAAAGGGCTCTATTGTTTACAATAACACACTGCCGAGCGGAGGCTTCCACCCGGCAGTGTGTTCGTTGAGGTCCCCGGCTCTGATGGGGGTGCTTTAGCGCTGCCCTAGCCGTTTTACTGGCTAGGGCAGCGCTAAGCCCACCTTTCAGTGCCGGTGACGTCACCGGGCTTCCTGGCAGCCCCATGGAGAGCCCAGTTCGTCACCAGAACTCCTGAAAATGCCTTTGCCATGCGAGATTTAGCGCAGGGCAAAGGAGAGCATTGGAGCATGAACTGCTCCGATGCTCAAGTCAGGGGGGCTGTCTGGGTGAAAATGTGTGTGTGTCTGGGTTCAGCTCTGAACCCGGGCAACCCCTTTAAGTGTGAATTTATGGCACATGGAGGTTTCATTGATTAAGAGGCATCTGCCTCAATAATTAGGCATATCTAATTCCAGTGTACAGGGGATCAAAACTACCATATTGAAATTCCAAGTAAAAAACCTTTTTCAATTACTAAATAATTTATAATAGAAAAAAACACTATAAATAATTGATATTGTTGCATCTGTAATTAGCCAAAGTATTACCACTTTGTTTATCACATTAAAAAATAAAAAATAAAAAGATGCCAGCATTGCTGTTGTTTGTTCATTCCGCTGTCCAAAAATGGAAAAAAAAATATCAAAAGATTTATACATAAAACTAAGCCAGTGAAAACCTAGTTGGCCACTTTTTGGTTACTATTGACCAATATGTTTCATAACTATAACTATATGGCACTTTACTAATACAGCCTTTGTTAGTATTGCTGTATGTGCCATTTTCTATATTTTGTAAGGTATTCTCCCTTGTTGGTCAAGTCTTTTGTGCTGTCCAAACAGAGGACCTGTCCATAAAATGACTGCTAATGGAGGGTCAGGTAACCAGGTAATTTACTCAGTCTCATCCATGTCATCTCATCCAAATACATGCATTAAAATCTCAACATTACAAGTGCAGATGGCAGATGTGGTGTATTTGAGTGGAGATGGTAGAGTAAAGTTCCTGGGGTTATTTTTACCTGCTTACATGACTCTATCAGTGGCCGTTTTACGGACATGTCTTCTACGTGGACAGCACAGAAGATTTGCCCTACAAGGGCACATGATTCATGAAATAAAGGACATAGATAATCAACCAAGGCTATATTGGTAAGTGTCATATAGTCATCTTACATGCACAATGGTCAAAAGTCTTCATAGACCTTTTTTGACAGAAAAACTAAAATGTTATGGTTCTTGCAAAAACTATTAATTTTATTAATAAGTGTATTTATTGTTCAAACAGCAAAAAAGATATAGATTTGGTATCGACTTCGTAACAGCCTACTATAAAACGTAAACAAATTCCAAAAATGATGTAATTGTTCTGTATCCTCCAGCCACAAAAATAAAATAAAAAATCTGCTATGACTACATCAGTGGTAAATCAGAAATTACTTTTAGAATATAGGGGGTTAAGGGGGGCAATTGTGATAACAATGATATTTGTTTCTAAGGGAATTTTCATTAATATTTATTGTCGGTTCTTCTGGGGTGAGAAGAAACTTTACAGAGTTAAATTACATTTGACGATCAATATAAAAACTGACTGTAACTAGTGAGATATTCAATTAGAATGTAATGAAACATGACCACAGTCTGAGTATAACATATGCATACTTCATCAGAGAGCTGCCATGCAGAACAGAAGAGGCATGGATCCCTTTATAAAAAAGTAAATATTTAATTGACATACTACCACATAGTAAAATGCCAATGTTTTTCCAAGACCAGACTTATGAAAAAAATGCAAGTTAAACACCAAGTGTTTAAACATTAGCATGGAAATATTGACACCAACTTGAGCAGGTGTGGTAACACCCTGATGTTATTGAGGTATAAAGGTTCTACAGTGGATTCAAGGATAAAAAAAAATTCATATAGTTTCGTATAGTGAGAGAGAAAAAATATCAAAAGATCTCAAAGTATACATATAATATATATACAAGTGGTAGGAAAATAGAAAATTAAACAAGAAACATATGCAGTATCAATTATCTGGGATCAAGAGTAAGCTGTAGATTTTGCAATTGCTTCCTTGTCTTAAAATTGCACAGTCATTTTATACCCTGATGGCTGTATGTTTCGCATTCCAGCAAAGGTTTCTTGGTATGCATGCAGGGAGCTTCAGAGGAGTGCATGGAGGAGAGTGGTATCAGCTAGAATAGTGGTAGTAGTACCCACAGTTCACTGTGGCAGTCCTTCCTCTGGTGCTCTCTGAGGCTGTGCAGTGAATAGGTTATAAAAGCTCAGATACGCTGTGTGGTATACTATTCATTGCCCTAAACCCCTGAAGGCACCAGAGTTTTGGCGAAACATGTTGGGGGGCAGTGTTTTAGAGTTTGAATCTAAGTTTAATACACAGTATCTGACAGCATTATAGGGATTGACAGGTTGTGTGCACCAATCACATTCTGAGCTGACAGATGAGCTAGCAAAACAAAACAGCAGTGACAAGATTATTAATTATTAGTAGAGATGAGCAAAGTTTTGAAAAATTTGATTTGGCCAATTTGCCAAACTTCGACAAGAAATTTGATTAGTTGCAAATGAATTTGCCATGAATTGCGATAAATCAGGGGTACCCAGGCCACTCTGTCTAATCATATTCATCCCACTTGGTGGCCCAATCTCAGTGTGAAGACTTGGAAGTTAAACTGCAGGGAGAGTGCATCGTCGTGTGCTTTATGTTCTAGCTCACCCACATTCATAGTTAATCCGTTCTGTAGGTGCTATGCAGTCAGTATTACAGGTGTAATTTATCAATGTCTACATCACTGTGTAGTGCACCAAGATTCATAGCTAATCCCTTTAGTTAGCTGTCGAATTACTGTGCGTCAACATTACAAGTCAATGTTACCGTCAGGTCTAATTTATCACCATAGACATAACTGTGCAGTGCACCAAGATTCAAGTCGTCAGCAGCATGGACAGTTGTAGTGCACCAAGATTCATAGCTAATCCCTTCTTTTAAACAAAAATTCCTGGGCCATGCCAACTAAGCGTGTTGTCAGAGGAACCTACCAATTCCTGACTGTTGTCACTTGAGATGATGTTGAAGAGCAAGTCAACCATTGCAGTACTGCTAGTACTGCTAAATATTTGGTCAAAACACGACCACAGGATGCAGTGGCGTGCCTAAGGTGTTTGGCACTCGGGGCGGGTCCTTTCTTTGGCACCACCCGAAATACTTTAAAAAAAATTGTACCCCCTTGACAGTAGTTTTGTCCAGATATGTTCCACCTCACGGAAGTTATGCCCATATTGTGCACCCTCACAATATATATGCTCTCACTGCACAACTTTTACAGTTGTTATGCCCACATTGTGCCCCCTTATAGTACTTATCCCTTCATTGTGCCCCCTTCACAGTTGTAATGACCTCTTTCTGATTAACTATGAATATTGCAACAGTTGAACAAGAAGCATGTGGCGATTACACTCAACCTGCTGCATTCCTGCCTATGCTCTCCATACAGTCTCCAAAAACTCTCCCTACAATCTCCCTGCACTTTCCCTATCCAATATTCTCTTTAAAAAAAGTTTTCAGCAAAACTGTCCCTAGTGCATAAGAGCTTGTCAAGTCTCTCCCTATGTAAATTTCAACAATAATGTAAATTCAGCAGAAAATAGTAAATACTAGTGGTGAGGTTAAAATAACAAAATCAACATAAATAGGATCCCAATATATGAATATTTAAAACCATAAGTTCGGATATTCGATATTATTCGAATAGTATATTATTCACTGGTGGTAATGCGTTTTTCCAATGCAGAGGGTTAATGTTGTTGAATAATCGCTTGTTGCCGATTATAATGATCCACTTGTAATCAGTCCTCTGTCATATAGGAATGAATTTTCAATGCAAGATACTGGTAATATAAATAATCGCTTGCTGCCGAAAATATGGCCAATCCTTTAGTACATATAGATTATTATGGTCGAAATCATAGGCGTGTGTGGCCTTAAACAATCTATGTCGACAAAGTTTCGACTGCTTGTGCGCACAGCGGCGTCCCGCTGTATTGGTTTAGAAAGCGATCGCTTGAATAGGATATGCGCTGTCTTACCGGAAGGTCTTTGTACTGGACAGTGAGCCCTCGACTCGGCGTGTTTCCTTTCGAATCCCGGTCTCAAGGGCTGTTTGTACGAACTTAAATTTTCACGCCAATAAGTTGTTTGGCTCCACGTGGGATTTGATGCCTTTTGTGCGATGGCGGTTTCTCGCTTTAGCAGTTTGTTGTTCTTATGAACATGTTCAGGCCTCCTCAGTCTGGCACTATCCTGAGCATGAAGCACAATATAAGTATAATATAAGTGAATACCCACAGAATTAGAAATTGTCCCCCCTTCTTGAAAAACAAAATTGTTTTTATGTATTTATTGTTTTTAAATTGCTGCAAGGCAGATGGGTCTTGCAAATCAATTCCTTTGAAGAATTGGTGAAGAATATCAAAATTCCAACAAAAACGCACCGATACTGATGCGTTTTTTATACTATGTGATCCCAAAGGAGGTGCTAAATAATTGTATGAAAGATTTTCTATGTAATTGATTGCTATCACCACTTTTTAAAGTTTTTATATACTTTGCTTTTTTATTGTTTTTTATTTATTTATGTAATAATTCTTATGCTCAGAAATTTAAGATGAGGAATGCATGTATTAATAACATTATTAAAACGTGCTTTTAAAGTGAGAAATATCATTCAAGGATCCTAGTTCCCCAAAAAGTTTGGATTCCAGACCAGTTCTTCAGACATTCCTTACCCACTATAAAAGGGAAATAGGAACAGGGGGATGTTAACCACTGAGGAAGGGGTCATTGTCTTAAATCCCCGAAACGCATCTGGTACTAATCCCCCCATCAAGAAAAAGGATACTGCCAGACTGAGGAGGCCTGGACATGTTCATAAGAACAACAAACTGCTAAAGCGAGAAACCGCCATCGCACAAAAGGCATCAAATCCCACGTGGAGCCAAACAACTTAATTGGCGTGAAAATTTAAGTTCGTACAAACAGCCCTTGAGACCGGGATTCGAAAAGAAACACGCCGAGTCGAGGGCTCACTGTCCAGTACAAAGACCTTCCGGTAAGACAGCGCATATCTGTCACGGCCTGCGGGCTATCTCCCAGGACACGGTTGCCACCCATGTCGTTGCCAGCGGCAACAACCACAGTGTGTTGGTACTGTTGGACACTTTTCCTTTAAGTGGTGTTTCCCTTCTCTGGTGCTGGAAGGGTTAACTCCCTTCCCAGTGTGTGTGTGAGGCACTGGGTGTGTCTGACCCTTGGGTGTGGCCTCTTAGGCCTTTAAAGCCTCTCACTTTACCATGGCTCAGTAGGTTGCTTCAGTCATGCTTTGCTGTAGCAGCCTCCTGTGATTTCCTCCTTCTTGTAAGGGCCACCCTTCCGGTCATAGGTTTAAGTTTGTGTGATGTTCAGTTTATGTTTTCCTTTACTATTCTCTGCAGCTATGGATCTGGGTTCCTGTGTGTGAATGTGTGTGTGCTGAGTTATATTTGTATTGTTTGTGGACTCCAGCTTGCCTGCACACGGACCCAGTCAGCAAGGCTGTGGCAGGTGGCTGGAACTAGTGCAGCACCTGCCATATCCATAGGCCTGTTGATGTTCCCTTCTTCATGCTGCTTGGCCAGTGAGACTCCTGCTCCTCCGTGTCTAGGAGGAGTGGGTTGTCTTACTCTGTTCTCTAGTTCAGGGCCGACTTGAGGGCTTGTAGGGACTATAAGGTTCCAGCGTATGAGCCCTCCTACCATCAAGGTCGGCTCATACTGACAGGAGACAGGGTCAGCGTTAGGGACGCAATAGGAGGTGATCTGCTCCCTAATTCTGTGGTTCTGGCCAAGTGACAACCCTTCCATCTTATGGCACCGCACGGCTGGGGGTTTTCCCCATCTCCAGCCGTGACAATATCCTATTCAAGCGATCGCTTTCTAAACCAATACAGCGGGACGCCTATGTCAAAACTTTGTCGACATAGATTGTTTAAGGCCACACACGCCTATGATTTCGACCATAATAATCTATATGTACTAAAGGATTGGCCATATTTTCGGCAGCAAGCGATTATTTATATTACCAGTATCTCGCATTGAAAATTCATTCCTATATGACAGAGGACTGATTACAAGTCGATCATTATAATCGGCAACAAGCGATTATTCCACAACAATAACACTCTGCATTGGAAAAACGCATTACCACCAGTGAATAATATACTATTCGAATAATATTGAATATCCGAACTTATGGTTTTAAATATTCATATATTGGGATCCTATTTATGTTGATTTTATTATTTTAACCTCACCACTAGTATTTACTATTTTCTGCAGAATTTACATTATTGTCGAATTTTACATTAATTGTCGAATTTTACAGTATTGTCGATTTTTTTGTTGATTTTTATTGTGAAAGTTATTGCTTATTTTACTATATATTATGTTTAATAAAAGATCCCTTTACTTATAGAGAGTGCCCCACTTCTATCCTTTATCTATTTATCTCTATCAGACTGGGTGTTGTCTGTTAGTGAGAGCACCTCTGTTGGATCTCCACCACACTCTAGTGCGACATTACTCCATATTCAAGTCTCTCCCTATGCTCAGCTCACGGAACAATGGAGGAGAGCAAATTCCCCTTTGGATGCTTCCATTCGCTCAACACTAATTATTAGCTTTAGAGTTTATTTGAGCAATGTGGGAATAAAGATAACTAGTGAAGAATACACCGAATGATAAATGTAAAAATATTTTTAGAGGCCAATTGGCTTTTTGAAAATATAGGTAACCATAATCTGATATTTATCAAGTTGAACCATTGTGGCACCAAAAGAGGTATAATATAGTGTGGCTCAGCATGCATGTTGGACCTGCATTCCCTGAATTTAATGGAGGCCAGTATGGCACCAGCGGTGCACCTCTTTCTGCTGCCTGAGGTGAAAATTGACATGGCCCCCCGTCCCCCCATGCTAAATTTCCAACCTAACTATTTCCCTCCAGCACCAGCTGTTAGACATACTTGGAATATATTACATACATCTCTTCAAAACATACAGGTTAATACCTCACTACATACCTATTAAATCCAGTGATGTCTCCTCTAACATAGACATTCTCTTTCCTCATCATCTCCATTGGACCAGATCGCCATGATGATTTCTTTCAGCCATGTCTTTACTCTGTAGAATCTGACAGACATTTTTGTTTCCTACTTTTCCACCACCCTACCACCTTCTGAACACCCCATCCTGCCACCCGAATACTATGCCCAATAAAATCCCTAATACTATACTAGAGTAACAGATAAACCCCCTAAAAATACTAGTACCAACAGAGATTTTCTCCTTCAATAATTATTGGCCCACACCAAATAGTGCCATTGACACTTATAGTGCCATAAATACTGTGCTGATACTGTGCTGTGGTCCCCCCCCCCCCCCACAGTAATGGTGCTCCCAAAAGTACCGCCAATAGTAATAATATTCTGCCAGAGTGCACCCATTGTGCCTTTGAAGTAAAAATGCCCCATAGTACCCATACTGGTAAACATGTTCCTCATGTTTCCCTTATAATGTGTGCCGGTTGAGAAAATGCCCCCTTATGTGCACTAGTACAAAAATCCCCCTTTATTATGTCTGCCAGTACAAAAATGGCCCCTGACAATGGTTGCCAGTGCAAAACATATCTCCTTATAATATGTGACAGTAAAAACAATACCCCCTTATAATGTGTGCCAGTATATAAAATGCCACGTTATAATGTGTGCCCACTGCCTGTACAAAAGAATACTACCCTCTGTTTGCCCCCAGGAGAACCAAAGTCTCCATAGTATCCCCCCTTTTAGTACAGAAAAAATACCCAATTTTTGTGCCCCCAGCAGAGTCAATGTCCCCATAGTACCCCCCTATAATGTGTGCTAGTACAAAATGTACAAAATGATTACAATAAATACACAAAAATCATTTACAACAGTATACTGTAGAGCAAAAGTTCATAATCATGTTTGGCCTAAAGCTGTGCTAGTACAAAATGCTTCTTTTTAGTGTTTCCCTAGTTATAAAAATGGCCAAATAAAAATAATAAACTTAAATACTTACCTCCATGTGGCTGTCAGTGATGCGGTGCAGGACCTGCCCGGCTCAGGCGATGCAATTATGATCATGTCACCGCACCGCCTGCCCAGGCCTCTGAACGGCTATAGGCACTAGGCCTGAAGCCTATCAGAGGTAACAGCAGGACTGGGAGACATTGATCCCATTCACCACCACAACATTCTTATCCTGAGGACAGCGATACAGTTGATGAATAGTGAGAGGTGAGCACATCCACAATGGAAGCACTCATTGCCCATCACCCTGTCGTCACATTCACCCCCAAAATCACCTTATAGCCTCACTGGCTGTGCACAACTGCTCAAACTTTAAACACAGGGGCAATATTTGAATTTTCAATATTTCGCAAATATTTTGTAAAATATTCGTAATATATTTGCAAATTCGAGAATTCGAGATTATATTCTTGATTGCGAAAATCAGCAATGTGTTATTTGCGCAATGCGCGCAAAATACCGGTGTGGGTCACTTATGCTACATTTTTCAAGCTGGTATAAGTTTCCTGAGACTGGAGAAAATGGTTGACACGGCAGAACATTAGAATAGCTTTATATGCAGATAGAGTGCTCCAATATATTTGCACAATGCCACAGATGTCGCATGCTGACTGCAAGAATGTGTACCAGAGCTGTTGCCCGTGCAATGAATGTTCATTTCTCTACCATACGCCGTCTCCAAATGCGTTTCAGAGAATTTGGCAGTGCATCCAACCGGCCTCATAATCGCAGACCACATGTAACCACACTAGCCCAGGACCTCCACATCCAGCATGTTCACCTTCATGATCGTCTGAGACCAGCCACCCGGACAGCTGCAGCAACAATCGGTTTGCATAACTAAAGAATTTCTGCACAAACTGTCAGAAACCGCCTCAGGGAAGCTCATCTGCATGCTCGTCGTCCTCATCGGGGTCTGGACCTGAGGTGGTTTCTGACAGTTTGTGCAGAAATTCTTTAGTTATGCAAACCGATTGTTGCTGCAGTTCGTCATCGCAACCGACTTGAGTGTGCAAATGCTCACATTCAATGGCGTCTGGCACATTGGAGAGGCGTTCTGTTCACGGATGAGTCCCGGTTTTCACTGTTTAATGCAAATGGCAGACAGTCTGTTACTGGTATCACCATGGGTTACATGCTGTAATAGTCAATGATTGTTAGAGCGTACACATACCCATCTCAACTTGGTCTTAATTTAATGTGGTTCAAAGCAACAAGTTCAAATGACTCTATGACTATGACTCTCAATTGGGAGCAGTGATGTTTTTTGTCTGGGATGGTCATCTATTGATGGCACAGATAGTACACTCACGACATAATTTTTCTATGTCTCAAATTCCAAAAAATAAATAAATCCCTGTTTGGTTAGTAACTCTGTTTTTTGGTACCCAAAATGTCCTTATTGATTGTAGTATGTAGAGATGAGCGAATCGAAGTTAACAAAGTGGAATTCGATTCTAATTTCAGGAAAAATTTGATTCGCTCTGAATCCGAAATTCCTCAAGCTTCTTGGTAACGAATAGCATTTTTTCCTAAAATAGCTGCTGCACGTGTGAGGACATGGATCAAGAAACTCTGGGAGCAAGGGATCACCCACAATGCCGTGCATACAGCTAATCAGCAGCCAGACAGCCCTGTGATGTCACAGCCCTATAGATAGCCTCAGCCATCTTGGATTCAGCCATTTTCCAGTGTACTTAGTGCAGGGAGAGACGTCAGCAGGCACTAGGAACAGTGGTAGAAAATACTTTAAAACTTTTATTTTGCTGTATAGAAGTTCAGGGAAAGGATAGGGAGGAATCATTCCACAGTATTGAAGCAGAACAGGGTTCAGTAGGGGAGTTTACAGCCTAGGTAATAGGAACAATCATATTACACCTTTCTGCACTGACTGGGGATCCAAATATCCATTATACAGCTCTGTAATTCCAGCAAACCATTCCTGTTATTGGGATGCAAGTGGTGTTTGATAAAGCCATTAACAGGGTTTATTACAAGGAAATACTTCTACGTCTTATTTGCCCTTGTGTGGTGCAGTTATATGTTCTAAAACATTCTTTGTCTTGTATTTGTGCAGTAGACATCGCATATCTAGATTTTAGTAAGGCTTTTGACACTGTCCCACATAGAAGACTTATCAATAAACTGCAGTCATTGAGCATGGACTCCCATATTGTTGAGTGGATTAGGCAGTGGCTGAGTGACAGACAACAGAGGGTTGTAGTCAATGGAGAACATTCAAAACAAGGTCATGTTACCAGTGGGGTTCCACAGGGATCTGTACTGGGACCAATTTTGTTTAATATCTTCATAAGTGATATTGCAAAAGGCCTCGATGGTAAGGTTTGTCTTTTTGCTGATGACACAAAGATATGTAACAGGGTTGATGTTCCTGGAGGGAAACGCCAAATGGAAAAGGATTTAGGAAAACTAGAAGAATGGTCAGAACTCTGGCAACTGAAATTTAATGTGGATAAGTGCAAGATAATGCACCTGGGGCGTAAAAACCCAAGGGCAGAATATAGAATATTTGACACAGTCCTGACCTCAGTATCTGAGGAAAGGGATTTAGGAGTAATTATTTCAGAAGACTTAAAGGTGGGAAGACAATGTAATAGAGCAGCACGCCAGCAGAATGCTTGGATGTATAGGGAGAGGTATAAGCAGTAGAAAGAGTGAAGTGCTTATGCCGCTGTACAGAACACTGGTGAGACCTCACTTGGAGTATTGTGGCCAGTACTGGAGGCCATATCTCCAGAAGGATATAGATACTCTAGAGAGAGTTCAGAGAAGAGCTACTAAACTAGTACATGGATTGCAGGATAAAACTTACCAGGAAAGGTTAAAAGACCTTAATATGTATAGCTTGGAAGAAAGAAGAGACAGAGGGGATATGATAGAAACTTTTAAATACATAAAGGGAATCAACTCAGTAAAGGAGGAGAGCATATTTAAAAGAAGAAAAACTACCACAAGAGAACACAGTTTTAAATTAGAGGGGCAAAGGTTTAAAAGTAATATAAGGAAGTATTACTTTACTGAGAGAGTAGTGGATGCATGGAATAGCCTTCCTGCAGAAGTGGTAGCTGCAAATACAGTGAAGGAGTTTAAGCATGCATGGGATAGGCATAAGGCTATCCTTCATATAAGATAGGGCCAGGGACTATTCATAGGATTCAGATATATTGGGCAGACTAGATGGGCCAAATGGTTCTTATCTGCCGACACATTCTATGTTTCTATTAGTAGTAAAAAAAAAAGTCTTATTAGCCATTGTGTGGTGAAGTGAGAAAATTACAGCCCTTTTTGGCGTGTATTGGTAGCAAAAAAAATATATTATTTGCTGTTCAGCTGTGCAGTTATATTTTCTAAAGCCCTTTTTGGGGTGTATTAGTGGCAAAAAAAGATTTCTATTACTTGCTGTTCATCAGTGCAGTTATATGTTTTAAAGCCATTTTTAGCATGTATTAGTGGCAAAAAAAGATATATATTATTTGTGTTCTGCAGTGCAGTTACAGTATATGTTCTAAAGCCTTTTGTGGAGTGTATAAGTGGAAAAAGGAAAGGGCCTATTTGCCATTCAGAGGTGCAGATATATGTTCAAAATACCTTTTTGGCGTGTATTAGTGGCAAAAAAAATATATAGTGGGATGCGAAAGTTTGGGCAACCTTGTTAATCGTCGTGATTTTCCTGTATAAATCGTTGGTTGTTGCGATAAAAAATGTCAGTTAAATATATCATATAGGAGACACACACAGTGATATTTGAGAAGTGAAATGAAGTTTATTGGATTTGCAGAAAGTGTGCTATAATTGATTAAACAAAATTAGGCAGGTGCATACATTTGGGAACCACAAAGAAGAAATGAAATCAATATTTAGTAGATCCTCCTTTTGCAGAAATTACAGCCTCTAAACGCTTCCTGTAGGTTCCAATGAGAGTCTGGATTCTGGATGAAGGTATTTTGGACCATTCCTCTTTACAAAACATCTTTAGTTCATTCAGGTTTGATGGCTTCCGAGCATGGACAGCTCTATTTAAGTCACACCACAGATTTTCAATTATATTCAGGTCTGGGGACTGAGATGGCCATTGCAGAACGTTGTACTTGTTCCTCTGCATAAATGCCTTAGTGGATTTTGAGCAGTGTTTAGGGTCGTTGTCTTGTTGAAAGATCCAACCCTGGCGCAGCTTCAGCTTTGTCACTGACTCCTGTACATTGGTCTCCAGAATCTGCTGATACTGAGTGGAATCCATGCGTCCCTCAACTTTGACAAGATTCCCAGTCCCTGCACTGGCCACACAGTCCCACAGCATAATGGAACCACCACCATATTTTACTGTAGGTAGCAGGTGTTTTTCTTGGAATGCTGTGTTCTTTTTCCTCCATGCATAATGCCCCTTGTTTTAGTTTCATCAGTCCACAGCACCTTATTCCAAAATTAAACTGGCTTGTCCAAATATGCTTTAGCCCACCTCAAGCGGCACTTTTTGTGCTGTGGGCGGAGAAAAGGCTTCCTCTGCATCACTCTCGCATACAGCATCTCCTTGTGTAAAGTGCGTCGAATGGTTGAACGATGCACAGTGACTCCATCTGCAGCAAGATGATGTTGTAGGTCTTTGGTGCTGGTCTGTGGGTTGACTCTGACTGTTCTCACCGTTCTTCGCTTCTGTCTATCTGAGATTTTTCTTGGTCTGCCACTTCGAGCCTTAACTTGAACTGAGCCTGTGGTCTTCCATTTCCTCAATATGTTCCTAACTGTGGAAACAGACAGCTGAAATCTCTGAGACAGCTTTCTGTATCATTCCCCTAAACCATGATGGTGAACAATCTTTGTCTTCAGGTCATTTGAGAGTTGTTTTGAGTCTCCCATGTTGCTACTCTTCAGAGAAAATTAAAAGAGGAGGGAAACTTACAATTGACCCCCTTAAATACTCTTTCTCATAATTGGATTCACCTGTGTATGTAGGTCAGGGGTCACTGAGCTTACCAAGCCAATTTGAGTTCCAATAATTAGTTCTAAAGGTTTTGTAATCAATAAAATGACAACAGTGACCAAATTTCTGCACCTGCCTAATTTAGTTTAAACAATTATAGCATACTTTCTGCAAATCCAGTAAACTTCATTTCACTTCTCAAATATCACTGTGTGTGTCTCCTATATGATATATTTAACTGACATTTTTTATCATAACAACCAATGATTTATACAGGAAAATCATCACGATTAACAAGGTTGCCCAAACTTTCGCATCCCACTGTATATTATTTGCAGTACAGCGGTGCAGTTATATGTTCTAAAGCTAAAAATATGTTATTTGCCGTTGTGTGGTGAGGTAAGAAAATTAAAGCCCTTTTTGGCGTGTATTAGTGGCAAAAAATATATATTTGCTGTTCAGCAGTGCAGTTATATGTTTTAAACCTTTTGTGGCGTGTATAAGTGGAAAAAAGTTATGGCCTATTTCCCGTTTAGTGGTGCAGTTATATGTTCTATAGCCCTCTTTATTAGTGGCAAGAAATATATATATATTATTTGCAGCTCAGCGGTGCAGTTAGGTGAAACTTGAAAAATTTGAATATCGTTGAAAAGTCCATTTATTTCAGTAATGCAAATTAAAAGGAATTGCATTAATGCAGCTTAAAATTAGAATTTTGTGAAAAGGTTCAACATTCTAGGCTCAAAGTGTCACACTCTAGTCAGCTAATTAATCCATATCCCCTGAGCAAAGGGCACCTAAAAATTGTGACTTTGGGGCTTCATAAGCTGTAAGGTGTAATCATCCAAATTATGCCAAATAAAGGCTTGAAATATCTCGCTTTGCATGTAATGAGTCTATCTCATATGTTAGTTTCACCTTTTAAGTTGCATTACTGAAATAAATGAACTTTGCACGATATTCAAATTTTTCGAGTTTCACCTGTATGTTCTAAAGCAATGTTCTAAAGCCTTTTGAGGCGTGCACAAGTGAAAAAAAATAAGGGCCTATTTGCCATTCAGTGGTGCAGTTATATGTTCTAAAGCCCTTTTTGGCATGTATTAGTGGCAAAAAATATATATATATATATTTTCCGTTCAGCGGTGCAGTTTTATGTTAAAGCCCTTTTTGACATGTATTAGTGGCGCAAAAAAAAGTATTTGCTGCTGTGTGGTGAAGTGAGAAAATTACAGCCCTTTTTGGTGTGTATTAGTGGCTAAAAAATATACACTGCCCATCCAAAAAAAAAGTTACCACCATAAAATATTTTGTTGGACCACCTTTAGCTTTGATTACGGCACACATTCGTTGTGGCATTAATTCGATAAGCTTCTGCAATGTCACAAGATTTATTTCCATCCAGTGTTGCATTTATTTTGCACCAAGATCTTGCATTGATGATGTTAGAGCCTGACTGCTGTGCAAAACCTTCTCCAGCACATCACAAAGATTCTTAATGGGGTTAAGGACTGGACTCTATGGTGGCCAATCAATGTGAAAATGGTATCTCATGCTTCCTGAACCACTCTTTCACAATTTGAGCCCGATGAATCCTGCCATTGTCATCTTGGAATATGTCCGTGCCATCAGGGAAGAAAAAAATCCATTGATAACCTGGTCATTCAGTATGTTCAGGTAGTCAGCTGACCTCATTCTTGGAGCACATACTGTTGCTGAACCTAGACCTGACCTACTGCAGCATCCCCAGATCATAGCACTGCCCCCACAGGCTTGTACAGTAGGCACTAGGCATGATGGGTGCATCACTTCATCTGCCTCTCTTCTTACCCTGATGCGCCCATCACTCTGGAACAGGGTAAATCTGGACTCATCAGACCACATGACCTTCTTCCATTGCTCCGGATTCCAATCTTTATGCTCCCTAGCAAATTTAAGCCGTTTTTTCTGGTTTGCTGTTCAGTCCCAATCCCTTGAGTTCCCTTCGCATTGTGTGTGTGGAAATGCTCTTATTTTCACTATTAAACATAGCCCTGAGTTCTACAGTTGTTTTTCTTCGATTTGATTTCACCAATCACGATCATCCAGGATTTTTTTCCCAATACATTTTTTCTTCGAATATAATGGGTCCCCACTATCCTTCCAGTTTTTAATAATGTGTTGGACAGTTTTTAACCCAATTTTAGTAGTTTCTGCAATCTCCTTAGATGTTTTCTCTGCTTGATGCATGCCAATGATTTGACCCTTCTCAAACAGACTAACATCTTTTCTACGACCACGAGATGTGTCTTTCGACATGATTGTTTAAGGAATGAGAAGCAACTCATTGTACCATTTGGAGTTAAATAACTTGTTGCCAGCTGAAAGATAATCGCCCATGCAGTAATTATCCAATAAGAGACTTATAACTATTTGCTTAGTTAAATCCAAATGGCAACTTTTTTTTGGACATGCAGTGTATATTTGCCGTTCAGCAGTGCAGTTATATGTTCTAAAACCCTTTTTGGCATATATTTATGGCAAAACATTTTTTTTTTGCCGTACAGCGGTTCAGATATATGTTCTAAAGCCCTTTTTGGCATGTATTAGTGGCGAAAAAAAAATATATTTGACGTTCAGCAGTGCAGTTATATGTTCTAAAACCCTTTTTGGCGTGTATTAGTGGCACAAAAAAGTATTTGCCTTTGTGTGGTGAAGTAAGAAAATTACAGTTCTTTTTGGTGTGTATTAGTGGCATAAAAATATATATTTGCCGTTCAGCAGTGCAGCTATATGGTTCTTAAGCCCTTTTTGGCGTGTATTAGTGGCACAAAAAAAAGCATTTGCCTTTGTGTGGTAAAGTAAGAAAATTACAGCAATTTTGTGGCGTGTATTAGTGGCAGAAAAATATATATTTGCCGTTCAGAGGTGCAGTTATGTGTTCTAAAGCCCTTTTTGATGTGTAATAATGGCAAAAAAATATATTTGGTGTTCAGCAGTGTATTTTTATGTTCTAAAGCCGTTTTGGCATGTATTAGTAGCAAAAAAATATATATTTGACGTTCAGCGGTGCAGTTATATGTTCTAAAGCCCTTTTCAGATTGTATTAGTGGCACAAAAAAAGTATTTGCCGTTCTGTGGTAAAGTGAGAAAATTACAGCCCTTTGTGGCGGGTATTAGTGGAAAAAAAAATATATATATATATTTGCCGTTCAGCGGTGCAGTTATATGTTCTAAATGGTACCAATAAAAACTGCAGTCTATTCCACACAAAAAAAGCCCTCAGACAGCTACATTGGAAATGTTATAGATGTTAGTATATGGTTAGAAAAATGACTGAATGGGAATGGACGGTTAAAAATGAAAATAACAAAACTTTATTGATGTTTCTCTATTAAAATTTCCCCTCAAATATGTAAAATGGCTTGTAGAGGTAGGCAGCAGGCATGGAAGAATACACACTAGTGATCTCACACTGATACTTCTCACCTAAATGAAAAGTGTCTTGTTAAAACTGCTTCAGTCCATACAATCCCCCGCACCTCCCCCCTCCAAGTGATGATTGTAGCAGCGCAGGAACTATTTATACTTTTCAGTTCCAGTTATGCTCATCACATGTACGTATACACCAGGGTCCTAATCAATGGTGTGATGACCTACAAGGTCCAAGATCGTAAAGGACCCCTGTAACAGTGTAGCTGATAATCTATCGCCCCGTACGCTCAATGCGTTTCTAATCACCCTATTACAGGCCTTTCATCAGGAGCGCTAGAGGGAATCAGTACAGAACACTATCGCCTATTGAACAGAGAGAGTGTTGCAGGCTGCACGTGGATCGCGCAGCAGCACCAGCACTAGTATTCTGTGCGCGCGCTTCTCTTATGTTTAAGTAAGGGTAAGTAGGTGGGAGGCTTGGCCAAAGCACTCAATCACCGGGGGAGAGGCGTGGCATGAATGGCATGTATTGCCCCAAGTCTCAGTAAGTTGAGCGTCCCAGCCTGACAGTGAAAAGACGGGGGGACCAATAAGCGACCGAATAGTATTGTTGATGACGAAGTAGATACAAATCACCAGGTATATGCAAGCCATCAATCTTGTGCACTATGAGACATTCCAAACCAGCTCTCATCTGACTGAGAGCCAATAAGCATCAAAGTTACTTCAGATCTGTTGGATGGCTTGGTTGGATGTGCGCACCTAGATCAATATAATTAGGAAGACAAAAAGTTTTCTAATTGTCCTAACATAATATTCAATAACCTTTCTATACAGTTTTGTCATTTAAAAACTAGTTTGCATAAACATGGGCATATGGGAAAGACATGCAAATGAGCAGAATCTGCCTTGTTTTTCAGCTGAAAAACCATTTGCATGGAAAATTTGCGATCTACACTACTCATGAACAGCGCCATCTATTGGTTTTATAGTCTTATGAAAAGAGTAGTATTGTCATAAGACTATGAAACAAATAGATGGCACTGTTCATGAGTCAAATAATTGAGCAGGCATCTTGGGTCAATGCGAGGGGGAGTCCCCATGCGGCTATAGCGGGGGACCCGATGGCATGGAAGGCAGCGCGATGCCTTCCTTAGGCATTTGCGCTGCCTTCCAGTGACGAGCCTGTGAGATCCAGTCCCCTGGCCTGGATAAGTCAAAGAGTTTTAAAGTTATCACCACATAAAATGACATTGGTCAGATTTGCCAAAAATTGCCTGTTACTTAAGGTGAACATGAGCCCGGTTCTTAAGGAGTTAAACAAGGCATGGACTGGCGGGGCAGGGATATAATAGTACCACTTTACAAAGCATTGGTGGGGCCTCATCTGGAATATGCAGTTCAGTTCTGGGCACCAGTACATAGAAATGACGCACTGCAGCTGGAAAAAGTACAGAGGAGAGCGACTAAACTGATAAGAGGAATTGAGGTTTTAGTTACGAAAAAAGATTTTAATTTATTTAGTCTTCAGAAGAGATGTCTAAAGAGGGACATGATTACCCTATACAAATATATATAACCTATATATAAATAAGCCATACAAAAAATACAGTGAAAAGCAGTTCCATGTAAAATGCGCTCAAATGACAAGGGGGCACTGCCTTTGAGGAAAGCGTCAAAGATACTTTACTGTAAGAACTGTGAAGCTGTGGAATTGACTTTCTCAGGATGTGGTCACAGCAGGAACAGTAGACAGTTTAAAAAAGGGTTTAGACTAATTCTTAAAAGTAAAAAACATTAATGCTTATGAAAACGTGTAGAAATCTGATTCTCAATTCCTTTTGGGATTCGCATCCCCACCTATCCCTAGGCAGAACTTGATGGACGTATGTCTTTTTTCAACCGTATTAACTATGTAAGTATGTAATTAACTATGTATTACTATAATTAGAGATGAGCCTTTATAGGGGAGTAGAACACTGTGCCTAGCAGTAACATGCATAGGGAGTCTGCTGTGGTAGTGAAACAATACTGTGAGTCAGTATGACAAGCCCATGACAGGTGTCGCTCCTAGAATCACTGCACACTTTACTTATTTGGGCAGTCATGGGACCAAAATTGACCAAATAACTCAAGAAGAAACTCAGCCTTACAGATCGATGTTAGCGTCAAGAAGAAGAGCACTCCTTTTACACCGTCGCCAGTTGATTCCACATAGATGTCTACAGAACCTGTTCTAGTAAACGGACAGAGTTGAGATGGTGTCAGCAGTAAGTTTGTGTTGACGTCACTGATTAATTTGCCCTTCCTCTGATCCGTCAAAAAAATAACACACAAAAAATGGATCCTGTCTGTGGAGCATACACCTTCATCGGTAAGCATATGCTCAACAATCCATCAGTATTGCTAATGCCCAAAAAAAACTGAAGTGGATGTAAAACAGAGATGACACATGAATGGAATATTTGCATGTCTTCTGTGTTTTGTACCCACTCCTGCTTTTGGCTACCAAATCATACAAGCCTTACAGCTGCTACACAGGCAGTGTCCGTTGTGCATCTCATTTTTACTTCCTTCTCTCACATCAGAAGAAAGTTCAAATAAATAATTATGTCAGCCAGGCTGAAAGCTAAAATAGTGGCCCTGTCATGAAGTATGCGGGGTGGGAACAGCATGAGAAGTCCACAGAGTTGCCCTATGACATAGTGGTGAGGTGGAAGCAGCATGAGGAGGCCACAGAATGGCACAATGACAGAGTCTGAAGGTGGCGGCAGCATCAAGAGGCTACAGAGTGGCAAGGTGACATAGTGTGGAGTTAACTGCATCATGAGGAGACCACAGAGTGGCAATGTGACATAATGTGGAGAAGGAAGCAGCAGGATACCACAGAGTGGCAAGGTGACATAGTTTGGAGGTGGCAGCAGCATCAGGAGGCGACAGAGTGGCAAGGTGACATAGTGTGGATATGGCAGCAGCATTACGAGAACACAGAGAGGCAAGGTGACATAATGTGGAGATGGCAGCAGGATACAGAGTGGCAAGGTGACATAGTGTGGATATGGCAGCAGCATGAGGAGACCACAAAGTGGCTAGGTGACATAGAGTGGAGATGGTAGCAGCATAAGGAGACCACAGAGTGGCAAGGTGACATAGTTTGGAGGTGGCGGCAGCATTAGGAGGCCACAGAGTGACAAGGTGACATAGTGTGGATATGGCAGCAGCATGAGGAGACAACAGTGTGGCAAGGTGACATAGTGTGGAGATGGCAGAAGCAGCAATAGCAGCATGAGGAGACAACAGAGTGGTAAGGTGACATAGTGTGGAAATGTAAGCAGCATAAGGAGACCACAGAGTGGCAAAGTGACATAGTTTGGAGGTGGCGGCAACATCAGGAGGCCACAGAGTGGCAAGGTGACATAGTGTGGCTATGACAGCAGCATGAGGATGTCATGGCGGGCGTGCACTCATACTCACAGATAACCCACCAACCAGGCTCTGGGCGAGAGACAGGGGAAGGGTCACCTCCTAGCTAATCCTTGACCTCTTTCCCTACACTGCTCAGCCCACATGCAGACCTTGGTAGGTATGATGTGTCCCCATGCCTGGGCTGAAAAAACCCTAAATTCCCTGAGATGGTGAAGAGGGGAAATAGGAGCAGCCTGCTCGCACAGAACCTGGATGGGAGTGATGACACAAAACAACCAAACTTGAAATCACACTTATCTTTCTGAGCTGGAACAGACAACCTTCCTTCCTAGCTTCCAAGACCACAATGATTCCTATAATCCGCTCAGAGCACTGGGATGGTGTGCTATTTAAACTAATGACCCCACCCAGTGCACCTGATGAGAGGCGGATCCAGCACGGCTCCAAAACAAATACTAAACTCGTGCTGCTATCCTGGCCGACCTCCGCACATCGTCAGAGAGGGGCATGACAGTACCCCCCTTTTACGGGTGACCTCCGGACACCCAGGACCAACCTTATCCGGATGGGACCTATGAAAAGCCCTCACCAGTCGGCTGGCGTTGACATCCAACACCGGAACCCACATCCTCTCCTCAGGGCCGTATCCCCTCCAGTGCACCAGGTACTGAAGGGAACCCCAAAGAACTCTAGAGTCGAGAATCCTGGAGATCTCAAACTCCAAGTTTTCCTCGACTAGAAAAGGAGGAGGAGGCAATGGCAATGGTTTCACCGGTCTCACACATTTTTTTAGTAAAGACCTGTGGAACACATTATGGATCCTCCAAGTCTGCTGAAGATCCAGCCGAAATGCCACAGGATTGATCACCGCAGAAATTTTATACGGACCAATAAATATTGGACCCAGTTTCCAAGATGGCACTCTCAATTTGATATTCTTACTGGACAACCACACCAGATCACCCACACACAGGTCCGGACCAGTCACACGTCTCTTGTCAGCCATTCGTTTATACCTCTCACCCATCTTCTCCAAATTCCCTTGAATCCTCCGCCAGATGGAGGATAAGGCAGAAGAGAATCTCTCCTCCTCTGGCATCCCAGAGGAACCAGTCCCAGAAAAAGTACCAAACTGATGATGGAAACCGTATGCACCAAAAAATGGCGACTTACCTGTGGACTCCTGCCTACGGTTATTCAACGCAAATTCTGCTAAGGACAAGAATGAGGACCAGTCCTCCTGATTCTCAGCCACAAAGCACCTCAAGTAGGTCTCCAGGTTTTGATTAGTACGCTCTGTCTGACCATTCGACTGCGGATGAAAAGCCGAAGAGAATGAAAGTTGAATGCCAAGCCGAGAGCAGAATGCCCTCCAAAACCTGGAGACAAACTGTGTGCCCTTTTAGAGACCACATCCGAAGGAATACCATGCAATTTCACAATATTATCCACAAAAATCTGCGCAAGAGTCTTAGCGTTAGGCAGACTAGTTAGTGGTATAAAGTGAGCCATTTTACTGAAACGGTCAACTACCACCAAAATCACTGTTCTCCCAGAGGAACTCGGCAGATCCATTATAAAGTCCATAGACAAATGCGTCCATGGACGAGACAAATAGACAATGGAAGAAGTGAAGTGAACCAGGCGGTCGAGTATGAGCAACCTTTGACCGAGCGCAGGTTTCACAAGCTGTCACGTAATTCTCAATGCTCTTACATAACCCTGGCCATCAGAACCTCCGGGATACTAGATCACAGGTGAACTTACCACCAGGATGTCCAGCGAGGACAGTATAGTGATGTTCCTTGAACACCTTGTATCGCAGCCCAACACCTCCATCTCCAATTCAGGGTACAGAGCGGAGACCACCACCCCATCCGCCAAAATCGGCGCAGGATCCTCTGAATTACCTCCCCCAGGAAAGCTGCAAGACAAGAAATCTGCCTTGACGTTCTTGACCCCTGGGCAAAAGGTACAGTGACCATCTGGCCTGCCTATGGTTCAGACGCTTGGCAGATTGCAGGTAAGCCAAATTCTTATGGTCAGTATACACCGTAACGGGGTGAGACGCCCCCTCTAACCAGTGACGCCATTCCTCAAAGGCCAACTTGATAGCCAACAACTCTCTATCTCCAACATCATAATTCTTCTCGGCGACTGAGAGCTTCTTGGAGAAAAAGGCACGCAGGACCCACTTGCCAGGAGAAGAACCCTATGACAGCACCGCTCCAACCCCCACCTCTGATGCATCAACCTCCACTACGAATGGCTGAGACACATCCGGCTGCACCAGAATGAGAGCAGACGCAAAACGCTCCTTAATAGCCGAAAAGGCCTGCAATGCCTCATCCGACCAGACAGAGACATCGCCGCCCTTCTTGGTCATATCAGTAAGAGGTTTTACTATGGTAGAATAATTTGAAATACATTTTCTATAATAATTCATAAACCCCAAGAACCGCATCAAAGCTTTCTGATTCTCTGGTCGGTCCCACTCCAGAACCGCCCGGACCTTTTCGGGGTCCATACGAAAACCAGAATCAGAAAGCATGTATCCCAAGACTGGAAGCTCCTGCACCGCAAACAAACATTTCTCCAATTTGGCATATAATTTATTCTTCTGAAGGATCGTCAAAACCTGTCTCACATGATCCTGATGGGTCTTCAGATCAGGAGAATGAATTAAAATGTCATCCAGGTAAACTACTACGAACCTCCCCACCAAGTGATGAAAAATGTCATTGACGAATCGCTGAAATACTGCTGGCGCGTTCGTCAACCCAAAAGGCATAACCAGGTTCTCAAATTGATCCTCGTGCGTATTGAAGGCCTTTTTCCACTCATCCCCCTCCTTGATTCTGATCAGATTGTTGTCCCCTCTCAAATCCAACTTGGAGAACACCTTGGCTCCAACAATCTGATCAAAAAGATCAGAGATCAAAGGCAGGGGATATGGATCCCGGACTGTAATACGGTTCAATTCCCGGAAATCCAAACACGGTCTCAGTGATCCATCCTTTTTCTTCACAAAGAACAAACCTACTGCCACTGGAGACTTAGATGGTCTAATATGACCCTTTGCCAAACTCTCGGCAACATACTTTCGCATGACCTCTCTTTCGGGTTGAGAGAGGTTGTAAAGCCGAGACTTTGGCAACTTAGCCCCCGGAATGAGATTAACTGGACAATCATAGTCTCGATGAGTGGGGCAATTCCTGAGCCCCACCCTCCGAAAAGACATCCTCAAAACCCGAGATATACTGAGGTAAAGCCGTAACGGACACACCAGAGATAGATGTGCCAAGACAATTATCCGAACAAAACTCACTCCAACCAATGATTTGTCTCACTTGCCAGTCTATAATTGGGTTATGTCTAGTCAACCATGGCAACCCCAAAACTATAGGAGCTGGCAAATCCTTCATGACAAAACAAGAAATAATTTCAACATGTGAATCACCCACCCTTAAGTGAATACCATGAACAATGTGAGTAAGGTTCCTTTGAGAAAAAGGGGAAGAATCAATTGCAAAAACACGAATCTCGTTCTCTAAAGTGCAAGTACTTAGTCCTAGGTTTTGAAGGAAAAGAAAGTCAATTAGGTTTACCCCAGCACCACAATCAAGGAATACATCAACAAAAACATTTTTTGACTCTAGCGCCACCATAGCTGGAAGGAGGAAACGGGAACTGCAGGGAGCTTGCATACCTGCCTGCTCCACCAAACCATTCATACTACCAAGTGTCAGGGCATTTTTTTTTTCTTTTTTCTTTTTCTCTTCCACCTGTGGTTTAACATAAGGACAAGCAAAAATAAAATGACCCCTCTTTTCACAATAGTAACATAGTTTGTGCACTTTCCTAAAGTCTCTACTATCAGAATGGCAAGAAACCTGACCCAACTGCATGGGTTCCCCCACTACCCCAGAGTTACCTGTAACATCACCCGGGATGGCAGTAGAGACGAAACCACTCACAGAAGGGATACCTTGTGCGGAGGGAGCCCTATACCTCTCTCTGATATGTCTCTAGCCGTACTGCTAAAGACATATCGTTCTCCAAAGAGTCTGAGTATTCGTGGAAAGCAAGGGCATCCTTCAATCTTTCAGATAACCCCTGACAAAACTGACTACGTAACGCGGGATCATTCCACTCTGATTCAGTAGCCCACCTCCTAAACTCAACACAGTAAGCTTCTGCAGTATGTTCCCCCTGAAACAAATTACGTAATCTCGACTCTGCCATCGAGACACGATCTGGATCATCGTAGATTAATCCCAGAGCCTTAAAAAATTCCTCCGCCGACCGGAGGGCCCAAGAACCAGGTAACAGAGAAAAGGCCCAGGATTGCGTGTCCCCTTTAAGCAGAGAAATAACTATACCTATCTTCTGACTCTCATCACCTGACGATGATGGACGCAGCCGAAAGTACAATTTGCAGGATTCTCTAAAACGGGTAAGGTCATCCGTACCTCCTGAAAATCGATCAGGAAGAGCCACTTTAGGCTCCACACAAATTTGACCTGCACCAGCTGCCAGAGCATTCTGACACCGTGTGACCGAACCACGTAGCTCCACAACCTCTAGGGATAGCCCCTGCAAGTGGTCAACCAGTGCTTCAATTGACGCCATCAAAAAAACGCTGAGAGTAATGGCAGTCACAGTATGGTGGATTATAATGTCACGGCGGGCGTGCACTCAGCCTCACAAATAACCCACCAACCAGGCTCTGGGCGAGAGACAGGGGAAGGGTCACCTCCTAGCTAATCCTTGACCTCTTTCCCTACACTGCTCAGCCCACATGCAGACCTTAATGGTAGGTATGATGTGTCCCCGTGCCTGGGCTGAAAAAACCTAAATTCCCTGAGATGGTGAAGAGGGGAAATAGGAGCAGCCTGCTCGCACATAACCTGGATGGGAGAGATGACACAAAACAACCAAACTTGAAATCACACTTATCTTTCTGAGCTGGAACAGACAACCTTCCTTCCTAGCTTCCAAGACCACAATGATTCCTATAATCCGCTCAGAGCACTGGGATGGTGTGCTATTTAAACTAATGACCCCACCCAGTGCACCTGATTAGAGGCGGATCCAGCACGGCTCCAAAACAAACACTAAACTCGTGCTGCTATCCTGGCCGACCTCTGCACATCGTCAGAGCGGGGCATGACAGAGGAGACCACAGAGTGGCAAGGTGACATAGTTTGGAGATGGCAGTAGCAGCAGCATCAGGAGGGCACAGAGTGGCAAGATGACATAGTGTGGAGTTGGCAGCAGCATGGGGAGACCACAGAATGGCAAGGAGACATAGTGTGGAGATGGCAGTAGCAGCAGCAGCATCAGGAGACCATAGAGTGGCAAGGTGACATAGTGTGGAGATGGCAGCAGCAGCATCAGGAGGATACCAAAGAGTGGCAAAGTGACCTAGTGTGGAGTTGGCAGCAGGAGAGCACAGAGCGGCAAGGAGACATAGAGTGGAGATGGTAGCAGCATAAGGAGACCACAGAGTGGACAGGTGACATAGTGTGGAGATGGCAGAAGCAGCAACAGCAGCATGAGGAGACCACAGAGTGGGAAGGTGACATAGTGTGGATATGGAAGCAGCATGAGGAGACCACAGAGTGGCAAGGTGACATAGTTTGGAGGTGGCGGCGGCATCAGGAGGCCGCAGAGTGGCAAGGTGAATATAGTGTGGCTATGACAGCAGCATGAGGAGACCACAGAGTGGCAAGGTGACATAGTGTGGAGATGGAAGTAGCAGCAGCAGCATCAGGAGACTTCAGAGTGGCAAGGTGACATAGTGTGGAGATGGCAGTAGCAGCAGCAGCATCAGGAGGAGACCACAGAGTGGCAAGGTGACATAGTTTGGAGGTGGCGGCGGCATCAGGAGGTCACAGAGTGGCAAGGTGACATAGTGTGGCTATGACAGCAGCATGAGGAGACCACAGAGTGGCAAGGTGACATAGTGTGGAGATGGCAGTAACAGCAGCAGCATCAGGAGGATACCAGAGAGTGGCAAGGTGGCATAGTGTGGAGTTGGCAGCAGCATGAGGAGAACACAGAGTGGCAAGGTTGCATAGTGTGGAGATGGAAGTAGCAACAGCAGCATCAGGAGACCTCAGAGTGGCAAGGTGACATAGTGTGGAGATGGCAGTAGCAGCAGCAGCAGGAGGATATCACAGAGTGTCAAGGTGACATAGTGTGGAGTTGGCAGCAGGATGAGAAGACCACAGAGTGGCAAGGTGACATAGTGGGGAGATAGCAGTAGCAGCAGCAGCATCAGGAGAGCACAGAGTGGCAAGGTTACCTAGTTCAGAGATGGCAGCAGCAGCTGCATCACAAGACCACAAAGTGACCTGGTAACAGAGTGGGGCGGTGTGTGACAATACGAGTACCCGCTGACGAAGGTGGGTGAAATACGGAACACTTGGCATCAGATGTGTGGCATCAGACAGGTTGCAGCATCAGAGTAGTAGCTGAGGCAGGTAGCCAGAAGAAACCTGTCTCTTTTATCAAAGTGTTGGTGTGGCACCATGAATGATCTAGTCTGATACATCAAGAATTGATGGTTGGAAATCCTGGCTGATCCACGCCTGATTCATCTTGACAAAGGTCAGTGTCTCCACATTTTGGGTGGCCAGGCGAGTTCTCCTTGGGGTAACTATGGCCCCCGCAGCACTAAAATAACACTCTGATGCCACACTACTGGCCGGGCAGGAAAACTTTTCCAGAGCAAACTCTTATAGTTGCGGCAACAAATCCAGTTTGGCTGCCCAGTAGTCCAGCGGATGTTCAAGGTGCTGTCCAAGTATGCCACCACCCGCTGGTTCAGGTCCTGCTCCAGGTCTACCTGCTGCTCCTGGTGAGTAGTTAATTCACTATGCGGGTGAAGAATGCTACTCATCAGCGACTGTAGACTCAGGCTGCTGCTGATAAAGCTGGTACTGCTTCTGCCAACCCACCCCTCCCCAGCAGCCATGGCAGTGGAATGTGAGCGCAGAGGCCCCCCCCCCCCTTCAGACCAGCGAGAGGATGGACGATGGCACATATAGGTAAGCGGCCAACTAACTACATAGGATGTCTCTGCAGTAGTTCAGTTTGTCCTCCCTCTCAGTGTGTATAAAAAAAGCCCCCATTCTGGACCGGTAGCGATGGTCCAACAAGGTAAAGAGCCAGAAGTCATCCCTCTGCCAAATGGTGACAATTCGTCTGTCACTACTAGTGTTGGGCGAGAATATTTGAATCGCCAATATTAATCGAGAATATAGCAACTTTGAGAATTTGTGAGGATTTTGAATATAGTGCTATATATTCGTATTTATGAATATTCTAGATTTTTTTTCATCTGAACCCATAATCCCTCCCTTCTTCTTGCTTGTGGGCCAATGAGAATGCAGTAATGTCTTTGTCTGAGCTTAGCAACATCCCTAGCAACCAATAGGAAAGTTGCCTACCCCCTTACTATATAAGAACCTCCTCAGCAGCAGTTTTATAAAGTTTATTGCAGTTATAAAAGAGACAGCAGTGTCATTGCTGTGATCTGTGCTTTGTTGTATTACATTAGACAGTTAACTTATATATATATTGCATATACAGCTATTCCAGTGTTCTGCCATGCCAACCCTTTTTTCCAGTCTCAGGAAACTTATTCCAGCTTGAAAAATGTAGCATAAGTGACCCACGCCTGTATTTTGCGCGCATTACAGGAATATTACATTGCCGATTTTTCACAATCAAGAATATAATCTTGTATTCGCGACTATATGACAAATATTCTACAAAATATTTGGGAAATATTGCAAATTCCTATATTGCCCCTGCCGCTCATCACTAGTCACTATGCAAGCAAGTGAGCATGCATTGTGCCATTTGTGCAAGTGACTCGGAGGGACTCCCTGCCTCCATCTCCACTGCATACTGCCACGGTGTGTCCAGCAACTCTGTCTAATCTTCCTCATCACCCTGTAGCATCTCTGGCTGCTCCTGCTCCTCCTCTCCTGTCAGATGAGTAAAAAAAAACACCCATTTGACTACACATTGCCTGTGCTCCAATGTCCTCCTCCCAATCCTCCTCCTCTTCCAGTTCAGCCCCCACAGGGCTCATTTGGCCGTGAGATTGAGGTGCCACGTCTCCTGTCCCCTCACCAGCCGTAGTTACCAGCAGCTGTTGCAGGACATGAAGCAGTGAAATGACATTGTTCATTCCGTAGTCCTGGCGACTGACAAATAACGTGGCCTCTTCAAAGAGCCTGAGCAAACGGCAGGTGTCACGCATGAGCTGCCACTGGGTGACATTGAAGCTACACAGTGGAGTACTCCTATCTGCTTGCATCATCAATAAATTGTTGATGGCTTTTCTTTGTTCGTATAGTCAGTCCAACATATGGAGGGTGGAATTCTTACAGATGGAAACGTTGCATATAAGCCTATATTGGGGGATGCCGTTCTGCCGCTGCAGCTGAAGGAGGTTGTGCTTTGCGGTGTACGAGTGGCTGAAGTGCATGCAAAGTTTCCTGCACATTTTTAGGATGTCTTGCAGCTGGGTGGAAGACTTCAGGAACCGCTTGCCAACCAGATTGAACATGTGTGCCATGCAGGGCGCATGGCTAAGCCTTTCTTGATGCAGCGCTGACACCATGTTCTTCCCGTTGTCGGCCAGATTGTTTGCGATTTTCAGTTGATGCGGAGAAAGCCAGGAATCAATTTCTTGATGCATCACAGGGTGCAGTTCCTCCCCTGTGTGACTCTGTTCACCAAGGCAAAGCAGGTGCAAAACAGCGTGACACCGCCGAGCCCTGCACATGTGGTATACTGGAGGGGCACTGTTGTGAAGACTGAGGACATGATGGAAGATTAGGAGTCAGAGGCGTACATTGTCGCAGGACCAAGGGTGTGACAATGTGGAGGCGGAAGCGGTGTGACCTGGCCAAGTTGCTGGTGTGGCTGTGCAGGAACCAGATTCACCCAGTGGGCTGTAAAGGACATGTACTGTCCCTGATCGTAGTTACAGCTTCACACGTTGGCACTACCATGCACTTTGGCAGACACCGACAGGCTCAAGGACTGGCCCACCTTCTGTTCGACATATTTGTGCAGGGCTGGTGCTGCCTTTTTCACAAAGAAATGACGGCTTGGGACTCTCCACCTCGGCTTGGCACAAGCCATAAGTTCTCTGAAAGGTGCAGAGTTCACCACTTGGAAAGGGAGGGACTGAAGTACCAGCAACTTGGACTGGAGCACGCTCATCTTCAGATGCATGCATGCATACCGCTGTCTCTTGGCAATCGCTTTAGTGATCGATTGCTGACAGAATGACTGACGAGGAGTAGGAGCATCTGGACCAGCAGAATATGGGAATGACAGACAGCTCCCTTCAGCTGAGGTGGTGGAGCCTTGACTGGCTGAAACCGGGTGCGTGCCACTGGGTGATGCAGCGGTAGCTGCAGCAGGCTGGACCACCACAACGGAGCCACAGTTCTTCCAGGCCACTGCATGGCAATGCTGCATATGTTGACGCAGGGTCGTAGTACCAACAGTGGCACTCTGGCCTTGCTTCAACTTCTGCCCACATATTCTACATGTGGCCACATTAACCTCCTCTGGCAGCCTAATAAAAAACTGCCCCACCGCCGAGTAAGAGATTTTCCCCCCAACAGTCCGCACTGACTGACTGCTACCGCTGCTGCCTCAGTGAACCCCTGCACCACTACTTCCCAGGCAGGTAGGCTGCTGCAAAGCAGGGTGTTAATGTTGAGCGAGCATGCTTGGCCGAACACTGGCTCGAGCATCACTATGCTTGGCATATTCTAGTAGAAAGCAGGGCGGCACTACCTTTTTAGTTAGCGGTGCACACGTGTCCGTGGAATGGCGTCCAAACAAACGCTGTAATTGAGAAGACCGGCACTTCGCAGAGATGTAAATCAAGGAAATGATTTATTGGTCACATATTATAATGGCAAAGTGACGCGTTTCAGCACCATACACCCCCCCCCCCCCCCCGAATTATTGAAAATACAGCGAAATAAAATTGAGAATATACAGCCAGATAGGATTAGGATACAAGGATCTCTCTAGGGATTAAATACCATCCCTGGTCCCAACGCCTGAGGGCTATTGTCAATTAACTTTGGCATATACTATCCAAGTCTTATCCACAGATAGGTGAGTTCCAGAGGCCACCTATGATACAACGGGCAGAAAATATTAGGGACAAAATAGTCCGGGCAGATGTGGGAAGTAACAAAATAGAAAGAGGACAGAGTATTTTATCCACACCTAGACGGGGTACTTTTCCTTGTCTTAATTGCGTAAATTGTTCTAGTGTTATCAAGGGTTCATGTTTCTCCCACCCTCATTCAGGTGAAAATATTCCAATAAGGGGCACGTTCACTTGTGATAGTAGATTTGTGGTTTACATTCTCAAATGTCCATGTGGATTACTATACGTGGGGGAAACCTCGATGAGAATGAAGGACAGATTAAGTAAGCACAAATCTACTATCCGCAAAGAGAACTTATTGCTTCCAATACCCTTTCATTTTCATGAAAAAAAACACAATATTTCGCAGTTTAGGTATCAGATTATTGAGGGGGTATCGCTACCTCGTCGAGGGAGCGGAAGGAAAAAATTATTATTGAAAAGAGAGGCTTACTGGATCCATCGTTTACAAACAATGGAACCCATGGGTCTCAATCGTGAATACAATGTGTCTTGCTTCCTATGAGGCACTCTGCCTTACGAATTTTGACAAACACATTTTCTATGGAGTGGGTTCGATTTATCTAATATCGATATATTCAATTAGAAAATTTCGATGTTATAATGACCTTTTGTTTATTTAGGGGGAGGAGCTTTCCTGATGATGCCAGTTCCTTTGTGTTTCATTTATGTATAAAAAGTTTGAAAGTAAGATGTTTATTTGCAGTCTGATGAAAGCACATTAGTGCTGAAACGCGTCACTATGCCATTATATGTGATCAATAAATCGTTTCCTTGATTTACATCTCTGCAAAGTGCCGGTCTTCTCAATTACTATGCTTTGCACATGGCGGTACTGAGTACCGCATGTGCTCGAGCGCCATGCTTGAGTCTCCTCCCTGCAAGTTTTGCAGCTGCTAAGCAGCAAATAAATGTGCAGGTAAGTACTGCCATCACTGTAATGCTGGCATTACAGTGATTGGCTGGCCGGAACGCTTCATCGGGTGCTATATAGTACCCGATGACGCGTGTTCAGCTCATTGTAAGTCAGGGAGAGCTGCGCTTAGGAAGGGACAGATAGTGTAGGGAGTGTGATCACAATATATTTAATAGAAAAACGTTTCAAAGACCCAAAAGTCCTTTTAAGGACTATTGTGTGTGGTGGCTGGCTGGCAGCAAAATAATATAGCCAGCGATTTTTTTTTTCCATACTATGCAATACTTTTTCAATAGAGGGTGTCTGCAGTGACTTGTGACATCTGTGCTGCAATACCTTCTGTGTGTCAAAGCCAAAGATAAGACAAATATAATTGAAAACAATTATATTTTTTTCATAATTTATCCTCATTTTTCCTATATATGGTCCCTGCAGTGAATTGTGACATCTTTGCTGCAATAGCGTGTGTGTGTTAGGGCTAAATATTGGCAAAAATATTACTGACAACAAATAGATATTTTCCATAATTTATCCATAATTTTCATATAAATGGTCCCTGCAGTGAATTGTCACATCTGTGCTGCAAAAGCGTGTGTGTGTGTCAGGCCCAAATATTGGGAAAAATATTAGTGAAAACAATTTTTCATAATTTATACACACTTTGCCTATAAACGGTGTCTGCAGTACATTGTCACATCTGCGCTGCAATAGTGTGTGTTTGTTAGGGCCAGATATCGGGAAAAATATTAGCGAAATTAATGATATTTTTTCCATAATTTATCCACACTTTGCCTATAAACTGTCCCTGAAGTGAATTGTCACATCTGCGCTGCAATAGCGTGTGTGTGTCAGGGCCAGATATTGGGAAATATATTACTAACAACAAATATATTTTTGCCGTAAATTATCCACACTTTGCCTTTCAATTGTGTCTGCAGTGAACTGTCACATCTGCGCTGCCATAGCGTGTGTGTGTCAGGACAAGATGGTTAAAATATAAGTGAAATCTATTTTCCTTTTTCCGTATTTTTCCATACTTTTTCCATATACTGTGCTTGATGTGAACTGTGACATCTGTGCCACATCTTGTGTGTCAAGCGTGCATATAACATTTAATATGAAGAAGGCGAGCATTAAGGGACGGAGAAGTGGCCATGATACTAATGGTGCACGCAGAGGCTGTGGCCCTGGGTGTGGAGAAACAGTGCCTGCTGCCAGCGCACAAGAAAAACAATCATCCACGATACCTAGCTTCATGTCCCAGTTTGCAGGGCGGTGCAGGACACCACTCTTGAAGTCAGACCAGTGCGACCAGGTGGTCGGATGGATTGCAGCAGATAGTGCCTCTAGTTGGTTAAGCACCACCCTGTCTTCCACCAAGTCCAGTCTAAGTATCCAGGAGTCTTGTCCACACAATCCTCACCCTGATCCTCCTTCCTCCCACCATTTACAGTCTGGCCAAACAAGTTATCAGTGATGGCCAGTTCGCATTGTTCGCCCGAGAACACATGCGGACTGCCATCTTTTCTTACAAGTCCGGCAAGGCACAGGTAAGCCCTTACCTGTGCCTGCGCTGCCAGCCAGTCTGAAACAAATGCGGTCAGTGTGAGCAGGCAGTTCCGAGAACAGCCCGATGAAGGCCTCCGGCGGCTGTTCTCGGAACTGCCTGCTCCCGATGAGCGCATTTGATTTCAGACCAGCTCACGCACAGGCACAGGTAAGGGCTTACCTGTGCCTCGCCGGACTTGTGAGAAAAGATGGCAGCCTGCATGTGTTTGCGGGCGCACAATGCGAACTGGCAATCACTGCAAGTGATCCCACACTAAGATATTCCAAGGACCTCGCCATTAATTGATTTGGCCCTATCGCCAAGCACGCATGAAGAGGGACCTGAGATCTTGTGCCCCGATTCCCAAACTCTTGAGCGTCCAGAGACACAAGAACATGATGCTGGGGAACGGCAATTAGTATTTAATGAGGTGGATGATGAGGAAACAGTTGCCAATGACTCAACCACAATTACTGTCTCAAGAGGTTGAGGAAGGGGATGACAAACAGTTATCAATCAGTGAGATTGTGATTAGGTCAACAAATCAGGAGGATGATCAGAGTGAGGAAGTGGAAGAGGAGGTGCTGGACGACGAGTTTACTGACCCAATCTGGGAAGGTGCCAACAAGCCGAGCGAGGAGAGCAATACAGAGGGGGAGGGATCTGCAGCACTGCAACAGGCTGGAAGAGGCAGTGGGGTGGCAAAAGGTAGAAGGCGGGCACCACCGAACAGGCCCGCTACTGTTCCACGGAGCACCCCCTTGCGTAAATCTCACTTGCCAAGGGGTAGGTGTTAAGCAGTATGGCGCTTTTTAGAGGAAAGTGCGGATAACAAAAGAATAGTAGTTTTGCCACACCAAAAAGAGCTGGGGTGTGAACACTAGCAACCTCACCACCACCAGCATGATCCGCGACATGGCATCAAAGCACCCTAACAGGTGGGCCAAACGCCTGGGTCTACAATCTTTGTCTGTGGGTCACACCACTGCCTCCTCTTCCCCTGTGTTACGTGCTGGCCAATCCCTTGTCCAAGATGCAGGCCCGGATGACTCCTGCCCTGCACCTGGATCTTTGCAAGCACCATCAGCGACCACATCCACTTCCCTGTCCCAGCGCAGAATCCAAATGTCATTACCCCAGGCATTTCAACGCAAACGCAAATACCCAGCCACACACCCACAGACCCTAGCACTGAATGCGCAGCTTTACAAATTACTGGCCCTGGAAATGTTGCCATTTAGGCTTGTGGACACTGAGGCCTTCCACAGCCTGATGTCGGTGGCCGTCCCTCGTTACGCAATCCCCAGCCACCACTATTTTTCAAGGTGTGCCGTGCCAGCCTCACACCAACATGTGTCCCTCTAACATCACACGTGCCCTAACCATCACAGTTACTGGGAAGGTCCACTTAACCACAGACACATGGACAAGTGCTTTCGGCCAGGGACGCTACATTTCCCTGATGGCACACTAGGTAAATGTTGTGGAGGTCGGGAGCGACTCGTACCCTGGGATGGCACAGGTGCTACCGACACCAAGGATTGCGGGCCCTAATTCCATCAGGTTTTCAGCCACCACCGACGTTAGTGGCTCCAACCCTCACTTCTACACCTCCGCCTCCTCCTCCACTTCCACCTCCGAATTATCAGAATGCAGCACAAGTCAGTCATCAGTCGGTAGCTGGAAGCAGTGTAGCACTGCAGCGGGGTAGCGGAAACAGGCCGAGCTGAAGCTGATCTGCCTAGGTGATAAACAGCACACCGCCGCAGAGCTGTGGCAGGGGATAAGAGACCAAACTGAGCTGTGGCTCTCGCCACTCAACCTAGAACCAGCCTTGATTGTGTCTGATAGTGTCTGATAATGGCCATAACTTGGCAGCTTTGAAACTGAGCAACCTTAGACACATCCCATGCCTTGCCCACGTATTCAACCGGTTTCTAAAATCATACCCCAATTTGCCTGAGCTACTGGTGAAGATGCGCCACGTGTGCACATTTCCGCAAGTCACCAACAGCTTCAGACAGTCTGTCAACGCTGTAGCAGCGCTTGAAATTGCCAGATCACCAGCTGTTGTGCGACGTGAGCACACGCTGAAACTCCACGTTCCACATGCACATGTTGGCCAGGCTTTGTGAGCCGCAGAGGGCAGTAGTGGAATACCAGCTGCAACAAGGTCGTCGCCTTTCCAGTCAGCTTCCGCTATTAACAAGCGAGGAGTGGGCATAGATGTCTGACCTCTGTGAGGTTTTACGCAACTATGAGGAATCAACACAGATGGTGAGCGGCGTTAACGCTATTATCAGCGTCACCATCCCACTTCTGTATCTTCTCAAACGCTCGCTGCTTACAATTAAGGACGACTCTGTGCATGTGGAAGAGGTGGAAATGGGGGAAGAAATTACACAGGTTGATGATAGCCAGACCGCCCTCGGTTCATCTTCTCAGCGCCAATTGGAAGCTGAAGAGAAGGAGGAGCAGGAGACGGTTGCCTCAGCTACAGAGGGTAGTACCTACGGAAGTTTACTTCCATCTGTTCTGCGTGGGTGGGCAGAAGAGGAGGAAGAGGATGAGGAGATTGGGAGTGATCCTCCTGACGACAGCAGCGAAGTCTCGCCTGTTGGTACTTTGGCAAACATCGCTGACTTTATGTTAGGCTGCCTTTCCCGCGATCCGTGCGCTATACACATTTTAAACAACACGGATTACTGGTTGTTCGCCATTCTCGACCCCCGCTACAAAGAGAACTTCTCATCTCTCATTCCTCTAGTGGAGAGGACGAGCAAAATGGTGCAATACTAAAAGATTTTTGTTGAAAAATTGCTCCAAAATTTGGCTGGCGGCAGAGTCCGTACTTTCTTGGCCAACCGAGGAGGGGAGACAAGTGGAAAACACAGCAGTTCCAACAGAGGCAGGGCAACACTCTCCAAAGCCTGGGTCAGTTTTATGACACCAGCACTCTCACCCTGATGTGCGGCCTACTGCCACAAGGAGAGAAACATTTTGGAAGATGGTGAAGAAGTACATAGCAGACCGTGTCAGCGTCCTCAATGATCCATCAGTGCCTTGCAACTACTGAGTGTCCAAGCTGGACATGTGGGTGGCATGAACTGTCGATCTACGCCTTGGAGGTGCTGGCCTTCCCTGCCGCTAGCGTTTTGTCTGAGCGTGTATTTAGTGCTGCTGGTGGCATTATAACAGATAAGCGTATCCACTTGTCAACTGAAAATGCTGACAGTTAGACTCATAAAAAAAGGCCTGGATTGACCATGACTTATCGACTCCACCAGAGGAATGCTGATGAACATAAAGGCACTTTACATGTGTTGTTTTTAATGTAGTTAATAGACTGTATTCCCATGCACCCCTTCCACCACAAACAAGGGTATATGGTTAAATCTTCCTTTTCTCATACTCCTCCTACTCTTCCGTCATATCAACATGCATTTCTTATTCGTCACATATAATGCCCTCGCATATATGGCCTTCGAATCTAATTTTTAAAGGGTCCTCTCACCAGCTGGCCCTCACATCAAAATTTTTTAGAGGGTCCGCTTACCAGCAAGCCCTCACATCTAATTTTTTAGAGGGTCCTCTCACCAGCAGGCCCTCACATATAATTTTTTACAGGGTCCGCTCACTTACATGCTCAAACCTAAAATCTTTTACAGGGTCCACTCACCAGCAGGCCCTCACATCAAATTTTTTAGAGGGTCCGCTCACCAGCAGGCCCTCACATCTAATTTTTTACAGGGTCCACTCACCAGCAGGCCCTTACATCTAATTTTTTAAAGGGTCCGCTCACCAGCAGGCCCTCACATATAATTTTTTAGAGGGTCCGCTTACCAGCAAGCCCTCACATCTAATTTTTTAGAGGGTCCTCTCACCAGCAGGCCCTCACATATAATTTTTTACAGGGTCCGCTCACTAACATGCTCAAACCTAAAATCTTTTACAGGGTCCACTCACCAGCAGGCCCTCACATCAAATTTTTTAGAGGGTCCGCTCACCAGCAGGCCCTCACATATCATTTTTTACAGGGTCGGCACACAAGCAGGCCCTCACATCTAATTTGTTACAGGGTCCGCTCACCAGCAGGCCCTCACATATAATTTTTTAGAGGGTCCACTCACCAGCAGGCCCTCACATATCATTTTTTACAGGGTCCACTCACCAGCAGGCCCTCACGTCTCATTTTTTACAGGGTCTGCTCACCTGCAGGCCCTCACATATAATTTTTTAGAGGGTCCGCTCACCAGCAGGCACTCACATATACATTTTTACAGGGTCCGCTCACCTGCATGCCAAAACCTAAAATCTTTTACAGGGTCAGCTCACCTGCAGGCCCGCAACTCAATTTGAATGAGGCCCTCCTTTATGTTATATACAGGTTGTATCGGAGTGCCTCTTCCTTGTAATTCTTGGCAGCACTTGCACTTTATATACAAGTAAATATACAGGAAAGAATGTTTTCAATAAATTTTTCCTATAAAATCGATTTTTTACTTTGGTTTTGTTCATAAAACCTTAATAAGATTGTGGGCCTGGTGATTAGTTTAAGGCCTTTTAAGCAGCATCAGCAGCACCATGGTGATAAAAATGAGTGGCAAAGTGACATACTGTGGAGATGGCAGCATGAGGAGGCCACATAGTGGCACAATGACTGAGTCTGGATAAAAGACTAAGGCCACAGATTGTTTAGAAAGATTCAAATGGAAACAAATCTGTGGAGCTGTATGACGTTCACCTGCAGATTAATGCAGACCAGGGTCGTAGCTATAGGGGAAGCAGGGGAAGCTGCAGCTTTGGGTCCCTGACCCAGAAGGGGCCCATCCAGGAGGAAGAGGACTAAAGGATTTGGTCAGGGCCCCTTCAACAGTATTACACAATGAAATGATATAAAGTGACAGTATAGACAGTGTATAAAACGGATGGAACAGCTGCCGGCCCTGGTCTTAGAGAGCGATCTTTACTAGCCACAGGAATGGGGGCGACATGATATGAAGGGGTCGCTAAGAAATTACTGTGGGATGGAGCCCCATTCAAAAATTAGCTGTGGGGCCCAGTCATTTCTAGCTACGCCACTGAAGCAGCCCACAAAAGCAAGTTGGGTTTATCGATTCCAAAACCTTAATTTAATTGTGGGCCTGGTGATCAGTTTAAGGCCTTTTAAGCAGTATCAGCAGCAGCATGGTGATAAAAATGAGTGGCAAGGTGACATGGTGTGGAGATGGCAGCATGAGGAGGCCACATATTGGCCCAATGACAGATTCTGGATAAAAGACCGACGCCACAGATTGTTGAGAAAGATGCAGATGGAAACAAATCTGCAGAGCTGTATGACGGTGACCTGCAGATTAATGCAGCCATCAAAATCAAGTTGGGTTTGTCGGTTCCACCTCTGCTCACCAGCAGGCCCACACCTAAAATCTTTTAAAGGGTCAGCTCACTTGCAGGCCCACAACTTAAATCTTTTACTGGGTCAGCTCACATGCAGGCCTGTGCCTAAAAATTTTTACTAGGTCAGCTCACCTGTATGCCCGCAACTCAAATCTTTTACAGGGTCAGCTCACATCCAGGCCTGCAACTCAAATCTTTTACAGGGTAAGCTCACATGCAGGCCCTCGCATATAATTTTTTAGAGGGTCAGCTCAGCTGCAGGTTGTTGCATATAATGTTTTACAGGGTCAGCTCACCAGCAGGCCTGCACCTAAAATCTTTTACAGGATCTTCTCACCTGCAGGCCCGCAACTCAAATCTTTTACAGGGTCAGCTCACCTGCAGGACCACAACTCATGCTGCCTTGCTTTGAAGTAGTAGCCATAGCCGTTTATCACACTCCCTCTCTCGAAATCGAACAATGATTCCTCGTTACCGGTGGTAACCATGTTAGGCGCCTAAAAGAACATCGAAAGTTGATAGGGAAGATATCCAAATGGATCGTAAACGTCACGGGGACGTGCGATGAGGCAGAGTTATCTAGAGTCAACAAAGCGGCAGCAGGGTCTCTTCTGTATAACGTTTCCTCATCCAAAATACTGCATTGACATTCCCTGTAATTTTTTATTACTCATTCCAATAACAGGGCATATTAAGAGTCTTATATAGAGTTGAGCGAACACCTGGATGTTCGGGTTCGAGAAGTTCGGCCGAACATCCCGGAAATGTTCGGGTTCGGGATCCGAACCCGATCCGAACTTCGTCCCGAACCCGAACCCCATTGAAGTCAATGGGGACCCGAACTTTTCGGCACTAAAAAGGCTGTAAAACAGCCCAGGAAAGAGCTAGAGGGCTGCAAAAGGCAGCAACATGTAGGTAAATCCCCTGCAAACAAATGTGGATAGGGAAATGAATTAAATTAAAAATTAAATAAATAAAAATTAACCAAAATCAATTGGAGAGAGGTTCCATAGCAGAGAATCTGGCTTCCCGTCACCCACCACTGGAACAGTCCATTCTCAGATATTTAGGCCCCGGCACCCAGGCAGAGGAGAGAGGTCCCGTAACAGAGAATCTGTCTTCATGTCAGCAGAGAATTAGTCTGCATGTCATAGCAGAGAATGAGGCTTCACGTCAGCCACCACTGCAACAGTCCATTGGCATATATTTAGGCCCAGCACCCAGGCAGAGGAGGGAGGTCCCGTAACAGAGAATCTGTCTTCATGTCAGCAGAGAATTAGTCTGCATGTCATAGCAGAGAATGAGGCTTCACGTCAGCCACCACTGCAACAGTCCATTGGCATATATTTAGGCCCAGCACACACACAGGCAGAGGAGAGAGGTCCCGTAACAGAGAATCTGGCTTCATGTCAGCAGAGAATCAGTCTGCATGTCATAGCAGAGAATGAGGCTTCACGTCAGCCACCACTGCAACAGTCCATTGGCATATATTTAGGCCCAGCACACACACAGGCAGAGGAGAGAGGTCCCGTAACAGAGGATCTGGCTTCATGTCAGCAGAGAATCAGTCTGCATGTCATAGCAGAGAATCAGGCTTCACGTCAGCCACCACTGCAACAGTCCATTGTCATAAATTTAGGCCCAGCACCCAGGCAGAGGAGAGAGGTCCCGTAACAGACAATCTGGCTTCATGTCAGCAGAGAATTAGTCTGCATGTCATAGCAGAGAATGAGGCTTCACGTCAGCCACCACTGCAACAGTCCATTGGCATATATTTAGGCCTAGCACACAGGCAGAGGAGAGAGGTCCCGTAACAGACAATCTGGCTTCATGTCAGCAGAGAATCAGTCTGCATGTCATAGCAGAGAATGAGGCTTCACGTCACCCACCACTGCAACAGTCCATTGGCATATATTTAGGCCTAGCACACAGGCAGAGCAGAGAGGTCCCGTAACAGAGAATCTGGCTTCATGACAGCAGAGAATCAGTCTGCATGTCATAGCAGAGAATGAGGCTTCACGTCACCCACCACTGCAACAGTCCATTGGCATATATTTAGGCCTAGCACACAGGCAGAGCAGAGAGGTCCCGTAACAGACAATCTGGCTTCATGACAGCAGAGAATCAGTCTGCATGTCATAGCAGAGAATGAGGCTTCACGTCACCCACCACTGCAACAGTCCATTGGCATATATTTAGGCCTAGCACACAGGCAGAGCAGAGAGGTCCCGTAACAGACGATCTGGCTTCATGTCAGCAGAGAATCAGTCTGCATGTCATAGCAGAGAATGAGGCTTCACGTCAGCCACCACTGCAACAGTCCATTGGCATATATTTAGGCCCAGCACCCAGGCAGAGGAGGGAGGTCCCGTAACAGAGAATCTGTCTTCATGTCAGCAGAGAATTAGTCTGCATGTCATAGCAGAGAATGAGGCTTCACGTCAGCCACCACTGCAACAGTCCATTGGCATATATTTAGGCCCAGCACACACACAGGCAGAGGAGAGAGGTCCCGTAACAGAGAATCTGTCTTCATGTCAGCAGAGAATTAGTCTGCATGTCATAGCAGAGAATCAGGCTTCACGTCACCCACCACTGCAACAGTCCATTGGCATATATTTAGGCCCAGCACCCAGGCAGAGGAGGGAGGTCCCGTAACAGAGAATCTGTCTTCATGTCAGCAGAGAATTAGTCTGCATGTCATAGCAGAGAATGAGGCTTCACGTCAGCCACCACTGCAACAGTCCATTGGCATATATTTAGGCCCAGCACACACACAGGCAGAGGAGAGAGGTCCCGTAACAGACAATCTGGCTTCATGTCAGCAGAGAATTAGTCTGCATGTCATAGCAGAGAATGAGGCTTCACGTCACCCACCACTGCAACAGTCCATTGGCATATATTTAGGCCCAGCACCCAGGCAGAGGAGGGAGGTCCCGTAACAGAGAATCTGTCTTCATGTCAGCAGAGAATTAGTCTGCATGTCATAGCAGAGAATGAGGCTTCACGTCACCCACCACTGCAACAGTCCATTGGCATATATTTAGGCCTAGCACACAGGCAGAGCAGAGAGGTCCCGTAACAGACAATCTGGCTTCATGACAGCAGAGAATCAGTCTGCATGTCATAGCAGAGAATGAGGCTTCACGTCACCCACCACTGCAACAGTCCATTGGCATATATTTAGGCCTAGCACACAGGCAGAGCAGAGAGGTCCCGTAACAGACGATCTGGCTTCATGTCAGCAGAGAATCAGTCTGCATGTCATAGCAGAGAATGAGGCTTCACGTCAGCCACCACTGCAACAGTCCATTGGCATATATTTAGGCCCAGCACCCAGGCAGAGGAGGGAGGTCCCGTAACAGAGAATCTGTCTTCATGTCAGCAGAGAATTAGTCTGCATGTCATAGCAGAGAATGAGGCTTCACGTCAGCCACCACTGCAACAGTCCATTGGCATATATTTAGGCCCAGCACACACACAGGCAGAGGAGAGAGGTCCCGTAACAGAGAATCTGTCTTCATGTCAGCAGAGAATTAGTCTGCATGTCATAGCAGAGAATGAGGCTTCACGTCAGCCACCACTGCAACAGTCCATTGGCATATATTTAGGCCCAGCACACACACAGGCAGAGGAGAGAGGTCCCGTAACAGACAATCTGGCTTCATGTCAGCAGAGAATTAGTCTGCATGTCATAGCAGAGAATGAGGCTTCACGTCACCCACCACTGCAACAGTCCATTGGCATATATTTAGGCCCAGCACCCAGGCAGAGGAGGGAGGTCCCGTAACAGAGAATCTGTCTTCATGTCAGCAGAGAATTAGTCTGCATGTCATAGCAGAGAATGAGGCTTCACGTCAGCCACCACTGCAACAGTCCATTGGCATATATTTAGGCCCAGCACACACACAGGCAGAGGAGAGAGGTCCCGTAACAGAGGATCTGGCTTCATGTCAGCAGAGAATCAGTCTGCATGTCATAGCAGAGAATCAGGCTTCACGTCAGCCACCACTGCAACAGTCCATTGGCATATATTTAGGCCTAGCACACAGGCAGAGGAGAGAGGTCCCGTAACAGACAATCTGGCTTCATGTCAGCAGAGAATCAGTCTGCATTTCATAGCAGAGAATGAGGCTTCACGTCAGCCACCACTGCAACAGTCCATTGTCATAAATTTAGGCCCAGCACCCAGGCAGAGGAGGGAGGTCCCGTAACAGACAATCTGGCTTCATGTCAGCAGAGAATTAGTCTGCATGTCATAGCAGAGAATCAGGCTTCATGTCAGCCACCACTGCAACAGTCCATTGGCATATATTTAGGCCTAGCACACAGGCAGAGGAGAGGTTCATTCAACTTTGGGTAGCATCGCAATATAATGGTAAAATGAAAATAAAAATAGGATTGAATGAGGAAGTGCCCTGGAGTCCAATAATATATGGTTATGGGGAGGTAGTTAATGTCTAATCTGGACAAGGGACGGACAGGTCCTGTGGGATCCATGCCTGGTTCATTTTTATGAACGTCAGCTTGTCCACATTGGCTGTAGACAGGCGGCTGCGTTTGTCTGTAATGACGCCCCCTGCCGTGCTGAATACACGTTCAGACAAAACGCTGGCTGCCGGGCAGGCCAGCACCTCCAAGGCATAAAAGGCTAGCTCTGGCCACGTGGACAATTTAGAGACCCAGAAGTTGAATGGGGCCGAACCATCAGTCAGTACGTGGAGGGGTGTGCACACGTACTGTTCCACCATGTTAGTGAAATGTTGCCTCCTGCTAACACGTTGCGTATCAGGTGGTGGTGCAGTTAGCTGTGGCGTGTTGACAAAAGTTTTCCACATCTCTGCCATGCTAACCCTGCCCTCAGAGGAGCTGGCCGTGACACAGCTGCCTTGGCGACCTCTTGCTCCTCCTCTGCCTTGGCCTTGGGCTTCCACTTGTTCCCCTGTGACATTTGGGAATGCTCTCAGTAGCGCGTCTACCAACGTGCGCTTGTACTCGCGCATCTTCCTATCACGCTCCAGTGCAGGAAGTAAGGTGGGCACATTGTCTTTGTAGCGTGGATCCAGCAGGGTGGCAACCCAGTAGTCCGCACAGGTTAAAATGTGGGCAACTCTGCTGTCGTTGCGCAGGCACTGCAGCATGTAGTCGCTCATGTGTGCCAGGCTGCCCAGGGATAAGGACAAGCTGTCCTCTGTGGGAGGCGTATCGTCATCGTCCTGCCTTTCCCCCCAGCCACGCACCAGTGATGGACCCGAGCTGCGTTGGGTGCCACCCCGCTGTGACCATGCTTCATCCTCATCCTCCTCCACCTCCTCCTCATCCTCGTCCTCCTCGTCCTCCAGTAGTGGGCCCTGGCTGGCCACATTTGTACCTGGCCTCTGCTGTTGCCAAAAACCTCCCTCTGAGTCACTTCGAAGAGACTGGCCTGAAAGTGCTAAAAATGACCCCTCTTCCTCCTCCTCCTCCTCCTCCTCCTGGGCCACCTCCTCTTCCATCATCGCCCTAAGTGTTTTCTCAAGGAGACATAGAAGTGGTATTGTAACGCTGATAACGGTGTCATCGCCACTGGCCATGTTGGTGGAGTACTCGAAACAGCGCAACAGGGCACACAGGTCTCGCATGGAGGCCCAGTCATTGGTGGTGAAGTGGTGCTGTTCTGTAGTGCGACTGACCCGTGCGTGCTGCAGCTGAAACTCCACTATGGCCTGCTGCTGCTCGCACAGTCTGTCCAGCATGTGCAAGGTGGAGTTCCACCTGGTGGGCACGTCGCATATGAGGCGGTGAGCGGGAAGGCCGAAGTTACGCTGTAGCGCAGACAGGCGAGCAGCAGCAGGATGTGAACGCCGGAAGCGCGAACAGACGGCCCGCACTTTATGCAGCAGCTCTGACATGTCGGGGTAGTTGTGAATGAACTTCTGCACCACCAAATTCAGCACATGCGCCAAGCAAGGGATGTGCGTCAAATTGGCTAGTCCCAGAGCTGCAACGAGATTTCGCCCATTATCACACACCACCAGGCCGGGCTTGAGGCTCACCGGCAGCAACCACTCGTCGGTCTGTTGTTCTATACCCCGCCACAACTCCTGTGCGGTGTGGGGCCTGTCCCCCAAACATATGAGTTTCAGAATGGCCTGCTGACGTTTACCCCGGGCTGTGCTGAAGTTGGTGGTGAAGGTGTGTGGCTGACTGGATGAGCAGGTGGAAGAAGAGGAGGAGGAAGCCGAGAAGGAGGAGGTGGCAACAGGAGGCAAAGAATGTTGCCCTGCGATCCTTGGCGGCGGAAGGACGTGCGCCAAACAGCTCTCCGCCTGGGGCCCAGCTGCCACTACATTTACCCAGTGTGCAGTTAGGGAGATATAGCGTCCCTGGCCGTGCTTACTGGTCCACGTATCTGTGGTTAGGTGGACCTTGCCACAGATGGCGTTGCGCAGTGCACACTTGATTTTATCGGATACTTGGTTGTGCAGGGAAGGCACGGCTCTCTTGGAGAAGTAGTGCCGGCTGGGAACAACATACTGTGGGACAGCAAGCGACATGAGCTGTTTGAAGCTGTCTGTGTCCACCAGCCTAAATGACAGCATTTCATAGGCCAGTAGTTTAGAAATGCTGGCATTCAGGGCCAGGGATCGAGGGTGGCTAGGTGGGAATTTACGCTTTCTATCAAATGTTTGTGAGATGGAGAGCTGAACGCTGGCGTGTGACATGGTTGAGACGCTTGGTGACGGAGGTGGTGGTGGTGGTGTTGGTGGTACATCCCCTGTTTGCTGGGCGGCAGGTGCCAACGTTCCTCCAGAGGCGGAGGAAGAGGCCGAGGCGGCAGCAGCAGAATAGGCCGAGGCGGCAGCAGCAGAAGAGGTAGCAGGGGGAGCCTGAGTGACTTCCTTGGTTTTAAGGTGTTTACTCCACTGCAGTTCATGCTTTGCATGCAGGTGCCTGGTCATGCAGGTTGTGCTCAGGTTCAGAACGTTAATGCCTCGCTTCAGGCTCTGATGGCACAGCGTGCAAACCACTCGGGTCTTGTCGTCAGCACATTGTTTGAAGAAGTGCCATGCCAGGGAACTCCTTGAAGCTGCCTTTGGGGTACTCGGTCCCAGATGGCGGCGGTCAGTAGCAGGCGGAGTCTCTTGGCGGCGGGTGTTCTGCTTTTGCCCACTGCTCCCTCTTTTGCTACGCTGTTGGCTCGGTCTCACCACTGCCTCTTCCTCCGAACTGTGAAAGTCAGTGGCACGACCTTCATTCCATGTGGGGTCTAGGACCTCATCGTCCCCTGCATCGTCTTCCACCCAGTCTTGATCCCTGACCTCCTGTTCAGTCTGCACACTGCAGAAAGACGCAGCAGTTGGCACCTGTGTTTCGTCATCATCAGAGACATGCTGAGGTGGTATTCCCATGTCCTCATCATCAGGAAACATAAGTGGTTGTGCGTCAGTGCATTCTATGTCTTTCACCGCTGGGGAAGGGCTAGGTGGATGCCCTTGGGAAACCCTGCCAGCGGAGTCTTCAAACAGCATAAGAGACTGCTGCATAACTTGAGGCTGAGACAGTTTCCCTGGTATGCATGGGGGTGATGTGACAGACTGATGGGGTTGGTTTTCAGGCGCCATCTGTGCGCTTTCTGCAGAAGACTGGGTGGGAGATAATGTGAACGTGCTGGATCCACTGTCGGCCACCCAATTGACTAATGCCTGTACCTGCTCAGGCCTTACCATCCTTAGAACGGCATTGGGCCCCACCATATATCGCTGTAAATTCTGGCGGCTACTGGGACCTGAGGTAGTTGGTACACTAGGACGTGTGGATGTGGCAGAACGGCCACGTCCTCTCCCAGCACCAGAGGGTCCACTAACACCACCACGACCATGTCCACGTCCGCGTCCCTTACTAGATGTTTTTCTCATTGTTATGGTTCACCACAACAACAAATATATTATTTGGCCCAATGTATTGTATTCAAATTCAGCGGGATATAAATTTGAGGCCTAGTATTTAGGCGCTGGGTGACCGGTATGGATTTAGTGACAGAATTAGACTTGGAAATGCACAGAAGCGTGTGTGTGAAGTTATTCTGAATGACCCTATGTGCACCTTCAATATGATCTACCCTTTTAGGGATAGATTTCAAATAGCTCTGATATAGCAGAAACGACTAAATTATGAAATTGCTAAATTGGGAATTGTATTTCAACCCAGAACAAAAAATGTGCTTTGACGGACACTAAATAACTTTCCCAGCCACAACAGGACAGCGGTAACGAGAGATTTAGCGGGATATAAATTTGAGGCCTAGTATTTAGGCGCTGGGTGACAGGTATGGGTTTAGTGACAGAATTAGATTTGGAAATGCACAGTAGCGGGTGTGTGAAGTTATTCTGAATGACCCTATGTGCACCTTGAATATTATATACCCTTTTAGGGATAGATTTCAAATAGCTCTGATATAGCAGAAACCACTAAATTATGAAATTGCTAAATTGGGAATTGTATTTCAACCCAGAACAAGAAATGTGCTTGAACGGACACTAAATAACTCGCCCAGCTACAGCACTAGGGACAGATTTAGCTGGATATAAATTTGAGGCCTAGTATTTAGGCGCTGGGTGACCGGTATGGATTTAGTGACAGAATTAGACTTGGAAATGCACAGAAGCGTGTGTGTGAAGTCATTCTGAATGACCCTATGTGCACCTTGAATATTATATACCCTTTTAGGGATAGATTTCAAATAGCTCTGATATAGCAGAAACCACTAAATTATGAAATTGCTAAATTGGGAATTGTATTTCAACCCAGAACAAAAAATGTGCTTTGACGGACACTAAATAACTTTCCCAGCCACAACAGGACAGCGTTAACGAGAGATTTAGCAGGATATAAATTTGAGGCCTAGTATTTAGGCGCTGGGTGACAGGTATGGGTTTAGTGACAGAATTAGACTTGGAAATACACAGTAGCGGGTGTGTGTGAAGTTATTCTGAATGACCCAATGTGCACCTTGAATATTATATACCCTTTTAGGGATAGATTTCAAATAGCTCTGATATAGCAGAAACCACTAAATTATGAAATTGTTAAATTGGGAATTGTATTTAAACCCAGAACAAAAAATGTGCTTTGACGGACACTAAATAACTTTCCCAGCCACAACAGGACAGCGTTAACGAGAGATTTAGCAGGATATAAATTTGAGGCCTAGTATTTAGGCGCTGGGTGACAGGTATGGGTTTAGTGACAGAATTAGACTTAGAAATACACAGTAGCGGGTGTGTGTGAAGTTATTCTGAATGACCCAATGTGCACCTTGAATATTATATACCCTTTTAGGGATAGATTTCAAATAGCTCTGATATAGCAGAAACCACTAAATTATGAAATTGCTAAATTGGGAATTGTATTTCAACCCAGAACAAGAAATGTGCTTGAACGGACACTAAATAACTCGCCCAGCTACAGCACTAAGGACAGATTTAGCTGGATATAAATTTGAGACCTAGTATTTAGGCGCTGGGTGACAGGTATGGGTTTAGTGCCAGAATTAGACTTGGAAATACACAGTAGCGGGTGTGTGTGAAGTTATTCTGAATGACCCAATGTGCACCTTGAATATTATATACCCTTTTAGGGATAGATTTCAAATAGCTCTGATATAGCAGAAACCACTAAATTATGAAATTGCTAAATTGGGAATTGTATTTCAACACAGAACAAGAAATGTGCTTGAACGGACACTAAATAACTCGCCCAGCTACAGCACTAGGGACAGATTTAGCTGGATATAAATTTGAGGCCTAGTATTTAGGCGCTGGGTGACCGGTATGGATTTAGTGACAGAATTAGACTTGGAAATGCACAGAAGCGTGTGTGTGAAGTTATTCTGAATGACCCTATGTGCACCTTGAATATTATATACCCTTTTAGGGATAGATTTCAAATAGCTCTGATATAGCAGAAACCACTAAATTATGAAATTGCTAAATTGGGAATTGTATTTCAACCCAGAACAAGAAATGTGCTTGAACGGACACTAAATAACTCGCCCAGCTACAGCACTAAGGACAGATTTAGCGGGATATAAATTTGAGGCCTAGTATTTAGGCGCTGGGTGACAGGTATGGGTTTAGTGCCAGAATTAGACTTGGAAATACACAGTAGCGGGTGTGTGTGAAGTTATTCTGAATGACCCAATGTGCACCTTGAATATTATATACCCTTTTAGGGATAGATTTCAAATAGCTCTGATATAGCAGAAACCACTAAATTATGAAATTGCTAAATTGGGAATTGTATTTCAACCCAGAACAAGAAATGTGCTTGAACGGACACTAAATAACTCGCCCAGCTACAGCACTAAGGACAGATTTAGCGGGATATAAATTTGAGACCTAGTATTTAGGCGCTGGGTGACAGGTATGGGTTTAGTGCCAGAATTAGACTTGGAAATACACAGTAGCGGGTGTGTGTGAAGTTATTCTGAATGACCCAATGTGCACCTTGAATATTATATACCCTTTTAGGGATAGATTTCAAATAGCTCTGATATAGCAGAAACCACTAAATTATGAAATTGCTAAATTGGGAATTGTATTTCAACCCAGAACAAGAAATGTGCTTGAACGGACACTAAATAACTCGCCCAGCTACAGCACTAAGGACAGATTTAGCGGGATATAAATTTGAGACCTAGTATTTAGGCGCTGGGTGACAGGTATGGGTTTAGTGCCAGAATTAGACTTGGAAATACACAGTAGCGGGTGTGTGTGAAGTTATTCTGAATGACCCAATGTGCACCTTGAATATTATATACCCTTTTAGGGATAGATTTCAAATAGCTCTGATATAGCAGAAACCACTAAATTATGAAATTGCTAAATTGGGAATTGTATTTCAACCCAGAACAAGAAATGTGCTTGAACGGACACTAAATAACTCGCCCAGCTACAGCACTAAGGACAGATTTAGCGGGATATAAATTTGAGGCCTAGTATTTAGGCGCTGGGTGACAGGTATGGGTTTAGTGCCAGAATTAGACTTGGAAATACACAGTAGCGGGTGTGTGTGAAGTTATTCTGAATGACCCAATGTGCACCTTGAATATTATATACCCTTTTAGGGATAGATTTCAAATAGCTCTGATATAGCAGAAACCACTAAATTATGAAATTGCTAAATTGGGAATTGTATTTCAACCCAGAACAAGAAATGTGCTTGAACGGACACTAAATAACTCGCCCAGCTACAGCACTAAGGACAGATTTAGCGGGATATAAATTTGAGGCCTAGTATTTAGGCGCTGGGTGACAGGTATGGGTTTAGTGCCAGAATTAGACTTGGAAATACACAGTAGCGGGTGTGTGTGAAGTTATTCTGAATGACCCAATGTGCACCTTGAATATTATATACCCTTTTAGGGATAGATTTCAAATAGCTCTGATATAGCAGAAACCACTAAATTATGAAATTGCTAAATTGGGAATTGTATTTCAACCCAGAGCAAGAAATGTGCTTGAACGGACACTAAATAACTCGCCCAGCTACAGCACTAAGGACAGATTTAGCGGGATATAAATTTGAGGCCTAGTATTTAGGCGCTGGGTGACAGGTATGGGTTTAGTGCCAGAATTAGACTTGGAAATACACAGTAGCGGGTGTGTGTGAAGTTATTCTGAATGACCCAATGTGCACCTTGAATATTATATACCCTTTTAGGGATAGATTTCAAATAGCTCTGATATAGCAGAAACCACTAAATTATGAAATTGCTAAATTGGGAATTGTATTTCAACCCAGAACAAGAAATGTGCTTGAACGGACACTAAATAACTCGCCCAGCTACAGCACTAAGGACAGATTTAGCGGGATATAAATTTGAGGCCTAGTATTTAGGCGCTGGGTGACAGGTATGGGTTTAGTGCCAGAATTAGACTTGGAAATACACAGTAGCGGGTGTGTGTGAAGTTATTCTGAATGACCCAATGTGCACCTTGAATATTATATACCCTTTTAGGGATAGATTTCAAATAGCTCTGATATAGCAGAAACCACTAAATTATGAAATTGCTAAATTGGGAATTGTATTTCAACCCAGAACAAGAAATGTGCTTGAACGGACACTAAATAACTCGCCCAGCTACAGCACTAGGGACAGATTTAGCTGGATATAAATTTGAGGCCTAGTATTTAGGCGCTGCGTGACAGGTATGGGTTTAGTGACAGAATTAGACTTGGAAATACACAGTAGCGGGTGTGTGTGAAGTTATTCTGAATGACCCAATGTGCACCTTGAATATTATATACCCTTTTAGGGATAGATTTCAAATAGCTCTGATATAGCAGAAACCACTAAATTATGAAATTGCTAAATTGGGAATTGTATTTCAACCCAGAACAAGAAATGTGCTTGAACGGACACTAAATAACTCGCCCAGCTACAGCACTAGGGACAGATTTAGCTGGATATAAATTTGAGGCCTAGTATTTAGGCGCTGGGTGACCGGTATGGATTTAGTGACAGAATTAGACTGGGATATGGCCAAAAAATAAACAGACTATTGCTGGTTAAATGCACTTGGTGTGACAGCTTCACCCTGATGTAGGCTTTAGCCAAAAAACAACCACACCATTGAGGGTTAAATGCACTTGGTGACAGGCGCAGCTTGCCCCTGATTTAGTATATGGCCAAAAAATGAACAGACTATTGCTGGTTAAATGCACTTGGTGTGACAGCTTCACCCTGATGTAGGCTTTAGCCAAAAAACAACCACACCATTGAGGGTTAAATGCACTTGGTGACAGGCGCAGCTTGCCCCTGATTTTGTATATGGCCAAAAAATGAACAGACTATTGCTGGTTAAATGCACTTGGTGTGACAGCTTCACCCTGATGTAGGCTTTAGCCAAAAAACAACCACACCATTGAGGGTTAAATGCACTTGGTCGCAGCTTGTGCTGGCGCACCACAAGACACAAAATGGCCGCCGATCACCCCAGAAAAATGTGACTGACAAACGGTCTGTGCAGCCTAAAAACAGTGAGCAATTGAGGATCAGCAGCTCAATGATCCACAGCTGCAGATCGATCAGTTAATCAAGTCCTTTGGAGGAGTTAATCTGCCTAATCTCGCCCTACTGTCGCAGCCGCAACCTCTCCCTACGCTAATCAGAGCAGAGTGACGGGCGGCGCTATGTGACTCCAGCTTAAATAGAGGCTGGGTCACATGGTGCTCTGGCCAATCACAGCCATGCCAATAGTAGGCATGGCTGTGATGGCCTCTTGGGGCAAGTAGTATGACGCTTGTTGATTGGCTGCTTTGCAGCCTTTCAAAAAGCGCCAAGAAAGCGTCACAAAAGCGCGAAGAAAGCGACGAACACCGAACCCGAACCCGGACTTTTACGAAAATGTCCGGGTTCGGGTCCGTGTCACGGACACCCCAAAATTCGGTACGAACCCGAACTATACAGTTCGAGTACGCTCATCCCTAGTCTTATACTGTTATTTATCGTCACTACCTCCACGAGTTGGGAGTGTGTGATTTGCTCTCCACCCGCTTGCTTTCCTTGAATGTGGTAGCCATTTCTCAGGCTCCCTCTCTGGAATTAAACACTGATTCCCCGTTACCCGTAAGTTTACAATGGTTTTCAGCTGACAATTACATCAAAAGTTGATAGGCCAGACATCCGAATGGATTGTCGCTGTGTCAGGAAGGTGCCATCGGCAGCAGGTCACCGCCGATAATGTTTTAGATGGTCAGATTAGCAGGCCCTTGCTCGTAATGTTTTTTTACGGTCACCAGCAGGCCATCAATCATAATTTTTAAAGGGTGTGTATGATATCCTCCTTTATGTGTAACTAAGGGTGTATCGAAGTGCCTCTTCCTTGTAATTTTTGGCAAATATTTTAGTAAATATTCAGGAAAGAATGTCGAGCACCCAAATATCACAATGTGTTCGGCCCGAGCCACCGAGCACCCGAGCATCATGGTGTTTGATCAAGAGTACAGGTGGTCTAACCCAGGCACGTTGGGCTCCTGACCTGCAACTGCTGCCACCCTGATGACTCCCAGCCATGATACCATGCAGCTGGCTCACACAGTAGTTCCAACAGAGGCAGGGCAGCACTCTTCAAAGCCTGGGACAGTTTCATGACACCCCGCCAGCATCCTCACCCTGATGAGCAGCCTAATGTCACAAGGAGAGAAAAATTTTGGAAGAGATGGTGAAGGAGTACATAGCAGACCGTGTCAGCATCTTCAATGATCCCTTAGTGCCTTACAACTACTGGGTGTCCAAGCTGGACACGTGGCTTGAACTGGCGCTCTTCGCCTTGGAGGTGCTGGCCTGCCCGGCCGCCAGCTTTTAGTCTGAGCGGGTATTTAGTGCTGCTGATGGCATTATAACAGATAAGTGTATCCGCCTGTCAACTGAAAATGCTGAAGGTTGACTCTTTTAAAAAAGAACAGGGCCTGGATTGACCATGGCTTCTAGATCTCCACCAGAGTAAAGTGGCTGAACATAAAGGCACTTTAAATGTGTTGTTTATAATGAACTGAATACACTGTATTCCTATGCAATCCTTCAACCACAAACAAGGGTATATGGTTGAATCTTCTTTTTCTCATCCTCATCTTCCATCATATCAACATGCTTATTCCTCACATATAATGCCCTCGAATATATGCCCTTTGCATATAATGTTTTACAGGGTCAGTTCAAATTCAGGCCATCGCATATCATTTTTTAGAGGGTCAGCTCAGCTGCAGGCCCTCGCATATAATTTGTTAGAGGGTCAGCTCAGCTGCAGGCCCTCTCATATAATTTTGGGGAGGGTCAGCTCACCAGCAGGTCTTCACCTACAATCTTTTACTGGGTCAGATCACCAGCAGGCCCGCACCTCAAATCTTTTACAGGGTCAGCTCACCTGAAGGCCTTCGCATGAAATTTTTTAGAGGGTCAGCTCACCTGCATGCCCTCGCATATAATGTATTACAGGGTCAGCTCACCTGTAGGCCCCTGCATATAATGTTTTAGAGGGTCATCTCACCAGCAGGCCCTCGCATATAATTTATTTACAGGGTCAGCTCACCAGCAGGCCTTCACCTATAATCTTTTACAGGGTCAGCTCACCAGCAGGCCCACACCTAAAATATCTTACAGGGTCAGCTCACCTGCAGGCCCGTACCTAAAATCTTTTACAGGGTCAGCTCACCTGCAAGCCCTCACCTAATTATACCTAATAGGTAATTTGCGGTCATGCTGCCTTGCTTGGATGTGGTAACCATAGCAGTTTCTCAGGCTCCCTCTCCGGAATCGAACCTCGATTTTTTCTTCGGTTTTGTGCGTATTATTGTCAGTCTAAAAAAGTGGCGTACTATTCCGACAACATCGCTCCCAGCAGCGACCTGCGAGTACAAGATGCATCCAGACATCCTCCCCATGCTGCTCCAGAACCATTTATGTGGTGTTTCCATCAATTTCTGACATTTTCCTATGAACCAGGCACACTGCCCTCTTCAGAGCAGGGGGTACCTGGTTTAATGCTCGGATTCTCCCATTGACTTCCATTATACTCAGGTACTCGGTCGAGCACCCGAACATCCAGATGTATTCGGACTGAGCCCCCAAGCACTACAGTGCTCAATCAACACTACATTCTATTTTTTTTTAGAACATTGAACTTTTTCCCAATTGCTGTCCCTAGCGCCTTCACACGTCTGTTCCTGCACTCTGAATGCTTGAAAATAGCAGAATCTAAAATGGCTGCCGCATTTAGAGGGCGTTGACATCATAGGGCTGGCTGGCTGATGATTGGCTCCATGCAGGCATGTCAATCTGGGTGATCCCGCCTTCCCAGAGTTCCTTGCCCAATGTCCTCAGTCCTCACACATGTAGCCGGCATTTTAGGAAAATAGCGACTCGTTACCACTAAGCGTGATGAAATTCACATTCGTTGCAAATCACATTTTTCCTGAAATTCGGATCAAATTTCACTTATTCAGCTTCAATTCGCTCATCTCTAACTATAATAATACCTGCAGAATAAAGTTATTATATCATATATACTGCATGGTGAACCCCGTAAAAACTAAAACAAAAAACTTATTTGCAATGTTTGCCCACCTTACTTCCCCAAAAATTAGATAAAACGTGATTGAAAATGTACCCCAAAATGGTGTGAATAAAAATACAGCTTGTCCAGCAAAGATGACCCCTCACAAAGATCAGTCAACAAAAAAATAAAAATTGTTTCAGCAAATTCCATGTTAGAGAATCAAGATGCTGCTCCTTCCCTTTTGAGCACTGCCATTTCCCCAAACTGCAGTTTACAAAAACATATGGGGTATTGCCAGGAGAAAATGCTTAACAGATTTTGGGGTTCTATTTTTCCAGTTATCCTCTAAGAAAATGAAAAAGCTAGGGGGTCAAAAATCTGCCTGCGGGGTCAAATAACTCACTATACCTCTCGATATATTCCTTTAGTGGTGTTGTTTCCAAAATCGGGTCACTTTTTTGAGGTTTCTACAGTAGGGGTATCTCAGGTTCTCTTCAAATGCGACATGGCACCTGCAAACCATTCCAGCTACATCTGCCATCCAAAAGCCAAATGGTATTCCTTCCATGTTCTACCATGTGAACAGTCAGCAGTTTACAACCACATATGTGATGCGTTGCCATATTCAGGAAAAAATACATAACAATGTGCTTGTGATAATAAAAAATGAGGCTAAAGCAACATTTTATTGGCAATTTTTTTTTGCATAAGCCAAGTGTTTCTAAATTTAATGATTCATTTTATTTAAAGAAACAACCTGTAAATTTATCAGATATCACATACGAGGTTTTGCTATGGGGCCTGATGAGATCTGTATATGCCCCTGTGTAAAAAAAAAAATTAATAATAAAAACAAAAAAACTTCCCTAATACTAAAACTACCACTAGAATATACACCTCACTGCAACAGGAAAATGGCAACCTTTGTACAATGTGTTATATTTTTTCATATTCTCCATATTGTCACATCAGTCCTTCATTCTTTTCAGATGTACAAAAATATTTTAATTTCTGAGGTTGAAATATCCTTCTGGAAACTTTTTCAGATGTTGTGGAAGACCGAATCCTTTGGATTAATGGATGCTTTTTCTACATTGCCAAGACAGATTCATCTGGAACAACTGTTTGTCTCATGCGTGTCTTGAACTCCATGTAGCCTGAGACTTTTAGCTTTTGATCCCTCATGACTATTTTATTAAGCTTTTTCAAACTAGACACATCTTCTCGTTATTCTTAAGGAATATGACTGATCTGGAGTCCACATTTCTATAATACGCCTTTAGGGACTAAACGGCTTTGTCAATAAGTTTCCTAAGAACTGTTTATTTGCATTCAGCTGCAGTGTGTCGATGAAAAAGGAACCTTTCTGATACTGCAGAAACACTGGTAGCAATGAGATACGGTTTTAGATATACTAGCTGTGAGTGAAAGACTATGTCAATAACCTATGGCTAATATAAGTATTGGGCTACTACTTGAGAGGAGAGTCAGGGGGACTATATTAATTTCCCTTCAGGTATGGTCACACACAGTGGCATACTGTAATAAAGGCATACCACAAAGCTGCTATAGAGCCCGTGGAGGAAGGGGGCCCGGCTGTGGAGTAAAACCCCACCCACAATTACACTTGCATAGCTAGTTGTGCAGAAGTACTCGAGATTATGTCACCAGAATGTGATCAGAGCAGCCGTGCAGAGTCAGTAGTTTTACAACTGAAGGACCTGTGATGATGTCGTCATGTGATCAGAGCAGGGAGATGAAGCTCAGCCGTGGTGAGGAATATTTAGTGAAACTACATGGGGGAGGAACTCCTGTGTGTGTCTGGAGGAGAGGTCAGTGGTGTCCTGGGATTGGCAATAACTGGGAGTTGTAGTTTTGTCCTACCGTATTCCCCTCCATGTAATGTTCACTGATGTCTTACAATAACAGTGGGGGCATATGGGAGTTGTAGTTCTCTCCTCTTATAATAACCACTGATGCTGTATAGTAACAGTCTGATAAAGCTGGTGGTTGCAGTTCTCTCCTCTTATATCCTCTCACTGTAATGTCAACTTGTGTTCCATAATAACAGCCTGGACATGCTGGGAGTTGTAGTTCTATTTTACCCCTCCATGTATTGCCCATAAATTTTCACCTGTTTTACATTGCCAGCAGTAGTTCCAGAAAACTGTTCTGGCAGAGAACAGTATGCTGGAGCTCTCTGGGCACCAGCCCCGTTGAACCCATAGAGCTCCAGGTGGCTGTACACTGCCGTAACAGTTTTCTGGAGCTACTACTGGCAGTGTGAAACAGGCCTAAACTGATCTTGATGAGACTTATAGTTTTCTTATCACTATTATGATGATCTGCAGCATCTAAGGTGTATTTTAGGCTTTGTTCACATCTGCGCTAGTGACATTCGCTGTTCTACTCCGTCAAAGGATCACAACAACGAAAATCACGCTAGTGCCACATCTGGGGCATCTGGACATGGGGGCCCAATTCAGATTCTAGCTATGGGGCCTAGTGATTTTTATGTACACCCTTGGCCACACAGTTAGGTTTCTGCATTTGGTTTTGAAAGTGGATCATAAAAGGAGAAAAAGCATACAGGACATATACGACTACTCTTTTTAAATTCTCTTTTTAAATCTCCTGGTTTTGGCTTCCAAACCCACATGTAGAAACCTGACAGTGAGGGTGGTCATACCTTTGTAGTATTTAATAAAGTGGAAACTATTCAAAATATTTATTTCTATGTTGGAATATAATTGCTTGAAATTATAGGCCCAAAGTCTGAGGCTGCAAAACTGCTATATTCTTGTAAAAAATCTACGTATGTATGAATGAGGCCTAGAGAGAAAACTAAGGAGAACACTATATATCAGTAGCAGGTGGCAGGGATAGCAGGAGCTCTTCAATAACCATGACTCTTCTCAGGCTGTCGTGACTCTTTTCCAGTATCAGACTGCAATGATTATGATGCTGGTTGTCGGCAACCACTTATTTTTAGCCCATAAGTGACACACCACTGAAATCAGAGCATCTGTCACTACTTTATGCTGCCTTCAATGAGTGTGGTCATACCCTTGTAGTATTTAATAAAGTGGAAACTATTCAAAATATTTAATTCTATGTTGGCATATGATTGCATGAAATTGTAGGCCCAAAGCCCAAGTCTGCAAAACTGAATGATTCCTGTTAAAATTATTCCTGTTTACGTTCTACCAAGCTTTAACCCCTTAATGACCCTTGAAAAACTAATACGTCATGGCCACAAGTGGCTGATTGGACAATTTTCACGCAGTCCCATTCATTTCTATGGGGCCTGCATTGCCTGAAAAACGCAGAATATAGAACATGCTGCGATTTTCAAGCAACGCAAAAGTGATACGTGAAAATCACCGCTCATCTGCACAGCCCCATTGAAGTGAATGGGTCTGGATTCAGTGCGGGTGCAATGCATTCATCTCACGCATTGTACCCGCACGGAATTCTCGCCCGTGTGAAAGTGGCCTTAAAGGAAACCTGTCATCAATTTTATGCTAACTTCACTGAGGGTAGCATAAAGCAGTTAGGATTAGGTCCGGATGCGTTCAGGGTGCGTTCAGTGAAACTCGCACCATTTTGCAAGCAAGTTCAATCAGTTTTGTCTGCGATTGCGTTCAGTTGTTCAGTTTTTTCTTTGCGGGTGCAATGCGTTTTGATGTGTTTTTCACTCGCCTGATAAAAAACGGAAGGTTTACAAACAACATCTCTTAGCAACCATCAGTGAAAAACGCATTGCATCCGCATTTGCTTCCAGATGCAATGCGTTTTTCACTGAAGACCTATTTACTTCTATAGGGGCAGGGCTGCATGAAAAATGCAGAATATAGAACATGCTGCGTTTTTCACACAACACAGAACTGATGCGTGAAAAAAAACGCTCATGTACACAGACCCATTGAAATGAATGGGTCAGGATTGAGTGCGGGTGCTATGCGTTTACGTCACGCATTGCACCTGTGCGGAAAACTTGCTCGTATGAAAGGGACATGAATACTGATCCCGTAGGACAGAGGGATAAAACTTAACATTTAATTTTTGGTCAATCTAAAATTATAGACACCAGAGGAGGAGCCTCTACACAAAACAAAATTTAACAAGACAGCCCAGCGGGCAAAATAGTACATATAAAGACAGTGTGACCAGAATGTTATAGAAAGCAGGAACGTTCTCACCCGATTGTGGATCAGGATGTCTCATGAGGAAGACTGGAGGTGGAAACGGTCCTTTGATGCTTCTCGTTCACACAAAAAGGATAGGTGTGCCCCTTCAGATTGGGTGGGTGACGGGGTGGTTGGCCCTAGGCAACCCTAAGAAGGGGGGCAGGGGCTAGTATGCCCTACCTATCTATACGGGGACTTACCCCGCAAGGAGCGTCCCAGTCCGGATACCTGGCCCTGTGGGGACAGAAACCCTAGTAGTCCCTAAAAAAATGCTCCCTACGTGTCACGTTTCAGTTCGTCACAGAAAATCATCAGGGGAGATCAATGGTACACACAGGGCTATGGATTGGGCCTGTGCGACCAGAGAGACAGAGTAGTACGAAAAAAAGGGGGGGTTTTTTAACGTGGGTCAGAGGCCTGGAAACGTGTGTAGCCAGTCAGGCTAAAACACACAGGGCATGACCGCATTAAAGAATATGTTAAGCAATATAGATGCACTAGTGGGTGCCAGCTATACGATAACACTAGGCCACAGGATGGTTAATCCGAGGGCAGGTTGTCAGCAGAGTGTACTCACCACTCTGTGTCTTAAATACACTCCAATACCGCCGGGTTCCCCTGCCGCTTCCTTCTTCCGGGCATGTGACTAGGTGAACAGGATGTCACATGCCCGGTGGAACGCAGGAGGTGAGCGTGCGTTTCACCCAGACGCGGCCCGTGGAGCGCGTCGCCAGGAGATGACGCCGCACGGCATGCGATGAATCACATGACCAGTAACTGGTCACGGGGCGCGCCGGGCCGAAAAGAACACGCCCACTGCCCCAGCGCCGAGGAGGAAGCCCAGTGTATTGGCAGGTGGCGGATCGGTGTGTGGGCCAACCCTCGTTTTTTAGGAGGGACAGGCCAACACCAAGGTCCATCAATCCCGCAACAGACGTACCCATTGCGGAACCGCCTGCAACAACCTCCGAACCCAGAGGTCCCCAGGTAGTTAACCTTTCGTCTCGCAATCTTAATTTTACTGAGATAGAGGTTCTCCAATTGGGCCTTTCTTTCGTTCCCACCCCCTCTTTCAATCTGTTTGAAACATTTAAAGATCTCAATCTATTTGTCAGGAAGCTCCGTTGGCACAAGTTCCACAAACTCCAGGATAAAAAACTGTGCCGTGAGTTAGGTATACCCCTGGATATTTTAGCGGACGTCCGCCTGCTATACGGACTAGACGGAGAATTTGACAAACTAGAAGGTCAGGGACCATTTACTAATCTTAAGCTTAAGAGTAATAGGATGCCTCCCAATCTGGGTGAGTTGTCGTGTGTGGATGTCTTCTTCAGTACGGTCTCGCAGGAGATTGAGAATCTACGTCCCAATTTCCATTCTAATATTGACCGGGCCCATGCCACCGCTGTATCTAGTCTGGAGACTGATCACTCTATAGTGATCAAGCCCTCCGATAAAGGGGGCAACACGGTGGTCATGGACCATGGCCAATATACGGATATGTGCGAGGCCCTGCTGAGGGATTCATCCACGTACGAGGTTCTTTATGCGAATCCAACAAATAGATATAGACTAGAGTTGAAAAGCATTCTTGATGAAGCTAAAACTGCGTCTATTATCTCTGAGGACGAACATAAATTCATGTTGCCCACTCATCCATGCTTGGCGACATTTTATTGTCTGCCCAAACTCCACAAGGGAACACGTCCTTTGAAAGGGCGCCCCATTGTATCCGGGGTAGGGAACTTATCCCAAAATGTAGGGATCTATGTGGACCGTGTATTAGCCCATTTTGTGACTTCGCTACCATCTTACACTCGGGATACTACACATTTGCTCAAACAACTGGAGGGCATTCATGTCGATAACACGAGCCTTCTGGCGAGTATCGATGTGGAGGCCCTCTACTCCAACATTCCTCACACCCTTGGAATGAAGGCAGTTGAGCATTTTCTTAGTACCCGTGGTTGTCAGTACCGCGCCCACAGCCACTTTGTCCTCTCCCTCCTTGAGTTTACCTTGACCACCAATGTCTTCTCTTTTAATGGGAGACTCTACCACCAGCTCAGGGGCACTGCGATGGGGTGTTCCTGTGCCCCGTCGTACGCCAATCTGTTCCTGGGCTGGTGGGAGGAGACCCTAGTCTTTAGGGATGAATGTTCCATTCTCTTGGACCGGGTCGGCTTGTGGGCGCGGTACATTGACGACATCTTCATCATTTGGAACGGGGACGGTGCTTCGTTCCGTTCGCTGGTGAAGATGTTCAATGACAACCAGATCGGCATGCACTTTACTTGTGAGGTTGGGGGCACCATGTTACCATTTCTTGATGTCCTCATCTCCCACACACCTGCTGGCGTTCTGGAGACGTCGATTTACCGTAAACCGACGTCTACCAATACCCTGCTTAGGTGGGAGAGCAGTCATCCTCTCCCACTTAGGCGGGGTATTCCCAAGGGGCAATACCTCAGAATTAGGTGCAACTGCTTCACGAAAAGAGAATTTGTCAGACAAGCTGCCGACCTACGTACAAGGTTCCTTCAACGTGGCTATCCCGACAAGGTCCTAAGGAGAGCATTTGAGTTTGCATTACACTCAGATAGAACATCCCTCCTTGTTCCTAAACCCTGCACTACGCCATCTTCAAACATTATTCGCCCCATTATGACCTTCGATAGGGCAGCTGAGGAAGTTAGACGCATCCTTCAAAAAAATTGGGGTATTCTTCAACTAGACCCAGATTTGAAAGAAGTGGTGGGGGACTACCCTCACGTCACTTACCGCCGAGGACGGAGTCTTCGCGATACATTAGTGTCGAGCGAATTCATACCCCCACCCTCTGTGTCAGGTTCAGCTTAGCTCAAATCAGATATTAAGGGATGCTTTAGATGCAGTGGGTGTATTGCCTGTCCCTATCTAAAAACCGGTAAAGACTTTAGTAGCACGGTCACAGGGAAGACATATCACATACATCTCCTGTCGTGCGAATGCGGCAAGGGATATGTAGGGAAAACTATCCGGAAGCTGCGCAGACGTGTCGGTGAACATCTTGGCGACATAGCCAAAGCTAAGGACACCCCGGTCGCCAATCATGTTCACCGTCAACACAATGGGAAAGCCTGCATCACTGTGATGGGCATTGACCGCGTTCTACCCCCCAAACGCGGAGGAGACTGGGACCGTGCCATATTGCAGCGCGAATTGCGCTGGATTTATTATTTGAAAACAGTGACCCCCATGGGATTAAATGAACAGCTCAATTTTAGCTGTTTTATTTGATTATCCGATTATGTGTACTCTCTCTTCCTTCGCCGGGCCGGTTATACCCCTCCTTTGGCCGATGTACATTTGAATCTGCCTCTAACAGTCTAGTTTATTTACTTCATATAAATGAAATGTTACCATGGATCCTTATAACCTTGGATCCACTTGGCAATTAATTGTGTGACAATCAACAAATGTGCCCAATTATTTTGCCCACACACCGATCCGCCACCTGCCAATACACTTTGGGCTTCCTCCTCGGCGCTGGGGCAGTGGGCGTGTTCTTTTCGGCCCGGCGCGCCCCGTGACCAGTTACTGGTCATGTGATTCATCGCATGCCGTGCGGCGTCATCTCCTGGTGACGCGCTCCACGGGCCGCGTCTGGGTGAAACGCACGCTCACCTCCTGCGTTCCACCGGGCATGTGACATCCTGTTCACCTAGTCACATGCCCGGAAGAAGGAAGCGGCAGGGGAACCCGGCGGTATTGAAGTGTATTTAAGACACAGAGTGGTGAGTACACTCTGCTGACAGCCTGCCCTCGGATTAACCATCCTGTGGCCTAGTGTTATCGTATAGCTGGCACCCACTAGTGCATCTATATTGCTTAACATATTCTTTAATGCAGTCATGCCCTGTGTGTTTTAGCCTGACTGGCTACACACGTTTCCAGGCCTCTGACCCACGTTAAAAAAAAAAACCCTGTCTCTCTGGTCGCACAGGCCCAATCCATAACCATTGATCTCCCCTGATGATTTTCTGTGACGAACTGAAACGTGACACGTAGGGAGCATTTTTTTGGGACTACTAGGGTTTCTGTCCCCACAGGGCCAGGTATCCGGACGGGGACGCTCCTTGCGGGGTAAGTCCCCGTATAGATAGGTAGGGCATACTAGCCCCTGCCCCCCTTCTTAGGGTTGCCTAGGGCCAACCACCCCGTCACCCACCCAATCTGAAGGGGCACACCTATCCTTTTTGTGTGAACGAGAAGCATCAAAGGACCATTTCCACCTCCAGTCTTCCTCATGAGACATCCTGATCCACAATCGGGTGAGAACGTTCCTGCTTTCTATAACATTCTGGTCACACTGTCTTTATATGTACTATTTTGCCCGCTGGGCTGTCTTGTTAAATTTTGTTTTGTGTAGAGGCTCCTCCTCTGGTGTCTATAATTTTAGATTGACCAAAAATTAAATGTTAAGTTTTATCCCTCTGTCCTACGGGATCAGTATTCATGCTACATAATTTTGGGATTTAGTGGGCCTGTCTGACATACCTGGCCCTATAGTTAATTCCTCGTATGAAAGGGGCCTAAGGGATGGCAGAGGGAAATCCAATATCTGAATCTCTGACCTTCCACTAGGATATGGCAACCATAGGGAGTGGACGTTGAGGGGTCTATTTTACCGCTGGGAGCACATCAACACCGAGCAAAATCTCAGCTTTTTTTATTCAACACCCAGCATACCCCCTATATCAAAGAAGGGGTGCTCTGGCCTGCTAGCTACTATAGCTCGAGCATAACACGGCACCATAAATCACTGCTCTATGATTGTAATCACTTATTGGCTACATAAAGTTCCTCAGCATGTTTTGACGCATTTCTCAGGCTGAAAGTTGCAAGTTTGCAACAGCCTATTCATCAGGAGTGTGTTGTGAAAACCATGAGACAAACAAACAAACAAGAAGGCTGCAGGCTACTGATGGTGAGCGTGCAGCCCATCAGTAACATTAGTAGAAATTGATGCTCAAAATAACTGGTCTGTTTTAGTTTTTTTGTTTTTTTTTTCCCTGTTCTTCTGGAAAGCTAAAGCTGGGTCCTGCATTACGTTTTTTTCTGGTGTCCCTCAGACAAAAAATGTCTAAAACGGATGCAAAATGTCTTAAATACATATTTTTTTTCCTGTTCTTCTGACAGATCAGAACGACGGAGAATAAAACAGTGATGTAAACCTAGCCTAAACGGTTTTCTGTCTACAGATGTCAGCTATAAGTGTATGGGCATAGTTATTATGAAATGCAGTACGGTCATGCAGTTGTTTTTTTTTGATTCTATGGTTTTATTTTGCAGCAAGCTCTGGATATGGCAATATTTTGCCCATTTTCTGGCATTTTTGTGTCATAGACAACCATTGTTTTGGGCTGCTACATGTGTCACGGCATTTGTATAGTTTTTTTTGTGCTATGGCTATTTTTAAACATATTTACAGAAGAAGTAACATTGGTGGAATATATATGGCATTTTTCTATTTAAGTATTGCAAAAAAAAAAGAAAAATGGAAAAATGCATGCAGTATAACACTACGTGAAAAAAAAAACACCATAAAATTCCACACAAGCATCTAAAAATGCCATAAAAATTGCATGTAAAATAAAGCAAATGCAGCAATTTTTTTAGGCATATTTTCAACAAAAAAAAAAACAACAAAGCAAATTTATGCTTGACGGAAACCTAAGTTTTGGTTAAAATACATCCACTCAACAACTGTCTTGGTTTTTCTTCACCCAATCAAAGATTCTGTTTGGTACCCCTTATCCGCTAGTCAAATACAAACATTTGCCACTTAACTGCAGGAACTACTGATACATCCATAATGTAAAGGGTTTACAAAGGTTCCTAATCATTATTTTCTGTGACTATAACACTTTATAACTTTTTTTGCCCTGTTCCAACAGGATGTGTGTCCTGTTGAGGAATCTGGCACATTCTGCCAGAAATGCTGCCGCAAGACATAGTACACTAGCATTAATAAATCTCCCCTTCTGTGTAAAATCGGAGGTACAGCATTCTTGTTGGGTTCTCCCTAGTAAAAAAAAAAAAAAAAAAAAATTTGAAATTGACAAAATACCGGTATATTTTATGTTTACGTTTTATATACATTGTGTAAATGACATAGGGGTTTAATAAATGTATAATGATCTACTTTGCCTTGTTTACTCATAGCCAAACAAAAAGATTTATGCTGGCAAGAGGGGAAGGGAACAGGCAAGATGTCCATGGTCCCCCAGGACAGTTGCAGGAGGGTGAGGAGCAATAAGGAAATGCCACCCCACATCTTCCAACCTATGGATCACACATCCAGGGGATGTAACACAGGAAGAGTCACTTATAGTGAATAATTTTGGTGTCCTTGTAGATGGTAGATTAAATTACAGCATACAATGTCAATCAGCTGCTTCTAAGGCTACCAGGATATTGTTATGCATTAAACGAGGCGTGGACTCGCGGGGCAGGGATGTAATACTACCACTTTACAATGCGTTGGTGCGGCCTCATTTGGAATATGCAGTTCAGTTTTGGGCACTAGTCCCTACAAGGGGGCACTGCCTCCGACTAGAGAAGAAAAAGTTCAGCCTCCAGAAGTGTCAAAACAACTTTACTGTAAGGCCTCTTTCACACGAGCGTGACAGATTAGTCGTGTGTGGATGTCTTCTTCAGTACGGTCTCGCAGGAGATTGAGAATCTACGTCCCACTTTCCATTCTAATATTGACCGGGCCCATGCCACCGCTGTATCTAGTCTGGAGACTGATCACTCTATAGTGATCAAGCCCTCCGATAAAGGGGGCAACACGGTGGTCATGGACCATGGCCAATATACGGATATGTGCGAGGCCCTGCTGAGGGATTCATCCACGTACGAGGTTCTTTATGCGAATCCAACAAATAGATATAGACTAGAGTTGAAAAGCATTCTTGATGAAGCTAAAACTGCGTCTATTATCTCTGAGGACGAACATAAATTCATGTTGCCCACTCATCCATGCTTGGCGACAAGCTGCCGACCTACGTACAAGGTTCCTTCAACGTGGCTATCCCGACAAGGTCCTAAGGAGAGCATTTGAGTTTGCATTACACTCAGATAGAACATCCCTCCTTGTTCCTAAACCCTGCACTACGCCATCTTCAAACATTATTCGCCCCATTATGACCTTCGATAGGGCAGCTGAGGAAGTTAGACGCATCCTTCAAAAAAATTGGGGTATTCTTCAACTAGACCCAGATTTGAAAGAAGTGGTGGGGGACTACCCTCACGTCACTTACCGCCGAGGACGGAGTCTTCGCGATACATTAGTGTCGAGCGAATTCATACCCCCACCCTCTGTGTCAGGTTCAGCTTAGCTCAAATCAGATATTAAGGGATGCTTTAGATGCAGTGGGTGTATTGCCTGTCCCTATCTAAAAACCGGTAAAGACTTTAGTAGCACGGTCACAGGGAAGACATATCACATACATCTCCTGTCGTGCGAATGCGGCAAGGGATATGTAGGGAAAACTATCCGGAAGCTGCGCAGACGTGTCGGTGAACATCTTGGCGACATAGCCAAAGCTAAGGACACCCCGGTCGCCAATCATGTTCACCGTCAACACAATGGGAAAGCCTGCATCACTGTGATGGGCATTGACCGCGTTCTACCCCCCAAACGCGGAGGAGACTGGGACCGTGCCATATTGCAGCGCGAATTGCGCTGGATTTATTATTTGAAAACAGTGACCCCCATGGGATTAAATGAACAGCTCAATTTTAGCTGTTTTATTTGATTATCCGATTATGTGTACTCTCTCTTCCTTCGCCGGGCCGGTTATACCCCTCCTTTGGCCGATGTACATTTGAATCTGCCTCTAACAGTCTAGTTTATTTACTTCATATAAATGAAATGTTACCATGGATCCTTATAACCTTGGATCCACTTGGCAATTAATTGTGTGACAATCAACAAATGTGCCCAATTATTTTGCCCACACACCGATCCGCCACCTGCCAATACACTTTGGGCTTCCTCCTCGGCGCTGGGGCAGTGGGCGTGTTCTTTTCGGCCCGGCGCGCCCCGTGACCAGTTACTGGTCATGTGATTCATCGCATGCCGTGCGGCGTCATCTCCTGGTGACGCGCTCCACGGGCCGCGTCTGGGTGAAACGCACGCTCACCTCCTGCGTTCCACCGGGCATGTGACATCCTGTTCACCTAGTCACATGCCCGGAAGAAGGAAGCGGCAGGGGAACCCGGCGGTATTGAAGTGTATTTAAGACACAGAGTGGTGAGTACACTCTGCTGACAGCCTGCCCTCGGATTAACCATCCTGTGGCCTAGTGTTATCGTATAGCTGGCACCCACTAGTGCATCTATATTGCTTAACATATTCTTTAATGCAGTCATGCCCTGTGTGTTTTAGCCTGACTGGCTACACACGTTTCCAGGCCTCTGACCCACGTTAAAAAAAAAAACCCTGTCTCTCTGGTCGCACAGGCCCAATCCATAACCATTGATCTCCCCTGATGATTTTCTGTGACGAACTGAAACGTGACACGTAGGGAGCATTTTTTTAGGGACTACTAGGGTTTCTGTCCCCACAGGGCCAGGTATCCGGACGGGGACGCTCCTTGCGGGGTAAGTCCCCGTATAGATAGGTAGGGCATACTAGCCCCTGCCCCCCTTCTTAGGGTTGCCTAGGGCCAACCACCCCGTCACCCACCCAATCTGAAGGGGCACACCTATCCTTTTTGTGTGAACGAGAAGCATCAAAGGACCATTTCCACCTCCAGTCTTCCTCATGAGACATCCTGATCCACAATCGGGTGAGAACGTTCCTGCTTTCTATAACATTCTGGTCACACTGTCTTTATATGTACTATTTTGCCCGCTGGGCTGTCTTGTTAAATTTTGTTTTGTGTAGAGGCTCCTCCTCTGGTGTCTATAATTTTAGATTGACCAAAAATTAAATGTTAAGTTTTATCCCTCTGTCCTACGGGATCAGTATTCATGCTACATAATTTTGGGATTTAGTGGGCCTGTCTGACATACCTGGCCCTATAGTTAATTCCTCGTATGAAAGGGGCCTAAGGGATGGCAGAGGGAAATCCAATATCTGAATCTCTGACCTTCCACTAGGATATGGCAACCATAGGGAGTGGACGTTGAGGGGTCTATTTTACCGCTGGGAGCACATCAACACCGAGCAAAATCTCAGCTTTTTTTATTCAACACCCAGCATACCCCCTATATCAAAGAAGGGGTGCTCTGGCCTGCTAGCTACTATAGCTCGAGCATAACACGGCACCATAAATCACTGCTCTATGATTGTAATCACTTATTGGCTACATAAAGTTCCTCAGCATGTTTTGACGCATTTCTCAGGCTGAAAGTTGCAAGTTTGCAACAGCCTATTCATCAGGAGTGTGTTGTGAAAACCATGAGACAAACAAACAAACAAGAAGGCTGCAGGCTACTGATGGTGAGCGTGCAGCCCATCAGTAACATTAGTAGAAATTGATGCTCAAAATAACTGGTCTGTTTTAGTTTTTTTGTTTTTTTTTTCCCTGTTCTTCTGGAAAGCTAAAGCTGGGTCCTGCATTACGTTTTTTTCTGGTGTCCCTCAGACAAAAAATGTCTAAAACGGATGCAAAATGTCTTAAATACATATTTTTTTTCCTGTTCTTCTGACAGATCAGAACGACGGAGAATAAAACAGTGATGTAAACCTAGCCTAAACGGTTTTCTGTCTACAGATGTCAGCTATAAGTGTATGGGCATAGTTATTATGAAATGCAGTACGGTCATGCAGTTGTTTTTTTTTGATTCTATGGTTTTATTTTGCAGCAAGCTCTGGATATGGCAATATTTTGCCCATTTTCTGGCATTTTTGTGTCATAGACAACCATTGTTTTGGGCTGCTACATGTGTCACGGCATTTGTATAGTTTTTTTTGTGCTATGGCTATTTTTAAACATATTTACAGAAGAAGTAACATTGGTGGAATATATATGGCATTTTTCTATTTAAGTATTGCAAAAAAAAAAGAAAAATGGAAAAATGCATGCAGTATAACACTACGTGAAAAAAAAAACACCATAAAATTCCACACAAGCATCTAAAAATGCCATAAAAATTGCATGTAAAATAAAGCAAATGCAGCAATTTTTTTAGGCATATTTTCAACAAAAAAAAAAACAACAAAGCAAATTTATGCTTGACGGAAACCTAAGTTTTGGTTAAAATACATCCACTCAACAACTGTCTTGGTTTTTCTTCACCCAATCAAAGATTCTGTTTGGTACCCCTTATCCGCTAGTCAAATACAAACATTTGCCACTTAACTGCAGGAACTACTGGTACATCCATAATGTAAAGGGTTTACAAAGGTTCCTAATCATTATTTTCTGTGACTATAACACTTTATAACTTTTTTTGCCCTGTTCCAACAGGATGTGTGTCCTGTTGAGGAATCTGGCACATTCTGCCAGAAATGCTGCCGCAAGACATAGTACACTAGCATTAATAAATCTCCCCTTCTGTGTAAAATCGGAGGTACAGCATTCTTGTTGGGTTCTCCCTAGTAAAAAAAAATAAAATAAAAAATTTGAAATTGACAAAATACCGGTATATTTTATGTTTACGTTTTATATACATTGTGTAAATGACATAGGGGTTTAATAAATGTATAATGATCTACTTTGCCTTGTTTACTCATAGCCAAACAAAAAGATTTATGCTGGCAAGAGGGGAAGGGAACAGGCAAGATGTCCATGGTCCCCCAGGACAGTTGCAGGAGGGTGAGGAGCAATAAGGAAATGCCACCCCACATCTTCCAACCTATGGATCACACATCCAGGGGATGTAACACAGGAAGAGTCACTTATAGTGAATAATTTTGGTGTCCTTGTAGATGGTAGATTAAATTACAGCATACAATGTCAATCAGCTGCTTCTAAGGCTACCAGGATATTGTTATGCATTAAACGAGGCGTGGACTCGCGGGGCAGGGATGTAATACTACCACTTTACAATGCGTTGGTGCGGCCTCATTTGGAATATGCAGTTCAGTTTTGGGCACTAGTCCCTACAAGGGGGCACTGCCTCCGACTAGAGAAGAAAAAGTTCAGCCTCCAGAAGTGTCAAAACAACTTTACTGTAAGGCCTCTTTCACACGAGCGTGACAGATTAGGTCCGGATGCGTTCAGGGTGCGTTCAGTGAAACTCGCACTATTTTGCAAGCAAGTTCAGTCAGTTTTGTCTGCGATTGCGCTCAGTTGTTCAGTTTTTTCCGCGCGTGTGCAATGCGTTTTGATGCGTTTTTCACGCTTGTGATAAAAAACTGAAGGTTTACAAACAACATCTCTTAGCAACCATCAGTGAAAAACGCATCGCACCCGCACATGCTGCGATTTTCACACAGACGCAGAACTGATGCGTGAAAAACAACGCTCATGTACACAGCCCCATTGAAATGAATGGGTCAGGATTCAGTGCGGGTGCTATGCGTTCACGTCATGCATTGCACCCGCGCGGAAAACTCGCTCGTGTGAAAGGGGCCTAAGAACTGAATCTGTGGAATAGACTTCCTCAGGACGTGGTCACAGCAGGAACAGTGGACAGTTTTAAAAAGGGTTTAGATGAATTCTTAAAAGTAAATTACATTAATGCTTATGAAAATGTGTAGAAATCTGAGTCTCACTTCCTTCTGGGATTCGCATCCCCACCTATCCCCATGGTTGAACTTGATGGACTTATGTCTTTTTTCAACTGTATTAACTATGTAAAGACTGCCCATTAGTGCCAGTGACGTCGCCGGCTAACTGCTGGGCAGAAGCCTCCGTCGAGCCACCTAATATCCAAAGAATGCCTTTGCCATGAAATGCTATGATAGTCATATCAGGGGGGCTGGAGGGGTGAAGATGGGGATATGTCCAGATTCAACTCTGAACCCGGACAACCACTATAAGTGGTACAGCAACAACTGAACTGCTAGCAACTTGACCACGTGGGAGTACAACCTGCACATACGCTAATTGCTAGTTAAGAATAATTTTCTCATGGTCACATGTTCCGTTATGGATGTCTCACGATTTAGAGAAGGACAAGGAGGAGGAGGAGTCTGAGCAGGAGAAGAGGAAGCTAATGATGATGGCAGGCTGGCTGCAACAAGGAAGATCAGGAGAAAAAGGACAGACTTGTTCTGATTGAGAATGCTGGCCAGTTCTATTTTCCCACAGAATCCGGCACTGCTGCTTCATGTGCTGTAATAGAGCCCTGGTACTTATGTTTGAACACCAACAGCTAATTTTAATCCTGCAGATCTTGCTAATGGCTGTAGTTTTATGTGCTGGCTTTATGGAGAAAAAAAACTTTTTTTATGTGCTGGATTTTGTGTGAGACTATATGAGCGGCATCACCACTTCCTAAGCTGACCACAAAAGAATCAGATCTGACTCTGACAGTTCTTTTGGAGCCATATATTGCCTCTGTTCTTTATTGCCACCACGGCCATAACACTTCTCCTCTGATGTCTCCTCCTCCTCCTTAGCACCGTGATCTGACTCCAATGTCCTGTTCAACATATAATCATTGTCATAGTCCTCACCCTCCCCGCTAGTGTTGAGAGAATTAAGGTCCACAAAATTTCTGGATAAATTTGATTCAATGCAAAGCCGAAGTTCCTCATATTTTGTGGTAGCGAATCGATTTAACCTGAAATAATGTAAAACAACATGCTTACCTGAACCATTTGCTCGCAATGGGCTGGCCGCCTCCACCATCTTACTTGAAGATCTCAGCCGAAATCCAGTGCGCAGTGACTCATGACGTCACCATGCCAGTCGGCGTGATTATGTAATTGCAGACTCTGTGAAATTTCATGCCAGATCTTCAAGCAAGATGGTGATGGGTGGCCCCTCGCAAGCAAATGGATCAGGTAAGTATGATTTTTATTTTTTTATTAATTTTTATGAGATACCGCAATCATGTAAGAACGCAGCATCTCAGGGGTATAATGACGTGGAGTGGTGCAGTCTCTTAAGGAATATGTACCATAAGTAAGACATTTAGGGATTGCTAGAGAAATAGGGGGTTTGGTGGGAAATCAAACCAAGGGTGGTGGCACACATATTGACACTTTAAAGGGAGTCTGTCACCACATTTTGACATTATAGACCGCTTACAAAGTGCTATAGCATAACTGAAGATGATTCAAATGGTACCTTTATTGTGTTCTTGTGAAGTTCATCCAAGGCAAAAACGCACTTTTATTCGCATGTAAATGAGGGTTCGCAAGTGCCCAGGCGCGGCGTTCACTTCGTTGGAGCCCAGGCTGCTTTGCCTCTTTTACTCATATCCCCGCCCCAGCCTCTGCCTCAGCCTGCCCTTCTCTTTTCTTGCATCCTCCTTCTCTCCCAGCAATAACCCGCGTCTGCGCTCTCCCTCGCTGGGCCGGGGCATGCGCACTGCGATAGCAATTGTGGGCACGGCATCAGTGTAGCTACTGCGCCTCTGGTCCGCCTCTTTGCCACTGGTTTCAAGCCGTTTGCCAGTACATGCGCAGTAGCTACAGTGATGTCATTCCCACAATGGGCATCGCAGTGCACATGCCCTGGCGAGGTAGAGCGCAGGTGCGGAATCTCACTGGGAGAGAAGGAGAATGCAAGGGAAGAGAAGGGCTGGCAGAGGCATAGTTTATGGCCTTTCTCTGTTCATATAGTAGGGTGAAATTCCAACGGGTGGAAACGTCGCATATCAGCCTATGTTGGGGGACGCCGTTCTGCCACTGCAGCTCAAGGAGGGTCTGCTTTGCAGTGTACAAGTGGCTGAAATGCATGCAAAGTTTGCTGGCCATTTTTAGGATGTCTTGCAGATGGGTGGAAGACTTCAGGAACCACTTTACAACCAGATTGAACATGTGTGCCATGCAGGGCGCATGGCTCAGCCCTCCTTGACGCAGCGCTGACACACATGTTCTTCCCGTTGTCGGTCACCATGGTTTTGATTTTGAGTTGTCGCAGAGAAAGCCAGGATTTAATTTCTTTATGAAGGACATGGAGCAGTTCGTCCCCTGTGTGACTCCGTTCGCCAAGGCAAACGAGGTGTAGCACAGCCTGACACCACCGTGCCCCGCACATGTGGTATGCTGGAGGAGCACTGTGAATTGTTCTTGCAGTGGAGGCTGAGGACACGATGGTGGATGAGCAGGCAGAGGCGGACATTGTCGCAGGATCAACGGCGTGAGTACGTGGAGGCGGAAGCAGCATCACCTGGCCAAGTTGCTGGTGTGCCTGGGCAGGAACCAGATTTGCACAGTGGGCCGTAAAGGACATATATTGTCCTTGACCGTAGTTACAGCTACCAATTTTCCCAAAAAAGGCTGTATCACAAAAAAATTTCACCACTGAATGACAATGTAAATTCACCGCAGAACAGCTAATAAGTACTTATTTTTCCTATCAATAAACACCAACAATGGCTGCATAGCAATGTAAATTCGCCACAAAATGGCTAATAACACATTTATTGCTATTAATACAGGACAACAATGTCTGTATGACAATGTAAATTCACGGCAGAACGGCTAAAATCTAGTGTTGAGCGAGCATGCTCAGCCGAACACCATTTCAGCTCGAGCATCTCTATGCTCGGCACATGGCGGTAATCGGCCTAGTACCGCATGTGCTCGAGTGCAATGCTCGAGTCTCTTTCCCGCATGTTTTGCGGCTGCTAAGCAGCCAATAAACGTGCAGGTAAGTACTGCCCTCACTGTAATTCCATTAGCCATGTTCCTATCAATTTTTCCTCTAAAACAGATTTTTTTTCTTCTGTTTAGTGCGTATTATTCTCAGTTTGTAAAAGTGGCGTACTTTTCGGACAATATCGCTCCCAGCTGTGACCTGCAAGTCCAAAATGCATCCAGACATCCTCCACATGCTGTTTCAGAACAATTTTGGTGGTGTTTCCATCAATTTCTGACATTTTCCTATAAACCAGGCACCCTCCCCTCTTCAGAGCAGGGGGCACCTGGTTTAATGGTCGGGTTCTCCCATTGACTTACCAATGTGTTCGGCCCAAGCCCCCCGAGCACTACGGTGCTCAAACAACACTACTAATAACATGTACTTATTTTTCCAATTATTAAACCCCAACAATAGCTGTATAACAATGTCAGTTCACTGCAGACCGAATAATAAGAAGGTATTCTTTTTCCTTTCAATACACCCCCCCCCAAAAAAATATATAGCAATCGCTAATCACCATAGAATGACTAATAGAATGTACGTATGTATGCTATTAATACACCCCGTAAATGGCAGTAGTACAATGGAACTTCACCACCAAACAGAATTTTTTTTTTTGCCACTAATAAACTCCAAAAAGGGCTTTTATTTTCTCACTTTATCACACAAAACAGCTAATAAGTAGGGATGAGCGAACTCGAACTGTATAGTTCGGGTTCGTACCGAATTTTGGGGTGTCCGTGACACGGACCCGAACCCGGACATTTTCGTAAAAGTCCGGGTTCGGGTTCGGTGTTCGTCGCTTTCTTGGCGCTTTTGTGACGCTTTCTTGGCGCTTTTTGAAAGGCTGCAAAGCAGCCAATCAACAAGCGTCATACTACTTGCCCCAAGAGGCCATCACAGCCATGCCTACTATTGGCATGGCTGTGATTGGCCAGAGCACCATGTGACCCAGCCTCTATTTAAGCTGGAGTCACATAGCGCCGCCCGTCACTCTGCTCTGATTAGCGTAGGGAGAGGTTGCGGCTGCGACAGTAGGGCGAGATTAGGCAGATTAACTCCTCCAAAGGACTTGATTAACTGATCGATCTGCAGCTGTGGATCATTGAGCTGCTGATCCTCAATTGCTCACTGTTTTTAGGCTGCCCAGACCGTTTGTCAGTCACATTTTTCTGGGGTGATCGGCGGCCATTTTGTGTCTTGTGGTGCGCCAGCACAAGCTGCGACCAAGTGCATTTAACCCTCAATGGTGTGGTTGTTTTTTGGCTAAAGCCTACATCAGGGTGAAGCTGTCACACCAAGTGCATTTAACCAGCAATAGTCTGTTCATTTTTTGGCCATATACAAAATCAGGGGCAAGCTGCGCCTGTCACCAAGTGCATTTAACCCTCAATGGTGTGGTTGTTTTTTGGCTAAAGCCTACATCAGGGTGAAGCTGTCACACCAAGTGCATTTAACCAGCAATAGTCTGTTCATTTTTTGGCCATATACAAAATCAGGGGCAAGCTGCGCCTGTCACCAAGTGCATTTAACCCTCAATGGTGTGGTTGTTTTTTGGCTAAAGCCTACATCAGGGTGAAGCTGTCACACCAAGTGCATTTAACCAGCAATAGTCTGTTCATTTTTTGGCCATATACAAAATCAGGGGCAAGCTGCGCCTGTCACCAAGTGCATTTAACCCTCAATGGTGTGGTTGTTTTTTGGCTAAAGCCTACATCAGGGTGAAGCTGTCACACCAAGTGCATTTAACCAGCAATAGTCTGTTCATTTTTTGGCCATATACAAAATCAGGGGCAAGCTGCGCCTGTCACCAAGTGCATTTAACCCTCAATGGTGTGGTTGTTTTCTGGCTAAAGCCTACATCAGGGTGAAGCTGTCACACCAAGTGCATTTAACCAGCAATAGTCTGTTTATTTTTTGGCCATATACTACATCAGGGGCAAGCTGCGCCCGTCACCAAGTGCATTTAACCCTCAGTAGTGTGGTTGGTCAAGCTGTGACACCAAGTGCATTTAACCAGCAATAGTCTGTTCATTTTTTGGCCATATACTACATCAGGGGCAAGCTGCGCCCGTCACCAAGTGCATTTAACCAGCAATAGTGTGGTTATTTTTTGGCCATATCCCAGTCTAATTCTGTCACTAAATCCATACCGGTCACCCAGCGCCTAAATACTAGGCCTCAAATTTATATCCCGCTAAATCTCTCGTTACCGCTGTCCTGTTGTAGGTGGGAAAGTTATTTAGTGTCCGTCAAAGCACATTTTTTGTTCTGGGTTGAAGTACAATTCCCAATTTAGCAATTTCATAATTTAGTGGTTTCTGCTATATCAGAGCTATTTGAAATCTATCCCTAAAAGGGTATATAATATTCAAGGTGCACATTGGGTCATTCAGAATAACTTCACACACACCCGCTACTGTGTATTTCCAAGTCTAATTCTGTCACTAAACCCATACCTGTCACCCAGCGCCTAAATACTAGGCCTCAAATTTATATCCTGCTAAATCTCTCGTTACCGCTGTACTGTTGTTGCTTGGAAAGATATTTAGTGTCCGTCAAAGCACATTTTTTGTTCTGGGTTGAAGTACAATTCCCAATTTAGCAATTTCATAATTTAGTGGTTTCTGCTATATCAGAGCTATTTGAAATCTATCCCTAAAAGGGTATATAATATTCAAGGTGCACATTGGGTCATTCAGAATAACTTCACACACACCCGCTACTGTGTATTTTCAAGTCTAATTCTGTCACTAAACCCATACCTGTCACCCAGCGCCTAAATACTAGGCCTCAAATTTATATCCTGCTAAATCTCTCGTTACCGCTGTCCTGTTGTAGCTGGGAAAGTTATTTAGTGTCCGTCAAAGCACATTTTTTCTTCTGGGTTGAAATACAATTCCCAATTTAGCAATTTCATAATTTAGTGGTTTCTGCTATATCAGAGCTATTTGAAATCTATCCCTAAAAGGGTAGATCATATTGAAGGTGCACATAGGGTCATTCAGAATAACTTCACACACACCCGCTACTGTGTATTTCCAAGTCTAATTCTGTCACTAAACCCATACCTGTCACCCAGCGCCTAAATACTAGGCCTCAAATTTATATCCCGCTAAATCTCTCGTTACCGCTGTCCTGTTGTAGCTGGGAAAGTTATTTAGTGTCCGTCAAAGCACATTTTTTGTTCTGGGTTGAAGTACAATTCCCAATTTAGCAATTTCATAATTTAGTGGTTTCTGCTATATCAGAGCTATTTGAAATCTATCCCTAAAAGGGTATATAATATTCAAGGTGCACATTGGGTCATTCAGAATAACTTCACACACACCCGCTACTGTGTATTTCCAAGTCTAATTCTGTCACTAAACCCATACCTGTCACCCAGCGCCTAAATACTAGGCCTCAAATTTATATCCTGCTAAATCTCTCGTTACCACTGTACTGTTGTTGCTTGGAAAGATATTTAGTGTCCGTCAAAGCACATTTTTTGTTCTGGGTTGAAGTACAATTCCCAATTTAGCAATTTCATAATTTAGTGGTTTCTGCTATATCAGAGCTATTTGAAATCTATCCCTAAAAGGGTATATAATATTCAAGGTGCACATTGGGTCATTCAGAATAACTTCACACACACCCGCTACTGTGTATTTTCAAGTCTAATTCTGTCACTAAACCCATACCTGTCACCCAGCGCCTAAATACTAGGCCTCAAATTTATATCCTGCTAAATCTCTCGTTACCGCTGTCCTGTTGTAGCTGGGAAAGTTATTTAGTGTCCGTCAAAGCACATTTTTTCTTCTGGGTTGAAATACAATTCCCAATTTAGCAATTTCATAATTTAGTGGTTTCTGCTATATCAGAGCTATTTGAAATCTATCCCTAAAAGGGTAGATCATATTGAAGGTGCACATAGGGTCATTCAGAATAACTTCACACACACCCGCTACTGTGTATTTCCAAGTCTAATTCTGTCACTAAACCCATACCTGTCACCCAGCGCCTAAATACTAGGCCTCAAATTTATATCCCGCTAAATCTCTCGTTACCGCTGTCCTGTTGTAGCTGGGAAAGTTATTTAGTGTCCGTCAAAGCACATTTTTTGTTCTGGGTTGAAGTACAATTCCCAATTTAGCAATTTCATAATTTAGTGGTTTCTGCTATATCAGAGCTATTTGAAATCTATCCCTAAAAGGGTATATAATATTCAAGGTGCACATTGGGTCATTCAGAATAACTTCACACACACCCGCTACTGTGTATTTCCAAGTCTAATTCTGTCACTAAACCCATACCTGTCACCCAGCGCCTAAATACTAGGCCTCAAATTTATATCCTGCTAAATCTCTCGTTACCGCTGTACTGTTGTTGCTTGGAAAGATATTTAGTGTCCGTCAAAGCACATTTTTTGTTCTGGGTTGAAGTACAATTCCCAATTTAGCAATTTCATAATTTAGTGGTTTCTGCTATATCAGAGCTATTTGAAATCTATCCCTAAAAGGGTATATAATATTCAAGGTGCACATTGGGTCATTCAGAATAACTTCACACACACCCGCTACTGTGTATTTTCAAGTCTAATTCTGTCACTAAACCCATACCTGTCACCCAGCGCCTAAATACTAGGCCTCAAATTTATATCCTGCTAAATCTCTCGTTACCGCTGTCCTGTTGTAGCTGGGAAAGTTATTTAGTGTCCGTCAAAGCACATTTTTTCTTCTGGGTTGAAATACAATTCCCAATTTAGCAATTTCATAATTTAGTGGTTTCTGCTATATCAGAGCTATTTGAAATCTATCCCTAAAAGGGTAGATCATATTGAAGGTGCACATAGGGTCATTCAGAATAACTTCACACACACCCGCTACTGTGTATTTCCAAGTCTAATTCTGTCACTAAACCCATACCTGTCACCCAGCGCCTAAATACTAGGCCTCAAATTTATATCCCGCTAAATCTCTCGTTACCGCTGTCCTGTTGTAGCTGGGAAAGTTATTTAGTGTCCGTCAAAGCACATTTTTTGTTCTGGGTTGAAGTACAATTCCCAATTTAGCAATTTCATAATTTAGTGGTTTCTGCTATATCAGAGCTATTTGAAATCTATCCCTAAAAGGGTATATAATATTCAAGGTGCACATTGGGTCATTCAGAATAACTTCACACACACCCGCTACTGTGTATTTTCAAGTCTAATTCTGTCACTAAACCCATACCTGTCACCCAGCGCGTAAATACTAGGCCTCAAATTTATATCCTGCTAAATCTCTCGTTACCGCTGTCCTGTTGTAGCTGGGAAAGTTATTTAGTGTCCGTCAAAGCACATTTTTTCTTCTGGGTTGAAATACAATTCCCAATTTAGCAATTTCATAATTTAGTGGTTTCTGCTATATCAGAGCTATTTGAAATCTATCCCTAAAAGGGTATATCATATTGAAGGTGCACATAGGGTCATTCAGAATAACTTCACACACACCCGCTACTGTGTATTTCCAAGTCTAATTCTGTCACTAAACCCATACCTGTCACCCAGCGCCTAAATACTAGGCCTCAAATTTATATCCGCTAAATCTCTCGTTACCGCTGTACTGTTGTAGCTGGGCAAGTTATTTAGTGTCCGTCAAAGCACATTTTTTGTTCTGGGTTGAAATACAATTCCCAATTTAGCAATTTCATAATTTAGTGGTTTCTGCTATATCAGAGCTATTTGAAATCTATCCCTAAAAGGGTATATAATATTCAAGGTGCACATAGGGTCATTCAGAATAACTTCACACACACCCGCTACTGTGCATTTCCAAAGTCTAATTCTGTCACTAAACCCATACCTGTCACCCAGCGCCTAAATACTAGGCCTCAAATTTATATCCCGCTAAATCTCTCGTTACCGCTGTCCTGTTGTGGCTGGGAAAGTTATTTAGTGTCCGTCAAAGCACATTTTTTGTTCTGGGTTGAAATACAATTCCCAATTTAGCAATTTCATAATTTAGTCGTTTCTGCTATATCAGAGCTATTTGAAATCTATCCCTAAAAGGGTATATCATATTGAAGGTGCACATAGGGTCATTCAGAATAACTTCACACACACGCTTCTGTGCATTTCCAAGTCTAATTCTGTCACTAAATCCATACCGGTCACCCAGCGCCTAAATACTAGGCCTCAAATTTATATCCCGCTGAATTTGAATACAATACATTGGGCCAAATAATATATTTGTTGTTGTGGTGAACCATAACAATGAGAAAAACATCTAGTAAGGGACGCGGACGTGGACATGGTCGTGGTGGTGTTAGTGGACCCTCTGGTGCTGGGAGAGGACGTGGCCGTTCTGCCACATCCACACGTCCTAGTGTACCAACTACCTCAGGTCCCAGTAGCCGCCAGAATTTACAGCGATATATGGTGGGGCCCAATGCCGTTCTAAGGATGGTAAGGCCTGAGCAGGTACAGGCATTAGTCAATTGGGTGGCCGACAGTGGATCCAGCACGTTCACATTATCTCCCACCCAGTCTTCTGCAGAAAGCGCACAGATGGCGCCTGAAAACCAACCCCATCAGTCTGTCACATCACCCCCATGCATACCAGGGAAACTGTCTCAGCCTCAAGTTATGCAGCAGTCTCTTATGCTGTTTGAAGACTCCGCTGGCAGGGTTTCCCAAGGGCATCCACCTAGCCCTTCCCCAGCGGTGAAAGACATAGAATGCACTGACGCACAACCACTTATGTTTCCTGATGATGAGGACATGGGAATACCACCTCAGCATGTCTCTGATGATGACGAAACACAGGTGCCAACTGCTGCGTCTTTCTGCAGTGTGCAGACTGAACAGGAGGTCAGGGATCAAGACTGGGTGGAAGACGATGCAGGGGACGATGAGGTCCTAGACCCCACATGGAATGAAGGTCGTGCCACTGACTTTCACAGTTCGGAGGAAGAGGCAGTGGTGAGACCGAGCCAACAGCGTAGCAAAAGAGGGAGCAGTGGGCAAAAGCAGAACACCCGCCGCCAAGAGACTCCGCCTGCTACTGACCGCCGCCATCTGGGACCGAGCACCCCAAAGGCAGCTTCAAGGAGTTCCCTGGCATGGCACTTCTTCAAACAATGTGCTGACGACAAGACCCGAGTGGTTTGCACGCTGTGCCATCAGAGCCTGAAGCGAGGCATTAACGTTCTGAACCTGAGCACAACCTGCATGACCAGGCACCTGCATGCAAAGCATGAACTGCAGTGGAGTAAACACCTTAAAACCAAGGAAGTCACTCAGGCTCCCCCTGCTACCTCTTCTGCTGCTGCCGCCTCGGCCTATTCTGCTGCTGCCGCCTCGGCCTCTTCCTCCGCCTCTGGAGGAACGTTGGCACCTGCCGCCCAGCAAACAGGGGATGTACCACCAACACCACCACCACCACCTCCGTCACCAAGCGTCTCAACCATGTCACACGCCAGCGTTCAGCTCTCCATCTCACAAACATTTGATAGAAAGCGTAAATTCCCACCTAGCCACCCTCGATCCCTGGCCCTGAATGCCAGCATTTCTAAACTACTGGCCTATGAAATGCTGTCATTTAGGCTGGTGGACACAGACAGCTTCAAACAGCTCATGTCGCTTGCTGTCCCACAGTATGTTGTTCCCAGCCGGCACTACTTCTCCAAGAGAGCCGTGCCTTCCCTGCACAACCAAGTATCCGATAAAATCAAGTGTGCACTGCGCAACGCCATCTGTAGGCAAGGTCCACCTAACCACAGATACGTGGACCAGTAAGCACGGCCAGGGACGCTATATCTCCCTAACTGCACACTGGGTAAATGTAGTGGCAGCTGGGCCCCAGGCGGAGAGCTGTTTGGCGCACGTCCTTCCGCCGCCAAGGATCGCAGGGCAACATTCTTTGCCTCCTGTTGCCACCTCCTCCTTCTCGGCTTCCTCCTCCTCTTCTTCCACCTGCTCATCCAGTCAGCCACACACCTTCACCACCAACTTCAGCACAGCCCGGGGTAAACGTCAGCAGGCCATTCTGAAACTCATATGTTTGGGGGACAGGCCCCACACCGCACAGGAGTTGTGGCGGGGTATAGAACAACAGACCGACGAGTGGTTGCTGCCGGTGAGCCTCAAGCCCGGCCTGGTGGTGTGTGATAATGGGCGAAATCTCGTTGCAGCTCTGGGACTAGCCAATTTGACGCACATCCCTTGCTTGGCGCATGTGCTGAATTTGGTGGTGCAGAAGTTCATTCACAACTACCCCGACATGTCAGAGCTGCTGCATAAAGTGCGGGCCGTCTGTTCGCGCTTCCGGCGTTCACATCCTGCTGCTGCTCGCCTGTCTGCGCTACAGCGTAACTTCGGCCTTCCCGCTCACCGCCTCATATGCGACGTGCCCACCAGGTGGAACTCCACCTTGCACATGCTGGACAGACTGTGCGAGCAGCAGCAGGCCATAGTGGAGTTTCAGCTGCAGCACGCACGGGTCAGTCGCACTACAGAACAGCACCACTTCACCACCAATGACTGGGCCTCCATGCGAGACCTGTGTGCCCTGTTGCGCTGTTTCGAGTACTCCACCAACATGGCCAGTGGCGATGACACCGTTATCAGCGTTACAATACCACTTCTATGTCTCCTTGAGAAAACACTTAGGGCGATGATGGAAGAGGAGGTGGCCCAGGAGGAGGAGGAGGAGGAGGAAGAGGGGTCATTTTTAGCACTTTCAGGCCAGTCTCTTCGAAGTGACTCAGAGGGAGGTTTTTGGCAACAGCAGAGGCCAGGTACAAATGTGGCCAGCCAGGGCCCACTACTGGAGGACGAGGAGGACGAGGATGAGGAGGAGGTGGAGGAGGATGAGGATGAAGCATGGTCACAGCGGGGTGGCACCCAACGCAGCTCGGGTCCATCACTGGTGCGTGGCTGGGGGGAAAGGCAGGACGATGACGATACGCCTCCCACAGAGGACAGCTTGTCCTTACCCCTGGGCAGCCTGGCACACATGAGCGACTACATGCTGCAGTGCCTGCGCAACGACAGCAGAGTTGCCCACATTTTAACCTGTGCGGACTACTGGGTTGCCACCCTGCTGGATCCACGCTACAAAGACAATGTGCCCACCTTACTTCCTGCACTGGAGCGTGATAGGAAGATGCGCGAGTACAAGCGCACGTTGGTAGACGCGCTACTGAGAGCATTCCCAAATGTCACAGGGGAACAAGTGGAAGCCCAAGGCCAAGGCAGAGGAGGAGCAAGAGGTCGCCAAGGCAGCTGTGTCACGGCCAGCTCCTCTGAGGGCAGGGTTAGCATGGCAGAGATGTGGAAAACTTTTGTCAACACGCCACAGCTAACTGCACCACCACCTGATACGCAACGTGTTAGCAGGAGGCAACATTTCACTAACATGGTGGAACAGTACGTGTGCACACCCCTCCACGTACTGACTGATGGTTCGGCCCCATTCAACTTCTGGGTCTCTAAATTGTCCACGTGGCCAGAGCTAGCCTTTTATGCCTTGGAGGTGCTGGCCTGCCCGGCAGCCAGCGTTTTGTCTGAACGTGTATTCAGCACGGCAGGGGGCGTCATTACAGACAAACGCAGCCGCCTGTCTACAGCCAATGTGGACAAGCTGACGTTCATAAAAATGAACCAGGCATGGATCCCACAGGACCTGTCCGTCCCTTGTCCAGATTAGACATTAACTACCTCCCCATAACCATATATTATTGGACTCCAGGGCACTTCCTCATTCAATCCTATTTTTATTTTCATTTTACCATTATATTGCAAGGCTACCCAAAGTTGAATGAACCTCTTCTCTGCCTGTGTGCTAGGCCTAAATATATGCCAATGGATTGTTGCAGTGGTGGCTGACGTGAAGCCTCATTCTCTGCTATGACATGCAGACTGATTCTCTGGTGACATGAAGCCAGATTGTCTGTTACGGGACCTCTCTCCTCTGCCTGGGTGCTGGGCCTGAATTTATGACAATGGACTGTTGCAGTGGTGGGTGACGTGAAGCCTGATTCTCTGCTATGACATGCAGACTGATTTTCTGGTGACATGAAGCCAGATCCTCTGTTACGGGACCTCTCTCCTCTGCCTGGGTGCTGGGCCTAAATTTATGAAAATGGACTGTTGCAGTGGTGGGTGACGTGAAGCCTCATTCTCTGCTATGACATGCAGACTGATTCTCTGCTGACATGAAGCCAGATCGTCTGTTACGGGACCTCTCTCCTCTGCCTGGGTGCTGGGCCTAAATTTATGAAAATGGACTCTTACAGTGGTGGGTGACGTGAAGCCTGATTCTCTGCTATGACATGAAGACTGATTCTCTGCTGACATGAAGCCAGATCCTCTGTTACGGGACCTCTCTCCTCTGCCTGGGTGCTGGGCCTAAATATCTGACAATGGACTGTTGCATTGGTGGCTGACGTGAAGCCTGATTCTCTGCTATGATATGAAGACTGATTCTCTGCTGACATGAAGCCAGATTGTCTGTTACGGGACCTCTCTCCTCTGCCTGTGTGCTAGGCCTAAATATATGCCAATGGATTGTTGCAGTGGTGGCTGACGTGAAGCCTGATTCTCTGCTATGACATGCAGACTGATTCTCTGGTGACATGAAGCCAGATCCTCTGTTACGGGACCTCTCTCCTCTGCCTGGGTGCTGGGCCTAAATTTATGAAAATGGACTGTTGCAGTGGTGGGTGACGTGAAGCCTGATTCTCTGCTATGACATGCAGACTGATTCTCTGGTGACATGAAGCCAGATCCTCTGTTACGGGACCTCTCTCCTCTGCCTGGGTGCTGGGCCTAAATATCTGACAATGGACTGTTGCAGTGGTGGCTGACGTGAAGCCTGATTCTCTGCTATGACATGCAGACTATTCTCTGCTGACATGAAGCCAGATTGTCTGTTACGGGACCTCTCTCCTCTGCCTGGGTGCTGGGCCTAAATTTATGAAAATGGACTGTTGCAGTGGTGGGTGACGTGAAGCCTGATTCTCTGCTATGACATGAAGACTGATTCTCTGCTGACATGAAGCCAGATTGTCTGTTACGGGACCTCTCTCCTCTGCCTGGGTGCTGGGCCTAAATTTATGAAAATGGACTGTTACAGTGGTGGGTGACGTGAAGCCTGATTCTCTGCTATGATATGAAGACTGATTCTCTGCTGACATGAAGCCAGATTGTCTGTTACGGGACCTCTCTCCTCTGCCTGGGTGCTGGGCCTAAATTTATGAAAATGGACTCTTACAGTGGTGGGTGACGTGAAGCCTGATTCTCTGCTATGACATGAAGACTGATTCTCTGCTGACATGAAGCCAGATCCTCTGTTACGGGACCTCTCTCCTCTGCCTGGGTGCTGGGCCTAAATATCTGACAATGGACTGTTGCATTGGTGGCTGACGTGAAGCCTGATTCTCTGCTATGATATGAAGACTGATTCTCTGCTGACATGAAGCCAGATTGTCTGTTACGGGACCTCTCTCCTCTGCCTGTGTGCTAGGCCTAAATATATGCCAATGGATTGTTGCAGTGGTGGCTGACGTGAAGCCTGATTCTCTGCTATGACATGCAGACTGATTCTCTGGTGACATGAAGCCAGATCCTCTGTTACGGGACCTCTCTCCTCTGCCTGGGTGCTGGGCCTAAATTTATGAAAATGGACTGTTGCAGTGGTGGGTGACGTGAAGCCTGATTCTCTGCTATGACATGCAGACTGATTCTCTGGTGACATGAAGCCAGATCCTCTGTTACGGGACCTCTCTCCTCTGCCTGGGTGCTGGGCCTAAATTTATGAAAATGGACTGTTGCAGTGGTGGGTGACGTGAAGCCTCATTCTCTGCTATGACATGCAGACTGATTCTCTGCTGACATGAAGCCAGATTGTCTGTTACGGGACCTCTCTCCTCTGCCTGGGTGCTGGGCCTGAATTTATGACAATGGACTGTTGCAGTGGTGGCTGACGTGAAGCCTGATTCTCTGCTATGATATGAAGACTGATTCTCTGCTGACATGAAGCCAGATTGTCTGTTACGGGACCTCTCTCCTCTGCCTGGGTGCCGGGGCCTAAATATCTGAGAATGGACTGTTCCAGTGGTGGGTAACGGGAAGCCAGATTCTCTGCTATGATATGAAGACTGATTCTCTGCTGACATGAAGCCAGATTGTCTGTTACGGGACCTCTCTCCTCTGCCTGGGTGCTGGGCCTAAATTTATGAAAATGGACTATTACAGTGGTGGGTGACGTGAAGCCTGATTCTCTGCTATGACATGAAGACTGATTCTCTGCTGACATGAAGCCAGATTGTCTGTTACGGGACCTCTCTCCTCTGCCTGGGTGCCGGGGCCTAAATATCTGAGAATGGACTGTTCCAGTGGTGGGTGACGGGAAGCCAGATTCTCTGCTATGGAACCTCTCTCCAATTGATTTTGGTTAATTTTTATTTATTTAATTTTTATTTTTATTAATTTCCCTATCCACATTTGTTTGCAGGGGATTTACCTACATGTTGCTGCCTTTTGCAGCCCTCTAGCCCTTTCCTGGGCTGTTTTACAGCCGTTTTAGTGCCGAAAAGTTCGGGTCCCCATTGACTTCAATGGGGTTCGGGTTCGGGACGAAGTTCGGATCGGGTTCGGATCCCGAACCCGAACATTTCCGGGATGTTCGGCCGAACTTCTCGAACCCGAACATCCAGGTGTTCGCTCAACTCTACTAATAAGCCCTCCCCCCCACTAATACACGCTAAAAAAAGGCTTTAATTTTCTCATATGACCACACAACAGCTAATAAGCCCTTTTTTCCCACACTAATACACGACAAAAAAAGGCTTTAGAACATATAAATGCAGCCATGAGCGGCAAATTTTTTTTTTTTGCCACAAATACAATCCTAAGAGGGCTGTAATTGTCTTATTTTACCACACGACGGCTAATAAGCCATTTTTCTTTTCCCCCACTAATACACGCCAAAAAAGGATATTAGAACATATAACTGCGGCCGTAAATGGAAAATACTATATTTTTTTCCAACTAATAGAGTACACGCCAAAAAGGGCTCTAGTTTTCTCACTTCAAGACACAGCGGCTAATAAGCCCTTTTTCTTTTTCTCCACTACTACATGCCATAAAAAGGGTTTAGAACATATAACTGCGGCTGTGAATGGCAAATAAAGTTATTTTTTTGCTACTAATACATGCCAAAAAGGGCTTTAATTTTATCACTTCAAGGCTAATAAGACCTTTTTTCCCTCACTAATACACGCCAAAAAAGGCTTTAGAACATATAACTGCGGCCTTGAACAGCAAATAATAAAAAATTTTGCCACTAATACACGCCAACAAGGGCTGTCATTTTTCCACTTCATCACACAATGGCTAATAAGCCCTTTTTCTTTTTCCCCACTAGTACATGCCAAAAAAAGACTTCAGAACAATTAACTGCAGCCATGTACGACAAAGAACGTTTTTTTTGCCACTAATAGATGCCAAAAAGGGCTTTAATTATCTCACTTTACCACACAACGGCTAATAAGCCCTTTTTCTTTTTCCCCACTAATACACGTTAAAGAATGTAGGACACACAGAGACTATTGTAGAAATATTTAGAGAAACTGAAACATTGTTGTTAAAACAGTTGAGACAACAATGGGAAATCAAATCCCTCCAACAATATCTAACATATAATAAGATACCTAAATGGTTACTTCTCACCAAAACTCCAGCACAGGAGTTATGTAGCAAAGAGTTTGATATGCAATGGAGTAAAACATTACAAGAACAATCAATAGTTCTAATACAACTAAAGCGGAGAATAGAAATTTTGGAAGAGGTTACAAAACAATTAGATATCTTGAATATAAAAATAGAAAAATTCCCTATTAACGAGGAATCAAATAATTAGCCATTAAGACTTTGTAAAAGCCTGGATAAGACGGAACAAGAATTGATGAGTAAAAAAACAAAACAAAAAACTAAATAATGGGGGTGTTTTGCAACACAACGGCAGACAAGAGGGGTCAACACAGGGAGAACATGAAGGAAAAAGGGAACCTAAAGAAGTAGATCTACACAATGTTTATTCGATACCTGTGAATAATAGATTTGAAACCTTGTCAGAGGAACCTTTTTTAGATACAACCCCGCCTCATCACAAGCCACGGACATGAGGACGGATGCACAGATCACCGATACAGGTAGATCAATCACAATCACCCAACAGACACCGATACAATCTCAGATACAGATATCCCAACCAGGAACACGAACACAGAACCAATTTATATTTTCAGACACCCCAACCACAGAGGAGTCACAATTACCAAACACAGAAGAAATATCACGATTCACACCAACAGGAAAGAAAAAACAACACGAAGAGGGAAGAGATGCAAGACCAAGATACAACAGATATTAGAAGAAACACAAAGCACAGTAGGTAATTTAAGTACTACCACACTGACCAATTCACAGATTTCCCTATTAAATAAAGGTCTGAAATTCGCCCCCACTAATAAATTCAATAAATTTGACACTTATGTAGGAGTAGAGAATAGGGTTGAGCGAACCCGAACTGCAAAGTGTTCAGAACCCGAACATTTCAGTACACATTTTAGCAGCATTATACTTACGTGTGCTGTCTTTGACCGGCCGGCGCTCCTCCTACTGGTAAGTGAAAGGTCTGTGCAGCACATTGCTTATAGCACAGACCTGTCACTTACCAGTAGGAGGAGCGCCCGGCCGGCGACAGACAACACACGGAAGTATAATGCTGCTAAAAGTGCTAAGTAACCATGGCAGCCAGGACTGCAGTAGTGTCCTGGCTGCCATGGTAACCGATCGGAGCCCCAGCGATGAAACTGGGACTCTGATCGGAACTGCCGCTCCGCTGCCACCAATGATGGGGAGGGAGGGGGGTTGTTAACCTGTGGCCATTGCCACCAATGATTTTAATTAGGGGTGGGGGGAGGGGGGAGGCTGCACTGGACACCAATGATTTTAATAGGGGGTCCGCACTAACCATCAATGATTTTAATAGGGGGGCCGCACTAACCACCAATGATTTTAATAGGGGGCAGTGAGGGTGGGGGGGCCGCACTGGACACCAATGATTTTAATAGGGGGTCCGCACTAACCATCAATGATTTTAATAGGGGGGCCGCACTAACCACCAATGATTTTAATAGAAGGCAGTGGGGGTAGGGGGCCACCAATGATTTTAATACTGGGGAGGGAGGGGGGCCGCACTGGCCACTAATGATTTTAATACTAGGGAGGGGGGTCTGGCCCCTGCTGTCTAACAGCACCCGATCTCTTACAGGGGGCTGAGATCTGCACAATTAACCCCTCAGGTGCAGCACCTGAGGGGTTAATTGTGCGGATCACAGCTCCCTGTAAGAGATCGGATGCTACCAGGCAGCAGGGTGCAGTTATGTACACAGTTCTTAGTATATTCTAACTTGAAGCATCCCCATCACCATGGGAACGGCTCTGTGTTAGAATATACTGTCGGATCCGAGTTTTCACGGTCATGAAAACTCAGATCTGAAAAAGCTAATATTATTAATAACCATGTTATAACGTAAAATAATAGAGTGAAGTTTGTGTCCCCATTCACTTCAATGGGGTTCGGGTCTAAGTTCGGATCAAGTTCGGGTCCCGAACCCGAACTTTTTTTTAAAGTTCGGCCGAACTCCCCTAACAACTAGGTGTTCTCTCAACTTTAGTAGAGAAGTTTATACGCCAGTTGTGTCTCAAAAAATATTTTATCAAAAACCCCATTAGGGAAGAATTGGATCTGGGAATAGGAAATAAATATTAACATACAAGTTTAAAACTCAAATCGACCAAATATCCAAGCCAGGAATTAAGTCAGGAGATCACGACGTTTCGTAAATGTATTGAATATGACATTCGTAAATTAAAGGTAGATACAATTAGAAGTAACAATTTGACAAGACAAGAGAGAGAAGCCATATACCAATCGTACATATACCCTTTTAGGGTGGCCACCAGAGTTGGGCGGGATGACGTGAGGGAGCGCGTCTCGATCCTCCCCAGTGCTGGTCTCTCCCCTCCAGGCTAATGCTGACCAGCTGAAGCCAAACAGCTGATGCCAAGACTCGTGCTCTGAGACGCTGAATCTTACCTGGTCTGGCCGTTGATCGCTTCTCCTGTTGCTGCCGTGTGCTGCTGCTGCTTCTCTCGTCCTGCTCTGGGTGTTCTGTCCCTCGGCCGTGCTTCCTTGCCTCCTCGCCTGCCCCGCTCCTCTGCCTGCTGTCTGCCGTTCGGCGCTTCTTGTCTGCCGTCCTCGCTGTGGCTGCTCTGCTTGGGCCCTTGACTGGCTCTGATTGATGGGCTCTGCTGGTGCTGCCCTGCCTGCCGTCTTCCTCTCCCTGTGGTCGAACTGTCTTGCTCGCCTGGTTTCACCCTGCTGCTTTCTGTGGATGCTGGACTGTCACTCTGCCGGATATCTTGCTGCCGTTATACCTTACATCGCCGTCGCCCCTCTCCTCCGTTAGCCACAGCGTGCACTGGGACTAAGGCTCTGGACATCACACTCTGGTCACGTGAGAAATAAGTATTCCATTTTATTCAGTCTACACTTGCAGTACTGCTGATTTCTATGCTATTGGTGAAGAGAGGGGTTAGTAGTGTACATGGCAGCAAAGAGGGTGTAGTGCATTGCCGAAACTTTGCGTTACGCAAAAAAAAAAAAAAAAAAAAGGCAGCCGGCGTGAAAAGAATCAAAAGAAATATAAATGAGAGTACAAAGTAAAAGAAAAGACAGAGGCGAGGATATAGGGGAGGCAGGGGGGGGGGGGAAGAAAAAAAAAGAAAAAAACAACCAGGGGAAAAAGCTGTGGCAAATCAAAGGAGGAAGGAAGGAGAGGGAAAAAAAAAAAAAAAAAGAAAAAGGCAACAAAAAAAAAAAGGGGAAATCTTGGGAGAATGGCCCCAAAACGACGCTCAGTTGATTCCTCTGCAATTAAGCCTGGGGCAAAGACCCCAGAGAACAAAATCGACAAGTTTTTGAAGTCGCCCTTTCTAAATGATAAAAATCCTGCTAAAATCAAACTCCCTGCTAAGACGAAAAAATCCGCTAAAACCTCCCAAAACGATGAACTCTCCCAGGATGGTCTAGAGGATGCAGACCAGGAGGTAGGCGAGGAAAGCCTCTCTGCACAAATGCAAACCGAATACGACCCAGCTGTCTTGGACAGAATCCTAAGTGCTGTGGAAAATAATGGCACTTTAGTGCAAGGAATGTCCACTCAATTGGGGTCAGTGCAGAGCGATATCTCATTAATAAGAGAAGATCTAGCAAAGATTCGGGATCGAGTCCATAGCATGGAAAAATCCGTTGACTCTCTGCAAACTGACATGGGCATATTAAAATCTAAAACTTCGCTTCTTGCTTCAGAAAATCAAGCACTTCAAAACAAGATAGAGGACTTAGAAAATAGATCAAGGCGCAACAACGTTCGTATAATCGGTTTCCCAGAAGGAGTTGAAGGCCGTCATCTAGAGGAACAACTTAAAGATGTGCTTATGAACAACTATATGTTTCAAATAGAAAGAGCCCACCGAATTCCGGGAGGGAAACCTATCCCAGGGAGACCGCCGCGTGCAGTCTTAATGAAATTATTACTGTCCGCGGATAGAGATAGTATCTTGAGGAGAGCAAGAGAATGTGCACCTATTGAATATCAGGGTACAAAACTGCTCTTCTTTCCTGACTTTGCGCGGCAGACTCAGGAAAGAAGAAGAAATTTTATAGAGATAAAGAAACGCTTGGCGGCTAAGGAGATTAAATACTCCTTACAATACCCAGCGAAATTAAGAGTAATTCATAACGGGTCTTCCCTTTTTTTTGAGTCACCACAACAGGCATCAGACTGGATGGATCAGATGGGCATCTGAAACTGTGCTTCACTATGATTGGAGGGATAGGAGGGGAGGCCAGGCTGGGGGAGAACGGCCGGAGGTTAGAGGTTCGCTGACTAGTTCGGGCAGATCAAGAGAGGGGGGGGGGGGGACCCACCTTGCAGGAATGGTCTTTTTTTTTTTTTCCTTTTTTTTTTTTTTTTTTTTCTTTTGTGAGAGATGTCCACTAGAATTGTAGCTTGGAACGTCAGAGGACTTGGGGAAAGAGTTAAAAGGCAAGCGATTATGGACGCATTAAAAAGATATCTTCCAGCAATTATCTGTATAGTAGAAACTCACCTAACCAAGGAAACCTTGTCCCGCCTGACAACGGGATGGCAGTCCCAATCGTATCATTCTACCTTTAGTGGCTCTTCCAGGGGTATTTTGGTTCTTATTCATAACTCCATAGATTTCACCCTTATAAAATCTCATATAGATGCCCAGGGCAGATTTATTTTCTTGCATGGCAAGCTTAATGGTGATAGTTATATCCTAGCCTTTTTCTATATGCCTCCGCCATTTTCAATGTACCCACTGCTTCAGTTAATGCTCTTTTCTGAAAAGAGACCAGAATGCCGCTTAATCCTGATAGGGGATTTTAATGCGGTCATTGATCCTAATAAAGACAGATTTTCACTTGATGTGGAAAAGGGGAGGTACCCTTGTAACTCCCCGCTGCCTCAATTCTGCTCTGAGGTGGGAGTGGTGGATATATGGGAACATCTTGGTGGAGGAAAGAGAGTATACTCCTGTGTCAGTAGGGGGGGCAGAGCAATGTCCAGGATCGATCTAGCATTTACTAATGAGAGCAATCTGAGTAATATCTGTAAGATGCGATACGGAGTAAGAACAGTTTCGGACCATTCACCCCTACTGGTTGAGGTTCGCAGCGGGAAGAATAAGGATACTAGGGGGCTAGGATTTAAGCTAAATCCATATTGGCTCACTATTTTGGACAATCTGCAGACGATTAAACTACTGATATCCTCCTTTTGGGAGGTTAACCTTCCCTCTGCTAATATCAACATAGTATGGGATGCCTTGAAAGCATATTTAAGGGGGGTCTTTATAAGTGAGATAGCCGCAGTAAAGAGAACATTTAGAAAGAAAGAGGAGGAATTGGGTAAGATCGCTGCACTTACAGCTGAGCGATACGCTAGCCATCCCACTGAGCATAATAGGCAAGAGATGCAGAAGGCTAGTTGCTCCTTGGAGAAATATGTAACAGAGAAAGCAAATCATAGGGTATTCTTCAAGGGGCTCAATTATTTCATCGAGTCTGGACGTCCGGGCAAGCTTCTAGCTAGAATAATTTCGCAACAAGATAAGAAAAAACAATCTATTATCTCAATTTGTAATGTAGAGGGCGAAACCATAACAGATCCAGAGGGAATTGGGAATATTTTTCTACAATATTTTGCTCAGATATATAGATCTTCCCCTGGACTGTAGTCTGAACTGGTGATGCGGTTCCTGGAGAAAATTCCACTTTCTACATTAAATGAAACTCAAAAAGAATATCTGGAGGAGGAGCTCTCTCTTGCTGAGTTGCAGGAGGCCCTTGGGTCCGTCTCGGGGAACTCATCGCCAGGAACAGATGGCCTTCCATATGAGGTCTATCGCAAGTATAGTGAGGTGATCCTCCCCCAGCTGCTGGAGGTTTTCTCCCAAGCAGCACAGGGAGGGAGATTACCACACTCTATGATGGAGGCCCTTATTTTTCTAATTCTAAAAAAGGATAAAGATCCGGCCGAATTGAGCTCCTATAGACCAATCTCCCTATTAAATACAGACGCTAAGTTACTATCAAAAGCCATTGTTAGGAGGCTCTCGCGGGTTATCCCTACGATTATTCATCCGGATCAAAACGGCTTTATGCCAAACAGGGGCACCCATCACAATTTGCATAGGCTATTTATGAATATTCAATCCCCGGGGCGCGGTGCCCGCTCCATCCTGTCGTTGGATGCTACTAAAGCCTTCGACAGGGTGGAGTGGATTTTTCTTTGGGAGGTAATGAAAAAAATTGGCTTTGGCCCAAAATTTATGGCAATGGTCCGGCTACTCTATAACTCCCCAGTCGCCAGGATTAGGATCAATGATTTGATGACAGAGAGCTTTATTCTTGGAAGAGGCACTCGCCAAGGCTGTCCCCTTTCTCCCCTTTTATTTAATATTTATATCGAACCCTTAGCGGCCATGATACGACATGATCCGGAGGTGGCCGGTTTTGGCATAATGGGGAAGCATGACCGTGTGTCCCTCTATGCAGATGACATTCTGGCTTTTATTCATCAAACAAATACCACCCTCCCTCGCATAATGGATCTGGTCGGTCACTTTTCCGACATATCCGGACTTGAGATCAATTGGGAGAAGACAGTACTTCTCCTGATAGACGAGCTGCGAGGCGAATTAAATAATCAGATAACGATCTCTGATTCAATAAAGTACCTGGGGATAATAATTTATGCCAAACCTCAGGAATATCTACAGCTTAACCTGTTCCCCTTGCTGATGAAGTTGAGAGCAAAAATTAAGATATGGCAGAAAATTCTGCAAGCAAGAGGGGATAGAATTTCATTAATAAAAATGGTAGTGCTGCCCCAGGTTCTTTATGTCCTGCGCAACTCGCCTATATGGATTACAGACAAGCATTTCAGATTGATAGAGCGGATGCTTAATGACTTACTATGGGGGAGGAAGCGTGTGAGACTGAAGGCACTTTATTTTTCCATGCCCTATAGGCGGGGAGGTCTTAATCTCCCATATTTTAGGGGTTATTTTGTTGCCTCCCAACTCTGCCTTTTTAGTGACTGGGAAAATAGTCCTTTCTGCAGTAAAGTGGTGAAGGAGGCAGGTTTTTCTAATTTCTTCACTGTACTGGAATCTGATTACCTATTAAATATACTGAGCGGGTACACACTTTTCTGCAGAATGGCTATAAAGACCTGGTCGGTTATAAGGGCTTGGTGCGCAGTTAAGGCATCGCTTATCTGCACCCCATTATGGCACAATCCGAAACTTCTTAATCTAAACGACTTAAGTTGCAGTCAGTACTGGAGGACTAAAAATGTGCAGTACTTACATCAAGTAGTCAGCGGTGGACAAATTCTGCCCCTTATGGAACTAAGGGCAAAATTAGGTGAGGTGGCCTGGTTCGCATATTTTCAATTGAGGTCAGCACTCTTTAGCACTTTGAACAGTCACCTCTTTATTATAGACAATCCTTTATTTTTACAGGATTTAATTTGTAAGAAAACTGCCACGAGAATTAAACTATCTTACTGTTATAGACACTTAATGGATAATTTTTTTCGGGATGTTCTTTCTCCAGGACAGAGAGCCTGGTCTTCTCTTCTTTCAGAGGAGGGTCCCCCAAACTGGGAGAATATAGGGGAAAGCTTAAAATTGGTTTCACACAATTCTAATCACATTGTTGTTCAATTTAATATTCTGCACAAAATTTATGCGACACCTATATGGCTATACAGAAGAGGACTCCGGACCTCCTCTGACCGCCCCCGCTGCGGCGATCCCGGGGCAGATCATCTACATCTGTTCTGGGACTGCCCAATGGCGAGGAGGTACTGGAGCCTGGTCCAAAAAAATCTGACGCGTAAACTTAAAATTGTTGTTCCTCTGTCTCCTAGGATATGGGTCCTGGGAGATTTATCTGAGGTCAATCATCAACCCATAAAAAGTCACTTGTTGATCAAGGTGATGTTCTTGGCGAGGCTTCTGATTTCTAGATCCTGGTTTTGCTCTTCTGCCCCAGATTGTAAGAACTGGCTGGGTTTGGTGGAGAAAGTGAAAAGCTATGAGAGGATCCTGTACAAACAAAGAGGATCCTACTCAAAGTGGAATAGTCTATGGAAAGATTGGGACACGGCTAATTAATTAGGATCCCCTTCTTTTTTTTTTTTTCTCCCTGCAGGGTGGGGGGGGGGGGGGTGGCGGGTTTTCACCGGGAAGAGACGGGGAAAATGCTATCTGTCCGGCTTTTCAGCATTTATTCCATAGATGTAGAATGTGAAGGTTCAAATGTCGACACTATTATGTATATTCGTATGAAATTATTGTCAACCACGTTCACAGATTAGAATTGGCGGACTTATGGATTTTATAATGTTAATTATGTAATATGTATTTAAGTTTTTGTATCACAATAAATAAAATTTTATAAAAAAAAAAAAAAAGAATATGACATTTGTAAATTAAAGGTAGATACAATTAGAAGTAACAATTTGACAAGACAAGAGAGAGAAGCCATAAAACAATTACAATCTCAAAATAATATTGTAATTCGGCCCGCAGATAAGGGAGGAGGTGCAATTGTCATCTTAGATATGGATAAATATAATGGGGAATGTAATAGACAATTAGAAGATTACAATACATATATGGAATAAAGAAGTGATCCCACACAGATATTTCAGAATAAATTAGTGGAAATGTGTAAAGAAGGTTTGAAAAATGATATTCTGTCAGAACCAGAATATAAATTTATCACCACAACCCAGCAGAGGATCCCTGTCTTCTATTGTATACCGAAACTCCATAAGGACCCCATAAACCCTCCGGGACGTCCAATTGTATCGGGAATAGGGCCCCTAACGTCTAATTTGTCCCAGTATATAGATGCATTACTACAACCTACAGTGGAAAACAAAAATCATATTTGAAGGATTCAAAATGGATAATAGGAACATTGGATGTACAATCGCTATATCAGATAATCAACAAGGCATAAAAGCAATGGAGGAACAATTAATAAAAGAAAATAGATTAACAAGCAAACAAATAGATTTTTTGTTGAATGGGATACAATTTATATTAAATCAGAATTATTTTTATTTTGAATCACAATTCTATAAACACAGGGTACTGCCATGGGCACCAGGTTCACCCTCAGCTACGCTAATTTGTTTATGGCGCACTGGGAGGACAACCATATTGATCCCAGGCTGGGGACAGACCTGGTGCTCTGGCAACGTTATATAGATGATGTCATATTCATTTGGAAGAAAGATAGAGAGACCCTCTATCAGTTTTTAGAAGACATCAATGTTAATGAAGTCAATCTGCGTTTCACTTCCAACATTTGTGAGACGTCCATAGAATATTTGGATTTACAAATAATGGTACAAAACAACAAAATCGTGTGTAATACATATCACAAATCCATTGCTAAAAATAGCTTTATTTTATTCACTAGTTGCCACCTACCTAGGTGGTTATTAAATGTACCCTTCGGACAATTTCGAAGAATAAAAAGGAATTGTACTACGGACACTAAGTTTGAAGAAGAGGCAGTAATTATGCAAAACCAATTTATTGAGAAACAATATCCTCCTAAACTAGTGGAAATGTATTTGAATAAAGTTAGAGAGTTGGAAAGAACTGATTTTTTTTGCCAAACAGAAATTTAGGGTTACAAGTGGCGCCTACTTAAAAAAATGAATGTAAAAAAGTAGGAATGTCTATACAGAATTGGATACAGTTAAAAGGGTTTTTCAGATGTGGGTCATGTAGGAATTGTATAGCTACCTCTTTCCCTAGAAAAACCACTGAAATTATTTCTACAAGTAACCATCATAAGTATTTCTCACATGCACTTTTACAGATGTCTTTTATGTCATTGTATGCCCTTAAGGCAGAACTAAGAGAACCCTTAAGAAACGCATCTCAGAACATATGACCAATATTAAAAATGGTTATATGAAACAATCATTATCTAACCATTCTAGGGAATTTCATAGCCAAGATCCCAGTGGACTTACATTTTCAGCGATAGATAAAGTTGAGAAACATTGGAGGGGGGGAGATCATATTAAGAAAATGTCAAGGTTGGAATCGAGGAGAATTTTTGAACTGAATATGTTGATACCAGAAGGCCTTAATGCAGATATGGAGCTTTTTGGATTTTTGTGAGAGTTCTTAGGGCGGTGTCCCTTCGCTGATGCGGAACCCTGGTGGTATTTTAGACCGTGGGGTCTGTCCTTAGTGAAGGGAACCCGCCCTGTTCCATCTTTTTCCTTTTCCTTTTCACATGCTCAATTTCGGTTCCAACATGAATCAACAATGAAAAGGTCTCTATATATGATATGCAGCAGTGAAATTATGTCCAAATATCATATACAGATAGGGGATGCTTTTATTTAGATCTGGTCAAAAAAACGCATCAGTCCCCCAAAAACCGCATGGAAATCGCATGTAAAACGCACATTTTTTTGTTTTATTGGTTATTTATAGATATATGGAGCATTGAGGATAGTCAGCGTATGATGTATATAGATGTTATGCATATTTGAATGCACTTAAAGTGTTTTTAAAAATATTACCTATGAAATCCAATCCGGTGATTACTATAGACCCTAAAGGCGGAGCCATGGTATATATAAGGGGTACTTTTGGCAGTAACATTATACCACTGAAGAAGGAGCCGACACAATATAGCTCTGAAACGCGTCTGGTTGCCATTAAGTATCCCAAATATATAACAGAGGATTGACAATGTTATTCTGGCATAGATAATCATCCTGAAAATTACCAAAGTTACTACAGCACAAAAGGAAACGGATGTGAAAAATCTCCACTTCCTTCACTTCTCAGCCTCCTTTATTCTTCAGCCAGGAGCGGAGAAGCTCAGCAACAACAAATCTCACGAGACAAGAACGGGATCTCAAAGCTAGTAGCGAAACCGCAGCGGGAAATCTCAAGAGACAACAACGGGATCTCGGAGGTAAGCGTTCAGTAGCTGTTACACACGTGGGAGGCCACACAGCGTGTGCTGATACCCAGAGAAAACCCTATTACAAGTGAGTACCGCTTAAAATCTGTGGAGGTTAAAGAACGGAGATGATTGTTATTATATCCTAAAACTAGGAACAGTTTGATTTTCTGCAATTATTCCACCAATATCAATTGATGCTATTTGGATGAATCTTACCACCATAGGTATACATCATTATTTATAACATCACCGGCAACTCTTTTCCATGTGGGACCCTATATAGTAATTATTTGCTTATATTGACAACTAGTCTCAGCATTACCGTGTACAACAATGCCATGTTCAATATAATATTGTCATAGTACATCATCCGGATTTTATTGCAACGTGTGTGTATTGTTTACATTAATTTTAACATCATTGTTTTATTGATTTATTTATTATTAAAAGTGCTTCCAGCGTGAAAGAAAGATAGTGAATGCCGATCGTCCATTATTACTACATTTATTTTATACACTGACTGTCCAAAAAAAGTCGCCAGCAAAAAAAATAAGATTCTCAATGGGCTTAAGGTCTGGACTCTGTGGTGGCCAATCCATATGTGAAAATGATGTCTCATGCTCCCTGAACCACTCTTTCACAATTTGAGCCAATCCTTGCATTGTCATCTTGGAATATGCCCGTGCCATCAGGGAAGAACAAATGCATTGATGGAATAACCTGATCATTCAGTATGTTCAGATAGTCAGCTGACCTCATTCTTGGAGCACATACTGTTGCTTAACCTAGACCTGACCAACTGTAGCAACCCCAGATCATAGCACTGCCCCCACAGGCTTGTACAGTAGGCACTAGGCATGATGGTTGCATCATTTCATCTGCCTCTCTTCTTACCCTCATGTGACCATCACTCTGGAACAGGGTAAATCTGGACTCATCAGACCACATGACCTTCTTCCATTGCTCCGGATTCCAATCTTTATGCTCCCTAGCAAATTGAAGCCTTTTTTTCTGGTTTGCCTCACTGATTAGTGGTTTTCTTACGGCTACACAGTGTTTTTTAGTCCCAATCCCTTGAGTTCCCTTCACATTGTGTGTGTGGAAATGCTCTTACTTTTACTGTTAAACATATCCCTGAGTTCTACTGTTGTTTTTCTTCGATTTGATTTCACTAAACGTTTAAGTGATCGCCGATAACGATCATTCAGGATTTTTTCAGGCCACATTTCTTCCTCAAATACGATGGGTCCCCACTATCCTTCCAGTTTTTAATAATGCGCTGGACAGTTCTTAACCCAATTTTAGTCATTTCTGCAATCTCCTTACATGTTTTCTCTGCTTGATGCATGCCAATGATTTGACCCTTCTCAAACAGACTAACATCTTTTCCACGACCACGAGATGTGTCTTTCAAAATGGTCGTTTAAGAAATGAGAAGCAACTCATTGCACCAGTTGGGGTTAAATAACTTATTGCCAGCTGAAAGATAATCGCCCATGCAGTAATTATCCAATAGGAGGCTCATAACTATTTGCTTTTTTTTTGGACAGGCAGTGTATGATTGGAGGTGTCATTTTGATCTGAGCACCCACCACATTCTTCTAGGTTAGTTGTGCCATCCTAATATATATATATATATATATTTTTTAATCCACGTTAAAAAAGGCTTTAGAACACATAACTGCGGCCGTGAACGGCTAATATTTTTTTTTTTGCCACTAATACACGCCAAAAAGTGCTGTCATTTTCTCATGTCACCACACATCGGCTAATAAGCCAATTTTTTTCCCCTCACTAATACACAACAAAAAAAAGCTTTAGAACATATAACTGCAGCCATGAGCGGTAAATAATACTTTTTTTTTTTGCCACTAATACAATCCAAAGAGGGCTGTAATTTTCTTATTTCAACACACAACGGCTAATAAGCCCTTTTTCTCCACTAATACACACCAAGAAGGGCTTTAAAACATATAATTGCGGCCGTGAACGGAAAATAATACATTTTTTTTGCCAATACAATCCAAAGAGGGCTGTAATTATCTTACTTCACCAATAAGCCCCTTTTTCTTTTTCCCCACTAATATATGCCAAAAAAGACTTTAGAACATAGAACTTCAGCTATGAACGGCAAATAATATATTTATTATAATATATTTTTTTGCCCCTAATACATGCCAAAAAGGGCTGTTATTTTCTTACTTCAAGACACAACGGCTAGAAAGCCCTTTTTATTTTCCCCCCTAATACATGCCAAAAAGGGACTTAGAACATATAACTGCGGTCGTTAATGGCAAATAAAGTTTTATTTTTGTCACTAATAAATGCCAAAAGCGCTTTAATTTTCTCACTTTATCACACAACATTGAATAAGCCTCGCTTTCTTTTTCACCACTAATACATGCCAAAAAAAAGTCTTTAGAACATATAACTGCAGCCATGAGCGGCAAATAATACTTTGTATTAGTGGCAGAAAAAAATCTAAAGAGGGCTATAATTTTCTTATTTCACCACACAACAGCTAATAAGCGCTTTTTCTGTTTCCCCACTAATGCACGCTAAATAAAGGCTTTAGAACATATAACTGCGGCCATGAACAGCAAATAATATTTTTTTTTGCCACTAATACATGCCAAAAAGGGCTGTCAGCGGCTAACAATAAGCCTTTTTTCCCCACTAATACACGCCAAAAAAAGGCTTTAAAACATATAACTGTGGCCGTTAACGGCAAATAATATTTTTTTTCTTCCACTAATACACCTCAAAAAGGGCTGTAATTTTCTCACATCACCATACAACGGCTAATAAGCCCTTATTTTCCTCACTAATACACGACAAAAAAAGGCTTTAGAACATATAACTGCGTCCGTGAACAGCAAATACATTTTTTTTTTGCCACTAATACATGCCAAAAAGGGCTATAACTTTCCCACTTCACAACACAACAGCTAACAGCTTTAGAACATATAACTGCAGTGACGAGCAGCAAATAATACTTTTTTTTGCCACTAATACAATTCAAGGAGGACTGTAATTTTCTTATTTCACCACACAACGGCTAATAAGCCATTTGTCTTTTTCCCCACTAATACACGCCAAAAAAAGACTTAAGAACATAGAACTGCAGCTGTGAACGGCAAATATATTTTGTTGCCACTAATACACGCCAAAAAGGGCTTTAATTTTCTTATTTCAAGACACAACAGCTAAAAAGCCCTTTTTATTTTTCCCCACTAATACACGCCAAAACGGGATTTAGAACATATAACTGTGGCCGTGAACGGCAAATAAAGTTTTCTTTTTGCCACTAATACACGCCAAAAAGGGCTTTAATTTTCTTACTTCATCACACAACATCGAATAAGCCCCATTTTCTTTTTCACCACTAATATGCGCCAAAAAAGGCTTTAGAACATATAACTGCAGCCATGAGCTGCAAATAATACTTTTTTTGCCACAAATACAATCTAAAGAGGGCTATAATATTGTTATTTCAACACACAACGGCTAATAAGCCCTTTTTCTGTTTTCCCACTAATACACGCAGAAAAAAATGACTTTAGAACATATAACTGCGGCCATGAACAGCAAATAATATTTTTTTTTGCCACTAATACACGCCAAAAAGGGCTGTAATTTTTCTACTTCCCAACACAACGGCTAATAATAAGCCCTTTTCCCCCCACTAATACACGACAAAAAAAGGCTTTTAAACATATAACTGTGGCCGTGAACGGCAAATAATATTTTTTTCCACTAATACACACCAAAAAGGGCTGTAATTTTTTTCACTTCAAGACACAATGGCTAATAAGCCCTTTTTCTTTTTCCCCACTAATACACGACAAAAAAAAAGGCTTTAGAACATATAACTGCGGCTGTGAACAGCAAATAATATTTTTTTTTTGCCACTAATACACGCCAAAAAGGGCTGTAATTTTCCCACTTCACAACACAACGGCTAACAATAAGCCTTTTTCCCCACTAATACACGTCCAAAAAAGGCTTTAAAACATATAACTGCGGCTGTGAACAGCAAATAATATGGGCAGATAACTGCACTCTTAACACACCATAAACTCAGTAAAATGTACAGTCAATCATCTGATAAATGTTGGAGGTGTCGCAACCAGGTTGGGAATTTCCTGCATATTTGGTGGTCCTGTTCCAAATTAGTAGACTTCTGGAATGACATCTTCTGCCAAATTAGACTAGTTTTAAATCTTAGCGAAATGTAATTCCCACAGCAACTTGAGGTGGTTTTTCTTTCCCTTCTACCATCCGTTCTAACCCAGAAGGAGAAGAAACTGATCAGAATTTTATTGGCAGCAGCCAGATTGCTGATCGCCGCATTCTGGAAGTCAGAGGATTTTTCCTCTAAGTCCCAGTGGGTTAGTCAAGTTAATGATATAGCCAGACTGGAGAAACTCTCACATTGGGAACTTAGAAGGAACTTAGAAGTCATCATAAGTTCACAATGATTTGGGAACCCTGGAAGAAGAAGAATATTGCAAATTATTGGTGTAATGGACCGTTTCAGCAGACAAGGGGTTAAAATCCGTTCAGGCGATATGCCCCTTTCCGAGAGACAGGCACAGCTACTGCAGAACACCAACCTCCCGAACTGGATACAAAATAGCACTCCAAACTGGAACCTCACAAATAGCTGTCAGTCAGACGAACAGGAAAAGCGTATCCGTCAGCTTACACTCCTGGCAATCAGTCTCCAACAGCATACAGGGAATCCCCCCAATAACGAGACAAGGCTCCGTGTTGAGGGTCAGCAGTAGTCTGATGTGCTGGCACACCCAGCCTGGTTTTTATTACAGTTTTGCAAATACTACACATCCCCACAATGCATCATGGTTTCCTCCCCTCTGTCCCGGAGACGACCGAAGACAATCCAATTATCTCTCAGGACAAAGGGGAGATCGCCAATACACATGTGGAGACAACAAGACAGGAATCACCACCCAAACACACAATGGCACACCCCCACAGCAAACACAGACATTTAACATATCCCCAGATAGCTCAAGTCTGAGTGCATATCATTAGGTGAATGGCACTCAGAATACACGAATACAATAATATTAGCTATCTGGGTGCCCTCACATAACATACAATTTAACTGAACGCATAATAACATAAAATAAAATTCTACAGACAGATTTAAGCTGTGCGGCCGGTCTGTTTTCTCCTTTAAAGTTACTATGGGCCATAATCCTGAGGCAAGAGGCTTTTAAACAGCCCTCTCCAAAACCCAGTGGCGAGGTTGGTTTCGCCACAATTGGCAAACCTCACAATGGCATATTAGGAAGAAAAATATATTTACAGCTTGAATTGCCCTTTCAATCTGCACTTGGTCTAGTATGGCAGATACATCGACGACCTGCTCATAGTGTGGAGTGGCGATGTGTCTGCCGTACCAGATTTCAAGCATTATCTCAATGACAATATGAACAATTTGCACTTCACCTGTACTGTGGAGGTGGAGACCATTCAATTTTTGGATTTAAAATTGACTGGTGTTCCTGGTCTATTAATATAGAGAGAAACCTATAGGAAAAAAGTAGCAGGGAATTCCATACTACATGCTAATAGCTATCATCCGGCCCATGTCATAAAGGCCATACCTGTGGGGGAATTCATGCGCACATGCAGAAACTGCAGCACAGAACTAGCCTTCAAGAGGGAGTGTGATGCAACAAAAAGGAGATTAAAAAAGAGGGGATATCAAAAATGGACATTAGAAAGAGGTACAGATATGGTTTATTATTTAGACACAAAAATCTCAGGAAAAGGGGTGCCAATTACTCAAAAAATAATGTTAATACAAATGAAGGGTTTGGTTCTGACATACAGTAGACAGTTTAATAAAATACGAGGCATTGTCAAGAAATGCTTGCCCATTTTATATGATGATAATATCTTGTATAATGCTTTGAAACATGGCTGTAAAATAGTATCTAGAAAAGCACTGACCGTGGCAAGCTCCCTTTCCCCCTCGCTATATATAGCAAATAAGAACATGAGAGCACATAATTTGTGGATCAAATACAAAGGTTTTACTAAATGTGGCAATCATCCGTGCAAGACATGCAACTATGTATCAGTCAGAAAAAGTTTCCAGAATGCTGATCATTCCATGACCTTTCCCATAAAAACATATCAACTGCAATAGCACGGGGGTTGTCTATGTCATCCAGTGTGTGAAGTGTGATTTAATGTATGTTTGCAGTTGAGAAAGTAACAGTGCCCCTTAGAGGAGGAGATCATCAGAGGAAAATTCTTCTAAGAGAGGCATACTGGATTTTTAGACTAAATACAATGGTACCAACAGGTCATAATCAAAGAAAGGAATTAATGTATTTTTACCAATAGTTGCTTCTGCCATTTTTTCAAGACTGTTGTCCAAGACTGTCCCGAGGTTGGGGATATTATATCAATACTACTGTTTTTTGCTTCCGTTTCTCAATACAATCCCAAAACTGGGAATATGACTTGTATACTAATAATAATATGTATGTGGCCATACATTTTTTTTGCATGTAGAGTTTTCTACTGTCTTGTTTTTTATTTTACATATGTAGCAGGGTTAGCACTCCAGCTCTTAACTCAAATTTCTTAACTCATCACGTTATCTTGAGACACAAGCCATTGAAATGCAATTGAGGGTGTTTGCTTAGATTAGATAACACAGCTCAGAAATCTCAGAAAGCAGGAGTGCTAACTCTACTACATCCGTAAGTGGTGTATTGTATTGGCCCTAATTCTCATGATGCGTTTCTTCTCAGCTTAAACTGGGCTTCCAATGCCTAGGCTTATTGCTAGCGATGGCGATGCATTTAGCCCCAACTCAGGGTTATGTGGAATCCATCGTGTTGGGATATTTCAAATCAACATGTTCACTAAGTATAAGACTACAGGTGTGTGTCTGTGGGGTGATTAAGTTATGATGTCATGTTACCACCACCCACTTTATAGGGGAGGGTACATGAGTCTTTAATTTTCTCAAACGCACAGACCACATTGTTACGACTAAGGAGGGAGAGGTTTTCCGAAATGCGGAAACAGTTGCCTGTTTATGAACTTGTCTGCATTTTTGATACTGTAACTAAAAAAAGAGGAAGATTTTATTGAGAAGAAATTGCTGTGCTGGAACCGTTTTTCTTAATTTTATTTCATTGAAATTAAATTTCTTTGGCATCCAGAGGTGGCTCTTCTTTCCCTTCTACCATCTGTTCTAACCCAGAAGAAGAAGAACCTGATCAGGATTTTATTGGCAGCAACCAGATTGCTGATCGCCACATTCTGGAAGTTAGAGGATTTATCCTCTAAGTCCCAGTGGCTTAGTAAAATTAATGATATAGCCAGACTGGAGGAACTCTCACATTAGGAACTTAGAAGTCATCATAAGTTCACGATGATTTGGGAACTCTGGAAGAAGAAGAATATGGGATCTCCCACTGATAGCAGCCCTTCATTGCAGACCTACATAACGTTGAAATCACTTTTTAACTGTTTAACAAATCATCCTGCAAAGGAGTTGCCTGTACCCACAAGGAGCTGTGACTATTGAATCATGAAGCTGATGAACTATGTCAAGCTGAGTTATCTCATTAGAGTATTTTGAGGTAATTGAGTAATGAACACCCCCGCACCCTTTCCCATGCCTACCGTTCCTCATACCTCCCTCTACCTACTCCCCATCTCTTCACTACTTCATTCCACCCCCATTGACCCTCTTCCTTCCACATATTTACCCCTGTTAATCTCATCTTATTCCGTTATTTTCTTCCTTATCAACTATACTGTTGTTCGGTCATTTACTTATTTATGATACTGCCGCATTTAGATTGCATTGTGTTTGCTGAGCATCGATATGAAGGGTTCTGGCTACTAATATGCTAATATCCACTGCCATGCAGTATCATGCAACATGTTTCACCCATATATTTTGCCGGACACAATGTAAAGCTACATGTCATCATATATGTATGCTGAACGGCAAATATATTTTTTCTTTTTCCACTAATACACACCACAAAAGGCTTTAGAACATATAACTGCACCACTGAATGGCAAATATATTTTTCTTTTGCCACTAATACACGACAAAAGGGGCTGTTATTTTAGCACTTCACCATACAAGCCAAAAAATGCTTTAGAACATATAACTGCACCACACAAGGGAAAATAAGACGTAGAAATATTTCCTTGTAATAAACCCTGTTAATGCCTGTATCAAACAACACTTGCACCCTAATATGAACAGTTTGCTAGAATTACAGACCTATATAATGGCAATTTGGATCCCGAGTCAGGGCAGCAAAGTGCAATAGGATTGTTCCTATTACCCAGGCTGTAACCTCCCCTACTGAACCCTGTTCAACATAAATGCTGTGGAATGATTCCTCCCTATCCTTTCCTTATATGTATAATCTTTCCCTGCACTTGTAAATAGTTTTTTTTTAGCACAATGACGTTTTTTATAGCACTTTCCCTAGCGCCTGCTGAAAATGGCAGAATCCAAGATGAGGCTATTTATAGGGCTGGCTGGCTGCTGATTGGCTGCATGCATGGCATTATGGGTGATCCTGCCTTTCTAGAGTTCCTTGCTTCATGTCCTAAAATGTGCATCAGCCATTTTAGGAAAAATGCGATTCGTTACCACGAAATTCGGCTTCAGTGCGAATTCAATTTTTCCTGAAATTCTAATCAAATTCCACTTTGGCACCTTCAATTCCCTCATCTCTAGTTGTTACGATCATGAAATCATTTCTGGGTGGTTTCTAATATGTAAGCTCCTAAAAGTGAGTTCAAATCTGAATAAGTCTTTAAAAAAGTTGATTTCGGAAATTTTCTTGAAAATTTTAAGCCTTCTAACGTCCTAAAAATAAAATTACATTTACAAAATGATGGTAACATAATGTACACATATGGGGAATGTTAATTAATACCTATTTTATGAGGAGTCACTGTCTTAAAAGTAGAGAGATTCAAATTTAGAAAATTATGTTTTTTTTCCAAATTTTGGGTAAATTTTGGATTTTTTTTATAAATAAAGATAAAACATATCAACTCTACAATGTGTCACAACAAAGCATTCTCAGAATGGCTTAGACGAGTAGAAGTTATTCCAAAGTTATTACCAAAGTTGTTTCAAAGTTATTACGACATGAAGTGATTTGCAAAGTTAGCCTGTCTAGAAGTGGCTAAAGGGGTTGTCTTACTTCAGCAAATGGCATTTATCATGTAGACAAAGATAATACAAAGCACTTACTAATGTATTATGATTGTCCATATTGCTTCTTTTACTGATTGATAAAAAAAATTTATGCACTACCCGTATCCAGGGGTTACAACCACCCTGCAATCCACTAGCGATGGTCATGCTTGCCCATTACAGGGAAAGGTGCCAGCAGTTTTTCCTATAGTGTGTAAGCACGACCACTGCTGCTGTATTGCAGGGTGGTCATAACACTGGATATGAGCAGTGCATAATGTGATGGAAAAAAGAATCAAGCCAGCAAAGGAAGCAATATGGACAATCACAATACATTAGTATGTTCCTTGTATTAACTTTCTCTACATAAATGCCATTTGATGAAGTAAGACAACCCCTTTAAGGGCTTAATGAACATTGACACATTTTATCCAAATAAGAGGAAACAAATATGTTATAGAATTGCTTTCTCCATCACTAAATCACTGTTAGCATCAAGCCCAAAGAATGTACATGCCATCCAGCACTAATTAACTATTATAATAGTTTCACTCACTATATTTATGAGCATGGAAAATTACATTTTCACATTTCTGTGCTGTCCTCTAGTCATCAGTTATTCAGATGCAGGTCATTATTAGCTAATTATTTTCAAAAGCCCAATTGATCCTGAACTGGGCAGCATTTTTTGACATCTTATGCAATGATTTTAATTTATGACAGCAAAGTAGAAACTAATACATTCATAGCAGTTCTGTTATGTAACCCGGCAATTGTTTCACCTCTCAAATTGTGCTTTTTCCATTTTACTGTTATTGCTCAGCTTCAGGTCCCTGGTAAAGTATTACACAGAAATGTAGACTTTGATCATTCTTAAATTGATTGCATTTCCTTATGAAACACTTTGCCATTTATTGGGGGAGTTTAAAAATAAGAATAGACTTGTGTTAGATTACAGTATCTAAACTAATAAAACAAAAAACTATGGTTAAAATAGACAAAAACTGGTCCTTTTCAACATGTATATTTAGGAAATACAATAATAAATCAGTTCGCTGTCCAATTACTCTTACAATTACAGCCTTTAGTTGCTGAATGGTACCTATTAATGTTGAGTGAAGCGAAGAATTCGAAGAGGAATTTGGCCCAAAGCTTAGGTTTCGATTTGCAATGAATCCGAATCTCCCCGCATTTTGTTGTAACTGACAAGTTTTTCCTAAAATGGCAGCTGCAGCGAAGCTAAGTGTAGAGAAGAGAAGCCAGGGTACTCAAGATCACTTATAATGCCATGCAGCCAGCCAATCCGCAGATAGCCATCCCCTGTGATGTCAGCCCTATAAAATCCACCATTGTCCTGTGAGCTCAGCATAAGGACAGTGTTACAGAAAACTATTGTCTATCCAAACTTTAGGAAAAATTATATTCGCCACGAAGCCAAATTTCCTCGCACTTCGTGATAAGAAATGTATTTTTCCTGAAATAGCGTTGAAAAAAAACATACTCACCTCATCCGTTTTCTCGCGGAGAGGCCGTCCCGGACATCTTAATTGAAGAATTCATGCAAAATCTCATGTGGAGTGACGTGTGGCGTCACCAAGTCCCCACGCTGACCAGGCACGGTAACGTCATCAGTGATGACATAACCACGCCCAGCCAGCATGATGAAGTGACATCATCATGTTGCTGTGCAATTAAGATCTCTACGACGACCTCTCCGTGAGCAAATGGATAAGGTGAGTATGTTGTCAAGCAACTTAAGTAGGGAGGAATCATGCCTTCAGATGGAAAAAAATGACAAATATTCTAAAAAACAAATATATAGCACTATATCGAATATAGTGCTATATATAAATTTTTTAGAATATTTGTTATAGCACTTCTATAGTGCTATTTATTTATGCCTTGCCGATTTTTCGAGTAAAAAAATGTAGAATATAACGAATATTCAAATTCGCGAATATTCAACAACTATTCTACAAAATATTTGTGAAATATCCCGAATTCGAATATGACCCCTTCCGCTCATCACTAATACTCATGTGACAACTATTACAACCAAGCATTTGATATTGCATTAAATGGGTTGTCACAAGGACTTCACTACAAAAACATATCTTCACTATGTGTAGTCTTGCTTAAATGACTGGTTGCCTTTTTGTCTTGCCTTTGAGATATCTTGAGAAGATGGCTAGGCTAAAGGAAAAAATTCATCTAGTCATGATCCAAAGTTGGTACCTGAACTATACGTGAAAGGTCCTTGCAATTAAAGTACAGGACAAGAAAGCAAAAGAAACTAAAGAATGGAGATGGATTGTTTTCACGTATGACATTTATTGTGATTAGACTTTGTAGAAAGTATGCCCTTAACACCTTAAGGACTCGGCCATATTTCACCTTACGGACTGGGCCATTTTTTGCAAATCTGACCAGTGTCACTTTAAGTGCTGATAACTTTAAAACGCTTTGACTTATCCAGACAATTCTGAGATTGTTTTTTTTGTCACATATTATACGTCATTTACACTGGTAAAATGAAGTTTAAAAAAAAAAACATTTTTATTTATAAAAAAAATACCAAATTTACCAAAAATTGGTAAAAATTGCAAATTTCCAAGTTTCAATTTCTCTACTTCTATAATACATAGTAATACCTCCAAAAATAGTTATTACTTTACATTCCCCATACTTCATGTTTGGATCATTTTTTTACAAGGCTTAGAAGTTTAGAAACAAATCTTGAAATTTTTCAGAAATTTTCAAAAACCCAATTTTTAGGGACCAGTTCAGGTCTGAAGTCACTTTGAGAGGCTTACATAACAGAAACCAACCAAAAATGACCCCATTCTATAAACTACCCCCTCAAGGTATTCAAAACTGATTTTACAAATGTCGTTAACCCTTTAGGTGTTCCACAAGAATTAATGGAACATAGAGATACAATTTCAGAATTTCACTTTTTTTGGCAGATGTTCCATTTTTTTTCCAGTTACAAAGCAAGGGTTAACAGCCAAACCAAACTCAATATTTTTGGCCCTGATTCTGTAGTTTACAGAAACACCCCATATGTAGTTGTAAACTACTGTACGGGCAAATGGCAGGGCACAGAAGGAAAGGAATGCCATACGGGTTTTGGAAGGCAGATTTTGCTGGACTGTTTTTTTTTTACACCATGTCCCATTTGAAGCCCCCCTGATGCACCCCTAGAGAAGAAACTCCATAAAAGTGACCCCATCTAAGAAACTACACCCCTCAAGGTATTCAAAACTGATTTTGCAAACATTGTTAAACCTTTACGTGTTCCACAAGAATTAATGGAAAATAGAGATACAATTTCAAAATTTCACTTTTTTGGGCAGATTTTCCATATTTTTTCCAGTTACAAAGCAAGGGTTAACAGCCAAACCAAACTCAATATTTATGGCCCTTATTCTGTAGTATACAGAAACACCCCATATGTGGTGGTAAAATACTATACTGGCACACGGCAGTGTGCAGAAGGAAAGGAATGCCATACGGTTTTTGGAAGGCAGATTTTGCTGGACTGTTTTTTTTGACACCATGTCCCATTTGAAGCCCCCCTGATGCCCCCCTAGAGTAGAAGATACATAAAAGTAACCCCATCTAAGAAACTCCACCCCTCAAAGTATTCAAAACTGATTTTACAAGCGTTGTTAACCCTTTAGGTGTTCCACAAGAGTTATTGGCAAATGGAGATTAAATTTCAGAATTTCAATTTTTGGGCACATTTTCCATTTTAATCCATTTTTACCCAGTAACAAAGCAAGGGTTAACAGCCAAACAAAACTCAATATTTATGGCCCTGATTCTGTAGTTTACAGAAACACCCCATATGTGGTCGTAAACAGCTGTACCGGCACACGGAAGGGCGCAGAAGGAAAGGAATGCCATACGGTTTGTGGAAGGCAGATTTTGCTGGACTAGTTTTTTTGACACCATGTCCCATTTGAAGCCCCCCCGATGCACCCCTAGAGTAGAAACTCCAAAAAAGTGGCCCCATTTTAGAAACTACAGGATAAGTTGGCAGTATTGTTGGTACTAGTTTATGGTACATATGATTTTTGGTTGCTCTATATTACACTTTTTGTGAGGCAAGGTAACAAGAAATAGCTGTTTTTTCACCTTTTTTTTTGTTATTTACATTCATCTGACAGGTTAGATCATGTGATATTTTTATAGACCAGGTTGTCACGGATGCGGCGATACCTAATATGTATACTTTTTTATTTATGAAGATTACCTTGGGTAGGGTATGATTTTTGCGGGATGAGATGATGGTTTTATTGGCACTATTTTGGGGTGCGTGTGACTTTTTGATCGCTTGCTGTTACACTTTTTGTGATGTAAGGTGACAAGAAATGGTTTATTTAGCACAGTTTTATTTTAAAAATGTTACGTTGTTAATCTGAGGGGTTAGGTTATGTGATATTTTTATAGATCCAGTCGATACGGACACGGCGATACCTAATATGTATACTTTTTTTATTTATGCAAGTTTTACACAATAATATCATTTTTGAAACAAAAAAATATCATGTTTTAGTGTCTCCATATTCTGAGAGCCATAGTTTTTTCATTTTTTGGGGCAATTATCTTAGGTAGAGTCTCATTTTTTGCGGGATGAGATGACGGTTTGATTGGCACTATTTTGGGGTGCGTGTGACTTTTTGATCGCTTGCTATTATACTTTTTGTGTTGTAAAAAAGTGTTTATTTAGTACAGTTTTGATTTTTTTTTTTTTTACGGTGTTCATCTGAGGGGTTAGGTCATGTGATAATTTTATAGAGCCGGTCGATATGAACGCGGCAATACCAAATATGTATACTTTTTATTTATTTATGTAAGTTTTGCACAATAACAGCTTTAAAAAAAATAAAAAATATGTTTTAGTGTCTCTATATTCTGAGCCATAGTTTTTTAATTTTTTTGAGATTGTCTTAGGTAGGGGCTCATTTTTTGCGTAATGAAGTGACAGTTAGATTGGTACTATTTTGGTGGGCAAACGCCTTTTTGATCGCTTGCTGTTGTACTTTTTGTGATCTAAGGTGACAAAAAATGGTTTATTTAGCATGGTTTTTATTTTTTACGGTGTATATCTGAGAGGTTAGTTCATGTGATATGTTTTTAGAGCCGGTTGATATGGACGCAGCGATACCTAATATGTATACTTTTTTCCCCTATTTTTTACCAATTTTTTTTTAACTTTATTTGGGGAAAATGACGTTTTTGTTTATTTTTATTTGAAACTTAAAAATTTTTTGGGAGGAAAACTTTATTTTTTTATTTAAACTTTTTTTTCACTTTATATGTTGTCCCACTTTGGGACTTTTGGGGGTCTAATCCTTTACAATGCATTCCAATACTTCTGTATTGGAATGCATTGGCTGTATGAGTAATACTGTGTATATTACTCATACAGCTTCTGGCCTGTGAGATCCAGGGGGCTGGATCTCACAGGCTCGTCACCGGAAAGCAGCACAATGCCTTCCTTAGACATTGCGCTGCCTTCCATGCCATCCGGTCCCCCCCACAGCCGCATGGGGACACAATGGCTCCGCCCGCCGCCACAAATCATTCTTTCAATTGGTTTTTAAGAAAAATATTAATCTGTTCTGTCACAAAGGGTTAACAGGTTTTTTAGCTATGTGACTGGTACTTTCACTTTCACTTTGTGCTGGTCATCTAATAAACCTTATCTCTAAATTACTAAGAGGTTCTAAACACTTATTTAAGCCACATTCTTATCAGTAAGATAAGAACTAAGCTGTAATGAAGGTTTATAATGTCAGAGAGCAGAGATATAAGGAGCTGTCAGCTAAGCTGCCTGAAGGAAGAGAGAGAAAATTCTGGAGCATTTCAGCTATGTCCACAAAAAATGGCTCCATATTTTTAATAAAGACAAATTTAAAAATGAGTTTTAGCTCTAAATTATTACATTGCAATAAGAAAAGAAAATTTCCCCCAATCAGCACCCCCGCAGATCATCTGTTTGAAGAGCACTGCCTTTCCTTCATTGTTTACTTGCTTGCCGTCAACATCATAGCGCTGCGCAGGTGAAATTACAAGAAGCCGTCCCATTTACTTCAATGGGACAGCCCCTTCATACTCAAGTGTAAAGGAAGGAGCCGTCTCATAGAATTGAAAGGGATGGCTTCTTGTAATTACATCTGCTCATTGTTGTTGATGGCAAGCAGGTAAACAATGAAGGTAAGGCCTTCTCTTCAACCAGCTGATCGGCGGGGGTGCTGGGTGTTGGACCCCTAACGATCTGATATTGCTGGCCTATCCTGAGGATAGGTCAGCAATATTAAAAGCCCAGAAAACTATTTTAATAATCACAGATATAAACTTGGGATTGTGTCAAGTGTAGTTGTAAACAACCCATGGCCATGCATTTTTATTTTTGTCTTTTGTTGCTTTTGAAAAATGAATCAATCAGTTTATTAGACATAATTTTGATCACATTTTGGATCACATGACTGATCAATAAGTAATAGGAATATATTAGTTCACCAGTTTTATTAACAGGTTCTCCAATCCTTTGGGGTTTACTGCTTCAGGTCAAAATTAGGGAACAGTCAGATAATATTGCAGAAAATATAAATATAGTTTTCATATATTAATAAATTTCCTGACTGCATTTTGGCTATTATTTGTCTTGTCATAAATATGATCAAACTATCTTGTATATTGTATGATTGGAAGTAACACAGTCAAAAATAATTTGCTTAAGAAGTGAAAAAATAAGTGAAGAGGTAAAACATAACTCACACTTGACTCCTAATTTTTAATCCAATCGTAAATTTAATATGGTATCCCTTCTGCTGTGTTATTTCTAAAAGTACATATGCACAAGTCATACATAAATATGTACACATATGGTTCCATGGGTATATCTATGGGTATCTGTGTAATGTGCAGCAAAGCAGATGCTAGCTATTAATCCCACAATTGTTTGGCCTGTAATATGCTTTGAGACTACACTATTCTTCTCATCAAAATTCCAGAACCCCTTGACAAAGCATGACCCAGCCCTATGATAGATGGCACCCTGTGCAGAATTGTTTTGGTACCACCTCTTCAAAGCCTCTGCCAGACTACCACAGAAAAAACAACCAATCCTACAGTAAGCAGCAAAGTTTTTATCTATCAAACCACATAGACATTGCATACACTAGTTTACTAACATGGTATTGTATATCTGAGGCATTTTAAACTAAACGTTATGTCATCTACAAGGAATATTACAAGAACATATTCTTAAGGCTATTTTACACCATCAGGCAATTTTTGTTTACATTTTGCTCATTTTTGGCTAAAAATCATATTTTTTTTATTGAACTTTATAAAAAATGTTATAACACCAGATAGCAGGGGGCACACCTATTAATGCAATGAGGGAGTGCTGGCCTGGTATCAAAAAACGAACATGAACTAAACTGAGAAAATAAATACCATGACTAGGCCGCACCTCCAAAGGTAAAACATGATTTATTGAAACATATATATTAAAAACATCGATACATGGAGCAAACCCCACTGATGGGTAAAATCATATGCAAGATTACATCCAAAATATCACTATGTAATATACAATCATAAAGAAGGATAGCAGGAAAATGTCTACAATATCTTAGATAATATACTTATCACAAACACAGTGGTGGCCCATGGGAAATGTAAAACCTTTAGTGAGGAAAGCAAAAAACCCTCGCGCGTATCGCTAGAACATGAACTAGGTTCCTCAGAGGCTTATGTAAATCTGCATTGCTGTTCCAAAATTCTTATAGTCATCATAATTAATCAATAATTAAATAAAGCTGTGGTCAGATCAATAGAGTGTTAGGAGAGTTTTTTTCTGGCAGGGATTAAGACAGGAGTGTGAACATTTCATCGGCTACCTCAATGAGAATTCTCTCAATATATTTTTAACACACAAAATTTCGGAATCGGAGGTTGATTTCTTGGATCTCCGAATCAGATTGAAGGACTCCAGCATTGTGACATCCCTGTTTCGGAAAAGTACTGCAACTAACAACCTACTCCATTACGCGAGTTTCCACCCGATGCACCTGAAGAAAGGTATACCTAGGGGCCAGTTTCTACGTTTACGACACAATTGTACTGAATTGAGCGATTTTAGGGAAGCCTCACAAAATCTGTCCTCAAGATTGCATGAGAGGGGTTACCCTAAAAAGGTCATATCCCGGGCTTTTGAAAGGGCCAAGGAGTCCAAGTGTGAGGATCTATTTGTACCCAGGATTAAACCACGGGACGATAAAATACGTGTGATTACTAGGTACAATAACCAGTGGTCGGCTCTGTATAGAATTTTGAAAACTCACTGGTTCCTACTTCGATCAGATGGCAAACTTGCCTCACATGTTGACAATGAACCCAGGATTATAGCACAGAGGGCTCCTAACTTAAAAGACACTTTAGTACGCAGTCACTTTCAATGCCCGGGAGGAACCACGGGAAGCGGTGGTACATTGAGAGGTAAATATCCTTGTGGGGACTGCAATATCTGTCAATTCATGTTGAATTCGGACAGCCTCTCCTATGGAGAGAACTGTAAGGTGGATTTAAAATATTATGTTAATTTTCGCTCCAGGTATATAGTCTATGCCCTTTTGTGCCCCTTTAACAGGATATATGTGGGCCAGACTATGCAGGAGCTTAGGAAAAGAGTACAACAGCATACATCCAACATTCGGTTGGCAGCACGAGATAGCAGTAAAGGGGAAAAACCTCTAACAACGGTGGAGACCCATTTCCTGGATTGCCATGAAGGTAGGTATGATGACCTATGGGTTGTGGGGCTGGACACTGTTCGGGGCAACATTAGGCGCACACACATCTCTAAGAGGCCGCACCTCCAAGGGTAAAACATGATTTATTGAAACATATATATTAAAAGCATCGATACATGGAGCAAACCCCACTGATGGGTAAAATCATATACAAGATTACATCCACATCACCATACAAAATCACTATGTAATATACAATCATAAAGAAGGATATGCAGGAAAATGCCTACAATATCTTAGATAATATACTTATCACAAATACAGTGGTGGCACATGGGAAATGTAAAACCCTTCAGTGAGGAAAGCAAAAAACCCTCATGCGTATCGCTAGTACATGGACTAGCTTCCTCAGAGGCCCATGTAAATCTGCATTGCTGTTCCAAAATTCTTATAGTCATCATAATTAATCAATAATTAAATAAAGCTGTGGTCAGATCAATAGAGTGTTAGGAGAGGAGGAGCAAGGGGAATGCGCACATCGGCATTACCTGAACACTCCCCGGTGCATGTGCAAGCGCAAAATAGCGTCCAGACGGGAGTCAACGCCACAATGCGCTCCAAGAAACGGAAATGCATCACAACCTCGACGTCACCCAAGAGCGCCAAGCCGCGCAAATACACCCTTTGATGGGTCGCCAAAAACAGAGACAGATACTGATGGTTCCGGTGTGCAAACACGGCGCAAAGGTCCAGAATACATACCAATTGACAGACTAGTTAGCAAAAACCAAATTAGTGTCCAAACATGATCCAGTGTTTTATATACCATTTAAAAAGTGACTCTATGATCATGTGTCAGATATAATATTAAATAAATAAAATGTGCATAGCATGATCAAACAATATATTATACATATATCCATAATAAAAAGTACATAACATGATCCACAAGCAAAACAAAATATATATAAAAAAATTCATAACTAAATCATAACATGAATTTCATTATTGCCGGTTGGTTTAGTTCATACTATTATTTGCCCCACTGTGCCATGAGCACCTATGTTCTAATACCCTAGATATTGGGTTATCCTTATAGAGTGATAAACAGATAGATGAATAAATAAATAAATCAAGCTATGTAATTTTTATATGTTCAATAAGAACTATATAAGTAGTCAATCCAAATTCATATCCACACTTATATCTTCTGTCTCAAAACTTTGGCGAGCTAAGGGGGTGAAGGACCATGCACCAGGGAGAAAAGGGCCAGCAATGCAAGTGCAAAATGGAAGAAGAGCAATTAAATACATGTATAAGCATCATATAAATATTTAATAAATAATTCACAAAGGGGAAAAAAAAGACATTATATATATATATATATATATATATATATATATATACTCCATCATAAATATATAAAAAGATATATAATTCATAAAATATCCAATCTAATGCCCCAATAGGGAAGGCGACCATAAGGTTGTATGTGCTCCAGTAACCAAAAATTATGAAAGTGCTAAGTGCCATATTGTATACATTTACATATACACAAACAGTGAACGGTAATAAAAGGAAACAGGAGGGAGAAGTCCACAGCTCAGTAAGTCCTGCATTACTGTGTCATCAGACCTTTAAACCTAGAAAGTGAAAAAACAAACGGAGTAAAAGGTGCAAAATAAACAGCACATAGGCCTTTTCAAAACTGAAAAGAGCCTGTGTAAAAAAACAATGAAAGTGAGTTCCTCATTTATGCCCACTGAGACCTGTGAACCAAGGTTAAAAATCCACCTTGATTCAGAGCGGAGCAGCCTCTTAGAGGTGTGTGCCACTAATGTTGCCCCGAACAGTGTCCAGCCCCACAATCCGTAGGTCATCATACCTACCGTCATGGCAATCCAGGAAATGGGTCTCCGCCGTTGTTAGAGGTTTTTCCCCTTTACTTCTATCTCGTGCTGCCAACCAAATGTTGGATGTATGCTGTTGTACTCTTTTCCTAAGCTTCTGCATAGTCTGGCCCACATATATCCTGTTACAGGGGCACAAAAGGGCATAGACTATATACCTGGAGTGAAAATTAACATAATATTTCAAATCCACCCTACAGTTCTCTCCATAGGAGAAGCTGTCCGAATTCAACATGAATTGACAGATATTGCAGTCCCCACAAGGATATGTACATCTCAATGTACCACCACTTCCCGTGGTTCCTCCCGGGCGTTGAAAGTGACTACGTACTAAAGTGTCTTTTAAGTTAGGAGCCCTCTGTGCTATAATCCTGGGTTCATTGTCAACATGTGAGGCAAGTTTGCCATCTGATCGAAGTAGGAACCAGTGAGTATTCAAAATTCTATACAGAGCCGATCACTGGTTATTGTACCTAGTAATCACACGTATTTTATCGTCCCGTGGTTTAATCCTGGGTACAAATAGATCCTCACACTTGGACTCCTTGGCCCTTTCAAAAGCCCGGGATATGACCTTTTTAGGGTAACCCCTCTCATGCAATCTTAAGGACAGATTTTGTGAGGCTTCCCTAAAATTGCTCAATTCAGTACAATTGCGTCGTAAACGTAGAAACTGGCCCCTGGGTATACCTTTCTTCAGGTGCATCGGGTGGAAACTCGCATAATGGAGTAGGATGTTAGTTGCAGTACTTTTCCGAAACAGGGATGTCACAATGCTGGAATTCCTTCAATCTGATTCGGAGATCCAAGAAATCGACCTCTGATTCTGAAATTTTGTGTGTTAAAAATATATTGAGAGAATTCTCATTGAGGTAGCCGATGAAATGTTCGCACTCCTGTCTTGATCCCTGCCAGAAAAAAACTCTCCTAACACTCTATTGATCTGACCACAGCTTTATTTAATTATTGATTAATTATGATGACTATAAGAATTTTGGAACAGCAATGCAGATTTACATGGGCCTCTGAGGAAGCTAGTCCATGTGCTAGTGATACGCGTGAGGGTTTTTTGCTTTCCTCACTGAAGGGTTTTACATTTCCCATGGGCCACCACTGTGTTTGTGATAAGTATATTATCTAAGATATTGTAGGCATTTTCCTGCTATCCTTCTTTATGATTGTATATTACATAGTGATTTTTTGGATGTAATCTTGCATATGATTTTACCCATCAGTGGGGTTTGCTCCATGTATCGATGTTTTTAATATATATGTTTCAATAAATCGTGTTTTACCCTTGGAGGTGCGGCCTAGTCATGGTATTTCTTTGCTCAGTTTAGTTTTTATTAAAAATGTTGAGATGTTCTGTCACAATGGGTTAACAAGTTTTTTTTTTAACTGTGTGACTGGTACTTTCACTTTCACTTTGTGCCAGTTATCTAATGATCAGCTGTTGCTTTGCCTCTGTTCATAAGATTTACAGATTCTTTAATGACAGGCGTTGTACCAAGGGACTGGCACAAGGTGAATGTGGTGCTCATTTTCAAAAAGGGTGCCAGGAAATTATAGACCTGTAAGCTTAACATCCATAGTGGGAAAAATGTTTGAGAGCCTTCTACATGAATACATACAGGATTATATAACTGTTAATAATATAATAAGTGATAGCCAACATGGTTTTACTAAGAACAGTAGCTGTCAAACTAAACTGATTTGTTTTTATGAGGAGGTAAGTAGAAGCCTGGACAGAGGGAAGGCTGTCGATATTGTGTTTTTGGACTTTGCAAAGGCGTTCGATACTGTCCTGCACAGACGACTAATGAGTAAATTGAGGTCTATTGGTTAACAAAATATAATTAGCAATTGGATTGAAAATTGGCTTCACGATCGTATCCAAAGTGTTGTGGTCAATGATTCCTACTCTGGATGTTCCCCAGTTATAGTAGTGTACCTCAAGGTTCTGTGCTGTGTCCGCTATTATTTAATTTATTCATTAACGACATAGAGCAATGAAGTAATAGTCCTGTTTCTATTTTTGGAAATGACACCAAACTTTGTAATATGGTCCAGTCTATGGAAGATGTTAATAAGTTACAAGCTGACTTGGACAAACTTACTGTTTGGGTCTCCACTTGGCAAATGGGGTTCAATATAGATAAATGTAAAGTTATGCAACTGGGGGCTAATAATCTGCATGCAGCATATGTCCTAAGGCAGTGGTGGCAAACCTTTTAGAGACTGAGTGCCCAAACTGCAACCCAAAACCCACTTATTTATTGCAAAGTGCCAACACGGTAATTTACCCTGAATACTACAGCCCAGTACAGTATGTTTTCTATGTACTTTATCATTTAGCTATAATAGCCTGCCTGTATTTAATGTGCTGCCTGCTACTAGAGCATCTCAGCTCTGTACAAAAAAAAATGCTCCATACTTTTAATAAAGACCAATTGAAAAAAGTATTTTTAGCTCAAAATTTGTATAATGCAATAATAAATAGGGATGAGTGAACCCGTGGATGTTCGGGTCCGCCAGGTTTGGCCAAACTTCGGGTCAAAGTTCGGGACCTGAACTCCAGTCAATGGTGACCCGAAGTTTGGTGCACTAAAATGGCTTTAAAATAGTCATAGTAAGGGCTAGAGGGCTGCAAAAGGAAGCAAAATGGGCATAAGAGCAGGACATTTGCCCTGCAAACAAATGTGGATAGGGTAATGATTTAAAATAACAGAATATTTTTTTTTTGTTTAAATTATAATCTTGAACTAGGAGGCAGAGGTCAAAGTGGAGTAGGAGGTTGAGAAGGCAGTGGATGTGGCGGTGTAGGTGGAAGCGGCGGTGGAGGAGGAGGAAATACCAAGACCAAAGTTTTTTTCCCTTATTTTTTATTTATTTATTTTATAAATTTGAGAAGGCCCCAAAACATTGGAAAATGGAAAAGAGAATGCAAAGAGAAAGTGCGCTGGAGTATAAGAATGGCTGGGTGCGGTCGGTATACTTGTCTATTCAGCACCAGGTATGGACAAGTCCTGTGGGATCCATGCCTGATTCTTTTTAATGAACGTGAGCTTGTCCATGTTGGCTGTGGACAGGCGGTTGCGCTTGTCTGTGATCACCCCCCTGCCGTACATGTTTGGACAGGCCATCAATTTAGAGACGCAGAAGTTGAATGGGGCAGACCCATCAGTCAGTACGTGTAGGCGTGTGCACACGTACTGTTCCACCATGTTGCTGGAATGCTGCCTCCTACTAAGACGTTCCGTATCAGCTGGTGGTGCTGGTTGTTGTGGTGTGCTGACCAAGCTTTTCCACATTTTGGCCATGCTAAACCTGCCTTTTGAGGTGCTGGCTGTGCCCTAGCTGGCGACTTCTCCTCCTCTGCCTTTGCCGTGTGCTTCCACTGAGTCCCCGCTCTCAGGTGGAAATGCCATTAGCAGCGCATCTACCATTGTGCGCTTGTACTCACGCATCTTCCGATCACTCTCCAGTGAAGTAATTAAGGACGGCACGTTGTCCTTGTAGAGGGGATGCAGCAGGGTGGCCACCAATTAATAAGCACTAGTAAGAATGTGGGCAACTCGGCGGTCGTGGGCAACGGCAAGCTGTCCTCTGTGGGAGGTGTATCGTCTGTGTCCTCTATATCCACCCAGCCATGCTCCAGTGATTCCCATGAGCTGCTTTGGGTGCCACCGTGCTGTGAACTTGGTTCCTCCTCATCATTATCCTCCTCCTCCTCCAGAACGGTGTCCTGGCTGGACAGTTGTGTACATGGCCTCTGTTGGTGCAGGAACCCTCCCTCCGAGCCTGCGAATGACTGTTACCCTAATAGAGGAGTGCACCTGGCGTGGCAGAGTTATCCTCTGCACTCACGTGTTGCCCGCCATCTGCCGCCCGCCCTCAAGACAGTCATCAGCCAGTGAGTGCCCCCCAGCCCTGGCCCATACTGAAAGACTGGATTATCTTCCATGACAGAGAAGCTGTGGAGTCTGTGTCTTGAGAGCCGCATGCTGGGAAACAGGCCTCTAAAGCCTGCGGTGGACTGCGGGTAGAAAACTACTGACTAGGTGAAGCTTTTTTGCATTGTGGACTTTGTGTGGTGTGAACAGGCACCAAAACTGAACACCGTTACTTTTGCTTGTTTTTCCCATTGTGTGAATAAAACACTGAACTTTGCTTTATAACCTTGTTTTTGCCTTTGTACTGCGTCCTGCCTACCAGAGCAAATCCCCACATTTGGTGGAGGATGTGGGCAAATGCAGTGAGGCAGGCCTGAAGGCCGAAAGGTTTTTTTTGTTTTCCCCATTACAAGTGCATGTCCTATATCAAGCCGGCAAGGTTGTGACCCGTGTCCCCTGACAAAATGGTGGCGTGAAAGCCCTCATGGAGGATAACTTGCAGCAGCGGGAGGCTAACAAGCAGCAGCAGGAAACTAATCAGCTACTATTGCAACATGTGATGACGTTGCAAGCTGCAGGAGCGTCCCACAACATCCACAATGCCCGGAAAGTTGTCCGGGCGGCGATCCCTAAGATCCCATGCCCCGAGTTGATGAGCTTATTGGAAAGTTGGGCCAAGCCTGATATTTTTCTGTGTTGGACCTCACCAAAGGGTACTGGCAGGTATCCTTGAAGAAGGCTGCCAAAGAAAAACCGGCCAGAGGGGCTGTATCAGTACAAGGTATTACCCTTTGGTCTACATGGCGCTCCCGCCACGTTTCAAAGGCTAATGTATATTGTACTCCGTCCACATCGTCGATACGCTTCGGCGTACCTGGACGATATCGTTGTTCATAGCACCAACTGGGAAAGTCACCTACCTAAAGTACAGGCTTTAGTGGACTCCCTTAGGAAAGCTGGCTTAACCACTAACTCAAAAAAGTGCGCAATAGGGTTAGAAGAGACCAAGTACCTGGGGTATGTAATTGGGCGCGGAATGATCATACCTCAGGTGAACAAAATTGTCACTACTAGGCAAGTAAAGTCGTTCCTGGGTATGGTGGGGTACAATATGAGGTTTTTCCCCAATTTTGCAACAGTCGCTGCACCACTGACAGGCCTTTTGAAGAGACGCAAGTCAGTGTCGGTCCACTGGAATGAGCAGGTGGAAAAGGCTTTCTCCGCTTTGAAGTTGGCCCTGTGTGGGTCCCCGGTTTTGATGATGCCCGAATTCAAAGGGGAGTTTAATGAAAAATTACAATATATTTACCCATCAGGCGTTTCAAAGAATTAGGAAAAGCTTGGCTATGAAAATGAAAAACATTTTTTTTCCAGAAAAAGTTGCTTTACACCCTACATTTTTCACTTTCCCAAGGGGTAACAGGACAAAATGTACCCCACATTTTGTTTACCATTTCCCCCAGAATACGCCAACACCCCATATGTGCTCAAAAAATGATGTATGGGCACATGGCAGGGCTCTAGAGTAGAGTTGAGCGGACACCTGGATGTTCGGGTTTGACGAGTTCGACTGAACTTCACAAAAAAGTTTGAGTTTGGGACCCGAACTTGACCCCGAACCCCATTGAAGTCAATGGGGACCTGAACTTTTGAGCACTAAAATGGCTCTAAAAATGTCATGGAAAGGGCTAGAGGGCTGCATTTGGTTAAGAGCATGGCAAATGCTCTGCAAACAAATGTGGATAGGGAAATGACTTCAAATAACATAAAATACGTATAAATCTAAAATAATAATCTTGATCTAGAAGGATGAGGTCCATATGGAGTAGGAGGTTGAGGAGACAGTGGATTTGGCGGTGTAGGTGGAAGCGGCGGTGGAGGAGGAGGAGATAGCCTACACTGGTTTTTGGTTTAAATTAATTTTTATTTTTTAAATTAGGGTACATCCCAAAACATTGGGAAATATAACCAGTGATAACTCCCTCCAGCCGTACTAAACAAACGTTAAGACAATACACTGGCTGCAGGATAGGCCAGCACCTCTAAAGCATAAAGGGCAAGCTCAGGCCATGTGCCCAATTTGGAGACCCAGAAGTTGAAGGGGGCAGACCCCTCAGTCAGTACGTGTAGGTGTGTGCACAGTTAGTGCTCCACCATGTCGCACGTCCCTGTGATGTTCATGATTAAATTGGATATCTTCTCTATCAACTTTTGATGTTCTTTTCTGCGCCTACCATGTTAATCGCGGTTAGCGGCGAATCAGGTTTCCAAGCCGGAGAGTGAGCGTGAGAAAGGGATACCACATCAAAGGCAGGTTAATTGTTTGAAATTAAATATGATCAAGCGTAAAAGTGGGACAAATTATTGAAGCGCAAATGTGGGACAAAAGTTAAAGTTTAAGCATTGAATGAAAGGAGGGGGCGTGCGTCAACTAAAGAAGAATTTTTGAAATTTAATTCCCTGTCACCTATGCTGTGCAGCGCTATGTATATGGCAAAATTGGTAAAATTCCCACCTGACAATGTTACAGATGATTTTTATTTTATTTATGTCCCTGTCACCTATGCGGAGCAGGGTTTATATCACAGACAAAAATTGGTGAATTTCACCCGAGACTGTAACAAACAAATTAGTGTAATTTGTTTACCTGTCTACTAGGGATAGCAGGGGTATATTACAGCCAAAAATTGGTGAATTTTACCCGAACATGTAACAGACAAATTAGTTAAATTTTTTAAACTGTCTAATAGGTATAGCAGGGGTATATCACAGCCAAAAATTGGTGAATTTCACCCGAATATGTGACGGACAAATTAGTGATTTTTTTTTACCTGTCTACTAGGTATAGCAGGTGCCATACACTCAAAGATAAGTCGTTTTAGGGAGACAAAAACCTGGCTAGATGGATGGAGACCCAAGGGCAATCGCCGGTGTGGTGACTGCATATGTTGAAAATTTTATCTCCAATGGGAAACCCTAAATAATGGAGGTGTCCAAAATAGGGTAAAAACACTCATTACTTGCAAAACCAAGTTTGTTGTTTATTTATTAATTTACACATGCGGCAGATTCTACATCGGCAAAACCATTCGCAATCTAAATGAGAGGATCAGGGAACACTTCTTATCCATAAGTTCGGGCAAAAGCTGCCCAAGTGTAATAGAACATGTAAATTCCACACATAATGGAGACGTCAATGTATTAAACTTCGCAGGTATAGAAGTAATACAGAACCTACCTCAGGGAGGAGACAGGCCCCGCAAATTATTAAGGAGAGAAAACAAATAGATTTTGGGTACGGGTGCTATGGGCCCGCTAGGTCTAAATGACAAAATAGATTGGCAAGTGTTTCTTTAATGTATCAGTAAGAGATTGGTTGGTTGGTTTTTAATTGTGTCTCAATACACTATGTAACACCAGCTCAAGGGCAACGTCAGACGAGTGCGCCAAGTCAGTGACACAGCGGATGACGTCACAATGGTGAGATGCCGAAGTCGATGTTTAAATAACTGCCGTGGATGCGCAGTTACACTAAGGGCCAGATGAAGCACTGACGCGCAAAATGGCCGTCGCCGATTTTCAACCACTGCATGCCTGTATGTCCGTCCCATGCCACATTCATGTACTCAGCTTTTTGAATCAAGTTTGTTATATACTCAACTATATACATGTAACCAGCTTTCTGATGTATTCAGCCTTGGATGTATTCAGCTTCTGATGTATTCAACTACAACTGCTCATGTATTCAGCTTTTGATGTACCCAGCGATCCATCATAGGATTAAAAAAGCCTGTTGCACTGATCGGTGAGTGCCGCCTATAGCAGTGGTAAATCACAGGCAAAAATTAGTGAATTTCACCTGAAAATGTAACAGACAAATTAGTGATTTATTTTTACCTGTCTACTAGGTAGAGCTGGGGTATATCACACCCAAAAATTTGTTAATTTCACCCGAATATGAAACAGACAAATTAATGTTTTTTTTTTTTTGCCTGTCTACTAGGTATAGCAGTGGTATATCACACCCAAAAATTGGTGAATTTCACCTGAAAATGTAACAGACAAATTTGTGAAATGTTAACTGTCTAATAGGTAGAACAGGGGTATATCACAACCAGAAATTGGTGAATTTCACCCGAATATGCAACAGACAAATTAGTGATTTTTTTTTACCTGTCTACTAGGTATAGCAGTGGTATATCACACCCAAAAATTTGTGAATTTCACCCGAAAATGTAACAGACAAATTAGTGAAATGTTTTTACCTGTCTACCAGGTATAGCAGGGGTACATCACACCCAAACATTTATGAATTTCACCAGACTATATAACAGACAAAATAGTGAAATGTTTTTACCTGTCTACTAGGTAGAGCAGGGGTATATCACACCCAAAATTTGGTGTATTTATCTCGAAAATGTAACACACAAATTAGTGAAATCTTTTTACCTGTCTACTAGGTATAGCACTGGTATATCACCGCCAAAAATTGGTGAATTTCACCCGAAAATGCAACAGACAAATTAGTGAAATGACATACAAAAAGAAAAAATGTATGTGGCGAAACCAACCTCGCCACTGGGGAGTTACAGGGGGCAGAGACAGTCGGTCCTGTCCCCCAGCGGCAGAGTGTCCTACAGGGAATAGAGAGCCCAGTCTCCTTTCCCCAGCAGCAGGACACTGTATTGGGAGCAGAGGCGGTCGGTCGCCCTCCCCAGCGGCTGGAAGAATGTATGGGAGAGGAGCTCGTTACCCCCTCTCCCCAGCGGCAGCTTAACGCACCAGGGGGAGACAGTAAGCCCCACAACTGTGCAGATGGGACCGTGGTCTCTGCACTTACAGCACAGGGGGTAGGGACAGTTGTTCCTGTCCCCCAGCAACAGGGCAGTTTAGCCAAAGGGGAGACAGTCGGTTTCCCCCTCCAACAACCAGACTCCAACCAGGCTTCTTCCATGGTAGCGCTGGTACCAGGGCAGAGTCCCGCTGATCCCTGCCCACAAAGCAACCTCCACTCCAGGCCAGGGAGCAACTCAAAGACCGGGAGTACCAGCTACCAATATAATCTTGGTGGATTCACTGGACAGAGACAGGCTACTAAATTCAACAGGTCCAGTATTTGGTTGTGGGTGGGCTGCCAGACTAACTCAGGTACCGACCGGCGTGAGGTCAGGTATCTGGTTAGTCTTCCCTGGGGGGGGGGGGGGGAGATGTGTGGCGAAACCAACCTCGCCACTGGGTTTTGGAGGGGGCTGTTTAAAGGCCTCTTGCCTCAGGATTATGGCCCATGCTAACTTTTGAACCCCTGAACCTATTCCAGTGAATTTTGGATAGGTTTGTCCCCCAAGTTATACTGTTAAAATTGATGTAAGTTATATTTATGGACAATGTAACCTCACAAAGTTGTAACAACTTATAATAAGTGTAACTTGTCAGCTTGGGAGGAATATGCTGGGTGTCGTTCTATTGTCCCATTGTCCCATTGTGTGTTTAAATGGTGATGTCTGTCCTGTTGTCTCCACATGTGTATTGGTGATCTCCCCTTTGTCCTGAGAGATAATTGGATTGTCTTTGGTCGTCTCCCAGGTAGAGAGGAGGAAACCATGATGCATTGTGGGGATATGTTGTATCTGTCCTGTGTCGCAGTCTCCCTTCTGGTCCTCTGGGGGGCAGGAACGATTGGTTGCTGTATTTACATTGTGTTTGTTGTGAATTACTGATTGGTTGGATTTCAAAACCCTGTGGGCAGTACTATGTTTGGTTTTTATCAATAAAAGAGGCTGTACTTGAAGTACAGTCAGAGCACTGCTTGACCCTCAACACGGAGCCTTGTCTCGTTATTGGGGGGATTCCCTGTATGCTGTTGGAGACTGATTGCCAGGAGTGTAAGCTGACTGATACGCTTTTCCTGTTCGTCTGCTGGCAGCTATCCGCGAGGTTCCAGTTTGGAGTGCTATTTTGTATCCAGTTCGGGAGGTTAGTGTTCTGCAGTAGCTGTGCCTGCATCTCGGAAAGGGGCATATCGCCTAAACGGATCTTAACCCCTTGTCTGCTGAAACGGTCCGTTACAATATATAATCTTGATTTATGAGGTGGAGGTCAATTTGGAGTAGGAGTTTAAGGAGGCGGTGGACATAGCAGTGTAGGTGGAAGCGGCGGTGGAGGAGGACGAGGTAGCCAACACAGTTTTTTTTATTAGGGTACACTCCAAAAGAGTGGGAAATATCCAAAATACTAAAATAAGCAATTACGCTGTAGTATAACAATGGCTGGGTAAGGCTGGTATGCAAGTCTATTCGGCTTCGCTTGTCTGTGATAATGCCCCCTGCCGTGCTAAACACAGGTTCAGACAATACACTGGCTGCAGGGCAGGCCAGCACCAAAAAGGTGTAAAAAGCAAGCTCAGGCCATGTGCCCAATTTGGAGACACAGAAGTTAAAGGGGGCAGACCCTTCATTCAGTACGCCCCACCATGTTGCTGAAATGCTGCCTCCTGCTAAGACGTTCCATATCAGCTGGTGGTGCTGGTTGTTGTGGCATGCTGACAAAGCTTTTCCACATTTCAGCCATGCTAACCCTACCTTCTGAGGTGCTGGGCTGGTGGTGCCCCAGATGCGTTGGCGACCTCTTTCTCCTCCTCTGCCTTCACCTTGTGCTTCCACTGGGCCCCCACTATCAGGTGGGAATGCCACCAGCAGTGTGTCTACAAGCATGAGCTTGTACTCACGCATCTTACAATCACTCTCCAGTGACGGAATTAAGGACGGTACGTTGTCCTTATAACTGGGATCCAGCAGCATGCCACTCAGTAATCAGCACAAGTTAGAATGTGGGAAACTCGGCGGTCGTTGCGGAGACACGGCAGCATGTAATCGCTCATGTGTGCCAGGCTGCCCAGAGGCAACAAAAAGCTGTCCTCTGTGGGAGGTGTATCGTCGTGGCCTCTGTATCCTCCCCAGCCACGCAACAGTGATGGCCATGAGCTGATTTGGGTGCCACCCTGCTGTGAACACGGTTCCTCCTCCTCCATCTCCTCCTCCTCATCCTCCACCTCATCATCCTACAGAAATGTGCCCTGGCTAGACAATTGTGTACCTGGCATTTGTGGGTGCAGGAACACACCCTCGGAGCCACTTGTAAATGACTGGCCAGAAAACCCTATGAAATGATCCCTCTTACTCCTCCTCCTCCTGTGCCACATCTGGAGATCAGGAATTTTCAAATTCTCGAATGCATGGCGAATATTCGCCAAATATTCGTGAATATTGCCCGGCCGCTCATCAGTATCGGTGGTGAAGGTGTTATGCTGACTGGATGAGGAGCCGGTAGAGGATGAGGAAAGGGAGTAGCAGGAGGCAAACTGAAGCGTCCTGCAATCCTTGGTGGTGGAAGGACATGCGCCAAACTGCTATCCACCTCAGGCCCAGCTGCCACTGCATTTAACCAGTGTGCTGTTAGGGAGATATAAAGTCCCTGCTTACTGGTCCACGTATCCGTAGTTAGGTGGACCTTGCCACAGATAACATTGCGCAGTGCACAGCTGATTTTGCCCCCACTTGGTTGTGCAGGGAATGGATGGCATGCCTGGAAAAGTAATGGCGGCTGGCCACGACGTACTGTGGGACAGCCACCGCCATAAGTCATTTAATACTATTCGTCTCCACCAGACGGAATGACAGCATTTTAAAGGTCAGTAATTTTGAAATGCTGGCATTCAGGGTCAGGTATCGCTGGTGGGTAGGGGGGTACTTCCTCTTCCGCTCCAGTGTTTGGGAGATGGAGAGCTGAACTGCTTCCGTGGGACATTATGGAGATGCTTGGTGACCCAGGTGTTGGTGTTGCTGGCAGATCTTCTGTTTGGGGTGTGGCAGGTGACACTGTCACTCCAGAGGTGGATGAAGAGGCTGAGACTGCAGCAGAAGAGGAAGCAGGAGGAGCCAGAGACCTTTCTTGGTTTTTGAGGTGTCTACTCCACTGCAGCTCGTGCTTTGTACTTAGATGCCTGGTCAAGCAGGTTGTGTTTAGGTTTAGAACGTTTATGCCTCACTTCAGGCTCTGATTGCACAGCTTGCAAACCACTTGTGTCTTGTCATCATTACATTGTCTCAAGAACTTCTACATCAGGGAAATCCTTGGACCTGGCTTTGGTGTGCTTGGTCCCTTGCTGCGGTGGGCAGTAGCAGGCATACTGTCTAGGGGACGGCCGCTTCGCTTTTGCACCCTGCTCTGTCTTCTGCTGTGCAGGTGGCTCTGTGCGACCACCGCTTTCGTGATTCGAACCACATAGGTCACTTGCATGACCTTAATTCCATGTGGGGTCGAGGACCTCATCGTTATCCACATAATCTTCCACCCAGTCTTCACCCCTGCCTTCCTTGTCAGTCTGCACTCTTTCGAAAGCCCCAGCAGTTGGCACCTGTGTTTTTTCATCATACAAGATGTGCTGCGATGGTCCTCCCATGTACTCATCTTGAAAAATAAGTGGTTGGGCATCAGTGCACTCAATCTCCTCCACTTCTGGGGCAGGGCTAGGTGGATGGCCCTGGGAACCCTGCTAACAGAGTCATCAAAAAGCAGAAGAGACTGCTGCATGACTTGGGGCTCAGACTGCTTGGCTGATTTGCAAGGGGGTGAGGTGAAAAACTGATGGACATTAGCTGCAGGTGCTCTGATCTTTCAGCAGGAGACTGGGTGGGAGACAATGTGAAGGAACTGGAGGCACTGTCAGCAACCCAATCTACTATCGCCTGTACTTGTTCTGGCCTCACCATTCGTAGAGCCGCATTGGGCTCGACCAAATACCGCTGCAGGTTCTGTCGACTACTCGCACCTGAGGAAGGGGTTTCACTTGTGCGTGTAGCTGGCACAGATCAACCACGTCCTCTCCCTGCAACAGGAGCTCCACCAGAATCACCACGACCTGGCCCACGTCCCTTATTTGACGCTCTCCTCATATTTCGCACATTTAGGATTGTGCCTTAAATGGGTGTTTAATAAATAGCAGAATAGACCGACAGTATGTAAAGGTTGTATCTCACATGTACAGATCCAGACTAGGCCGCAATTAAAGTTTTTTGCCCAAAATGGTTGTTTTTCAGATAACTGAATAGAACCCCAGTATCTAAAATGTGTATCTCACACGTACAGATCTAGACTAGGCCGCAATTTAAGTTTTTTGCCCAAAGTGGCTATTTTTTAAATAACAGAATAGAACCACAGTATGTAAAGGGGCTATCTCACATGTACAGATCCAGACTAGGCCGCAATTACATTTTTTTGCCAAAAATGGGTGTTTGTTTAATAACAGAATATGACAGCAGTATATAACCCTTGAATTTGACACATGCTGATGCAGCAAGGGCTGTAAAATTATGTTTTTTGCCCAAAAAGGGTGTTTTATTAATAGAAGAATAACCACAGTATCAAAAATGTGTATCTCACACGTACAGATCCAGACTAGGCCGCAATGAAAGTTTTTTGCCAAAAATGGCTGTTTTTAAATTTAACAAAATAGAACCACAATATGTGAAGGGTGTATCTCACACGTACAGATCCAGACTAGGCCGCAATTAAAGTTTTTTTGCCCAAAATGGGTGTTTGTTTAATAACAGAATAAGACAGCAGTATATAACCCTTGAATTTCACATGTGCTGATGCAGCAAGGGCTGTAAAATTTTGTATTTTTATATGTTTTATTAATAGAAGATAATAACCACAGTGTCACAACCAGACAGCTGAGAAGCTCTGACAGAGGCCTTTCAGAACCTCCTTCTTGAGTTTTTGTGTTGTGGTATTCAGCTCCTCCTCTCGTCAGCCTCTCTCAGCTGTCATGTGTTGGACTAATTGCTTCCCTTTAAATTCTTCCCCAGAAGGCTTTTCTGGGCGGCTTATACTACTTCCTGGAGTGTGTGTGCACGCTGACTCTGTCCTCCTGTTTGCTTCAAAGCTAAGTGTTGTACCTTTATCTGTTATTATCTGTTTGCTGGATCCCAGGTGACCCTGACTCCCTCCGTATCTTGTGTAGGGAGCCGGTGGTCGTGTCCCCTCACTATTGTAGGGTGCTCAGGGCTTTATAGTCAAGGTTCGTGGATATGCAAACCTCCACCATTCGGATCTTTGCATAGGCTGAGCAGCCAGGGAAAGTGCCAGGTCTTCTGCAGGGGTCTCCCTTGGTTCCTTAGTTTTTGGATCCAGCGAGTCGTTTATACATGTTGCTTTGCCTTGTTTCCTGTACACCGTCCGTGACATTATAAGCCGCCATAACCGTCTCAAGCATGGATCCGGTTTCACTTTTGGCTGAACGCTTCCAGGATCTTTCATTGGAGGTAGCTGATCTCCGTAAGACTTTTTCTCAGCTTCAAGTGACCGGTTCAGCTTGCGTTCATGGAGTTTGTTCTGAGCCTAAGATCTCGCTCCCGGATACGTTCTCCGGGGGTAGTGAGAATTTTGTGCGTTTTAGAGAGGCTTGCAAACTCCATTTTCGCCTTCTTACCCACTCCTCTGGTGATGAGGAACGGAGGGTGGGGATCATTATATCGCTGCTCAGAGGTAACGCTCAGTCCTGGGTCTTTTCGCTGCCGGAGGGGGCACGGCCTCTCCGTTCAGTGGATGAATTCTTTTTAGCCCTGGGTCAGATATATGATGATCCGGATCGTATTGCTCTGGCTGAGTCTAAACTACGTCTATTATGCCAGGGTAAACAATCCGCAGAAATATACTGCTCAGAATTTCGGAGATGGGCAGTTGATACTGGTTGGAATGATGCTGCGCTCCGAAGTCAATTTTGCCATGGTCTTTCAGAGGGATTGAAAGATGCATTTGCCTTTCATGAGAGGCCTATTTCTTTGGACTCTGCTATGTCTCAGGCCGTTCGTATTGACAGGCGTCTTAGAGAGAGAGGAGAGATGTCTCCTTCCTGTCATACGCAGTCCCAGGACAGTGCAGCGGTCCCGCTCTGTGCGCAGGGGTCTCAGTCGCCGTCAGCCCCTTCTGAGCAGGAGCCCATGCAGCTGGGGTTGATTGCTTCTGACAATAGAAGATTCAGCTCGCATGGGAGGGTTTGTTTTTGTTGTGGAGGTATAAATCATTTGGCAAATATTTGTCCCTCTAGGAGATTCAGGCAGTTTTCTGGGAGTAATAAAGAAACAAACAGGAAAAAATCTTTTAAAAATGTTCCGTCTGTTACTATTGGCAGGGTTGAGGCGGAAATTGAAGGTTTTCCATTTGCTTGTAGTTCCCGTTTTGTCCTGCCGGCTAGGGTGGCGCTAGAGAGCAAGAACATTTTTTGTGAGATTTTTGTGGATAGTGGAGCAGCGGTTAATCTCATTGATAATCAATTTGCGATAACTCATGGTTTCCAGGTGCGCACTTTGGGAAAGGATATTCCTGTTTTTGCTATCGATTCCGCTCCACTTTCTCAAAAATCATTAAAGGGCATAGTTCACAATATCGGTTTAATTGTGAGTGATGCTCATGTTGAGGATGTGTCATGTTTCGTCCTTAGCGGTTTACCCACCCCTCTGGTGTTGGGGCTGCCCTGGCTCACTAAGCATAACCCCACCATTGATTGGCAAGCGAGGCAAATAAATGGTTGGAGTGACTTTTGCAGAGAGAATTGCCTCACGACATCTGTTTCTGAGGTTGCTACTAAGACTGTACCATCTTTTCTCTCTGAATTTTCGGATGTCTTCTCTGAGAGTGGAGTTCAGGATTTGCCTCCGCACAGGGAGTACGATTGCCCTATTAATCTCATCCCAGACGCCAAGCTGCCTAAATCTCGTTTATACAATCTTTCCCAACCTGAGAGGATCGCTATGCGTGCTTATATCTCTGAGAGTCTGAGAAAAGGACACATACGACCCTCGAAGTCACCTGTTGCCGCTGTTTTTTTCTTTGTTAAGAAAAAAGATGGTTCTTTAAGACCTTGTCTGGATTTCAGGGAGCTGAACAATATCACAATTCGTGACCCTTATCCGCTTCCTCTGATCCCGGACCTATTTAACCAGGTTGTTGGGGCTAAAGTCTTTTCCAAATTAGATTTAAGAGGGGCATACAACCTGGTCAGGGTCAGAGAAGGAGACGAATGGAAGACGGCCTTCAATACCCCTGAGGGCCATTTTGAAAATTTGGTTATGCCTTTTGGTTTGATGAATGCCCCAGCCGTTTTTCAGCATTTCGTGAACAGCATTTTTTATCATTTGATGGGAAAATTTGTATTGGTGTATTTGGATGACATTTTGATTTTTTCTCCCGATTTCAAAACTCATAAGGAACATTTACGTCAGGTCTTGCTCATCCTGCGGGAGAATAAATTATATGCGAAACTGGAAAAATGTGTGTTTGCGGTTCCAGAAATTCAATTTCTGGGGTCTCTTCTCTCCGCTTCTGGTTTTCGCATGGACCCCGAGAAGGTCCGCGCTGTGCTTGAGTGGGAGCTTCCTGAGAATCAAAAGGCACTGATGCGTTTTTTGGGCTTTGCCAATTATTACAGGAAGTTCATTTTGAATTATTCTTCTATTGTTAAACCACTCACTGATATGACCAGAAAGGGGGTAGATTTTTCTTCTTGGTCAGTAGAGGCGCGTAAGGCTTTTTCTGATATCAAGGAGAGTTTTGCTTCCGCTCCCATCTTGGTGCAACCTGATGTTTCGTTACCCTTCATAGTTGAGGTTGATGCTTCTGAGGTGGGTGTGGGGGCGGTCTTGTCTCAGGGTTCCTCTCCTGCCAAATGGCGACCGTGTGCCTTTTTCTCAAGAAAACTCTCCTCCGCAGAGAGAAATTACGATGTGGGAGATAGGGAATTGTTGGCCATCAAGTTGGCTTTTGAGGAATGGCGCCATTGGCTAGAGCGAGCCAGACACCCTATTACCGTATTTACTGACCATAAAAATCTGGCCTACTTGGAGTCAGCCAAGCATCTGAACCCGAGACAGGCCAGATGGTCGTTGTTCTTTTCTAGGTTTAATTTTGTTGTCACGTTCCGCCCTGGAGTTAAGAATGTGAAGGCAGATGCCCTGTCACGTTGTTTTCCGGGAGGCGGGAATTTTGAAGACCCGGGTCCCATTTTGGCTGAAGGTGTGGTGGTCTCTGCTCTTTTTCCTGAATTGGAGGCAGAGGTGCAGGCAGCCCAGTCAGAGGCTCCTGATCTTTGTCCTCCTGGGAGGTTGTTTGTGCCTCTCGCTTTAAGACACAAGATTTTTAAAGAACACCACGATACGGTCCTTGCTGGGCACCCGGGGGTAAGAGCCACACTGGATCTCATCGCTCTGAGATTCTGGTGGCCTGCGCTTCGTAAGTCGGTTGAGGGTTTTGTGGCAGCCTGCGAGACTTGCGCTCGTGTAAAAGTCCCTCATTCACGGCCATCAGGTCCTCTCCTTCCCTTACCCATTCCTTCCCGTCCTTGGACACATCTGTCCATGGACTTCATAACGGACCTGCCTCGTTCCTCGGGGAAGACTGTGATTCTGGTGGTGGTGGACCGTTTTAGCAAAATGGTGCATTTCATCCCTTTTCCTGGTTTGCCCAATGCTAAGACGCTGGCGCAGGCATTTGTTGATCACATTGTCAAATTGCACGGTATTCCTTCAGACATAGTCTCTGATAGGGGCATGCAGTTTGTTTCCAGATTCTGGAAGGCTTTCTGTTCTCGCTTGGGGGTTCGGTTGTCATTCTCTTCTGCTTTCCACCCGCAGTCGAATGGCCAGACAGAGCGCGTCAATCAGAATCTGGAGACATATCTGCGTTGTTTTGTGGCGGAGAATCAAGAGGATTGGTGTTCTTTTTTGTCCCTTGCTGAGTTTGCTTTAAATAACCGTCGTCAGGAGTCCTCTGATAAGTCACCATTTTTTGGTGCATATGGGTTTCATCCACAGTTTGGGACTTTCTCGATAGAGGGGTCTTCTGGTTTACCTGATGAGGACAGATTCTCCTCGTCTTTGTCATCTATTTGGCAAAAGATTCAAGATAATCTAAAGAGCATGAGTGAGAGATATAAGCGTGTGGCTGATAAGAGACGTGTGCTTGGTCCGGACCTGAATGTTGGTGATCTGGTGTGGTTGTCTACCAAGAATATCAAATTGAAGGTTCCATCCTGGAAGTTGGGTCCTAGGTTTATTGGGCCTTACAAAATTCTGTCTGTCATCAATCCTGTTGCATACCGTCTTGATCTTCCTCAGACTTGGAAGATCCATAATGTTTTTCATAAGTCCTTATTGAAACCTTATGTTCAACCCATTGTACCCTCGCCTTTGCCTCCTCCTCCGATTATGGTTGATGGGAATCTTGAATTTCAGGTCTCTAGGATTGTGGATTCTCGTCTTGTCCGCGGTTCTCTTCAGTACCTTGTTCAGTGGGAGGGGTATGGTCCTGAGGAGAGGATGTGGGTCCCAGTGACGGACATTAAGGCCTCTCGTCTCATCAGGGCTTTCCATAGGTCCCATCCTGTGAAGGTGGGTTCTGAGTGTCCGGAGTCCACTCGTAGAGGGAGGGGTACTGTCACAACCAGACAGCTGAGAAGCTCTGACAGAGGCCTTTCAGAACCTCCTCCTTGAGTTTCTGTGTTGTGGTATTCAGCTCCTCCTCTCGTCAGCCTCTCTCAGCTGTCATGTGTTGAACTAATTGCTTCCCTTTAAATTCTTCCCCAGAAGGCTTTTCTGGGCGGCTTATACTACTTCCTGGAGTGTGTGTGCACGCTGACTCTGTCCTCCTGTTTGCTTCAAAGCTAAGTGTTGTACCTTTATCTGTTATTATCTGTTTGCTGGATCCCAGGTGACCCTGACTCCCTCCGTATCTTGTGTAGGGAGCCGGTGGTCGTGTCCCCTCACTATTGTAGGGTGCTCAGGGCTTTATAGTCAAGGTTCGTGGATATGCAAACCTCCACCATTCGGATCTTTGCATAGGCTGAGCAGCCAGGGAAAGTGCCAGGTCTTTTGCAGGGGTCTCCCTTGGTTCCTTAGTTTTTGGATCCAGCGAGTCGTTTATACATGTTGCTTTGCCTTGTTTCCTGCACACCGTCCGTGACACACAGTATCTAAAGTGTGTATCTTACACGTACTGATCCAGACTAGGGTTGAGCAATATCAAAAATATTCAGACGATAATGATATTAAGAAATGTATCGCAATAACGATATATATCGCAATAAATACCAGTTTAAAAGAAAGAAAAACACAAGGAGACATTATACTGTATGGGGGCAGCCACAAGGAGACATTATACTGTATGGGGTCAACCACAAGAAGACATTATACTGTATGGGGGGCCACAAGGAGACGTTATACTGTATGGGGGAAGCCACAAGGAGACGTTATACTGTATGGGGGCAGCCACAAGGAGACGTTATACTGTATGGGGGGGCACAAGGAGATATTGCACTGTATGGGGGCAACAAGGAGACATTATACTGTATGAGGGGCTACAAGGAGACGTTACACTGTATGGGGGCCACAAGGAGATGTTACACTGTATGGGGGCCACAAGGAGACGTTATACTGTATGGGGGCCTCAAGGAGACGTTATACTGTAGGGGGGGATTCAAGGAGACATTATACTGTAATGGGGCCACAAGGAGACATTATACTGTATGAGGGCCACAAGGAGATATTATACTGTATGGGGGGCCACAAGGAGACATTACACTATATGGGGGGCCACAAGGAGACGTTATACTGTAAGGGGGCCACAAGGAGACATTATACTGTATGGGGGGGACAAGGAGACGTTACACTGTATGGGGGCCACAAGGAGATGTTACACTGTAGGGGGCGGGGGCCACAAGGAGATGTTATAATAAAGTCTTGTGGCCACAAGCCACCATACATACAATAATACTTTACGATATACTTTTCCCGCGGCTGCCTCGCTTGTATGCTCTGATTCTGACATGAGATGTCGGTGGGCGGAGATTTGAATATGGGAGCAAGGAGGAGGGAGAGTCGGGGGCGGCCCGCTGCGGGAAGTAGTAAGTTTCTAATTTTGTCATCAGAGCACACGAGCGAGGCAGCCGCAGGTAAAGTTGCTCCAGAGACACCCTACTCACACAGAGTTCTCCACATAGAACCGGCACTGGTGGTGACGGTGATGTCAGATGGTGGGTGGAGTCTGGAGACTTGAATAAGGGAGGCGGAGCAAGAAGGAGCCAGGAGCGAGTGGAAGTAATGTGTTGTACTTCTCAGCGCTATGCAAAGTGCAGGGGCAGGTGGAGACAGATTTAGAAGTGGTCAGCGCACATGACCGCTTCGATAAGGTCACAAAATACCGCGGTAATTAGGAAACAGCGATATCACCATATCGCCGTTTTTTAATAACGCGGTATATAGTGAACAGCGGTATATCGCCCAACCCTAATCCAGACTAGGCCACAATTTACGTTTTTGCCAAAAATAGCTGTTTTTCAAATAACTAAATAGAACCACAGTATGTAAAGGATGTATCTCACATGTACAGATCCAGACTAGGCGGCAATTAAAGTTTTTTGCCCGAAATGGTTGTTTTTCAAATAAATGAATAGAGCCACAGTATCTAAAGTGTGTATCTCACACGTACAGATCCAGACTAGGCCGCAATTAAAGTTTTTTGCCCAAAATAGAATGTGTCGGCAGATAAGAACCATTTGGCCCATCTAGTCTGCCCAATACACTGAATACTATGAATAGCCCTTGGCCCTATCTTATATGAAGGATGGCCTTATGCCTACCCCATGCATGCTTAAACTCCTTCACTGTATTTGCAGCTACCACTTCTGCAGGAAGGCTATTCCATACATCCACTACTCTCTCAGTAAAGTAATAATTCCTGATATTACTTTTAAACCTTTGCCCCTCTAATTTAAAACTATGTCCTCTTGTAGCAGCTTTTCTTCTTTTAAATATTCTCTCCTCTTTTACCTTATTGATTCCCTTTATGTATTTAAAAGTTTCTATCATATCCCCTCTGTCTCGTCTTTCTTCCAAGCTATACATGTTAAGGTCCTTTAATCTTTCCTGGTAAGTTTTATCCAGCAATCCATGTACTAGTTTAGTAGCTCTTCTCAGAGCTCTCTCCAAAGTATCAATATCCTTCTGGAGATATGGTCTCCAGTACTGCGCACAATACTCCAAATGAGGTCTCACTAGTGCTCTTTAGAGCGGCATGAGCACCTCCCTCTTTCTACTGGTAATGCCTCTCCCTATACACCCAAGCATTCTGCTAGCATTTCCTGCTGCTCTATGATATTTTCTGCCTACCGTATCACTGATTTTATATTCTGCTCTTGGGTTTTTACGCCCCAGGTGCATTATCTTGCACTTATCAACATAAAATTTTAGTTGCCAGATTTTTGACCATCCCTCTAGTTTTCCTAAATCCTTTTCCATTTGGTGTATCCCTCAAGGAACATCAACCCTGTTACAAATCTTTGTGTCATCAGCAAAAAGACACACCTTACCATCGAGGCCTTCTGCAATTTTGCTGATATAAATATTAGACAATATGGGTCCCAGAACAGATCCCTGAGGTACCCCGCTGGTAACAAGACCATGGTCTGAATATACTCCATTGACTACAACCCTCTGTTGTCTGTCCCTCAGCCACTGCTTAATCCATTCAACAATATGGGAGTCCAAGCACAAAGACTGTAATTTATTGATAAGCCTTCTATGTGGGACAGTATCAAAAGCCTTACTGAAGTCTAGATAAGCAATGTCTACTGCACCTCCTCCATCTATTATTTTAGTCACCCAATCAAAAAAATCAATAAGATTAGTTTGACATGATCTCCCTACTATTGGTTGTTTTTCAAATAACTGAATAGAAACACAGTATCTAAAGGGTGTATCTCACACGTACAGATCCAGACTTGGCTGCAATTAAAGCTTTTTGCCCAAAATGTCAGTTTTTTTATTTAACAGATCAGAACCACAGTATGTAAAAGGTGTATCTCACACGTACAGATCCAGACTAGGCCGCAATTTACGTTTTTTGCCCAAAATGGCTGTTTTTCTAATAACTAAATAGAACTACAGTATGTAAAGGGGGTATCTCACACGTACAGATCCAGACTAGGCCGCAAATTAATTTTTTTTGCCAAAAATGGGTGTTTGTTTAATAACAGAATATGACAGCAGTATATAACCCTTGAATTTCACACTTGCTGATGCAGCAAGGGCTGTAAAATTTTGTATTTTGCCCAAAAAGGGTGTTTTATTAATAGAAGAATATAACCACAGTATCTAAAGTGTGTATCTAACACTTACAGATACAGACTAGGCCACAATATCATTTTTTTTAACCCAAAATGGTTGTTTTTCAAATTACTGAATAGAACCACAGTATCTAAGTGTGTATCTCACAATGACATATGCAGCAAAGTCTGCAAAATTATTATTAGTATTAGTATTATTTTTTTTACTAACAGAATATGAAAGCTGTATATAACGATGAACTTCACACGTGAAGATGCTGCAAGGGCTGTCAAATAGTGTATTTTGCCCAAAAAGGGTGTTTTTAAAAACCCAGAAAATTATAGCTGTAATTCTAGCTTAAATTGCACACTGACTAATCCTGCAAAGGCACCAGATGTTGGATATTGCCAAAAAATGTTGTTGTTTTTTAAGCCAGAAAATTAGTGAAGTTGTCTTTAACAATCACAGATGCAGCAAGGGTTGCAATATTAAGTATTTTGCAAAAATGTGTGTTTTTTTCAAAGCCAGATTATTGCAGTATTTCAAGCTTGGATTTGAATGTCACAAAAGCTCAGATGCAGTGCTGGTGCACTGAGCTTGCATAAAATGGCTGCCGCCGCCCACCTAACTAACAGACGGATAAAAGTTATTTTTATCTGGCACTGGGCTCAGGGAATGGTAAAAAGATTGTGCACTGCACCCACACAACTATATCTATGTAGATTGCTGAGTTCAATTTGAGTTCTGATAACAGATTCTGTCCTATTCTCTCCCTCACAGCAGCAGCAGCATCATCCTCTCCCTACACTAAGCACAGCAGAGTGACGTGCAGCGCTACGTAACTCCAGCTTATATAGAGGCTGGGTTGCATGCTGCACAGGCCAATCACAGCCATGCCTTTAGTAGGCATGGCTGTGATGGCTTCTACGGCCAGAAGGTTAAACGTTTGTTGATTGGCTGCTCTGCAGCCTTTCAAAAAGCGCTAAGAAATCGGCAAACACCGAACCCGAACCCGAACTTTTACTGAAATGTTTGGGTTCGCTCAACCCTAATTGCAAGCTTCTATTTCACACTGACAAATGCTGCAAAGGCACCAGATGTAGGATATTGTCAAAAATAGGTGTTTTTTAAACCCAGATTATTATTGCAGTATTTCAAGCTTGGATTTGAATGTCACAAATGCACATGCTGTGCTGGCGCACTGAGCTTGCATAAAATGGCCGCCGCCGCCCACCTAACTAACAGACGGATAAAACTTATTTTTCTGTGTCACTGGGCTCAGGGCAGGGTAAGAAGATTGTGCACTGCACCCACAAAACTAAATCTATGCAGTGACGTGCAGCTTTACGTGACTCTAGCTTATATAGAGGCTGGGTTGCATGCTGCACTGGCCAATCACAGCTATGCCATTAGTAGGCATGGCTGTGATGGCTTCTAAGGGCACAAGAGTAAAGCACTTGTTGATTGGCTGCTCTGCAGCCTTTCAAAAAGCGCCAATAAATCGCTGAACACCGAACTCAAAGCCGAACTTTTACTGAAATGTTCGGGTTCGGGTCCGGGGTCCAAAAATCCTAAAGTTCGGTACGAGCCCGAACTTTACAGTTCGGGTTCGCTCAACCCTACTATAGAGTCTCTATGGATTTTGCTGAACTGAATTGTCAGACATAGAATTAAGGGGCCATGTTGCATTAAATAAATTCCTAAAATCCCCAAAATTAAAAAATCTCAACAAATGACCCTATTCTTCGGAAAGAGAACCCCTGTACGAACATTTTAAAGGGAACCTGTCACCGGGATTTTGGGTATAGAGCTGAGGACATGGGTTGCTAGATGGCCGCTAGCACATCCGCAATACCCAGTCCCCATAGCTCTGTGTGCTTTTATTGTGAAAAAAAAAAAACAATTTGATACATATGCAAATTTACCTGAGATGAGTCCTGTACATGAGATGAGTCAGGGACAGGACTCATCTCAGGGTAATTTGCATATGTATCAAATCGTCTTTTTTCCACAATAAAAGCACACAGAGCTATGGGGACTGGGTATTGCGGATGTGCTAGCGGACGCCCAGCAACCCATGTCCTCAGCTCTTTACCCAAAATACCAGTGACGGGTTCCCTTTAAGAGGTGGAAAGGGTACTTTTCAGCAAACAGGTGTCTTACAGAAGACAAAAATGCTTGTGAAAGCATTTCAAAGCACACATTTGTAAAAATGAAAAATTACTAGCAGACCACAATTTTTAACTTTCACAAGGGGTTAAAGGAGAAAATACACCACAGTATATGTTACCCATTTTCTCCCCTTTTTGCAAACAAAAAGTGCTTGTAACCTGCTGTATGGGCGCACAGCAGGGCTCTAGAGGCAAAGTGCAAAAACAGTTTTTTGCAGGCTTGAATAAACAGACATGGATTTTTGCTGCAATGTCACATAAAATAAATTCCTGAGGTCCCCAGAAATGAAAAACCCCAAGAAATGACCCTATTTCGGGAAAAGCACCCCCCTATGAACATTTTAAGGGGTGGAAAGGCCACTTTTGACCTAACAGTTGTCTCGCAGAAAAAAATAATATATTGGTTATTGGAAAGTGGATATGCAAGTGAGGTGTACTAAATCAGAGATATAAAGTGGAAATATTGTAGCGAGCATAAAGAATGAAAATAAATTAATACTCCATGGATGAATGGTAGATTCTAAAAACACCCCTGCAAGCAGAGGCCAGGTTTTTCAGGGCAGGTTTCACAGTGGTAAATTGTGTCTTTCCTTATCCCAATTTTGGAACACACCCTGCATCTTTTTTAGGTCCTTCCTGGGAAATGTAGCCCTGATACAACACGGGCACCATAACTTCCAGAAGTACTGGGACCCTCCCCGGCCTGGCTTTAAAACATTAGGGCCTTGATTTCCATCTCTTGTGTGCCCTGCAGTTTCAGATAATCATGTTCACTGCGGGAAACAGTCTCTGTGTGGGAGCATGAATTCCAGTTGTGGACTATTCTCCTCTGACTGGACCACAGGGCATTATAATGATTTAAAATGCTGTGTGTCTCTGCTCGACTTCTATAATGTTGTAAGTAAAAATCATTAGATTTTAGGTTGGGCAGAGACACACAACATTATATATAGAGATGAGCAAATCGAAGTTGACGAAGTGGTATTCTATCTGAAATTTAGGGGAAAAAAATTTGATTCGCACCAAACCAAAATTTCCTTACGCTTCGTGGTAACGAATCACATTTTTTCCTAAAATAGCTGCTGCGCATGTTAGGACATGGATCAAGGAACTCTTGGAATGACGGATCAGCCACAGTGCCATGCATGCAGCCAATCAACAGCGAGCCCTGTGATTTCACAGCCCTATAGATAGCCTCAGCCATCTTAGATTCAGCAATTTTCCAGTGTATTTAGTGCAGGGAGAGATATCAGCAAGCACTAGGGACAGTGGTAGAAAAGACTTTAAAACTTTTATTTTGCTGTATAGATGTTCAGGGAAAGGATAGGGAGGAATAATTCCACAGTACTGGAGCAGAACAGGGTTCAGTAGGGGAGTTTACAGCCTTGGTAATAGGAACAATCCTATTACACCTTACTGCACTGACTGCGGATACAAATTGCCATTATACAGCTCTGTAATTCTAGCAAACCGTTCTTGTTATTGGGGTGTAAGTGTTGTTTGATACAGCCATTAACAGGGTTTATTAGAAGGAAATATTTCCACGTCTTATTTGCCCGTTTAATGTGCAGTTATATATTCCAAAGCATTTTTTGGCTCGTATTAGTGGGAAAAAAGGGCTTATTAGCCATTGTGTGAAGTGAGAAAAGTACAGCCCTTTTGGCGTGTATTAGTGGCAAAAAATATATATAATTTGCCATTCAGCGGTGCAGTTATATATTCTAAAGCCTTTTGTGGCATGTATAAGTGGGAAAAAAGGGCCTATTTGCTGTACAGCGGTGCAGTTATATGTTCAAAAGCCCTTTTCGGTGTGTATTAGTGGCAAAAAATATATATTATTTGCCCTTCAGCGGTGCCGTTATAGGTTCTAAAGCCTTTTGTGGCATGTATATGTGGAAAATAATAAGGGTCTATTTGCCGTTCAGCGGTGCAGCTATATCTTCTAAAGCCCTTTTTGCCGTGTATTAGTAGCACAAAAACAAAGTATTTGCCATTGTGTGATAAAGTGAGAAAATTACAGCCCTTTTTGGTGTGTATTAGTGGCAAAAAAATATATATTTGCTGTTCATTGGTGCAGTTATACAGGGAGTGCAGAATTATTAGGCAAGTTGTATTTTTGAGGATTAATTTTATTATTGAACAACAACCATGTTCTCAATGAACCCAAAAAACTCATTAATATCAAAGCTGAATATTTTTGGAAGTAGTTTTTAGTTTGTTTTTAGTTTTAGCTATTTTAGGGGGATATCTGTGTGTGCAGGTGACTATTACTGTACATAATTATTAGGCAACTTAACAAAAAACAAATATATACCCATTTCAATTATTTATTTTTACCAGTGAAACCAATATAACATTTCAACATTCACAAATATACATTTCTGACATTCAAAAACAAAACAAAAACAAATCAGTGACCAATATAGCCACCTTTCTTTGCAAGGACACTCAAAAGCCTGCCATCCATGGATTCTGTCAGTGTTTTGATCTGTTCACCATCAACATTGCGTGCAGCAGCAACCACAGCCTCCCAGACACTGTTCAGAGAGGTGTACTGTTTTCCCTCCTTGTAAATCTCACATTTGATGATGGACCACAGGTTCTCAATGGGGTTCAGATCAGGTGAACAAGGAGGCCATGTCATTAGATTTTCTTCTTTTATACCCTTTTCTGCCAGCCACGTTGTGGAGTACTTGGACGCGTGTGATGGAGCATTGTCCTGCATGAAAATCATGTTTTTCTTACCTTGCAGACTTCTTCCTGTACCACTGCTTGAAGAAGGTGTCTTCCAGAAACTGGCAGTAGGACTGGGAGTTGAGCTTGACTCCATCCTCAACCCAAAAAGGCCCCACAAGCTCATCTTTGATGATACCAGCCCAAACCAGTACTCCACCTCCACCTTGCTGGCGTCTGAGTCGGACTGGAGCTCTCTGCCCTTTACCAATCCAGCCATCTGGCCCATCAAGACTCACTCTCATTTCATCAGTCCATAAAACCTTAGAAAAATCAGTCTTTAGATATTTCTTGGCCCAGTCTTGACGTTTCAGCTTGTGTGTATTGTTCAGTGGTGGTCGTCTTTCAGCCTTTCTTACCTTGGCCATGTCTCTGAGTATTGCACACCTTGTGCTTTTGGGCACTCCAGTGATGTTGCAGCTCTGAAATATGGCCAAACTGGTGGCAAGTGGCATCTTGGCAGCTGCACGCCTGACTTTTCTCAGTTCATGGGCAGTTATTTTGCGCCTTGGTTTTTCCACACGCTTCTTGCGACCCTGTTGACTATTTTGAATGAAACGCTTGATTGTTCGATGATCACGCTTCAGAAGCTTTGCAATTTTAAGAGTGCTGCATCCCTCTGCAAGATATCTCACTATTTTTGACTTTTCTGAGCCTGTCAAGTCCTTCTTTTGACCCATTTTGCCAAAGGAAAGGAAGTTGCCTAATAATTATGCACACCTGATATAGGGTGTTGATGTCATTAGACCACACCCCTTCTCATTACAGAGATGCACATCACCTAATATGCTTAATTGGTAGTAGGCTTTCGAGCCTATACAGCTTGGAGTAAGACAACATGCATAAAGAGGATGATGTGGTCAAAATACTCATTTGCCTAATAATTCTGCACGTAGTGTATGTTCTAAAGCACTTTTTTGCATGTATTAGTGGCAAAAAAAAAGTTATTTGCCGCTGTGTGGTGAAGTGAGAAAAAAATAAGGGCCTATTTGCTGTTTAGCGGTGCAGTTATATGTTCTAAAGCCCTATTTGGCCTGTATTCGTAAAAAAAAAAAAAAAAAAAAAAAAAAGTCTTATTAGCCATTGTGTGGTGAAGTTAGAAAATTACTGACTTTTTTGGGGTGTTTTAATTTCCTATTTATTTATTTGATCTAACAGTATGTCAGACAGAGAAGTGCAGGTAAATACAGGTCACAACAGAGTAAGGGGGCGTGGCAGCAGGAGTTGCAGCGAGAGGCCTGAGCTCCGGGTGTAATCTAGCGGTCTTGTCTTGACCAGAAACCCAGCGGATCTTGAATGGTTGACTCGGTCATCCACTTCATCCCAAGTGACATCAGACACCCCCAGCCAAGTGTCAGAGGGTTCATCAGACACAACCCTTAGTTGGCATGGCCTGGAAGCAGGCCCTGTGCCATCATCTTTCCTAAACCTGCCTCTGTCCTTTTCTGTTCCCTCAGCCAGACAAGTATCATATGCTGTGGGCTCAGTTCCACTATACAGCGAGGACAAGCTACTAAAGGACAGTCAGCAGCTACTGGCCAGCCAAGATATGGAGGAGACACCCTTCGCTTCCTCTGGTAGGCGGGCAAGTAGTGATGAGGAGAGTGGCGTTAGAGACCGTTGAGGAGGACATCAGTAATGTGCCGACAGTACTCGATGATAATCATGTAGCTAGAAGCACTTGGGATAATTTGGGGCTTCATAATCATCGGGAGAAGAGGGTGGCAGCTTGCCCGTGAGGCAGCGATGGAGCTAGCAAGTCGCTAGCATGGCCGGGAGTCAGCAGGGTGGCAGCAGTGGGAGGTGGGAAGCTAAACGTGCCAAGAGTAGACCACCTGCTTCGCAGGAGCCTGCTTTCATGGAAAGTAGTGGTGCAAGGGTTCATGGAAGCAGCGGTGGTAGCAGTCAGTCAGTGCGTAGTGTTGGGGTAAAATCACCTACTCGGCGATGTAGCCGCTAGAGGAGGTGAACATGGCCATTTGTAGAATCTGTGGGCAGAAAGTGAAGCGTAGCTAGTGTGCCAATGTTGGCACCACGGCCCTGCGTCAACATATGCAGCGTCGAATATAATTAGGACCTGACCTGGGTAAGGTAATTTTACTAGTTTATTTACAAATGCCTATCCAGGCAATAGAACCTTTCTTGACCCAGGTATAAATTAATACTTCACTTTTATTTTAATACAAGTAAAACCTAAATGCTAAGTGTGTGCGAGGTGCACTCTTTAATTGAACTTAAACAGAACCAAAAAAAACTTCACTGATAGGTGTATTGCTTTGACAATTAGGCGGGGTGAAGAGATGTGCACTATCTCTCACCCTTACCACTGTAAGGGCAGAACACTACCGTACCACCGTCCGCGGTGACTCTGCCAGCTTAGAATAGTTGTGAAAACAACCTTATAGAGTGGTGGGAGAAATGGAAATATCAACCCACTATGTGAATGGCGCATAAAGAGTCTCAGTTGATCTCAGACTGGGATTAGTGACAACTAACACCGCAACACGGACTCAGTGCACAGTAGCCAAAACCACAACTAACTTGATTGCTAAACCAAACCAAGCAACGTCGGCCAGCCTGACCGCTAGTTGCTGGTTAACAGTGAGTGGAGTGGTGCACAGCGATTAAAAACTAACACTGCCCCCTGACATGTTTCACCAGTATTCTGGCTTCTTCAGGGGTTAATGGGCAGCCATCACCATAAAGTGGCCTGGGAGATTCTTGGCCCTGATGTGTGGAATGTGCTTCTGGCCAAGTTGCTGGTGCTGCAGTCCCTCCCTTTCAAAGTGGTGGCCTCTTCATCTTTCAGAGAACTGATGGCTTGGGCTCAGCCGAGGTGGAGACTCCCAAGCTGTAATTTCTTTGCCAAAAAGGCAGTACCAGCCCTGCACACACATGTAGAACAGAAGGTGGGCCAGTCCTTGAGCCTGTCGGTGTCTGCCAAAGTGCACGGCAGCACCGACGCGTGGTACTGTAACTACGGTCAGGGACAATACATGTCCTTTACGGCCCACTGGATGAATGTGGCTCCTGCACAGCCACACCAGCAACTTGGCCAGGTGACGGCCCTTTTGCCTCCATGTTTTCACGCCAATGGTCCTGCGGCAATGTCCGCCTCTGCCTCCTCATCCTCCACCATGTCCTCAGCCACCACTGCAGGGACAGTTCACTGTGCCCCTCCAGCATACCACATGTGCAGGGCATGGCGGTGTCACGCTGTTCTGCATTTTGCTTGCCTGGGAGAATCACACAGGGGAGGAACTGCTCTGCTTTCTTCATCAAGAAATCGAATCCTGTCTTTCTCCGCAACAACTCAAATTGGAACCATGGTGACTGACAACGGGAAGAACATAGTATTGTCACTGCATCAAGGAGGGCTGAGCCATGCACCCTGCATAGCATATGTTTTTAATCTGGTTGTCAAGCAGTTCCTTCATCAAGTAATACTTGTCCTAAAAATGGCCAGGAAACTTTGCATGCACTTCAGCCACTACACTACACCGCAAAGCACACCCTCACACAGGACAATGAGGAAGACGAGGCAGAGTATCCAGACACACCGTGGCAGTATGCAGTGGAGATGGAGGCAGGGGGTCCCTCCGAGTCACTTGCACAAATGGCCTAATGCATGCTCACTTGCTTGCGTAGTGACAGTCGAATTGTCACCATTCGGCAGAGGGATGACTTCTGGCTCTCCACCTTGTTAGACCCTTGCTACCGGTCCAAAATGGGGGCCTTTTTTACATTCGCTGAGAGGGAGGACAAACCAAACTACTATAGAGACATCCTTTGTAGTCAGCTGCCTATCTGCGCCATCGTCCATCCTCTCGCAGGTCTGACTGTGGGGGGCCCTCTGCACTCATGTTCCTCTGCCATGGCTTCTGTGGCAGGGTGGGGAGGGGTAGGAACAGTTCCAGCTTCATCAGCAGCAATTTGAGTCTAGAGTCACTAATCAGCAGCTTTTTTCACCCGCCTAGTGAAGAAACTACTCACTAGCAGCAACTAGACCTGGAGCAGGACCTGAACCAGCAGGTGGTAGCATACTTTGACAGCAGCCTGCCACCCCACATTGAAGATACACTGTACTACTGGGCAGCCAAACTGGATTTGTGGCTGCAACTGGCAAAGTTTGCCCTGGAAAAGCTGTCCTGCCCGGCCAGTAGTATGGCATCAGAGCGGGTGTTTAGTGTGGTGGGGGCCATAGTTACCCCAAGAAGAACTCACCTGTCCACCCAAAATGTGGAGAGACTGACCTTTGTCAAGATAAATCAGGCATGGATCAGCCAGCATTTCCACCCACCAATGTCTGTTGCATCAGACTAGATCATCCATGGTGCCACACCAACACTTTGACAAAAGAGACCCGTTTCTTTTGGCTACCTGCCTCAGTAACAATTCTGATGCTGCCATCAGCCTGATGCCACACATCTGATGCCAGGTGCTCCTTCTTTCACCCACCATCTTCAGCTGATACTGGTACTGACACCGACCTCCCCACTCTATCACCGGGTCACTCTGTGGTCTCCCGATACTGATGCCACCTCCATACTATTTCACCTTGCCACTCTGTGGTCTCCTGACGCTGCTACTACCTCAACACTATGTCGCTTTACCACTCTGTGGCCTCCTGATGCTGCAAACGCCACCTCCAAACTGTCATTGTGCCACCCTGTGGCTTCCTCCTGATGCTGCTGCCGCCACCTCCACACTCTGTCATTGTGCCACTCTGTGGCCTCCTGATGATGCTGCTGCCACCTCCACAATCTGTCATTGTACCACCCTGTGGCCTCCTCCTGATGCTTCTGCTGGCGCTACCTCCACACTGTCTTTGTGCCACTCTGTGGCCTCCTGATGCTGCCACTACCTCCATACTGTCATTGTGCCACTTTGTGGTCTCCTGATGCTGCTTATGCACCCACCTCCACACTCTGTCATTGGGCCACTCTGTGGTCTCCTCATGCTGCTTCCACCTCACCAATATGTCATAATGCCACTCTGTGGACTTTTCATGTTGTTCCCACCCTCCCCACTTCATGACTGGGCCACTATTTTGCATTTCGGCCTGGCTGGCATAACTTATTTGACCCTTCTACTGATCTGTCAGAAGGTAAAATGCACAACGGATCCTGTTTATGTAACAGCTGTAAGGCCTGCATGAGATGATCCATATTTTGCATCAGAATTGGCTTATGATTTGGTAGCCAAAAGCAGGAGTAGGTAAAAAACACAGAAGACATGCAAATATTCCATTCACGTGTCATCTCTATTTTGGATCCACTCCAGTTTTTTTTGGCATTAGCAACTATTGACCAAATGCTGACCGAGTGAAGGCGGATGCTCCACAGACAGGATCTGTTTTTTGGGGGTTATTGTTCTGTAGGATTAGAGGAAAGGCAAGGGGGGCTCTACTTGTTTAAGAATTTAATAGAACAGGTTCTGTAGACATCTATGTGGAATCACCTGCCGACGGTGTAAAAGGAGTGCGCTTCTTCTTGACACTTGAGTTATTTGGTCAGTTTTGGCCCCTTAACTGCCCAAATAAGTGAAGTTTGCAGTGACTGCATGTCATACTGACTCACAGTATTGTTTCATTACCACAGCAGACTCCCTATTCGTGTTACTGCAAGGCACAGTGTTCTACACCACTATAAAGGCTCTCTGCAGCAAGGAAATAGCCATTTTGTTACGAAATTCGCCACCAATAAATTCAGATCGAACCAAATTGTTTAGAAAAATTTGGCAAACCGGCCGAATTGAATTTTTGAGAAATTCGCTCATCTCTAATTATATATCATTAAGATGCCAGGCAGTGCAGTGAAAGGAGCAGAGTCCACTACTGTAATTCACGCTCCCACACAGTGTTTTTCTCTCATTAAGCACGCTCCTCTGAAACTGGCCTTTGAATGATCCTTTATTTAACATATTTATGACCATAATAAATGAATATACTCCCCTGATGTAATATTAACTGATTTAAATAATTGAAATTAATAGTTCTTTGTTCTATGGAGATGCTAAGTCCTCTGCTATTAATACAGCGAATCACTACAATTAAAAGCTTAGAAACTTTCTACTGCTTTCCATTGCACCTTTGTCAGTCTAATTAAGCTTGTATTAAATAGGACAGTCATTGTATTCAATTATCCACATGAAGGTCAAACAAAATGAATTACAGTTCTTCACCCTTCTTAAATATATACAATGACCTGTCTTTTCATTATCTAAAAGAGCAGAGCAGTAAAATCCAAATTTAAAATAAAGCTTACATATAAATTCCCATTGGTCTCTGACCTTCTGGTATACTCTGATTGCGAATCCAATACCTCTGCAAGTCTTCAACATAAACTTCAGAAAGTTGATTGATGAAGAGATGCTTTCCATCAAGGCCATTTTTGAGACATGTGATTCAAGAAGAATCATAGCAGAGTGGTTTGGTAAATGCTATCAAGCAGATTGCATTTTTGGTAAATGCTATCAAGTAAATGCTATCAAGCAGATGTGATGGGGAATACAATGCAGACTTTTTACACCATGACAAGAGATAAGCAAATTTTTCTAAAATTCAATTTATTCACGGTGAATCGCATTTAAAAATTGCTATTTCCTGGCTGCAGAGAGCCTTTATAGTGGTGTAGAACACTGTGAGTCAGTAATATGACTCGCTCATCACTGCAAACTTCACTTATTTGGGCAGTTACGGGGCAAAAACTGAACAAATAACTCAGTTATGAACTCATCCTTACAGGTCAATGTTAGCGTCAGGAAGAAGTGCACTCCTTTTACACCGTCATCAGCTGACTCCACATAGATATCTACAGAACCTATTATACTAAACGCTTATACAAGTAAAGCCACCCAACAGAGTGGAGAGGGTTTCAGCAGTAAGTTTGTGTTGACGTCACTGATTATTTTTCCCTTCCTCTGATCCATCAAAACAATAACCCCAAAAAAATGGATCCTGTCTGTAGAGCATCCGCCTTTACTCGGTCAGCATTTGGTCAGTAATCCATCAGTATTGCTAATGCCTAAAAAAACTGGAGTGGATCCAAAACAGAGATGACACGTGAATGGAATATTTGAATGTCTTCTGTGTTTTGTACTCACTCCTGCTATTGGCTACCAAATCACAAGCCAATTCTGATGGGACCATGCAGGCCTTACAGCTGCTACACAGACAGGATCCGTTGTGCATCTAATTTTTCCTTCCTTCTGACTAGTGTTGATCGAGCATCGTAGTGCTCTGGTGCTCGGGGGCTCGGGCCGAACACATCAGAATGCTCAAATGTTCAGTAGAGCACCCGAGCACAATGGAAGTCAATGGGAGAACCCAAGCATTAAACCAGGCACCCCCTGCTCTGAAGAGGGGAGGGTGCCTGGTTCATAGGAAAAGGTCAGAAATTGATGGAAACACAACCGAAATGGTCCGGGAACAGCATGGGGAGGATGTCTTGATGCATCTTGGAGTAGTACGACACTTTTACAGACTGACAATGATACGCACAAAACCGAAGATAAAATCTATTTTAGAAGAAAAATTGTTATGCAACATCATTTCCTGTATATTTACTTGTATATAAAGTGCAAGTGCTGCTAAAAATCACAAGGAAGAGGCACTCTGATACAACCTGTATATCACATAAAGGAGGGGCTTATTCATATTGTGGTACAATTGTTCAGGTAGTGAGACTCCTACACTCATAAAACCTAGGCACTAAATGAAAGTTATGCCAAAAATTACAAGAAATCGGCACGCCAATACACCCTTTGTTACATACAAAGGGCATCATACACAGCCTTGAAAAATTATGATTGATGGCCTGCTGATGACTCAAAAATATTTGGAGCAAGGGCCTGCTGATCTGACCATCTAAAACATTATGGGCGAGGGCCTGCTGCCGCTTTGGTGACTCTAGATAACCTGGGCCCGATTGCACGTCCCCGTGACGGCGACTATCCATTCGGATGTCTGCCCTATCAACTTTCGATGTCATTTTCAGTGCGAACCACGGTGACCATCGGTCACGGGTAATCAAGGTTTGATTCCAGAGAGGGAGACTGAGAAACAGCTATGGCTTCCACTTCCAAGGAAGGCAGCATGCGTGCAAATTACCTATTAGGTATAATTAGGTGGGGCCTGCAGGTGAGCTGACCCTGTAAAAGATTGCAGGGGGGCCTGCAGGTAAGCTTACCCTCTAATAGATTGTAGGTGAGGGCCTACTGCTGAGCTGACCCTCTAAAACATTATGGTTAAGGGCCTCTTGCTGAGCTGACCATTTAAAAAATGATGGGAGAGTGCCTGCTTCTTAGCTGAACATTGAAAAAAAAAAAATCAGTTTTCAAAGCAGGCCGGGTCATCTGAATACTTCAGCTAGGGATAATGGAATAGGACTCCGGTTCTATTTTGTTGGTTTTCGGAACTGGGGCCATGATTAAGAGGGACGGCCGTATTGTGTTACTAGAGGTAAAATTCTTGGACCGGCACAAGACAAACCAAAGTAAAAGCATTTGCCAAGAATGTTTTCATTAATCAAATACAAAAGTCGGAGGTTTGAAGATGATCAGATGCCGTTGTAGTTCCGACCATAAATGAGGACAACCGACAATCTGGCGGCGTTATTCCCATGACCTGCCGAGCAGCTTCCGGGAAACCAAAGTCTTTGGGTTCCGGGGGTAGTATGGTTGCAAAGCTGAAACTTAAAGGAATTGACGGAAGGGCACCACCAGTAGTGGAGTCTGCGGCTTAATTTGACTCAACACGAGAAACCTCACCTGGCCAGACACGGATACTGTGGGTGGTGGTGCATGTATGTTCTTAGTTGGTGGAGCGATTTGTCTGGTTAATTCTGATAACGAACGAGACACCTCCATGATAACTAGTTACACGACCCCCGGCGGTGAGGATTGTGTTGACCAGACTCCTGGATAGTGAGACTGGACTAGTAGGTGCGGGCCTGGTGGTGAGCTAACCCTCCAAAAAATTATATGCGAGGGCCTGCAGGTGAGCTGACCCTGTAAAGCATTATATTTGTGGGCTTGCAGGTGAGCTGACCCTAGAAAAGATTGTAGGTGAGGGCCTGCTGAGCTGACCCTAGAAAAGATTTTATGTGCGGGACTACTGATGAGCTGACCCTGTAAAACATTATATGCGAAGGCCTGCTGGTGAACTGACCCTGTAAAAGATTTTAGATGCGTGCCTGCTGGTGAGATGACCCTGTAAAAGATTATAGTTGCGGGCCTGCTGGTGAGTTGACCCTGTAAAACATTATAAGCAAGGGCCTGCTGGTGAGCTGACCCTGTAAAACATTTTAGATGCAGGCTTGCTGGTGAGCTGACCTTGTAAAACATTATATGCGAGGTCTTGCTGATGAGCTGACCCTGTAAAACATTTTAGGTGCGGGCCTGCTGGTGAGCTGCCCCTGTCAAAGATTATAGGTGCGGGCCTGCTGGTGAGCTGACCCTATAAAACATTATTTGCGAGAGCCTGCTGGTGAACTGACCCTGTAAAACATTATATGCAAGGTCCTACTGGTGAGCTGACCCTGTAAAAAATTATATTCGAGGGCATTTAGCTAAGCTGACCCTGTAAAACATTATATGCGTGTGCCTAAAGGTGAGCTGACCCTGTAAAAGATTGTAGGTGTTGGCCTGCTGGTGAGCTGACATTGTAAAATACTTTAGGTGCGGGCCTGCTGGTGAACTGACCCTGTAAAGCATTATATGTGATGGCATGCCGGTGAGTTGACCCTGTAAAACATTATATGTGAGGGCCTGCTGGTGAGCTGACCCTGTAAAATATTATATGCGAGGGCCTGCTGGTGAGCTGACCCTGTAAAAGATTATAGTTGCGGGCCTGCTGGTGAGTTGACCCTGTAAAACATTAAATGCGAGGGCCTGCTGGTGAGCTGACCCTGTAAAACATTTTAGATGCAGGCCTGCTGGTGAGCTGACCCTGTAAAACATTATATGCGAGGGCTTGCCGATGACCTGACCCTGTAAAACATTTTTGGTGCGGGCCTGCTGGTGAGCTGACCCTGTAAACATTATTTGCCAGGGCCTGCTGGTGAACTGACCCTGTAAAACATTATATGCGAGGGCCTGCTGGTGAGCTGACCCTGTAAAACATTTTAGATGCAGGCCTGCTGATGAGCTGACCCTGTAAAACATTATATGCGAGGGCTTGCCGATGACCTGACCCTGTAAAACATTTTTGGTGCGGGCCTGCTGGTGAGCTGACCCTGTAAACATTATTTGCCAGGGCCTGGTGGTGAACTGACCCTGTAAAACATTATATGCGAGGGCCTGCTGGTGAGCTGACCCTGTAAAAGATTTTAGGTGCGGGCCTGCTGGTGAGCTGACCCTGTAAAACATTATATGCGAGGGCCTGCTGGTGAGCTGACCCTGTAAAACATTACATGTTTGGGCATGATGGTGAGTTGACCCTGTAAAACATTATATACAAGGGCCTGCTGGTGAGCTGACCCTGTAAAACATTACATGTTTGGCCATGGTGGTGAGTTGACCCTGTAAAACATTATATCCGAGGGCCTGCTGGTGAGCTGGCCCTGTAAAATATTTTATGTGTGGGCCTGCTGGTGAACTGACCCTGTAAAACATTATATGCGAGGGCTTGCTGGTGAGCTGACCCTGTAAAACATTGTAGGTGAGGGCCTGCTGGTGAGCAGACCCTCTAAAGAATTATATTCAAGGGCATTTAGCTAAGCTGACCCTGTAAAACATTATATGTGTGTGCCTACAGGTGAGCTGACCCTATAAAAGATTGTAGGTGGGGGCCTGCTGGTGAGCTGACCCTGTAAAACATTATATGCGAGGGCCTGCTGATGAGCTGACCCTGTAAAAGATTATAGTTGCGGGCCTGCTGGTGAGTTGACCCTGTAAAACATTATATGCGAGGGCCTGCTGGTGAGTTGACCCTGTAAAACATTTTAGATGCAGGCCTGCTGGTGAGCTGACCCTGTAAAACATTATATGCGAGGGCTTGCTGATGAGCTGACCCTGTAAAACATTTTAGGTGTGGGCTGCTGGTGAGCTGACCCTGTCAAACATTAAAGGTGCGGGCCTGCTGGTGAACTGACCCTGTAAAACATTATTTGCCAGGGCCTGCTGGTGAACTGACCCTGTAAAACATTATATGCGAGGGCCTGCTGGTGAGCTGACCCTGTATAAGATTTTAGGTGCGGGCCTGCTGGTGAGCTGACCCTGTAAAACATTATATGCGAGGGCCTGCTGGTGAGCTGACCGTGTAAAACATTATATGTGAGGGCATGATGGTGAGTTGACCCTGTAAAACATTATATCCGAGGGCCTGCTGGTGAGCTGATCCTGTAAAACATTACATGTGAGTCCATGGTGGTGAGTTGACCCTGTAAAACATTATATCCGAGGGCCTGCTGGTGAGATGACCCTGTAAAATATTTTATGTGCGGACCTGCTGGTGAGCTGACCCTGAAAAACATTATATGCAAGGGCCTGCTGGTGAGCTGACCCTGTCAAAGATTAGAGGTGCAGGCCTGCTGGTGAGCTGACGATGTAAAACATTATTTGTGAGGGCCTGCTAGTGAACTGACCCTGTAAAACATTTTAGATGCAGGCCTGCTGGTGAGCTGACCCTGTAAAACATTATATGTGAGGGCCTACTGGTGAGCTGACCCTGCAAAACATTGTAGGTGAGGGCCTGCTGGTGAGCAGACCCTCTAAAAAATAATATTCGAGGGCATTTAGCTGAGCTGACCCTGTAAAACATTATATACGAGGGCCTGCTGGTGAGCTGGCCCTGTAAAACATTACATGTTTGGCCATGGTGGTGAGTTGACCCTGTAAAACATTATATGCGAGGGCTTGCTGGTGAGCTGACCCTGTAAAACATTGTAGGTGAGGGCCTGCTGGTGAGCAGACCCTCTTAAGAATTATATTCAAGGGCATTTAGCTAAGCTGACCCTGTAAAACATTATATGTATGTGCCTACAGGTGAGCTGACCCTATAAAAGATTGTAGGTGGGGGCCTGCTGGTGAGCTGACCCTGTAAAACATTATATGCGAGGGCCTGCTGGCGAGCTGACCCTGTAAAAGATTATAGTTGCGGGCCTGATGGTGAGTTGACCCTGTAAAACATTATATGCGAGGGCCTGCTGGTGAGTTGACCCTGTAAAACATTTTAGATGCAGGCCTGCTGGTGAGCTGACCCTGTAAAACATTATATGCGAGGGCTTGCTGATGAGCTGACCCTGTAAAACATTTTAGGTGTGGGCTGCTGGTGAGCTGACCCTGTCAAACATTATAGGTGCGGGCCTGCTGGTGAGCTGACCCTGTAAAACATTATTTGCCAGGGCCTGCTGGTGAACTGACCCTGTAAAACATTATATGTGAGGGCCTGCTGGTGAGCTGACCCTGTATAAGATTTTAGGTGCGGGCCTGCTGGTAAACTGACCCTGTAAAAACATTATATGCGAGGGCCTGCTGGTGAGCTGACCCTGTAAAACATTATATGTGAAGGCATGATGGTGAGTTGACCCTGTAAAACATTATATCCGAGGGCCTGCTGGTGAGCTGACCCTGTAAAATATTTTATGTGCGGACCTGCTGGTGAGCTGACCCTGAAAAACATTATATGCAAGGGCCTGCTGGTGAGCTGACCCTGTCAAAGATTAAAGGTGCGGGCCTGCTGGTGAGCTGACGATGTAAAACATTATTTGCGAGGGCCTGCTAGTGAACTGACCCTGTAAAACATTTTAGATGCAGGCCTGCTGGTGAGCTGACCCTGTAAAACATTATATGTGAGGGCCTACTGGTGAGCTGACCCTGTAAAACATTGTAGGTGAGGGCCTGCTGGTGAGCAGACCCTCTAAAAAATTATATTCGAGGGCATTTAGCTGAGCTGACCCTGTAAAAAATTATATGCGTGTGCCTACAGGTGAGCTGACCCTATAAAAGATTGTAGGTGGGGGCCTACTGGTGAGCTGACACTGTAAAAGACTTTAGGTGCAGGCCTGCTGGTGAGCTGACCCTGTAAAGCATTATATGTGATGGCCTGCTGCTGAGCTGACCCTGTAAAATATTTTAGGTGCGGGCCTGCTGGTGAGCTGACCCTGTAAATCATTATATGCGAGGGCCTGCTGGTGAGCTGACCCTGTAAAGCATTATATGTGATGGCATGCTGGTGAGTTGACCCTGTAAAACATTATATGTGAGGGCCTGCTGGTGAGCTGACCCTGTAAAATATTTTAGGTGCGGGCCTGTTGGTGAGCTGACCCTGTAAAACATTATATGCGAGGGCCTGCTGGTGAGCTGACCCTGTAAAACATTATATGCGAGAGCCTGCTGGTGAGCTGACCCTGTAAAAGATTTTAGGTGCGGGCCTGCTGGTGAGCTGACCCTGTAAAGCATTATATGCGAGGGCCTGCTGGTGAGCTGACCCTGTAAAACATTATTTGTAAGGGCCTGCTGGTGATCTGACCCTGTAAAACATTATATGTGAGGGCCTGCTGGTGAACTGACACTGTAAAACATTTTAGATGCAGGCCTGCTGGTAAGCTGACCCTGTAAAACATTATATGCGAGGGCTTGCTGGTGATCTGACCCAGTAAAACATTTTAGATGCAGGCCTGCTGGTGAGCTGACCCTCTAAAAAATTATATGAAAGGGCCTGCTGTTGAGCTGACCCTGTAAAACATTGAAGGTAAGGGCCTGCTGGTGAGCTGGCCCTGTAAAACATTGTAGGTGAGGGCCTACTGGTGAGCTGACCCTGTCAAAGATTATATGTGCGGGCCTGCCCTCACCTACAATGTTTTGCAGGGTCAGCTCACCAGTAGGCCCTCACATATAATGTTTTACAGGGTCAGCTCACCAGCAGGCCTGCATCTAAAATGTTTTACAGGGTCAGTTCACTAGCAGGCCCTCACAAATAATGTTTTACATCGTCCCTGTAAAACATTATATGCGAGGGCTTGCTGGTGATCTGTCCCAGTAAAACATTTTAGATGCAGGCCTGCTGGTGAGCTGACCCTCTAAAAAATTATATGAAAGGGCCTGCTGTTGAGCTGACCCTGTAAAACATTGAAGGTAAGGGCCTGCTGGTGAGCTGGCCCTGTAAAACATTGTAGGTGAGGGCCTACTGGTGAGCTGACCCTGTCAAAGATTATATGTGCGGGCCTGCTGGTGAGCTGACACTGTAAAGCATTATATGTAATGGCCTGCTGGTGAACTGACCCTGTAAAACATTATATGCGAGGGCCTGCTGCTGAGCTGACCCTGTAAAATATTTTAGGTGCGGGTCTGCTGGTAAGCTGACCCTGTAAAACATTATATGCGAGGGCTTGCTGGTGATCTGACCCAGTAAAACATTTTAGATGCAGGCCTGCTGGTGAGCTGACCCTCTAAAAAATTATATGAAAGGGCCTGCTGTTGAGCTGACCCTGTAAAACATTGAAGGTAAGGGCCTGCTGGTGAGCTGGCCCTGTAAAACATTGTAGGTGAGGGCCTACTGGTGAGCTGACCCTCTAAAAAATTATATTTCGAGGGCCTGTAGCTGAGCTTTATCTGAAAAACATTTTAAATGAGGGCTGTAGCTGGCCAGCTAGGACCTGTCCTAGGTTGCTAATACAGCTTATATGTTTATACAGCTAGACCTGCCAATAAACTTAATACAGTTCCTATGTTTATGTGTAAAAAGACAAAAGCAGAGTTATTTACTGTGACTTCATGTTTTTGGATGTCATTTAACAGTTATATATTGTGTTCACAGAAGCAGAAACGTTAATATGCCTTTAAGATACATTATATGGATGTAAGGTAAGCTCCAGAGGAGAGGAGCTGAACAGACATTCACTCCACTAAGTGCTGTGTTTTATGGAACTAGGAGGCCAAAATAGGTATTTAGAACAGTTATATAATGTTCCTTTTGATAGTATTGTGATGATAACTGTATACTGAACAAGTTATGCATGTTTAATTACAGTTCCACGATACAAACCGCAAATTGCATACAAACTGCAAACTGCTCATGCCAGATCATAAGCAATTGTATAGAACAAACTGCAAACCAAGTTGAGCAAGTAGAACTAATAATTAACCTCAGAGAAATCATAAATAGTGTTGAGCTCGAATATTCGAATCGCGAATATTAATCGCGAATATCGTAACTTCGTAAATTCACGAATATTTCAAATATATTATCATTTTTTAAAATCTGAAAACATGATTCCTCCCTGCTTCTTTCTTGAGGGTCAATAAGCCATTGGCCCACAAGCAACTTAAGCAGGGGGAATCATGTTTTCATATGGAAAATAAAATGACGAATATTCTAAAAAACTAATACATAGCAATATAGTGAATACATTCGTTATTTTTAATTTTGGCATTATTTTTTTCCTATCTGTTCACATACTCCTCCCCGACAAGTGTCCCCGTCACCATGGGAACGCCTGTGGGTTAGAAAATACCATCGGATCTGAGTTTTCCCTGAGAGCGTGGAAACTCATGAATATTACGAATATTCTAAAAAACAAAGTTATAGCAATATATCGAATATTCGTAAAATACACATATAGACTGCAATTTAGCTAATATAGTGCTATAGTAATTTTTTTTATAGTGTACATATTTTCCAAAACTGAAGTTAAGAAGAGGCAAAAAAAAATGATGAGAAATTAATAAATATGATTATAGCACTATATTAAGCTAAATTACAGTCTATATGTGTATTTTACGAATATTCGTAATATTGCTCTAACTTCGTCTTTTAGAATATTCGTAATATTTTAAAAGATGAAGTTAGAGCAATATTACGAATATTCGTAAAATAAACATATAGACTGCAATTTAGATAATATAGTGCTATAGTAATTTTTTTAAAATAGTGTGCATATTTTCCAAAACTGAAGTTCAGAAGATGCAAAAAAATTGACAAAAAAAATAAAGATTATAGCACTGTATTAGCTAAATTACAGTCTATATGTGTATTTAACGAATATTCGTAATATTGCTCTAACTTCGTCTTTTAGAATTAGCCATAGTCATAGGAACGTTGCCTTATACTTTCAAAAGAAAAATCGCAATACGCAAATAATTTAATTGTATATTATTTGCGATAAATAGAATAATGACGAATATTCGATTTCGACGAATATTCAATAGAATATTTGCAAAATATTGCGAAATTGAATATGGCACCTGCCGCTCATCACTAATCATAAAGTGCTTAAATAACTTAAAGTGAGAGTACAGATACTAAAGAGAGTAATGTATCCACCATTTTATGTTGAATGACAAGATTGAACAGTTGAACCACCATCTTATGCATACTAGCATTTGTGATACTTTATTCAACACGTGTTTTGTACATAGACTTTCTGCGGCAGTGTTATATATGAAGAAAAGTTTAAATTAATAAAGAAGTTATTTCAAGCATTTAGTGTACTCTTTAAACCTACTGTTTCCATAGAACGGTGTTAGAGGAATTACAGAGTAATAGACAGTCTGGTTAGACTAAAAAGTCAGAGATATCAAATTTCTTCTAATGCCACAGTGCAAAAGGCACTTCATAGTGCTGCGCCTGCCACAAGGGCCTGCTGGTGAGCTGACCCTCTAAAAAAAATTATGCAAGGGCCTGCAGCTGAGCTGAACCTGTAAAACATTATATGCAAAGGGCATATATGTCAGGGCACTATATGCGATAAATAAGCATGTTGATATGATGGAAGAGGAGAAGGAGAATGAGAAAAGAAAGATTCAACAATATATCCTTGTTTGTGGTGGAAGGGGTGCATTGGAATACAGTGTATTCAATACACCATAAAAGCCACATTTAAAGTGCCTTTATGTTCAGCCACTTTCCTCTGGTGGAGTCGAGAAGTCATGGTCAATCCAGGCCTTGTTCATTTATATAAGAGTCAATCTGTCAGCATTTTCAGTTGACAGGCAGATACGCTTATCTGTTATAATGCCACCAGCAGCACTAAATACCCACTCAGACAAAACGCTGGCGGCAGGGTAGGCCAGCACCTCCAAGGCATAGAGCGCCAGTTCATGCCACTTGTCCAGCTTGGACACCCAGTAGTTGTAAGGGACTGAGGGATAATTGAGGACGCTGAAACGGTCTGCTATGTATTCCTTCACCATCTTCCAAAATTTCCCCTCCTTGTGATATCAGGGTGACATCAAATTTTTCCCTCCTCGTGACATCAGGGTGAGGGTGCTGGCGGGGTGTCATGAAACTGTCCCAGGCTTTGGAGAGTGTTGTACTGCCTCTGTTGGAACTGCTGTGTGTTCTCCTTGTCTCCCCTCCTCAGTTGGCCAAGGAACTATGGACTCTGGAAATGGAAATGGAAATTTTTGGAGCAATTTTTTAACAAGGATCTTCTGGTATTGCACTGTATTGCTCATCCTCTGCACCATAGGAATTAGAGATGAGAAGTTCTCTTTGTAGCGGGGCTCGAGAAGGGTGAACAACCAGTAATCTGTGTTGTGTAAAATGCGGATCGTTGGAAAGGCAGCCTAACATGAAGCCAGCCATGTGTGCTAGAGTACCAACAGGCAAGACTTCGCTGTCATCATCAGGAGTATCACTCTAAATCTCCTCATCCTCTTCCTCCTCTTCTGCCCACCCACGCTGAAAAAATGGAATGAAACTTCCTGGGTACTACCCTCTGTAGCGGAGGCAAACTTCTCCTGCTCCTCCTCCTCATTATCGTCCAGTTTGCGCTGTGAAGACGTACTGAGGGTGGTCTGGCTATTACGCTGTGTATGTCTTTCCACATTTTCACCTCTTCCACATGCAAAGCATCATCCTTATTTGTGAGCAGCGAGCATTTGAGTAGACACAGAAGTGGGATGGTTACACTGATAATAGCGCTATCGCCGTTCAACATCTGTGTTGATTCCTCAAAGCTTCTTAAAACCTCACAATGGTCATCTATCCATGCCCACTCCAGGCTTGTGTTGCAGCTGGTATTCAACTACTGCCCTCTGCTGCTTGCAAAGCCTGGCCAACATGTGGAATGTCGAGTTCCAGCACGTGCTCACGTCGCACAACAGCCGATGAGCTGGCAAGACCGGCTGCAGCGTTGACAGACCGGCTCAAGCTGTTGATGACTTGCAGAAATGTGCACACAAGCGAAGCACCTTCACCAGTAGCCCCAGAAAATTGGGGTAGGTTTTGAGAAACCGCTGAACCACAAAGTTTAAGACGTGGGCTAGGCATGGCTAGGCCATTAACAGACTCAACCATGCCTGGCTCTAGGTTAAATGGTGAGAGCCATAGCTCAGTCTGGTCTCTTATCCCCTGCTGGTGCTGCACGTGGATAATTCGGAGGTGGAAGTGGAGGAGGAAGCAGAGAAGGAGAAGTGGGGGTTGGAGCCACTAACATAGGTGCTGGCGGAAACCCTGATTGACGTAGGGCCCGCAATCCATGGCGTCAGTAGCACCTGTGCAATCTCAGGGTACGACTCGCTCCCGGACTCCACAACATTCACCCAGTGTACCGTCAGGAAAATGTAGTGTCCCTGGCCAAATGCACTTGTCCATGTGTCCGTGTTTAAGTGGACCTTCCCAGTAACTGTGTTGGTCAGGGCACATGTGATGTTACAGGACACATGTTGGTGTAAGGAAGGCACAGCAGACCTTGAAAAATAGTGGCGGCTGGGGACTGCGTAAAACGGGACGGCCGCCGACATGAGGCTGTGGAAGGCCTCAGTGTCCACAAGCCTAAATGTCAACATTTCCAGGGCCAGTAATTTGGAAAGCTGTGCTTTTAGTGCTATAGCCTGTGGGTGGGTGGCTGGGTATTTGCGCTTTTGTTCAAATGCCTGGGGTAAAGACATTAGTATGCTGCGCTGGGACAGGGAAGTGGATGTGGTCGCTGATGGTGCTTGCGAAGGTCTAGGTGCAGGATGAGAGCACGTAACACAGAGGAAGAGGAGGCAGTGGTGTGACCCGCAGACACAGATGGTGGACCTAGACGTTTGGCCCACCTATTATGGTGCTTTGATGCCATGTGGCAGATCATGCTGATGGTGGTGAGGTTGCTAGTGTTCACGCCCCTGGTCATTTTTGTATTGCACAGGTTGCAAATTACAATTCTTTTGTCGTCCGCACTTTCCTAAAAAAAGCACCAGACTGCGGATCACCTACCCTTGGCAAGAGAGATTTCCACAAGGGGGTTCTCCGGTGAACAGTTGTTCAGCCTGTTTTGCCACCCCACTGCCTCTTCCAGCTTGTTGCGGTGCAGCATATCCCTCCCCCTTTTTACTGCTGTCCTTGCTCGGCTTTCTACCTTCCCAGGTTGGGTCAGTGACTTCATCATCCACCACCTGCTCTTCCACATCCTGCTCATCCTCCTGACTTGTTGACCTAACCACTCCCTCAGTGATCAACAGTGTGTCTCATCTTCTTCCTCAACCTCTTCAGACAATTATTGCCTTTGAGTTATTTGTAACTGTGTCTCATCATCATCCACCTGATTAAACAGTAATTGCTGTTCCCCACCGTCATCTTCTTGTGATTGTGAATGGTCAAGAGTTTGGGTATCTGTCCCTCTTCAAGTGTGCTTGGCAAGAGAGCTAATTCAAGGAATGGCGCTGAAAAGAGCTCCTCGGAATATCCGAGTTTGGGATCACTAGTTTGACCAGAATCTCCATGGTGGGAGGAAGAAGGATCAGTGTGATGATGAGGTTGAGCAGACTCTTGGCTACTGAGGAAGACAGGTGGTGCCGCCCTTCAAACTGGGACATGAAGCTAGTTATTGTGGATGATTGTTTTTCTTGTGCAGGCAGCAGGTACAGCTTCACTGCGCCAAGTGCCTCGGCCTCTGCATGCACCATCAGCATCACGGCCACTGCCCCATCCCTTACTATTATATTAAATGTTAAATATGATTGAAAGTCTGTCACACGTACAGTAGTGTAGGATTTGGAAGTGTATGCGCAAACTAATTTAAAAAGGTATTTGGGACGTGGAAACGTCACACAGGAGATATTGTCAATACTGTCACCAGCGGCTAATGAAAAATTACAGGGAATGTCACAGGTATTTGGGATGAGGAAACGTTATACAGGGGAGGTATCACCAGTAATGTCACTATACGCAGCGTCTACGCAAAAAAGTACACTGTATGTCACAGATAATTTTTGGATGTGCACGCTTTACACTGGAGATGTGGCGCAGCTAATGTCACTGTCTGCAGTGGACACAGTCTATTAAAAAAGTACACTTTATGTTGCAGATATTTTTTGGATGCACACACTTTACACAAGAGATGTGGCTCAGCTAATGTCACTGTCCGCAGCGGACAACGTCAACGGAAAAAGTACACTGGATGTCACAGATTTTTGGGGGATGCGCACACTTTACACTGGAGATGTGGCGCAGCTAATGTCGCTGTCTGCAGCGGCCTAACTACTACGCTAAACATAGATATTCCTGCCACACACAATAGTACTTAGAAGGACACAGGTGTTTGGCTGAGCATGCTCGATCATCACTACTACTGATAGATCAGAAGAAGTGTCGAATAAATAATATCAGCCAGGCCAAAAGGCAAAATATTGGCCCAGTCATGAAGTGGGGAGGGCGAGAACAGCATGAGAAGTCCACAGAGTGGCCCTATGACATAGTGGTGATGTAGAAGCAGAATGAGGAGGCCACAGAGTGGCACAATGACATTAAGGAGGTTGCAACAGCAGCATCAGGATGCCACAGAGTGGCAAGGTGACATAGTGTGGAGGTGGAAGCAGCATGAGAATATCACAGTGTGGCAAGATGACATAGTGTGGAGATGGCGGAAGCATGAGGAGACCACAGAGTAGTGAGGTGACACAGTATGGAGGTGGCAGCAGCATCAGGAGAGAAAGTGGCAAGGTGACATAGTGTGGAGGTGGCTGCAGCGTCAGAAGGCCACAGTGGCAAGGTGACATAGTGTGGAGGTGGCAGCAGCATCAGGAGGCCACAGAGTGACAAGGTGACATAGTGTGGAGTTGGGTGGCAATACCAGTACCAGATGAAGATTGTGTGTAAAAGAAGGAGCACTTGGCATCAGATGTGTGGCATAAAGGCTGGTGGCAGCATCAGAACGGTAGCTGAGGCAGTGTTGGTGCGGCACCATAGATGATGTAGTCTGACGCATCAGGCATTGGTGAGTGGGAATCCTGGCTAATCCATGCCTGATTCATCTTGACAAGTCAGTCTCTCCACATTTTTGGGGGACAGGCGAGTTCTTCTTGGGGTAACTATGGCCCCCGCCGCACTAAATAACCGCTCTGATTCCACACTACTGGCCAGGCAGGACAGCCTTTCCAGGGCAAACTTGGACAGTTGCGGCAATAAATCCAGTTTGACTGCCCAGTAGTCCAGCAGATCTTAACTGACGGCTGGCAGGGTGCACTCCAAGTATGCCACCACCTGCTGGTTCAGGTTCTGCTTTATTTCTAGCTGCTGGTGAGTAGTTTATTCACTATGCGGTGAAGAGAGCTGATCATCAGCAACTCAAGACTCAGGCTGCTGCTGATAGAACTGCTTCTGTCACCCCACCCCTCCCCAGCAGCCATGGCAGTGGAACGTTAGCACAGAGGGCCGCCCGGTCAGACCTGCAAGAGGATGGATGATGGGCAGCGGCCAACTGACTACAACTCTATATAGTTAAGTTTGTCCCCCCTCTCAGCGGGTGTAAAAAAGGTCCCCACTTTGGACCAGTAGCGAGAGTCCAACAAGGTGGAGAGCCAGAAGTCATCCCTCTGCCGAATGGTGACAATTCAGCTGTCACTACGCAAGCTTGGCGCCAAGGATTACAGGCTCAATAAAGTCTACAAGTGGCGTGATCCCAATTTTGTCGCACCAAGGGGCTACCAACAACACTACTACTCCCAAGGAGCAAGCACATCAGGCTCAGAAAGTGACAGATCAACCAGACCATCTAGTTTTTTTAGGCCATGGACAGGGCTGGTACAGACCAGGCGGAGGAAGACACGTTGAGGCGGGAGAAAGAGAAGAGGATGCACGGATACAGACATGCTCCCATTAATTTGGTGATTAATATCTCTTCTGTGACACTCTCCCCAGCCCAGACAACAGTACTCCAAAAAGGCCTGTCATTCTGTCCCTCCAGTCCATTAAACACCTTTCTCCTAGAACAAGAAATGCAGAGGTTCTACAGAACCTTTAGATTGAAAGCTCACTTTTATGATACCTACAACCAGAGTAAGATCAACTCTCCCTCCCAAAACCCCTTGACATTACAAACACTAGGAATCAGACTCAAGAGTACATACATGCCACCTAGATCCTATCATCCTGCTGAGACCTACATCACATTCACACAAAAATCCATTCAAGAAGTCCTAAACATGCACCATCAAGGCAAATTCCACCTCACAAACAACCTGTCTCCTGAAGAAATTGTAGCAATCAACTCCCTTCAGACACATAAAGAGATTATTTATAAACTCTTTAGGTGGGGCTATTGTGGTGATGGATAAGTCCATGTACCTTAATGAAGTGATGTCACAACTAGCGGACAAACAAACATATGAGCCTCTACAATCAAATCCCACATCGGCCATTGCACTCAAAATTCGCAAAGTACTTGACCATTACAAATCAACCAATATAATCGATGACAACACAGTAACCTTTCTCACTAAGCAACATCCTATTATTCCTGTCTTTTACAAACCGGATTCCAAAAAAGTTGGGACACTAAACAAATTGTGAATAAAAACTGAATGCAATGATGTGGAGATGGCAAATGTCAATATTTTATTTGTAATAGAACGTAGATGACAGATCAAACGTTTAATCCGAGTAAATTTATAATTTTAAAGGAAAAATACGTTGATTCAAATTTTCACGGTGTCAACAAATTGTGGCAATAAGAGGCTGGAAAAAGTATATTTGAGCATAACAAAGAGCTGGAAGACCAAGTAACACTAATTAGGTCAATTGGCAACATGATTGGGTATAAAAAGAGCTTCTCAGAGTGGCAGTGTCTCTCAGAAGCCAAGATGGGTAGAGGATCACCAATTCCCACAATGTTGCGCAGAAAGATAGTGGAGCAATATCAGAAAGGTGTTACCCAGCGAAAAATTGCAAAGACTTTGCATTTATCATCATCAACTGTGCATAACATCATCCGAAGATTCAGAGAATCTGGAACAATCTCTGTGCGTAAGGGTCAAGGCCGTAAAACCATACTGGATGCCCGTGATCTCCGGGCCCTTAAACGACACTGCACCACAAACAGGTATGCAGTGCAAAGAAGAAGCCATTTCTAAGCAAGATCCACAAGCTCAGGCGTTTTCACTGGGCCAGGGATCATTTAAAATGGAGTGTGGCAAAATGGAAGACTGTCCTGTGGTCAGACGAGTCACGATTCGAAGTTCTTTTTGGAAATCTGGGACGCCATGTCATCCGGACCAAAGAGGACAAGGACAACCCAAGTTGTTATCAACGCTCAGTTCAGAAGCCTGCATCTCTGATGGTATAGGGTTGCATGAGTGCGTGTGGCATGGGCAGCTTGCATGTCTGGAAAGGCACCATCAATGCAGAAAAATATATTCAGGTTCTAGAACAACATATGCTCCCATCCAGACGTCATCTCTTTCAGGGAAGACCCTGCATTTTTCAACAAGATAATGCCAGACCACATTCTGCATCAATCACAACATCATGGCTATGTAGGAGAAGGATCCGGGTACTGAAATGGCCAGTCTGCAGTCCAGATATTTCACCTATAGAGAACATTTGGCGCATCATAAAGAGGAAGGTGCAACAAAAAAGGCCCAAGACGATTGAACAGTTAGAGGCCTGTATTAGACAAGAATGGGAGAGCATTCCTATTTCTAAACTTGAGAAACTGGTCTCCTTGGTCCCCAAACGTCTGTTGAGTGTTGTAAGAAGAAGGGGAGATGCCACACTGTGGTGAAAATGGCCTTGTCCCAACATTTTGGGGATTTGTTGACACCATGAAATTCTGATTCAACATATTTTTCCCTTAAAATGGTACATTTTCTCAGTTTAAACTTTTGTTCCGTGATTTATGTTCTATTCTGAATAAACTATTAGAAGTTGGCACCTCCACATCATTGCATTCAGTTTTTATTCACGATTTGTATAGTGTCCCAACTTTTTTGGAATCCGGTTTGTATATACTCCCAAAAATCCACAAAAATTTACAGAACCCTCCAGGACGACCGATTGTAGCATCCACTGACTCAATCCTATCATCCTTATCAATCTTTTTAGACTGCATACTAACACCACTCACCAGAACCTCAGTCATTTATTTTGGATACCAATGACTTTATCACCAAACTTCAGAACGTTACAGTAAGATCAGATACTTTACTTGCAACCATGGACGTAAATAGTCTTTATACCTCTATCTCACATGAGAAAGGCATTGAAGCAACCAAATCACTCCTAACATTACATTCAAAGTATTCTGCACCAGAACAGGAATTTTGCATACAACTCCTGTCACTTGTTTTCAAAGAGAATCATTTCTTATTTGGTGATCAATATTACATACAAAAGCGCAGGACCGTGATGGGGGCCAATATGGCGCCGCTGTACGCTAACACTTACATGACTGATTTTCGAAACCAAGTTTGTATACACCCACCCTTAATACCAACATCATGCGAAAGTGTGGTTGCGATTTATAGACAACATTTTCCTCATATGGGATGGACCCAAATTCCACCTAGAATCTTTCTACAATGATCTCAATAAGATATATCCAGAATTAGGTTTCACTATGCACATTGACAAAAAAGAAGTCAGCTTTCTAGACACACTGGTACAAAAGGACACCAGAATAATCTTCAATTCGACCTGTATACAAAACCCACTGACAGGAACAGCTTACTCCACTACTCTAGCTGTCATCCCCATACTACCAAGAGGGCGATCCCACTATCACAAATCACCAGGGTTGAACAAATCGTCTCAGACCCAGCAACACGTACACTGAGAGATTCTGAAATGAGCAAAAAATTCATAAACAGGGGATATCCACCCCATCTAACGAAACAGAAAAGTACACAACTACCTACAATACCCAAGATGCATCCATTGCATAACAACATACCATCCTCTCATGCCCAAGATACATAGTATAGTGCTCCAGAACTGGTCCATCTTACAAAATACATATCCATCAGTTAATGAATTGGAATAGCCCCCACGCACGTGCTACAAACAAGGCCCCAATATAAGAGACAAAATCATCCGTGCAGACTTTGGAGGGATCCAAAAGATCCCCAAACAACGTTTCTTGACAAACCCTAAATATGGAAACTTTCCATGCTTGCATTGTGCCAAATGCTCCAACATCTTGAAAGGTGACTTGATCACACATCCACGTACAGTGATACCTCGGTTCACGAACTTAATTCGTGAATTGACTCTGGTCGCGAACCGAATTGGTCGCGAACCGAGGCACATTTTCCCATAGGGTTCAATGTAAATCTGGTTAATCCGTGCTGACCTTTTTTTGGGGGGTTTTGAAGCACAAAAATATGAAACAAATTACAATACACATTAGTACAGTATAGTAATGTATAAAGAGAGGACACTAACCTTGATTGAGATGACTTCTGGCATGGAGGAAGGCAGGTGGGAGGCAGTTATTGTTTGGAGGGAGAGTCCCCCTCCATAAGGACATCCGGGGGATCTCCTTCAGGGGTTTCCTCTCTCCTTTGTCTCCTAGCTGCAGGCTCAGTTTGTCTGAAAAATCTGTCCAATGTCACTTGTCTCTTCCTGCGCTGCATAACCCTCCGGAAATGAGAGACCACATTATCATTCATGAGATTTAGCACTCTGTTCACGACAGTTATGTTGGGGTGGTGCTTTTCAAAAAAATCATGGCACTCATTCCATTTTTGCATAATGGATTTTATGGCATCACTGCTAACCTCCTCCCTTTCTTCTTCTTCCTCAGTAGAATGCTCCTCAAGAAGTGCCTTCTGCTGCTCACCGTGGAGTTCAGAAAGTTCTTCCGTGGTCAGCTCCTCCCTATGTTCCTCAACAAGCTCTTCCACATCAGCACCATCAACGTCCAGACCCATACTCTTGCCCATGGACACAATTTCCTCCACTACCTCTGCATCAGACCCTTCAAAGTCATGTTCACGTTCAGCGACACATTCTGGCCACAGTTTCCTCCAGGCTGAATTTAGGGTTCGGGGAGTGACCTCTTCCCAGGCTTTGTCAATGAGGTTAATGCAGTGGACAACATTGAAATGTTTCTTCCAGAATTCTTTCAAAGTCAAGGACGTCTCTTCAGTGACATTAAAACACCTAGTGAAGAGCGCCTTTGTGTACAGCTTCTTGAAGTTGCAGATGACTTGCTGGTCCATGGGCTGCAGAAGTGGTGTTGTGTTGGGGGGGAGGAACTTTACCTTGATGAAGTCATACTCAGCATCCATATCATCCACCAAGGCTGGAGGGTGTGCCGGGGCATTGTCCATCAGAAGAAGGCACCTTTCAGGCAGCTGGTTATCAGAAAGATATTTTCTGACGGTGGGTGCAAACACCTCGTGCAGCCATTCCATAAACAATTGCCTTGTGACCCAAGCTTTGGCATTGGCTCTCCACATAACGGGCAGTCTGGCCTTGTTCACATTTTGTTCCCTAAATGCACGAGGGGTCTGAGAATGGTACACCAGTAGTGGTTTAATTTTTAGATCGGCGCTTGCGTTGGCACACAGCAAAAGGGTCAATCTGTCCTTCATGGACTTGTGCCCTGGTAGTGCCTTTTCCTCCTGTGTGATATAGGTTCTGTTTGGCATTTTTTTCCAGAAGAGCCCTGTTTCATCACAGTTGAACACTTGTTGAGGGACGTATCCTTCTGTCTTCATGAATTCCGCAAAGTCTAACTTGTAGGCTTCTGCTGCGGCCTTGTCAGAACTGGAAGCCTCACCATGTCTAATCACACTGTGGATGCCACTTCTCCTGCGGAATTTTTCAAACCACCCCCTACTGGCTTTAAATTCGTCACTTGCTGCACTTGTAGAGGGGCTTCTTTGCAGTAAATCACTGTGCAATTTCCTGGCTTTCTCACAGATCATAGCTTCACTAACGCTATCACCTGCCAGCTGTTTCTCATTCAACCACACCAACAAAAGTTTTTCCACCTCTTCCAGAACTTGCGTCCTCTGCTTGGTTAACATTGTTACTCCATTTGCAACATCAGCTCCTTTGATGGCGGCTTTGTTTTTCAGAATAGTCGAGATTGTTGACTTTGCCATCTTGTACTCCGAGGCCAGATCAGTCACACGAATACCACGGTCATGCTTTTCTATAATTTCCTTCTTCAGCTCAATGGTTATTTTCTTCACAACCTTGCTGTCACCTTTACTACTGCTCTGCACTTTCTTGTTGCCACCATGCTTGCGCTGCACATTCTTGTCACCTGCATTTCCACTTTGCACATTGTCACCTGCATTTCCACTTTGCACATTGTCACCTGCATTTCCACTTTGCACATTGTCACCTGCATTTCCACTTTGCACATTGTCACCTGCATTTCTGTTCTTGTCACCTTCATTGCTGCTCCTCACTTTCTTTTTTCCACTATGCTTCTTGGGAGCCATATTGGGCGTCCAGTGAACTGTACAGTACTGTATGTGCTAAAAAGCACACCAAAAAGCACTTAAAATGTTTGCAGAGTACTCACAGTACTTCTTTCTGTGTCTCTTCTTCTCTCCACGGTCTTCCTACAGGAAGTCACGACCATGTGACAGCCTGGAAATAGCATTAAAATGGCCGCGGCTCCTGTTCGTGAACCGAGGCGGAGTTCGTGAACCGGAGCATATTTTTATGAAGTTTTCTGTTCGTGAACCGAGTTGTTCGTGAACAGAAGCGTTCGTGAACCGAGGTATCACTGTACAGGTAAACAGTTTCTTATCAAGGAATTTTTCACATGCGAGTCATCTTTTGTCGTTTACTTGATCAAATGTCTGTGAGGCCTAGTTTACGTCGGGGAAACTACTTAACACATCCGTGACCGCATTTGTAAACACAAATGCAGAATACGGACTAAGCAACTCCTTTTACCTCTACCGGCACATTTTGAAAGACATAAACATCAAATCTCTCAACTTCGGTTTCAAGTCGTTGAACAGGTGCACCAACCAAGACGCGGGGGTAACAGGATCTCGCTATTACAACAACGGGAATCATATTGGATTCATAAAAGGAAATGTGATTTCCGCATATTATCATGATTATAATTTACTCCCTTTTTTTCTCTGTTCTAGGCTCGTTGATGGGGACTAGGCGAACATGACATGGGTGAGAAACCCCCCCCGCTAGCAGTTTTTCCCAGATTCCTGTTCACCAATATTAACCAATTATTAATATTAAGCAATTATCAATTGTTAATCCTTAACCATAACTCGTTTTGCTCATTATTCTCTAATTATATTATTCTTTTTTTGTATTCATCTGTGTATTCATACTGCAATATTGTGCTAATTTTTACTACACTGACCCATGATATACAGGACAATATGCATATGCCTATTTTCTTACTATATTGCGTATCTTCACTTGCACACCCCTGGCAGAATTGCAATTAATCTTATTCTTTCCCCTTTTTCTAATTAGTTGCCAAGTATTTCAAATGCACTGTCCTCACCGCCCCCTTTTCTTCCTCTTCTTGCATATCCTCTGCCCCCTTGCCCACACCTTTGCCCACACCACACCGGCATGTAGAGTGCGCATGCAAGCGCGATAGTAGGTCACAACGTTTGCCTGAGCCGCCGACTTCCGTTCCACAGTCCCAGCGCGTGCGTTCACTCTGTTGAGGCACCAGACGTGATTACATCATTACTCTGCGCCCTCCAATATGGCCAACAGCCTTAAAAGAGCGCACTAATTCGCCTGCATGCCACATCCAGCGCCTGCCTCTCTCCTCTGCCATAAGGTAATTTCTAACTCTTAATATCATCAGACCCATAGTCAGCAAACTGAATCGTTCCATGATACATGCAATAATTGATACCTAATATGATACAATAGGATAACCTAACCCAGGTCTCCAAATTCTTTGCCTTTGAGATCAATTATATTATTTCTCCTATATCACTGCAACTAGGGCTATCGCTTTAGGATTCTTACCCTGTGATTTCCCTCCCCCCTCTCCTTTACCTCCTCTAGGACCCATCTTCTTCTAACTCCTTCTCTCTTCACTCATTTTTCTAATATTAGCAGAATATCTGATAAACTCTAAATCTTCTGTGACTACATTGTATATACATTATATATTTTTCTATACCCCGCTGAAGAAGGTCGCAATGACCAAAACGTCCGGGAATTTTTGTCTGATATGGCTTAATACTTATGATGTATAAATGAACTACTCTGGATGTATACAAATGATAATCTGCAAAAAAAAAAAAAAAAAATGAATAAAATGTGAAAATGTATTTTGCACAAATCTTTTGGAGTGCCGTGGATTACCTCTGTATACGCAAGCAAGTGAGCATGCATAGGGACATTTATGCAAGTGATACGGAGGTACTCCCTGCCTCCATTTCTACTGCATGGTGCCACAGTGTATCTGGGTCCTCTGCCTCCTCTTCCTCATCGCCCTGTAGCTCCTCTGGCTGCTCCTCCTCTCCTGTCACCTGTGTATTAAAAACCACCAATTTCACTACACATTGCTTGAGCTCCAATGTCCTTCTCCTTCTCCTCCTCTTTCTTTTCCAATTCAGCCCCCACAGGGATCATGATGCTGTGAGATGTAGGTGCCATGTCTCCAGTCCCCTGACCAGCCAGATTTAACAGCATCTGTTCCAGGACATGAAGCAGTGGAATGACATCTTTCATCACGTAGTCCTGGCGACTGACAAAAAACGTAACAAATAAGGGCCTGAGCAAACAGCAGGTGTCACGCATGAGCTGCCACTGGCTGAAATAAAAAAGCAGGAGAGTACTGCTGTCCGCTTAGATCATTAAGAAATCGTTTATGGCCTTTCTTTGTTCGTATAGTCGGTCCAACATATGAAAGGGGGAATTCCAACGGGTGGAAACGTTGCATATCAGCCTACTGTATGTTGGGGGATGCCGTTCTGCTGCTGCAGCTCAAGGAGAGTGTGCTTATGCGTTGTACGAGTGGCTAAAGTGCATGAATAGTTTCCTGGTCATTTTTCGTATGTCTTGCAGATGGGTGGAAGACTTCAGAAACCGCTTGACAACCAGATTGAACACGTTTGCCATGCAGGGCGCATGGCTCATCCCTCCTTGACGCAGCGCTGACTTCATGTTCTTCCGGTTGTCGGTCACCATGGTTCCGATTTTGAGTTGTCATGGAGACAGCCAGGATTCAATTTCTTGATGAAGGACATGGAGCAGTTCCTCCCTTGTGTGACTCCGTTTGCCCAGGCAAACGAGGTGGAAAACAGCATGACACTGCCGTGCCCTGCACATGTGGTATGCTGGAGGGGTAACTGTGACTTGTCCCTGCAGTGGAGGCTGAGAACACGGTGGAGGAGGAGAAGGCAAAGGCGGACCTTATCGCAAGACTAACAGCGTGAGAACGTGGAGGCAGAAGCGGCATCACCTGGCCAAGTTACTGGTGTGGCTGTGCAGAAACCACATTCACCCAGAGGGCCGTAAAGGACATGTATGGTCCCTGATAATACTTACAGCTCCATACATTGGCGCTGCCGTGCACTTTGGCAGACACCGACAGGGTCAAGGACTGGCCCACCTTCTATTCTCCATGTGTGTGCAGGGGTGGTGCTGCCTTTTTCGAAAATAAATGATGGCTTGGGACTCTTCACCTTGGCTCGGCACAAGCCATCAGTTCTCTGAAAGATGCAGAGTCCCCCACTTGGAAAGAGAGGGACTGCAGCACCAGCAACTTGAACCGTAGCAAGTTTAGCTTCTGCCCCATTGGATGAGTGCACGCATACTGTTGTCTCTTGGCAATCGCTTCGGTGATCGATTGCTGATGGAATGACTGTTGATGTGTACGTGGGAGAGGAGCAGGAGCATCAGGACCAGCAGATGATGGAAAGGACAGACAGCTCCATTCAGCTGGGGTGGTGGAGCCTTGACTGACTGAAATCGGCTGCGTGCCATGGGGTGATGCAGCGGTTGCTGCAGCAGGCTCGACCACCACATTGGAGCCACAGTTCTCCCAGGCCACTTTATGGTGATTCTGCATATGTTGACGCAGGGCCGTGGTGCCAACATTGACACCCTGACCATGCTTCACCTTCTGCCCTAACATTCTACATATGGCCATGTTCACCTCCTCCAGCGGCTTAACAAAGAACTGCCACACCGCCGAGTAGGTGATTATACCCCCAACACTACGCACTGACTGACTGCTACTGCCTCTGCCTCCGTGAATCCGTGCACCACTACTTCCCGGGCCTGTAGACTCCTGCGAAGTGGATGGTCTACCCAAGGCATGTTTGTCTCCCAACCTCCCACTGCTGCCACCCTGCTGAATCCCGGCCACTTGCTGGCTCCACTGCTGCCTCACGGGCAAGCTGTCACCCTCTTCTCCTGATGATGATGAAGCATCTTCGTCACCCAGCTCCCAAGTGTGATCAGCTACATCATCATCATAGAGTACTGTCTGCATGTCACTGATGTCCTCCTGCATGTCACTGATGTCCTCCTAGAGGAAGCGCCGGATGTCTCCTCCACATCTTGGCTTGCCAGAAGCTGCTGACTGTCTTCTAGTAGCTCGTCCTCACTGTACAGGGAGTGCAGAATTATTAGGCAAGTTGTATTTTTGAGGATTAATTTTATTATTGAACAACAACCAATGAACCCAAAAAACTCATTAATATCAAAGCTGAATATTTTTGGAAGTAGTTTTTAGTTTGTTTTTAGTTTTAGCTATTTTAGGGGGATATCTGTGTGTGCAGGTGACTATTACTGTACATAATTATTAGGCAACTTAACAAAAAACAAATATATACCCATTTCAATTATTTATTTTTACCAGTGAAACCAATATAACATCTCAACATTCACAAATATACATTTCTGACATTCAAAAACAAAACAAAAACAAATCAGTGACCAATATAGCCACCTTTCTTTGCAAGGACACTCAAAAGCCTGCCATCCATGGATTCTGTCAGTGTTTTGATCTGTTCACCATCAACATTGCGTGCAGCAGCAACCACAGCCTCCCAGACACTGTTCAGAGAGGTGTACTGTTTTCCCTCCTTGTAAATCTCACATTTGATGATGGACCACAGGTTCTCAATGGGGTTCAGATCAGGTGAACAAGGAGGCCATGTCATTAGATTTTCTTCTTTTATACCCTTTTCTGCCAGCCACGTTGTGGAGTACTTGGACGCGTGTGATGGAGCATTGTCCTGCATGAAAATCATGTTTTTCTTACCTTGCAGACTTCTTCCTGTACCACTGCTTGAAGAAGGTGTCTTCCAGAAACTGGCAGTAGGACTGGGAGTTGAGCTTGACTCCATCCTCAACCCAAAAAGGCCCCACAAGCTCATCTTTGATGATACCAGCCCAAACCAGTACTCCACCTCCACCTTGCTGGCGTCTGAGTCGGACTGGAGCTCTCTGCCCTTTACCAATCCAGCCATCTGGCCCATCAAGACTCACTCTCATTTCATCAGTCCATAAAACCTTAGAAAAATCAGTCTTGAGATATTTCTTGGCCCAGTCTTGACGTTTCAGCGTGTGTCTTGTTCAGTGGTGGTCGTCTTTCAGCCTTTCTTACCTTGGCCATGTCTCTGAGTATTGCACACCTTGTGCTTTTGGGCACTCCAGTGATGTTGCAGCTCTGAAATATGGCCAAACTGGTGGCAAGTGGCATCTTGGCAGCTGCACGCTTGACTTTTCTCAGTTCATGGGCAGTTATTTTGCGCCTTGGTTTTTCCACACGCTTCTTGCGAACCTGTTGACTATTTTGAATGAAATGCTTGATTGTTCGATGATTACGCTTCAGAAGCTTTGCAATTTTAAGAGTGCTGCATCCCTCTGCAAGATATCTCACTATTTTTGACTTTTCTGAGCCTGTCAAGTCCTTCTTTTGACCCATTTTGCCAAAGGAAAGGAAGTTGCCTAATAATTATGCACACCTGATATAGGGTGTTGATGTCATTAGACCACACCCCTTCTCATTACAGAGATGCACATCACCTAATATGCTTAATTGGTAGTAGGCTTTCGAGCCTATACAGCTTGGAGTAAGACAACATGCATAAAGAGGATGATGTGGTCAAAATACTCATTTGCCTAATAATTCTGCACTCCCTGTATAGTGGAGCTGAGCCCACAGCATACAATACTTCTCTGGCTGAGGGAACAGAAAAAGACAGAGGCAGGTTGAGGACAGGTGAGGGCATAGGTCCTGCTCCCGAGCCATGCCAACTAAGGGTTGTGTCTGACAAACACATCGACTCTAGGCTTTAGGTGTCTGATGTCACTTGCGAAGATTGAGTCAACCATTCAAGAACCGCTGGGTTGCTGGTCAGGACACGACCGCTAGCTAAGACTGGGAGCTCCGGCCTCTAGAAATGACCCCTGCTGCTACGTCCCCTTACTCTGCTCCGACCTCTGCCTGCGCCAGAATCATTTAGGCCTCTGTCACTCCCTTGTGCAGAGCCTGGCACTTCTCTGTCTGACATGCTGTTAGATTAATTAATAAAAAGGAAATTAAAACACCCTAAAAAAGTCTGTAAATTTCTCACTTCACCACACAACGGCTAATAAGCCCCTTTTTTCACACTAATACGCACAAAAAAGGGTTTTAGAACATACACTCACCTAAAGAATTATTAGGAACACCTGTTCTATTTCTCATTAATGCGATTATCTAGTCAACCAATAACATGGCAGTAGCTTCAATGCATGTAGGGTTGTGGTCCTGGTCAAGACAATCTCCTGAACTCCAAACTGAATGTCAGAATGGGAAAGAAAGGTGATTTAAGCAATTTTGAGTGTGGCATGGTTGTTGGTGCCAGACGGGCCGGTCTGAGTATTTCACAATCTGCTCAGTTACTGGGATTTTCACGCACAACCATTTCTAGGGTGTACAAAGAATGGTGTGAAAAGGGCAAAACATCCAGTATGCGGCAGTCCTGTGGGCGAAAATGCCTTGTTGATGCTAGAGGTCAGAGGAGAATGGGCCGACTGATTCAAGCTGATAGAAGAGCAACGTTGACTGAAATAACCACTCGTTACAACCGAGGTATGCAACAAAGCATTTGTGAAGCCACAACACGCACAACCTTGAGGCGGATGGGCTACAACAGCAGAAGACTCCACCGGGTACCACTCATTTCCACTACAAATAGGAAACAGAGGCTACAATTTGCACAAGCTCACCAAAATTGAACTGTTGAAGACTGGAAAAATGTTGCCTGGTCTGATGAGTCTCAATTTTTGTTGAGACATTCAAATGGTAGAGTCCGAATTTGGCGTAAACAGAATGAGAACATGTATCCATCATGCCTTGTTACCACTGTGCAGGCTGGTGGTGGTGGTGTAATGGTGTGGGGGATGTTTTCTGGGCACACTTTAGGCCCATTAGTGCCAATTGGCCATCGTTTAAATGCCACGGGCTACCTGAGCATTGTTTCTGACCATGTCCATCCCTTCATGATCACCATGTACCCATTCTCTGATGGCTACTTCCAGCAGGATAATGCTCCATGTCACAAAGCTCAAATCATTTCAAATTGGTTTCTTGAACATGACAATGAGTTCACTGTACTAAAATGGCCCCCACAGTCACCAGATCTTAACCCAATAGAGCATCTTTGGGATGTGGTGGAACGGGAGCTTCGTGCCCTGGATGTGCATCCCTCAAATCTCCATCAACTGCAAGATGCTATCCTATCAATATGGGCCAACATTTCTAAATAATAGTGTTGATCGCGAATATTCAAATTTTTATCGTGAATATAGGTACTTCGAAAATTCGCGAATATTTTGAATATAGTTATATATTCGTAATTTCGAATATTCGATTTTTTTTTTCCTTTTTTTTTTTTTTTAATCGGTACACATGATCCCTTCCTGCTTCTAGCTTATGGGCCAATAAGGAGGCTTTAATATACTTGACTTTCGGAGTAGTAGTGTTTGCGAATTTTGCTCTATATTCGTTTTTTCGAATATTCACTATATTGCTATATATTCTTGTTTTAGAATATTACGAATATTCGAAAAAACTAAGTTATAGCAATATAGCGAATATTCGAAAATAAAAACGAATATAGAGCAAATTAGCCAATATAGTGCTATAATCTTTTTTTTTTAATAGTTGTAATTTTTTTCCAATCTGAACTTCAGATGAGAAAAAAATGACAACTATTAGAGAAAGAAGATTATAGCACTATATTAGCTAAATTGCTCTATATTCGTTTTTTTTCGAATATTCGCTATAATGCTATATATTCTTGTTTTAGAATATTACAAATATTCGAAAAAACGAAGTTATATAAATATAGCGAATATTCGAAAAAAAAACGAATATAGAGCAATTTAGCTAATATAGTGCTATAATCTTCTTTGTCTAATAGTAGTAATTTTTTTTCTCATCTGAAGTTCAGATTGGAAAAAAATTACAACTATAAAAATAAAAAGATTATAGCACTATATTAGCTAAATTGCTCTATATTAGTTTTTTTTTGAATATTCACTATATATTGCTATATATTCTTGTTTTAGAATATTACGAATATTCGAAAAAACTAAGTTATAGCAATATAGCGAATATTCGAAAAAAATCGAATATAGAGCAATTTAGCTAATATAGTGCTATAATCTTCTTTGTCTAATAGTTGTAAGTTGAAAAATTCGCAATAAAAATTCGAATTACAAAAATTTGCATATTACACAATCATAACCTTGCCGAATTTTCGAATTTTCGAATATTTGACGAATATTCTAAAACAAAATTGAATATGACCCCTGCCGCTCATCACTGCTAAAGAATGCTATCAGCACCTTGTTGAATCAATTCCACATAGAATTAAGGCAGTTCTGAAGGCAAAAGGGGGTCCAACACCGTATTAGTATGGTGTTCCTAATAATTATTTAGGTGAGTGTATAACCGCACCGCTGAATGGCAAATATATTTTTCTTTTGCCACTGATACACGCCATAAAAGGCTTTAGGAATCATATAACTGCACCGCTGAACGGCAAATATATTTTTCTTTTTCCACTTATACACGGCACAAAAGGCTTTGGAACATATAACTGCACCGCTGATCGGCAAATAGGCCCTTATTTTTTTCCACTTATACACACCACAAAATGCTTTGGAACATATAACTTCACAGTTGAACGGCAAATATATTTTTATTTTTCCACTTATACACGCCACAAAAGGCTTTAGAACATATAACTGCACTGCTGAACGGCAAATATATTTATCTTTTTACACTAATACACGCCACAAAAGGCTTTAGAACATAAAACTGCACCGCTGAACGGCAAATATATCAAATATATTTTTCTTTTTCCACTAATACATGCTACAAAAAGCTTTGTATAACTTCACCGCTTGACCAGCAAATATATTTTTCTTTTGCCACTAATACATTTCACCAAAGGCTTTAGAACATATAACTGCACCACTGAACAGCAAATATATATCTTTTTCAACTAATAGATGCCACAAAAAGCTTTAAAACATATAACTTCACCGCTTGATTGGCAAATATATATTTCTTTTGCCACTAATAAATGCCACCAAAGGCTTTAGAACATATAACTGCACCACTGAACGGCAAATATATTTTTCTTTTTCCACTAATACACGCTATAAAAGGCTTTAGAACATATAACAGCACCGCTAAACTGCAAATATATTTTTATTTTGCACTAATACACAACAAAAAGTGCTGTAATTTTAGCACTTCACCACACAATGGCTAATAAGTAGGGATGAGCGAACTCGAACTGTATAGTTCGGGTTCGTACCGAATTTTGGGGTGTCCGTGACACGGACCCGAACCCGGACATTTTCGTAAAAGTCCGGGTTCGGGTTCGGTGTTCGTCGCTTTCTTGGCGCTTTTGTGACGCTTTCTTGGCGCTTTTTGAAAGGCTGCAAAGCAGCCAATCAACAAGCGTCATACTACTTGCCCCAAGAGGCCATCACAGCCATGCCTACTATTGGCATGGCTGTGATTGGCCAGAGCACCATGTGACCCAGCCTCTATTTAAGCTGGAGTCACATAGCGCCGCCCGTCACTCTGCTCTGATTAGCGTAGGGAGAGGTTGCGGCTGCGACAGTAGGGCGAGATTAGGCAGATTAACTCCTCCAAAGGACTTGATTAACTGATCGATCTGCAGCTGTGGATCATTGAGCTGCTGATCCTCAATTGCTCACTGTTTTTAGGCTGCACAGACCGTTTGTCAGTCTCATTTTTCTGGGGTGATCGGCGGCCATTTTGTGTCTTGTGGTGCGCCAGCACAAGCTGCGACCAAGTGCATTTAACCCTCAATGGTGTGGTTGTTTTTTGGCTAAAGCCTACATCAGGGTGAAGCTGTCACACCAAGTGCATTTAACCAGCAATAGTCTGTTCATTTTTTGGCCATATACAAAATCAGGGGCAAGCTGCGCCTGTCACCAAGTGCATTTAACCCTCAATGGTGTGGTTGTTTTTTGGCTAAAGCCTACATCAGGGTGAAGCTGTGACACCAAGTGCATTTAACCAGCAATAGTCTGTTCATTTTTTGGCCATATACAAAATCAGGGGCAAGCTGCGCCTGTCACCAAGTGCATTTAACCCTCAATGGTGTGGTTGTTTTTTGGCTAAAGCCTACATCAGGGTGAAGCTGTCACACCAAGTGCATTTAACCAGCAATAGTCTGTTCATTTTTTGGCCATATACAAAATCAGGGGCAAGCTGCGCCTGTCACCAAGTGCATTTAACCCTCAATGGTGTGGTTGTTTTTTGGCTAAAGCCTACATCAGGGTGAAGCTGTCACACCAAGTGCATTTAACCAGCAATAGTCTGTTTATTTTTTGGCCATATCCCAGTCTAATTCTGTCACTAAATCCATACCGGTCACCCAGCGCCTAAATACTAGGCCTCAAATTTATATCCAGCTAAATCTGTCCCTAGTGCTGTAGCTGGGCGAGTTATTTAGTGTCCGTTCAAGCACATTTCTTGTTCTGGGTTGAAATACAATTCCCAATTTAGCAATTTCATAATTTAGTGGTTCCTGCTATATCAGAGCTATTTGAAATCTATCCCAAAAAGGGTATATAATATTGAAGGTGCACATTGGGTCATTCAGAATAACTTCACACACACCCGCTACTGTGTATTTCCAAGTCTAATTCTGTCACTAAACCCATACCTGTCACCCAGCGCCTAAATACTAGGCCTCAAATTTAAATCCCTCTAAATCTCTCGTTACCGCTGTACTGTTGTTGCTGGGCAAGATATTTAGTGTCCGTCAAAGCACATTTTTTGTTCTGGGTTGAAGTACAATTCCCAATTTAGCAATTTCATAATTTAGTGGTTCCTGCTATATCAGAGCTATTTGGAATCTATCCCTAAAAGGGTATATAATATTGAAGGTGCACATTGGGTCATTCAGAATAACTTCACACACACCCGCTACTGTGTATTTCCAAGTCTAATTCTGTCACTAAACCCATACCTGTCACCCAGCGCCTAAATACTAGGCCTCAAATTTAAATCCCTCTAAATCTCTCGTTACCGCTGTACTGTTGTTGCTGGGCAAGATATTTAGTGTCCGTCAAAGCACATTTTTTGTTCTGGGTTGAAGTACAATTCCCAATTTAGCAATTTCATAATTTAGTGGTTTCTGCTATATCAGAGCTATTTGAAATCTATCCCTAAAAGGGTATATAATATTGAAGGTGCACATTGGGTCATTCAGAATAACTTCACACACACGCTTCTGTGCATTTCCAAGTCTAATTCTGTCACTAAATCCATACCGGTGACCCAGCGCCTAAATACTAGGCCTCAAATTTAAATCCCTCTAAATCTCTCGTTACCCACCGCTGTACTGTTGTTGCTGGGCAAGATATTTAGTGTCCGTCAAAGCACATTTTTTGTTCTGGGTTGAAGTACAATTCCCAATTTAGCAATTTCATAATTTAGTGGTTTCTGCTATATCAGAGCTATTTGAAATCTATCCCTAAAAGGGTATATAATATTGAAGGTGCACATAGGGTCATTCAGAATAACTTCACACACACGCTTCTGTGCATTTCCAAGTCTAATTCTGTCACTAAATCCATACCGGTGACCCAGCGCCTAAATACTAGGCCTCAAATTTAAATCCCTCTAAATCTCTCGTTACCCACCGCTGTACTGTTGTTGCTGGGCAAGATATTTAGTGTCCGTCAAAGCACATTTTTTGTTCTGGGTTGAAGTACAATTCCCAATTTAGCAATTTCATAATTTAGTGGTTTCTGCTATATCAGAGCTATTTGAAATCTATCCCTAAAAGGGTATATAATATTGAAGGTGCACATAGGGTCATTCAGAATAACTTCACACACACGCTTCTGTGCATTTCCAAGTCTAATTCTGTCACTAAATCCATACCGGTGACCCAGCGCCTAAATACTAGGCCTCAAATTTATATCCCGCTAAATCTCTCGTTACCGCTGTACTGTTGTTGCTGGGCAAGATATTTAGTGTCCGTCAAAGCACATTTTTTGTTCTGGGTTGAAGTACAATTCCCAATTTAGCAATTTCATAATTTAGTGGTTCCTGCTATATCAGAGCTATTTGAAATCTATCCCAAAAAGGGTATATAATATTGAAGGTGCACATTGGGTCATTCAGAATAACTTCACACACACCCGCTACTGTGTATTTCCAAGTCTAATTCTGTCACTAAACCCATACCTGTCACCCAGCGCCTAAATACTAGGCCTCAAATTTAAATCCCTCTAAATCTCTCGTTACCGCTGTACTGTTGTTGCTGGGCAAGATATTTAGTGTCCGTCAAAGCACATTTTTGTTCTGGGTTGAAGTACAATTCCCAATTTAGCAATTTCATAATTTAGTGGTTTCTGCTATATCAGAGCTATTTGAAATCTATCCCTAAAAGGGTATATAATATTGAAGGTGCACATTGGGTCATTCAGAATAACTTCACACACACGCTTCTGTGCATTTCCAAGTCTAATTCTGTCACTAAACCCATACCTGTCACCCAGCGCCTAAATACTAGGCCTCAAATTTAAATCCCTCTAAATCTCTCGTTACCGCTGTACTGTTGTTGCTGGGCAAGATATTTAGTGTCCGTCAAAGCACATTTTTTGTTCTGGGTTGAAGTACAATTCCCAATTTAGCAATTTCATAATTTAGTGGTTTCTGCTATATCAGAGCTATTTGAAATCTATCCCTAAAAGGGTATATAATATTGAAGGTGCACATTGGGTCATTCAGAATAACTTCACACACACCGCTTCTGTGCATTTCCAAGTCTAATTCTGTCACTAAATCCATACCGGTGACCCAGCGCCTAAATACTAGGCCTCAAATTTAAATCCCTCTAAATCTCTCGTTACCCACCGCTGTACTGTTGTTGCTGGGCAAGATATTTAGTGTCCGTCAAAGCACATTTTTTGTTCTGGGTTGAAGTACAATTCCCAATTTAGCAATTTCATAATTTAGTGGTTTCTGCTATATCAGAGCTATTTGAAATCTATCCCTAAAAGGGTATATAATATTGAAGGTGCACATAGGGTCATTCAGAATAACTTCACACACACCGCTTCTGTGCATTTCCAAGTCTAATTCTGTCACTAAATCCATACCGGTGACCCAGCGCCTAAATACTAGGCCTCAAATTTAAATCCCTCTAAATCTCTCGTTACCCGCTGTACTGTTGTAGCTGGGCAAGTTATTTAGTGTCCGTCAAAGCACATTTTTTGTTCTGGGTTGAAGTACAATTCCCAATTTAGCAATTTCATAATTTAGTGGTTTCCTGCTATATCAGAGCTATTTGAAATCTATCCCTAAAAGGGTATATAATATTCAAGGTGCACATTGGGTCATTCAGAATAACTTCACACACACCGCTTACTGTGCATTTCCAAGTCTAATTCTGTCACTAAATCCATACCGGTGACCCAGCGCCTAAATACTAGGCCTCAAATTTAAATCCCTCTAAATCTCTCGTTACCCACCGCTGTACTGTTGTTGCTGGGCAAGATATTTAGTGTCCGTCAAAGCACATTTTTTGTTCTGGGTTGAAGTACAATTCCCAATTTAGCAATTTCATAATTTAGTGGTTTCTGCTATATCAGAGCTATTTGAAATCTATCCCTAAAAGGGTATATAATATTGAAGGTGCACATAGGGTCATTCAGAATAACTTCACACACACGCTTCTGTGCATTTCCAAGTCTAATTCTGTCACTAAATCCATACCGGTGACCCAGCGCCTAAATACTAGGCCTCAAATTTAAATCCCTCTAAATCTCTCGTTACCCGCTGTACTGTTGTAGCTGGGCAAGATATTTAGTGTCCGTCAAAGCACATTTTTTGTTCTGGGTTGAAGTACAATTCCCAATTTAGCAATTTCATAATTTAGTGGTTTCTGCTATATCAGAGCTATTTGAAATCTATCCCTAAAAGGGTATATAATATTCAAGGTGCACATTGGGTCATTCAGAATAACTTCACACACACGCTTCTGTGCATTTCCAAGTCTAATTCTGTCACTAAATCCATACCGGTCACCCAGCGCCTAAATACTAGGCCTCAAATTTAAATCCCTCTAAATCTCTCGTTACCCACCGCTGTACTGTTGTTGCTGGGCAAGATATTTAGTGTCCGTCAAAGCACATTTTTTGTTCTGGGTTGAAGTACAATTCCCAATTTAGCAATTTCATAATTTAGTGGTTTCTGCTATATCAGAGCTATTTGAAATCTATCCCTAAAAGGGTATATAATATTGAAGGTGCACATTGGGTCATTCAGAATAACTTCACACACACGCTTCTGTGCATTTCCAAGTCTAATTCTGTCACTAAACCCATACCTGTCACCCAGCGCCTAAATACTAGGCCTCAAATTTAAATCCCTCTAAATCTCTCGTTACCCGCTGTACTGTTGTTGCTGGGCAAGATATTTAGTGTCCGTCAAAGCACATTTTTTGTTCTGGGTTGAAGTACAATTCCCAATTTAGCAATTTCATAATTTAGTGGTTTCTGCTATATCAGAGCTATTTGAAATCTATCCCTAAAAGGGTATATAATATTGAAGGTGCACATTGGGTCATTCAGAATAACTTCACACACACGCTTCTGTGCATTTCCAAGTCTAATTCTGTCACTAAATCCATACCGGTGACCCAGCGCCTAAATACTAGGCCTCAAATTTAAATCCCTCTAAATCTCTCGTTACCACCGCTGTACTGTTGTTGCTGGGCAAGATATTTAGTGTCCGTCAAAGCACATTTTTTGTTCTGGGTTGAAGTACAATTCCCAATTTAGCAATTTCATAATTTAGTGGTTTCTGCTATATCAGAGCTATTTGAAATCTATCCCTAAAAGGGTATATAATATTGAAGGTGCACATAGGGTCATTCAGAATAACTTCACACACACGCTTCTGTGCATTTCCAAGTCTAATTCTGTCACTAAATCCATACCGGTCACCCAGCGCCTAAATACTAGGCCTCAAATTTATATCCCGCTGAATTTGAATACAATACATTGGGCCAAATAATATATTTGTTGTTGTGGTGAACCATAACAATGAGAAAAACATCTAGTAAGGGACGCGGACGTGGACATGGTCGTGGTGGTGTTAGTGGACCCTCTGGTGCTGGGAGAGGACGTGGCCGTTCTGCCACATCCACACGTCCTAGTGTACCAACTACCTCAGGTCCCAGTAGCCGCCAGAATTTACAGCGATATATGGTGGGGCCCAATGCCGTTCTAAGGATGGTAAGGCCTGAGCAGGTACAGGCATTAGTCAATTGGGTGGCCGACAGTGGATCCAGCACGTTCACATTATCTCCCACCCAGTCTTCTGCAGAAAGCGCACAGATGGCGCCTGAAAACCAACCCCATCAGTCTGTCACATCACCCCCATGCATACCAGGGAAACTGTCTCAGCCTCAAGTTATGCAGCAGTCTCTTATGCTGTTTGAAGACTCCGCTGGCAGGGTTTCCCAAGGGCATCCACCTAGCCCTTCCCCAGCGGTGAAAGACATAGAATGCACTGACGCACAACCACTTATGTTTCCTGATGATGAGGACATGGGAATACCACCTCAGCATGTCTCTGATGATGACGAAACACAGGTGCCAACTGCTGCGTCTTTCTGCAGTGTGCAGACTGAACAGGAGGTCAGGGATCAAGACTGGGTGGAAGACGATGCAGGGGACGATGAGGTCCTAGACCCCACATGGAATGAAGGTCGTGCCACTGACTTTCACAGTTCGGAGGAAGAGGCAGTGGTGAGACCGAGCCAACAGCGTAGCAAAAGAGGGAGCAGTGGGCAAAAGCAGAACACCCGCCGCCAAGAGACTCCGCCTGCTACTGACCGCCGCCATCTGGGACCGAGCACCCCAAAGGCAGCTTCAAGGAGTTCCCTGGCATGGCACTTCTTCAAACAATGTGCTGACGACAAGACCCGAGTGGTTTGCACGCTGTGCCATCAGAGCCTGAAGCGAGGCATTAACGTTCTGAACCTGAGCACAACCTGCATGACCAGGCACCTGCATGCAAAGCATGAACTGCAGTGGAGTAAACACCTTAAAACCAAGGAAGTCACTCAGGCTCCCCCTGCTACCTCTTCTGCTGCTGCCGCCTCGGCCTATTCTGCTGCTGCCGCCTCGGCCTCTTCCTCCGCCTCTGGAGGAACGTTGGCACCTGCCGCCCAGCAAACAGGGGATGTACCACCAACACCACCACCACCACCTCCGTCACCAAGCGTCTCAACCATGTCACACGCCAGCGTTCAGCTCTCCATCTCACAAACATTTGATAGAAAGCGTAAATTCCCACCTAGCCACCCTCGATCCCTGGCCCTGAATGCCAGCATTTCTAAACTACTGGCCTATGAAATGCTGTCATTTAGGCTGGTGGACACAGACAGCTTCAAACAGCTCATGTCGCTTGCTGTCCCACAGTATGTTGTTCCCAGCCGGCACTACTTCTCCAAGAGAGCCGTGCCTTCCCTGCACAACCAAGTATCCGATAAAATCAAGTGTGCACTGCGCAACGCCATCTGTAGCAAGGTCCACCTAACCACAGATACGTGGACCAGTAAGCACGGCCAGGGACGCTATATCTCCCTAACTGCACACTGGGTAAATGTAGTGGCAGCTGGGCCCCAGGCGGAGAGCTGTTTGGCGCACGTCCTGCCGCCGCCAAGGATCGCAGGGCAACATTCTTTGCCTCCTGTTGCCACCTCCTCCTTCTCGGCTTCCTCCTCCTCTTCTTCCACCTGCTCATCCAGTCAGCCACACACCTTCACCACCAACTTCAGCACAGCCCGGGGTAAACGTCAGCAGGCCATTCTGAAACTCATATGTTTGGGGGACAGGCCCCACACCGCACAGGAGTTGTGGCGGGGTATTGAACAACAGACCGACGAGTGGTTGCTGCCGGTGAGCCTCAAGCCCGGCCTGGTGGTGTGTGATAATGGGCGAAATCTCGTTGCAGCTCTGGGACTAGCCAATTTGACGCACATCCCTTGCTTGGCGCATGTGCTGAATTTGGTGGTGCAGAAGTTCATTCACAACTACCCCGACATGTCAGAGCTGCTGCATAAAGTGCGGGCCGTCTGTTCGCGCTTCCGGCGTTCACATCCTGCCGCTGCTCGCCTGTCTGCGCTACAGCGTAACTTCGGCCTTCCCGCTCACCGCCTCATATGCGACGTGCCCACCAGGTGGAACTCCACCTTGCACATGCTGGACAGACTGTGCGAGCAGCAGCAGGCCATAGTGGAGTTTCAGCTGCAGCACGCACGGGTCAGTCGCACTACAGAACAGCACCACTTCACCACCAATGACTGGGCCTCCATGCGAGACCTGTGTGCCCTGTTGCGCTGTTTCGAGTACTCCACCAACATGGCCAGTGGCGATGACACCGTTATCAGCGTTACAATACCACTTCTATGTCTCCTTGAGAAAACACTTAGGGCGATGATGGAACAGGAGGTGGCCCAGGAGGAGGAGGAGGAGGATGAGGAAGAGGGGTCATTTTTAGCACTTTCAGGCCAGTCTCTTCGAAGTGACTCAGAGGGAGGTTTTTTGCAACAGCAGAGGCCAGGTACAAATGTGGCCAGCCAGGGCCCACTACTGGAGGACGAGGAGGACGAGGATGAGGAGGAGGTGGAGGAGGATGAGGATGAAGCATGGTCACAGCGGGGTGGCACCCAACGCAGCTCGGGTCCATCACTGGTGCGTGGCTGGGGGGAAAGGCAGGACGATGACGATACGCCTCCCACAGAGGACAGCTTGTCCTTACCCCTGGGCAGCCTGGCACACATGAGCGACTACATGCTGCAGTGCCTGCGCAACGACAGCAGAGTTGCCCACATTTTAACCTGTGCGGACTACTGGGTTGCCACCCTGCTGGATCCACGCTACAAAGACAATGTGCCCACCTTACTTCCTGCACTGGAGCGTGATAGGAAGATGCGCGAGTACAAGCGCACGTTGGTAGACGCGCTACTGAGAGCATTCCCAAATGTCACAGGGGAACAAGTGGAAGCCCAAGGCCAAGGCAGAGGAGGAGCAAGAGGTCGCCAAGGCAGCTGTGTCACGGCCAGCTCCTCTGAGGGCAGGGTTAGCATGGCAGAGATGTGGAAAACTTTTGTCAACACGCCACAGCTAACTGCACCACCACCTGATACGCAACGTGTTAGCAGGAGGCAACATTTCACTAACATGGTGGAACAGTACGTGTGCACACCCCTCCACGTACTGACTGATGGTTCGGCCCCATTCAACTTCTGGGTCTCTAAATTGTCCACGTGGCCAGAGCTAGCCTTTTATGCCTTGGAGGTGCTGGCCTGCCCGGCAGCCAGCGTTTTGTCTGAACGTGTATTCAGCACGGCAGGGGGCGTCATTACAGACAAACGCAGCCGCCTGTCTACAGCCAATGTGGACAAGCTGACGTTCATAAAAATGAACCAGGCATGGATCCCACAGGACCTGTCCGTCCCTTGTCCAGATTAGACATTAACTACCTCCCCATAACCATATATTATTGGACTCCAGGGCACTTCCTCATTCAATCCTATTTTTATTTTCATTTTACCATTATATTGCGATGCTACCCAAAGTTGAATGAACCTCTCCTCTGCCTGTGTGCTAGGCCTAAATATATGCCAATGGACTGTTGCAGTGGTGGCTGACATGAAGCCTGATTCTCTGCTATGACATGCAGACTAATTCTCTGCTGACATGAAGCCAGATTGTCTGTTACGGGACCTCTCTCCTCTGCCTGGGTGCTGGGCCTAAATTTATGACAATGGACTGTTGCAGTGGTGGCTGACGTGAAGCCTGATTCTCTGCTATGACATGCAGACTGATTCTCTGCTGACATGAAGCCAGATCCTCTGTTACGGGACCTCTCTCCTCTGCCTGGGTGCTGGGCCTAAATTTATGACAATGGACTGTTGCAGTGGTGGCTGACGTGAAGCCTGATTCTCTGCTATGACATGCAGACTGATTCTCTGCTGACATGAAGCCAGATCCTCTGTTACGGGACCTCTCTCCTCTGCCTGGGTGCTGGGCCTAAATTTATGACAATGGACTGTTGCAGTGGTGGCTGACGTGAAGCCTGATTCTCTGCTATGACATGCAGACTGATTCTCTGCTGACATGAAGCCAGATCCTCTTTTACGGGACCTCTCTCCTCTGCCTGGGTGCTGGGCCTAAATTTATGACAATGGACTGTTGCAGTGGTGGCTGACGTGAAGCCTCATTCTCTGCTATGACATGCAGACTGATTCTCTGCTGACATGAAGCCAGATCCTCTGTTACGGGACCTCTCTCCTCTGCCTGGGTGCTGGGCCTGAATATATGCCAATGGACTGTTGCAGTGGTGGGTGACGTGAAGCCTCATTCTCTGCTATGACATGCAGACTAATTCTCTGCTGACATGAAGCCAGATTGTCTGTTACGGGACCTCTCTCCTCTGCCTGTGTGTGTGCTGGGCCTAAATATATGCCAATGGACTGTTGCAGTGGTGGCTGACGTGAAGCCTCATTCTCTGCTATGACATGCAGACTGATTCTCTGCTGACATGAAGCCAGATCCTCTGTTACGGGACCTCTCTCCTCTGCCTGGGTGCTGGGCCTAAATTTATGACAATGGACTGTTGCAGTGGTGGCTGACGTGAAGCCTGATTCTCTGCTATGACATGCAGACTGATTCTCTGCTGTCATGAAGCCAGATTGTCTGTTACGGGACCTTTCTCCTCTACCTGGGTTCTGGGCCTAAATTTATGAAAATTGACTCTTACAGTGGTGGGTGACGTGAAGCCTGATTCTCTGCTATGATATGAAGACTGATTCTCTGCTGACATGAAGCCAGATTGTCTGTTACGGGACCTTTCTCCTCTGCCTGGGTTCTGGGCCTAAATTTATGAAAATTGACTCTTACAGTGGTGGGTGACGTGAAGCCTGATTCTCTGCTATGATATGAAGACTGATTCTCTGCTGACATGAAGCCAGATTGTCTGTTACGGGACCTTTCTCCTCTGCCTGGGTTCTGGGCCTAAATTTATGAAAATTGACTCTTACAGTGGTGGGTGACGTGAAGCCTGATTCTCTGCTATGATATGAAGACTGATTCTCTGCTGACATGAAGCCAGATTGTCTGTTACGGGACCTTTCTCCTCTGCCTGGGTTCTGGGCCTAAATTTATGAAAATTGACTCTTACAGTGGTGGGTGACGTGAAGCCTGATTCTCTGCTATGATATGAAGACTGATTCTCTGCTGACATGAAGCCAGATTGTCTGTTACGGGACCTTTCTCCTCTGCCTGGGTTCTGGGCCTAAATTTATGAAAATTGACTCTTACAGTGGTGGGTGACGTGAAGCCTGATTCTCTGCTATGATATGAAGACTGATTCTCTGCTGACATGAAGCCAGATTGTCTGTTACGGGACCTTTCTCCTCTGCCTGGGTTCTGGGCCTAAATTTATGAAAATTGACTCTTACAGTGGTGGGTGACGTGAAGCCTGATTCTCTGCTATGATATGAAGACTGATTCTCTGCTGACATGAAGCCAGATTGTCTGTTACGGGACCTTTCTCCTCTGCCTGGGTTCTGGGCCTAAATTTATGAAAATTGACTCTTACAGTGGTGGGTGACGTGAAGCCTGATTCTCTGCTATGATATGAAGACTGATTCTCTGCTGACATGAAGCCAGATTGTCTGTTACGGGACCTTTCTCCTCTGCCTGGGTTCTGGGCCTAAATTTATGAAAATTGACTCTTACAGTGGTGGGTGACGTGAAGCCTGATTCTCTGCTATGATATGAAGACTGATTCTCTGCTGACATGAAGCCAGATTGTCTGTTACGGGACCTTTCTCCTCTGCCTGGGTTCTGGGCCTAAATTTATGAAAATTGACTCTTACAGTGGTGGGTGACGTGAAGCCTGATTCTCTGCTATGATATGAAGACTGATTCTCTGCTGACATGAAGCCAGATTGTCTGTTACGGGACCTTTCTCCTCTGCCTGGGTTCTGGGCCTAAATTTATGAAAATTGACTCTTACAGTGGTGGGTGACGTGAAGCCTGATTCTCTGCTATGATATGAAGACTGATTCTCTGCTGACATGAAGCCAGATTCTCTGTTACGGGACCTCTCTCCTCTGCCTGGGTGCTGGGCCTAAATTTATGACAATGGACTGTTGCAGTGGTGGCTGACGTGAAGCCTGATTCTCTGCTATGACATGCAGACTGATTCTCTGCTGACATGAAGCCAGATTCTCTGTTACGGGACCTCTCTCCTCTGCCTGTGTGTGTGCTGGGCCTAAATATATGCCAATGGACTGTTGCAGTGGTGGCTGACGTGAAGCCTCATTCTCTGCTATGACATGCAGACTAATTCTCTGCTGACATGAAGACAGATTCTCTGTTACGGGACCTCTCTCCTCTGCCTGGGTGCCGGGGCCTAAATATCTGAGAATGGACTGTTCCAGTGGTGGGTGACGGGAAGCCAGATTCTCTGCTATGGAACCTCTCTCCAATTGATTTTGGTTAATTTTTATTTATTTAATTTTTATTTTAATTCATTTCCCTATCCACATTTGTTTGCAGGGGATTTACCTACATGTTGCTGCCTTTTGCAGCCCTCTAGCTCTTTCCTGGGCTGTTTTACAGCCTTTTTAGTGCCGAAAAGTTCGGGTCCCCATTGACTTCAATGGGGTTCGGGTTCGGGACGAAGTTCGGATCGGGTTCGGATCCCGAACCCGAACATTTCCGGGATGTTCGGCCGAACTTCTCGAACCCGAACATCCAGGTGTTCGCTCAACTCTACTAATAAGCCTTTTTTTCACTAATAAAAGCCAAAAATGCTTTAGAACATATAACTACACCGCACAAGGGCAAATAAGACATAGAAATAATCCCTTGTTATAAACCCTGCTAATGGTTGTAACACCCAATAACAAGAATGGTTTGCTGGAATTACAGAGCTGTTGTAATGCAAGGCACCAACAAACAGACCAGTGATGAAAGCAAAAAGGTGTTTATTCACCAGAAACATAAACGTCCAGGACACTTGCTGGTAACAAGGAATAATAACAAAAAACCAGGCAAGGAGATTCCAGGAATAGTCCCAACCAGTGCTGAATGATGCTGTGCACTTGGCAGTCGAGTCACTCCAGATCTTGGGTCCGCTGTAAAGGACAAAGTTCCTGGCAGTCTTCAGTCACTAGGAGTTGTGACCTATACCTGGTTGAGGGAAAATAACAGTGGGCACTGATCACCCTGAGAGACCTCCTTTTAAATGCCTGCTGACCAATCCCAGGGTGCCAAGTGTCCACTACCATAGGTGAACAAATTGCCCTGCACCTGAGTACAAGGCCTAAGGCAATCACAAGTTGATTAACCCATGGCTGGCTCCCTAATCCACTTTGCTCTTGTGAGTCAGTACAATATGCGCCACTGGTCGACGAAGTGCATAAGAAGCGCGTACTCGCGACCGTGTATCCCTTTGCGAACCTGCCCTCGTGCGTACGCACGGACGCATGATTGACTCAGCGCGAGTATGCGAGCGCGTGGACCCAGATGCGGAAACGGAAGTCGCAGGAGACACCGGAGACAACCCTGGCCGCGGCGTCTTGTCACTCGCCTGGCCACTCTGTCCCCGGGACTCAGACGGTCCTCCCCTCCGATGTCCACGCGAACGCATCTCCGCACTGGCTCGCAAAGGGGTCAGTGCTGGTGCATCAGAGACACGCATAACCTGTCCCGCAACTCCACGAGGACCCCTCTTGGTTCCCCTGGAGTGCAAAGCAGGTGAGGACCTTACATTACCCCCCCCCCCTCGAGGAGGCGGCTCTGAAGACTCCAAGCAAGCTTTCCCCGGATTATCCTGGTGAAAGGCTGCCACCAACTCATCCGCATGCACCTGGCGAGCAGGTATCCAACATCTCTCCTCTGGACCAAAACCCTTCCAGTCCACCAAGTATTGAAGAGACCTTTGGACAAAACGAGAGTCCAAAATTCTGTTCACTTCGAACTCCGGTACCCCTTGGACCTCCAGCGGGGATGGGGTCTGAATGAAGGGAGCGGAGTCGGCTGCCGATTTGAGAAGTGAAACATGAAAGGTGTTCACTCCTCGGATCGATGGTGGAAGAGCAACCTTGTACGTAACTCGGTTGATCTTTTGTGTCACTGGGTATGGGCCAATGAATCGAGGACCCAACTTGGAAGATGGCTGACGCAGCGGAATGTTCCGGGTGGAGACCCACACCTGATCTCCCACCTTAAACTTTTGCTCTACGGTGCGATGACGATCAGCAAATTTCTTCTGTTGCGCCACCGCACTGCGGAGATTCCGCTGGGCCGACGACCAAATGGGACGTCTATCCTTGAACCACTGATCCACCACCGGTGAGTCAGTGGAGGGTCCGGCCAAAGAAGAGAGTCTTGGATCCCTGCCCCCCACGCACCTGAACGGAGACATCTTAGTGGAAGCATGCTCAGAGTTATTATAAGCCACCTCCGCAAAGGGTAGATACGCTGCCCATTCCTCCTGGCAGTCTGACACGAAGCACCGGAGATATTGCTCCAGGGTCTGGTTAGTCCTTTCCGTCTGACCGTTGGTCTCTGGGTGAAAACCAGAAGAAAAAGACAAATTAATACCCAATCGGGAGCAGAAAGAACGCCAGAATCGGGAGATGAATTGCACTCCTCTGTCTGAAACAATGTCATCCGGCGCTCCGTGTAATCGAAAGACATGATTCAAGAACAGATCTGCCAATTCTCTGGCCGAGGGCAATCCAGGGAGTGGGATAAAATGGGCCATTTTACTAAAACGGTCCACCACTACCCAGATTACCGTACTTCCAGAGGACCTTGGCAAATCTGTGATGAAATCCATGGAAATGTGAGTCCATGGAGCCTGGGGAATAGGCAGTGGGAGTAAAGTCCCAGAAGGGGCAGACCGGGACGGTTTACATCTGGCGCAAACAGTACATGCCTGGATATAGGCCTTAACATCCACGGACATGTTGGGCCACCACACGTGACGTTTAACAAGGGCAAGTGTTTTTTTAACACCCAAATGCCCGGCAGACTTTGAGTCATGAAGCTGTCGGATGACCTCCCATCGAAGGTTAATGGGTACGAACCATCGACCCTCGGGTTTGTCAGGTGGACTCTCTGCCTGTGAGGGCTCAAGAAGAGAGGACAAGTCCTCCATTACTTCTGCGGCCCCCAGGGCAGCAAGAAAACATTTAGTTGGGAGAATGGTTTCTGGCTCAGAGTCCAGGACGGAAGCAGCCTCAGGGAAGCAGCGGGACAGGGCATCTGCCTTCACGTTTTTGGAACCTGGTTTATAAGTGAGGCGGAAATTGAAGCGGGTGAAAAACAATGCCCACCTGGCTTGTCGGGAGTTGAGTCTTTTGGCACTCTCTAGATACTCCAAATTTTTGTGGTCAGTGTAAACCGTGATGGGATGTTCTGCACCCTCTAGCCAATGTCTCCACTCTTGAAAAGCCAATCTTACTCCCAGAAGCTCTCTATTGCCGATATCATAATTACACTCGGCTGGAGAGAGCTTCCGAGAGAAGAAGGCACAGGGATGTAACCTCTCGGGGTCCCCAGAATACTGTGAGAGAACTGCCCCTACACCGACCTCTGAGGCATCGACCTCGAGAACAAAAGGTCTGGAGGTGTCTGGATGAGTAAGAATTGGTGCCGTGCAAAAGGCCTGTTTCAGCGTCTCAAAGGCTCTGACTGCCTCTCTCGTCCACTTAGAAGGATTAGCTCCCTTCTTAGTGAGGTTGGTGAGAGGTACTACTATCGCAGAAAAATTCTTAATAAACTTGCGGTAGAAGTTGGCAAAGCCTAAGAAACGCTGCAACCCCTTAAGATCCTTAGGTTGAGGCCAATCCAAGACAGCAGAAAGTTTGGATGGGTCCATAGCCAATCCCTTTTCTGAGATAATGTACCCCAGGAAAGGCAACTCCTTCACCTCAAACAGACACTTCTCAAGTTTGGCATAGAGGCGGTTCTCCCTCAGCTTCTGGAAAACCTGACACACGTGTCTCCGATGAGAGACCAGATCCGAAGAGTAGATTAGTATGTCATCTAGATAGACAACAACACATCTATCCAAGAAATCTCTGAGAACATCGTTGATGAACTCCTGGAAGACCGCGGGAGCATTACAGAGACCGAAAGGCATCACGAGATACTCGTAATGCCCGTCTCTGGTATTAAATGCGGTCTTCCATTCATCACCCTCTCTAATGCGAACTAAATTATAAGCACCCCTTAAATCGAGTTTGGTGAAGACTCGGGCCCCTGCCACCTGAGAAAACAGATCATCGATCAGAGGCAGTGGATACCGATTCTTCACCGTAATCCGATTAAGGGCACGATAATCGATGCAAGGTCTCAAGCCTCCATCCTTCTTCTCCACAAAGAAGAATCCAGCTCCAGCAGGGGAAGTGGATGGACGAATGAAATTCTTCTCAAGGTTCTCTTTAATATACTCCCGCTGAGCCTGAACCTCAGGCCCAGTGAGATTATAAAGATGCCCTCGTGGTGGCATGGTGCCTGGCAACAGGTCTATAGAACAATCATATGACCTGTGGGGAGGTAATACATCAGCCCCCTGAGGACTGAACACATCTCGGAAATTATGATACTGCTGTGGTAAAGTACTTAATACTTCCATGGAGGCTAGTGACAGGTCGGGACGAATGCACTTAGTAAGGCATTCCGTACTCCACTGACAGATAAGACCCGAGCGCCAGTCCACTACTGGATTATGGAGCCTTAACCAAGGGAGACCCAAAATCACGGGAGTGGATGGCATGTTAAGGACAAAAAGGCTTAAGGTCTCCCGATGATCAGCCCCCACCGTTACCTGTATTCCCGGAGTCATCCACACTGCACGACCATCTTGAAGAGGGGAACCATCAATCGCGGTCACTGACATGGTGGTTTTCGGCTGGATCAACGGGATGCCAAGTCGACGAACCAAGGTTGAGTCCACAAAATTCCCAAAACTCATGGACTTTGTCTTGCCACCGTAAGGATATGGATACCATCACCCGGCTTGGAGGAGGGATAATAGGACCTAGGGGGTTCTCCTCTATGCCCCCCTAGGTTCATTCGTTTCCCGCCGGCAGGAGGGGACAGGTTTTAACGAGGTGTCCAGACTTTCCGCAAAATAGGCACAGGCCTTTCTGTTGGCGACGAGCTCGTTCTGCCTGTGTGAGATGGGAGGATCCAACCTCCATTGGCTCTTCGGCCGATTTTAGAGGCCCTGGATGTGGTCGAGAGGAAGAAAACCGAGACGACCGTTCCACTCGCCTCTCACGGATTCGCCTGTCGGCATAGATTGCCTGAGAGATAGCCATTTCCAACGAGAAGGGGGTAGGCAAGGCCAAAAGAAGATCCCGGACCGCATCCGAAAGTCCCAAACGAAAGCGATGGCGTAGGGCTGCGTCGCCCCAGGTGGTGAAAGCTGCCCATCGCCTGAATTCTGCAGCGTATTCTTCAGCTGGGCGGCGGCCTTGTTGAATATGCTCAAGATTGGTCTCAGCGGTGCGAGTACGATCCGGGTCATCGTAAATCACAGCCATAGCCTCGAAGAAGGCATCCACTGACGAAAAAGCTGTATGGTCTTGAGGCAAGTTAAATGCCCAACGTTGGGGGTCTCCACGTAGCAGTGACATTACAATCCCAATTCTCTGCCTGAGAGTGCCAGAAGCCATCGGTCGTAACTGGAAATAAAGGAGACAGGAGTCACTGAAGTTTAAGAACTCCTGTCGCTCTCCTGTGAAGGGGTCAGGCAGAGGGATCTTAGGTTCTGTTTGATGCCTTGCGATAGTGACGGGTAGTGCTGAGGCTCCCTGGATAAGCTGCTGAACCTCCTCCATCACAGTTGTCAGTTGCTCTTGGATTTGCGCTGCAGCGGCTGCTGGTATATTTGGGCGTCGTTGGAACAGCAGGTTAACGGCTGCCGTTAATTCATTCAGCTGCTGCTGGATCTTGTCCATGGCAACTGTTAGTTGGGCCCACTGTTCTGTAATGCAAGGCACCAACAAACAGACCAGTGATGAAAGCAAAAAGGTGTTTATTCACCAGAAACATAAACGTCCAGGACACTTGCTGGTAACAAGGAATAATAACAAAAAAACAGGCAAGGAGATTCCAGGAATAGTCCCAACCAGTGCTGAATGATGCTGTGCACTTGGCAGTCGAGTCACTCCAGATCTTGGGTCCGCTGTAAAGGACAAAGTTCCTGGCAGTCTTCAGTCACTAGGAGTTGTGACCTATACCTGGTTGAGGGAAAATAACAGTGGGCACTGATCACCCTGAGAGACCTCCTTTTAAATGCCTGCTGACCAATCCCAGGGTGCCAAGTGTCCACTACCATAGGTGAACAAATTGCCCTGCACCTGAGTACAAGGCCTAAGGCAATCACAAGTTGATTAACCCATGGCTGGCTCCCTAATCCACTTTGCTCTTGTGAGTCAGTACAATATGCGCCACTGGTCGACGAAGTGCATAAGAAGCGCGTACTCGCGACCGTGTATCCCTTTGTGAACCTGCCCTCGTGCGTACGCACGGACGCATGATTGACTCAGCGCGAGTATGCGAGCGCGTGGACCCAGATGCGGAAACGGAAGTCGCAGGAGACACCGGAGACAACCCTGGCCGCGGCGTCTTGTCACTCGCCTGGCCACTCTGTCCCCGGGACTCCGACAGTCCTCCCCTCCGATGTCCACGCGAACGCATCTCCGCACTGGCTCGCAAAGGGGTCAGCGCTGGTGCATCAGAGACACGCATAACCTGTCCCGCAACTCCACGAGGACCCCTCTTGGTTCCCCTGGAGTGCAAAGCAGGTGAGGACCTTACAGCTGTATAATGGCAATTTGGGTGCCCAGTCAGTGCAGCAAGGTGTAATAGGATTTTTACTATTACCTAGGCTGTATCCTCCCCTACTGAACCCTGTTCTACATAAATGATGTGAAATGATTCCTCCCTATCCTTTCCCTACATCTTGAATAATCTTTCCCTGCACTTGTAAACATTTTTTGAGCACAATTAAATATTTTCTAGCACTGTCCCTAGCGCCTGAAAATGTCTCTCCTTGCACTAATAACTAGTGATGTGTGGCAGGGGTTATAATTGAATTCGCGATATTTTGCGAATATTTTGTAGAATATTCATCGAATATTCGCAAATTCTAATATTTGTTATATTCTACGATTTTTTTTACTCGAAAAATCGGCAAGGTAATGATTGTGTAATATGCAAATTTTCGTAATTCAAATTTTTTATTGTGCATTTTTTTAACTTACAACTATTGGACAAAGAAGATTATAGCACTATATTAGCTAAATTGCTCTAAATTCGATTTGTTTTTCGAATATTCGCAATATTGCTATAACTTACTTTTTTCGAATATTCGTAATATTCTAAAACAAGAATATATAGCAATATAGCGAATATTTGAAAAAAAACGAATATAGAGCAATTTAGCTAATATAGTGCTATAATCTTCTTTGTCTAATAGTTGTAATTTTTTACTCGAAAAATCGGCAAGGTAATGATTGTGTAATATGCGAATTTTCGTAATTCGAATTCTTTATTGCAAATTTTTCAACTTACAACTATTGGACAAAGAAGATTATAGCACTATATTAGCTAAATTGCTCTATATTCTTTTTTTTTCCGAATATTCGCTATATTGCTATAACTTAGTTTTTTCGAATATTCGTAATATTCTAAAACAAGAATATATAGCAATATAGCAAATATTAAAAAAAAAAAATGAATATAGAGCAAAATTTCGCAAACACTACTACTGCAAGTATATTGCAGCCTTCTTATTGGCCCAGAGGAATCATATGTATTGATAAAAAAAAAAAAATATTGAAAAAAAAAAAGGGAAACAAAAATTTGGAAAATTCTAAATGACGAATCTATATAACTGTATTCGAAATATTCGCGAATTTTCGAAGCACCTATATTCGCGATAAAAAATCGAAATTCGAATATTCATGATCAATACTACTAATAACACTGGAAAATGGCAGAATCCAAGATGGTTGACGTTGTTTATAAGGCTGTGACATCACAGGGCTGGCTGGCTGCTGATTGGCTGCATGCATGGCATTATGAGTGATCCCGCCTTCCTGGAATTCCTTGCTCTATGTCCTCACACGTGCTGCAGCCATTTTAGGATAAAATGCGATTCGTTACCACGAAGAGTGAGGAAATTCAGATTCGGTGTGAATAGAATTTTTCCTGAAATTCGGATCGAATTCCACTTCGTCAGCTTATCTCTAATCATGACAGATCTGACAAATGCATTGACATAAATGAAGACATTGAGAAGCCTTATTAACCCCTTCCCGACCGCAATCTGTATATGTACGTGATAGCTGCACATACACTGTGCAGCTACCACGTATATATACGTTCTGGCAGCTATTTAATCCAAGCGCTGCAAAGCACACAGTGCAGTAATGCCGGCAAGGGACCAATCAGAGTGGCCCCTTGCCAGCAATCGATCCGATTGGTTAGTCTGTACAGACTAACCAATCAGATTGCGTCAGTGAAAAAATGCCGGTTTCAGGCTCTGATCTGCGCTCTGCAGATCAAAGCCTGAAATCACAGTGTCCTCGTGCCCCCCCATCTGTGCAGCCCCCCCGATCTATGCAGGCCACCCCCCGATCTGTGCAGCCCCCCATCTGTGCCCCCTCCATCTGTGCCCCATCTTGTGTCCACAGTGCCCCCTCCATCTGTGCCCCATCTTGTGTCCACAGTGCCCCCTCCTTGAGTCCGCCCCCTCCATTCCTTCTGCTGGCCGTGACAATTTCCATCCCCCCCTTCCAGCACTGTCCCCCGCTCGGTCTGCCCCCTGCTGTGTTTGATGGCGGCGGCTCCATTCCTGAGCCGCCGCCATCATCAGAGTGTCAGCTGACACTCTGCTGTAACCCCATAGGTTGCCACCTACAGGGCATCTGAATGTATTACACTTTGCAATGCAAGAGCATTGCAAAGTATAGTACAGCCATCAGCCCCACTGGAATCTTCATGATCCAAGAGGGACTTGATGTGAAAGATAAATAAAAGTAAAAATAAATAAATAAAAAAAATATTGCCTTTTCCTATAAAAAATGAAAAATAAAAAAACTACACATATTAGTTATCACCGCGTCCATAAGGACCGTCTCTATAAAGATATCACATGATAGACCCCGTCCGATAAACACCATTAAAAAAAATAAAACTGGGTAAAAAAAAGGAATTTTTGTCACCTTACATCACAAAAAGTGCAACAGCAAGCGATCAAAAAGGTGTATGACCCCCAAAATAGTACCAATCAAACCGTCACCTCGTCCCGCAAAAAATGATACCCTATTTAAGACAAACCCCCTTAAAAATAAAAAAGCTATGGCTCTCAGACTATAGAGACATTAAAACATCATTTTTTTTGTTTCAGAAATGCTATTATTGTGTAAAACTTAAATAAATAAGAAAAAGTATACATATTAGGTATTGCCACGTCCGTAACGATCTTCTCTATAAAACTATTACATGACCTAACTCCTCAGATGAACGCTGTAAAAATAAATAAATGAAAACTGTTCCAAAACAGCCAATTTTTGGGTCACCTTGCCCCATAAAGTGTAATAATGAATGATCAAAAAATCCTATGTACCCAAAAATGGTACCAATAAAAACCTCAACACTTTCTGCCAAAAATGCCAAAAAAAATCCACAATCTGCCTTCCAAAAACCGTATGGCATTCCTTTCCTTCTGCGCCCTGCCGTGTGCCCGTACAGCAGTTTAAGACCACATGTGGGGTGTTTATGTAAACCGCGGAATCAGGGTAATAAATATTGAGTTTTGTTTGGCTGTTAACCCTCAATGTGTTAAAGAATTTTTTTTTATAAAATGGAAAATCTGCCAAAAAGGGGAAATTTAGAAATTTCATCTCCATTTTTCTTTAATTCTTGTGGAACGACTAAAGCGTTAACAAAGTTTGTAAAATCAGTTTTGAGTAACTTGAGGGGTGTAGTTTCTACAATGGGGTCATTTATGGGGGTTTCCACTATGTAAGCCCCACAAAGTGACTTCAGACCTGAACTGGTCCTTAAAAAGTGGGTTTTGGAAATTTTCTTAAAAATTGTAAGAATTGCTTCTAAACTTCTAAGCCTTCTAACGTCTTAAAAAAATAAAATGACATTTCCAAAATGATGCCAACATAAAGTAGACATATGGGGAATGTTAAGTAATAAATATTTTATTAGGTATGACTTTCTGTTTTAGAAGCAGAGAAATTGAAATTTGGAAAATTGTGAATTTTTCCAAATTTTTGGTAAATTTGGGATTTTTTCATAAATAAAGGTGAAATATATTGACTCAAATATATAACTATCATGAAGTACAATGTGTCACAAGAAAACACTCTCAGAATGGCGTGGATAAGTAAAAGTGTTCCAAAGCTATTACCATATAAAGTGATGCATGTCAGATTTGTGAATTTTGACCTGGACACTGGGGCATCAATGACCCTTGGTCATAAAAGGGTTAAGCTACACTCCGGTATCAGACGACATGTAGGCATATCAAATGGAGCTTGCATAATTTTTTTACTCATGTATTCTAATCACTGAAGCATATAAGGGTACTTTCACACTTGCATTGCGGTATTCCGGCAGGTAGTACCGTCGGCAGAACTGCCTGCCGGAGCCGGCAATATGTATGCAAACGGAAACCATTTGTAGACGGATCCGGATGCGGATCAATCTCACAAATGCATTGCAACACCAGATCCATCTCTCCAATGTCATCTGGATAAACGGATTTTATATTTTTTTGTACATTTATAAAGGTCTGTGCATGCGCAGACCGGAAGACCGGATCTGTCAATGCGGCAATTTTAATGGCACAAATACATTCCAATGGAAAAAAATGCCAGCATTCCGGCAAGTGTTCAGGATTTTGGTTCGGAGAGAAAAATACAGCATGCTACTGTTTTTTTCTCCGGCCAAATACCGTAAAAGGACTGAACTGAAGACATCCTGATGCATCCTAAATGGATTGCTTTCCATTAATAATGCATTAGGATAAAACTGACCAGTTTATTTCCGGTATTGAGCCCCTAGGACGGAACTCAATACCGGAAAACTTTGACACAAGTGTGAAAGTACCCTAACTAATTTTAAGTGTCAATTTATAACACAGAAACATAACTTGCTTGCCTCTTATACTCTCCAAAATACTCTCCTGTTTTCAGTGGCTAAGAAAATATTTAATGTGCTCCATAGCTTTGGGCAAGTACCTCTGTGAATATGCATAAATGGGTCCAGGAAGTTTAGTTTAAAGAGGTTTTCTATGATTTAAATATCAATGACATATCCCCAGGATTATTGATGAGTGAATTTCTTGAAATTCATTTCAGATCCAGTTCTAACAAATTGATCAGAAAATTCAATTAGGGTCCAAACTGATTCTTCTCAATCACTCGATCTCTTAGCACTTATATTTTTCTCTTTGATCTTTCTTTCTCTTTTTCAACCCACACCCTTCCTTTTAAGCACTTTAATGTAATGACAGGAATAGTAAATAATGTCAGAGTGAACCTGACATACATAGCTATGGGTAAAAACATGGTTGACAGTGTTAACAACAGCCTGTTTGAAAACATGCTGCACCATTAGATTTGTTATGTTTTCAAAGTTAAAAAGTTTTCTGAAAATTGTCCCTTATTGTGGGCATATGGTGTTTAAGCACACACAGTGTTATCAGACAAAAACAATAGCTTATTCTGAACAAGCATCCAACCTCATTTTCATACACACACACTAGTGTCAGAAGAAACAGTGGCTTGTTCTCAACAGCATCTAAAAAGGATGTTTGAATGGGAGAAGATGTCTTCCCGTGTTTGCAAACACACATAACTATTGAAAAAAACAATAGCTGAATAAGAGTCCAAAAATTCTCCCTTTTTTGGGAGCTTCAATAATACATTGTGAAAATGGAAGGGCTAAGCTGCATAGAGGTAATTGGAGCAGAAATAATAGTGGCAACATTAGCAGTACAGCATGGAACAGACAATATTCTAACCATTGTTTTAATCTGCCTGCCCAAAAACCCATGGGTTCAGGGAACCTGGTGTGTTCTGTATAAAGGCCACAGTCCAAATAGGACTGAACGTAGTTGTTTATGCGGTATGTATCCATTTGCATTAGCCTGGTGTAGCACATGAAAAAACTGCTTCATCATGTTCATCATACTGAACTGGCTGCTGCTGGTGCTGCTGCGACTTCTACTAATTGTGATAGCAGAGATGAAAGGAGGTGGTTGACTCAGTGGAGGTTGGGCAGAGAGGGGACTCTTGGTCATACAAGCGTGCAGCAGATGTCTGCTTGCCAAAAGCTGCAGCAAGCTGTGTACATAGTGTATCCTGGTTAAACAGCAGTTTTGCCTCCGTTGTGGCAACATTTCTTCATTTTACTTTGATAGCTAATGTCTAAAAGCAGGGCTATCTAGCAATCATCAGTTTGCTTGATGCCAAAAATATACCTTTCAATAAGTTAGCAAGCATACAACTTGCTATGCTCCCCAGCATGCCCAAGGAACCAGTTTCTTCTTGGTCCACCTCCCCACTGTGATGATTGATCATCATGGCCAGAGTCATAGTCCTTATCCTCATCAGCCTCATCCTCCACCACCAACTCATCCTACTCCTCTAGTGGTAGCTCCTCATCCTCCTCCACTTCCTCCTCTATGGGACTTTGTCTGTGTGAGTCCCCAACAGCTAAAGGGCAGCCAGTAAGATGCACAAACTGTTCTTCTTCCACCATCCCTTGTTGCATAAACATAAGAATGTACTCTGATAAAAATATCAGGGAGATGACATTGTTGCTGCTGCAGTTGCCCAACTGACAAATTTAGTGGTTTTAGTTCATGACACACATACCTCATGAGCTGCCACTGCCTGACCTCAAAACACATAAAACACAAATTCCATTCTGAGGTGATCTGGTGCATGACAAAATCATTTACTGCTCGACACTGCTCATACAGATGCTATGGCATTTGAAAGCTAGAATGTCGTGAATCAAGAGGTGCAATAGCAAACCATTCTTAGCTACAAAAGAAAGGCTGAAATGTGCAGACACTCTCCTGGAAATGGGCAGCCACAAGACATGAAGTACAGAGAGGAGGGTGGGGATGTGGCTAATGAACTTGTGGCTAATGCACTTGTATGCATTCTCCATTACCCCAGCCCAACATTACCATATTTTGTCCTGTCCATCCTCTCTGTATTTCATGTCTTCTCATGAACTCCATAGCCACAGAGATTCATCTACAGTTCTTTTGATCTGTATTCAGGATCATAATCCCTGACAAGTAGAGCAGAAAGAAGGATGAGACAGCTCTTTAGCTCAGTGTTATGAAGTAACTTATTCTCCTGTGTGATTAGGACAGGTTTTGTGTGTACTAATAGGATGACAGCCATTTTATTTCTCCTAATGATTGTTCCCTAAACAAAATAAGCCATTATAACTAATAAAAATGTATTTGGGAATATATTTAGAACAAAGTAATATTTAAGTATTTTTATTTATTTAATTTCAAAAGAATGCCCTTTAATAACATTGGGCTTAAGTATCTAACTAGGTTTGTTATGAATTTCACAAAAATTTGCCTTCCAAAGAACCCAATGCTTTTCAGGTTCGCTTTGGACGAATCAAGTAAAATGGTGTGCAGTGCCATTGGGTGGCTACTGCTGCCACCATCATATCACTGCCATCACCATGCCATTGCCTCTGTCTGCCTGCCAACATGCTCCTTACCATATGGCTGCTCCTGCAGCCACCGCAATAGCTGCCACTTCTCACTGCTAATCCCCTAACACTACACAGCCACCACTACTTCTACTACTACAACCCCTAAAAAGCTGATCTACTGCTCTGTTTGTCCCATGCTATGCTGCTATTGCTGCAGCTACTGCTGCAGCCACATGCCACGATTACCCCACCCTTTCTACATCCACACTGTACTGTTGTTGCTCTCATTTAAAACAGAGAATTTGTGTTGACTCATTCAGAATCACTTGTGCGTGTATAAATATGGGCAAGCATTCTGCCCTCGTTAAGGCATCATTTTTGGATGCTTGGTCCTCCCCATACAAGCTGCTTTTTTTTTTTTTACCCATAACACCTTGTATGTTTAAGCACTCTGCCCTTATAAGAAACAATTTTTGGAAGCTTTGTTTGAAGAAAGAGCATAACATACTTCACAAGAACCATACTTTTTTTTAACACTGTCAACCATGCCTTTATCCATAGCTACCGTATATATGTCGGTGTCAAACTGACATTATTTGCTATTGCTGTTATTGTGTTCAAGAGCTTTGGGCAGGGGAGTGGGGGAGAGAAAATGCAAATATGCTAATAAAATTAACAGATAGAGATAACATCTTTTCCTAAAAGTCCTGGGAGACTAGAGTAAATAATCTACTAACTAGGACAATTGCAGCAACTTAGGATCGGGTAGAATTGATTTGAGTCCAAAATTAAATTTTTGAAAAATCTGGCAAACCTAAAACAAATCTGAAAATATTCTGTCATCTCTCTTTGGGCTGTATACTTGAGGTTGTTGTCCTGCTGCAGAATTATTTTAAATTTAAAATGTAAATTTTTCTTTTTTTTTAAAAAAAAGCATTCTTTGCTTTGCTTTGAATCATTTTTTCCACACAAATACAGTAGCAAAATTGTAACAATTCTTTTTGGGAATAAACACAGGCACACTTAAAGGAAAACTGTCACACTTAGACCCTAATTTCAATTTTCATATATGTAGTTACTAATAACATGATATTCCAGAATCAGTTACTATTAGACTGACTTACCCCATATTTAATAAGATTCAGCCCTTAGCACCAGTCTGCATAAAACTGCAATCTCACTATTCAGTTAAAATGTCCGCCACTGCCCTCACCCTGAGGCTAATCCCGCCTGCCCTCAATAGCCAGTAACAATAGCCCCCCAAAAGTGTCAGTAACTAGAGCTTTCCCCCCTAAAGGGTTAATCTCCTGCAGCACAAAAGGGTCCTCTTACCACATGTTGCTTTCATTTATACACTGAGCACATGACAGATCTCCCTTCCCTGGTCTGCGCTGGTTCAACTCTGCATTCTCCAGCTCTGCTGAGTGAGGGAGCGTCTGCCAAGTGCAGGGACAGGGAGAGGTGCACACAGCCCAGGCACTGTTATCAGCTGCTGGGGAGGACCTGGATTTAATCATTTACTTACAGTCCCTGGCTGTCAGTAATGTGACCTTGCACGCAGCCTGCTTCTGCGTCCTCCGTTCTTCAACAAATAGACGGAGCATGCCTAGCAACCCTAATTTAAGCACAGGTAAAAGTAGGCAGTACAGGGAACAAAACTGTGGAATAGGGGGGTAATTGAATACACAGTGAAAAGTTGAAATAGGGCCACCAAGGAGATATTAATCACCACAATCCAATACTCCCAAAAAAAATAATATATATATGACAGTTATAATTTAAATGTGCCCTGCTATGAACACGCTATAAATTGGTATTGACTCAATGATATATGCTGAATTGCCCAATTATAAATAGTAGCTAAATTTCTACCGTTTTTTTTTTTATTAGCACAGGCGCAATTAAACGTGTTATGCACTAGTACACTGGTAGTGACACACTGAAATGCGCTAAATTGCACAGTTATAAACAGTAGCAAACTTTTTTTGTAATGACCACAGGCCCAATTAAACATGCTCTGCTATTAATATACTACATACATACTGGTATTAACACACTGAAATATGCTGAATTGAGCACTTGTAAATGGCAGCAAAATGTCAACAGTTTTTTTTTTTAAGAAAAGTGCACAATTGCGCAGCATACGTAGTGAAATATATGTTGATGGTGTTGCTTGTAATATTCCTACAAAACACTTTTGAACTGAAGAAGCTTTATAACAGGTTGTTGTAAAAAAAAAAAAGTCTAGCTCATGCACAGAAGAAAAAATCTTTGTGTAGGATCTTCATGTAGGCAGTGAAAGACACAGCTCTAACAGCTGCCCTCACTGCAAGACATTCAGTCCCAATATAATAACTGCCCCTATGTTCTTCCTACTAATAAAACCTGGCTTTTACCTTGCTTGTGTCTGTAATTGGTATCTGCCAGAGCCATGGTAGTCACATCATCTCACATTACTGGCTCTGTACTGCACCACTAGCATACTGCCTAACAGATCAGCCAATATCTTCCCTCCTGATTATCAGGCTGCCTTCAAAGCAATGCGGACAAGCCTGCTGCCCAGGACCCCTCCCAAGGTCATGTGATCCTCAGTCTTCAACCTTTCTTCCCTGTTTCCCTTGCATTATATAAGTAAAATGGCAGGTCTGAAGGGAAATGCCCAAATTTTGGATTTGTTTGGCAATATAATTTTTGTTAAATTTGCGATAAATCCAGTTTGTTTAAAATTGATTTGCTCATTTGTAGTCAGGATCGGTCATAAACATCAGATTGGTGGTGGTTCGATACTCAGCAACAATCAGCTGTTTCAGGCAGCCACCATCAACCTATACAGTGCATTTTCTGAGCTGAAATCCTCACAAAATCTACCGGTAATCCACATGCCATGCATGTGAATGAAGATTCTGCAACCATATTCACATGCGCTGGAAATTTATGTCACCTATTTCAGACAGAACCCGGAGCAATTAGGCCCATTATATGACAATGAGCCCATCCTGCAGATCCACCATATTGCAAACTGCAGATTCACAGCAGAAATACAAGGATCAGCCTCAGATTTCTTCTGTGGAAAATATATGTCAGCAAAAATTCCATCATGGGAACATACTCTTATACAGCTCCCACTGACATCAATAATAAATCTTTCTTCAGTAAGCTTCTAAGCATTGCTAGCGGTGTCAGCCAGAATGTTATAATATGTATAAAAATACAATTTGTGTAATGGGTGGCAAATAAATGTAGCTGTAAACCCTCTAAACATATGTTATAAAATTAATTAGCACAAAAAAAATGAAATAAACAAGTATATGTTTTATTCACATAAAGCTAGATAACCCTATAAAATATGTTATTTATTTTGTATTGAACAGTGTTTCAAATTATGAGCGATGACTGGGAATTAATAATTGTATTTTTTTATCCACCTGGGGTGAATTAATTACACAATCTCTGCAGCTCAATGCGAAAATGTTTTAAGGTGATTTTGACAACATGCTTTAAATTAATGATTTCTTGTCGGAGATACAAGTAAATGTCTACAGCTCAACAGCTCAAATAACTGCCCAAATAAAGTTCTTAGCGCCCTGTGGCAAATCAGTTTCAATTTTCAGTTGCTGTTGTGAAGTGTCAGCTACGTAATTCTTATGCAAGTCTACAGTCAACAGTTGTGTCTGTTATACTGTAAATCCAGTTACACAGAGCACTGAGAAATACAAATAAAAAAAATAGAATAAAAAACAAGACAAAGAGGAATGGGAGCTAGAGTACTTGATGGAAATAAACTTTAGATTGAAAAGTAGTTCATGGCATAACCCAATTAAATAAACTGTTCACTTCTAATAAAATGGCTTTTTTTTTTTTACTTTTGTTGTTACTGAAATAGAACCATGTGGATTATATCTAGTATTCCAGAGCAGCACCATTGACTTCAATAAATATGAGCTGTCCTACCAGACTCACAATGCATGGATAAGAGTAATGCTGGCTCTAGGGAGTGGGAGACACAAGCTTTTTTTTTTTACTAATCCCGATTATGGACTTAACAGGATAAAGTGGCGCCATCATTTGAGAAAGATTTTTATAGACACTAAACAACACATCTACATTAAATTATTCACTAATGAATTAAATAATTGTAATGATTTGCTTCCATCCACATATAAATTGTGTATATTAGCATCACTATATACATACAGTACAGACCAAAAGTTTGGACACACTTTCTAATTCAAAGAGTTTTCTTTATTTTCATGACTATGAAGGCATCAAAACTATGAATTAACACATGTGGAATTATATACATAACAAACAAGTGTGAAACAACTGAAAATATGTCATATTCTAGGTTCTTCAAAGTAGCCACCGCTTTGATTACTGCTTTGCACACTTTTGGCATTCTCTTGATGAGCTTCAAGAAGTAGTCACCTGATGGTCTTCCAACAGTCTTGAAGGAGTTCCCAGAGATGCTTAGCACTTGTTGGCCCTTTTGCCTTCACTCTGCGGTCCAGCTCACCCCAAACTATCTCGATTGGGTTCAGGTCCGGTGACTGTGGAGGCCAGGTCATCTGGCGCAGCACCCCTTCACTCTCCTTCATAGTCAAATAGCCCTTACTTTCAAAGTTTTCCCAATTTTTTGGCTGACTGACTGACCGTCATTACTTAAAGTAATGATGGCAACTCGTTTTTCTTTACTTAGCTGCTTTTTTCTTGCCATAATTCAAATTCTAACAGTCTATTCAGTAGGACTATCAGCTGTTTATCCACCTGACTTCTCCACAACGCAACTGATGGTCCCAACCCCATTTATAAGGCAAGAAATCCCACTTATTAAACCTGACAGGGCACACCTGTGAAGTGAAAACCATTTCAGGTGACTACTTCTTGAACCTCCAGGTTGTGTAAGGGCTATTTGACCATGAAGGAGAGTGATGGAGTGCTGCACCAGATGACCTGGCCTCCACAGTCACCAGACCTGAACCCAATTAAGATGGTTTGGGGTGAGCTGGACCGCAGAGTGAAGGCAAAAGGGCCAACAAGTGCTAAGCATCTCTGGGAACTCTTTCAAGACTGTTGGAAGACCATTTCAGGTGACTGCCTCTTGAAGCTCATCAAGAGAATGCCAAGAGTGTGCAAAGCAGTAATCAAAGCAAAAGGTGGCTACTTTGAAGAACCTAGAATATGACATATTTACAGTTGTTTCCCAATTGTTTGTTATGTATATAATTCCACATGTGTTAATTCATAGTTTTGATGCCTTCAGTGTGAATCTACAATTTTGAATTAATACATGTGAAATTATATACATAACAGAAAAGTTTGTAACAACTGAAAATATGTCATATTCTAGGTTCTTCAAAGTAGCCACCTTTTGCTTTGATTACTGCTTTGCACACTCTTGGCATTCTCTTGATGAGCTTCAAGAGGTAGTCACCTGAAATGGTTTTTACTCCACAGGTGTGCCCTGTCAGGTTTAATAAGTGGGATTTCCTGCCTTATACATGGGGTTGGGACCATCAGTTGCATTGTGGAGAAGTCAGGTGGATACACAGCTGATAGTCCTACTGAATAGACTGTTAGAATTTGTATTATGGCAAGAAAAAAGCAGCTAAGTAAAGAAAAACGAGTGGCCATCATTACTTCAAGAAATGAAGGTCAGTCAGTCCGAAAAATTGGGAAAACTTTGAAAGTGTCCCCAAGTGCAATCACAAAAACCATGAAGCGCTACAAAGAAACTGGCTCACATACGGACCTCCCCAGGAAAGGAAGACCAAGAGTCACCTCTGCTGCGGAGGATAAGTTCATCCGAGTCACCAGCCTCAGAAATCGCAGGTTAACAGTATAGTGTCCCACTAGATAAAGGTGGGCACTACACAAGGGTTAATATGCCTATTGCATTAATCTAATGTTTACTGTTCATTTCCCTGTATTATCTGTGTGTCAGGCCTGTCAGGGTGTAGTTTAGCCTCCTAGACGCTAGAGGGAGCTAGAGAGCACTAGGTATATATATAGGTAGGCCCAGACAGGGGAGAGTTAGTTCATCCTAGGTGGCTAGAAGTGAACATAGTCAGCCTGAAGCTCCTGAGTTTAAGCTTAGCTCAGTAGAGTCACCCCAGAAGAAGAATTTACCTCCTGGGAGAAACCTGCAGCAACCCAGCGCAGGAACAGAATAACCAGCTCAGATAAGTAAGCTGATGGGCAGAGGTACTTTAATATAAAGCTAGGGTCAATACTGGAGGAAGATTTATATACCAAGGATTCAAGCCAGCATTTAGGCATCCGGGCCTTGGGATCCAGCCAGCTAGAGTAGCTGAGGGGATAGTGCAGCATAGCTTTGAGAAGCATTAACTGTTTACCCTCTAAGTATCTTGCAAGATTTATACCGGCCATATTGTGAAGTGAACCTGCTGTGCATTTGTGATATAAGGGACTGCATCATCATCAACTGTAAACTGTCTGTACAAAGTTGGACTGTTCTTCCAAAGTAAAGCAACGTTTGGTTTACCATCTGTGTACTCTATTACTACTTCTACAAATTGATGTGCCACCGTTACAGGCACTCAAATCCTTAAAGGGACCCTGCCTCAGGCACTCAAAATACCTACAACATCCAGGGCACCTCACACACCATCAGGTCTGGTCCCTACATTCAGAGTGTGCCCCAGAGGAACTTGTGTCTACCTCTCCTTCACTGCCGCATGCCTGCCCAGGGTTCTCCTACAAAAGGTGAGTAACCCTCGATTGCCCATAACCGTGACCTCACTATCACAATACCCTGCAGGTCTGGCGTGCTGCAACAGCAGCTCAGATTAGAGACCAGGTCATGCCACACAGAGTTCTAGCAGCAGACACATCTCTAGAACAACTGATAAGAGGAGACTGTGTGAATCAGGCCTTCATGGTAGAATATCTGCTAGGAAACCACTGCTAAGGACAGGCAACAAGCAGAAGAGACTTGTTTGGGCTAAAGAACACAAGGAATGGACATTAGACTAGTGGAAATCTGTGCTTTGGTCTGATGAGTCCAAATTTGAGATCTTTGGTTCCAACCACCGTGTCTTTGTGCGACGCAGAAAAGGTGAACGGATGGACTCTACATGCCTGGTTCCCACCGTGAAGCATGGAGGAGGAGGTGTGATGGTGTGGGGGTGCTTTGCTGGTGACACTGTTGAGGATTTATTCAAAATTGAAGGGATACTGAACCAGCATGGCTACCACAGCATCTTGCAGCGCCATGCTATTCCATCCGGTTTGCGTTTAGTTGGACCATCATTTATTTTTCAACAGGACAATGACCCCAAACACACCTCCAGGTTGTGTAAGGGCTATTTGACCATGAAGGAGAGTGATGGAGTGCTGCGCCAGATGACCTGGCCTCCACAGTAACCGGCCCTGAACCCAATCGAGATGATTTGGGGTGAGCTGGACCGCAGAGTGAAGGCAAAAGGGCCAACAATTGCTAAGCATCTCTGGGAACTGCTTCAAGACTGTTGGAAGACCATTTCAGGTGACTACCTCTTGAAGCTCATCAAGAGAATGCCAAGAGTTAATTCATATTTTTGATGCCTTCAGTGTGAATCTACAATTTTCATAGTCATGAAAATAAAGAAAACTCTTTGAATGAGAAGGTGTGTCCAAACTTTTGGTCTGTACTGTATATATATATATATATATATATATAGTTTTTACTTAGAGGTCACTGAATGTGTCATGTATCTAATCAAGACCAAGCCATTTTTCCCCTTTGTGACCAGGCTTAATTTAGCAAATTTGACGTGTGTCACTTTATGTGCTAATACCTTTGGAATACTTTTATTTACCCAAGACATTCTGAGATTATTTTCTCAGGACATCTTGTACTTGATGTTGGGAGTAAATTTGGGTCGATAATGTTTATATTATAAAAAATCCAAAATGCAATCTATTTCATTTAATGTTTGTGTGTGTCATTAAACTATATCGACAGTATCCCCCATAACAGTGACCTCTACAGCACTCTGCCCCTTTAACAGTGAACTCCACAGTTCCCCACCCCTTAACAATGAACCCCCCCACAGTGCCCCGCCCCTTTAAAATGGGATCTCCACAGCAGCCCATCCCCTTAATTTTGACCTTTACAGCATTCCGCCTCTTTAACAGTGAGTTTAACAGCCCCCCTACTCCCCTGACAGTGACCTCCTAAGGGCCCGCTCCCTTAACAGTGACCTCAACAGTACCACGCTCCCTTTACAGTGACCTCACAGTAACCTGCTGCCTTAACAGTAACCTCCACAGTGAACGCCTCTTTAACAGTGACCTCCACAGTGCCCGCCCCTTTAACAGTGACCTCCACAGTGCCATGCCCCGTTAATGCTAAGGCTGCACGATGACATGTGTAGCTACACAGCTATGTGTCACCGCCAGTTCTGTCAGAAGGTCTGTTAGACGTTCTTCTCTAACTCTTGCATGACGTTCTTTGTTTTGGTTTCACTTTGTCATCTCCTTTCCTTCTCCCAGCTGTCACCTATTTACACTAATTGTCTCCCTTTATATTCCCTCCCATACTGCCTCACTTTGCGGTTTATACTACTTCCTGGATGATTATTACAAATAGGTTACACAAAACATAGATATACACGTAATTAAATATACTATGTTAAATAAACCCGGAAAGAGTAAGTAAAAACCCACTCAGTGTACATGAATACACCAACCAACAAGAATAAACTGAGATTAAACGGGTATATCATCAAAAATAAATCCTTTATTGAATTAATGACACATAAAAACGAGACATGAGACAACAGATAAAAAATGGCTACATCTGAGGAGGCATGTTAACACAAATGAGACATGGGGGGGAGGGGTTTTGGAGTATGCAATGTACAAAAGGCGGTAGAAAAAAGGAGTACAATACCTCACTGATTTCTGTATGTATAACTGCAACCACAGATATAAAAATGCAAAAGTGCATATACTGAGTGGCAAAACACCATATCAAAAAAGTGGTTGCAGATAACACTGCGACATATGGATGTCTGATGGTTCCAAGTTATGGGACCATATAACAGCCAACAGAAGGTTAAAGTGCAAGTGCATAAGAAGTCACTATATCAATGGTCAGATACCACAATTGCCCATTGGGGAGTTCCTAGACCAATTTGATATGTGATACAGGTGTGATATGGTGACTTCTTATGCACTTGCACTTTAACTTTGTATGTATTTGGAGGTTTAAGCTGTCACCATAGCTACAAATGTGGTATTTGACCATTGATATAGTGACTTCTTATGCACTCGCACTTTAACCTTCTGTTGGCTGTTATATGGTCCCATAACTTGGAACCATCAGACATCCATATGTCTGCAAACACTTTTTTGATATGGTGTTTTGCCACTCGGTATTTGCACTTTTGCATTTTTATATCTGTGGTTGCAGTTATACATACAGAAATCAGTGAGGTATTGTACTCCTTTTTTCTACCACCTTTTGTACATTGCATACTCCAAAACCCCTCCCCCATGTCTCATTTGTGTTAACATGCCTCCTCAGATGTAGCCATTTTTTATCTGTTGTCTCATGTCTCGTTTTTATGTGTCATTAATTCAATAAAGGATTTTTTTTATGATATACCAGTTTAATCTCGGTTTATACTTCCTGGATGAGTTGTTCACTGCTGGAGGCTGCTACTGCTGATTTCTCAGATAAGTCTTTTTCCTTTATTTGTGTTTCCTTGCTGGCTTGTTTCTAGGTGACCCTGACTCCGTTCGTATTAAGTGCAGGGAGAAGTGGTCGTGTCCCCTCACTATTATTGGGTTTTCAGGTGTCACACAGTATTAGGTACTTGGGCATGCAATCGTCTACCATAAAGACCTTTGCATGGGCATAGCAGTCAGGGAGAGCTCTAGAGGTTTTATAGGGATCACCCATATGCTCCTTAGTTTGGGATCAAGCCAGTCGGATGTTTATTTATAAGTTTTAGCTTTCTGCAACACCACCCGTAACACTATGGTGTTGCACTGTGACATGTGACATGCTGCCAGTGTGATGAGACAGTCGCAAAAAATCCATCCAAGATAGATTTTTCTGCAACTGTCGTGTCACAGTGTAACACCATAGACTATCATTATAAAAATTGTCGCGCGACATTGCTTCGACATCAATGTCGTGCGACACATGTAGCAGTGTAGTTTTGCCCTATGTGTCGTGCGACTGTTTGTCGCTCGACACATGTCGTCATGAAGCTCTAGCCTAAAGCTGACCTACAGCAGTGAAGAAAAATGGCTGGGTTGTTATGGAAACCTGGAGTAATACTGTGTGTATGTGGAGACTAAGGGACTACGAGCTTCTATTGGCTGATACATTGGGTTATGAAGAGAAAAACTTGCAGGCTTGTATTGGCTAATGCAGGTAATTTTTGGGGAATATCTCAGGAACCGTACGTCCTAGAGAGCTGAGACCCGGTCTAAAACCTCCCCGAACACCTGATGTACCTGTGTTCCAAATTTGGTGAAGATCGGTCCAGCGCATACAGAATACACAGACAGAAACACATTGTGTATTGGCATGTTACCTCCTCAGTATTCTTTGCCAGATAGTAAGTGATATGTGTACCAAGTTTAGTAGAAATTGATCAATGAGTTTTTGAGTTACAGAGCAATATGTCTGTAGCAAAAACAGTTGGAGCATACAAACTCCATCTAGCTGCTGTTTAGGGGCGTATGACTCCCACAAGATTTATTTCCAGGTAGCAAGGGATGTGTATACCAAGTTTTGTTGAAATCGATGGTTGTACTTTTGAGTGATCGTGGAACATACATACATAAATACACACACACGCATATATACTTCCTTCTTTACATTCAAACAATTTTTATTCAGAAATAGCTCTCAAAAGCAAGCATATGACAAAGATTTATTGCAATTTTCAATGTAAATGATAATGACATTATATATGGCTCTCTTTAGTTAGATTTCACACTTGCATATAGAAATGTAGAAGCATTATCATAACATAGTAGGGGGGGAGTGGGGGAGGAAGAGAAGGGATGAAGGGGGGGAGGGGGGAATTGCAAACACAGTTTTGACATGTTACGAGTAATAACCTTTTCGTCCTCTTAAGCCCTGAGAGGGGAAAGAGGGAAGAAATTCACTGAGGAAGATGAAATCCTCTATGAGCCTTCCAAAGGCCCCAGACTTTTTGGAACACAGGGGTACGTCTATTCTCCCATCCCACAATCTGCTCCATCCTGTTTATGTTGTCACATCTGAGTTCCTATTTTTCCATTGAAGGAGGGGTATTTTTTCGCCACTGAACAGCAACTAAAATCCGTGCAGCTGCCAGAAGGTGAGTAATGAGTCGTTTGGTGAAAACAGAGCACCTTATATGGTCTAGTAAATTCAGTAGACATACCTTTGGAGAGGGCAGAACCTCATTCTTGCAGACATCCGTGACGGCCAAACATATCTGTCTCAGCTTGTACTAACATAATATTCAATAACCTTTCTATACAGTTTTGTCATGTAAACTCATTTGCATAAACATGGCATATGGGAAAGACATGCAAATGAGCTAAATCTACCTTGTTTTAGAGCTGAAAAACCATTTGCATGGAAAATTTGCGCTAAAAATTCCCAATTAGAATATTTGCGATCTACACTACTCATGAACAGCGCCATCTATTGGTTTCACAGTCTTATGACAAGACTATGAATCCAATAGATGGTGCTGTTCATGAGTAGTGTAGATCGCAAATATTCGAATTGCAAATTTTCCATGCAAATGGTTTTTCAGCTGTAAAACAAGGCAGATTTTGATCATTTGCATGTCTTTACCATGTGCCCATGTTTATGCAAAAGAGTTTACATGACAAAACTCTATAGAAAGGTTATTGAATATTATTTTAGGACAATCAGAACAATTTGTGTCACCCTAATGATGATGATCTAGGTGCACAGGTCCACCCAAGCCATCCAACAGATATGAAGTAACTTTGAGGCTTACTGGATTTGGCTGACAGTTCCTAAAAACGGTTGGAAGTGGATCCGAAGGATACAAGATAGAATACTTTGGAATTTATTGTTATCAAGCTCGTGGAAAAGAAGGTTGGAACTGGGAGACATATAATTTATAGTGTCCAAAACTTCCCTAAAACAGGTGTGTACTGAAGGGAAATGTACTCCAGCTTGTCTTCTCTTACATGTACAGAATTGTTATAATATCTCACCCACGCACTTCACATCCCCCCCGCTGTGAGTTAGGTTTCCTTATCTGTCCCAGGACAGATTCTGGGAATATCCTAGAACTAGAACAAATGTTCTAGTCTCATTCAGGGTCATTCGGCACAACTGCGTACATTCTGATATGTGACGCCTTACATACAATATACGGATGTTCCGGTTGTATCTGTGTGACCACCAATGTTTATCATTTATGATTGGTTTAACGCTGTTGTTATGCAAACTTTTCTACTGCCTATATGAGGCCAACTATGGCATAATAAAATTAGAGTGTTTCTCAGTGATGTGTGTGTCTATTATTGCCAACTGAGAAACATCTCTCCCGACGTCAGTGTCTCAAACCAAGGTGGTCGTAGAGGTCCAGAAAGGTCCAAATCCTTTCATGTACGATGTAACTTTTCTTAATGAAAACCTTTGTTTAGAGGCATATGAATGGTTCAGAAACAATTCAGAAGATCCTGAATTAATGGGAGTGAAGCTAACTCTGTTGTTTGGTCTTCATGAAATTACAGTTGTAGTACATGTTTATAATCCTTTTACTGAAGTTAATTTGATTATGGACTTTTTGCTGAAATATTGTGAATATGTGGGGAAACCTGTGCCTCAGAAGAATTTATGTCTGGAGAAGCGTCTGGACGAGGGCGGTCTGGAAAGAGTCAAAGGAAGGGTAGTGGGGAGTCTGACACAGAAGAAGAAGAAGAGAGCTCTTCATTCGTACGAAAGAGTAAAAGTGTCAAAAAGAGAAGGGGTTATACGAGTGGACCAGAAATTAGCAACCCTTACGAGAGCCAGCAAGAGGAGAGCATGGATTCCGGTGGAGGTGGCAAAGCTGTATGACTTTGAGCATAAGCTACCTGGAAAATATGGATGAATTTAAAATATATGTATTTTTTTTTCTGTAAAAAAAAAAAGAAAAGAATATGGGTTTCAAGATCTAACATAGTAACATGGTACATAAGGCCGAAAAAGGACATTTGTCCATCCAGTTCGGCCTGTCATCCTGCAAGTTGATCCAGAGGAAGGCAGAAAAACAACTGTGAGGTAGAAGCCAATTTTCCCCACTTTAGGGGAGTAAAAAATTCCTTCCCAACTCCAATCAGAATAACTCCCTGAATCAATGACCCCTCTCTAGTAGCTATAGCCTGTAATATTATTACGCTCCAGAAATACATCCAGGCCCCTCTTGAATTCCTTTATTGTACTCAACATCACCACCTCCTCAGGCAGAGAGTTCAATAGTCTCAATGCTCTTACTGTAAAGAATCCTCTTCTGTGTTTGTGTACAAACCTTCTTTCCTCCAGATGCAGAGGATGTCCCCTCGTCACAGTCACAGTCCTGGGGATAAATAGATGATGGGATAGATCTCTGTACTGACCCCTGATATATTTCAACATATTAATTAGATCTCCCCTCAGTCGTCTTTTTTCTAAAGTGAATAACCCTAATTTTGATAATCTTTCAGGGTACTGTAGTTGTCCCATTCCAGTTATTACTTTAGTTGCCCCCCTCTGGACTCTCTCCAGCTCTGCTATGTTTGCCTTGTTTACAGGAGCCCAGAACTGTACACAGTACTCCATGTGTTGTCTGACTAGCGATCTGTAAAGTGGTAAGACTATGTTCTTCTTACTGGCGTCTATGCCCCTTTTGATGCAACCCATTATCTTATTGGCCTTGCCAGCAGCTGCCTGACACAGTTTTTTGCAGCTTAGTTTGTACGGATGACTTGTATTATTCCTTTCCATGTGCATAACTTTACTGACATTTGTCAGTGTTAAACCTCATCTGCCACTTATCTGCCCTAGCTTCGAATCTATCCAGATCCCTCTGCAGCTGTATATTGTCCTCTTCAGTGTTACTTTACACAGTTTAGTGTCATCCGCGAAAATTGATACTTTACTATGCAAGCCTTCTACAAGATCATTAATAAATATATTGAAGAGAATAGGGCCCAATACTGACCCCTGAGGTACCTCACTAGTGACAGTGACCCAATCTGAGTATGTACCGTTAATAACCACCTTCTGTTTTCTATCACTCAGCCAGTTACTTACCCACATACAATTGTTTTCTCCCAGTCCGAGCATTCTCATTTTATATACTAACCTTTTATGTGGTACAGTGTCAAATGCTTTGGAGAAGTCCAGATATACGACATCCATTGATTCGCCTCTGTCAAGTCTAGAACTTACCTCCTCATAGAAACTGATTAAATTAGTTTGGCATGACCGATCCCTCATGAAGCCATTCTGATATGGCTTTATTTGCTTATTTCCGTTGAGATGCTCTAAGATAGCATCTCTTAGAAAATTTTCAAACAGTTTACCCACAACAGATGTTAAACTTACCGGCCTATAGTTTCCGGGGTCTGTTTTTGGACCCTTTTTGAATATTGGCACCACATTTGCCATGCGCCAATCCGGACTCAGTATAGAGTCCGCAAATACCAGAAATAAGGGTCTGGCTATGACACTACTGCATTCCCTTAGGATACGGGGGTGTATGCCATCCGGTCCTGGCGATTTGTCTATTTTAATCTTTTTAAGTCGCTGATGTACTTTTTCCTGGGTCAGACAGGACACTTTTAATGGGGAATTTGTTTTTACATTCTGCATGTGATCTGACAGTTTATTTTCCTCAGTGAATACATTGGAGAAAAAAATATTTAACAGCTTCGCTTTCTCCTCATCACTCTCTGCGACTTCCCCCTCATTACTCTTTAAAGGGCCAACACCTTCAGATTTATACTTTTTAACATTTATATAATTGAAGAACATTTTAGGGTTAGTTTTGCTCTCTTTGGCAATTAATCTCTCGGTCTCTAGTTTGGCCGCTTTTATTTGTTTTTTACATGTTCTATTTTTTTCCTTATAGTTTTTCAGTGCTTCCGTGCCACCCTTCTGTTTTAGTGATTTATATGCTTTCTTTTTGTCATTTTTGCTTTATTTACAGTTCTATTTATTCACATTGGTTTCTTTTTGTTCCTTAACCTTTTATTCCCATATGGTATGTACCTCTCACAATGAGATTTTAGGATGCTTTTAAATATATCCCATTTTGTGGCTGTATTTTTATTTTCGAGGACTTTGTCCCAGTTAGTTAGGCCTATGGCCTCTCTTAGTTGGCTAAATTTAGCTTTTTTGAAGTTTGGTATTTTTGTTCCTCCCTGTAGAAACGCTCTTTTGAATGATAATTGGAAGGTTATTACTTTATGGTCACTATTTCCCAGGTGTCCCCCAACCTGCACGTCTGTTGTTCTGTCAGGCTTATTGGTTAATACTAAGTCCAGTATGGCCGTCCCTCTAGTTGGGTCCTGAACCAGTTGGGAGAGTTAATTGTCTTTAGTTATTGCCAAGAAACTGTTTCCTTTATGAGATATACATGTTTCAGTTTCCCAGTCTATATCTGGGTAGTTCAAGTCCCCCATAATAACCACCTCCTTATGATTTGCCGTCTTGTCTATCTCGTTTAGTAGTACTTTTTCTGTAGTATATTAGGTGGTTTATAGTAAACTCCTATTACTAATTTAATATTGTTTTTAGCTCATGTGTCTCTACCCACAGTGACTCCACATGTTCATGACCCATGACCCTCACTTACATCTTCACGGAGTGTAAGAGTTTTTAAAAGTAAGATCAGAAGAGTGGAGATTCTCGAATTTCTAGCACAAGAAGATGCTGCAATTTTTTGTTTGCAGGAATGTGGTCTGTGTGAAGTAGTAAGAGAAGAGTGGATGTATGGAAAGTCTATGTGGTCTGGGAATGTTTTAAATAAAAATGATGGTTTCTTAGTTAAAGGGAGAGATGTATCTTTAGTAAGTTGCATGTTAATATGTTAATAGAAGAATGGAGGTGTATATTAGCAATTTTTGAATATAAAAATATGACATTTTGTGTGATTAATATTTAAACACCTATAAATAAGAATGAACGGAAACTTTTGTTTGAGAAGGTGAGATTATTTATCCCTGGGAGAATGCCAGTAATTCTTGCAGGAGATTTTAATAAGTGTCATATTGATGAGTCTGGAAAAGGGTTAACTTTCGGATTTTAAGTTGATATTCAAAATGTATGTAAAGTTGAACCTAAGTTGAAGGATAGTGGCAGATTTCATAGCAGGTTAGACTATTGTTTTGTATCACAAAATGTGTGTCCTTTAAGTTATAAACAGAAAGAAGTTGTTTTTTTTGATCATGAATGTGTGATATGTGAGTTGGATATAGAATCAAGAGGATTATGGAAATTAAATGTGAGTTTGTTGGAAAATGAAGACAAATTTTCAAAAAGCTAATTTTTAGAGCAAATATCGGCACTTATTTAGAATATAGCGCTATATATTCGAAATGACGAATATTCTGACACTACACATCAGGTGATAATCCCTCCCTTCTTCTAGCTTGTGGGCCAATTAGAAGGCTTTGTCACAGCTTAGCAACATCCCTAGCAGCCAATAGAAAAGTTGCCTACCCCTTACTATATTATATAAGAACCTCCCGAGCAGCTATTTTCTAAAGTTTATTGCAGTTATGAAAGAGATAGCAGTGTCATTGCTGTGCTCTGTGCTTTGTTGTAATACATTAGACAGTTAACTTATATATATAATTCAGATAGTTAGGGGGAGATAGTCAGTGTAGGTTAGATTGATCTATAGTGTAGCTGCTGTCCATACATACATGCTACAGAGATAATGCTGTGATGTCACAAGTTGCACGCATTGCGAAAAAATATGCGCATCATTAATTGCAGAATATTCGCAAGCGCAAATATATTGGAGCACTCTATCTGCATATAAATCTAGTCTAATGTTCTGCCTTGCCAACCATTTTCTCCAGCCTCAGAAAACTTATACCAGCTTGAAAAATGTAGCATAAGTGACCCACGCCGGTATTTTGCATGTATTGCTCAAATAATACATTGTCGATGTTCACAATCAAGAATATAATCTTGAATTGTCGAATTCGCGAATATATGAATAATATTCTACAAAATATTTGTGAAATATCACGAATTTGAATATTGCCCCCGCCCTCATCATTAATGAGGATGTTAAAATGGAATATAGAAGATTGTATGAAGGTAGGTGTAGGAAAAAGAGTGCGTTTAATGATATGTCTAAGTGGCAGGATTGGGTGAAAATTAAAACAAGGTCTTTTTTTAAGAATTTAGATTATAAAATAGCGATGGCAAAAAGAGAGCAGTATGTGAGATTGAATGCTGGGTTAAGGTATTTGTATAAATTAAGAGGGGGGTGTTGATGTAAGTGAGGATATTGGTGGAGTGAAACATGAGATTAAATAATTTTTGATCGAGAAAGGAAGAAGTATAAATTATAGGGCAAAATTAGAAAATGTGGAGAAGAATGAAAAATGCACACATCAAAAAAAAATAAAAAGGTGTTTGGAAAGAGGCAGTGCATAAATGTATGTTATAATCAAAGTGGTAATGAGGTGAGTGGAAAATAAGTGAAGGAAGAAGTTGCAAAATTTTATGAATAATTGTATGCTGAGAAATGGAGGGATGAGAGGTTGGAAGGGGATGTGTTAAGTGTGATAGATAAGAGCTTGAATTATTAAGAAGAAAGAGTGGGGATTATAAACGATATAACAAGTAATTAAATATGGAGGGTGGTTAATAGTATGGCAGCAAATAAGACACCAGGGGAGGATTATCTTCCGGTTGAATTCTATAGAAAGATGTGGGATGTGGTAGGAACTGATGTGATAGCATTGTATAAGTTTATGTGGATGAATGGAAAAATGTCTGATAGTATGCGGTCAGGGGTGATTACCTTGATTCCGAAAAAAGGTGACTGTAAGGATTTAAGGAATTGGCGACCGATAACGTTACTTAATTGAGATTATAAGATTTACATGAAGATGTTTGGAAATAGAATAAAAAAAGTGATTCATAGAGTGATAGGGGAAGAACAGTGTTGTGCGATACCAGGAAGGAGGATTCATGAAAATATGTGTATGTTGAGGGATAATTTTGTGGCTGTATGGAGAGGAAGAAGAGGGTGTTTTTGCTAAGTTTGGATTTTGAAAAAGCATATGATAGGTTGGCTCAGAGGTTTGTGTATAGAGTGTTGTTAAGAATGGGATTTCCAGCTGAGTTTGTGTGGAAAGTGAGAAGTAGGTATGATTGAATTTTTAGTCGAGTGTTGTTGAATGGTTGTATAAGTAGAAGAGTAAATGTGTTTTCAAGAGTGAGGCAAGGGTGCCCATTGTCACCTATTGTGCGATTGAACTATTGTTGTGTTTGCTAAGGAAAGATAAGGTGATTCATGGAGTGCAAATACCAGGAGGTGGTGGGAGTGAATGGAAGGTGAGTGGTTATATGGATGATGTGTGTGTGTGTTATGTTATTCCGAGTGTTCAGTAGGATGGGTGAAATTGTTAGTGTGTATATTTTGTGGAGCATCTACTGAATTGGAATAAGAGTGAATGTAAAGCTTTTGGAGGAGTGCTTGGGAGGGATGTGAGAGTTAGCGTGGTGTAAGGTCCGATTAAGGTTTTATGTGTGAAATTTGATGAGAAATTAGAAGGAAAGGATAGTTGGGAAGAGGTAAAGGTGAGAGTTAAAAAGAAGTTAAATTTTTTGGCGGATGAGGGATTTGTCCTTTTTTGGTAAAATAATGGCGATTAAAAGTATTATCTTGCCTATTTTTTGTATAGTGCAATTGTTTTTCCACCAGGTTATATGATGTTGAGAAATCTAAAATCTGAAGAAATCTTTTTTTTTGTGTTTCTATGGGAATCGAAGATGGAGATAGCCAAGAGGGAAGTATTAGTTAAAAGGATAAGTAAATGAGGTTTGGAGTTTCCAAATCTGGAGGTATATTTTGTAGTTAATATTATTTTCTTTTTACTTAAGATAGAGATGAAATACTCATATATGTATAAATATTTATTTGGAACCTACTTGATACGGTTGAAGTTGTGTGTGAGGGATTTGAGATATCCAATTTAGTTTGGGGGGCCAGTATAGTATATGTGGGTGTATAAGTTTTTGGTCAAGTATGAATTATGTGGAGTAGATGTGAGAATGTTGCATGATAAAAGTTTGGTATACAGGATGATAGAGTGTAAAGAGATGGAGTGTGGAATAAATATGGTTAGGGGTGCTGATATAGAGAAGGTATGGAAGAAAGTTAGGATGGATGGGTCAGCTAATAGACAGAGTGAAGTGGTTTGGCAGAGTTTGCATGGGGTGTTACCAGTAAAAGAGTTTCAGAGGAATCGTGGATTAGTAATAAGTGATTTATGTCCTAGGGTTGTGGTGGAAGTGAGAGTATTGTACATCTATTCTGAAATTGTAAGTTTGTGAGGGAGTTGATTAGAAGAGTGGTACCATTATGTAAAGAAATAACTTGAATCCGTTTCTTGTCCTTTGAATTATTTATGTTTGGTTTAGGTATTAGGGATGGGGTGAAGGCGAGAGTGTTGTGGTTGTTGTTGGCTTGTATAAAAGAAGTATTGTGGTATGTAAGAAATATGTATGTGTTTAAAATGAAAGAATTAACAGTTAGAGATAGTGTACGAATAGTATTATGTGTGTTATCTGTGGGATAAAAAAGGAAAGAATAGGTTGATGCAGAAGGGATATGGAAAGTGAGGAAGTGGATTAATGTAGTAGATTGTTACTCTTGTATTATGTACTATTCTTTGTAAGTATGTTGGAAAATAAGAAAAATAATTGTTCCCAGATGATGATAGGTGGGAGAAGTATGATTGGTAGTTTAATGATCGTATAGTATCCCTATCTGAGGGAAAAAAATAATTAAATAAAGAAGGCTGGTTTTTAATGCCTCATAATGCACAAGGCTGCCATTGCAAGGTATGCTGACTTTATCTGTCTTATGGATAGATTGTTGGCTTGCACATACCTGGCTTTTGGCATATAGCCTTTGTGTAGTTGTCTATTGTATGTCATAGGTAATGGGAATCCAAGAAACTATTTTGGTGGAGTTTCCATCAATTTTAATTTTTTTTGTTGTGAACTAGACTCCCTCTTCAGGGGGTGCCTGGGGTTCTCTTATTGACTTCCATTGTGCTCTGGTGCTCAGTAGAGCACACCAGCATACCAATGTGTCCGGCCAGAGCGCCTAAGCACACAAGCACTTTGGTGCTCGGTCAACACTAGCTTTTACCTTAGAGGCCTTTCATAATATTTAGAAACACTTGGCTGTGAAAATGAAAAATTATAGTTTTGACAGGAAAATGTTGCCTAAGCCCAAATCTTTCACTTTAGCAAGGGATAACAAGAGCAAATGGACCCATAGTTTGTTAATCATTTTCTCCTAAATATGGCAAAACCCCATATGTGGTAGTAAACTACTGTATGAGCAGACGAAAAGGAAAAAGGAAAGGAGCGCCATCTGCATTTTCTAAAGTAGGTATTAAATGGCCATAGCTTTTTTTTTTGTTGACTGAGCTGTGTGGGCGCTTATTTTTTGTAGGATGGGCTGTAGTTTTTAATGGTACCATTTCTGGGCACATATGATTTTTTAATCAGTTTATTTTTTTATTTTTTATGAGGTGTAGTGAGCTAATATTGCAATTCTGCCAGTTTTTTTTTTTTTTATGGGGCTCTCCATGTGGTATATTTCATAAGATAACTTATTCTGTGGGTTGATAAGGTTATGGCGACACCAAATTTGTATTTTATTTCATGTTCTACCACTTTTATATCACTTTTTATTAAACTTCTTTTTGCATCACCAAAATCTAAGACCCATAACTTTTTTATTTTTCTGTCAACTTAGTTGTTTGTGCACTTATTTTTTGCGGGAATATGGGAAAAGGCAATTTATTTTTATTTGATTTTTAATTGACTTTTTATTTTTACATTTTTTTAACACTTTTTTTTATCAAGTTCCACTTGTAGCTTGAACATCCAGTGGGGCTGATGGATGTACTATACTTTGCAATGCTCTTGGTAACACTGGATGCCTTTGCAAGGTCATTGGTTGCCATGGTAACCATCATGCCACTGCCGTTGCAGCGTGGCAGCCCGATGGTTGAAAGAGGGAGCTCCCTCCCTCTATTAACCTCATGGATGCCTCTGATCAAGGCATCTAAGGGGTTACAGCAGAGTGTCAGCATACAGCTGACACTTTCTGATGATGGCGGCGGCTCAGGAACAGAGCCGCCACCATCAGATATAGCAAGGGGAAACACCAGGAGACACAGATGAGGGCTGGGGACACAGATGGGGCAGACGGGCACAGTTGGAGCCATGGCTGCACGGACAGAGCATGGCCGGCAAAGTTGGATGCAGGGCCACGGATGGGGCAGGCAGGACTCATCAGGGCGCACAGATAGGGGGCACGGAGCAGATAGTGTCTTATTTCATGCTCTGATCTACAGAGTGCAGATCAGAGTTTTAAACCGTTATTTTTACACTGCCGCACTCTGATAGGCTTGTCTGCACAATCTGAGCGATTGATGACAAGGGACAATTCTAATTGGTCCCTTGCCAGCATTACTGGACTCTACACTGTCTGTGACAGTGGCAGTGCAGGGGCAGAAACTTTAATCCAAGCACTGTACAACGCTTGGATTAAAAAGCTGCTATGATGTTTATATATGTGCTATCTGCACAGGGTATGCGCAGATAGCAGGTATATAGCAGTATGGCGGTCATGAAGGGGTAAAGGTAAGTGCTTGCTGAAAAGAAAAATTGGATTGTGAGTTGTGATGAGCGAAGCGAGCTTCGGATCCTAAATCAAAAGTTGCTTTACTAGCAACGTCAGATTAATGCAGTACGGAGATCCGTCTCCATACAGCATAAAAATGTATGGCCTCCAATCAGGCAAAGTGAGTTATTTGCAAAGTCGCACGTGACTTCATTGAATAACTTCGGTATTTGATTTTTACAGTGGAAAACCACTTTAAAACTTGGATCTGAACTCAGCTTCGGTTCTGACTGGTACCTCGGAACAGAAGCCGAGTTCGGATCCAAGTTTTAAAGTGGTTCTCCACTTTAAAAATCAAATACCGAAGTTATTCAACAAAGTCTCGTGGGATTTTGCGAATAACTTACTTTGGCTCATCAGAAGCCGTATATTTTAATGCTGTATGGAGACGGATCTCGCTTTGCTCATATACTAATTGTGAGCCTCTATAGAGAGAAAGACTAATCTGGGTGAATATATTTTGTGCCTGGCTCTGCTGGATATCCTTGCACTTTACCAGCAAGAAATAAAGAAGGAATGCACAGAAATATTTTAGCATAGAAATGTTCAAGGGTACTGTGTATATGTGAGCTTTAGCAAAAAGCACAGTTCATAGATTCCTATACTCTTTCTAGGATGTGAAGTAAATCAATGTGCAGTTGAATACCAGGTTTAGAAATGGATATGTAACCCCCTGTGGAGGCTGAATATTCCTTTTCAGAAGCCATGTGGTACACTGGCTGTGATGAAACTATGACTCCCGGCATGCATACTTGCTTGGTTGTTCTCAGGATTTCCAGAGACGTGAATGAAGTACCGTATGCTAGGAGTTGTCACAATGACTGGAATGGCGGAGTTGCAGACTACTGTAGCATTCTATGGCACCAAATAAAATTAATTACATGGCAAAAATATATTATGGAGCACTGTAAACATTGCTCATCACACACACCAGTACGTGTCCCACTATAGCTTACAATCTAAATTCCAAATTAACCTACCAGTATGCTTTTGGGGTGTGGGAGGAAACCAATGCAAACTCCATGCAGATGAAGTATTGCCATTGGAAGGATTCAAACGCAGGACCCCAGCAGGGCAAGGCACCAGTGCTAATCACAGAGCCACTTTATCATTTATCATAACTGTATGTTCCACTTAGCCTGGATGTGAGAGTTTCCATAGTAAATGCTCTGACATAAACGATTACTGTGTAGCGGAGCAAGAAAATGGTTCCGGGCATCAAGGGCATTGTCATCCCGAAGCTGCACTATGCAACCCTTAAAAATGCATACTCTGGAGCGCAGGATGCTGAGAACACCGTGCACTTTAAAATATGTTGCTTAGCTGGTCTGAACTTCCATACATTATATTCTAGTAAGCATTAAAGGGGTTGTGTCACTTCAGCAAATGGCATTTATCATGTAGAGAAAGTTAATACAAGGCTCTTACTAATGTATTGTGCTTGTCAATATTGCCTCCTTTGCTGGCTGGATTCATTTTTCCATCCCCGGAAATGAGCAGTGTATAATGTGATGGAAAAATTAATCAAGCAAGTAAAGGAGGCAATATGGGCAATCACAAAACATTAGTAAGTGCTTTGTTGTCTCATCATGGACAATGGGGGCATATCACTAGGATATGCCCCAATTGTCTTATAGGTGCAAGCCCTACCACTGGGACCTGCACCTATATCGAGAACCCGCAAGTGAAGGAGTATGCACCGCGCATGCGCAGCAGCCCTCCATTCGTTTTCTATGGGGCTGGTGAAAATAGTTTAGCTGGCTCGGCTATTTCCGTGGGCCCCAAAGAAATGAATGGGAGCGGGGCTGCGCATGCGCTGTATGTTCCCATTTACTTCTATGCGGAGCCAGCTTGGTGGTGGCCGGACCGGAGTCCTACAGCCACCACCTTGCGGGGCTCCCTTCTCGATATAGGTGTGGGTCCCACCGCTGGCGATATGCCCCCATTGTCCATGATGAGACCACCCCTTTAACTTTCTCTACATAATAAATGCTATTTGGTGAAGTGAGACAACCTCTTTAAGTTATTGCTGATATGGCTGTATTATATTTGGGTATACTTAATTTCAATATAGTATATGATTTGTTTTTGATCATTTGTATAATTAGTAGATGATGCTCTATCCTTTGTAGATAAACCACACTGCATACTATGATCAATCGCTTGAGAAAGACCCACCCACTGGTTGAATAATTGGTGAGTCAATGTCTTACTTCAAGGGCTCATGCACATGACCGTATGTATTTTGCGGTCCGCAAAAAAAAAGATCCACAAAAAATACAGATGAAGTCTGTGTGCATTTCGTATTTTGTGGAACGGAACAGCTGGCCCCTAATAGAACACTTTTATCCTTATCCGTAATGTGAACAATAATAGGACATGTAGTGATGGCCTTGCAGTTCGCCCAGTGGTCAGTTCGCGGCGAACTTTGAGCATTCACGATCCGCCGAACATGCAAACATATGGCAATGTTTGCGTGCACCATATTCTTTGCATTTGCGCCGAACTTTGACTCATGACACATCCATCAGGTGGGACAGGTCAACCAATTGAGATGTTTTAGCACATGGACACACCCCCACCCTATAACAGAACCCGATCTGGCTGCCATTTTACAGTCTGTATTTTGTCAGTGTAGGGAGAGGTTACTTTGTGGAGCAGGGACAGGCTTTTAGGGACACCAAACACTAGCTAATACACTAGCTAATAGGGCCACAAAAGTCCCTTTAAGGACTGGTATATGTGTGATATCGATAGGTGCGATATACAGAGGGGTGTGATATACTTAGAAAATATATTATAGTGCATTTGAACTGTGCAGCAGTTGTGTGCAGTTCTGGTGCGATACCGCAGCTATATAGAGGGACAAATGCTATTGGAACAACTAATTGCAACGGGTGTGATATACCAGTTGCCCCCCAAAAAAAAATTGATTGAGGCAGGAGTGTGATATACCTATAATATACTTTATATATATTGCATTTGAACTGTGCAGCAGTTGTGTGCGGTACTACTGCGATACAGCCACTATATAAAGGGACAAACGCTATTGGAACAACTAATTGCAATGGGTGTGATATACAAGTTGCCCCCCAAAAAACTGATTGAGGCAGGGGTGTGATATACCTATAATATACTTTCTATATAGTGTATTTGAACTGTGCCGCAGTTGTGTGGGTTACTGCTGCGATACCGCAGCTATATAGAGGGACAAACGCTATTAGAACGACTAATTGCAACAGGTGTGATATACCAGTTGGCGCCCAAAAAAACTGATTGAGGCAGGGGTGTGATATACCTATAATATACTTTATATATATTGTATTTAAACTGTGCAGCAGTTGTGTGCGGTACTACTGCGATACCGCAGATATATAAAGGGACAAACGCTATTGGAACAACTAATTGCAATGGGTGTGATATATTAGTTCCCCCCCCCCCCCAAATAAAAACTGATTGAGGCAGGGGTTTGATATACCTATAGTATACTTTCTATATAGTGCATTTGAACTGTGCAGCAGTTGTGTGCGGTTCTGCTGTGATACCACAGCTATATAGAGGGACAAACGCTATTGGAACAACTAATTTCAACGGGTGTGATATACAAGTTGCCCCCCAAAAGAACTGATTGAGGCAGGGGTGTGATGCACCAAAATATACTTTCTATATAGTGCATTTGAACTGTGCAGCAGTTGTGTGCGGTTCTGCTGCGATACCGCAGCTATATAGAGGTTCAAACGGTATTGGAACAACTAATTACAACGGGTATCATATACCTGTAGACCCCCCAAAAAAACTGATTGATGGGTGTGTCATACCTGCTTCCACAAAAGACTGATTAAGGGGATAGATATACCTACTTCCACCAAATATTGATTGAGGCCTGCAATATACCTGCTTCCACAAATACAGCTCTTCTCTAGGAACTTAGGCACAGGGTAATTTTGAAAATGACAGCAGAGGAAGAGGCAGGCCATTCCGCAGGGATGGTAGGGGTCGGGCAGGTGCACCAGGCCAGAGCCTAAGTGGGAAGTTGGAGAAGGCGCATGTGATTACTTCAAAGGACGCACCAGAGTTGGTTGAGTGGCTCACTCAGTCTTTCGCTTCTGCACCCTCCTCATCCTCTGTATCTGCACCCTCCTCACTCTTAGTTGTGTGCACCCCCAAATCCACCACCACCATAGCCCCTCCACATGAGTCAGAGGAATTATTTTCCTATCCATTTCCAGACCTTACCGATGCACAGCCATTCTTAACATTGGATGAGGAAGAGGAGGTAGCAATGGCCGCCTCCCAGCGGTCTGACGACAGTACCCAGAATAGCCCAAGGAGGGAGATCCCCGCTGTTGCTGCCTTCTCCGAGATCTCAATTGTCAGTGGTGGTGAAGGTGAGGATGATGACGTGTCGATGGACGTCACATGGGTGCCCACAAGAGAGGAAGAGGAGGGGAGTTCAGAGGGAGAGACGGAGCAGCAGAGAGGGAGAAGAAGAAGGAGGAGAAGAAGGCACAGCTTGCAGGGCACAGGAGGCAAAAAGCAGACTGCAAATGTATCTGGAGCTAGCCATCCACCGTCACTTCTGGCGCTTCCAGGACGCTGGCACATGGCTCTGCAGTGTGGGCTTTTTTTAACTTGTCAGCTGCTGACAATAGTGTTACCATCTGCAGCCTGTGCTTTCAACGCATAAGTCACGGTAAGCCCACCACTCACCTAGGGATAACTGCCTTAAGAAGGCACCTGGCCTCCCATCACCGAGCCCAGTGGGAGCAATGCCATCAGAACCCACAAAGCCACACTCCAGGCGCTCCACGTTCTGCCTCTTCTCCTTCTCCTCCCATTTGTCCTCCACTCCACCTTCCACTGTGCCATTGTTGCGTTCATCTGGCATAAGGCAGGCTTCCGTGGCCCAAATGTTTGAGCGTAAAAAGATGCTGACGCTGGATTACCCTCTTGCCCAACGGCTGACCACTGGCTTGTCGGAACTGCTAGCCTGCCAACTACTGCCATATAAACTGGTGAACTCGGAGGCCTTTAGAAAATTTGGAGCAAATGGCACACTGCAATGGAAGGTCCCCGGAAGGAAATATTTCTCCTAGAAGGGCATCCCAGAGCTACTGTTGCATTCAAAATAATAGCAGTGTGTTTAAAAAAGTGAATACAGTTCAAGATCCTTCTAATAGCTTCTATTTCCATACACACAAATGCATTAGGAACACTACACATTCTTTTCCAAATCAAAACATGAAGAAAAATCTATAACATTTGTGTTGTTCCTCTAAAACAATTGAAGAGAAGTTGATATTAGACTGTTCAAAAAAAATAGCAGTGTTTGTATTCGTCTTTACAAACCCAGACAATCACTATATAAACTGAAAAATGTTTGAAGATTTTGCTTTCCTTTGAATCACTTAACTAAAATTAAGTTGTATAACCACTGTTTCTGAGAACTGCTGTACATCTGTGTTGCATGTAGTCAACCAACTTCTGGCACCTGAACAGGTATTCCAGCCCAGGATGATTGGACTACATTTCACAGTTCTTCTCTATTTCTCGGTTTTGCCTCAGAAACTGCATTTTTGATGTCAACCTAGAAGTTTTCTATTGGATTAAGATCCGGGGATTGGGCTGGCCACTCCATAACATCTATCTTATTGGTCTGGAACCAAGATGTTGCACGTTTACTGGTGTGTTACTGGTGTGTTTGGGGTTGTTGTCTTGTTGGAACACCTATTTCAAGGACATTTCCTCTTCAGCATAAGGCAGCATGACCCCTTCAAGTATTCTGATGTATTCAAACTGATCCATGATCTCTGGTATGCAATAAATAGTCCCAACACCTTAGTATGAGAAACATCCCCATATGTTGATTGCTTCATTGTCTTCACAGTGTACTGTGGCTTTAATTCAGTGTTTGAGTTTCAGTGTTTGGATTAAGATCCGGGGATTGGGCTGGCCACTCCATAACATCTATCTTATTGGTCTGGAACCAAGATGTTGCACGTTTACTGGTGTGTTACTGGTGTGTTTGGGGTTGTTGTCTTGTTGGAACACCTATTTCAAGGACATTTCCTCTTCAGCATAAGGCAGCATGACCCCTTCAAGTATTCTGATGTATTCAAACTGATCCATGATCTCTGGTATGCAATAAATAAAATAGTCCCAACACCTTAGTATGAGAAACATCCCCACATGATGATTGCTTCATTGTCTTCACAGTGTACTGTGGCTTTAATTCAGTGTTTGAGGGTCGTCTGACAAACTGTCTCCGGCCACTAGACCCAAAAAGAACAATCTTACTTTCATAAGTCCACAAAATATTGTGCCATTTTTCTTTAGGCCAGTCAATGTGCTCTTTGGCAAACTGTAACCTCTTCAGCATATGTGTTTTTTTCAACCGTGGGACTTTGCAGCGGGCTTCTTGCAGAAAGCTTGGCTTCACATAAGTGTCTTCTAATTGTAACAGTACTCACAGGTAACTTTAGACCTTCTTTGATCTTCCTTCAGCTGATTGTTGGAGTCCTTGCCATTTTGGCTATTCTTCTATCCATTTGAATGGTAGTTTTTCGCTTTCTTCCACATCTTTCAGGTTTTAGTTGCCATTTTAAAGCATTTGCGATCATTTTAGCTGGGCAGCCTATCATTTTCTGTACTTCATTATATGTTTTCCCCTCTCCAATCAACTTTTTAATCAAGGTACACTATTCTTCTGAACAATATCTGGAACGACCCATTTTCCTCAGAATTTCAGAGAGAGATGCACTGTAACCAGCATGTACAACATTAGCTGCCTTCCTTCTTTAAATAAGGGCAATAACTGCCACCTGTTTTTCAAAGAATGAATGATCTCACTAATTTAACTCCACACTGCTATAATTTTGAACATGCCCCTTTCAATAAGTGATTGAATTACAGAGAATCAGCGGCATGCATGGCATGACTGTTGGGTCTTTTGGATTTCTATTGCTCTACTACACCTGGTAGTAAATTATTTACCATGTAGAAATATAATTTTAACCAAAAACTGTGATTGATCAGGTTAGTGATGTCTGACTGCTATTATTGCGAACACAACTGTAGATGGCCAGGTTCAGCGGCAAAAGAATATATCTCTGGCACACAGTGTCTGTGCCAAGATACATCTGACCACAGACATGTGGTCTAGCAAACACAGGCAGGAAAGGTACATAACTTTACTGCCCACGGGGTGAACCTTCTGACGGCAGTCAAGCATGTTACCTGTGGCTTCCATGTGGATTTGGTGTTACCGCCACAGATTGCATTCAGGCCTGCCTCTTCTCCTCCTCCTCCATCCTCTGTCTCCTCCCCAGTTGACTCCTCCTTTTCCACTGCTACTGCCTCTTCCGCTGCGCCCCCCAAGCTCCCCAGAAACTATTTGACTGTCCCAGGTGAGACATTGCCATGCTGTGCTGCGGATGTTGTGCCCGGAAGCCAAGAGCCACACCGGTCCTGCACTGCTTTCAGCTCTGCGGTCACAGGCAGATCAGTGGCTAAGCCCGCTCAATGCACGCTTCAGCATGGCCCCGACACCACTTGCTCGTCAGACGTCTGGTTTGTGACAGCCCGACGTGCTGGAACTCCACCTGGTATATGCTTGATAGGCTGCATCAGCAGCAACGTGCCATGAACGACTACCTGTACAAACTCTGCAGCAGGACAGGTTCTGGGGAGCTTGGTTTATTTTTACCGTGCCAGTGGCTGCTCATGCGTGACGCATACAGACTTCTGTGTCGTGTCATTGATCAAGCCGTCGAGGAGCAGGAGCAGGAAGATGAGGAAGTCGCAATGCTGAATGAATTCCGGGGGCGTCAGAGGAGAATGGTGGCTGGGGGGAGGAGAAGGAGGAGCAAGAAGAGTAGGCTTTGAGAGGGACATTAAACTTTTTGGGGATCCATGGTGTTGTGCGTGGCTGGGTAGAGGAGACCGAGGATGACATTCTCCTGGGCGATGAGCAGAAGTCAGGACGCACCACCATTTCCAATTTAGTGCAAATTGGGGCCTTCATTCTCCAGTGTCTGCAGAGGGACCCCAGTATAAAAAGCATAAAGGGCAAGGACCAGTACTGGGTGGCAATGTACTTAGACCCCGGTACAAACACAAAATGGCAGACATGTTACCAGCATCACAGGGGGCTAGCAGAATGCAACTTTTCCAGGACTCGCTGTGAGAGATGCTGCATTCTGCTGTTGCATGCACTGGCAGAGGAATTTCCACCCACAGCGAAACAGGTGCGGGTACCAATCTTACTGCGCCTGCAAGAAGAGGGCGGTCTGAAGAGGTGTTGGTCACTATGGATATGAGATCATTCTTGCAATCAACCCATCGACAGCCGCCTTCCGGATCCAGCCTCAGGAAACGCCTAGACCGACAAGTGTCTGACTACATCGGATTAACGGCCGATGTGGACGCTCTGAGAAGCGAGGAACCCCTGGACTACTGGGTGTGCAGGCTTGACCTTGGCCAGAGCTTGCACAATTTGCCATGGAACTCTTCGAGTGTCCTGTCCGAAAGGAAGTTCAGCACAGCAGGGGGGATCGCGACCGATAAGCGACTACCTTAAATTTCTAAAAATGAATGAGGCATGGATCTCAGGGGAATTCAACACCTGTGATGACCACGTGTAATTGAATTTCCTCATGCCAACCCACACATATCCGCTACCACACAGAACAAAGAATGTCTTGTTTTATGTATATACAGCGGCATAAAATGCCTTTTCTGTCACGTGAATGCCTAATTTTTGGAGCCTGTACTCCAGAGGCCTACAGTAAAATTTTTATCCAGTGATTGTCTAATGTACCTCCAGCCACAGAATCACAAGTTCTTTTCTGTCAGGTGAATGCCAAATATTTGGGGACTGTACTCCAAAGGCCTACAGTAAGATTTGTATCCAGTGAAAGCCTAATGTACCTCCAGCCATTTCAGCTAAGGTTCTTTTCTGCTCGGTGAATAGCAAATTTTTGGGGTCTGTACTGGCCTACAGTAAAATTTGTATCCAGTGAACGCCTAATGTACCTCCAGCCACATCAGCCAAAGTTATTTTTTGTCAGGTGAATGCTAAATTTTTGGAGCCTGTACTCCAGTGGCCTACAGTAAAAATGTTATCCAGTGACCGCATGATGTACCTCCAGCCACAGAATCAAAAGTTATTTTCTGTCAGATGAATGCCTAATTTTTGGTGCCTATACTCCAGTGGCCTACAGTTCTATTTTTATTCAGTGACCGCCTAATGTACATCCAGCCACAGAATTACAAGTTCTTCTGTGTCAGGTGAATGCCTAATTTTTGGGGCCTGTACTCCAGTGGCCTACGGTAACATTTTTATCCAGTGAACGCCTAATGTATCCCCAGCCATATCAGCCAAAGTTTTTTTTGTGTCCGGTGAATGCCAAATTTTTGGGGCCTGCACTCAAGTAGCCTACTGTAAAATTTTTATCCAGTGACCCCCTAATGTACCTCCAGCCACAAAATCACAAGTTCTTTCGTGTCAGGTGAATGCCACATTTTTAGGGCCTCTACTCCAGTGTCCTACAGCAACATTTTTATCCAGTGAACGCCTAATGTACCTCCAGCCACAATCAGCCAAAGTTATTTTCTGTCAGGTGAATGCTAAATTTTTGGAGCCTGCACTCCAGTGGCCTACAGTAAAATTTTTATGCAGTGACCGCCTAATGTACCTCCAGCCACAGAATCACAAGTTCTTTTCTGTCAGGTAAATGCCTAATTTTTGGGGCCTGTACTGGCCGACAGTTCTATTTTTATCCAGTGACTGCCTAATGTACCTCCAGCCACAGAATCACAAGTTCTTTTCTGTCAGGTGAATGCCAAATATTTGGGGCCTGTACTCCAGTGGCCTACAGTAAGATTTTTATCCAGTGAAAGCCTAATGTACCTTCAGCCACATCAACCAAAGTTGTTTTCTGTCAGGTGAATGCCCAATTTTTGGAGCCTGTACTCCAGTGGCCTACAGTAAATTTTTTATACAGTGACCGCCTAATGTACCTCCAGCCACAGAATCACAAGTTCTTTTCTGCCAGGTAAATGCCTAATTTTTGGGGCCTGTACTGGCCGACAGTTCTATTTTTATCCAGTGACTGCCTAATGTACCTCCAGCCACAAAATCACAAGTTATTTTCTGTCAGGTGAATGCCAAATATTTGGGGCCTGTACTCCAGTGGCCTACAGTAAGATTTTTATCAGTGAAAGCCTAATGTACCTCCAGCCACATCATCCAAAGTTCTTTTCTGTCCGGTGAATGCCAAATTTATGGAGCCTGTACTCCAGTGGCCTACAGTTCTATTTTTATCCAGTGACGGCCTAATGTATCTTCAGCCACAGAATCACAAGTTCATTCCTGTCAGGTGAATGCCTTATTTTTGGGGCCTGTACTCACGTGGCCTAAAATTTTTCTAGGCTCCAGCAGGGCACATTTTTGAAAGTTTTCCTTTAAGACTAGTAATGAGAGCGCACCAGCACATTGCTATATTCGTGTGCTCGGCCGAGCACCCGAGTATAATGGAAGTCAATGGGAGACGACCAGGCACCCCCTGCTCGGAAGAGGTGGGTGTCTGGTTCTTAAAAAAAGGTTAGAAATTAATGGAAACCCAATAAGAGGACAGTTTGGAAACAGCATTAAGAGGACAGCTGGATGCATCTTAGACTCTAATTATGTACAACATTATTATGTACAACATACAATACACAAATGCTGTATGCCAAAAGCCAGGTATGTGCAAGCCATCAATCTATCCGTGAGACAGATGATAGGCTTAGTCAGCATACCCAACAATGGCAGCCTTGTGCACTATGAGATATTCCAAACCAAAGTTATCTTGCATCTGTTGGTTGGCTTGGGTGGACCTGCACACCTAGATCAATATCATTAGGGCAACAAAAAGTTTTCCGATTGTCCTAACATAATATTCAATAACCTTTCTATACAGTTTTGTCATGTAAAATAGAGGGTGCTATTCATAACTCTATAGCGCCATCTATTGGTTTTCATAGTCCTATGACAGCTGAAAAACAAGACAGATTTGCATGTGTTTCCCATATGCCCATGTTTATGCAAATTCGTTTTTACATGACAAAACTGTATAGGAAAGTTATTGAATATTATGTTAGGATAATCGGAAAAAAAATTGTCGCCCTAATGATATTGATCTAGGTGTGCAGGTCCACCCAAGCAATCAAACAGATGCAAAATAACTTTGAAGTTTACTGGTTCTCAGTCAGATGATAGCTGGTTTGGAATATCTGACAGTGCACAAGGCTGCCATTGTAAGGTATACTGGCTATTATCTGTCTCATGGATAGATGGATGGCTTGTACATACTGGCTTTTGGCATATAGCTTTTGTGTGGTTATCTATTGTATGTCGTACATAATAGGAGTCTAAGACGCATCCAGCTATCCTCTTAATGCTGTTGCCAAACGTTTTTGATGGGGTTTCCATCAATTTCTAACCTTTTTTTATGAACCAGACACCCTCTTCTCTTCCAAGCAGGGGGTGCCTGGTTGTCTACCATTGACTTCCATTGCATTAAATTGTATTTGAGCACCTGAATCATTCAGCCGAGCACTCAGATCTGACGAGCCTAGCGATGCTCGAGCCAAACAGCAGTTCGGCCGAGTATGCTCGCTCATCACTATTTAAGACTAGAGTTGAGCGGACACCTGGATGTTCGGGTTCGAGAAGTTCGGCCGAACTTCCCGAAAATGTTCGGGTTCGGGATCCGAACCCGATCCGAACTTCGTCCCGAACCCCATTGAAGTCAATGGGGACCCAAACTTTTCGGCACTAAAAAGGCTGTAAAACAGCCCAGGAAAGGGCTAGAGGGCTGCAAAAGGCAGCAACATATAGGTAAATCCCCTGCAAACAAATGTGGATAGGGAAATGAATTAAAATAAAAATTAAATAAATAAAAATTACCCAAAATCAATTGGAGAGGTCCCATAGCAGAGAATCTGGCTTCACGTCACCCACCACTGGAACAGTCCATTCTCAGATATTTAGGCGCCGGCACCCAAGCAGAGGAGAGAGGTCCAGTAACAGAGAATCTGTCTTCATGTCAGCTGAGAATCAGTCTGCATGTCATAGCAGAGAATCAGGCTTCACGTCAGCCACCACTGCAACAGTCCATTTTCATAAATTTAGGCCAAGCACCCAGGCAGAGGAGAGAGGTTCCGTAACACAGAATCTGGCTTCATGTCAGCAGAGAATCAGTCTTCATATCATAGTAGAGAATCAGGCTTCACGTCACCCACCACTGCAACAGTCCATTTTCATAAATTTAGGCCCAGCACCCAGGCAGAGGAGAGAGGTCCCGTAACAGACAATCTGGCTTCATGTCAGCAGAGAATCAGTCTTCATATCATAGCAGAGAATCAGGCTTCACGTCAGCCACCAATGCAACAGTCCATTGTCAGATATTTAGGCCCAGCACCCAGGCAGAGGAGAGAGGTCCCATAACAGACAATCTGGCTTCATGTCAGCAGAGAATCAGTCTTCATGTCATAGCAGAGAATCAGGCTAAACGTCACCCACCACTGTAACAGTCCATTTTCATAAATTTAGGCCCAGCACCCAGGCAGAGGAGAGAGGTCCCGTAACAGACAATCTGGTTTCATGTCGGCAGAGAATCAGTCTGCATGTCCTAGCAGAGAATCAGACTTCAGGTCAGCCACCACTGCAACAGTCCATTGTCAGATATTTAGGCCCAGCACCCAGGCAGAGGAGAGAGGTCCCGTAACAGACAATCTGGCTTCATGTCAGCAGAGAATCAGTCTTCATATCATAGCAGAGAATCAGGCTTCACGTCAGCCACAAATGCAACAGTCCATTGTCAGATATTTAGGCCCAGCACCCAGGCAGAGGAGAGAGGTCCCGTAACAGAGAATCTGGCTTCATGTCAGCAGAGAATCAGTCTTCATGTCATAGCAGAGAATCAGGCTTCACGTCACCCACCACTGTAACAGTCCATTTTTATAAATTTAGGCCCAGCACCCAGGCAGAGGAGAGAGGTACCGTAACAGACAATCTGGCTTCATGTCAGCAGAGAATCAGTCTTCATATCATAGCAGAGAATCAGGCTTCACGTCAGCCACCAATGCAACAGTCTATTGTCAGATATTTAGGCCCAGCACCCAGGCAGAGGAGAGAGGTCCCGTAACAGACAATCTGGCTTCATGTCAGCAGAGAATCAGTCTTCATGTCATAGCAGAGAATCAGGCTTCACGTCACCCACCACTGTAACAGTCCATTTTCATAAATTTAGGCCCAGCACCCAGGCAGAGGAGAGAGGTCCCGTAACAGACAATCTGGCTTCATGTCAGCAGAGAATCAGTCTTCATATCATAGCAGAGAATCAGGCTTCACGTCAGCCACCACTGCAACAGTCCATTTTCATAAATTTAGGCCCAGCACCCAGGCAGAGGAGAGAGGTTCCGTAACAGACAATCTGGCTTCATGTCAGCAGAGAATCAGTCTTCATATCATAGCAGAGAATCAGGCTTCACGTCAGCCACCAATGCAACAGTCCATTGTCAGATATTTAGGCCCAGCACCTAGGCAGAGGAGAGAGGTTCCGTAACAGACAATCTGGCTTCATGTCAGCAGAGAATCAGTCTTCATATCATAGCAGAGAATCAGGCTTCACGTCAGCCACCAATGCAACAGTCCATTTTCATAAATTTAGGCCCAGCACCCAGGCAGAGGAGAGAGGTCCCGTAACAGACAATCTGGCTTCATGTCAGCAGAGAATCAGTCTTCATATCATAGCAGAGAATCAGGCTTCACGTCACCCACCACTGCAACAGTCCATTTTCATAAATTTAGGCCCAGGCAGAGGAGAGAGGTCCCGTAACAGACAATCTGGCTTCATGTCAGCAGAGAATCAGTCTTCATATCATAGCAGAGAATCAGGCTTCACGTCAGCCATCAATGCAACAGTCCATTTTTAGATATTTAGGCCCAGCACCTAGGCAGAGGAGAGAGGTCCCGTAACAGACAATCTGACTTCATGTCAGCAGAAAATCAGTCTTCATATCATAGCAGAGAATCAGGCTTCACGTCAGCCACCAATGCAACAGTCCATTGTCAGATATTTAGGCCCAGCACCCAGGCAGAGGAGAGAGGTCCCATAACAGACAATCTGGCTTCATGTCAGCAGAGAATCAGTCTTCATGTCATAGCAGAGAATCAGGCTTCACGTCACACTCCACTGCAACAGTCCATTTTCATAAATTTAGGCCCAGCACCCAGGCAGAGGAGAGAGGTCCCGTAACAGACAATCTGGCTTCATGTCAGCAGAGAATCAGTCTTCATATCATAGCAGAGAATCAGGCTTCACGTCAGCCACCAATGCAACAGTCCATTGTCAGATATTTAGGCCCAGCACCCAGGCAGAGGAGAGAGGTCCCATAACAGACAATCTGGCTTCATGTCAGCAGAGAATCAGTCTTCATATCTTAGCAGAGAATCAGGCTTCACGTCAGCCACCAATGCAACAGTCCATTTTCATAAATTTAGGCCCAGCACCCAGGCAGAGGAGAGAGGTCCCGTAACAGACAATCTGGCTTCATGTCAGCAGAGAATCAGTCTTCAAGTCATAGCAGAGAATCAGGCTTCACAGTCACCCACCACTGCAACAGTCCATTTTCATAAATTTAGGCCCAGCACCCAGGCAGAGGAGAGAGGTCCCGTAACAGACAATCTGGCTTCATGTCAGCAGAGAATCAGTCTTCATGTCATAGCAGAGAATCAGGCTTCACGTCACCCACCACTGTAAGAGTCCATTTTCATAAATTTAGGCCCAGCACCCAGGCAGAGGAGAGAGGTCCCGTAACAGACAATCTGGCTTCATGTCAGCAGAGAATCAGTCTTCATATCATAGCAGAGAATCAGGCTTCACGTCAGCCACCAATGCAACAGTCCATTTTCATAAATTTAGGCCCAGCACCCAGGCAGAGGAGAGGGGTCCCGTAACAGACAATCTGGCTTCATGTCAGCAGAGAATCAGTCTTCATGTCATAGCAGAGAATCAGGCTTCACGTCACCTACCACTGTAACAGTCAAATTTTCATAAATTTAGGCCCAGCACCCAGGCAGAGGAGAGAGGTCCCGTAACAGACAATCTGGCTTCATGTCAGCAGAGAATCAGTCTTCATGTCATAGCAGAGAATCAGGCTTCACGTCACCCACCACTGTAACAGTCCATTTTCACAAATTCAGGCCCAGCACCCAGGCAGAGGAGAGAGGTCCCGTAACAGACAATCTGGCTTCATGTCAGCAGAGAATCAGTCTTCATATCATAGCAGAGAATCAGGCTTCACGTCAGCCACCAATGCAACAGTCCATTTTCATAAATTTAGGCCCAGCACCCAGGCAGAGGAGAGAGGTCCGTAACAGACAATCTGGCTTCATGTCAGCAGAGAATCAGTCTTCATGTCATAGCAGAGAATCAGGCTTCACAGTCACCCACCACTGCAACAGTCCATTGTCAGATATTTAGGCCCAGCACCCAGGCAGAGGAGAGAGGTCCCGTAACAGAGCATCTGGCTTCATGTCAGCAGAGAATCAGTCTTCATATCATAGCAGAAAATCAGGCTTCACGTCAGCCACCAATGCAACAGTCCATTTTCATAAATTTAGGCCCAGCACCCAGGCAGAGGAGAGAGGTCCCGTAACAGAGGATCTGGCTTCATGTCAGCAGAGAATTAGTCTGCATATCATAGCAGAAAATCAGGCTTCACGTCAGCCACCACTGCAGCAGTCCATTGTCAGATATTTAGGCCCAGCACCCAGGCAGAGGAGAGAGGTCCCATAACAGAGGATCTGGCTTCATGTCAGCAGAATATTAGTCTGCATGTCATAGCAGAGAATCAGGCTTCACGTCACCCAACATTGGAACAGTCCATTGGCATATATTTAGGCCCCGGCACCCAGACAGAGGAGAGGTTCATTCAACTTTGGGTAGCTTCGCAATATAATGGTAAAATGAAAATAAAAATAGGATTGAATGAGGAAGTGCCCTGGAGTACAATAATATATGGTTAAGGAGGTAGTTAATGTCTAATCTGCACAAGGGATGGACAGGTCCTGTAGGATCCATGCCTGGTTCATTTTTATGAACGTCAGCTTGTCCACATTGGCTGTAGACAGGCGGCTGCGTTTGTCTGTAATGACGCCCCCTGCCGTGCTGAATACACGTTCAGACAAAACGCTGGCCGCCGGGCAGGCCAGCACCTCCAAGGCATAAAAGGCTAGCTCTGGCCACGTGGACAATTTAGAGACTCAGAAGTTGAATGGGGCCGAACCATCAGTCAGTACGTGGAGGGGTGTGCACACGTACTGTTCCACTATGTTAGTTAAATGTTGCCTCCTGCTAACACGTTGCGTATCAGGTGGTGGTGCAGTTAGCTGTGGCGTGTTGACAAAAGTTTTCCACATCTCTGCCATGCTAACCCTGCCCTCAGAGGAGCTGGCCGTGACACAGCTGCCTTGGCGACCTCTTGCTCCTCCTCTGCCTTGGCCTTGGGCTTCCACTTGTTCCCCTGTGACATTTGGGAATGCTCTAAGTAGAGCGTCTTCCAACGTGCGCTTGTACTCGCGCATCTTCCTATCACGCTCCAGTGCAGGAAGTAAGGTGGGCACATTGTCTTTGTAGCGTGAATCCAGCAGGGTGGCAACCCAGTAGTCCGCACACGTTAAAATGTGGGCAACTGTGCTGTCGTTGCGCAGGCACTGCAGCATGTAGTCGCTCATGTGTGCCAGGCTGCCCAGGGGTAAGGACAAGCTGTCCTCTGTGGGAGGCGTATCGTCATCGTCCTGCCTTTCCCCCCAGCCACGCACCAGTGATGGGCCCGAGCTGCGTTGGGTGCCACCCCGCTGTGACCATGCTTCATCCTCATCCTCCTCCACCTCCTCCTCATCCTCGTCCTCCTCGTCCTCCAGTAGTGGGCCCTGGCTGGCCACATTTGTACCTGGCCTGTGCTGTTGCAAAAAACCTCCCTCTGAGTCACTTCGAAGAGACTGGCCTGAAAGTGCTAAAAATGACCCCTCTTCCTCCTCCTCCTCCTCCTGGGCCACCTCCTCTTCCATCATCGCCCTAAGTGTTTTCTCAAGGAGACATAGAAGTGGTATTGTAACGCTGATAATGGCGTCATCGCCACTGGCCATGTTGGTGGAGTACTTGAAACAGCGCAACAGGGCACACAGGTCTCGCATGGAGGCCCAGTCATTGATGGTGAAGTGGTGCTGTTCCGCAGTGCGACTGACCCGTGCGTGCTTGCAGCTGAAACTCCACTATGGCCTGCTGCTGCTCGCACAGTCTGTCCAGCATGTGCAAGGTGGAGTTCCACCTGGTGAGCACGTCGCATATGAGGCGGTGAGCGGGAAGGCTGAAGTTACGCTGTAGCGCAGACAGGCGAGCAGCGGCAGGATGTGAACGCCGGAAGCGCGAACAGATGGCCCGCACTGTATGCAGCAGTTCTGACATGTCGGGGTAGTTGTGAATGAACTTCTGCACCACCAAATTCAGCACATGTGCCAGGCAAGGGATGTGCGTCAAACCGGCTAGTCCCAGACCTGCAACGAGATTTCGCCCATTATCGCACACCACCAGACCGGGCTTGAGGCTCACCGGCAGCAACCACTCGTCGGTCTGTTGTTCTATACCCCGCCACAACTCCTGTGCGGTGTGGGGCCTGTCCCCCAAACATATGAGTTTCAGAATGGCCTGCTGACGTTTACCCCGGGCTGTGCTGAAGTTGGTGGTGAAGGTGTGTGGCTGACTGGATGAGCAGGTGGAAGAAGAGGAGGAGGAAACCGAGAAGGAGGAGGTGGCAACAGGAGGCAAAGAATGTTGCCCTGCGATCCTTGGCGGCGGAAGGACGTGCGCCAAACAGCTCTCCGCCTGGGGCCCAGCTGCCACTACATTTACCCAGTGTGCAGTTAGGGAGATATAGCGTCCCTGGCCGTGCTTACTGGTCCACGTATCTGTGGTTAGGTGGACCTTGCTACAGATGGCGTTGCGCAGTGCACACTTGATTTTATCGGATACTTGGTTGTGCAGGGAAGGCACGGCTCTCTTGGAGAAGTAGTGGCGGCTGGGAACAACATACTGTGGGACAGCAAGCAACATGAGCTGTTTGAAGCTGTCTGTGTCCACCAGCCTAAATGACAGCATTTCATAGGCCAGTAGTTTAGAAATGCTGGCATTCAGGGCCAGGGATCGAGGGTGGCTACGTGGGAATTTACGCTTTCTCTCAAATGTTTGTGAGATGGAGAGCTGAACGCTGCCGTGTGACATGGTTGAGACGCTTGGTGACGGAGGTGGTGGTGGTGTTGGTGGTATATCCCCTGTTTGCTGGGCGGCAGGTGCCAACGTTCCTCCAGAGGCGGAGGAAGAGGCCGAGGCGGCAGCAGCAGAAGAGGTAGCAGGGGGAGCCTGAGTGACTTCCTTGTTTTTAAGGTGTTTACTCCACTGCATTTCATGCTTTGCATGCAGGTGCCTGGTCATGCAGGTTGTGCTAAGGTTCAGAACGTTAATGCCTCGCTTCAGGCTCTGATGGCACAGCGTGCAAACCACTCGGGTCTTGTCGTCAGCACATTGTTTGAAGAAGTGCCATGCCAGGGAACTCCTTGAAGCTGCCTTTGGGGTGCTCGGTCCAAGATGGCGGCGGTCAGTAGCAGGCGGAGTCTCTTGGCGGCGGGTGTTCTGCTTTTGCCCACTGCTCCCTCTTTTGCTACGCTGTTGGCTCGGTCTCACCACTGCCTCTTCCTCCGAACTGTGAAAGTCAGTGGCACGACCTTCATTCCATGTGGGGTCTAGGACCTCATCGCCCCTGCATCGTCTTCCACCCAGTCTTGATCCCTGACCTCCTGTTCAGTCTGCACACTGCAGAAAGACGCAGCAGTTGGCACCTGTGTTTCGTCATCATCAGAGACTTGCTGAGGTGGTATTCCCATGTCCTCATCATCAGGAAACATAAGTGGTTGTGCGTCAGTGCATTCTATGTCTTCCACCGCTGGGGAAGGGCTAGGTGGATGCCCTTGGGAAACCCTGCCAGCAGAGTCTTCAAACAGCATAAGAGACTGCTGCATAACTTGAGGCTCAGACATTTTCCCTGGTATGCATGAGGGTGATGTGACAGACTGATGGGGTTGGTTTTCAGGCGCCATCTGTGCGCTTTCTGCAGAAAACTGGGTGGGAGATAATGTGAACATGCTGGATCCACTCTCGGCCACCCAATTGACTAATGCCTGTACCTGCTCAGGCCTTACCATCCTTAGAACGGCATTGGGCCCCACCATATATCGCTGTAAATTCTGGCGGCTACTGGGACCTGAGGTAGTTGGTACACTAGGACGTGTGGATGTGGCAGAACGGCCACGTCCTCTCCTAGCACCAGAGGGTCCACTAACACCACCACGACCATGTCCACGTCCGCGTCCCTTACTAGATGTTTTCCTCATTGTTATCGTTCACCACAACAACAAAAATATTATTTGGCCCAATGTATTGTATTCAAATTCAGCTGAATATAATTTTGAGGCCTAGTATTTAGGCACTGGGTGACAGGTATAGATTTACTGACAGAATTAGACTTGGAAATGCACAGTAGCGTGTGTGTGAAGTTATTCAGAATGACCCTATCAGCACCTTGATTCTGATATACCCTTTTAGGGATGTATTTAAAGTAGGCCTGATACAGCAGAAACCACTAAATTAGGAAATTGCTAAATTGGGAATTGTATTTCAACCCAGAACAAAAACTGTGCTTTGTCGGACACTAAATAACTTGCCCAGCCACAACAGTACAGCAGTAACGACATATTTAGCTGGATATAAACTTGAGGCCTAGTATTTAGGCGCTGGGTGACAGGTATACGTTTACTGACAGAATTAGACTGGGATATGGCCAAAAAATAACCACACTATTGATAGTTAAATGCACTTGGTGTGACAGCTTGACCAACCACACTACTGAGGGTTAAATGCACTTGGTGACAGGCGCAGCTTGCCCCTGATGTAGTATATGGCCAAAAAATAAACAGACTATTGCTGGTTAAATGCACTTGGTGTGACAGCTTGACCAACCACACTACTGAGGGTTAAATGCACTTGGTGACAGGCGCAGCTTGCCCCTGATGTAGTATATGGCCAAAAAATAAACAGACTATTGCTGGTTAAATGCACTTGGTGTGACAGCTTGACCAACCACACTACTGAGGGTTAAATGCACTTGGTGACAGGCACAGCTTGCCCCTGATGTAGTATATGGCCAAAAAATAAACAGACTATTGCTGGTTAAATGCACTTGGTGTGACAGCTTCACCCTGATGTAGGCTTTAGCCAAAAAACAACCACACCATTGAGGGTTAAATGCACTTGGTCGCAGCTTGTGCTGGCGCACCACAAGACACAAAATGGCCGCCGATCACCCCAGAAAAAAGTGACTGACAAACGGTCTGGGCAGCCTAAAAACAGTGAGCAATTGAGTATCAGCAGCTCAATGATCCACAGCTGCAGATCGATCACTGGATGGAGTCTTTTGGAGGAGTTAATCAGCCTAATCTCGCCCTACTGTCGCAGCTGCAACCTCTCCCTATGCTAATCAGAGCAGAGTGACGGGCGGCGCTATGTGACTCCAGCTTTAATAGAGGCTGGGTCACACGGTGGCTCTGGCCAATCACAGCCATGCCAATAGTAGGCATGGCTGTGACGGCCTCTTGGGGCAAGTAGTATGACGCTTGTTGATTGGCTGCTTTGCAGCCTTTCAAAAAGCGCCAAAAAGCGATGAACACCGAACCCGAACCCGGACTTTTACGAAAATGTCCGGGTTCGGGTCCATGTCACGGACACACAGTGCGAGTTCGCTCATCCCTATTTAAGATGCATAAAAATGGCCCCTGATTAAAATACATATTTTTTGTGGGCAATTTTGCCAATGATCCCCCTCTGGTATATCACTGTCCATGTTGTGGGACTATTTGTGTACTTCTAGTAAGTGTTTGCTGGCTGCAACAATGACCTGAAGGTTTTTAGGTTTGCCTGCCATTAAAGTGAATAGGACCCACCGTGAACTTGCAGTTCACAAACATTTGATCACGAACGCGCGTTCGCAAATCGTCTCGGCCGATATTTGTCCATCACTAAGGACATGATCTATTTTTTTTGTGGAACGTAAATAAGGACATACATAAATGGCATGCACACGGAGTAACTCCTGTTTTTTTGCAGACATATTGAAATGAATGGTTCCGTATATGGTACGCAAAAAAACAGAACTGACAGAGAAAGAAAATAGGTTTGTGTGCATGAGGCCTAACTGCAAAAATTTTACCGCTGTTGTATTTTTTTTTATACCAGACACAATGCCTTGTAGACCTAGATCAGCTTAGCGATTAAATTAGCGAAAAACTACTTTTAACCTATACTCAAATGAGCAGTTCAGTGCACTGAGGGCAGGCCCAAGTCACTCTGTGCACCCTTGCTCATCCTACTCCCTCTCCTACTTGATTGACAGGAGCTAGGCAAAATGTCTATGCAGGAACCTGGCCTTGTTATTCATTGAGATAGAGGTGCTGGCAGAGGAAGAAGGAGGAGCAAGGGTGCAGAGTGGCTTGGGTCCACCCTCAGTGTGTATTTCTTTTTCCGGATTAAAGCAATGGATCGCTACATTTAGCTGAGCTGGCCCTACGTAGACTTGTTCCTGTTTTAACAGTGAATTATAAATAGTTTATTTAGCATAGTTTTTATTTTACATTTTTTACGGTGTTCATCTGAGGGGTTAGGTCATGCAATATTTTTATAGAGCCGGTCGATATGGACGCGGCGATACCTAATATGTATACTTTTTTTTATTTATGTAAGTTTTACACAATGATTTCATTTTTGAAGCAGAACAAATTATGTTTTAATGTTTCCATAGTCTGAGAGCCATAACTTTTTCTGTTTTTTGGCGATTATCTTGGGTAGGGTATGATTTTTGCAGGATGAGATGACAGTTTTATTGGCACTATTTTGGGGTGCGTGTGACTTTTTGATCGCTTGCTATTACACTTTTTATGATGTAAGGTGACAAAAAATTGTTTATTTAGCAGTTTTTATTTTAACTTTTTTACGGTGTTCATCTGAGGGGTTAGGTCATGTGATATTTTTATATAGCCGGTCGATACCTAATATGTATACTTTTTATTTATTTATGTACAGTCAGGTCCATAAATATTGGGACATCCACACAATTTTAAAATTTTTGGCTCTATACACAACCTACACAGCCTAATGATGGCTTGCTTCACTAATAGTGACAGCTCTTTGTATCTCATCATGAGAGTTGACAGCAACAGACTACAAATGCAAATAGCACACTTGAAATTAACTCTGGACCTTTTATCTGCTCATTGTAATTGTGATAATGAGGGAATAACACACACCTGGCCATGGAACAGCTGAGAAGCCAATTGTCCCATTACTTTTGGTCCCTTAACAAGTGGGAGGCACATATGCAAACTGTTGTAATTCCTACACCGTTCACCTGATTTGGATGTAAATACCCTCAAATTAAAGTTGACAGTCTGCAGTTAAAGCACATCTTGTTTGTTTCATTTCAAATCAATTGTGGTGGTGTATAGAGCCAAAAATGTTAGAATTGTGTCGATGTCACAATATTTATAGACCTGACTAAGTTTTACACAATAATATCATTTTTGAAGCCAAAAAAATCATGTTTTAGTGTTTCCATAGTCTGAGAGCCATAATTTTTTCAGTTTTTTGGCGATTACCTTGGGTAGGGTATGATTTTTGCGGGATGAGATGATGGTTTTATTGGCACTATTTTGGGGTGCATATGACTTTTTGATCGCTTGCTATTACACTTTTTGTGATGTAAGGTGACAAAAAATGGTTTATTTAGCACAGTTTTTATTTTTATTTTTTTACGGTGTTCATCTGAGGGGTTAGGTCATGCAATATTTTTATAGAGCCGGTCGATATGGACGCGGCGATACCTAATATGTATACTTTTTTTTATTTATGTAAGTTTTACACAATGATTTCATTTTTGAAGCAGAACAAATTATGTTTTAATGTTTCCATAGTCTGAGAGCCATAACTTTTTCTGTTTTTTGGCGATTATCTTGGGTAGGGTATGATTTTTGCAGGATGAGATGACAGTTTTATTGGCACTATTTTGGGGTGCGTGTGACTTTTTGATCGCTTGCTATTACACTTTTTATGATGTAAGGTGACAAAAAATTGTTTATTTAGCAGTTTTTATTTTAACTTTTTTATGGTGTTCATCTGAGGGGTTAGGTCATGTGATATTTTTATATAGCCGGTCGATACCTAATATGTATACTTTTTATTTATTTATGTACAGTCAGGTCCATAAATATTGGGACATCCACACAATTTTAAAATTTTTGGCTCTATACACAACCTACACAGCCTAATGATGGCTTGCTTCACTAATAGTGACAGCTCTTTGTATCTCATCATGAGAGTTGACAGCAACAGATTACAAATGCAAATAGCACACTTGAAATTAACTCTGGACCTTTTATCTGCTCATTGTAATTGTGATAATGAGGGAATAACACACACCTGGCCATGGAACAGCTGAGAAGCCAATTGTCCCATTACTTTTGGTCCCTTAACAAGTGGGAGGCACATATGCAAACTGTTGTAATTCCTACACCGTTCACCTGATTTGGATGTAAATACCCTCAAATTAAAGTTGACAGTCTGCAGTTAAAGCACATCTTGTTTGTTTCATTTCAAATCAATTGTGGTGGTGTATAGAGCCAAAAATGTTAGAATTGTGTCGATGTCACAATATTTATAGACCTGACTAAGTTTTACACAATAATATCATTTTTGAAGCCAAAAAAATCATGTTTTAGTGTTTCCATAGTCTGAGAGCCATAATTTTTTCAGTTTTTTGGCGATTACCTTGGGTAGGGTATGATTTTTGCGGGATGAGATGATGGTTTTATTGGCACTATTTTGGGGTGCATATGACTTTTTGATCGCTTGCTATTACACTTTTTGTGATGTAAGGTGACAAAAAATGGTTTATTTAGCACAGTTTTTATTTTTATTTTTTTACGGTGTTCATCTGAGGGGTTAGGTCATGTGATATTTTTATAGAGCCGGTCACTCCGAACGCAGTGATACCAAATATGTAAACTTTTTTTTTATTTATGTAAGTTTTACAGTTAGTTTTTAAAACAAAAAAAATTATGTTTTAGTGTCTCCATATTCTGAGCTATAATTTATTTTTATTTTTTGGGAGAATGTCTCAGGTAGGGGCTCATTTTTTCCAGGATAAGGTGACTGTTAGATTGGTACTATTTTGGTGGGCAAACGCCTTTTTGATCGCTTGCTGTTGTACAAACCGGATTCCCAAAAAGTTGGGACACTATACAAATTGTGAATAAAAACTGAATGCAATGATGTGGAGGTGCCAACTTCTAATATTTTATTCAGAATAGAACATAAATCACGGAACAAAAGTTTAAACTGAGAAAATGTACCATTTTAAGGGAAAAATATGTTGAATCAGAATTTCATGGTGTCAACAAATCCCCAAAAAGTTGGGACAAGGCCATTTTCACCACTGTGTGGCATCTCCTCTTCTTCTTACAACACTCAACAGACGTCTGGGGACCGAGGAGACCAGTTTCTCAAGTTTAGAAATAGGAATGCTCTCCCATTCTTGTCTAATACAGACCTCTAACTGTTCAATCGTCTTGGGCCTTCTTTGTTGCACCTTCCTCTTTATGATGCGCCAAATGTTCTCTATAGGTGAAAGATCTGGACTGCAGACTGGCCATTTCAGTACCCGGATCCTTCTCCTACGCAGCCATGATGTTGTGATTGATGCAAAATGTGGTCTGGCATTATCTTGTTGAAAAATGCAGGGTCTTCCCTGAAAGAGATGACGTCTGGATAGGAGCATATGTTGTTCTAGAACCTGAATATATTTTTCTGCATTGATGGTGCCTTTCCAGACATGCAAGCTGCCCATGCCACACGCACTCATGCAACCCCATACCATCAGAGATGCAGGCTTCTGAACTGAGCGTTGATAACAACTTGGGTTGTCCTTGTCCTCTTTGGTCCGGATGACATGGCATCCCAGATTTCCAAAAAGAACTTCGAATCGTGACTCGTCTGACCGCAGAACAGTCTTCCATTTTGCCACACTCCATTTTAAATGATCCCTGGCCCAGTGAAAACGCCTGAGCTTGTGGATCTTGCTTAGAAAAGGCTTCTTATTTGCACTGTAGAGTTTCAGCTGGCAACGGCGGATGGCACGGTGGATTGTGTTCACTGACAATGGTTTCTGGAAGTATTCCTGAGCCCATTCTGTGATTTCCTTTACAGTAGCATTCCTGTTTGTGGTGCAGTGTCGTTTAAGGGCCCGGAGATCACGGGCATCCAGTATGGTTTTACGGCCTTGACCTTACGCACAGAGATTGTTCCAGATTCTCTGAATCTTCGGATGATGTTATGCACAGTTGATGATGATAGATGCAAAGTCCTTGCAATTTTTCGCTGGGTAACACCTTTCTGATAATGCTCCTCTATCTTTCTGCGCAACATTGTGGGAATTGGTGATCCTCTACCCATCTTGGCTTCTGAGAGACTCTGCCACTCTGAGAAGCTCTTTTTATACCCAATCATGTTGATAATTGACCTAATTAGTGTTAATTGGTCTTCCAGCTCTTCGTTATGCTCAAATTTACTTTTTCCAGCCTCTTATTGCTACTTGTCTCAACTTTTTTGGGATTTGTTGACACCGTGAAAATTTGAATCAATGTATTTTTCCTTTAAAATGATACATTTACTCGGATTAAACGTTTGATCTGTCATCTACGTTCTATTACAAATAAAATATTGACATTTGCCATCTCCACATCATTGCATTCAGTTTTTATTCACAATTTTTTTAGTGTCCCAACTTTTTGGGAATCCGGTTTGTACTTTGTTATGTACGTTGACAAAAAAATTGTTTATTTAGCACAGTTTTTATTTTTTATTTTTTACGGTGTTCATCTGAGGGGTTAGTTCATGTGATATGTTTATAGAGCCGGTTGATACATTTTTTTCTCCCTATCTTTTACCAATTTTTTTTTAAACTTTATTTGGGGAAAATGACGTTTTTGTTTATTTTTACTTGAAATTGAATTTTTTTGGGGAAAATTTTTTATTTTTTAAACTTTTTTTTCACTTTATTTTTTGCCCCACTTTGGGGCTTGAACTTTTGGGGGTCTAATCCTTTACAATGCATTCCAATGCTTCTGTATTGGAATGCATTGGCTGTATGAGTAAATCTGTGTATATTACTCATACAGCTTCCGGCCTGTGAGATCCAGGGGGGTGGATCTCACAGGCTCGTCACCGGAAGGCAGCGCAATGCCTTTCTTAGACATCGTGCTGCCTTCCTTAGACATCGCGCTGCCTTCCATGCCATCGGGTCCCCCCACAGCCGCATGGGGACCTGATGGCACCGCTGACCACCGCCACCGCAACAGCTAAAATCTGTAAACCGCAGGTCTGAATTGACCCCCCCCGGCGTTGTGACAGGATGCCCGCTGAATGATTTCAGCGGGCATTCTGTCACAATTATCCCCCGATGCGCCGCAATCTACTTTTAAACTTAGGACGAACCGGTACGTCCTCAGTCCTTAAGGACTCGGCAAACGTGGCATACCGGTACGTCCTAAGTCCCTAAGGGGTTAATTAGGTAAAATAGGTAATGATGTTAAAAATATAGTAATATCAAAATAGTTTATGTTCATACTCAATGTGTCCTTCCTTTCTCTTTGCTTGACATATCACGAGATGAGTGATGTGAGATGACCAACTTTGAAAAATTAAACATGATTTGTGACACTTTGTCGTGGTTTGTTTACGCTATGTGTGTCCATATGTAGCCACCCAGTAGTTGCAATGCAAATTTCAGACTGTTGAAGGTTTTGATAGCATATTGTAATAACATATTGAATTTGTATTCTGAGAAATTGGAGTCTAATGAAATTTGTGGAAAGGTGAGGGTGGACAAAGGTGAGGAATCAATTTTATATTGTACCAACATACTATAGTGCTGTATAGATATACATCTACGTTTTAGTGTGTGGAAAGAGTCAAAATATCTTAGGAAATGTGACAGAAACATTTGGAGAATGTAAAAATGATATGCAGATGCTTCCCTGAGCTTATTCGAACACACAGTACCCTATTTCTACCAGAAACAGAGCCAACCACTGAATCACCAGGCTACCCCCAAGTATATGCTTTTTTTGCATGTGTGTACTTTAAAGGGGTTGTCTCCTCTTAGACATTGGTGAGGGTCCCAGAGGTGAGACCTGCACCCATCTCCATAATGGGAACTCCAAAGTGAACTGAGAGCTGAAGTGCATACACTACTGCCCTCCATTTATTTCTATAGGACTGCTGAAAATTGCCAAGAACTGGTTTGGCTATCTCTCACAGTCTCAAAAAAGTCAAAACTGCCTCTCAGATATTCAATCAGATACAATACTGTACCATATGTTTTTGCTACGATATCCTGCGACTTAAGGGGAGTGTCCCCTCTGGCTATATCTAAGGTGAGATGGGACTAAGTGCAGACCACCAGGTGATCAGGAAACATCAGAGGGAGCAGTGCATGGGAGCTAAGCAAAGAGCACAGCTGTGATAACTCTTTAGAGGGCCACTTAAAATTGCAAACGAACAAGAGGCATAATATACAGAGAATAAAAGAGAACTGTAAATTAAATAAAATAACATTTGATATACACTCACCTAAAGAATTATTAGGAACACCTGTTCTATTTCTCATTAATGTGATTATCTAGTCAACCAATCACATGGCAGTTGCTTCAATGCATATAGGGTTGTGGTCCTGGTCAAGACATCATCTCCTGAACTCCAAACTGAATGTCAGAATGGGAAAGAAAGGTGATTTAAGCAATTTTGAGTGTGGCATGGTTGTTGGTGCCAGACGGGCCGGTCTGAGTATTTCACAATCTGCTCAGTTACTGGGATTTTCACGCACAACCATTTCTAGAGTTTACAAAGAATAGTGTGAAAAGGGAAAAACATCCAGTATGCGGCAGTCCTGTGGGCAAAAATGCCTTGTTGATGCTAGAGGTCAGAGGACAATGGGCCGACTGATTCAAGCTAATCGAAGAGCAACGTTGACTGAAATAACCACTTGTTACAACCGAGGTATGCAGCAAAGCATTTGTGAAGCCACAACACACACAACCTTGAGGCGGATGGGCTACAACAGCAGAAGACCCCACCAGGTACAACTCATCTCCACTACAAATAGGAAAAAGAGGCTACAATTTGCACAAGCTCAACAAAATTGGACTGTTGAAGACTGGAAAAATGTTGCTTGGTCTGATGAGTCTCGATTTCAAATGGTAGAGTTCGAATTTGGCGTAAACAGAATGAGAACATGTATCCATCATGCCTTGTTACCACTGTGCAGGCAGGTGGTGGTGGTGTAATGGTGTGGGGGATGTTTTCTGGGCACACTTTAGCCCCTTAGTGCCAATTGGCCATCGTTTAAATGCCACGGGCTACCTGAGCATTCTTTCTAACCATGTCCATCCCTTCATGACCACCATGTACCCACCCTCTGATGGCTACTTCCAGCAGAATAATGCACCATGTCACAAAGCTCGAATCATTTCAAATTGGTTTCTTGAACATGACAATGAGTTCACTGTACTAAAATGGCCCCCACAGTCACCAGATCTCAACCCAATAGAGCATCTTTGGGATGTGGTGGAACGGGAGCTTGGTGCCCTGGATGTGCATCCCTCAAATCTCCATCAACTGCAAGATGCTATCCTATCAATACGGGCCAACATTTTTAAAGAATGCTATCATCACCTTGTTGAATCAATGCCACGTACAACGAAGGCAGTTCTGAAGGCAAAAGGGAGTCCAACACCATAATAGTATGGTGTTCCTAATAATTCTTTAGGTGAGTGTAGAACTGCAAGAGGGCTATGTGGGAAGTTCATATAATATCTTGGAGATTAATTTCACAAAAAGGTGTAGATTACTTAATTTTAATATCAAAGGTTCAAAATGGAAAGTAACACCAATGATAAAAAAATGAAAATCAATTTCTAGGTTCTTGATCTTCTTTGAAACTGATCTTTTCAATCAACTGATGTGACTGAAGTAATTAGTAAGCTCAGGATTTTATTAACTTCCATAGCTGGATGCCTTTATTATTGAGTTTCATCATGGTACTCTGTGTCTGCATAAATCACTTTTATGTATATCTTATATTTGCTGCTGCGAAGGTATGGATTGCTGTGTTCATTGTGATCATCCTTAAAAATAATCACTTTAATGTCAAAAGAAGTTTCTGAGATAATTGACTATAAAACATGTCAGTGAACATTCAGTAAATCTGAAAGTTAAAGTTTTAAATAAGGTTTAGGATGGGAACATTTTTCAAAGGACAGTAAGCTCCTTCAATCAGCTGATCATCAGGGGTGCGGAACCCCCGATCTAATATTGAAAAATAAGTGGTCTAGCCCAAGTATAGTCAGCAATTGTGTAGTCTTAGAGAACCCGTTTAATTTTGTCAGGACCTTTTTCCCACTTTTGGCAAACAAAAATAAAATCTGAATTATAAAAATACATTTTAAAAATCATATAATATTTAGATCACCTAATATATCTAATAATGACAGTGTACATATGTCCTGATTTAGGTATGATGATTGGGGATGATTATATGTGTAGCTGATAATATTCCCACTCTTTTTTGTTAAACAGTGGTGGTGGTAGTAGTTGTCATGGTTAGGGATGAGCGAACTCGAACTGTATAGTTCGGGTTCGTACCGAATTTTGGGGTGTCCGTGACACGGACCCGAACCCGGACATTTTCGTAAAAGTCCGGGTTCGGGTTCGGTGTTCGTCGCTTTCTTGGCGCTTTTGTGACGCTTTCTTGGCGCTTTTTGAAAGGCTGCAAAGCAGCCAATCAACAAGCGTCATACTACTTGCCCCAAGAGGCCATCACAGCCATGCCTACTATTGGCATGGCTGTGATTGGCCAGAGCACCATGTGACCCAGCCTCTATTTAAGCTGGAGTCACATAGCGCCGCCCGTCACTCTGCTCTGATTAGCGTAGGAAGAGGTTGCGGCTGCGACAGTAGGGCGAGATTAGGCAGATTAACTCCTCCAAAGTACTTGATTATTGATCGATCTGCAGCTGTGGATCATTGAGCTGCTGATACTCAATTGCTCACTGTTTTTAGGCTGCCCAGACCGTTTGTCAGTCACATTTTTCTGGGGTGATCGGCGGCCATTTTGTGTCTTGTGGTGCGCCAGCACAAGCTGCGACCAAGTGCATTTAACCCTCAATGGTGTGGTTGTTTTTTGGCTAAAGCCTACATCAGGGTGAAGCTGTCACACCAAGTGCATTTAACCAGCAATAGTCTGTTTATTTTTTGGCCATATACTACATCAGGGGCAAGCTGCGCCCGTCACCAAGTGCATTTAACCCTCAGTAGTGTGGTTGGTCAAGCTATCACACCAAGTGCATTTAACCAGCAATAGTCTGTTCATTTTTTGGCCATATACTAAATCAGGGGCAAGCTGCGCCCGTCACCAAGTGCATTTAACCAGCAATAGTCTGTTCATTTTTTGGCCATATACTACATCAGGGGCAAGCTGCGCCCGTCACCAAGTGCATTTAACCCTCAGTAGTGTGGTTGGTCAAGCTGTGACACCAAGTGCATTTAACCAGCAATAGTCTGTTCATTTTTTGGCCATATACTACATCAGGGGCAAGCTGCGCCCGTCACCAAGTGCATTTAACCCTCAGTAGTGTGGTTGGTCAAGCTATCACACCAAGTGCATTTAACCAGCAAAAGTCTGTTCATTTTTTGGCCATATACTAAATCAGGGGCAAGCTGCGCCCGTCACCAAGTGCATTTAACCAGCAATAGTCTGTTCATTTTTTGGCCATATACTACATCAGGGGCAAGCTGCGCCCGTCACCAAGTGCATTTAACCCTCAGTAGTGTGGTTGGTCAAGCTATCACACCAAGTGCATTTAACCAGCAATAGTCTGTTCATTTTTTGGCCATATACTAAATCAGGGGCAAGCTGCGCCCGTCACCAAGTGCATTTAACCAGCAATAGTCTGTTCATTTTTTGGCCATATACTACATCAGGGGCAAGCTGCGCCCGTCACCAAGTGCATTTAACCCTCAGTAGTGTGGTTGGTCAAGCTGTGACACCAAGTGCATTTAACCAGCAATAGTCTGTTCATTTTTTGGCCATATACTACATCAGGGGCAAGCTGCGCCCGTCACCAAGTGCATATAACCCTCAGTAGTGTGGTTGGTCAAGCTGTCACACCAAGTGCATTTAACCAGCAATAGTCTGTTCATTTTTTGGCCATATGCTACATCAGGGGCAAGCTGCGCCTGTCACCAAGTGCATTTAACCCTCAATGGTGTGGTTGTTTTTTGGCTAAAGCCTACATCAGGGTGAAGCTGTAACACCAAGTGCATTTAACCAGCAATAGTCTGTTCATTTTTTGGCCATATACTAAATCAGGGGCAAGCTGCGCCCGTCACCAAGTGCATTTAACCCTCAGTAGTGTGGTTGGTCAAGCTATCACACCAAGTGCATTTAACCAGCAATAGTCTGTTCATTTTTTGGCCATATACTAAATCAGGGGCAAGCTGCGCCCGTCACCAAGTGCATTTAACCAGCAATAGTCTGTTCATTTTTTGGCCATATACTACATCAGGGGCAAGCTGCGCCCGTCACCAAGTGCATTTAACCCTCAGTAGTGTGGTTGGTCAAGCTATCACACCAAGTGCATTTAACCAGCAATAGTATGTTCATTTTTTGGCCATATACTAAATCAGGGGCAAGCTGCGCCCGTCACCAAGTGCATTTAACCAGCAATAGTCTGTTCATTTTTTGGCCATATACTACATCAGGGGCAAGCTGCGCCCGTCACCAAGTGCATTTAACCCTCAGTAGTGTGGTTGGTCAAGCTATCACACCAAGTGCATTTAACCAGCAATAGTCTGTTCATTTTTTGGCCATATACTACATCAGGGGCAAGCTGCGCCTGTCACCAAGTGCATTTAACCCTCGGTAGTGTGGTTGGTCAAGCTGTGACACCAAGTGCATTTAACCAGCAATAGTCTGTTCATTTTTTGGCCATATACTACATCAGGGGCAAGCTGCGCCCGTCACCAAGTGCATTTAACCAGCAATAGTGTGGTTATTTTTTGGCCATATCCCAGTCTAATTCTGTCACCAAATCCATACCGGTCACCCAGCGCCTAAATACTAGGCCTCAAATTTATATCCCGCTAAATCTGTCGTTACCGCTGTACTGTTGTGGCTGGGCAAGTTATTTAGTGTCCGTCAAAGCACATTTTTTGTTCAGGGTTGAAATACAATTCCCAATTTAGCAATTTCATAATTTAGTGGTTTCTGCTATATCAGAGCTATTTGAAATCTATCCCTAAAAGGGTATATAATATTCAAGGTGCACATAGGGTCATTCAGAATAACTTCACACACACGCTACTGTGCATTTCCAAGTCCAATTCTGTTAGTAAATCCATACCGGTCACCCAGCGCCTAAATACTAGGCCTCAAATTTATATCCCGCTAAATCTCTCGTTACCGCTGTCCTGTTGTGGCTGGGAAAGTTATTTAGTGTCCGTCAAAGCACATTTTTTATTCTGGGTTGAAATACAATTCCCAATTTAGCAATTTCATAATTTAGTGGTTCCTGCTATATCAGAGCTATTTGAAATCTATCCCTAAAAGGGTATATAATATTCAAGGTGCACATAGGGTCATTCAGAATAACTTCACACACACGCTACTGTGCATTTCCAAGTCCAATTCTGTTAGTAAATCCATACCGGTCACCCAGCGCCTAAATACTAGGCCTCAAATTTATATCCTGCTGAATTTGAATACAATACATTGGGCCAAATAATATTTTTGTTGTTGTGGTGAACCATAACAATGAGGAAAACATCTAGTAAGGGACGCGGACGTGGACATGGTCGTGGTGATGTTAGTGGACCCTCTGGTGCTGGGAGAGGACGTGGCCGTTCTGCCACATCCACACGTCCTAGTGTACCAACTACCTCAGGTCCCAGTAGCCGCCAGAATTTACAGCGATATATGGTGGGGCCCAATGCCGTTCTAAGGATGGTAAGGCGTGAGCAGGTACAGGCATTAGTCAATTGGGTGGCCGACAGTGGATCCAGCACGTTCACATTATCTCCCACCCAGTCTTCTGCAGAAAGCGCACAGATGGCGCCTGAAAACCAACCCCATCAGTCTGTCACATCACCCCCATGCATACCAGGGAAACTGTCTCAGCCTCAAGTTATACAGCAGTCTCTTATGCTGTTTGAAGACTCCGCTGGCAGGGTTTCCCAAGGGCATCCACCTAGTCCTTCCCCAGCGGTGAAAGACATAGAATGCACTGACGCACAACCACTTATGTTTCCTGATGATGAGGACATGGGAATACCACCTCAGCATGTCTCTGATGATGACGAAACACAGGTGCCAACTGCTGCGTCTTTCTGCAGTGTGCAGACTGAACAGGAGGTCAGGGATCAAGACTGGGTGGAAGACGATGCAGGGGACGATGAGGTCCTAGACCCCACATGGAATGAAGGTCGTGCCACTGACTTTCACAGTTCGGAGGAAGAGGCAGTGGTGAGACCGAGCCAACAGCGTAGCAAAAGAGGGAGCAGTGGGCAAAAGCAGAACACCCGCCGCCAAGAGACTCCGCCTGCTACTGACCGCCGCCATCTGGGACCGAGCACCCCAAAGGCAGCTTCAAGGAGTTCCCTGGCATGGCACTTCTTCAAACAATGTGCTGACGACAAGACCCGAGTGGTTTGCACGCTGTGCCATCAGAGCCTGAAGCGAGGCATTAACGTTCTGAACCTGAGCACAACCTGCATGACCAGGCACCTGCATGCAAAGCATGAACTGCAGTGGAGTAAACACCTTAAAACCAAGGAAGTCACTCAGGCTCCCCCTGCTACCTCTTCTGCTGCTGCCGCCTCGGCCTATTCTGCTGCTGCCGCCTCGGCCTCTTCCTCCGCCTCGGGAGGAACGTTGGCACCTGCCGCCCAGCAAACAGGGGATGTACCACCAACACCACCACCACCACCTCCGTCACCAAGCGTCTCAACCATGTCACACGCCAGCGTTCAGCTCTCCATCTCACAAACATTTGATAGAAAGCGTAAATTCCCACCTAGCCACCCTCGATCCCTGGCCCTGAATGCCAGCATTTCTAAACTACTGGCCTATGAAATGCTGTCATTTAGGCTGGTGGACACAGACAGCTTCAAACAGCTCATGTCGCTTGCTGTCCCACAGTATGTTGTTCCCAGCCGCCACTACTTCTCCAAGAGAGCCGTGCCTTCCCTGCACAACCAAGTATCCGATAAAATCAAGTGTGCACTGCGCAACGCCATCTGTAGCAAGGTCCACATAACCACAGATACGTGGACCAGTAAGCACGGCCAGGGACGCTATATCTCCCTAACTGCACACTGGGTAAATGTAGTGGCAGCTGGGCCCCAGGCGGAGAGCTGTTTGGCGCACGTCCTTCCGCCGCCAAGGATCGCAGGGCAACATTCTTTGCCTCCTGTTGCCACCTCCTCCTTCTCGGCTTCCTCCTCCTCTTCTTCCACCTGCTCATCCAGTCAGCCACACACCTTCACCACCAACTTCAGCACAGCCCGGGGTAAACGTCAGCAGGCCATTCTGAAACTCATATGTTTGGGGGACAGGCCCCACACCGCACAGGAGTTGTGGCGGGGTATAGAACAACAGACCGACGAGTGGTTGCTGCCGGTGAGCCTCAAGCCCGGCCTGGTGGTGTGTGATAATGGGTGAAATCTCGTTGCAGCTCTGGGACTAGCCAATTTGACGCACATCCCTTGCTTGGCGCATGTGCTGAATTTGGTGGTGCAGAAGTTCATTCACAACTACCCCGACATGTCAGAGCTGCTGCATAAAGTGCGGGCCGTCTGTTCGCGCTTCCGGCGTTCACATCCTGCTGCTGCTCGCCTGTCTGCGCTACAGCGTAACTTCGGCCTTCCCGCTCACCGCCTCATAAGGGACGTGCCCACCAGGTGGAACTCCACCTTGCACATGCTGGACAGACTGTGTGAGCAGCAGCAGGCCATAGTGGAGTTTCAGCTGCAGCACGCACGGGTCAGTCGCACTACAGAACAGCACCACTTCACCACCAATGACTGGGCCTCCTGTTGCGCTGTTTCGAGTACTCCACCAACATGGCCAGTGGCGATGACGCCGTTATCAGCGTTACAATACCACTTCTATGTCTCCTTGAGAAAACACTTAGGGCGAAGATGAAAGAGGAGGTGGCCCAGGAGGAGGAGGAGGAGGAGGAGGAAGAGGGGTCATTTTTAGCACTTTCAGGCCAGTCTCTTCGAAGTGACTCAGAGGGAGGTTTTTGGCAACAGCAGAGGCCAGGTACAAATGTGGCCAGCCAGGGCCCACTACTGGAGGACGAGGAGGACGAGGATGAGGAGGAGGTGGAGGAGGATGAGGATGAAGCATGGTCACAGCGGGGTGGCACCCAACGCAGCTCGGGTCCATCACTGGTGCGTGGCTGGGGGGAAAGGCAGGACGATGACGATACGCCTCCCACAGAGGACAGCTTGTCCTTACCCCTGGGCAGCCTGGCACACATGAGCGACTACATGCTGCAGTGCCTGCGCAACGACAGCAGAGTTGCCCACATTTTAACCTGTGCGGACTACTGGGTTGCCACCCTGCTGGATCCACGCTACAAAGACAATGTGCCCACCTTACTTCCTGCACTGGAGCGTGATAGGAAGATGCGCGAGTACAAGCGCACGTTGGTAGACGCGCTACTGAGAGCATTCCCAAATGTCACAGGGGAACAAGTGGAAGCCCAAGGCCAAGGCAGAGGAGGAGCAAGAGGTCGCCAAGGCAGCTGTGTCAATGCCAGCTCCTTTGAGGGCAGGGTTAGCATGGCAGAGATGTGGAAATCTTTTGTCAACACGCCACAGCTAACTGCACCACCACCTGATACGCAACGTGTTAGCAGGAGGCAACATTTCACTAACATGGTGGAACAGTACATGTGCACACCCCTCCACGTACTGACTGATGGTTCGGCCCCATTCAACTTCTGGGTCTCTAAATTGTCCACGTGGCCAGAGCTAGCCTTTTATGCCTTGGAGGTGCTGGCCTGCCCGGCGGCCAACGTTTTGTCTGAACGTGTATTCAGCACGGCAGGGGGCGTCATTACAGACAAACGCAGCCGCCTGTCTACAGCCAATGTGGACAAGCTGACGTTCATAAAAATGAACCAGGCATGGATCCCACAGGATCTGTCCGTCCCTTGTCCAGATTAGACATTAACTACCTCCCCTTAACCATATATTATTGGACTCCAGGGCACTTCCTCATTCAATCCTATTTTTATTTTCATTTTACCATTATATTGCGAGGCTACCCAAAGTTGAATGAACCTCTCCTCTGTCTGGGTGCCGGGGCCTAAATATATGCCAATGGACTGTTCCAATGTTGGGTGACGTGAAGCCTGATTCTCTGCTATGACATGCAGAATGATTCTCTGCTGACATGAAGCCAGATCCTCTGTTACGGGACCTCTCTCCTCTGCCTGGGTGCTGGGCCTAAATTTATGAAAATGGACTCTTACAGTGGTGGGTGACGTGAAGCCTGATTCTCTGCTATGATATGAAGACTGATTCTCTGCTGACATGAAGCCAGATTGTCTGTTACGGGACCTCTCTCCTCTGCCTGTGTGCTGGGCCTAAATATATGCCAATGGACTGTTGCAGTGGTGGCTGACGTGAAGCCTCATTCTCTGCTATGACATGCAGACTGATTCTCTGCTGACATGAAGCCAGATTGTCTGTTACGGGACCTCTCTCCTCTGCCTGGGTGCTGGGCCTAAATATATGCCAATGAACTGTTGCAGTGGTGGGTGACGTGAAGCCTCATTCTCTGCTATGACATGCAGACTAATTCTCTGCTGACATGAAGCCAGATTGTCTGTTACGGGACATCTCTCCTCTGCCTGGGTGCTGGGCCTAAATTTATGACAATGGACTGTTGCAGTGGTGGGTGACGTGAAGCCTGATTCTCTGCTATGACATGCAGACTGATTCTCTACTGACATGAAGCCAGATTGTCTGTTACGGGACCTCTCTCCTCTGCCTGGGTGCTGGGCCTAAATATATGCCAATGAACTGTTGCAGTGGTGGGTGACGTGAAGCCTCATTCTCTGCTATGACATGCAGACTAATTCTCTGCTGACATGAAGCCAGATTGTCTGTTACGGGACCTCTCTCCTCTGCCTGGGTGCTGGGCCTAAATATATGCCTATGAACTGTTGCAGTGGTGGGTGACGTGAAGCCTCATTCTCTGCTATGACATGCAGACTAATTCTCTTCTGACATTAAGCCAGATTGTCTGTTACGGGACCTCTCTCCTCTGCCTGCTTGCTGGGCCTAAATTTATGACAATGGACTGTTGCAGTGGTGGGTGACGTGAAGCCTGATTCTCTGCTATGACATGCAGACTGATTCTCTGCTGACATGAAGCCAGATTGTCTGTTACGGGACCTCTCTCCTCTGCCTGTGTGTTGGGCCTAAATATATGCCAATGGACTGTTGCAGTGGTGGCTGACGTGAAGCCTCATTCTCTGCTATGACATGCAGACTAATTCTCTGCTGACATGAAGCCAGATTCTCTGTTACGGGACCTCTCTCCTCTGCCTGGGTGCTGGGCCTAAATTTATGAAAATGGACTCTTACAGTGGTGGGTGACGTGAAGCCTGATTCTCTGCTATGACATGAAGACTGATTCTCTGCTGACATGAAGCCAGATTGTCTGTTACGGGACCTCTCTCCTCTGCCTGGGTGCTGGGCCTAAATATATGCCAATGGACTGTTCCAATTTTGGGTGACGTGAAGCCTGATTCTCTGCTATGACATGCAGACTAATTCTCTGCTGATATGAAGCCAGATTCTCTGTTACGGGACCTCTCTCCTCTGCCTGGGTTCCGGGGCCTAAATATCTGAGAATGGACTGTTCCAGTGGTGGGTGACGGGAAGCCAGATTCTCTGCTATGGGACCTCTCTCCAATTGATTTTGGTTAATTTTTATTTATTTAATTTTTATTTTAATTCATTTCCTTATCCACATTTGTTTGCAGGGGATTTACCTACATGTTGCTGCCTTTTGCAGCCCTCTAGCCCTTTCCTGGGCTGTTTTACAGCCTTTTTAGTGCCGAAAAGTTCGGGTCCCCATTGACTTCAATGGGGTTCGGGTTCGGGACGAAGTTCGGATCAGGTTCGGATCCCGAACCCGAACATTTTCGGGAAGTTCGGCCGAACTTCTCGAACCCGAACATCCAGGTGTTCGCTCAACTCTAGTCATGGTACTCACAATGGCTGGGTCTTCCTCCCTCATTCCGATTGCTAGCAAAGTGATGAGTAGATCCACAGGCGTATTAATGGTTTTCCCCAGGACACTTCCTATGTGGAGTCTTCTGTCAGATAAAAGTGGAGTGCCCTTTGTGTGAGGTATGGAATGAGAAGCAGGAGACCAAAGTGAAATTCAAACAAGGTTAACTTACAGAAGGAAAACACTTCCACAAAAGATTGAGACATCTTGTACAACAGTTCCAGAAAAGTTCTGGCTGAACCGTGGTTTACCACTAAAGTCCCCACCAAAGTTCCCTTATATACTATTCCAGCTGAGGTTTAACAAAAATAAAAAAAAATATCTTCTGCAATGTATTCAATTCCAAACTGTGTGGTGCAGACTCCAAAAGCAGCAGTGTAAGCTCCCAACTTGTAGGAAAGTACATCTGGAAGCCTAAAATACCTTGACCAGAGCTGTGAGGTTTATTAGCCATAGATGTACGTTACCCTCACAGATGAAAGCCTTGCACTCCCTTTTGAGCAAGCTTTGAGGTTCTTCTGCTATACTCAGCTTCGGGGGTTCACTGGAGTATCTTTCTGTCAAACTTGACTAAGGCCTCATGCACACGGCCATTGCCCGACCGTGGCCATATTGCAGCTTGCCGTGACCCCAACCCAGAACTGAAGATAGGAGCAATAAAGGTAAAAGAAATACATTACAAAACTACAGTTACCTTGATAAATTATTATCTTAAAGGATGTTGATGCAAACCAAGAAAAAACCCTTTAAGGATACTGCTCTTGCAGCGACCGGGCCTCAGGGGCAACACTTGAGCGATGGTGGGCAGATGGGGGTAGTAATTATTTACTCACAGTTAGCAGAGTCTTCCTGGGCCAGCGTGCAGTGATGGGGAAGACAGCACTAAATCCTCTGGGGCACTCTGTACAGGGATCACCAGCCAGATGGTAGTTGAGGTGCCCTTGATGGTATAGGTGTTTAGGGTGTTTTTGAGGCTGGGACCCTGGTTGTCTGTGATGCCAGCACAGTTAGGTGCAAAGATTGGTAGTGGAACAGATGAGGAGTCAGTTATAGTAAAACAGTTTAACTTTACTTGATCAATTCTTTATCTTCAGGTTGTCAGTAAAGTTTATAGGTATAGTAAAGCAATAATATAAATATTGGTTCCACTGTATTCCTAGAAACATGCTTGGTAATTGTACTTTGAGGAGTTTTCATTGTCTCTAGTAAGAAGTTGACTATATCCAGTACCTGAGTGCTAGAGTGTGGACAAAGTATAGACAAGTAGTCTATACTTTGTCCACACTCTAGCACTCAGGTACTGGATATAGTCAACTTCTTACTTGTATTTAGCAATCCACAAGGCCGTCTCCCTAATGGCAGGCATCAGTCCCCTTCTCCATTCTTTGGAAAGGATGCTCACTGAATAACTACGGTCCACTATGTCCATAGAGGTATGTGGTAAAGGCTAATTTTGTGCATTAATCATCTGGCTGTGTCCAGATACTTTTAGGTTTCTGCTGGTCACTGTTGCTTGTGAAGTCCATTGACTAAATTAGCTCTAACCTCCACTAGACTTTCTCTATACCAGACGTAGACTCCCTGGTCTGTGCTGTGCTGCTGTACTACTGTTCTGGTCTTTGTGCTCCCTTGGCCTGGCCAGAGTCAAGAGGCTGATACAGCAGCTACAGCAGCTACATGGTGGAATAGACTTGACCTGTTCCTTTCAACACCTCACAACTCTGATCTACCTCCTTCTACTTTTGTTTTCCTCTGCCTAGACACACTCCAGCTATATATACAAGTTGTGTCCAGAGAGTTGTGGTCAATGATTCCTATTCAGAATGGTCCCGGGTTATAAGTGGTGTACCCCAAGGTTCAGTGCTGGTGCTGGGCCCTTTATTATTTTATTTATTTATTAATGATATCGAGGACGAGATTAATAGCACCATTTCTATTTTTGCAGATGATACTAAGCTATGTAGAACTGTACAGTCTATAGAAAATGTCCATATACTACAAGCTGACTGAGTGATTGGGCATCAACTTGGCAAATGAGGTTCAATATGGACAAATGTAAAGTTATGCATCTTGGTAGTAATAATCTCTGTGCTTCATATGTTCTAGGTGATGCAACACTGGGAGAGTCAGTTACAATATAGAGAAGGATTTGGGTGTCCTTGTGGATGGTAGATTAAATTACAGCATACAATGTCAATCAGCTGCTTCTAAGGCCACCAGGATATTGTCATGTATTAAATAAAGCATGGACTCGGGAGGCAGAGATGTAATACTACCACTTTACAAAGAGTTGGTGTGGCCTCATTTGAAATATGCAGTTCAGTTCTGGGCACCAGTCTATAGAAAGAATGCACTACAGTCGGAAAAAGTACAGGGGAGAGCGACTAAAATGATAAGGGGCATGGAGGGTCTTAGTTATGAAGAAAGATTAGAAGAATTGAATTTATTTAGTCTTGATAAAAGACGTCTAAGGGGGATATGATTAACCTATACAAATATATAAATGGACCATACAAAAAATACGGTGAAAAACTCTTTCATGTAAAATGCGCTAAAAACACTGCCCTGTGATTAGAGAGGAAAAAGTTCAGTCTCCGGAAGCTTTAAAGCTTCTTTACTGTAAGAACTGTGAAGCTGTGAAATAAACTTCCTCAGGACATAGTTACAGCAGGAACACTGGACAGTTTCAAAAAGGGTTTAGATGAATTCTTAAAAGTAAACATCAATGCTTATGAAAAAATGTAGAAATCCGAGTCTCAATTTCTTCTGGGATTCGAATTCCCACCTATCCCTATCCCTTGGTTGAACTTGATGGACTTATGTCTTCTTTTAACCGTATTAACTATGTAACCATTGTTCAGAGAATATGAATGATAACACAAAAACTTTTCTTTCACTCATGGTCAGTGGTTGGCTGAAGCCATTTATTGTCAAACAACTGTGTTTACTCTTTTTAAATCATAATCACAACACAAGCTACCCACATGACCCTGATCAAAAGTTTACGTACCCCAGTTATTAATACCATGTATTGCCCCCTTTAACATCAATGATAGCTTGAAGTCTTTTGTGGTAGTTGTGGATGAGGCTCTTTATCTTCTCAGATGGTAAAGCTGCCCATTCTTCCTGGCAAAAAGCCTCCAGTTCCCCTAAATTCTTGGGCTGTCTTGCATGAACTGCACATTTGAGGTCTCCCCAGAGTGGCTCAATGAAATTGAGGTCTGGAGACTGAGATGGCCACTCCAGAACCTTCACTTTATTTTGCTGTAGCCAATGACATGTCGTCTTGGCCTTGTGTTTTGGATCATTGCCATGTTGGAATGTCCAAGTACATCCCATGTGCAGATTCCAGGATGATAAGTGCAAATTTTCCTCCAGTATTTGTTGATACATTACTGCATTCGTATTGCCATCAATTCTGACCAAATTATCTGTTCCTTTGTAGCTCACATATCCCCAAAACATCAGCGATCCACCACCATGTTTTATAGTAGGAATGGTGTACCTTTCATCATAGGCCTTGTGGACTCCTCTCCAAATGTAGCATTTATGGTTGTGTCCAAACAGTTTAATTTTAGTCTCATCACTCCAAATTACTTTGTGCCAGAAGGTTTGAGGTTTGTCTCTGTGCTGTTTGGCATATTGTAAGCGGTATACTTTGTGGCATTTGCGTAGTAATGGCTTTCTTCTGGCAACTCGACCATACAGTCCATCTTTCTTCAAGTGCCTCCTTATTGTGCCTTGAAACAGCCACACCACATTCTTTTAGAGAGCCCTGTATTTCACCTGAAGTTATTTGTGGGTTTTTCCTTGCATCCCGAACAATTTTTCTGGCAGTTGTGGCTGAAAGTTTAGTTGGTCTACTGACCGTGGTTTGGTTTCAACAGAACCCCTACTTTTCCACTTCTTAATTAGAGTTTGAAACACTGCTAATTGGCATTCTCAAGTCCTTTGATATTTTCTTATATCCCTTTCCTGTTTTATAGAGTTCAACTACCTTTTCCCGCAGATCCTTTCACAATTCTATTGTATTCCCCATGAGTTTTAATCCAAACAACATCAGTGCAGCACTGGATGAAAAGATGCAAGGGTCTGTCAGGAGTCAAGAAAGTCATTGAACTTTTATACACACCCACTAATTACAAGCAAACAGATCACAGTTGAAGATGGTTACCTTTAATAGCCATTGTAACCCCTTTGTGTCAAATTGTGTGCATGTTATCAGCCCAAATCACCAGGGTATGTAAACTTTTTATCAGGGTCATTTGGGTCGTTTGTGTTGTGATTAAGATTTAAAAAGAGTAAACACAGTTGTTTGACAATAAATGGCTACAGCCAACCACTAACCATGAGTGAAAGAAAAGTGTTTGGTTATCATTCATATTCTCTGAACAATGGTTAAGAAAAATCATAAATTCTGCAAAGGTATGTAAACTTATGAGCACAACTGTAAGTGGCGCCAGCACCACCTAGGGGCAAAGAGATGTAATTACCTCTAACAGCCTATTAATAGGAATTGCAGCTAAATACAGAAATACAGTTAATAAACATATACAAATGTTTGAAGTGCCCACAACCATCACTGAGTGGGACACTGCGCTCTCTCTTGGCTTTCCTCTATCTCCGACCACTTGTTTTGTGTATTATTTGCTGGTCTTTCATCCTTCAACTCTTCCTCAACTTTGGGGTTCCTCAGCATTCTGTCCTAGGTTCTCACCTCTTTTTCAGCAGATGCCCCCCAACTACAGTATATACCTCTTCTCCTGCATTACTACTAAACACCACTGATTGTCTGTTCAATGTATCTGTCTTCATGCCTCTATTTGAAACTGAATGTCAAAAATGAAGCTTCTGCTTTTTCTATCTACTAATCTATCTGAATCTGATTATTCCCTTTCCATGTGTGGTACTATCATAACTTCTAGGCTAGAGATGAACGAATTCTTCTTTTGATTCGATTCTTTTCACTGAACAGGAGTCGTCGATTCATCTGACTGAGCTGATCCGGCTCCGTCAGTCTGTGTCTGTGACATAGCACTAACTAAGCCTACCGCTATCAGAGAGAGAGATCACTATAGCAGCGCAGGTCTGTAACATGATCCTAGAGTGTGGAAGCCAAGCCAGGCTTCTGCCAAATTTAGCTGAACTTTTTTTTTAGATGCCATGTCCCATTTGAAACCCCCTTAATGCACCCCTACAGTAGAAACTCAAAAAAGTGACCACATTTTGGAAACTACGGGATAAGGTTTTATTGGTACTATTTTGGGGTACATATGATTCACTATTGCTCTATATTACATTTTTTGTGAGGCAAGGTAAAAAAAAAATTGGATGTTTTGACACCGTTTTTATTTTTTATTTTTACAGCGTTTAACCAAGGGATTAGGTCATGTGACTTTTTATAGAGCAGATCGTTATGCACGTGGCAATACCTAATATGTATACTTTTTTTATTTTTTTCACTCTAGCACAATAATAGCAGTTTTGAAGCAAAAAATAATCATGTTTTAGTGTCTCATAGTCTGAGAGCCATAGCTTTTTTTATTTTTTGACCGATTCTCTCAGGTAGCATCTCAATTTTTGCGGGGTGAGGTGATGGTCTGATTGGTACTATTTTGGGGGGCTTACGCCTTTTTGAGCACTTGCTGTTGCAATTTTTGTGTTGTAATGTGACAAAAATGGCTATTTTTTACACAGTTTTTAATTTTGTTTACGGTGTTAATCTGAGTGGTTAGATCAAGTGATATTTTTATATAGCTGTTTGTTACGAACGTGGCGATACCTAATATGTATACTTTTTAATTTTTTTTCACTTTAGCACAATAATAGCAGTTTTGACACAAAAAAATGATGTTTTAGTGTCTCCATGTTCTGAGAGCTATAGTTTTTTAATTTTTTGGGTGATTGTCTTAGGTAGGGGCTCATTTTTTGTGGGATGAGGTGACGTTTTTATTGATACCATTTTGGGGGGCATAAGCCTTTTTGATCGCTTGGTGTTGCACTTTTTGTAATGTAAGGTGACAAAAATGGCTTTTTTTTTTTTTTACACATTTTTTTTTCTTTTTTCTTTTTTTGGTTTTTTGGACAGGGTGGATCATGTGATATATTTATAGAGCCGGTCATTTTTTCTTTCATTTTTTTATTATAAAATAAGGGGAAAGGGGCGTTTTTTTTTCTGTTTAATTTATTAATTTTATAACTTTATAATTTTTATTAAAAACACATTTATTTTTTTACTTAAAATAATTAAATGATTCTACTGTCCACAATACAGTTTAATGAGTCTGACCAGATTGCAGCAGTGATAAGGGACAGACAGCTGGACAGTCAGCAGAGAGATAGGAGGAATGACACAGAGATTAGATTAGAGGAGATCCTCATTCAGATTGATTTAACTCTTTAGGATCAAATTGGCTTCTCAAGGAGATATGTATGTTAAAGGTACAGACATCCCTTCTGAAACATCTGTCTAATTCTCCCTGGGCCTGGATTCTTGTTTTTATTGTATTTCAGATAACAATGACCTCTACAGTGGGGTAGATAATTACACATTTACACACAGGGCTTTAAAGAATAAACAATTTTTAATAGAACATTATCAAACTTTTAAAGCACTGGAATAATTAGAACGATACTTTCTTTAAAGAGGACCTTTCATGATTCCACACTTTATTAACTAAGTAGCAGGACATGTAGAGCATACATGGGGGATGTCCCTGCACTTACTATTATTTCTGGGCACCGCTCTGATCAGCCAAATAATGTGTGTTATCACTAAAGCTGTGTGAATTTCGTGTTACTGCACACTACGCAGTAGTGACCTTCGGTTCACTTGCTTGTCAGCCGACTCAGCAAGTGAATCGAAGATTCGATTCATGAATCTGTTCTTTTAAATGAGCTGATTCAAATGAACCGATTCATCAAAAATATTCCAACTTCCCATCTCTAATCCTCATTCAACCGTCAGTGTTTTGGTCAGTGATTTCCATCAGTTATTGAGAGCCAAAACCAGGATTGATGCCTCCACAGTAATAAGGTATAAGGGAAAGATCTGCACCTGTTCTGCGTTTAGAGAGCAACCTGGTTTTGGCTCAAAATCACTGTTGGAAATCACTGACCGAACACTGACTGTGTAAATGAGGTATTAAACTGCAAACACACCGTGGCAATTTCCAAGATTGGAGACAGCTTCAATTATGCACTTTTAACCCCTCAGATACTGTGGTCAATTGCGACCACAGCATCTGAGAAGCTATATACCATAAGTGTGACGCTCCCTGTGACTGAATGTACCCACCCACCCAGGGATTTGGTTGATTGTTATGACAGCCTGGGGCCTTCTGAACGCTCTGAGTAGAGGTGAGCGAAGTTTATTCACTTATTCAATTAGATTCACCTGCTTTGCTAAATTTCACAAATACATTTTCTTCACGACGAATTGCTTCATCACAAACGCATTTCTTTGTAAGTAGCGGGCACAATGATGCCCACATCATTGAACCCCACAGATACCACATTCATTGCTGATCGTGGCATCTGAGAAAAATATTGAGGGCTTTCAGAAGTTAAACCATTGAAAAAAAAACACTCACTTTATCTATTTCAGTGCAAAGAGGCTGCCGCAGCCACCTTGATTGAAGATCCTGCGTGAAATCTCGCGCGGTGTGTGATGGCATCAGAGAATTGGAGAGGGATCTTCGAGCAAGATAGCTGCGGTGGCCTCTTCGCTGTCAAAAGAATAAGATGAGTATAATTTTTTTACTGCCGTTTCAGGGAAAATTAATTTATTACCATTAGGGTTGAGCAAACCTGAACTGTAAAGTTCAGGTTCGTACCGAACTTTAGGATTTTTGGACCCGAACCAGAACATTTCTGTAAAAGTTCGGGTTCGCGTTCGGTGATTTCTTAGCACTTTTTGAAAGGCTGCAGAGCAGCCAATTAACAAGCATTTAACTGTGTGACCTTAGAAGCCATCACAGCCATGCCTACTAATGGCATGGCTGTGATTGGCCAGTACAGGATGTGACCCAGCCTCTATATAAGCTGGAGTCATGTAGCGCTGCACGTCACTCTGCTGTGCTTAGTGTAGGGACATCTGGTGCATTTGCAGGATTAGTCAGTGTGCAAATTAAGCTAGAAATACAGCCATAATTTTCAGGGTTTTTACAAACACCCTTTTTTGGCAAAATACACTATTTTACAGCCCTTGATTCATATGCACATGTGAAATTCAAGTGTTATATACAGCTTTCATATTCTGTTAGTAAAAGAACACACTTTTTTTTGGCAATATCCAACATCTGGTTCCTTTGCAGGATCAGTCAGTGTGCAATTTAAGCTAGAAATACAGCCATAATTTTCGGGGTTTTCAAAAACACTTTTTGCAAAATACACAATTTTAGAGCCCTTGCAGCATCAGCACGTGTGAAATTCAAGGGTTATATACTGCTGTCATATTCAGTTATTAAACAAACACCCGTTTTGGGCAAAAAAACTCTAATTGCAGCCTAGTCTGCATCTGTACGTGTGAGAAGCACCCTTTACATACTGTGGTTCTATTCAGTTATTTGCAAAACAGCCATTTTGGGCAAAATACTTTAATTGTGGCCTAGTCTGGATCTGTACGTGTGAGAGATACAATATAGATACTGTGGTTATATTCTTCTATTAATAAAACACCCTTTTTGGGCAAAATACACAATTTTACAGCCCTTGCTGCATCAGCACGTGTGAAATTCAAGGGTTATATACTGCTGTCATATTCTGTTATTAAACAAACATCCATTTTGGGCAAAAAATTATAATTTTACAGCCTTTGCTGCATATGTCATTGTTAGATACACACTTTAGATGCAGTGGCTCTATACAGATATTAGAAAAACAGCAATTTTGGGAAAAAAACTAAAATTGCGGCCTAGTCTGCATCTGTACGTGTGAGATACAACCTTTACATTCTGTGGTTCTATTCTGCTATTAATAAAACACCCATTTAGGGCAATATCCTAAATTTGAGAAATATGAGGAGAGCGTCAAATAAGGGATGTTGCCCAGGTAGTGGTGCTGCTTGTGGAGCACCTGTTGCAGGGACAGAACGTGGTGGATCTGTGCCAGCTACATGCACAAGTGAATCCCCTTCCTCAGGTGCGAGTAGGCGACAGAACCTGCAGCGGTATTTGGTCGGGCCGAATGCGGCTCTACACATGTTGAGGCCAGAACAAGTACAGTAGGAAGTAGATTGGGTTGCTGACAGTGCCTCCAGTTCCTTCACATTGTCTCCCACCCAGTCTCCTGGAGGAAAAGATCAGAGTTGGCACCTGCAGCCGATGTACATTAGTCTTTCATCTCACCCCCTTGCAAATCAGCCAAGCAGTCTGAGCCCCAAGTCATGCAGCAGTCTCTTCTGCATTTTGATGACTCTGTTAGCAGGGGTTCCCAGGGCCATCCACCTATCCCTGCCCGAGAAGTGGAGGAGATTGAGTGCACCGATGCCCAACCACTTATGTTTCAAGATGAGTACATGGGAGGACCATAGCAGCACGTCTCGGATGATGACGAAACACAGGTGCCAACTGCTGGTGCTTTTGAAAGTGTGCAGACCGACAAGGAAGGCAGGGGTGAAGACTGGGTGGAAAATGATGTGGAGGACGATGAGGTCCTCGACCCCACATGGAATCAAGGTCATGCGAGTGACCTATGTAGTTCGGAGGAAGAGGCGGTGGTCGCACAGAGCCACCAGCACAGCAGAAGAGGGAGCAGGGTGCAAAGGCGGAGCGGAAATCCCCTAGACAGTACGCCTGCTATTGCCCACTGCAGCGAGGGACTGAGCACACCAAAGTCAGCTCCAAGGAGTTCCCTGGTTTGGCAGTTCTTTAGACAATGTGCTGACGACAAGACACGAGTGGTTTGCACGCTGTGCAATCAGAGCCTGAAGCGAGGCATAAACATTCTCCACCTGAGCACAACCTGCATGACTAGGCATTTAAGTACAAAGCACGAGCGGCAGTGGAGTAGACACCTCAAAAATCAAGAAAGGTCTCTGGCTTCTCCTGCTTCCTCTTCTGCTGCAGTCTCGGCCTCTTCATCCACCTCTGGAGTGACAGTGCCATCTGACACCCCGCAAACAGAGGATCTGCCAGCAACACCACCACCTGGGTCACCAAGCATCTCCACAATGTCCCATGGAAGCGTTCAGCTCTCCATCTCCAAAACACTAGAGAGGAAGAGGAAGTACCACCCACTGATCCCTGGCCCTGAACGCCAGCATTTCTAAATTACTGGTCTTTGAAATGCTGTCATTCCGTCTGGTGGAGACGGAGAGTTTTAAAGGCCTTATGGCGGTGGCTGTCCCACAGTATGTCGTGCCCAGCCGCCACTACTTTTCCAGACGAGCCATCCCTTCCCTGCACAACCAAGTGCACCTCACTACAGATACGTGGACCAGTAACCACAGTCAGGGACGATCTCCATAACAGCACACTGGGTGCATGCAATGGCAGCTGGGCCTGAGGCGGATGGCAGTTTGGCGCATGTCCTTCCATCACTGAGGATTGCAGGACGCTTCAGTTTGCCTACTGTTGCTTCCTCCTCCTAGTCAGCTTCCTCATCCTCTACCAGCTCCTCATCCGGTCACCGTAACACCTTCACCACCAACTTCAGCACAGCCAGGGGTAATCGACAGCAGGCAGTTTTAAAACGTATCTGTTTGGGAGACAAACACCACACCGCGCTAGGAGCTGTGGACAGTTCTTAAACAACAGACTGATGAGGGGTTTGTACCAGTGAGCCTCAATCCCGGCCTGGTGGTGTGCGATAATGGGCGAAATCTCGTAGAAGCTCTGGGACTAGTCGGTTTGACGCACATCCCTTGCCTGGTGCATGTGCTGAATTTGGTGGTGCAGAGATTCCTTAAAAATTACCCCGATATGTCAGAGCTGCTGCATAAAGTGTGGGCCGTCTGTGCGCGCTTTCGACGTTCTCACCGGGCGACAGGCGAGCAGCAGCGTAACTTCGGTCTTCCCGCTCACCGCCTCATATGAGACATGCCCACAAGGTGGAACTCCACCTTGCACATGCTGGCAAGACTGTGCGAGCAGCACCAGGCGATAGTGGAGTTTCAGCTGCAATGTACCATCCTTAATTCCGTCACTGGAGTGTGATCGTAAGATGCGTAAGTACAAGCACATGCTGGTAGACTCGCTGCTGGTGACATTCCAACCTGGCAGCGGGGGCACAGTGGAAGCACAAGGCGAAGGCAGAGGAAGAGATTCCCAACACAGCTGGGGCACCTCAGAAGGTAGGGTTAGCATGGCCGAAATGTGGAAAAGCTTTATAAGCATGCAACAACAACCAGCACCACCAGCTGATATGGAACATCTTAGCAGGAGGCAGCATTTCACCAACATGATTGAGCAGTATGTGTGCACACGCCTACACTTACTGAATGATGGGTTTGCCCCCTTTAACTTCTGGGTCTCCAAATTGGGCACATGGCCTGAGCTTGCCCTTTACGCCGTGGAGGTACTGGCCTGCCCTGCAGCCTGTGTATTATCAGAACGTGTGTTTAGCACTGCAGGGGGCATTATCACAGACAAGTGCAGTCGCCTGTCCACAGCCAATGTGGACAAGCTCACGTTTATTAAAATGAACCAGGCATGAATCCCACAGGACTTGTCCGTACCTTGTGCAGAATAGACATGTATATCAGCCTTAACCAGCCATTGTTATACTACAGCGCAATTGTTCATTCTTGAATTTTGGATATTTCACACTCTTTTGGAGTGTACCCTAATAAAAAAAAAATTAAATAAAAGCAAAAACTAGTGTTAGCTACCTTGTCCTCCTCCACCGCTGGTGCTACGTCCACCGCCTCCTCAAACTCCTACTCCATATGGACCTCCACCTCATAAATCAAGTTTTTATTTGTACGTATTTTATTTTATGTCATTTCACTACTTTGTCTGTTACATTTTCACCAATTTTTGGGTGTGATGTACCACTGCTATACCTAGTAGACAGCTTAATAAATTTCAATAATTTTTCTTTTACATTTTTTTTCTGTCCTAGACCCCTGCTCAACCAAGTAGACAGGTTAATAAATTTCGCTAATTTATCTGTTACATTCTTGGGTTCACATTTTACAATTTCGGACGTGAATAAACCCCTGCTCTGCATAGGTAATAGGGAATAACATTTTGGAAATTCTTCTTTAATTCATGCGTGCTTTTCCCATATTTCCGCTCGATCCCCCAAAAAATGTAATCCATTGATCTCTCTTGGATGTGGTCTCTCTTTCTCACACTCTCTCTCCGGGGTGGAACCCTGATTCGCCGATAACCATGATCAACATGGTAGGTTCAGAAAATAAAATCGAAAGTTGAAAGAGAAGATATCCAAATGGATGGTGGATTTTCTATCGAAGATATATAGATGATATCATCCTGATCTGGGATGGGACCGAGGCTGAATTGCTGGATTTCATCAAAAAGTTAAACCAAAATGAGTGGGGACTGGAATTCAGCTCAGAATACGATCAAACTAAAGCGGTCTTTCTGGACCTTAAATTAGAAACTATAGCCAATACCATACATACAAGTACCCATTTTAAACAGGTAGATGCGAACAGCTACCTCGAGTTCTCCAGCTGCCATCTCTCGAAGTGGAAACGTAATATTCCATTTAGTCAGATGAAGAGAATAAGAATAAATTGTTTTGACAATAAAATTCTGAAAAAACAGTTAACGGTTCTCGAAACTCGGTTTACCGAAAAAGGCTATCCGAAACATCTAATCAAATCATCAGCTAAAAGAGTACTTTCTTTAGATCAAAAAACAGCACTCAAGCCATTCTCAAAATCAGAAAACAGTGTTAATAATCCCTATCATTACAATTTAATTACAAGATATAATACTCAGCACCGTGAAATTAGAAAAATTATAAATAAACACTGGGGAATTCTTTTAAAAGATCCCATCCTCAAAGATATATTACCAGTGAATACATCTATTACTTTTAGGAGGGCACAGACCCTAAAGAATATGGTAGCTCCTTCCTGTCCCAAACTAACGAACACGAGTATTAGTACGTCAATTGCAGTACATAAGAAAACCAGACAAGGGATCTATAGATGTGGGATAACCAGATGCAAATGCTGTAATATGATGCAACACGGGACTACCGAACTCAAAATCGCGACAAACGACATATGGAGATACAAACAAGAGATCAGCTGCAACACCAGGAATGTAGTCTATCTACTTACTTGCCCATGTAACATAAAATATGTAGGAAGAACTACTCAAGCTGTAAGGGACAGAATGACAGAACATCGGTCAAACTTAAAACGAGGGGTTACCACACACAGTGTATCTAGACATTTCTTAGAAAAACATAACAGCAATCCCTCCCTACTAAAAGTCACCCCACTAGAACACGTTATGCACTCCTATCAAGTTTTGTGCAGGAAAGAGATGCACTGGATTTTTCGTCTCAATACACTATTTCCCCACGGGTTAAATGAAACACTAGAATATAGTAATTTTATGACAAGACACGGAGGCTTCGTATTGCATCACTCTTTCTTTACTAAATCCTCAGCAGCAAAGAGTTAACATAAAAAATCAAGGACAAACCCCCAAGTAACCCCTCCCATAAACAGTCCATAAATAGGTCTTCCCACTACGTATCTTCCTCTTTCTTTGCTGCTCCCCAGCAGATAAGTACCTCTCATTTGTATTGTTCTTCTATGGTATTGGATTAGATAGTACCTCTTAGTTATATTGCACTATCATTGTTTGTGTTGGACGTTGGGGGGTTTATCTCGACCCCCTTTTCTTGTCTTTTGCCCTTTTTTCCCTGGACCGGAATATTTCTATCTTATTTCGTTTTATCTCCTTGCCTAATTCAACCTTTGTTTTTCCTTCGCTCGTTGAGCGCTTTTGTCCTCTTATCGCTTCCCCTTTTCCCCCCCCTTGATTTTGTCCTAGTATCTTGTTGTGATCTCCGGCGCCATTGCTCCTCTTCTCGCTCCAGCATTCGCGCTTCTTGCCGTCCGAAATCTCGCGATTTCCGAGATTTCGGCGGCATTCTCTTGAGGGGCGGGTCGCGCCGGGCCCGAGATTCTCGGGCGCCATCTTGCCTCACCCGTAGCTTCGTTTTATTGCCGGCTGTGCGGCTGTTCGGCCGCCATCTTTGTGCACCTAGGGTGTAGGGGGGGGGCGTTCTTCCTTCCCCTACTCCCTCTTCCTGTTTCCGGTCTGTTCTCCGTCTGCACGCCGCATCGTCGCCGGAGACTGCCTCTCTGATCTCAGCTGCCACGTTTCTTTGTGTGTGTGTCCTACAGGAGTGACTACTCCTTGTCATGTCTTTACCCTCTGCTTCCCCCCTGCCTCTGGGGAATCCTCCCACCAGCCCCATTGCACCACCTGCTGATGTTAACCTCAGGCAAGCTGACCCTAACGCTATGGATTTACAACAATCCATTACTTCAGCTATTGCCAGCGCCATGGGGAATATGTCCTCTATTATTTCTCAATCAGTCTCCCAGGCGCTTAGAGCGCAAACCCAGGTCACCACCCCCACTGTGGGCCCGACTCCTAGTACCTCCAGAATTGATGATGTAGATGGCTTAGTTCCATCAAGAGACAACGTGCCAAGGTCACGTAAAAGAGCCTGTCAGCGCCAGGCAGAAAAAACGCGCCACTGGAAATCCGCTCGGGCTCGTCCCGACTATAGTTCTGCCTCTGATATTGAGTCAAATGAGGAGGATTTGAGGGAGGATCTTTATACCTCTGATTTGGACCTGGAAGGGGTTCAGGTAGCTGACGAGTATTCGGGTTGCTCCCTTCCCCCCCCTCCCGCCGCAGGTCCAGAAGCTGGTACCGCGGGTCCGGACTCGCTTGTTGATCCGCAGGGTGAACCCCTGTTTGATCCTGACAGCCTGCACCATCCCAGGTCGGCTGAATGGTTACCCATCCCTCATGTTGCCCACTATTTGGAGAATAGGGTGAGGAGACCCGGAATAAGTTAAAGGCGGAATGCCCCCGTCCCCTGATACCAAATAAGGTGTGCGAAACGCCAAATGTGGATCCCAAGATGTTCCAATTTCTCTCAAAATCAGGCTTCAATCCCCGCAAAGGCCTTGATTCGGCCCTCCGGGCTTGTCAGGATAAGCTCCTAGACAGCCTTGGACCCCTGACAAAAATGTTCGAAATGGCGGAGACTGCCAGATCTGAGGGTACGGCCATTTACCCAGAAGAACTAAGTGGCTGGGCGCAGCGCGCCATTTGTTTAATAGGGAATGTCAATTCCTCTCTCTCCATCGAACGGAGGAAGGCTCTTCTTATGAAGATTGAGCCCAAATTGTCCAATATGGCGCTAACTGAGGCGGGCAAGGAGGCTCAGGGGCTCCTCTTCGGGGATGGCTTCATCAAAGATTTAGGGAAGTTTGTGGGAGCGTTTACCGCTCTTGACAAGGCGCAAAGCTCCATGCGCAGGGTTTTCCAGGGGCGTGTCTCTAGCAGGGCCGGCAGCTTCAGGGGCCGTCTGTCCGGCCGTGTCCACTTCCAGTCGCGTGGAAACGCGCGAGGCTCCTACCATCAACGTTCTTTGTTCCAAGACCAGAGGCAGCAGTCCTCCTCCTTCTTCCCTTCCAGGGGTCAGTCTTACCGTCCCAGAGGCTTCAGAGGCGCTGTTGGTTCGAGACGTCCTCAAACTCTATGCTCTTCTTCCAGCCATTGTATCGGGGGCAGACTCCGACATTTTTTGCCCGCTTGGAGCCGTGTCACATCCGACCCGTGGGTGCTGGCCACGGTTCAAGGCTTCCAGATAGACTTGGTTGTTGCTCAGCTGTCACTTCCGGAGCCTCATCCGCTGGTCTTGGCGGACTCGGCCCGATCTCTCATGGACCTAGAACTCCATTCCCTTATGGTCAAAGGGGCGATAGAGAGAGCCCCTCCCCATACGGTCGGGGTGATCAGCACTATCTTTTTAGTAGAAAAGAAAGGAGGCCAATTCCGTCCGGTGATAAATTTACGGAGTCTGAACAGATTCGTCTGTTACCGCCATTTCAAAATGGAGGGGATTCATCTACTCAGGGACCTTCTGCTTCCGGGAGACTGGTTGGCGAAGTTAGACCTGAAGGATGCCTACCTGACGGTGCCGGTCTCCCCCCAGTCCAGACTTCTCCTGCAATTTCGCTGGCACGGCCTCCTCTGGCAGTTCACGTGCCTGCCGTTTGGCCTCTCGTCAGCCCCTTGGTGTTTTACCAAGTTGATGAGACCGGTTGTGGCTTGGCTTCGCAGTCAGGGTGTTCGTCTTGTGATTTATCTAGACGATATCCTCTTCATGGCTCAATCCCCTTCCGAGCTCCTGTCTCACTTGCACCTGGCAATGTCCCTCCTTACAGATCTGGGCTTTGTCATCAACACCGAGAAGTCCTGTCTGCAGCCCTCCAGGTCATTGGAGTTTCTAGGTTTTGTTGTGAACTCCACCGAACTTTCCCTCTTCCTGCCACGAACCAAGATCAAGTCCATACGGAAGGAGCTTCGTCACGCTCTTACGCTTTCTCAATTGTCGCTTCGTCACTTAGCTCGCATTATCGGTCTCCTCTCCTCCTCCATCCAGGCGATATTTCCGGCTCCTCTTCACTACCGAGCGTTGCAACGACTGAAGATTGCCCACTTGCAAGCGGGAGCTTCCTATGCGGATCTGGTGACTCTGGATCGCGAGACGAGGGACGAACTGGCGTGGTGGATATCCAACCTCGACGCGTGGAACGGCAAGGCCATCGTGGGACCACGACCCGATCTGGTGGTGGAGTCAGATGCCAGTCTTCTCGGCTGGGGTGCATATTGCAATGGAGTCTCCACCGGAGGTCCCTGGTCAGGCAACGAAACTCACCTCCATATAAACGCTCTGGAACTTTTGGCAGGATCTTTCGCCATTCGCAGCTTCACCAGCGACAGGGTTTCGGCGTGCATCAAGCTCAGGATGGACAAGGTGTCGGCAGTGCGTTATGTGAATGCCATGGGGGGCACCCATTCTTCGATTCTGACCCATATGGCGAAGGAGTTTTGGGCCTTTTGCCTCGACAAGGGCTTCACGGTGGTCGCGGAGCATATTCCGGGGCTTCACAATACCTTCGCGGACTGGAGCTCTCGCCACTCATCGGATTTCAGCGACTGGAGGTTAGATCCGACAGTGTTCTCATCCATCTCGTCGATTTGGGGACCCCTGTCTATAGATCTCTTTGCGTCTCGTTGGAACGCGCAGCTTCCGCGGTTTTACAGTTGGAGACCAGACCCCCTTTCGGAGGCGGTGGACGCCCTCCTCCAGGATTGGTCGGTTCATCGAGCTTACGCCTTCCCTCCATTTGCTCTCATCCCACGGGTGTTGTCGCAGGTGCGTCGTCAGCTGGCGGACTTGGTGTTGGTGGTACCCTTTTGGCAGGCCCAATCGTGGTTCCCTCAGCTCCTGGAGCTTCTAGTGGAGGATCCCCGACTGCTTCCATCATTTCCGGATCTCCTTCAAGGGCCCCTGGGCCAACGTCACCCGCTGGTATTCGACGGCTCTCTCACTCTCCTTGCATGCAGGGTTTCGGGGATCAATGGATGGTCTCAGGCTTATCGAGAACAGCTCATAGCCTTCTGGAAAACGCATGGGCCCCCGGCACCCGACAGGGCTTATCAGTCGGCCTGGAGGCGCTGGTCTGATTGGTGCGTGGGCCGGGGTCTGGATCCCTTTTCAGCGCCTGTGACGGACATGCTTGAGTTCTTGTCGTCCCTGTTCGAAGAAGGTAAAGCCTACAGGTCCATTAACCTCTTCCGTTCTGCCATATCTTCTCGCCACCAGGGTTTTGCGGGCTGTCCCGCGGGTCGTCATCCCTTGGTCTGTCGTCTTCTTAAAGGCTCGAGGTTATCTCGCCCGCCCAGACCCCGTTTCACTTCTTCATGGGATGTTATGCTGGTCCTTCGTTTTTTCTCGGGTTGGCCCCTCAATTCGGATTTATCCCTTCGCCAGATTTCGGCAAAGCTGGTCACCCTTTTTTGTTTGATTTCCTGCAAAAGGGTCTCGGACGTGCGAGCCTTGGATTTCAATGCCTTATCTTTTACTCCTAGCGGGGTGTCCTTTAACATCTCTCGCCGCACCAAAACTAATATCCGGTCGGTTTCCTATCCGGCTTTCCCGGATAACGTTTCCCTTTGTCCGGTGCACTGTTTGCAGGAATATTTAAACCGCACATCTTCTTTACGGGATCCGCTCTCTCCTCCACTCTTCATTTCTTTCCGTAGGCCTTTTCGGCCGGTTTCGGCTGTCACCTTATCCCGTTGGGTTAAGTGGATTTTGTCTCTGGCCGGAATTGATACCTCTATTTTCACGGCTCATTCGGTTAGGGGAGCCTCTGCTACCTCCATGACTGTTGCTGGTGCTCGCTTGGAGGATGTCCTTCGGTTGGCGGACTGGTCTAGGGCTTCTACGTTTCGGGAGTTCTACTTCAGGCCGCCCCCTCACGCTTTTTCTTCGGTTATGTCGTCGCTTTAAACTTGCAATACGAAGCCTCCGTGTCTTGTCATAAAATTGCATGATTTTCCTATTCTATGACGTAAAGTCATGATTTTATTAAAGACACGAAGGCGAGTATTGCCTACCCTGCTTCGCCCGCCCTTTTGGTTTAGGTTCGGGGTTTTTTCTTTTTACCAGGTATTATTTATATTATTATTTATTTTATTTATCTGGTGTTTGTATTATATTATATTGTATTGTGATTTGTTATATTTGATTCCATTCGTGTTTTATATTTGATGCCTTTCGCTACATGATTGGGACGCTTTTCAGTTTCTACGTATTACCGTCTTCTGTTTCTATTGTTTCCTTAGGCTGAGGTCGGTTTCTTCGTCCTGTTATGGTTCCGTGAAGGTTGTCGTTCCGGTTGACCGCTATTCCGGATAGGTTCTGAGGTTCAGTTTCCAGTTCCACGGATCCGGACCAGAGTTCGCTTGGAAGAGTGTTCGAGTTTCGTGTTTGGTTTGGCTATTCCCATCAAAGAAAGAGGAAGATACGTAGTGGGAAGACCTATTTATGGACTGTTTATGGGAGGGGTTACTTGGGGGTTTGTCCTTGATTTTTTATGTTAACTCTTTGCTGCTGAGGATTTAGTAAAGAAAGAGTGATGCAATACTCGCCTCCGTGTCTTTAATAAAATCATGACTTTACGTCATAGAATAGGAAAATCATGCAATTACTGACCAAAAACTCGAACTCTGTAGTATGTACATGTATATCTATATAGAGAAAAAAATATTATTAAAATTTTTTTATTTTTTATTTTTTTTTGTTTTTATATATATATATATATATACGTTTACATATAGTTTTTATATATTTTTTTATATATATATTTTTATGTTTTTTGTTTTTGTTTTGTTTTTGTTTTATTATATGTATCTTTTTATATGCATTTTTTATATGTATTTCTTATTTGTATTTTATATGTGTATTTCTTATATGGACTGATATATGTTTTATAGGTGTTGATATATCGTTTTATTAATACTGCCTTTTAAGAATACCACATATGGGAAATCCTCTTATATTTCATTAATAGACCTAGGGCCCTATGCCTTACATTGGCTTAGAATATAACATAGGCCCGTAAATGTTAAAATTGCCCATCGCTGTACACATTAGGTCCATAGATGCCTGCGTTCCCCTTTGCCCATGCACACAGAACCTCAGCCTGGTGACGGAAACCCTCGTCTCCGCCACTTGCGTTCCACTGGGCGGAAGTGGGCGGAGATCGAGATGTGATGTCATCCCACGGCCGTCGCCGGAGACTGTAAGCTAAATAACCTCTACTTCTTCTCTGTTCTTAATACTTCAGTGACTAATATATATTTCCTTTGCTCAGAAGAGGCAATTTTGTGCGTACTGACGTTTTATTTATTTGATCCACCGGAAGTGATATCACTTCCGGTCGTCCGCTCATAGATGGGGTTTACACACCTTATAACCTGCACTATACTTAACACCAATACATGTAAAACATAACTCTGTATAGTAGCCTTGGTTGGACATGAATTACAGATCTGTAGTTGTTCTGTTTTTATATTCGACACTTCACTTCCGGTTTTGCGTTCCATGCTGGAACGCATGGACACACGCGGACCGGAGGTGACGCTTCAAATATCGATTTTGGCGCCAGATTTGGTTTTAAATAGGCCACTATCCTGAAAACTGTATATGCTCCTGATGAAGGGGATCTATATATCCCCGAAACGCGTTGGGCCTTTTCTTCACCCTACCCTGATTGTCTTAATAAAGGATTTGACAAGAAGTTCCAGCTCTTGGACTGCCGTTATTTCCCGGTACTCTAGAAGTGAACCAGGCGCAGGAGGAAGGGTTTGGGGGTGTCTTGAGTTTATCCCCCATCTCTCCTCCTGGGTGAAGTGAGTATAACTACTATTCCAGTGTTTGGATTAATTTTTGTATGACTTCAAGCTGTGCTGAATTGCCATTGCAGGATATATTCCCTCTCACCATAATTGAGTGACTCTGGTAAAATATATATTTTTACGTTCTAACCTTTTAATTATTTATGTTGATACTCTATATATAATCAAGAATTGAGTGGCGCCCCCTGGTGATATAAAAAACGTTACTTTTTCTTCTCTATACCTAGTAGACAGCTTAATAAATTTCAATAATTTTTCTTTTACATTTTTTTTCTGGCCTAGACCCCTGCTCAACCAAGTAGACAGGTTAATACATTTCGCTAATTTATCTGTTACATTCTTGGGTTCACATTTTACAATTTCGGACGTGAATAAACCCCTGCTCTGCATAGGTAATATGGAATAAAATTTCGGAAATTCTTCTTTAATTCATGCGTGCTTTTCCCATATTTCCGCTCGATCCCCAAAAAAAATGTAATCCATTGATCTCTCTTGGATGTGGTCTCTCTTTCTCACACTCTCTCTCCGGGGTGGAACCCTGATTCGCCGATAACCATGATCAACATGGTAGGTTCAGAAAATAAAATCGAAAGTTGAAAGAGAAGATATCCAAATGGATGGTGGATGTCACGGGGGCACCTCTGCATAGGTGACAGAAACATAAATTTTTAAAAAATCGTTACATTAAAATGTTACATTGTCAGGTGACATTTTACAAATTTTGCCGGATGGAAACCCCTGCTCTGCATAGGTGACAGGGAATAAAATTTCAGAAATTTCTCTTTAATTCATGCGCGACACCTCCTTTCATTCAATGCTTGAACTTTAATAAGTTGTCCCACATTTGCGCTTCAATAACTTTTCCCATATTTCGATAAAAAAAAATATGTAATCCATTGATCTCCCTTGGATGTGGTCTCTCTTTCTCAAGCTCCCTCTCCAGGGTGGAACCCTGATTCGCCAATAACCGTGATCAACATGGTAGGTTCAGAAAAGAACATTGAAAATCGATAGATCAGATATCCAATTGGATCATGAACATCACAGAGACGTGCGACATGGTGGGGCAGTATGTTTGCACACGCCTAGACGAACTGACTGATGGTTCTGCCCCCTGCAACTTCTGGGTCTCCAAATTGGGCACATGGCCTGAGCTTGCCCTTTATGCCTTGCAGGTGCTGGCCTGCCCTGCTGCCAGTGTATTGGCTGAACGTGTGTTTAGCACGACTGGAGGGGGTTATCACAGGTTATATTTCTCAATATTTTGGGGTGTACCCAAATTTAAAAAAAGAAAAAAAATTGAAAAACAAAAAAGCAGTGTAGGCTACCTCTTCCTCCACCGCTGCTTCCACCTACACCGCCACACCCACCGCCTCCTCAACCTCCTACTCCATATGGACCTTGTCCTCCTATATCAAGATTATTAGTTTTAATTTTTGAAGTAATTTCCCTATCCACATTTGTTTGCAGAGCACTTGCCATGCTCTTAGCCACATTTTGCTGGCAATTGCAGCCCTCTAGCCATTTCCATGCCATTTTTGAAGCCATTTTAGTGCTCAAAAGTTCGGGTTCCCATTGACTTCAATGGGGTTCGGGGTCAAGTTCGGGTCAAGTTAGGGTCTCAAACTCAAACTTTTTTGTTAAGTTCCACTGAACCCATCGAACCCGAACATCCTGGTGTCCGCTCAACTCTAGGTACCATGAAGCACGAGGAAATTCGGCTTTACAGCAAATCGAATTTTCCCTGAAATTTGGATTGAAGTCCACTTTGAATACTTTGATTTGCTCAACCCTACCTCCAAAGCCTGCCATAGTAAAGTTCCAACCAAACCTAACTATAGCAGGTTTTAATAGGAATTCACTAATTCTCCCATAGTTTTTAATAGTAAATCATTGCAGTCTATGGTGGAAGCAATGCTTTGATCACCTCGATTCCTGTTTTACAAACAAAAATCAGTAAACAATTAAAAAAAATTAAGGATTGTTGGGATTTTGATATCCTAAAATGACCAAACTATTAAAATAAAGTTTAAAAAAATATATATATCCCATATGGTATATGGCAAAATAGGAAAACAAAATCAAAATTACCTTGACTTTGCATTGCCTTTAAAAAAACAACTATTTAATAAATAGTGATAAAAAATTTATACATATCCCAAAATCATTAAATAGATAGAGATGTCAGAATATGGAGATTTTTTTTTTTTTACATTTACAGTATATAGCCATATCAAAAGCTGCTTTTGAGATGCAAACGTGGATTCCATCAGTTTCTTCCATCAGTTTCTTCCACTTATGGGATATGTAAGAAATGAATTTACCACTGCCTTAGATACAGACCAAAACAGATTGATGTCATCTAAATGTGCAGCAATATCTACCTTGTATGAGTCCCAAAACCCAGCTAACAGAGGTTTAAAGTCTGCAGAATGGAAAAGTTGTGAGGGAAATCGCCATCACTTATTAAACCGAATTATATTATGCATTGTTGTTTTAAAGAGGACCAGGACATAATCTGAAATATATATATGATTGTTGAGGAGGAGAGAAGAGGTTGCAGTGAACGGGAGAAGGGAAGTGAGTTATCTAACCTCACTTGGGAATTATGAACATGAGAGACATGTTTATAATCATGATCGACAGGGTGCTGCAGGTGCCAAGGGTCAAATAGGTTGAGCCTGCTAGATATTGTAGACTGAAGCGAACATTCTGCTCCACCAGTATTTTACAGGCCGGAACAAATGCCCTGCATTTTGCTACTAGTGTAGCAGAGAAATCATGGAATAGCAATAGCTTAGAGTTCTCGAATGTGACCGAGGAAGCCTGTCGGAACGCCGCCATGATCTTTCGTTTATTTTGATAGCTGAGGACCTTGAAGATGACAGGTCGATGTCTCGTTGCAATGTCCCTTGAGGTGATGGTGTCTGATTTTGACTGCATGTTTGCACTCTATTGTCTTTTTAGAGGAGATGGCACTCTGGCCTATAAACTTATCCATGATAACAAGATCAAAACCTATAGTGTCTCTCCTGAACTGGAGTCTACAAAATCAATGTTGAAGAGGGTTTGATATGGCTCTTGTTATTGCTCCCATGCAGATGGCATTCCCCAGCTGTCTATAGGCCAGCTGAGTACTTCTGCATTAGGTGCCCAGGAAGCACTAGTACTGTGGAAAATGGTGCCCCTCACTTACAGGGCTGTCTGCCCCTCCACCACTGTTGAGCCTGGCTGTGCAAACAATGGGCCTGCCACAGCCTATATGCACTGCCTGTCACACTTTTAATGGCAGTGACACACCACAGAATAAGACTGGAAGTCCATTATCTTTCTTTTTGAAGTTTTTTTTTAACGCATAAAAAAAAAATGGCATTGCAGTAGTCATACGGACCCACAAAATAAAGTTCACAAGTTTTATTGCATATCGAATGAGGTCAGAACTAATCCCATTTAGTACTTTTTTTTCCAATTCCACCCCTTATAGATTTTTTCCTAGCTTTTAGCTGCAAAATATGGAATAAGAAGTGATTCCATTAGAAAGTATAACTTGTCCCACAAAAAACAAGCCCTGATTTGTCCATATGAACAGAAAAATAAGTTATGGCTGCATCAGTCAGGGGTTACATGTGCCCTAAAATATCTGTTTAGGGTGACCTATAACATTCCCTAATCTGACTCTGCTCCATTCACCTCCTATTAAATTACTCCAGAACCTGATACTTGTCATGAGTATGTGATTAGTGGAGATCTGACCCCGACACCCTTGTCGATCAGCTGTTTGAAAAAGCCATAGCTGCGGCCTCTGACTAAGCTAGTGACATCATGTTCATTGGTACAGCTGATTAGTGCAACTGCCAAGCTGTTGGACCTGAGGATAGGCCATCAATATCAAAATCTCTGACAACCCCTTTAATATCTATAATCTTGGCAATGTACTTTAGGATAGACAGGACATGAACTTTCCCCTTAGACTGACTTCTCTGCCTATATCACCAGAAAGCAGGCATGAAGGTATGGGGCAAGAAGAGGCCTTATGTAGAAATATTCCTTACCTAAGTGCTGATTACAGAATTCGTGCTTGAGGGAGGAGAGTTTTGTACTAGCCCCCGCCCCTGCCCCCTTTGTCAGGCTCCCAGTAGCGGTGGCTGGGTCTACTGCTGTGGGATTTAAGCAGCCATACCGAGGTTACTAACTGTAAGCTGGTTAAATCACAAGACAACACAACATAAAAATGCATAAACGCTTTCTACGTCTTTACGTCTAGTTATCATTGATTAAAAGTGATGACAAATTTAATGCTTAAAAATGGGTCTGTTTTACTCTCTCCCAATAGCATTTATTACAGCAGTATAAAAAAAGCAAGCGATAGGCATGTAAAGCCTAAACACATGAATCCAAGTGTTAGTTATACTGCTGAATCAATAGAACATAGTAATTGGCAAAGTAATATAATTGATTTAAAAACAGTGTTTCTGCTCTTTTTATTAGCTACCTATTTTACAGTGAAAAAGCGCACTGAAGTACTCTCCCAAAGCTTCTCCTGTAAACAGAAATTTACTGTATTAATGCAATACAATATATCGATCCATTGCAGGGAACATAACGAAACTCGTTTATATTGTCATTCTCAGCGCCCACAATTTCTCTAATGTTATAGCTTGGGAAAAATAGCATTTTTATACTTGTCAGTGCTGGAAAGTAAAAAAAAAAAAAAAATCCTGTAATAAAAGTATTCTCCATCAACACAAACCAATAATCAACATGAAAAATCTCTTATCTAGTCTTGACATGATCATTTTACACTGCTACATGTTGAAGTTTTATGCGGCCATAATATATTAGGATCTTTAGTTGAGAATTTATACAAGAATAATCCAAACACAGAGGTGTAGCTAGGCTTTCCTGCACCCGGGGCAAAAATTCAGATTTGCGCCTCCGTGCAGCTCAAATTTACATAAAGCAAGGGCAGTGAAGCGGCACACGTGGCGCACCGCAGCAATTTTTTTTAATACTAAACCACCCCTCTAATGTAAGAGGTGGACCGGAGGGAGTCCATTGGGATACAGTGAACCACACAAGAATGAATGCACGGACAGTGAGCTATGTGAACCAAAAGAACTTTATTGACTCTAGAGGAGAAAACTATTTACAATATAATGTATACCGTGATCCAGCCAGACCACATGGAGTGAGGTGTGCTCCGGTGTACTGAAGTGGTGGTACAAACTCTCTGGGTTACGTCATGCCGCCCTGACCGCAGAATCTATTACATTATATGTACACAGAGAGTTATCACTGAGGTGTTACATAGGACTGCAGGTGAATCTACTACATTATCTGTACACAGAGAGTTATCAATGTAATCTGTGGTGTTACATAGAACTGCTAGTGATCTACAGACTACTACATTATCTGTTACAGGGGGTGTCCCTGGGGGGGCATAATTTTTGGCTTGCCCCGGGTGCTGGCAACCCATGCTATGCCATTGCCTACCAGTACCCTTTGTTAAGGTCCAAAACAGAAAAAAAAAACGACTTGTCCTAACCTCTCAATCAGCTCGTCTACCCGGGGCATGGGATACGCATCAAACTTAGATACCTCGTTTAATTTTCAAAAATCGTTACAAAACCATCCAGTCCGGTTTGGGTATCAGTACTATAGTGCTGGCCCACTTACTTCTAGACTCCTCGATGACGTCTAATTGCAGCATTAGCTGTACTTCCTCAGAGATGGCCTGTCACCGAGCCTTGGGTACCCGGTATGGTGACAATGTCATGCTGAATTATGGAAGTGCGTCCAGGGAGGTCTGAGAACACATCCAGAATATGTTCCTGCTGACGCACTCCCTGGCCTCCTGAGTCTGTTTAGAGGAGAGGCTGTCAGCAATCTTCACTTTGGCAACCGCTTCCCTTACATCAAACTTAGGGGCCGGAACCTCTCCCCCTAGAAAACTCAGCCGCGGGTTATTGTCCGGCAAGTCGAAATACACCCGCTGGGAATCGGATGCCAGGAATGGAGCGATGACCTCAGCCCACTGATCTCAGGGTTAGCTTCTCCCTGATGGCCGTTTTCTCATACATCGCCAGGTAGGTTTCATTGTCGCCTGCAGGTGTCTTCTTAGGGATCGCTGCACGGACTGCTTTCCGGGCATCGTGGATGCTTGAGGTTGCTCCTCCTGCTCCTCCTGTTGCTGCTGCTTATTAGCCTCCCATTGGTGCAGGTTGGTCTCTTGCTGCTGCAAATTAGCCTCCATGAAGGCCTTCACAACAGCCTCCATTTTGTCGTGGGGCACGGGTTGAAATACAGCTGGTTTGATGTACAATATACAACTGTGCCCAAAAGTGCAAACCCAAAAATATATCCTCCACCAATTATGGGGATTCATTCTGGTAGTTAGGACTAGCAGATGCAGTATAGAGGCAAAGTACACAGTTCTTGAATCAAACAGCGGTGTTTATTCACACATTGGTGCACAACAAAATGCAGATAAGGTGTATCACAAAACCCAGATGGCTTGGTGTTGGTTCACACACAAGGAAAGTCCATAAACAATAAAAGTCGCCTTTTCTCCTGGGTGTTCATTCACACCCTGTTAGCAGCTCAGCCCCATCAAGTCGATAGACGGCCTGTTCGCCTTTAGAGGGGCCTGAGTCCTCCAGCCCGGCTCAAACCTCAAATCCCAGCACAACCCCCCAGTTCACTGTACACAGACTATTGAGCTCCACTGTCAGAGGGAGGTAAATCCACCACACCTGGCGGTGGTGGCTGTTTTTTATGCCTGGCAAAACCCGGCCTGGAACATGGGTAATAGTCACCCACCCAGCACTTTGACTACACCCAGTAAGAGCCGTCCTGGATCAGCTATGACAGCCATGCAAAATCTCAAGGTGTTAATTAGCAATAGCTGCTGCTGACACATAAAATACTGGCTCTTAGTTCACTGAGGCCAGGAACCTCGGTGACACATACCTTCCATCAACGATGATTCCAGCTACCTTCTTACAGCGCGCAATACAGGCGTGGGTCACTTTTTCATTTTCCAAGCTACTCAAATTTTCCTGAGACTGGATAAAATGGTTGGCACAGCAGAACATTAAAAATGGCTTTATATGCAGATAGAGTGCTCCAATATATCCACGATTGCACTTATCGGCACTAATGATGCAAATTTTTTCGCACAATATGTGAAACTTCACATTTTAGCAGGTCTGACTACATATTACTGGTGCACTATGTATTGTTGTGACATCATAGCACTATGTCTGTAGCATGTACATTACAGACCAAAAGTTTGGACACACCTTCTCATTCAAAGAGTCTTCTTTATTTTCATGACTATGAAATACACCTCAAGGCTGTGTTTGGTGTATTTGACCATGAAAGAGAGTGATGGGGTGCTGCGCCAGATGACCTGGCCTCCACAGTCACTGGACCTGAACCCAATCGAGATGGTTTGGGGTGATCTGGACCGCAGAGTGAAGGCAAAAGAGCCAACAAGTGCTAAGCATCTCTGGGAACTCCTTCAAGACTGTTGGAAGACCATTTCAGGTGATTACCTCTTGAAGCTCATCAAGAGAATGCCAAGAGTGTGCAAAGCATTTATCAAAGCAAAAGGTGGCTACTTTGAAGAACCTAGAATATGACATATTTTCAGTTGTTTCACACTTTTTTGTTATGTATATAAATCCACATGTGTTAATTCATAGTTTTGATGCCTTCAGTGTGAATCTACAATTTTCATAGTCATGAAAATAAAGAAAACTCTTTGAATGAGAAGGTGTGTCCAAACTTTTGGTCTGTACTGTATATGTCCACTATATGCCTTCACTTTGTTGGGATTAGTGTGTGGGGCCTGTTTTTGGGGTACTTCCACACTAATTCCCCCTCCCCTAACGAGGTTTTAACCTCCTAGGTAGTTACTGTAGTTTGCATTTACTGCAGAGCACAATGTTTATATTTCATTTTGTGTGTTTTTGTTTTTCTGTGCCCTGTGTCACCCTCTGATCAGTCCTCCAGAGCAGATTTACAAAATGTCACCATGTCTGATTTAAAGGTTGTCTCATTTAATGTAAATGGCATGAACACCCTGCAAAAGAGGAGTCAAATTTACCATCTGCTCCGTAAAGAAGGGGCTGACTTGGTTCTTTTACAAGAGACCCACTTCAGACACCTACACGTGCCTAACGTAATAAGTAAAACCTTCCCTGTGTGGCATCACGCCATGTACTCCTCAGCAGCCAGAGGGGTTTCAATAGACTTTGGGCAGAATTTCCCCTTCAATTTGGTATCTAAACTGGTGGACCCTGATGGCCGGTACCTATTTTTGAAAGGCAAGGTAGTGAGTTCCATGTTCACACTAGTTAATCTCTACGCCCCGAATAGTGGCCAGTTCACCTGGATACTCCTGCAGTCTTGAGGTTCTGAAGACCTTTAGGGAAGGAGACCTTGTCCTAGGAGGAGACCTCAATCTCACACTTGATTCTTCTAAAGATTCAACCTCTATAGGCCGTCCTCCCTCCAAAAAGCAAATGAGAAGGCTCCTTCTCACACTCACAGATCTCGGGGTTTCGGATGTCTGGCGCATTCTGCACCCAGAGGATAAGGACTACACCTTCCACTCGCAGAAACATAACACATATCAACGTCTTTTTTTAACTAACCAATTGCTACCCTTAGTTTCAGAGGCTAGCACTGGGAACATAGTTGTTTCCGATCATGTGCCTATGAGTGTGAAGGTGAGATTGCATGATGTCCCTCCGAAATCCTGGGTCTGGAGATTGAATGAGACACTTCTGGAGGACGACTCGCACAAGCGTGTGGTAGAACATTGTCTCAAAAATTACTTTAGGGAAAATGCCAGAGGTCTAGCTAGAGGGTCGACCTTATGGGAAGCACATAAGGTGGTGGTTAGAGGGGAGCTCATTAGTTTGGGCTCCAGAGTCAAGAGAAGTAGGCAGAAGCAACTAGACTCCCTCCTTCAACAGATATCCACACTTGAAACCTTGCACAAATGGGCGAGATCAGACGAGGCCTTAGAATCATTTAAACGATTGAGGTATGAGGTTACCGACTTACTAAATGTGCGAACGGCTAGAGTGCTGAAGACGTTACGTTTCAAGCAATATTTGCATGGAAACAGAGGCTCTAAATTAGTCTCTAACCTTCTGAAGGGCCAAAGGAATAGATCCTTTATTTCAGCCATCAAATCGTCCTCGGGCTCCCGACTTATCAATACCCCCGCGATAGCTCAAGAGTTCTGCTCCTTCTATTCAACTCTGTATAATCTCCCGACGCCCCTCAATGGTCAGCAGCTTGATGAACATATTGCAGAGTTCTTAGGCTCTATTGACATCCAGAAGCTAACCGCAAATGACGTACAGGGACTGCTTTTGCCTTTTACGGTGTAAGAAGTAGACCAAGTCCTATCTTCTATCCCTTCGGGTAAGAGTCCGGGGCCAGATGGGTTCCCAATCTCCTACTACAAAAGGTTTAGGGAGATTCTTATCCCCCACTTTGTAGATGTTTGCAATCTCCTTCTCAAGGGTGGTTCTCTGACCCCGCAAGCCGAGGAGGAAAACATAACAATTATTCATGAAGAAGGGAAGGGTAGAGAGGCCTGTGGTAACTATAGGCCAATTTCGCTGCTGAACACTGACCTGAAATGGTGTGCCAAATTGCTTAATAACAGAATCTCGAAGTTGCTTCCTGGGCTTGTGGGTGAAGAGCAAGTAGGTTTTGTTACGGGCAGAGAGGGCAGACACAACCAACATCAGTAGAGTGGTGCACGTGATTGCACATGCTATCAAGACCAAGTCCCCCCTTGAGCTCCTGGGCACAGATGCTGAGAAGGCGTTCGATAGTGTTAGTTGGAGCTATATGGAAAAGTGCTTTTCGCATTCGTGAAGATTTTATCAGAGCCATCTTTACTTTATATTTGGCACCTTCTGCGAGAGTGATGGTCAATGGGACCCTATCATACGCCTTCCAAATCAAAAATGGTACTCGCCAGGGATGCCCGCTATCCCCTACCTTGTTTGTCCTTGTCCTAGAGACGCTACTTCTAAAATTTCGCCAGTCCCCTGTGATCAAAGGAGTGAGGTTGGGCAAGTTTACCCATAAGATGGTGGCCTTCGCGGATGACCTTTTGCTTTTGATGTTAAACCCGGAGGAGGCTTTACCGGAGGTTATGCAGATATTTGAATCTTTTGGGCAACTCTCAAATTTCAAGATGAACTTTGATAAGTCGGAAGCCTTGGGTATTTCTTTATCACCTGCCTTACGTAATAGGGTAAGGGCCCTCACCCCATTTAAATGGCCTCTGCAGCCAATCAAATATCTGGGTGTCATGATCCCAACAGATCCCAAACTCTTATTTAAGCTCAATTTCTATCCTTTACTCTAAAAAGTCACCCGCATCCTCTCAAAAAGCTCCTTGCCGTTTCTCACCTGGCTAGGCAGGAAGAATGTTTTGACCACCTATATTCTTCCATTGCTTTTGTACACCCTTAGAGCCCTCCCCATTTCAATCCCTGGTAACTTTATAAATAAATTACAATCCATTATGAATAAATACCTCTGGAATTGAGGTCACCCTAGAATGTCCCTCCGCTTGCTCTCTCGCAGAAAAAAACAAGGAGGCATTTCTCTCCTGGATATTCCAACCTATATACAGGCCATTAATCTAGAAAGATGGCTTACACTGGCCAGACAGGAGTCTCATTATATGCATGTTGACTTAGAATTAGCCCTTTTGGGCAAATACTCATTCCATAGGTTGTGGCTGCCTGGGAAAGTCAGAGAAGGGACCAAACTTGATAGTGAATTCACCAGGGGAATGCTACAGACCTGCCACAAATTAAAGGAACTTAATTCAGGACAGACTAGAGTCTCCCCTTTGGCCCCTATCTCAGTTTTTCCCTATCCTTATGTGCCCCCAAATTAAATTTCCCTCCGATGTATGGCTCTCAATGTCGAATCACAGGCTAGGGAGCTTGGTGGGACTTGAGGCTCCTGCTGATTTTTTTCAATACCCTCTCGGGTGATACAGAACCTGGGAAAAAATGTATCCAGAGGAATGATTTTGAGACCATTTGCAGACAGTTCAGTTCCTCCAAGTACGTCCCTTTAGCAGATCCGATGTGGCTGGAGAACTTTGTTCTACTCCTGCGTTTGCCCTACAAATGCACCACCCTTATATATAGACAAATTCTCAATGCCAGGGACTCCAATTTGCCGCCACGGGTTGCCGACTGGGAGAGGGAACTACACCTCACATTGAATGAAGCCGACAGGAAATGGATCCAAAGTGATCACATGGCTTTTCTAAATGTATAAAAATACAGGAAAACTCTGTAAAGGTAGCATTCAGGTGGTATAGGACCCCTGAATTTCTTTACAAAATTTGGCTACTCCCCACAGATCTGTGTTGGCGATGCAATATTGCTACCGTCTCCATTTCTCATATCTGGTGGTCCTGTCCGGCCATTCGTCCCTTCTGGGCAGAGGTAGAACGTACAATCAACACGATATGTGGCCCGACCGTGAAGCTCAGAGGCCAGTTAATTTTGCTTTGGTTGCCCACCTCAGCCTTTCATCCGGGGAAAAATAATCTGATCACACAATTGCTAATGGCCGCTAAACCTCTAATCCCGGTAAAATGGAGGTCAATGGATCCACCGACTTTATACATGTGGAGGGATAGGGTCCACCAGATGTGCCAAATGGAGGAACTGATCGGATGGACATACCATAGTAGAGACCGTTTTCTGCAGCTTTGGCAGCCCTGGCTACATTACAGAACAAGCTACCTGAACTCCCTGCAGCCAGGAACTACTTAGAACTACGGGATATGAGGTGCCCTTTCGGGAATCCATTGAGCTTTCCCCCATTGTATCTCTAAATGAATCCTGAGACGCATGGAGTCCGAGGACTATTGGTGGAGACATTTAGTGAGGACATTTTATGCTGCCACCCAATAATGGTGGTTAGCTCTGGTCATGGGACTGAGGGGCGGAATTGAGGAATGAGCTGTCCAATCGAGTCGGAGTCTGCCCAGTACTTTATCATTTAAATGAGAGCCCATGTCTCTGGCAAAATTGATTTGTTTTTCTTGGCCTCCTATGGCCCCCAGCTGTGCATCTATGAGAGGACTGGATTTATTACTATATCTACCTAAATCAGCTAAGTTGTTATCTTTCTTAATACAGTGATGTTATACCATTTAATCTGTATTGAATTCATATCAAGTATACTTTAGTGTTTATACACTGTTAAAAGTGCTCTTTTTCAGAGGCTTATGTCCTTTATCTCGTAAAAGATGTATGCTGGTCTGGGGCGCTCCAGTAATTCATGATTTATTTATCTCTATATATGGCATCCTATTACCATACTGGTACCGTTGGTCCCCTGATAAACCTTTGATTATCTATAAGGGTAAACACGTTGGAACATTGTACGTTGTGTCCAAAAGTGATAGGGCTGTATAACGACAGGTTAGCCCAGGTACGTGGACAGAGTGCGCCTACCTTCAATGTGCATCTCTGGGCTGAGCAGTATTTGTAAGGGCATGAATAGGGACAGACATATTATATCTATGTCAAAAGAAATATAGAACCCCTGATCTCTAAATTTATTGAGAAAACTAACACATGGTGTAAATTACCGTTATCGGTAATTGGTAGGTGTAATCTGATTAAAATGGATAGTTCCTTGGATATGGCGTTATCACTACACCTAAGTATTTGAAGTCACTGACAATTTGTAATTGAGTACTGGGTGATTCTCGAGTCGTGGACGGGTCTAGCGGGAGGATTACCGACTTATCCCAGTTTATAGTTAAACCTGAGTGTGTCCCAAATTCAATAATGTCATTCATAATTTGATTAACAGAATGCTGCCAGTTATCGACATAAAGAAGTAGGTCATCAGCATATAGGGACACTCCCTCCTCCTGGGCTCCCAACGGGAAACCCTTCCATTCAGTAGAGGTGCGCAAACCACAGGCCAGGAGCTCAATCGCCACCGCAAATAGAAGAGGAGACAGGGGGCACCCTTGTCGTGTACCCCTGTGGAGGGGAAACTGTGCAGACAGCATACCATTTGCTCTAATTTTCGCAACCGGGGACCGATACAACAATTTAATTCAGGAGGTGAAAGTTGCTCCAAAGCCCATAGCCGCCATAACCGACCATAAGTAATCCCACTCTATGCTGTCAAACGCTTTAGCAGCGTCCAGGGAAATTATCGCTCTATCGCCTTCAGTATCCATCAGCCTCTGCAGATTTAAAAATAATCTGCGAAGGTTGATAGATGTACTTCTATCAGGCATAAAACCCGATTGGTCCTCATGTATGAGAGACAGAATTACCTTGCTAAGCCTGTTGGCCAGTACTTTATCCAAAATTTTCACATCAGTTGACAGAAGAGAGAGGGGCCTGTATGAATCAGAAATGGTCAGATCCTTATTGGGCTTTGGAACAACCACCACTATTGCCTCCCTCATGGATGCAGGCAGTATACTCAAGGTCAAAGCTTCATTAAACGTTTCTAAGATTCGGGGGAGAAGTTGGTCCTGGTATTTTTTGTAAAATTCTACAGGCATTCCATCCAAACCTGGAACCTTATCATTAGGAAAGGAGGCTACAGCTATCTTAAGCTCTTCCAATTCCAAAGGTGCATCTAGATAGCAAACATTTTCAGGCGATAACTTAGGCAATGATAACCCATCTAGATAAGTTTTGATACTATCAGGGGTGGAAGACAGTTTAGAGGAATAGAGTTCCTTATCGAAACTATGAAATGTGCTAAGTATTTCTACATCTTCTTTAGTAAGATGCCCTTCACTAGTCTTTATAGATGCTATCCTAGTTGGGCCATCCTGGGAGCGGGCTATCCTAGCTAAAAGACTCCCTACAGTCTCCCCTGACTCAAAGTACTTTTGTTTGACAAAAAAACACTTATTATCAGCTATCTGTAACATATGGTCACTGAGCTTGCGCTGCGCCTCTTTCCAGAGTGACTCAGTGTTTGGAGAAGGCGCTCCTATGTAAGTGATCTCTCTATCTCTCACCTCCTGCTGGATTGCATCAGTAAGTGCCCTAGTTTTCCTCTGACGCCTTTTAATTTGTTGTATTTATAAGCCCCGTATATGCGCTTTCAAGGCGTCCCATACCGTCCCCATAGTTGCAGAGCCAACATTGAAGGTAAAGAAATCTAGTATCTGTTGTGAAAGAGGTTCTTCCTCATCCAACAGTGTTATCTAGAACGGATTGAGTTTCCATAGGAGGGGCTGACACCTCTTCTATCCCTACTAAATTGTAAGCCGACATGTATTGGGGAATGGTCTGAAAGGCTACGGGGAAGATACTCTATACGTGATATATAAGGTGACAATTCTAACGATCCAATCGCCAGATCTATTCGAGAAAGAGAATTGTGTGAGGTAGAAAAACACGAGAATTGACGCTCCTGCAGGTTTCGATTTCTCCATAAATCATGCAAGTCTAACTCCCGTAGAAGTTTAGAAAGGGAAGTGTCTGTGGAGCTAGATATTATAGGGCCCTGGTGAAATTTATCCATCGCAGGGTTCAGGAGATTATTAAAATCCCCTACCATAAGTATGGGGGCATGCAGATATCGGGCTACAAACTGCATCACCAGCTTCAACACCTCACAGGAATACAGTGGTGGAATATATATTGCTATTAGAAAGAACTGAACCCTGTAAATTGAGCAGTATAGGCTTACAAATCTACCTTCAGGGTCAATGTCACTAGCATGACAGTCAAAAGGAATTGCTCTATGTACTAGAAAACTGACCCCTCTGGCATGTGTAGAGAACGTGGAATGATAGGCACAGGATACCCAAGGTTTATGCAAGGGCCTCTGAGAACTTTTAGGTAAATGAGCCTCAGTGAGACAGACTATGGCTGGTTGGTACTTTTGCAAGGCCATAAAGACTGCCTAGCGTTTTGTGGCATCGCCCAAGCCCCTAACATTCCACGCTATAATAGACACCTTATCCGCCATCAGTATAAGCTAGCGCTGGATGTGACACGAATATAACCGTGTCGATGAAGCTGTGGTATTGTAGTATAGAGAATAATGTAGATTGTGTCTCCCTATAGGTTCCCATCAGTACAAACTTGAAAACATAACATTCCTCAGCTAACCAGCCAAGACAGTAAACAATACGAGGCAATTTAACATTCCTGTAGCCGTCAGAGATAGCGGCAGCAGTAACTCTACCCACATACCAGTAGAACAGCAGAAAGAGCATAACTTTTAAAGAAAACTCTGAGCATTTAACATGCGGATATAGCAATAGGCTCCTGAATGGAAAAACTGGGTAATCCAAACATCAATCTGGCCCGCAGGCAGAAAATGTACTACAGTCACTTGACCGGATATAGAGCAGAATATAACCATGCATAAGAAAGGGTCTCCAATAAGGAGGAGTCATTCTCCCAATAAAGATCCTAAAGACATGAACAGATAGGGACTTTGCATAAGGTACGATATACTCATCCATAGTCCTGGTACAGCAGTACGGCGGTCATCTCAGCAGTCTTAAACATACTCCAGTTGTAGAATAGGTCAGCCCGATCCACTAGAATCCTGCAGCGAGTTGCCCTTTAAATCCACCCAGCGGAAAGCATCTTCTGGTGTTTCGAAGAAATGAGCAACGCCGCCCACCACCACTCTCAATTTAGATGGGTACAGCATAGAATACTGTATATTATTTGCACGGAGGCGCTTCTTAACCTCGAGAAACTTGGCACAGCGTTTTTGTACCTCTGCCGAGAAATCCGGGAGTATGGATATCTTTTGACCATTAATAAATAACTCCTGGTGGTCTCTTGCCTTGCGGAGTATGTTGTCCCGGTCAATGAAGTGTAAAATTTTCATCAGGACAGGTCGTGGTGGGCCCCCTGGTGGCGGAAGGTGGAACGGAACCCTATGCGCTCTCTCGATTGCAAATAAGGGGGATAAGGAATCTCGCCCAAATTTAGATATCAGCCAGGATTCAAAGAATTGGACAGGATTAGATGTCTCCGCTTTCTCAGGCACACCAATTAGGCGAAAGTTGTTGCGACAGGATCTGTTCTCCAGATCTTCCGTTTTGCTGATGAGAAGAGTGACATTATGAATCACTTTAGCTAAGTCCCGCTTCAAGGGGGGTACTTGGTCTTCAGTGAGACTCACTCTTTCCTCCACCCCAGTGACTCTCTCTGTAACCTTCCTCAGGTCTTGTCTATTGCAGAATACACTCTCCTGCAAGGACCGCATGTTTGTATTCAGGGTCAGCAGCGCTGCACTGCACTGTTGTACAGCCTTGTACACATCTTTGGTGGTAGGATCGTCAATGTCTGGCATCTCAGGGGCCATAGGGCGCACTCTCTCAGCCACTCGATCTTCCCCAGCAGTCGCGCTTCTCCCCTCACCTCCGTGCACGTCAGGTACATGCGGGCCGCCATCTTGGCAGGAGTCCCCACCGAGTTCAACAGCGCCCGTAGCTTCCTCCACCTGCTGACTCTGCTCCCCAGTCGGGTCATCACACCCAGCGATGGAATCCTCCTCAGGCGGGATACGTGCAAACTTTTCCAGGCGCGTCGCCACCTCTGATGTTTTAGCGGCGGCGCCGTGTTTGGCGGGATTCAGGCCAGCTGCTTCCCTCTCCTTGCGAGCCATATGCTTCTCGGCCACTCCACAGGATGGTAGAAGAGTACCCCCAGAAATGCACTGCCTCAGGGCCGGGTAGGATGTAGGGGCCACAGGATGGTGAAGGATTATATCATCCAATGCTCAGGAGCTCCCGCTTGTGCGTCCTGCTACATTACCGGCCAGGCCACGCCCCTCCATCTGCATCTTTCTCAACAATCTGTGGCCTCAGTCTTATATCAAGACTCAGTCCTTGTGCCACTATGTGGAATCCTCATGCTGCCATCTCCACACCATGTAACTAGTGATGTCCCGAACTATTCGCCGGCTAACAGTTCTCGGCGAACATGGCTTGTTCGCCGCGGCGGGCTAACATATGCGATGTTCGATCCGCCCCCTATAAATCATCAATGAGCAAACTTTGACCCTGTACCTCACAGTCAGCAGACACATTCCAGCAAATCAGCAGCAGACCCTCCCTCCCAGGCACTCCCACCTCCTGGACAGCATCCATTTTAGATTCATTCGGAAGCTGCATTCTTAGTGAGAGGAGGGACAGTGTAGCTGCTGCTGATTTAATAGGGAAATCGATAGCTAGGGCCTGTGTTCTGTGTCCACAGACTCATCTGCTATCAGGACAGCATCCTGACAGCACCCCAAAAAGCCCTTTTTAGGGCTGGTACATCAGTCTGTTTTTATATATATATATATATATATATATATAGAGAGAAAAAAGTCCAGCGGGAGCACCAGCCTGAAGAGTGGGTGCAAAATCCAAGGGGGATAACGGCAATCCCCAATAATATAATTGAAGAAACAGGACTGCACTCCAGATTGTGATGAAAAAATCAAAGTGGTTTTATTCACCCATATTAGGCATATCTTGCGACGTTTCAGCCCTTGCGAAGAAAGGCTCGCAAGGGCTGAAACGTCGCAAGATATGCCTAATATGGGTGAATAAAACCACTGTGATTTTTTCATCACTATATATATATATATATATATATATATATTGCAGTTGCCTGCCCATGTGTGAGAGGCTGCAGGCCCACAGACTGTACTGTGTGCACACCACTCATATAGGGTGTCACAATACCTTGCGGATAAAAGAAAGTCAATGTATTACTATTATTTTTTTATATAATCGCAGTTGCCAGACAGTGAGAGGCCAGGCCACCACTCATACCGTTACAGGGCGTCACAATACCTTGCAGATAAAAAAAGTCAATTTATTTTTTCTCTGTGATATAATCTCAGTTGACAGACAGTGAGAGGCTGCAGGCTCACAGACTGTACTGTGTGCACACCATTCATACAGGGTGTCACAATACCTTGCAGATAAAAAAAAGTCAAATTTTTTCTCTGTAATAAATATAATCGCAGTTGCAAGCCAGTGAGTGTCTGGCCCACAGACTGTACTGTGGCCACTGGCCAGGGCACCACTCATACCGTTACAGGGTGTCACAATACCTTGCAGATAAATAAAGTCAATTTATTTTTTCTCTGTGATATAATTGCAATTCAGTGAGTGTCTGGCCCACAGACTGTACAGACTGTACTGTGGCCACTGGCCAGTCCACCACTCATACCGTTACAGGGTGTCACAATACCTTGCAGATAAAACAAAAGTCAATTTATTATTTCTCTGTAATAAATATAATCACAGTTGCAAGCAAGTGTGTTTCAGGCCCACACAGACTGTACTGTGCCCACTGCCCACCACTTATATAGAGTGGCACAGTACCTTGCATGCATAGTACCACTTATCTAAAAAAAAATGACAGGCAGAGGCAGGCCACTCCGTGGGGGCCATCGTGGTCGTGGTGCCGTGATTTCCACTGGCCATGGAATAATGCCCAGTGTTCAGAGGCCACGTACTCTGAACCCAAATAATTCTGAGGACATAGTTGACTGGCTTACACAGGACACCCAATCTTCAACAGCTTCCGCTAAGAACCTTGACGCACCATCCTCCTCCAGCTCAGCTTTGGTCACCTGCTCTCAAGTTACCACTCTCCCGCCCGCCGCCACCACCACCACTACCACCACAGCCGCTTCACTTGATCCGTCAGAGGAGTTATTTACACATCAGTTGGATGAAATTAGTGATGCGCGACCATTATTGCCAGAGGATGTAGATGGGATATGTCTCATTCAGGCAGGATTACACACATGGACGTACAGTGTGATGATGATGATGATGTTGTACCCGCTGCTGCTTCCTTTTCTGAGGTGTAAGATACAAGTGAAGTGGTTGATGATGATGTGTCCGTGGATGCCACGTGGGTGCCTGCTCGAAGAGAAGAAGTAGAGGGGGAAAGTTCAGAAGGGGAGACAGAGAGAAGGAGGAGACAGGGGGAGGTCGTCGCAAGGAGTTAGTGGCACAGTCAGACAGCATGTATCGGCACCCGGGGTCAGCCAGACAGCACGCCAATCAACGCATGCTGTTGCCACCACCAGAATGCCGTCATTGCAAAGCTCAGCAGTGAGGCATTTTTTGTGTGTGTCTGCCTCTGATAACAGCAATGCCATTTGCAACCTGTGCCAAAAGAAATAGAGTTGTGGTAAATCCAACACCCACCTAGGTACAACTGCTTTGCGAAGGCACATGATCTCACATCACAAATGCCAATGGGATCAACACATGAGTACAAGCAGCACACAAACTCAAAGCCACCATCCTCCTCCTGGTCCAGCATCTTCAGCCACGTCAACCACTGCTGTCCTCCTTGCCCCCTCTCAGCCACCCGCCACTCCGCCTCTCACCTTCAGCAGTTCCATCTCATCTACCCACAGTCAGGTGTCTGTCAAAGAAATTTTTAAACGTAAGAAGCTAATATCACAGAGTCACCCCCTTGCCCGGCGTCTGACAGCTGGCTTGACGGAACTCTTAGCCCGCCAGCTTTTACCATACCAGCTGGTGGAGTCTGAGACCTTCAAAAAATTTGTCGCTATTGGGACACCACAGTGGAAGGTACCTGGACAATTTTTTTTTAAAAAAAAGGCAATCCCAAACCTCTACTCTGTTATTGAAAAGGAAGTCATGGCATCTCTGGCATACAGTGTTGGGGCAAGGGTCCTTCTGACCACTGATACCTGGTTTGCAACGCACGGTCAGGGCAGGTATATCACCTACACTGCGCATTGGGTTAACCTGCTGACGGCTGACAAGCATGGAATGCATGGCTCTGCAGCGGAGTTGGTGACACCGCCACGACTTGCAGGCAGGCCTACTGCCTACACCTCCTACTCCATCCTCTTTGATAACCTCCTCAGCTGAGTCCTCTTCTGCTGCGGCGTTTGGCTGCACATCAAGGAATTCAAGAGGGGCCTGGATGTATTTCTGGAGCGTAATAATATTACAGGCTATAGCTACTAGAGAGAGATCGTTGATCCAGGGATTTATTCTGATTGCCTGATTGGAGTCGGGAAGGAATTTTTATTCCCCTAAAGTGAGGAAAATTGGCTTCTACCTCACAGTTTTTTTTTTGCCTTCCTCTGGATCAACTTGCAGGATGACAGGCCGAACTGGATGGACAAATGTCTTTTTTCGGCCTTATGTACTATGTTACTATGTTACTATCAACTGAATCCCCCCAGCTCCCCAGGGGCTATTCCACATCCCGGATACGACAGTGTCACGCTGTCTTGGGGTTGACTTGCCTGAAAGCAGAGAGCCACACCGGACCAGCACTCCTGTCCGCCCTGAGCGCACAGGTGGATCAGTGTCTGACCCCGCACCAACTGGAGATTGGCAAAGTGGTGTGTGACAATGGAAGCAATTTGTTGGCGGCATTGAATTTGGGCAAGTTGTCACATGTGCCGTGCATGGCACATGTGTTGAATCTCATCGTACAATGCTTTATGTCTAAGTACCTCAAGCAGGCCAGAAAGGTGTGTGGCCATTTCAGGCGTTCCTACACAGCCATGGCGCAATTATCAGACATTCAGCGCCGAAACAACATGCCAGTGAGGCGCTTGATTTGCGACAGCCTGACACGTTGGAATTCAACACTCCTAATGTTTGACCACCTGCTCCAACAAGAAAAAGCCGCCATCGCGTATTTGTATGACCGGGGTGCTAGGACAGCCTCTGTGGAAATCGGAATTTTTTTGCCACGTTACTGGACGCTCATGCGCAATGCCTGTAGGCTCATGCGTCCTTTTGAGGAGGTGACAAACCTAGTCAATCGCACCAAAGGCACCATCAGCGACCTCATGCCATTTGTTTTCTTCCTGGAGCGTGCCCTGTGAAGAGTGCTGGATCAGGCTGTAGATGAGCGTAAAGAGGAAGAGTTGTGGTCACCATCACCACCAGAAACAGCCTTGTCATCATCGCTTGCCGGACCTGCGGCAACGCTGCAAGAGGAGTATGAGGAAGAGGAGTCAGAGGAGGAATGTGGCTTTAAGGAGGAGGAAGACCAACCACAGCAGGCATCCCAGGGTGCTCGTTGTTGTCACCTATCTGGGACCCGTGGTGTTATACGTGGCTCGGGGGAAGAACAGACCGTCAATGACATCAGTGAGGACGAGGAACGGGAAATAAGTAGCTTGTTATCCAACCTTGTGCAAATGGGGTCTTTCATGCTGTCATGTCTGTTGAGGGACCCTCGTATAAAAAGGATGAAGGAGAACGACCTGTACTGGGTTGCCACGCTAATAGACCCCCGGTATAAGCAGAAAGTGGCGGAAATGTTACCAAATTACCGAAAGGATGCAGCAGTTCAAAACAAACTAAAAAATATGCTTTACACAGCTTATAAGGGGGATGTCACAGCACAACAGGAATCTAACAGGGGAAGAGGTAAAAGTAATCCTCCTCCTACCATGACCAGGGCGGCAAGGACAGGACGCTTTACAGATGTGTTGTTGATGGAGGCCATGCGGAGCTTTTTCAGTCCTACACATTGCCACAGCCCTTCGGGATCCAGCCTTAGAGAACGACTCGACTGACAGGTAGCAGACTACCTCGCCTTAACTGCAGATATCGACACTCTGAGGAGCGATGAACCCCTTGACTACTGGGTGTGCAGGCTTGACCTGTGGCCTGAACTATCCCAGTTTGCGATAGAACTTCTGGCCTGCCCCGCTTCAAGTGTCCTGTCATCCTGTCAGAAAGGACCTTCAGTGCAGCAGGAGGCATTGTCACTGACAAAAGAAGTCTCCTCGGTCAAAAAAGTGTTGATTACCTCACCTTCATTAAGATGAATGAGGCATGGATCCCGAAGGGACTGACAGTGGGGGATACGTTTGACTAACAAAAAGCCTGATGACATGCCTTGGCCTCAAAATGGTCCCCACGCTGCTGTATTTAATGTCTGCATACTGGATGACTTTCGTAAATTCTCCGCCACCAACTAGGGTTCAAGCCTGGAAAACATCAATACCATTATTTTTCAGGCATATGTACATGCCAAATTTTTCTGTCCTCTGGTGGATGCAAAAACAAAACAAACAAAAAGAAGGCACATACAAGTGTCAATTCCCCTTCGTGATCGTTACCTTGTTGTGGTGAAGGGGCTTGCGTATCACAATGAAGCAATCATCACCTCTATGAGTGTGTTGGCAATGTTGCCACATTCCAGATTATAAGGCCGTTGCTTCATTATGATCAGACCAAAAGCGATCGGCTGGATAATTTTTCATAGAAAAAACATACATTTTCATTTTTTTTATAAGTTGTATAAGTTATGCAGACAATGCAGAAAATTCTAAAAATCCCCATCAATTCCATTACAAAGCAAGTACAGCGCTCAGAACTAAATTATTTCAGGATGTCGTAATGGTTCGTTAATTCGACAATGGTTAATTAATTAGACACACGTCCCCGGATAGGGGACGTAACAGGGATTAAACTGATAGGAATAGTACTAGTTAAGAAACCACTCATATAGGGTGTCACAGCACATTGCTCCGTGCACGTGCAGTGCCCCAACTTGGGAGTAAGAGGACCGACCAAGCTGCTTTTTCCATCTCCCGGTTCCTAAAATCAATTCAGTTTGATGTATCAGAGTTTGATCTGTCACTGTGAAGGCAGTCGAAGGTACCCGGCCTAAATTCTTTTTCACAAAAGGCAATCCCTGATATGGGATGTAACAGGGATTAAACTGATGAGAATAGTACTACAGAAAATACCACTCATATAGGGTGTGACAGTAAATTGCACGGCGCAAACGCAGTGACTGTGGAGTAAAACAAAGGGGAGGGAGACAGCATTTTTTTAACCATCTCCCCTTTCGAAAAATCAATTCAATTCACCTTTCGGGACCCTTGGTGTTGTACGTGGCTGGGTGGAGGGAGAAACCTTCAATGAAATCAACGGGACATGGCTAGCTTGGTATCCAACCTTGTGCAAATGGGGAGTTTGCGTTGGGCAAATGGACTGTTTGCAGTTGTTTGCGGTGCATTAAAAGGGGAGTTTGGTCTGTCAATGTCTGTTAAGTGGGCGTAACCCTTACACTACCTGATCGATACAACATCATACCTGATCGTATACACACACTGGATGTTTTAAACAACGTTGTTCAAGAAAATGTAGGATTGTTAAGTGATTTATTAAAATCCAACTCTGCGTCAACTATGTAATTTTCCATGGGAGTTTTGCCATGGATCCCCCTCCGGCATGCCACAGTCCAGGTGTTAGTCCCCTTGAAACAACTTTTCCAACACTACTGTGGCTAGAAAAAGTCCCTGTGGGTTTTAAAATTCGCCTGCCTATTGAAGTCAATGGCGGTTAGCCCATTCACGAACATTTGCAGAAATTCGCGTTCGCGAACGGAAAATTTTATGTTCGCGACATCTCTAATTATTAGTACCGGTTACTATTTCATTAGGGCCTAACAAGGGTTCAGTAAATGTATTTATCGACTCTGGATCTGCAGCTAACTTTATTGATCTCAAGTTTGCTCTTTTGGTGGGAATCCCCATGTTTACCCTTCCTAGCCCTGTTTACATGGTAGCCATAGATTCCCACCATTATTGGGAGGAATGATCAAGTTTTACACTCCCGAAATAACTGAGAATTGCTCTCTGTTGATCTTGGAAAATGTACCTGTTGATGTGATTTTAGGTATGCCCAGGCTCCAATTGCATAACCTGGTGATAAATTGGACCAGAAGGGAGGTTGAAAAATGGGGCCCTAAATGTGATTCTTGTTTATCTATTGTGCAAGCAGGGGTCTCAGCAGAATCCAAGACATTACCTCCATTCATCGAGGAATATATGAATTGTATTCTCCTCATCTGACCCCGAGAGCTTACTCCCCCATAGACCATATGACTGTGCTATTGAACTAGTGGGAGGGTCTAGGTTTCCTAAGGGATGGATATATAATTTATCTGGTCCAGAACGTAATTCCATGAAAGAATATGTTAAGGAAAGTCTGATTAAATGACACATTCGACCCTCTGTGTCTCTTATGGGGGCGGGATTCTTTTTTGTCAAACAAAAGTACGGAAGCCTTAGACCCTGTATTGACTATAGGAATTGAACAAGATCACCATTAAGAATCAATATTCCCTTCCTTTAATCCCCGATCTGTTCAATCAGGTTCTGGAGGCTCCATGGTTTTCCAAACTCTATTTGAGAGCATACAATTTAGTTTGAATTAAAGAAGGGGACGAATGGAAAACTGCCTTTAAAACTCCGGAGGGACATTTTGAATATCTAGTCATGCCTTTTGGGCTTAGTAATGCTCCTGCAGTTTTTCAAAATTTCATGAATGACATTTTCAGGAAATTTATTGGCAAATTTATGATTTTATATCTTGATGATGATATTTTTATTTTTTCTTCGAGTTGGGATTCTCGTGTTATGCATATTAGATAAGCACTTGATATTCTAAGAAAAAAATCAACTATCTGCTAAGTTAGAAAAATGCATTTTTAGGGTACAAGAAATTTTGTATCTTGGCTATGTCCTCACTCCACACGTGTTTAAAATGGATCCTGGTAAGGTACAAGTTATTTTAGACTGGGTGAGACCAATTATTACCGTAAGTTTATCAAAATGTTTTCGGTAATTGCTAAACCCTTGACCGACCTTACTAAGAAGGGGGCGGATCTTGTTAACTGGCCTTTGGAGGCCATTGAAGCCTTTGAAACCCTTAAAATATCTTTTAGGAACCCCCCAGTCTTGATTCAGCCGGATCAAGAGAAACCTTTCATAGTGGAGGTGAATGCTTCTGAGGATGGGGTGGGGGCTGTTCTTTTCCAGGAACCCGCTAACCTCACTAATTTAAAAACTTGTGCGTTTTTCTCATGGAAATTCTTTCCCACTGAGAGGAACTATGATATTGGTAATCGGGAATTGTTAGCCATCAAATGGGCTTTTGAGGAGTGTAGACATTTTTTAGAGGGGGCCAAACATTGTATCACTGTTGTCACTGACCATAAAAATGTATTGTTTCTTGAGTCCGTGAAAAGGCTGAATCCTCGTGAAGCTAGATGGGCATTATTCTTCATGCGTTTTAACTTCTCTATTACTTTTAGGCCAGGAAAGTAAGAATGTGAAGGCTGATACCTTGTCTCAAAGCTTTTGTGCATTTCAACCCCCTGACATTCCTCCTGAACCCATATTACCAGCTAACATCATTGTGGCAGCATTATCCATGGATCTTGCGTCTCATATTGAGGCAGTGCAACATCTAGCTCCAGCACAGACACCTACAGATACGTTTTTTGTTCCTGGGCATTTCCATCTCCGACTGCTTGGTGAGTGCCATGATTCTGTTTTTTGTGGGCATCCTGGTATTGAGGGCACCAGAGAACTCGTGTCCATGTCTTATTGGTGACCCATGTTATCTAGGGATGTCAGGTCTTATGTCTCTGCTTGCGAGGTATGTGCCAAGTCTAAGACTCCAAGAATGCATCCTACTGGTGAGTTACAGCCACTACCCATTCCTAGTAAACCCTGGTCACACATTTCTATGGATTTCATTACTGACTTGCCATTATCTGAGGGTAAGTCAGTGGTTTGGGTAGTGGTCGATAGATTCAGTAAAATGGTACACTTAGTTCCTCTAGCCAAGCTCCCAAATGCCAAGACTCTGGCTTCTGTGTTTATGGAACAAGTTGTACGATTGCATGGAGTTCCTGAAAACATTGTGTCTGACAGGGATGTCCAGTTTGTCTCCAAATTTTGGAGAGCTTTTTGTCAGAGATGTGAGATATCTTTGTCCTTTTCATCAGCTTTTTATCCTGAGATGAATGGACAAAATGAATGGCTTAATCAGGCTGTTGAACAATTTCTAAGATCTTACATCTCTGATAACCAACAGTTATGGGTAAAATACCTCCCTTTGGTAAAGTTCGCCATCAATAACCATGTGAACTCTGGGGTGTCTCCTTTTTTCTGCAATTTTGGCTTCCACCCTCTATTTAATTCTGGTTGATCTGTTCCTTCACCTACTCCTGAAACTGATAGGGTAACTTCAGAACTGTGCAGCCTGGGTTCGGGTTCAACTGAACCTGGAAAAAGCTCAGGAGGATCAGAGAATTAAGGCTAATGGGAAGCGTTCCAGAGGGGTGGACTTTCAGGTTGGAGAAAAGGTTTGGCTGTCCACCAGAAATTAGTCGCTAAAGGTGTCGTCCAGGAAGTTTGCACCACGTTTTATTGGTCCATATGAAATCCTCAACAGTATTAATCCCGTATCTTTTAGGTTGAAGCTGCCAGATTTGTTCCGTATTCACAATGTAATTCCATTGGAGGCAGCCCCTCCTCTGGTACAGGTGAATGATCAAAATGAATTTGTCATTTCTAAAATCATTGACGTCAGGAGAGTTTGAAACTCATTTCAATACCTGGTTGATTGGAAGGGTTATGGACCTGAGGAAAGGTCCTGGGTACCAGTGAATAGGATTCCTACTACTAGGTTGATTAAAAAGTTTTATCATGATCATCCTGACAAACCATCTCCGGTAACTTTGGGTCCGATGGCCCCTCATAAAAAGGGGGGGGTACTGTCATGAGGCACCAGCTTCACGTTCCCTCTCCTCAGTGGTGCCAGCCCCCTGCGACTAGTATGGAGCGAGGATGTGAGTTGCGTCCTCTTCTCCACAGCAACGGAGGGTGAGGAGGACCCAGACGCACTCACCTCCTTAGCGCGGTCGGCATCCTCCACTACTATGGCAACTGTAACGAGTCAGACCGCCGAGCTGAGCACTCGGCGCTCGGCTGGTTGCAGGGGAATGAGTCATGTGGCGCTAGCCATGTCACATGACTCCTCTCGCTGGGGAATGAGTCATGTGGCGCTGGCCATGTCACATGACTCCTCTTCCCCACTATATATACAGGCAACCTGCTGGCCACAGGTTTCCTGTGAATATGGTCCTTTCCTGAGTACTTCAGTGTGATTCCGTGGCTATTGACTCCCGACTCGTTGATCGTCTCTGCCCTTGCTTGCTCCTTGTGTCTGCTTTGTTTCTCCTGGTTTTGACTTTTGGCTTGTTATTGACCTGTCTTTGCTTATCCTCCAGTACTGTTGTGATCTCCTGGTTCTGACTCAGCTTGTTGACTATTCTATGTTTGTCAGTCTCGTTTGTCCCTCCGCACTTACCAAGGCTAGGGAACGCCGCCCAGTTGTGCTCCATTACCTAGGATGAATAGTGCAAGTTGGTAGGGATAGGGGTGTGGGTGGAGTCAGTGGTGCACCATCCCCTCCTCCTCTTTGTGACACTCCAGTTATGTGTGATGAAATAACAATTATAATTTTTAACAAATGTAAAAGAAATGGTCAATGGTTTGCAGAACCCTCCAACAATAAGAGATATTTGTTGTGGATTTTAGCTGCCAGATTCATGGCAGTCCACTGGTTGGCGGTTTAGAGATGTTTACATCATGATTTTCTTCAGATGCACCCATTCTCACAGTAGACACTATGAAGGACATTTATTAAAGGAGTTGGCCACTTTCTAGTTACTGTTGACCAACGTGTAGAAAAGATGAATATATGACACTTAATAATAAAGCTTTTGTTGACATTTTTCCCCATTTTCCATATTTCATGAGATATACACCTTTGTTGGCCAAGTCTTTTTTATGCTGTCCACATAGAAATCCTGTTCATAAAATGGCTGCTGATGGAGGGTCATATGACCAGGCAAATCATTTGGAATCCTCCAATGAATTACTCTGCACCCGCCATCTCCACTTGCACTGTTAAGAGGTTAGTTCTGGTAGAATGTATTTGAGAGGGGGCCGGGCGACGTATCTGGTCATATAATCCTCAATCAGCGGCCATCTTATGGACAGGACCTCTGTGTGAAAAGCCCAGATTTGCCCGACTTATGAAATATAGCAAATGGCACATAATATAACCAAAGACTATAATAGAAAGTACCATATAGTCATCCTACCTACACATTGATCACAAGTAACCAGAAAGTGTCCAACCCCTTTAAGTATTAAACTTCTCTTGCCACTTTCAAAAGTGATGAGGAAAATGAGCAAGGTTTACTGGGGGAAGACAGCCCAACCAATTTACTATAATTTACGCCTAAAACCTGATATAAATGATAGTTCAAATCTACTCCAACTCATACATAGTATAGATTTTTATTTATTGTGCACAGACTGCTTAGAGATGACCCAAATATATGAAGAGGCCAGGGCCTCTTACAGGGGTTGGCCCATTTTAGACTTTGATGGCATTTCGTTAGGATATGCCATCAAAGCCAGATAGGTGAGGGTCCCAAGCACATGCACTTATTCACTTCAGGGGCCCCATCCTTGAGATAGGTGCTGGTCCCACTTGCTCCTATCTAACATCCTAGTGCTATTCCATTGATGTCAACCGCTTTATTAAATTTGGAGCATAACGGTGAATGGAGAGCACACCACACATGCATGGCCATCTCTGCATTCACCTTTATGGGAATGCTAGAAATAGCCAAGCCAGCCCTCAGCTACTTTCGGAATGCCTATAGTTGTGAATGGAGGTTGGCCACACTTGTCTGACTGGACAAATACCATAGAGTTATATGCCTTTTAGAGATGTGGCAAACATAAAATTTTCCGTTCGCAAACGGCGAACGCAACGTTTCTACAAATGTTCGCGAACGTGCGAACCGGGCAAACCGCCATTGACTTCTATAGGCAGGCGAATTTTAAAACCCACAGGGACTCTTTCTGGCCACAATAGTGATGGAAAAGTTGTTTCAAGGGGAACTAACACCTGGACTGTGGCATGCCGGAGGGGGATCCATGGCAAAACTACCATGGAAAATTCACCCGGACAGATGAATTGAATTGATTTTTTGAATGGGGAGATGGTTAAAAAAATGCTGGCTCCCTCCCCTTTGTTTGAATCCACGGTCTCTGCGTCTGCGCCATGCAATTTACTGTCGCACCCGATATGAGTGCTATTTTCTGTAGTACTATTCTCATATCAGGATGGGATTGCCTTTTGTGAAAAAAAATTTAGGCCGGGTACCTTCGACTGCCTTCACAGTGACAGACTAAACTCTTGTCGAATTAACGAACCATTACGAAATCCTGGAATAATTTAATTCTGAGCTTTCTACTTGATTTGTATTGGAATTGTTGGGGATTTTTTTAATTGTCTGCATTATTTGTAATAAACTATTAAGAGACTTTATTATGATTTTTTTATTTTATGTATTAAAAACCCACCCATACAACTTAAAAAAATAAAATAAAAAATATTTTCTATGAAAAAATGTCCAGCTGTCCCGATCGCTTTTGGTCTGATCATAATGAAGCAACGGTCTTATCATCTGGGGTGTGGCAACATTGCCAACACGCTCATAGAGGTGATGATCGCTTCATTGTGATATGCAAGCCCCTTCAGCACAACAAGGTAACGATTACGAAGGGGAATTGACACTTGTATGTGCCTTTTTTTTGTTTGTTTTGTTTTTGCATCCACAGTGCAGCACCAGAGGACAGAAAAATTAGGCATGTACACATACCTAAAAAATAATGGAATTGTTGCAGAAGCTGTTGTTGCAGCGGCCGTAAAAATTGATGTTTTCAAGGCAAAAAGGTGACTAAAACATTGCGGCTTGAACCCTAGTTGGTGGCGGAGAATTCACGAAAGTCATCCGGTATGCAGACATTAAATACAGGAGCATGGGGACCATTTTGAGGCCAAGGCATGTCAGGCCTTTTGTTAGTTAAACATATCCCCTACTGTCAGTCCCTTCGGGATCCATGCCTCATTCATCTTAATGAAGGTGAGGTAATCAACACTTTTTTGACCGAGGCGACTTCTTTTGTCAGTGACAATGCCTCTTGCTGCACTGAAGGTCCTTTCTGACAGGACACTTGAAGCGGGGCAGGCCAGAAGTTCTATCATAAACTGGGATAGCTCAGGCCACAGGTCAAGCCTGCACACCCAGTAGTCAAGGGGTTCATCGCTCCTCAGAGTGTCGATATCTGCAGTTAAGGCGAGGTAGTCTGCCACCTGTCGGTCTTATAAGCTGTGTAAAGCATATTTTTTTGTTTGGTTTTGAACTGCTGCATCCTTTTTGACTTCCGCTAATTTGGTAACATTTCCGCCACTTTCTGCTTATACCGGGGGTCTAGTAGCATGGCCACCCAGTAGAGGGCGTTCTCCTTCATCCTTTTTATACGAGGGTCCCTCAACAGACATGACAGCATGAAAGAACCCATTTGCACAAAGTTGGATGCCGAGCTACTCATTTCCCATTCCTCGTCCTCACTGATGTCATTGGCGGTCTGTTCTTCCCCCCCAGCCACGTACAAGACCACGGGTCTCAGATAGGTGACAACAACGAGCACCCTGGGATGCCTGCTGTGGTTGGTCTTCCTCCTCCTCAAAGCCACATTCCTCCTCTGACTCCTCTTCCTCATACTCCTCTTGCAGCGTTGCCGCAGGTCCAGCAAGCGATGATGACAAGGCTGTTTCTGGTGGTGATGGTGACCACAACTCTTCCTCTTTACGCTCATCTACAGCCTGATCCAGCACTCTTCGCAGGGCACACTCCAGGAAGAAAACAAATGGCATGTGGTCGCTGATGGTGCCTTCGGTGCGACTGACTAGGTTTGTCACCTCCTCAAAAGGACGCATGAGCATACAGGCATTGCGCATGAGCATCCAATAACGTGGCAAAAAAATTCCCAGCTCCGCAGAGGCTGTCCTAGCACCCCGGTCATACAAATACTCGTTGATGGCTTTTTTTTGTTGGAGCAAGCGGTCGAACATTAGGAGTGTTGAAGTCCAACGTGGCGGGCTGTCGCAAATCAAGTGCCTCACTGGCATGTTGTTTCAGCGCTGAATGTCTTAAAAGTGCGCCATGGCTATGTAGGAACGCCTGAAATGGCCACACACCTTCCTGGCCTGCTTGAGGACGTCCTCTAAGCCTGGGTACTAAGACACAAAGCGTTGTACTATGAGATTCAACACATGTGCCATGCCTGGCACATGTGACAACTTGTCCAAATTCAATGCCGCCAACAAATTGCTTCCATTGTCACACACCACTTTGCCGATCTCCAGTTGGTGCGGGGTCAGCCACTGATCCACCTGTGCATTCAGGGCGGACAGTAGTGCTGGTCCGGTGTGACTCTCTGCTTTCAGGCAAGTCAACCCCAAGACAGCGTGACACTGTCGTATCCGGGATGTGGAATAGCCCCTGGGGAGCTGGGGGGGATTCAGTTGATGTGCAGCCAGACGCCGCATCAGAAGAGGACTCAGCCGAGGAGATTATGGAAGATGATGGAGTAGGAGGAGTAGAGGAGGTGGCAGTAGGCCTGCCTGCAAGTCGTGACGGTGTCACCAACTCCGCTGGAGAGCCACGCATTCCATGCTTGGCAGCAGTCAGCAGGTTGACCCAATGCGCAGTGTAGGTGATATACCTGCCCTGACCGTGCTTTGCAGACCAGGTATCAGTGGTCAGATGGACCCTTGCCCCAAAAATGTATGCCAGAGATGTCATGACTTCCTTTTCAATCAATGAGTAGAGGTTTGGGATTGCCTTATTTGAAAAAAAAATTTGTCCAGGTACCTTCCATTGTGGTGTCCCAATAGCAATAAATGTTTTGAAGGCCTCAGACTCCACCAGCTGGTATGGTAAAAGCTGGCGGACTAAGAGTTCCGTCAAGCCAGCTGTCAGACGCCGGGCAAGGGGGTGACTCTGTGACATTGGCTTCTTACGCTCAAACATTTCCTTTACAGACACCTGACTGTGGGCAGATGAGATGGAACTGCTGAAGGTGAGAGGCGGAGTGGCGGGTGGTTGAGAGGGGGCAAGGAGGACAGCAGTGGTTGACGTGGCTGAAGATGCTGGACTAGGAGGAGGATGGTGGCTTTGAGCTTGTGTGCTGCTTCTACTTGTCATCATGTGTTGATCCCATAGGCGTTTGTGATGTGCGATCATGTGCCTTCGCAAAGCAGTTGTACCTAGGTGGGTGTTGGATTTCCCACGACTCCGTTTCTTTTGGCACAGGTTGCAAATGGCATCGCTGTTGTCAGAGGCAAACACACAAAATAAATGCCACACTGCTGAGCTTTGCAATGACGGCATTCTGGTGGTGGCAAGATTGGCGTGCTGTCTGGCTGACCCCGGGTGCCGATACATGTTGTCTGACTGTGCCACTAGCTCCTTGCGACGACCTCCCCCTGCTTCCAACTCGTCTCCTCCTTCTCTCTGTCTCATCTTCTGAACTTTCCCCCTCTTCTTCTTCTCTTCGAGCAGGCACCCACGTGGCATCCACGGACACATCGTCATCATCAACCACTTCACTTGTATCTGACACCTCAGCAAAGGAAGCAGCAGCGGGTACAACATCATCATCATCATCATCATCACACTGTACGTCCATGTGTGTAATGCTGCCTGACTGAGACATATCCCTGTTATCTTCATCCCCTGGCAATAATGGTTGCGCATCACTAATTTCATCCAAATGATGTGTAAATAACTCCTCTGAGGGATCAAGTGAAGTAGCTGTGGTGGTAGTGGTGGTAGTGGTGGTTGTGGTGGCAGCGGGCGGGAGAGTGGTAACTTGAGAGCAGGTGACCCAAGCTGAGCTGGAGGAGGATGGTGCGTCAAGGTTCTTAGCAGAAGCTGTTGAAGATTGGGTGTCCTGTGTAAGCCAGTCAACTATTTTCTCCGAATTTTTTGGGTTCAGGGTACGTGGCCTCTGAACACTGGGCATTATTCCAGGGCCAGTGGAAATCACAGCACCACGAACACGACGGCCCCCGCGGCGTGGCCTGCCTCTGCCTGTCATTTTTTATTAGATATGTGTTACTATGCGTGCAAGGTACTGTGCCACCCTATATAAGTGGTGGGCAGTGGGCACAGTACAGTCTGTGTGGGCCTGACACACACGGGCTTGCAAATGTGATTATATCACAGAAAAATTTTCAATAGAATTTTTTTATCTGCAAGATATTTGAGTGAATGACACCCTGTAACGGTATGAGTGCAGGCCTAGCCACTAGCCAGTGGGCACAATACAGTATATGTTGGCCTGACACACACGGGCTTGCAAATGTGATTAGATCACATAAAATTTTAAAAAAAAAACATTTTTCTGCAAGGTATTTGGGTGAATGACACCCTGTAACGGTATAAGTGCAGGCCTAGCCACTAGCCAGTGGGCACAATACAGTATATGTTGGCCTGACACACACGGGTTTACAAATGTGATTAGATCACAGTTAAATTTTAAATCAATTTTTTTTTTCTGCAAGGTATTTGAGTGAATGACACCCTGTAACGGTATGAGTGGAGGCCTAGCCACTAGTCAGTGGGCAGAATACAGTATGTGTTGGACCTGACGCAAACGGGCTTGCAAATGTGATTAGATCACAGTTAAATTTTAAATAGATTTTTTTTCTGCAGAGGTGACTTTTGGTCTTCCTTTCCTGGGGCGGTCCGCATGTGAGCCAGTTTCTTTGTAGCGCTTGATGGTTTTTGTGACTGCACTTAGGGACACTTTCAAAGTTTTCCCAATTTTTCAGACTGACTGACCTTAATTTCTTAAAGTAATGATGGCCACTCGTTTTTCTTTACTTAGCTGATTTTTTTCTTAACATAATACAGATTCTAACAGTCTATTCAGTAGGACTATTGGCTGTGTATCCACCTGACTTTTCCACAACGCAACTGATGGTCCCAACCCCATTTATAAGGCAAGAAATGCCACTTATTAAACCTGACAGGGCACACCTGTGAAGTGAAAACCATTTCAGGTGACTACCTCTTGAAGCTCATCAAGAGAATGCCAAGAGTGTGCAAAGCAGTAATCAAAGCAAAAGGTGGCTACTTTGAAGAACCTAGAATATGACATATTTTCACACTTTTTTGTTATGTATATAATTCCACATGTGTTAAATCATAGTTTTGATGCCTTCAGTGTGAATCTACAATTTTCATAGTCATGAAAATAAAGAAAACTCTTTGAATGAGAAGGTATGTCCAAACTTTTGGTCTGTACTGTATATATATATATGAAAAAAAAAAAAAAAAAAGCAGACTGAAAAGGGCTTTTTGGGGTGCTGTCTGGATGCTGTCCTTACAATAGATGAGTCTGTGGACACAGAACAATGCCCTAGCTAACGCTTTCCCTATTGAATCAGCAGTAGCAGTACTGTCCCTCCTCTCTCTGTGAATGCAGTTTCCGAATGAATCTAAAATGGATGCTGTCCAGGAGGTGGGAGGGTCTGGAAGGGAGGGTCTGCTGCTGATTGGCTGGAATGTGTCTGCTGACTGTGAGGTAGAGGGTCAAAGTTTACTCAATGATGATGTATAGGGGGCGGACCGAACATCGCATATGTTCGCCCGCAGCGGCGAACGCGAACAAGTTATGTTCGCCGGGAACTATTCGCCGACTAACTATTCGGGACATCACTAATGCCTTTAACCACCTCCCGACCGCTGTACGCGTATATGCGTCCGGGAGGTGGTTGCTTTACTCCTCCTGGACGCATATACGCGTCTTCTCGCGAGACGCGAGATTTCCTGTGAACGCGCGCGCACAGGCGCGCGCGCTCACAGGAACGGAAGGTAAGCGAGTGGATCTCCAGCCTGCCAGCGGCGATCGCTCGCTGGCAGGCTGGAGATCCGAATTTTTTAACCCCTAACAGGTATATTAGACGCTGTTTTCATAACAGCGTCTAATATACCTCCTACCTGGTCCTCTGGTGGTCCCTTTTGTTAGGATCGACCACCAGAGGACTCAGGTAGGTCAGTACAGTCCCACCAAACACCACACCACACTACACTACACTCCCCCCCCGTCACTTATTAACCCCTTATAAACCCCTGATCACCCATGATCACCCCATATAAACTCCCTGATCACCCCCCTGTCATTGATCACCGCCCTGTCAGGCTCCGTTCAGACGTCCGCATGATTTTTACGGATCCGATCCATGTATCCATCGATCCGTAAAAATCATGCGGACGTCTGAATGGAGCCTTACAGGGGGGTGATCAATGACAGGCGGGTGATCACCCATATACACTCCCTGATCAACCCCTGTCATTGATCACCCCCCTGTAAGGCTCCATTCAGACGTCCGCATGATTTTTACGGATCCGATCCATGTATCCATGGATCCGTAAAAATCATGCGGACGTCTGAATGGAGCCTTACAGGGGGGTGATCAATGACAGGCGGGTGATCACCCATATACACTCCCTGATCACCCCCTGTCATTGATCACCGCCCTGTCATTGATCACCCCCCTGTCAGGCTCCATTCAGACGTCCGCATGATTTTTACGGATCCGATCCATGTATCCATGGATCCGTAAAAATCATGCGGACGTCTGAATGGAGCCTTACAGGGGGGTGATCAATGACAGGCGGGTGATCACCCATATACACTCCCTGATCACCCCCTGTCATTGATCACCCCCCTGTCATTGATCACCCCCCTGTAAGGCTCCATTCAGACGTCCGCATGATTTTTACGGATCCGATCCATGTATCCATGGATCCGTAAAAATCATGCGGACGTCTGAATGGAGCCTTACAGGGGGGTGATCAATGACAGGCGGGTGATCACCCATATACACTCCCTGATCACCCCCTGTCATTGATCACCCCCCTGTCATTGATCACCCCACTGTAAGGCTCCATTCAGACGTCCGCATGATTTTTACGGATCCGATCCATGTATCCATGGATCCGTAAAAATCATGCGGACGTCTGAATGGAGCCTTACAGGGGGGTGATCAATGACAGGCGGGTGATCACCCATATACATTCCCTGATCACCCCCTGTCATTGATCACCCCCCTGTAAGGCTCCATTCAGACGTCCGCATGATTTTTACGGATCCGATCCATGTATCCATGGATCCGTAAAAATCATGCGGACGTCTGAATGGAGCCTTACAGGGGGGGTGATCAGTGACAGGGGGGTGATCACCCTGATCACCCCCTGTCATTGATAACCCCCCTGTAAGGCTCCATTCAGACGTCCGCATGCGTTCTGTGGATCCGATCCATGTATCCATGGATCCGTAAAAAATCATGCAGATGTCTGAATGGAGCCTTACAGGGGGGGTGATCAGTGACAGGGGGGTGATCACCCTGATTACCCTGATCACCCCCTGTCATTGATAACCCCCCTGTAAGGCTCCATTCAGACGTCCGCATGCGTTCTGTGGATCCGATCCATGTATCCATGGATCCGTAAAAAATCATGCGGATGTCTGAATGGAGCCTTACAGGGGGGGTGATCAGTGACAGGGGGGTGATCACCCTGATTACCCTGATCACCCCCTGTCATTGATAACCCCCCTGTAAGGCTCCATTCAGACGTCCGCATGCGTTCTGTGGATCCGATCCATGTATCCATGGATCCGTAAAAAATCATGCGGATGTCTGAATGGAGCCTTACAGGGGGGGTGATCAGTGACAGGGGGGTGATCACCCTGATTACCCTGATCACCCCCTGTCATTGATAACCCCCCTGTAAGGCTCCATTCAGACGTCCGCATGCGTTCTGTGGATCCGATCCATGTATCCATGGATCCGTAAAAAATCATGCGGATGTCTGAATGGAGCCTTACAGGGGGGGTGATCAATGACAGGGGGGTGATCAGGGAGTCTATATGGGTGATCACCCCCCTGTCATTGATCATCCCCCTGTCATTGATCACTCCCCCCCTGGTAAGGCTCCATTCAGACATTTTTTTGGCACAAGTTAGCGGAAATTTTTTGTTTGTTTTTGTTTTTGTTTTTTCTTACAAAGTCTCATATTCCACTACCTTGTGTCAAAAAATAAAATCTCACATGGACGCACCATACCCCTCACGGAATCCAAATGCGTAAACATTTTTAGACATTTATATTCCAGACTTCTTCTCACGCTTTAGGGCCCCTAAAAAGCCAGGGCAGTATAAATACCCCACATGTGACCCCATTTCGGAAAGAAGACACCCCAAGGTATTCCGTGAGGGGCATATTGAGTCCATGAAAGATTGAAATTTTTGTCCTAAGTTAGCGGAAAGTGAGACTTTGTGAGAAAAAAAACAAAAAAAAATCAATATCCGCTAACTTATGCAAAAAAATAAAAAATTCTAGGAACTCGCCATGCCCCTCATTGAATACCTTGGGGTGTCTTCTTTCCAAAGTGGGGTCACATGTGGGGTATTTATACTGCCCTGGCTTTTTAGGGGCCCGAAAGTGTGAGAAGAAGTCTGGGATCCAAATGTCTAAAAATGCCCTCCTAAAAGGACCTAAAAGAAAATTTGGGCCCTTTTGCGCATCTAGGCTGCAAAAAAGTGTCACACATGTGGTATCACCGTACTCAGGAGAAGTTGGGGAATGTGTTTTGGGGTGTCATTTTACATATACCCATGCTGGGTGAGAAAAATATCTTGGTCAAATGCCAACTTTGTATAAAAAAATGGGAAAAGTTGTCTTTTGCCAAGATATTTCTCTCACCCAGCATGGGTATATGTAAAATGACCCCCCAAAACACATTGCCCAACTTCTCCTGAGTACGGCGATACCACATGTGTGACACTTTTTTGCAGTCAAGGTGGGCAAAGGGGCACCTTTCGGATTTTGCAGGCCATTTTTTACACATTTTGATTGCAAGGTACTTCTTACACATTTGGGCCCCTAAATTGCCAGGGCAGTATAACTACGCCACAAGTGACCCCATTTTGGAAAGAAGACACCCCAAGGTATTCCGTGGGGGGCACGGCGAGTTCCTAGAATTTTTTATTTTTTGTCACAATATAGCGGAAAATGATGATTTTTCTTTTTTTTTCTTTTTTCCTTACAAAGTCTCATATTCCACTAACTTGCGACAAAAAATAAAAAATTCTAGGAACTCGCCATGCCCCTCACGGAATACCTTGGGGTGTCTTCTTTCCAAAATGGGGTCACTTGTGGGGTAGTTATACTGCCCTGGCAATTTAGGGGCCCAAATGTGTGAGAAGAACTTTGCAATCAAAATGTGTAAAAAATGCCCTGCAAAATCCGAAAGGTGCACTTTGGAATATGTGCCCCTTTGCCCACCTTGGCAGCAAAAAAGTGTGACACATCTGGTATCGCCGTACTCAGGAGAAGTTGGGCAATGTGTTTTGGGGTGTCATTTTACATATACCCATGCTGGGTGAGAAAAATATCTTGGTCAAATGCCAACTTTGTATAAAAAAATGGGAAAAGTTGTCTTTTGCCAAGATATTTCTCTCACCCAGCATGGGTATATGTAAAATGACAGCCCAAAACACATTCCCCAACTTCTCCTGAGTACGGCGATACCAGATGTGTGACACTTTTTTGATGCCAAGGTGGGCAAAGGGGCACATATTCCAAAGTGCACCTTTCGGATTTCACCGGTCATTTTTTACAGATTTTGATTGCAAAGTACTTCTCACACATATGGGCCCCTAAATTGCCAGGGCAGTATAACTACGCCACAAGTGACCCCATTTTGGAAAGAAGACACCCCAAGGTATTCCGTGAGGGGCATGGCGAGTTCCTAGAATTTTTTATTTTTTGTCGCAAGTTAGTGGAATATGAGACTTTGTAAGGAAAAAAGAGAAAAAAAAAAAAAATCATAATTTTCCGCTAACTTGTGACAAAAAATAAAAAATTCTAGGAACTCGCCATGCCCCTCACGGAATACCTTGGGGTGTCTTCTTTCCAAAATGGGGTCACTTGTGGCGTAGTTATACTGCCCTGGCAATTTAGGGGCCCAAATGTGTGAGAAGTACTTTGCAATCAAAATCTGTAAAAAATGACCGGTGAAATCCGAAAGGTGCACTTTGGAATATGTGCCCCTTTGCCCACCTTGGCATCAAAAAAGTGTCACACATCTGGTATCGCCGTACTCAGGAGAAGTTGGGGAATGTGTTTTGGGGTGTCATTTTACATATACCCATGCTGGATGAGAGAAATATCTTGGCAAAAGACAACTTTTCCCATTTTTTTATACAAAGTTGGCATTTGACCAAGATATTTTTCTCACCAAGCATGGGTATATGTAAAATGACACCCCAAAACACATTCCCCAACTTCTCCTGAGTACGGCGATACCAGATGTGTCACACTTTTTTGATGCCAAGGTGGGCAAAGGGGCGCATATTCCAAAGTGCACCTTTCGGATTTCACCGGTCATTTTTTACACATTTTGATTGCAAAGTTCTTCTCACACATTAGGGCCCCTAAATTGCCAGGGCAGTATAACTACGCCACAAGTGACCCCATTTTGGAAAGAAGACACCCCAAGGTATTCTGTGAGGGGCATGGTGAGTTCCTAGAATTTTTTATTTTTTGTCGCAAGTTAGTGGAATATGAGACTTTGTAAGAAAAAAAAAAAAAATCATCATCATTTTCCGCTAACTTGTGACAAAAAATAAAAAGTTCTATGAACTCACTATGCCCATCAGCGAATACCTTAGGGTGTCTACTTTCCGAAATGGGGTCATTTGTGGGGTTTTTCTACTGTTTGGGCATTGTAGAACCTCAGGAAACATGACAGGTGCTCAGAAAGTCAGAGCTGTTTCAAAAAGCGGAAATTCACATTTTTGTACCATAGTTTGTAAATGCTATAACTTTTACCCAAACCATTTATTTTTTTTGCCCAAACATTTTTTTTTTATCAAAGACATGTAGAACAATAAATTTGGCGAAAAATTTATATATGGATGTCGTTTTTTTTGCAAAATTTTACAGCTGAAAGTGAAAAATGTAATTTTTTTGCAAAAAAATCGTTACATTTTGATTAATAACAAAAAAAGTAAAAATGCCAGCAGCAATGAAATACCACCAAATGAAAGCTCTATTAGTGAGAAGAAAAGGAGGTAAAATTCATTTGGGTGGTAAGTTGCATGACCGAGCGATAAACGGTGAAAGTAGTGTAGTGCCGAAGTGTAAAAAGTGCTCTGGTCATGAAGGGGGTTTCACCTAGCGGGGCTGAAGTGGTTAAATAACTCCATCAACAGCTTGAGAGGAGAGTGGCTTACTATGTAGGACCCAGCCTGTCGACACAATACACAAACAGTCCTTGATTTCAATAGAAAATATGTAATTTCCACTGTGGTGATCCACTTTTTTTTTTTTTTTTTATATTTACGCATATCCTAGTTGAATACATTTAACTCCTATTTTTATGTAATTGGAGTGACATTTGCATCTTATCTAGAAACAGAGGGGGCTCTTTTTTTAAGCTTTTACTATCCGTACTTATAAATTATTTTCTTTCATAAAAATATTGGGAGAAAGTTTATATTTTTTTTACCTACTGTAAAAATGCATAAAATATAAATCAATTTATTCATTATATGCCGTTAATTTCATGTTGTAGGTAGTCAAAGGGGTTATCCTGGAAAAGATAATAATGACATCCTCAGGCTAGGTCATCATTATCACATCAGTGGGGGTCCAAGTCACAACACCCCAGACTATCAGCTGTTTCAGGAAGCAGCTGCTCTCAATGGAACTCTGGTGAGCAAAGTAGGCTCGAAGCAGCTTTCCAAAGACAGCACCATACATCGTATAGTGGCAGTGCTTGGTATTGCAGCATGGGGCTGAGCTGCAGCTAGGCCATGTGACCGAGGCTGCGGTGTTCAAGGTCTCTTCTAACAGCTGATCGTTCGGGATGTCGTACCTCCACAGATCTAAAACTGAGGTCATAAATATCTTTTCCTGGATAACCCCTTTAAGTCACATCATTGCTAAAGGTACCTTTACACATTAAAGAAGTAAGAAGAGACCTGCAGCTACGCGATCAAAAGGAGAAGCTGAGTTCATTATTTTTTTATTTTTTAACCCTCAATTGACCACCTACTAAGCATTCTGTATTAAAGAATGCTATTATTTTCCCTTATAACCATGTTATAAGGGAAAATAATAACATCTACACAACACCGAACCCAAACCTGAACTTCAGTGAAGAAGTTCAGGTCTGGGTACCACAGTTAGTTTTTTATCACGTGCGTGCAAAACACATTGCACCCGCACGATAAAAACTGAACAACGGAACGCAATCGCAGTCAAAACTGACTGCAATTGGGTACCTACTCGTGCGGGTTTGCCGCATTACACCCGGGACGCATCCTGAACAAATCTGTCACGCCCATGTGAACTCAGCCTAAGGACGTGTGAATGGACCCTAACACCACGTATACATTGGGTGAGGGGTTATAAGGAGAGATAATTGAATTTCCAAAAATCTGTTTTCTGCCAAATCAGACATCAAATTAGAGTGTACTGTACTGTAGCCATCCTTTATCAAACTCTTTAATGTCAAGACAGCATTTGTAATGTCAAAGTGACAGTGATATATATGGCTATGAGTAAACAGATGGTAGCTGGTGGTAACAAACAGCCTTTAAAAACTCATACAACTGAAAAACTGTCCAAAATGATATCTTTTTGGTGGCAGGTGCCTTCTTCTCTATCTTCTGATCTGTAAAATAGTTGTTGCGTACTGAGCAATTAGTGTGGGATTAATCACAAAGGTATTGGATTCTCCAAAATTACAATATATTGGGGAATTCGTAATTAATTTGATTTGTGTAAAAGTTGTTTATCAGTATGCTTATAATAATGATGATGATAATAATAATAATAATAATAATAATAATAAATGTCATTATGTGAAGGAATTCATACAAATTATGGTATACAGGGAGTGCAGAATTATTAGGCAAGTTGTATTTTTGAGCATTAATTTTATTATTGAACAACAACCATGTTCTCAATGAACCCAAAAAACTCATTAATATCAAAGCTGAATATTTTTGGAAGTAGTTTTTAGTTTGTTTTTAGTTTTAGCTATTTTAGGGGGATATCTGTGTGTGCAGGTGACTATTACTGTGCATAATTATTAGGCAACTTAACAAAAAACAAATATATACCCATTTCAATTATTTATTTTTACCAGTGAAACCAATATATCATCTCAACATTCACAAATATACATTTCTGACATTCAAAAACAAAACAAAAACAAATCAGTGACCAATATAGCCACCTTTCTTTGCAAGGACACTCAAAAGCCTGCCATCCATGGATTTTGTCAGTGTTTTGATCTGTTCACCATCAACATTGCGTGCAGCAGCAACCACAGCCTCCCAGACACTGTTCAGAGAGTTGTACTGTTTTCCCTCCTTGTAAATCTCACATTTGATGATGGACCACAGGTTCTCAATGGGGTTCAGATCAGGTGAACAAGGAGGCCATGTCATTAGTTTTTCTTCTTTTATACCCTTTCTTGCTAGCCACGCTGTGGAGTACTTGGACGCGTGTGATGGAGCATTGTCCTGCATGAAAATCATGTTTTTCTTGAAGGATGCAGACTTCTTCCTGTACCACTGCTTGAAGAAGGTGTCTTCCAGAAACTGGCAGTAGGACTGGGAGTTGAGCTTGACTCCATCCTCAACCTGAAAAGGTCCCACAAGCTCATCTTTGATGATACCAGCCCAAACCAGTACTCCACCTCCACCTTGCTGGCGTCTGAGTCGGACTGGAGCTCTCTGCCCTTTACCAATCCAGCCACGGGCCCATCCATCTGGCCCATCAAGACTCATTCTCATTTCATCAGTCCATAAAACCTTAGAAAAATCAGTCTTGAGATATTTCTTGGCCCAGTCTTGATGTTTCAGGTTGTGTGTCTTGTTCAGTGGTGGTCGTCTTTCAGCCTTTCTTACCTTGGCCATGTCTCTGAGTATTGCACACCTTGTGCTTTTGGGCACTCCAGTGATGTTGCAGCTCTGAAATATGGCCAAACTGGTGGCAAGTGGCATCTTGGCAGCTGCATGCTTGACTTTTCTCAGTTCATGGGCAGTTATTTTGCGCCTTGGTTTTTCCACACGCTTCTTGCGACCCTGTTGACTATTTTGAATGAAACGCTTGATTGTTCGATGATCACGCTTCAGAAGCTTTGCAATTTTAAGAGTGCTGCATCCCTCTGCAAGATATCTCACTATTTTTGACTTTTCTGAGCCTGTCAAGTCCTTCTTTTGACCCATTTTGCCAAAGGAAAGGAAGTTGCCTAATAATTATGCACACCTGATATAGGGTGTTGATGTCATTAGACCACACCCCTTCTCATTACAGAGATGCACATCACCTAATATGCTTAATTGGTAGTAGGCTTTCGAGCCTATACAGCTTGGAGTAAGACAACATGCATAAAGAGGATGATGTGGTCAAAATACTCATTTGCCTAAAAATTCTGCACTCCCTGTACTATTTAATTAATTGACCATAACTTGACAGGAGAAAGTATTTTATTTTTATTTTTTACAAGTACAGCAGGCTGCTTTTCCAGCCTGCATTTGTGGGAGGGGCATAGGGTACTTAACCTTTCCTCGCTGCATCCATCAGACGTCGGCATCGCGTGGTGCGCATCTCGTGTTTCGGTGACGACATCCGGGTGCGACTTCCGGTTCCGGCCTTCCCTGTGTAGACGAGCAGCGGCGGCGGCGTCTTTCATCTCCGTGGTAAGCGACTCGGGCCCGGTTTCGTACTGCCGCCCGTCGGTACGTCCGGCCGGCCCCAACCTCATGACCCCCCCCAGTTCACCTCGCTCACCAAGCTCCCTCCGCACGCCCATCCTGGCAGCCCCTGCTGATTCCCGCCCGGTCCCTCCCACGTCCGGCACCCTCGTCAGGCTTGAGTGCGCCATCCTCGTTTGAAGTGGCCACCGCAGCTGGGCGCCGGGCGGGCCGCGGGCTGCAGCGGGGGTTTTTTCGCCGTCCCCGCAGCAGGGCCTGCCCAAGTAATCATAAGAAACTTGTATTATATTGCATTCTCCCATTATGAGCTGTTTTTCTGCAAATGATATGATCTGACCAAGCGGCAGCGTGCTGCGGAGACGCGCGCCGGCCACACAAGCTCCTCCTCCTAGCCCGAGGCGGCCTACAGGGGGCGCTGCGCGGTCCAATACTGCACAGGGACTGTGAAAACGGGCATCCATTGCTTCCACCCTGCACGTTTTTTAATTCACGTTTACACACCATTTTGCCAGGAACAGCTCTCCTGACGGGCCAGGCAGTCTCCGGCACCACCGGAGCACGCCATCACTCCTCAGAGGAGCAGCCCTCACCCACCCCGGAGGGGCTGCACCCAGACGCGCACACGCAGCAGAGTGCCGGGATCCTCTGCTCAGGGCGGGTCCGCCCCGCTACAGCTCCCCCAGGGTTCGTGCACCCCGGTTCCCGGTGCCGGAGCTGTGGTGGGGGGAGCTTGCCCAGGACGGATCAGCAGGGCAAGTCAGGCCCCCTTTCCTGGCTCCTGGCACGCTGCACGGCACAGGCATGTCTTCCACCCCTCATTAGCCCCCCCTCGTCCGTCCATTGCTCCTGGCAAAAAAAAAAAAAAAAAACCTCTCCGTGTTCTGTCACCCTGATCCGTTCAGGTTCTCTTCGTGTCCTGTCACCCTGATCCGTTCAGGTTCTCTTCGTGTCCTGTCACCTGATCCGTTCAGGTTCTCTTCATGTCCTGTCACCTGATCCGTTCAGGTTCGCTTCGTGTCTCGCCACCGGATACGTCAGGTTCGCCTCGTGTCCCGCCTCCAGATACGTTCATGTTCTCTCTCGTGTCCTGTCTCCATGTCTTCTCAGGTTCTGTTCGGGTCCTGTCACTCTTCATGTCCTGCCACCTGATGCGTTCAGGTTCGTTTCGTGTCCTGTCACCTGATACATTCAGGTTCGTTTCGTGTCCTGCCACCTGATACGTTTCAGGTTCGTTTCATGTCCTGCCACCTGATACGTTCAGGTTCGTTTCGTGTACTGCCACCTGACACGTTCAGGTTCGTTTCATGTCCTGCCACCTGATACGTTCAGGTTCGTTCATGTCTTCTCACCTGACACTTTCAGGTTCATTTCGTGTCCTGTCACCTTTTAGGTTCAGGTTTTCTCGTGTCCTGTCACCTGTTTTTTCAGTTTCTCTTCATGTTCTGTTACCCTTCATGTCCGGGCGCCCGATACGGTCAGGTTTCGTCATGTCCCCTTGCTTGTCAGGCTCAGTTTGTCTCCTTCACGATCCGCACGGATTTTCAGGGCCGGTTGCCTGACTCTCCCACAATCACTCAATGTTTTCCAGTCGTCCCGTCAAGGTCCTTCACCTGTCCTTGTCCACCCATGTCAACTCCCTCCCCACTGTCCTGTCACGCCTTTTTCGGCTTCAACATGCCATCACGGTCAGTTCAGGCTCTTCACCTCTCTCATTCGGGTCCCGTTGGCTCTCCGTTGCTGTCATGCGCGGGTCATGTCGCCTCGCTGGCGGCCACTCTGGTAAATTCCACGTTGACACCCAGCTGAGGCCTCGTCACCAGAGGCATTTCGGCTTTCGGTCTCGTGTACGGGACCCAACCTTTCCAAGTCACCTGTCGAGCAGCTCATGCTCCTTTCATTAACCGACACTCTCAGGCCATTTCGTTTTCCGGCTTCGTGGGGGCCTCTCGGCCATGGTACCATTTTCCTTTTCTCCAGCAACCATCTCCCGGCATACCCCGGGGTCTTCAGTCCGATCTTCCTGCACAATTATTCACTCTCGTTAATTTCTGGCCCGCTCAGGTTGTCATTTTTTCTTCCCTCATTCAGGTCTCGTTCTTCCTGATCATCATCCGCGTAAGTTCCGTTTTCAGAAATATTGTTCAGCGTATCTCTCCACGCAGGTACCTGTTAAATTCTGCCTCGCTTACAAATCCCAGGTTGCGGTTGCGAGGTCTCACCCTCTTCGTGATTTTTCCCGGGCTTTCGCTTACTCCCAGGTCCCCCCTTTTCTCCACCCCAAATCCTCTTGACTCCAGGTAAGAAAGAAAAAAAAAAAAAATTTTTTCGTGGGGTTATTTGCATGAGTTTTGTCATTTCAATTTAGATCCTCCCAACAGGGTCCAGCTCAAATGGGGGCCATCCTTCCCGATACCATGTCCCACGTGTCTGACATTGAAGACTCGATGTCTATCCCGGAGTCAGCAATCTCCGAGGCAGCCAGCCGTGCTTCATACAGGCACTGGACCATCCCCAGGTTGATCACCGAACTCAAAAAGAAGGGGATCCGTTACTCTGCATTGGCTCGAAAGGCAGAGCTATATCGTCTGCTCTTTCCTGAAACGCCCAGGGCCCCTGAACCACCCAGAGCTTCCGAAGACCTGGTCTCCATGTCGACCATCCAGCTATCATTGACCCAGCTACACGCAACCATAAACAATCTGGCATCCTCGATTTCGGACATTGACTCGGAGAACAAGGATTCCGCGTCTCCTCCCCCGGTGGAGCCCGAAGCCATTCCTTCTACTTCCCGGGCCAACCTACCAGGTACAAGTCTTGGCACTCCCGACATCGCCCCCGCTTTTTTTGTACCAGAGAACATCAGGCGGGATATCCTAGCAGGAAAGGACATCAACTTGGCCGCTATCCTGATCTCTACCCACGACACAGTCGAAAATCGGACAATTGCCTGCGGTGACGTATCGGTGGTGCTGAGATCTAAAGACGTCCGACTTAACAGAAAACTCACCATTCCCGAGTTCATGCTGACCTTCAGCCTGTACCGTGACATCGTGTGCTCCGTTCATCCCCACCTCAGGGAAGAACTATATACCTACCTATACCGGATCACCGAGCTAGGTTACAAGTACGGCGGCTCTGCTTTCTACGAGTACCACCGGTCGTTTTCCGCAAAAGCTGCAGCGGCGTTCCTCCAGTACCAGCATGTCACCAACTGGGCCGTCCTGGATATGGAACTCTTTTGCAGGCATTTTGCCGGCCAGAAAGCCCCGGCTTGTGCCAGCTGCCAGTCTGTCCTCCATGCTTCTGACTGGTGCCCCCATATCTCCAATCCAACTTCTGCCAGACCAACGACCAACTCCAGTGCGCCAAGGTCCAACCCCCTTACGGACAAACTCGGGCGACCTATCACTTTTTTAGGGAAGAACCAAGTTTGCAATAATTTTAATCTGGGTTTCTGCAGTTACGACAAGTGTAAAGCCTTACACATCCATTTGCTTTAGGGCCCATCCGCAGTCCTCCTGTTCCCAGCGCACGGCCAAGCGCTCATGACTAGGCGGGGTCAACATTGACCTATTACTCTCCCTCCTCCAACAGCATCATGATCCCAGTTTCGTCCTGTTCCTCAAGCAGGGTTTCTCCGAAGGCTTCCACACAGGGTTAGTCACCCTCCCACAGGTCACCCATGAATGCCCCAACCTTCTGTCTTCTCTCGCGGACCCCATGGCAGTGGACGAGTTGTTGGAGGCCGAATTGCAGAAGGGCTTCATGATCGGTCCGTTCGCTCAGTCTCCTTTCCTGACTTCTTGCTCATCGAGCAGGCGGTGCACGCCCCGGACAGGCTGGACAGCCTACTCAACCTGTTCAGCCGCCTGAACGTTCCCGTGGCTTCGGCCAAGGTCGAGGGACCGTCCAGGGTGATCACCTTCCTAGGCATCACCCTGGACACCGTCAAGATGGAGGCCAGCCTTCCCCTGGACAAATTAGTCAGACTCAGGGACTCTGTGGCTCATGGGTACCCGCACGGTGTCAAAATTGGAACTCCAATCTTTATTGGGGTCCTTCAATTTTGCCGCCAGGATCATGCCCCAGGGCAGATCCTTCACCTCTGGCCTGCTCAGACTCCTCCCAACAGCCTCGGATCAGCATGCCCTCGTCCACCTCGGACGCGATGCATTGGCAGACCTGGCCATGTGGTCCGTTTTTTTGTCCAGCTGGAATGGCATCTCCCTCTTTGTTCCTCAGTGGAACGATGCCTCCCCCTTGGTGTTCTCTGACGCTGCTGCTTCCCTCGGTTTCGGGGCCATCTGCGGGGACCAATGGTTTGCGGGTCCTTGGCCCACGCAGGTCTCTTCTGACCAGGAGGCTGCCAAGTCCTCCCCCTTACTCGAGGTATACCCCATTGTAGCGGCTGCTCACGTCTGGGGGCAGTCATGGAGGGACAAGCCGGTGTGCTGCATGACAGACAACCAAGCAGTTGTCGACATCCTCGCCAGGGGCAGATCCAGCTCCCCCAAGATCATGCGTCTAGTTCGCAAGCTCACCTGGCTGTCCTTACAACACAATTTCCGTATCATCTGCAGGCACATTGAAGGCAAGAAAAACACCGCAGCTGATGCCCTGTCCCGCTTAAACTTTAATTTGTTTTTTCAGATCATGCCGGGAGCACGGAGAGTCGGGATCACCCCCCCAGGGTTCGAAGACTTGATAATGGACTAGATAAGTACATCTCCGCAGCCCATGGTCTCATCCGCAAGTCACTCTCAGCCAACACTGCCCGGAACTATTTAACGGGGTGGAACACCTTCAGACGGTTTTCACTTCTTCACCCCAGGGGGGACAGGGACAAAGTCTCCTTCGTCCTGGCCTTCCTGGCTTACTGCCACAAGGAGCTACGACTATCCCACAATACCATCAGACTGTACCTAGCAGGGATCCAGCATCACCACATGGTCAGTCACCCCAGTCACTCCTCCTTTTTTTCCTCTCAGGCGGTCAAGGCGGTCCTGTGGGGCATCCAGAAGCTCTCTCCTCCATCCGCTCCCACCAGGCAACCGGTCACAGGGGACATTTTCCAAAAAATTTCGGCCGCCCTAGATGGTAGTCCCTTTGGCCCTTTCAAAAGCCTGGTCCTCAAAGCTGCCCTCTATCTCAGCTTCTACGGGTTCCTCAGGCCTGGGGAGTTCTGCTGCACCTCGGCACGAAACTTAGGGCCAGCAATCGGTCAGCTCCACCGCAGTCTCGACCATTTCATTTTCTTCCTTCCTCCAAGACCTCCCAAGTCGGTCCGCCAGTGCAGATCGAGTATTTCAATTCATTCAACCCTTGGTGTCCCATGACAGTTTTTAACCAGCTGCTCTCCGCTCTACGTGACAGAACTCCCGACAGCCCCTTACTGCCTTTTCCCGTGCTCTCACTGACTTCTGTGCAGTTCATCAAACACATCCGCTCCTTAGCCTCGGGGCTAGGTTTTCACGCTGCCTCAATATCCGGGCACTCTTTCCGAATCGGGGCCGCATCCGCTGCTTCCAAACACGGCGTGCCCGCTCACGTCATACGGAAGATGGGACGGTGGCAGTCTTCGTGCTTTTCCCGTTACGTCCCCCATCCACGGGCCGAGATCGCCAGGGCCTTCTCCAGTCTGGTTCTGTAAATTCTCAACCAATAGACTGCCTAAATCCATGTTTTGCCCCCTTTTCTGGCTCACCCGCGTTACATGGCTAAAGGCACACCACTAGCCAAGTTAGGTTCCACATGTCCAGTTCTCCACCTTCGGCCAGCGCTCCCCCAGAGCCTTGACCACAAGTACAGCAGGCTGGTTTTCCAGCCTGCATTTGTGGGAGGGGCATAGGGTACTTAACCTTTCCTCGCTGCATCCATCAGACGTCGGCATCGCGTGGTGCCCCACCCTACCCTCCCTCATCTCCAGTCTCGCTCCAAGCTCAGACTCCCTGGGTTAGCCCCCTTTTCTGGCTCACCCGCGTTACATGGCTAAAGGCACACCACTAGCCAAGTTAGGTTCCACATCTCCAGTTCTCCACCTTCGGCCAGCGCTCCCCCGGAGCCTTGACCACAAATAAAGTATTATTAGATGCATATGTTAGTATATTGTGAATGGCTAGACACCTCCCCAAAAAAACTGTTTATACAGCATATCGATGAAATGTGTTTCAAAGCACTACTACACACTGATACATGTGTCTAAGCTTTTCACCACTATATAGTATAATGTATGAATGTAATTTTTCTGTTTTCCACAGTTTGATATATGATCTACATTGTATGTTAAGAAGACAAAATGTCATATAGAATTATACTAAAAATAAATTTCACTATGAAACAAAATAAGATAGATCTTATGTCCTTTACAGCAAAATGTGATCGAGTCAATCATATTCGCAAGATACAAACTCTTTGACAATTTTATGTTTCCTTTTCAATAACAAATTGCAACAATGTAATTTGACAAAGCATGACAATAGTACTGATATATCATTCATATGCAAAATCTGAAAATGCTTCATTCATCAGTCAATCCAATCTATAAAAGCATCACAATAATGACAAATGAGAGTCTTGTGTTCAGCACCAGGTATTCGAGGTAGTAAATATCAAACACTGGGAAAACTAATAGAAAACTGAACCATAATGGTAGAGAGGCTTGAAATTTGAAATCCGTCATCCTGAACATCTACAGAGTTTTCTGTAAGTCTAAAGATTTATAAATATTTACATCTGACTGCAAAGGGAAGGATTATTTTGCTAGGAGCTCATAGGTAATGCATTTTGTACAATGTGACTCCAGACATTTTGCGACTGGAAGCTGCAATGTAATTTTTGACTAAGAATACATATAAATATTTGGGGAATATATTCAGGTAGTGTCAAAGAATATATAGTCAGCAGTAAATATATAACATACTTTATGGTTGTTGTCTCAAAATATAATGGCTTGGTTCAAGGTAAAATTTAAAATGCTTGACTGCAAAGCTGGTAACATTTTGTTGGATATAAAAAAATCACAAATCACAACCGGACAAGGGAAAAGTTCATTCTTTATATGAGCACCTGCATTGTGTGGTTTTAAAATAAAAATGGGAATAAATGGGCAAATGTGCACATCTAACTTAACTGATGCAAATCATATGCATAAAAATGTATCAATCCATCCAACATCACACTGCTTTATCCAATTATAAGCCCACATATATAGACAAGCAATATGTGTCACGGTCCCTCCAGTGACAGAGGTTAGAAGATCTGAGAGACTGGCCTCACGTTAGGTCACCTGACAGCCTATCTGTTTTCACTTGTTGCAGTGTTGTTGGTAATGACCACACCTGTTATCTCAGGTGTAGCTTGTGGTCATTACTGCTACTCTATTTAGTCTGGACTCACACTTCATACCATGCGATTGATATTCTCTGCCTGGAGTTGGAAGAGCTGGTGTGTGGTCCTCATCTGAATTCCTGCTCATCTATTTTCTATTGAAGATAAGTGTACTTCTCTTGGTATTTTGTTGCTCCCATTTACTTGTTGTTTATTAGGCCTCAGGGAGATGCTGGTTCGTTCATCTGGGAAGGAACCAGTAGTCTCAGACCCTGTCACTAATCCTAGGGATTCTCAGGGTTACTAGGGCCTAGGTTTACGGTGTATGAATATTCCCACCTTCAGGGTCTATTCATACTGACAGGAATCAGGGCTAGGTTTAGGGTTTCCTTAGGTGGTCACCATTTCCCTTTCCCTAGACTTGAGGCCTAGTTCCTGGTCATTTTCCTTCTGTTGTCATTCTGGTGTTCCTCCCCTCACCCTACACGGTGACATTATCAACCTCTGAAAAAACGCCATTTTGCTTGTGTTAGTGCAGCGATGAATATGGTTTCTGCACTGGTTGAACAGTCTTTGGAGGTGGCTGAGCTATGCACGACCGTCTCACAGATCCAGAGACCACAGGTGGCTAGTTCCGGCACCGGGAACCAGGCATGCCTTGAACTTAAGGTACCTCTCCCGGACAGATTTTCCGGGGGAAGTGACACATTTATTCGGTTCAGGGAGTTGTGCAAATTATATTTTAGACTACTTCCTAACTTTTCAGGGGACGAGAGTCAAAGAGTGGGTATAATCATTTCGTAACTTAAAGGTGATGCTCAATCTAGGGATTTTTCGTTGCCAACCAGATCACAGTCCCTCTGGTCGATAGATAAATTTTTCAGAGCTCTAAGTCTTATCTACGATGACCCAGAACAAACATGACTAGGAAAGGTTCAAAATTCTCTATCTGGTCTAATGAGGAATTACGAGCCTTTTTAGCAGTGAAGGAATGTTTTGCTTCTGCTCCTATACTGGTGCAACCGGATGTGTCACAGCCATTCTTTGTGGAAGTTGACGCATCCGAGGTAGGGGTAGGAGCAGTCTTGTTGCAAGGCCCTTCACCTACTAAATGGTGACCATGTGCTTTCTTCTCTAAGAAGCTCTCAACGGCTGAAAAAAAATTATGACGTAGGTAATAGAGAGTTGCTGGCCATTAAGTTGGATTTTGAGGAATGGCGTCATTGGTTGGAAGGAATGATTCATCCTATTACGGTAATTATTGATCACAAAAATCTGCCTTAGATGTGTTCGTTGTCACATATCGCCCGGGGGTTAAGAATATCATGGTGGACGCATTGTTGCGTAGCTTTCATGGCGATGGGGTGACTCGGAAGATCCTGGTCCGATATTGGCTAAAGGAGTGGTAATATCTGCCCTTTATCCTGACCTTACGGCAGAGGTGTGGGAGGCCCAGGGAGATGCACCGGAGTCCTGTCCTCCGGGGAAGTTGTTTGTTCCTTCCGAATTACGACACAAGATGTTCGAGGAACATCACTGTACTGTTCTTACAGGACACCCTGGGAGCAGATCCACGGTCGATCTCATTTCTCGTAGATTCTGGTGGCCTAGGTTGCATAAATGTGTTGAGGTCTATGTGTCAGTTTGTGGTACTTGTGCACATGCTAACGTGGCACATACTCGGCCTTCAGGATCTCTACTTCCGTTATCCATCCCGTCCCAAACTTGGACTCATTTGTCCATGGACTTTATCACAGATTTGCTGAATTCCTCATAAAAAAGGTGATTCTGGTGGTTGTTGATCGCTTCAGCAAGGTGACGCACTTTGTAGCATTATCAGTTCTACCTAATGCTAAAACTCTCGCACAAGTGTTTGTCGATAACATCGTGAAGCTTTATGGCATTCCCTCTGATGTGGTGTCTTATATGGGGACTCCGTTTCTTTCCAGATTCTGGAAAGCATTCTGTACTCACCTGGGGGTACAATTGTCCTTTTCTTTGGCCTTTCTTCCTCAGTCGAACGGACAGACTAAACGCACTAACCAGAATCTGGAGACTTATTTGAGATGTTTTTGTCTCAGAGAATCAGGAGGAATAGTCTTCATTTTTGTCTTTGGCTGAGTTTGCCAAATAACCGTAGGCAGGAGTCCACTGATAAGTCGCTGTTTTTGGAGCATATGGGTTCCACCCGCAGTTTGGCACATTTTCAGGTACACCTGAAGAGGAACGATTTTCCTCTTCTTAGTCATCTATTTGGTGGAAAATTCAAAATCATTAAAAAAAGGGGCAACAAGTATAAATGGATGTCTAACAAGAGACATATGAGTGGTCCGGACCTGAGAGTGGTTGATTCTGTGTGGCTGTCCACAAAAAACATTAAGTTGAAGGTACCTTCTTGGAAGCTGGGTTCAAGATTTATTGGTCCATATAAAATCTCTGCCATTATTAACCCAGTAGCCTTTCGTCTTGAACTTCGGCAGGCTTTAAAAATTCATAATTAGGGATGAGCGAACTCGAACTGTATAGTTCGGGTTCGTACCGAATTTTGGGGTGTCCGTGACACGGACCCGAACCCGGACATTTTCGTAAAAGTCCGGGTTCGGGTTCGGTGTTCGTCGCTTTCTTCGCGCTTTTGTGACGCTTTCTTGGCGCTTTTTGAAAGGCTGCAAAGCAGCCAATCAACAAGCGTCATACTACTTGCCCCAAGAGGCCATCACAGCCATGCCTACTATTGGCATGGCTGTGATTGGCCAGAGCACCATGTGACCCAGCCTCTATTTAAGCTGGAGTCACATAGCGCCGCCCGTCACTCTGCTCTGATTAGCGTAGGGAGAGGTTGCGGCTGCGACAGTAGGGCGAGATTAGGCAGATTAACTCCTCCAAAGGACTTGATTAACTGATCGATCTGCAGCTGTGGATCATTGAGCTGCTGATCCTCAATTGCTCACTGTTTTTAGGCTGCACAGACCGTTTGTCAGTCACATTTTTCTGGGGTGATCGGCGGCCATTTTGTGTCTTGTGGTGCGCCAGCACAAGCTGCGACCAAGTGCATTTAACCCTCAATGGTGTGGTTGTTTTTTGGCTAAAGCCTACATCAGGGTGAAGCTGTCACACCAAGTGCATTTAACCAGCAATAGTCTGTTCATTTTTTGGCCATATACAAAATCAGGGGCAAGCTGCGCCTGTCACCAAGTGCATTTAACCCTCAATGGTGTGGTTGTTTTTTGGCTAAAGCCTACATCAGGGTGAAGCTGTCACACCAAGTGCATTTAACCAGCAATAGTCTGTTCATTTTTTGGCCATATACTAAATCAGGGGCAAGCTGCGCCTGTCACCAAGTGCATTTAACCCTCAATGGTGTGGTTGTTTTTTGGCTAAAGCCTACATCAGGGTGAAGCTGTCACACCAAGTGCATTTAACCAGCAATAGTCTGTTTATTTTTTGGCCATATCCCAGTCTAATTCTGTCACTAAATCCATACCGGTCACCCAGCGCCTAAATACTAGGCCTCAAATTTATATCCCGCTAAATCTGTCCTTAGTGCTGTAGCTGGGCGAGTTATTTAGTGTCCGTTCAAGCACATTTCTTGTTCTGGGTTGAAATACAATTCCCAATTTAGCAATTTCATAATTTAGTGGTTTCTGCTATATCAGAGCTATTTGAAATCTATCCCTAAAAGGGTATATAATATTCAAGGTGCACATTGGGTCATTCAGAATAACTTCACACACACCCGCTACTGTGTATTTCCAAGTCTAATTCTGGCACTAAACCCATACCTGTCACCCAGCGCCTAAATACTAGGCCTCAAATTTATATCCTGCTAAATCTCTCGTTACCGCTGTCCTGTTGTGGCTGGGCAAGTTATTTAGTGTCCGTCAAAGCACATTTTTTGTTCTGGGTTGAAATACAATTCCCAATTTAGCAATTTCATAATTTAGTGGTTTCTGCTATATCAGAGCTATTTGAAATCTATCCCTAAAAGGGTATATAATATTCAAGGTGTACATTGGGTCATTCAGAATAACTTCACACACACACGCTTCTGTGCATTTCCAAGTCTAATTCTGTCACTAAATCCATACCGGTCACCCAGCGCCTAAATACTAGGCCTCAAATTTATATCCCGCTGAATTTGAATACAATACATTGGGCCAAATAATATATTTGTTGTTGTGGTGAACCATAACAATGAGAAAAACATCTAGTAAGGGACGCGGACGTGGACATGGTCGTGGACATGGTCGGACATGGTGGGTGACGTGAAGCCTCATTCTCTGCTATGACATGCAGACTGATTCTCTGCTGTCATGAAGCCAGATTGTCTGTTACGGGACCTCTCTGCTCTGCCTGTGTGCTAGGCCTAAATATATGCCAATGGACTGTTGCAGTGGTGGCTGACGTGAAGCCTCATTCTCTGCTATGACATGCAGACTAATTCTCTGCTGACATGAAGACAGATTCTCTGTTACGGGACCTCCCTCCTCTGCCTGGGTGCTGGGCCTAAATATATGCCAATGGACTGTTGCAGTGGTGGCTGACGTGAAGCCTCATTCTCTGCTATGACATGCAGACTGATTCTCTGCTGACATGAAGCCAGATCGTCTGTTACGGGACCTCTCTGCTCTGCCTGTGTGCTAGGCCTAAATATATGCCAATGGACTGTTGCAGTGGTGGGTGACGTGAAGCCTCATTCTCTGCTATGACATGCAGACTGATTCTCTGCTGTCATGAAGCCAGATTGTCTGTTACGGGACCTCTCTGCTCTGCCTGTGTGCTAGGCCTAAATATATGCCAATGGACTGTTGCAGTGGTGGGTGACGTGAAGCCTCATTCTCTGCTATGACATGCAGACTGATTCTCTGCTGACATGAAGCCAGATTGTCTGTTACGGGACCTCTCTCCTCTGCCTGTGTGCTAGGCCTAAATATATGCCAATGGACTGTTGCAGTGGTGGCTGACGTGAAGCCTCATTCTCTGCTATGACATGCAGACTAATTCTCTGCTGAAGCCAGATTGTCTGTTACGGGACCTCTCTCCTCTGCCTGGGTGCTGGGCCTAAATTTATGACAATGGACTGTTGCAGTGGTGGCTGACGTGAAGCCTGATTCTCTGCTATGACATGCAGACTGATTCTCTGCTGACATGAAGCCAGATCCTCTGTTACGGGACCTCTCTCCTCTGCCTGTGTGTGTGCTGGGCCTAAATATATGCCAATGGACTGTTGCAGTGGTGGCTGACGTGAAGCCTCATTCTCTGCTATGACATGCAGACTGATTCTCTGCTGACATGAAGCCAGATTCTCTGTTACGGGACCTCTCTCCTCTGCCTGTGTGTGTGCTGGGCCTAAATATATGCCAATGGACTGTTGCAGTGGTGGCTGACGTGAAGCCTCATTCTCTGCTATGACATGCAGACTAATTCTCTGCTGACATGAAGACAGATTCTCTGTTACGGGACCTCCCTCCTCTGCCTGGGTGCTGGGCCTAAATATATGCCAATGGACTGTTGCAGTGGTGGCTGACGTGAAGCCTGATTCTCTGCTATGACATGAAGACTGATTCTCTGCTGACATGAAGCCAGATTGTCTGTTACGGGACCTCTCTCCTCTGCCTGGGTGCCGGGGCCTAAATATCTGAGAATGGACTGTTCCAGTGGTGGGTGACGGGAAGCCAGATTCTCTGCTATGGAACCTCTCTCCAATTGATTTTGGTTAATTTTTATTTATTTAATTTTTATTTTAATTCATTTCCCTATCCACATTTGTTTGCAGGGGATTTACCTACATGTTGCTGCCTTTTGCAGCCCTCTAGCTCTTTCCTGGGCTGTTTTACAGCCTTTTTAGTGCCGAAAAGTTCGGGTCCCCATTGACTTCAATGGGGTTCGGGTTCGGGACGAAGTTCGGATCGGGTTCGGATCCCGAACCCGAACATTTCCGGGATGTTCGGCCGAACTTCTCGAACCCGAACATCCAGGTGTTCGCTCAACTCTATTCATAATGTTTTCCACAAATCATTGCTGAAGATATATGTCGAACCTGCTGAACCTTCCTTCTTGCCTGTCGCCTCTGTCATGGTGGATGGTAAACTTTAATTTCAGATCACCAGGATAGTGGACTCACAAATTCTCTGTAGATCCCTTCAGTACATCGTTCACTGGAAGGGTTATGGTCCAGAGGAGAGAATGTGGGTTCCAGTGGCTGACGTTAATGCTAGTCACCTTGTGAAAGCCTTTCACAGGGCCCATCCGGATATGGTTGGTCCTGGGTGTCCAAAGGTTACCCGTAGAAGGGGATGTACTGTCACTGTCCCTCCAGTGACAGAAGTTAGAAGATCTGAGGTCACATTAGGTCATCTGACTGTTTTCACTTGTTGCAGTGTTGTTGGTAATGACCACACCTCTTGTCTCAGGTGTAGCTTGTGGTGATTACTGCTCCTCTATTTAGTCTGGACTCACACTTCATACCATGCGGTTGATATTCTCTGACTGGAGTTGGAAGAGCTGGTGTGTGGGCCTTATCTGAGTTCCTGCTAATTGATTTTCTATTGAAGATAAGTGTACTTCTCTTGTTGCTCCCATTTGCTTGTTGTTTATTAGGCCTCAGGGAGACGCTGGTTTGTTTATCTGGGAAGGAACCAGTAGTCTCTGACCCTGTCACTAATCCTAGAGATTTTCAGGGTTACCAGGGCCTAGGTTTACAGTGTATAAATATTCCCACCTTCAGGGTCTATTCATACTGACAGGAGTCAGGGCCAGGTTTAGGGTTTCCTTAGGTAGTCACCATTTCCCTTTCCCTAGCCTTGAGGCCTAGTTCCTGGTAATTTCCCTTCTGTTGTCATTCTGGTGTTCCTCCCCTCCCCCTACACTGTGACAATATGTCTCTATAGCATAAGCTTGCCAGATAGAAAAGTATAGATGTGACCTCATAAGTCAAGAGGACGCTAATAATCTGTGGCAGAAACTAAATTGGAAACCTTCCTTGGAGAAGGAAAAGGAGTATGTGTACAAGTTTTCAGGTATATGATCCACCTAATAATAAAATGGGTAATCCTACTGAACCCAACCAGTTCATAACCTTGATAATTCTCATTCCAGTATCAATAATGTACCTCTCATAATGATACCTATAAAGAGCACCGCACATTAGTCCACAAAGTGCCATCTTGGAACTTATAGCAAACATCCCATCAGATGTTTGTTACAGAGAACATTCTTCAATCTAGTGGACATTTTTGAAAATACTTCTATAACCCACAATCTGTCAAAATGTCATGTGTGGTAGTTCCTAATCTCCTCTTTTTACTACTGTGCAGCTACTATTGTTAAGAAAATTGACTGTAAGGAAAATAGATCAAAAATTCTGTTTTGCAGTTAAAAAAACCTTTCCTCAATGCCTCTCAAGGCAGTACTTTATGACCTTCATAAACATGCTTAGTAGTGTTGATCGAGCACCATAGTGCACCCGAGTATAATGGTAGTCAATGGGAGAACCCGAGCATTAAACCAGGTACCCCCTGCTCTGAAGAGGGGAGGGTGCCTGGTTCATAGCAAAATGTCAGAAATTTATGGAAACACCACCGAAATGGTTCTGGAACAGCATGGGAGCGATGTTGTTCGAATAGTACACCACTTTTACAGACTGACAATAATACGCACAAAACCGAAGAAAATAGGAACAATTTATAGGAAACATTCTTTCCTGTATATTTACTTGTATATAAAGTGCAAGTGCTGACATAAATTACAAGGAAGAGGCACTACGATACAAACTGTATATCACATAAAGAAGGGTCTCATTCACATTGTGGTACAATTGTTCATGTAGTGGGACTCCTACACTCATAAAGCCTATGCACTAAGTGTAAGGGCTGCCAAAAATTACAAGGAACAGGCACTCCAATACACCCTGAAAAATTATGATTGATGGCTTGCTGGTGACACTCAAAAACATTTGGAGCAGGGGCCTGCTGATCTGACCATCTAAAAAATTATGGGTGAGAAGCTGCTGCTTCTTTGGTGACTCTAGATAACTAGGGGACGATTGCACGTCCCTGTGACGACGACTATCCATTTGGATGTCTGCCCTATCAACTTTTGATGTTATTTTCAGCCGAAACCATGTAGACCATGGGTAACGGGGAAATCATGGTTCGATTCTAGAGAGGGAGCCTGAGAAACAGCTATGGCTACCACATCCAAGTGCGGCAGCATGTGCGCAAATTACCTATTAGGTATAATTAGGTGAGGGCCTGCAGGTGAGCTGACCCTCTAAAAGATTGTAGGTGCGGGCCTGCTGGTCAGCTGACCCTGTAAAAATTATATGAGAGGGTCTGCTGGTGAGCTGACCCTGTAAAAGATTTTGTGTGGGACTGTAGGTGAGCTGACCCTGTAAAAGATTTTGTGTGGGCCTGCAGGTGAGCTGACCGTCTAAAAAAATTTATGCGATGGCCTTCAGGTGAGCTGACCCAGTAAAAGATTGTAGGTGAAGGACTGCTGGTGAGCTGACCCGCTAAAGAATTATATGCGAGGGTCTACAGCTGAGCTGAACCTGTAAAACATTATGTGCAAAGGGCATATATGCGAGGGCATTATATGTGACGAATAAGCATGTTGATATGATGGAGGAGGAGGAGGAGAAAAGGAAGATTTAACCATATACCCTTGTTTGTGGTGGAAGGGGTGCATGGGAATACAGTTTATTCAGAACATTATAAACAACACATTTAAAGTGCCTTTATATTCGGCCGCTTTCCTCTGGTGGATTCGAAGTCATGGTCAATCCAGGCCTTGTTCATTTTTATAAGAGTCAACCTGAAAGCATTTTCAGTTGACAGGCAGATACGCTTATCTGTTATAATGCCACCAACTGCACTAAATATTCACTCAGACAAAATGCTGGCGGCAGGGCAGGCCAGGCCAGCACCTCCAAGCTGTAGAGTGCCAGTTCATGCCATGTGTCAAGTTTGGACACCCAGTAGTTATAAGGCACTGAGGGATTATTGAGGACACTGACGTGGTCTGCTATGTACTCCTTCACCATCTTCCCAAATTTTTCCCTCCTTGTGACACTAAGCCGTTCATCAGGGTGAGGGTGCTGGTAGGGTGTCATGAAACTGTCCTAGGCTTTGGAGAGTGTTGCCCTGCCTCTGTTGGAACTGCTGTGTGTTCCCCTTGTCTTCCCTCCTCGGTTGGCCAAGGAACTACGGACTCTGCTGCCAGCTTTGTCAGATGGAAATTTTTGGAGCAATTTTTCAACAAGGATCTTCTGGTATTGCACCATTTTGCTCATCCTCTCCACCAGAGGAATGAGAGATGAGAAATTCTCCTTGTAGCGTGGGTCAAGAAGGGTGAACAACCAGTAATCCGTGTGGTCTAAAATGCGTATAACGCACGGGTCGCGGGAAAGGCAGCCTAACATGCAGTCAGCCATGTGTGCCAGAGTACCAACAGGCTGTCGTCCCACTCTCAATCTCCTCATCCTCTTCCTCCTCTTCTGCCCACCTATGCTGAACAGATGGAATTAAACTTCCATGGGTACTACCCTCTGTAGCGGAGGCAACCGTCTCCTGCTCTTCCTCCTCTTCATCGTTCAATTCATGCTGAGAAGAAAAACTGAGGGTGGTCCGGCTATCACTCTATGTAATGTCTTCCCCCATTTCCACCTCTTCCACATGCAAAGCGTTGTCCTAAATTGTGAGCAGCAAGCGTTTGAGTAGACACAGAAGTGGGATGGTTACGCTGATAATAGCGTTATCGCCGCTCACCAGCTGTGTTGATTCCTCAAAGTTTCTTAAAACCTCACAGAGGTCAGACATCCATGCACACTCCTCGCTTGTGTAAAGTAGAAGCTGACTGGAAAGGCGATGACCATGTTGCAGCTGGTATTCCACTACTGCCCTCTGCTGCTCACAAAGCCCGCCCAACATGTAGAACGTCAAGTTACAGCGCGTGCTCACTTCGCACAACAGCCGTTGGTGACTTGTGAAAAAAGGGGAGCACATGCGGCGCACCTTCACCAGTAGCTCAGGCGAATTGGGGTAGGTTTTCAGAAACCGCTGAACTACAAGGTTGAAAACGTGGGCTAGGCATTGGATGTGTCTCCAAAGCTGCCACCAAGTTACGGCCATTATCAGAAACAACTATGCCTGGTTGTAGGTTGAGTGGCGAGAGCCACAGCTCAGTCTGGTCTCTTATCCCCTGCCACAGCTCTGCGGCAGTGTGCTGTTTTTTTCCCTAAGAATATCAGCTTCAGCTTGGCCTGTTGCCACTTCCCCACTGCAGTGCTACACTGCTTCCAACTACCAACTGATGACTGACTGGTGCTGCACGCAAATAATTTGCAGGTGGAAGTGGAGGAGGAGGCGGAGGAGAAGAAGTGGGGGTTGGAGCCACTAATGTAGGTGCTGGCAGAAACCCTGATCAACATAGGGCCCACAATCCTTGGCGTTGGTAGCAACTGACTCACTCCCGGCCTCCACAACGTTTACCCAGTGTGCCGTTAGGTAAATGTAGCATCCTTGGACGAATGCACTTGTTCATGTTTCCGTGGTTAAGTGGACCTTCCCAGTAACTGCGTTGGTCAGGGCATGTGTGATCTTATGAGACACATGTTGGTGTAAAGCGGGCACGGCACACCGTGAAAAATAGTGGCGGCTGGGGACTGCATAATGAGGGACAGCCGCTAACGTCAGGCTGCTGAAGGCCTCAGTGTCCACAAGCCTAAATGGCAACATTTCCAGGGCCAGTAATTTGGAAAGCTTAGCCTTTAGTGCTATTGCCTGTGGGTGGGTGGCTGGGTATTTGCACTTGCGTTGAAATGCCTGGTGTCCTGTTCTCACAACATGTACCCCCGGAGTCTATATGCAGTTCAACAGGCAGATATCACCATTCTACTAGTTAATAAGATGAGACTTCTTTCTGTAATCTGTGGCTTTATTAACCGGCAGTAGATAAGGTAAACTATAGGAAAATGAACATACAAGAACTGAGTATACAGCACATAACCAATACAAAAACATAAATAAATCCCTTACCAACAATGCTTTAGTAAGAGACACACAATGTGCAGCTGCCCCTTCCACGAGGTGAGGAGAAAAGGAAGCAGGAGCTTGTCTCTTTCCCAGAAAGCACTGTGAGCAGGAAGTCAGGTGACCTAATGAATATGCATAACTTAAAAAGGCAGAAGATGCACTTACAGCTAAAGGTCACTAGATGGTGCTGAAGGCACACACATGAGCACACACATTAACAAACTATGCAGAGACGACAGTACACTCCCCGTTTGACATCAGCCGATTTCACTATTAGAGTCCTAAACAGATAACAGTAGGATTAGTTTGGAAGTAGGTCTGATAAACAGTTTGGTCTCATTTTGTTTGAAAATTTTGACCTCAACTTTACGGACATGTCCGTCTTCACTTGGGAACATTTTAGTAATGAGGCTCAAAGGCCAATGATTTCTTTGAGCCTGAGAGTCTTTAACAAGAATAATGTCATCAGGTTTTAGGTTGGGCTTAACTATGTGCCATTTGGTTCTTGTCTGTAAGGTGGGAAGATATTGCTTCTTCCACCTATTCCAGAAGGTATCGGCAAGGCCTTGCACTTGTCTCTATTGGCATTTGTAGAGATCTTTGGTGCCAAACTCCCCAGAAGGAGCACTCACTATACCAGTCTTTTGGGTAAGTATAGAGGCAGGCGTAAGCAGTATTGGATCTCTTGGGTCATTTGATATCGGAGCCAACGGTCTGGCATTGATAATGGCTGAGACTTCGGCCATAAAGGTTGTAAGGCATTCATGAGAGAGTCTAGCATTGCCCACTTGTAGGAAGATAGAGTTCAAGATTCTGCGGGCTATGTGTACTAAGCAGGTGATAGCTCGCACAAGTGACTTCCAGGTGGAAAACCTGATGAAACGGTGGCTACCAAGCTGATTGTACGAATTTACAGTAAGTAGCACAGATACCGATACGGATTTCCTTGTCAGAATCTGCATCTAACAGCTCATATGAGTCACAGGCTAAAGAATGTTCTGAGTTGTATAGAAAAGCAGGACCCGTGAACCAAACTGTGTCCTTAAGATGACTAGCAGCAACTGACCTGGTTGCTAAGTCTGCTGGGTTGTGGTCAGTAGGTACAAAGTGCCATTGCTTTGGGATAGTGGACCTCTTGATTCTTAACACTCGGTTGTTAACGTAAAAATGCCTAGTTTGGTTGTAAATGTAGCCCAGGACCACTTTACTGTCTGTATAAAACTCGGTGTCTCGAATCTCTAGGTTTATCTCTAATGTAATTAATTCCGCTAGTTCAACGGCTAGTACAGCGGCACAGAGTTCTAGCCTGGGTATTGTATGTTCGAGAAGTGGTGCGAGTTTTGCTTTGCCCATGACAAACCTTGTGTGGCACTGACCTTTGTTGTCTATAGTTTTAAGAAACGCTACAGCGGCAATTGCTTTGACGGATGCATCAGAGAATACATGAAGTCTTTGGGTTTTTACTTCTGTGGATGGCACAGGAGCGTAAGAAGGTGGAACATGCAGGCTAGATAAAGTCTTTAGGGAGTTTCTTCACTCTATCCATAGGTTTCTTTTTTCAGGTGATAGTGGGTGATCCCAATCCAATGTTTCCTGAGTTAAGTCTCTAAGCAGTGATTTGCCCTGGATTGCAACAGGGGCAGTGAATCCTAAGGGATCATAAAGACTGTTTATGGCAGACAGGACACCTCTACGGGTAAAGGGCTTCTCTTCCTGGCTGACTTGGAAGGTAAACGTATCTTATTTTAGATCCCAGAGGAGACCAAGGCTACATTGTATTGGAAAGGAGTCAGTCCCTAAGTCTAAGCTCTGTAGGTCATTTGAGTGGTCTTGAGAGGGAAATGCTTCTATCAGCTACTTACTATTGGAGGCTATTTTGTGGAGTCTTAGGTTTAAGCATGCAAGCATTTCTTGAGCTCTCTTAAGGAGACTTATTGCACCCTCAACAATGGGTAGTGATTTTAGACAGTCATCTACATAAAAGTCTCTTTCTACGAATTGTCTGACGTCTGACCCATATTCTAGTTCGCCTTCCTGAGCAGAGTGTCTGAGACCATAAGCTGCAACTGCAGGGGAGGGGCTGTTACCAAAGATATGTACCCGCATGCGGTACTCCGCGATATCATTTGTGGGGTCATTGTCAACAAACCAAAGAAATCTTAAAAAGTTTCTGTGTTCCTCTTTAACGAGATAGCAATGAAACATCTGCTGAATGTCCGCCATGAAGGCAACAGAGTCTTTGCGAAAACGAAGCAGTACTCCTAGGAGCTTGTTGTTAAGATCTGGACCTGAGAGCAGGACGTCATTTAAGGAGACGCCTTCATATTTTGCACTAGAGTCAAACACTACTCTAATTTGGCCCAGTTTCTTTGGGTGGTAAACACCGAATATGGGTAAATACCAACATTCTTCTGAGTTTTTAAGGGTGGGATCTACCTCAGCATGACCATTCTCAAATATTTTCCTCATGAAAGTAAAGAAGTGGTCTTTCATTTCTGGTTTCTTGTGGAAACTACGCCTTAGAGAGACAAAACGTCTGTAGACTTGCTCTCTGTTGTTAGGCAAACGTTGCTTTTGAGGCTTGAAGGGAAGGGGTGCGACCCAACTATTTGTTTCATCATTAGTGATTTCCTTTTGCATGGTTTCTAAAAACAATCTGTCTTCGTGGGACATTGCTACCTGATTGTCCTCCTTGGTCCTTTGGAACACTGAGCAACCTAGATGGTCTTTGTCACTGTCACAAGCTATGTCGTGGTCTACAGAGTCTATGAAAGAACAAGGTAGTTGAGTACTATGTGGCAATTCCTTTCCTTGTTTTTACATGGTTGGAAGATAGAGGGACGTCCATTATCTAATGTGCTTGTAAGCATGCTAATAATGGAAGTTGGTTTGTGTATGGTTCCTAAGCAGACATCTCCTACTATGACCCATCCTAGGTCATGCCTTTGGGCATAAGGAGCATGATGTGGGCCATTAATCTGCTCTCTAGTTTTATGAACTTGTAAGATAGCTCTCCCTAGGAGTAGGACTATCTGAGCGTTAGGATCGAGTTTTGGTAAGAGTTGGGCTATATGCTGTAAATGGGGGTGATGTATGGCTACCTCTGGTATAGGGATCTCGTGTCTATTATCGGGGATTTGGTTACATTCAGAAATAGTTGGTAAGGAAAGACACGTTTTACCATCTATGGATTCAATTAGGTAACCACTAGCTCTCCTCACCGCTTTTTCTACAGTACCTGCACAGGTCTTTAGAGAGTAAGGAGTGTTGGGCCCTTTGATGTTGAAAATGTCAAAGAAAGTAGATTTGGCTAGGGACTAGGGATGAGCGAACTCGAACTGTATAGTTCGGGTTCGTACCGAATTTTGGGGTGTCCGTAACACGGACCCGAACCCGGACATTTTCGTAAAAGTCCGGGTTCGGGTTCGGTGTTCGTCGCTTTCTTCGCGCTTTTGTGACGCTTTCTTGGCGCTTTTTGAAAGGCTGCAAAGCAGCCAATCAACAAGCGTCATACTACTTGCCCCAAGAGGCCATCACAGCCATGCCTACTATTGGCATGGCTGTGATTGGCCAGAGCACCATGTGACCCAGCCTCTATTTAAGCTGGAGTCACATAGCGCCGCCCGTCACTCTGCTCTGATTAGCGTAGGGAGAGGTTGCGGCTGCGACAGGAGGGCGAGATTAGGCAGATTAACTCCTCCAAAGGACTTGATTAACTGATCGATCTGCAGCTGTGGATCATTGAGCTGCTGATCCTCAATTGCTCACTGTTTTTAGGCTGCCCAGACCGTTTGTCAGTCACATTTTTCTGGGGTGATCGGCGGCCATTTTGTGTCTTGTGGTGCGCCAGCACAAGCTGCGACCAAGTGCATTTAACCCTCAATGGTGTGGTTGTTTTTTGGCTAAAGCCTACATCAGGGTGAAGCTGTCACACCAAGTGCATTTAACCAGCAATAGTCTGTTCATTTTTTGGCCATATACAAAATCAGGGGCAAGCTGCGCCTGTCACCAAGTGCATTTAACCCTCAATGGTGTGGTTGTTTTTTGGCTAAAGCCTACATCAGGGTGAAGCTGTCACACCAAGTGCATTTAACCAGCAATAGTCTGTTTATTTTTTGGCCATATACTACATCAGGGGCAAGCTGCGCCCGTCACCAAGTGCATTTAACCCTCAGTAGTGTGGTTGGTCAAGCTATCACACCAAGTGCATTTAACCAGCAATAGTCTGTTCATTTTTTGGCCATATACTAAATCAGGGGCAAGCTGCGCCCGTCACCAAGTGCATTTAACCAGCAATAGTCTGTTCATTTTTTGGCCATATACTACATCAGGGGCAAGCTGCGCCCATCACCAAGTGCATTTAACCAGCAATAGTGTGGTTATTTTTTGGCCATATCCCAGTCTAATTCTGTCACTAAATCCATACCGGTCACCCAGCGCCTAAATACTAGGCCTCAAATTTATATCCCGCTAAATCTCTCGTTACCGCTGTCCTGTTGTGGCTGGGAAAGTTATTTAGTGTCCGTCAAAGCACATTTTTTGTTCTGGGTTGAAATACAATTCCCAATTTAGCAATTTAAAATTTAGTGGTTTCTGCTGTATCAGAGCTATTTGAAATCTATCCCTAAAAGGGTATATAATATTCAAGGTGCACATAGGGTCATTCAGAATAACTTCACACACCCGCTACTGTGCATTTCCAAGTCTAATTCTGTCACTAAACCCATACCTGTCACCCAGCGCCTAAATACTAGGCCTCAAATTTATATCCAGCTAAATCTGTCCTTAGTGCTGTAGCTGGGCGAGTTATTTAGTGTCCGTTCAAGCACATTTCTTGTTCTGGGTTGAAATACAATTCCCAATTTAGCAATTTCATAATTTAGTGGTTTCTGCTATATCAGAGCTATTTGAAATCTATCCCTAAAAGGGTATATAATATTCAAGGTGCACATTGGGTCATTCAGAATAACTTCACACACACCCGCTACTGTGTATTTCCAAGTCTAATTCTGTCACTAAACCCATACCTGTCACCCAGCGCCTAAATACTAGGCCTCAAATTTATATCCTGCTAAATCTGTCCTTAGTGCTGTAGCTGGGCGAGTTATTTAGTGTCCGTTCAAGCACATTTCTTGTTCTGGGTTGAAATACAATTCCCAATTTAGCAATTTCATAATTTAGTGGTTTCTGCTATTTCAGAGCTATTTGAAATCTATCCCTAAAAGGGTATATAATATTCAAGGTGCACATTGGGTCATTCAGAATAACTTCACACACACCCGCTACTGTGTATTTCCAAGTCTAATTCTGTCACTAAATCCATACCGGTCACCCAGCGCCTAAATACTAGGCCTCAAATTTATATCCAGCTAAATCTGTCCTTAGTGCTGTAGCTGGGCGAGTTATTTAGTGTCCGTTCAAGCACATTTCTTGTTCTGGGTTGAAATACAATTCCCAATTTAGCAATTTCATAATTTAGTGGTTTCTGCTATATCAGAGCTATTTGAAATCTATCCCTAAAAGGGTATATAATATTCAAGGTGCACATTGGGTCATTCAGAATAACTTCACACACACCCGCTACTGTGTATTTCCAAGTCTAATTCTGTCACTAAACCCATACCTGTCACCCAGCGCCTAAATACTAGGCCTCAAATTCATATCCAGCTAAATCTGTCGTTAGTGCTGTAGCTGGGCGAGTTATTTAGTGTCCGTTCAAGCACATTTCTTGTTCTGGGTTGAAATACAATTCCCAATTTAGCAATTTCATAATTTAGTGGTTTCTGCTATATCAGAGCTATTTGAAATCTATCCCTAAAAGGGTATATAATATTCAAGGTGCACATTGGGTCATTCAGAATAACTTCACACACACCCGCTACTGTGTATTTCCAAGTCTAATTCTGTCACTAAACCCATACCTGTCACCCAGCGCCTAAATACTAGGCCTCAAATTCATATCCAGCTAAATCTGTCGTTAGTGCTGTAGCTGGGCGAGTTATTTAGTGTCCGTTCAAGCACATTTCTTGTTCTGGGTTGAAATACAATTCCCAATTTAGCAATTTCATAATTTAGTGGTTTCTGCTATATCAGAGCTATTTGAAATCTATCCCTAAAAGGGTAGATCATATTGAAGGTGCACATAGGGACATTCAGAATAACTTCACACACCCGCTACTGTGCATTTCCAAGTCTAATTCTGTCACTAAACCCATACCTGTCACCCAGCGCCTAAATACTAGGCCTCAAATTTATATCCAGCTAAATCTGTCCTTAGTGCTGTAGCTGGGCGAGTTATTTAGTGTCCGTTCAAGCACATTTCTTGTTCTGGGTTGAAATACAATTCCCAATTTAGCAATTTCATAATTTAGTGGTTTCTGCTATATCAGAGCTATTTGAAATCTATCCCTAAAAGGGTATATAATATTCAAGGTGCACATTGGGTCATTCAGAATAACTTCACACACACCCGCTACTGTGTATTTCCAAGTCTAATTCTGTCACTAAACCCATACCTGTCACCCAGCGCCTAAATACTAGGCCTCAAATTCATATCCAGCTAAATCTGTCGTTAGTGCTGTAGCTGGGCGAGTTATTTAGTGTCCGTTCAAGCACATTTCTTGTTCTGGGTTGAAATACAATTCCCAATTTAGCAATTTCATAATTTAGTGGTTTCTGCTATATCAGAGCTATTTGAAATCTATCCCTAAAAGGGTATATAATATTCAAGGTGCACATTGGGTCATTCAGAATAACTTCACACACACCCGCTACTGTGTATTTCCAAGTCTAATTCTGTCACTAAATCCATACCGGTCACCCAGCGCCTAAATACTAGGCCTCAAATTTATATCCAGCTAAATCTGTCCTTAGTGCTGTAGCTGGGCGAGTTATTTAGTGTCCGTTCAAGCACATTTCTTGTTCTGGGTTGAAATACAATTCCCAATTTAGCAATTTCATAATTTAGTGGTTTCTGCTATATCAGAGCTATTTGAAATCTATCCCTAAAAGGGTATATAATATTCAAGGTGCACATTGGGTCATTCAGAATAACTTCACACACACCCGCTACTGTGTATTTCCAAGTTTAATTCTGTCACTAAACCCATACCTGTCACCCAGCGCCTAAATACTAGGCCTCAAATTCATATCCAGCTAAATCTGTCGTTAGTGCTGTAGCTGGGCGAGTTATTTAGTGTCCGTTCAAGCACATTTCTTGTTCTGGGTTGAAATACAATTCCCAATTTAGCAATTTCATAATTTAGTGGTTTCTGCTATATCAGAGCTATTTGAAATCTATCCCTAAAAGGGTATATAATATTCAAGGTGCACATTGGGTCATTCAGAATAACTTCACACACACCCGCTACTGTGTATTTCCAAGTCTAATTCTGTCACTAAACCCATACCTGTCACCCAGCGCCTAAATACTAGGCCTCAAATTCATATCCAGCTAAATCTGTCGTTAGTGCTGTAGCTGGGCGAGTTATTTAGTGTCCGTTCAAGCACATTTCTTGTTCTGGGTTGAAATACAATTCCCAATTTAGCAATTTCATAATTTAGTGGTTTCTGCTATATCAGAGCTATTTGAAATCTATCCCTAAAAGGGTATATAATATTCAAGGTGCACATTGGGTCATTCAGAATAACTTCACACACACACGCTTCTGTGCATTTCCAAGTCTAATTCTGTCACTAAATCCATACCGGTCACCCAGCGCCTAAATACTAGGCCTCAAATTTATATCCCGCTGAATTTGAATACAATACATTGGGCCAAATAATATATTTGTTGTTGTGGTGAACCATAACAATGAGAAAAACATCTAGTAAGGGACGCGGACGTGGACATGGTCGTGGTGGTGTTAGTGGACCCTCTGGTGCTGGGAGAGGACGTGGCCGTTCTGCCACATCCACACGTCCTAGTGTACCAACTACCTCAGGTCCCAGTAGCCGCCAGAATTTACAGCGATATATGGTGGGGCCCAATGCCGTTCTAAGGATGGTAAGGCCTGAGCAGGTACAGGCATTAGTCAATTGGGTGGCCGACAGTGGATCCAGCACGTTCACATTATCTCCCACCCAGTCTTCTGCAGAAAGCGCACAGATGGCGCCTGAAAACCAACCCCATCAGTCTGTCACATCACCCCCATGCATACCAGGGAAACTGTCTCAGCCTCAAGTTATGCAGCAGTCTCTTATGCTGTTTGAAGACTCCGCTGGCAGGGTTTCCCAAGGGCATCCACCTAGCCCTTCCCCAGCGGTGAAAGACATAGAATGCACTGACGCACAACCACTTATGTTTCCTGATGATGAGGACATGGGAATACCACCTCAGCATGTCTCTGATGATGACGAAACACAGGTGCCAACTGCTGCGTCTTTCTGCAGTGTGCAGACTGAACAGGAGGTCAGGGATCAAGACTGGGTGGAAGACGATGCAGGGGACGATGAGGTCCTAGACCCCACATGGAATGAAGGTCGTGCCACTGACTTTCACAGTTCGGAGGAAGAGGCAGTGGTGAGACCGAGCCAACAGCGTAGCAAAAGAGGGAGCAGTGGGCAAAAGCAGAACACCCGCCGCCAAGAGACTCCGCCTGCTACTGACCGCCGCCATCTGGGACCGAGCACCCCAAAGGCAGCTTCAAGGAGTTCCCTGGCATGGCACTTCTTCAAACAATGTGCTGACGACAAGACCCGAGTGGTTTGCACGCTGTGCCATCAGAGCCTGAAGCGAGGCATTAACGTTCTGAACCTGAGCACAACCTGCATGACCAGGCACCTGCATGCAAAGCATGAACTGCAGTGGAGTAAACACCTTAAAACCAAGGAAGTCACTCAGGCTCCCCCTGCTACCTCTTCTGCTGCTGCCGCCTCGGCCTATTCTGCTGCTGCCGCCTCGGCCTCTTCCTCCGCCTCTGGAGGAACGTTGGCACCTGCCGCCCAGCAAACAGGGGATGTACCACCAACACCACCACCACCACCTCCGTCACCAAGCGTCTCAACCATGTCACACGCCAGCGTTCAGCTCTCCATCTCACAAACATTTGATAGAAAGCGTAAATTCCCACCTAGCCACCCTCGATCCCTGGCCCTGAATGCCAGCATTTCTAAACTACTGGCCTATGAAATGCTGTCATTTAGGCTGGTGGACACAGACAGCTTCAAACAGCTCATGTCGCTTGCTGTCCCACAGTATGTTGTTCCCAGCCGGCACTACTTCTCCAAGAGAGCCGTGCCTTCCCTGCACAACCAAGTATCCGATAAAATCAAGTGTGCACTGCGCAACGCCATCTGTGGCAAGGTCCACCTAACCACAGATACGTGGACCAGTAAGCACGGCCAGGGACGCTATATCTCCCTAACTGCACACTGGGTAAATGTAGTGGCAGCTGGGCCCCAGGCGGAGAGCTGTTTGGCGCACGTCCTTCCGCCGCCAAGGATCGCAGGGCAACATTCTTTGCCTCCTGTTGCCACCTCCTCCTTCTCGGCTTCCTCCTCCTCTTCTTCCACCTGCTCATCCAGTCAGCCACACACCTTCACCACCAACTTCAGCACAGCCCGGGGTAAACGTCAGCAGGCCATTCTGAAACTCATATGTTTGGGGGACAGGCCCCACACCGCACAGGAGTTGTGGCGGGGTATTGAACAACAGACCGACGAGTGGTTGCTGCCGGTGAGCCTCAAGCCCGGCCTGGTGGTGTGTGATAATGGGCGAAATCTCGTTGCAGCTCTGGGACTAGCCAATTTGACGCACATCCCTTGCTTGGCGCATGTGCTGAATTTGGTGGTGCAGAAGTTCATTCACAACTACCCCGACATGTCAGAGCTGCTGCATAAAGTGCGGGCCGTCTGTTCGCGCTTCCGGCGTTCACATCCTGCTGCTGCTCGCCTGTCTGCGCTACAGCGTAACTTCGGCCTTCCCGCTCACCGCCTCATATGCGACGTGCCCACCAGGTGGAACTCCACCTTGCACATGCTGGACAGACTGTGCGAGCAGCAGCAGGCCATAGTGGAGTTTCAGCTGCAGCACGCACGGGTCAGTCGCACTACAGAACAGCACCACTTCACCACCAATGACTGGGCCTCCATGCGAGACCTGTGTGCCCTGTTGCGCTGTTTCGAGTACTCCACCAACATGGCCAGTGGCGATGACACCGTTATCAGCGTTACAATACCACTTCTATGTCTCCTTGAGAAAACACTTAGGGCGATGATGGAAGAGGAGGTGGCCCAGGAGGAGGAGGAGGAGGAGGAAGAGGGGTCATTTTTAGCACTTTCAGGCCAGTCTCTTCGAAGTGACTCAGAGGGAGGTTTTTGGCAACAGCAGAGGCCAGGTACAAATGTGGCCAGCCAGGGCCCACTACTGGAGGACGAGGAGGACGAGGATGAGGAGGAGGTGGAGGAGGATGAGGATGAAGCATGGTCACAGCGGGGTGGCACCCAACGCAGCTCGGGTCCATCACTGGTGCGTGGCTGGGGGGAAAGGCAGGACGATGACGATACGCCTCCCACAGAGGACAGCTTGTCCTTAACCCTGGGCAGCCTGGCACACATGAGCGACTACATGCTGCAGTGCCTGCGCAACGACAGCAGAGTTGCCCACATTTTAACCTGTGCGGACTACTGGGTTGCCACCCTGCTGGATCCACGCTACAAAGACAATGTGCCCACCTTACTTCCTGCACTGGAGCGTGATAGGAAGATGCGCGAGTACAAGCGCACGTTGGTAGACGCGCTACTGAGAGCATTCCCAAATGTCACAGGGGAACAAGTGGAAGCCCAAGGCCAAGGCAGAGGAGGAGCAAGAGGTCGCCAAGGCAGCTGTGTCACGGCCAGCTCCTCTGAGGGCAGGGTTAGCATGGCAGAGATGTGGAAAACTTTTGTCAACACGCCACAGCTAACTGCACCACCACCTGATACGCAACGTGTTAGCAGGAGGCAACATTTCACTAACATGGTGGAACAGTACGTGTGCACACCCCTCCACGTACTGACTGATGGTTCGGCCCCATTCAACTTCTGGGTCTCTAAATTGTCCACGTGGCCAGAGCTAGCCTTTTATGCCTTGGAGGTGCTGGCCTGCCCGGCAGCCAGCGTTTTGTCTGAACGTGTATTCAGCACGGCAGGGGGCGTCATTACAGACAAACGCAGCCGCCTGTCTACAGCCAATGTGGACAAGCTGACGTTCATAAAAATGAACCAGGCATGGATCCCACAGGACCTGTCCGTCCCTTGTCCAGATTAGACATTAACTACCTCCCCATAACCATATATTATTGGACTCCAGGGCACTTCCTCATTCAATCCTATTTTTATTTTCATTTTACCATTATATTGCGAGGCTACCCAAAGTTGAATGAACCTCTCCTCTGCCTGTGTGCTAGGCCTAAATATATGCCAATGGACTGTTGCAGTGGTGGCTGACATGAAGCCTGATTCTCTGCTATGACATGCAGACTAATTCTCTGCTGACATGAAGCCAGATTGTCTGTTACGGGACCTCTCTCCTCTGCCTGGGTGCTGGGCCTAAATTTATGACAATGGACTGTTGCAGTGGTGGCTGACGTGAAGCCTGATTCTCTGCTATGACATGCAGACTGATTCTCTGCTGACATGAAGCCAGATTGTCTGTTACGGGACCTCTCTGCTCTGCCTGTGTGCTAGGCCTAAATATATGCCAATGGACTGTTGCAGTGGTGGGTGACGTGAAGCCTCATTCTCTGCTATGACATGCAGACTGATTCTCTGCTGTCATGAAGCCAGATTGTCTGTTACGGGACCTCTCTGCTCTGCCTGTGTGCTAGGCCTAAATATATGCCAATGGACTGTTGCAGTGGTGGGTGACGTGAAGCCTCATTCTCTGCTATGACATGCAGACTGATTCTCTGCTGACATGAAGCCAGATTGTCTGTTACGGGACCTCTCTCCTCTGCCTGTGTGCTAGGCCTAAATATATGCCAATGGACTGTTGCAGTGGTGGCTGACGTGAAGCCTCATTCTCTGCTATGACATGCAGACTAATTCTCTGCTGACATGAAGCCAGATTGTCTGTTACGGGACCTCTCTCCTCTGCCTGGGTGCTGGGCCTAAATTTATGACAATGGACTGTTGCAGTGGTGGCTGACGTGAAGCCTGATTCTCTGCTATGACATGCAGACTGATTCTCTGCTGACATGAAGCCAGATCCTCTGTTACGGGACCTCTCTCCTCTGCCTGGGTGCTGGGCCTAAATTTATGACAATGGACTGTTGCAGTGGTGGCTGACGTGAAGCCTGATTCTCTGCTATGACATGCAGACTGATTCTCTGCTGTCATGAAGCCAGATTGTCTGTTACGGGACCTCTCTGCTCTGCCTGTGTGCTAGGCCTAAATATATGCCAATGGACTGTTGCAGTGGTGGGTGACGTGAAGCCTCATTCTCTGCTATGACATGCAGACTGATTCTCTGCTGACATGAAGCCAGATTGTCTGTTACGGGACCTCTCTCCTCTGCCTGTGTGCTAGGCCTAAATATATGCCAATGGACTGTTGCAGTGGTGGCTGACGTGAAGCCTCATTCTCTGCTATGACATGCAGACTAATTCTCTGCTGACATGAAGCCAGATTGTCTGTTACGGGACCTCTCTCCTCTGCCTGGGTGCTGGGCCTAAATTTATGACAATGGACTGTTGCAGTGGTGGCTGACGTGAAGCCTGATTCTCTGCTATGACATGCAGACTGATTCTCTGCTGACATGAAGCCAGATCCTCTGTTACGGGACCTCTCTCCTCTGCCTGGGTGCTGGGCCTAAATTTATGACAATGGACTGTTGCAGTGGTGGCTGACGTGAAGCCTGATTCTCTGCTATGACATGCAGACTGATTCTCTGCTGTCATGAAGCCAGATTGTCTGTTACGGGACCTCTCTGCTCTGCCTGTGTGCTAGGCCTAAATATATGCCAATGGACTGTTGCAGTGGTGGGTGACGTGAAGCCTCATTCTCTGCTATGACATGCAGACTGATTCTCTGCTGACATGAAGCCAGATTGTCTGTTACGGGACCTCTCTCCTCTGCCTGTGTGCTAGGCCTAAATATATGCCAATGGACTGTTGCAGTGGTGGCTGACGTGAAGCCTCATTCTCTGCTATGACATGCAGACTAATTCTCTGCTGACATGAAGCCAGATTGTCTGTTACGGGACCTCTCTCCTCTGCCTGGGTGCTGGGCCTAAATTTATGACAATGGACTGTTGCAGTGGTGGCTGACGTGAAGCCTGATTCTCTGCTATGACATGCAGACTGATTCTCTGCTGACATGAAGCCAGATCCTCTGTTACGGGACCTCTCTCCTCTGCCTGGGTGCTGGGCCTAAATTTATGACAATGGACTGTTGCAGTGGTGGCTGACGTGAAGCCTGATTCTCTGCTATGACATGCAGACTGATTCTCTGCTGACATGAAGCCAGATTCTCTGTTACGGGACCTCCCTCCTCTGCCTGGGTGCTGGGCCTAAATTTATGACAATGGACTGTTGCAGTGGTGGGTGACGTGAAGCCTCATTCTCTGCTATGACATGCAGACTGATTCTCTGCTGTCATGAAGCCAGATTGTCTGTTACGGGACCTCTCTGCTCTGCCTGTGTGCTAGGCCTAAATATATGCCAATGGACTGTTGCAGTGGTGGGTGACGTGAAGCCTCATTCTCTGCTATGACATGCAGACTGATTCTCTGCTGACATGAAGCCAGATTGTCTGTTACGGGACCTCTCTCCTCTGCCTGTGTGCTAGGCCTAAATATATGCCAATGGACTGTTGCAGTGGTGGCTGACGTGAAGCCTCATTCTCTGCTATGACATGCAGACTAATTCTCTGCTGACATGAAGCCAGATTGTCTGTTACGGGACCTCTCTCCTCTGCCTGGGTGCTGGGCCTAAATTTATGACAATGGACTGTTGCAGTGGTGGCTGACGTGAAGCCTGATTCTCTGCTATGACATGCAGACTGATTCTCTGCTGACATGAAGCCAGATCCTCTGTTACGGGACCTCTCTCCTCTGCCTGGGTGCTGGGCCTAAATTTATGACAATGGACTGTTGCAGTGGTGGGTGACGTGAAGCCTGATTCTCTGCTATGATATGAAGACTGATTCTCTGCTGACATGAAGCCAGATTGTCTGTTACGGGACCTCTCTCCTCTGCCTGGGTGCTGGGCCTAAATATATGCCAATGGACTGTTGCAGTGGTGGCTGACGTGAAGCCTCATTCTCTGCTATGACATGCAGACTGATTCTCTGCTGACATGAAGCCAGATTGTCTGTTACGGGACCTCTCTCCTCTGCCTGGGTGCTGGGTAGTGTTGAGCGCGAATATTCGAAAAGCAAATTTTTTTCTCGAATATCGCAACTTCGCGATTTCGCGAATATTTCGAATATAGTGCTATATATTCGTAAAAACGAATATTCGTTTTTTGTTTCCCCCCCCCCCCCAACAAAATTACAGTACACATATAATTGATTGTTTCCCAAAGGTCCAACAGCTCAGATCTTACTCACATTGCCTAGAAAGTGATTGAGGCACGAATCTTCGTAAGGCGATTTTATTAGCGCACATGCGAATATCGGCACGTCCCAGAACAGAGGCAAAGGGCTTTGCATTCATACATTAGTGAATTGAGTTGCGAATCTTCGTAAGGCGATTTTATTAGCGCACATGCGAATATCTACACTTGTCCCAGAACAGAGGCAAAGGGCTTTGCATTCATACATTAGTGATTGAATTGAGCTGCGAATCTTCGTAAGGCGATTTTATTAACGCAAATGCAAATATCTACACTTGTCCCCAGAACAGAGAGGCAAAGGCCTGTGCATTCATATAGTATAGCACCATATTCGCGAATACGTAGAACTTCGTAAAATTCGATTTACGAATATTCGTATTTTTTATTTTACTTTCCACCTTACAGATTACATTGATCTGTACTCTGTCAACTACTGTCATCACCCCCCACTGTATCTCGATTGATTCCCAAAAGTCTCACATTCCCTAGAAAGTGATTGAGGTGCGAATCTTCGTAAGGCGATTTTATTAGCGCACATGCGAATATCTACACTTGTCCCAGAACAGAGGCAAAGGGCATTGCATTCATACATTAGTGATTGAATTGAGTTGCGAATCTTCGTAAGGCGATTTCATTAGCGCACATGTGAATTTTGCATAGCATATGTATTATGCGATGCGAAAATTCGAATTATCGCATATGCGAAATAATAACGAATTTGAATAATCGCGAATATTTTACGAATATTCTTTCGAATATTCACAAAATTTCGCGAATTCGAATATGGGACATGCCGCTCAACACTAGTGCTGGGCCTAAATTTATGACAATGGACTGTTGCAGTGGTGGGTGACGTGAAGCCTGATTCTCTGCTATGACATGCAGACTGATTCTCTGCTGACATGAAGCCAGATTCTCTGTTACGGGACCTCTCTCCTCTGCCTGTGTGTGTGCTGGGCCTAAATATATGCCAATGGACTGTTGCAGTGGTGGCTGACGTGAAGCCTCATTCTCTGCTATGACATGCAGACTGATTCTCTGCTGACATGAAGCCAGATTCTCTGTTACGGGACCTCTCTCCTCTGCCTGTGTGTGTGCTGGGCCTAAATATATGCCAATGGACTGTTGCAGTGGTGGCTGACGTGAAGCCTCATTCTCTGCTATGACATGCAGACTAATTCTCTGCTGACATGAAGACAGATTCTCTGTTACGGGACCTCCCTCCTCTGCCTGGGTGCTGGGCCTAAATATATGCCAATGGACTGTTGCAGTGGTGGCTGACGTGAAGCCTCATTCTCTGCTATGACATGCAGACTAATTCTCTGCTGACATGAAGACAGATTCTCTGTTACGGGACCTCTCTCCTCTGCCTGGGTGCCGGGGCCTAAATATCTGAGAATGGACTGTTCCAGTGGTGGGTGACGGGAAGCCAGATTCTCTGCTATGGAACCTCTCTCCAATTGATTTTGGTTAATTTTTATTTATTTAATTTTTATTTTAATTCATTTCCCTATCCACATTTGTTTGCAGGGGATTTACCTACATGTTGCTGCCTTTTGCAGCCCTCTAGCTCTTTCCTGGGCTGTTTTACAGCCTTTTTAGTGCCGAAAAGTTCGGGTCCCCATTGACTTCAATGGGGTTCGGGTTCGGGACGAAGTTCGGATCGGGTTCGGATCCCGAACCCGAACATTTCCGGGATGTTCGGCCGAACTTCTCGAACCCGAACATCCAGGTGTTCGCTCAACTCTACTAGGGACGCATTACTTTGGTCATCTAGGGTGGCGTAAACATTAATGGCTTTGTCTCTGCAGCCCTTTGGGTAAACTTTTGTTAGGCAGATTTTTGAGCAGGGCTTATGAAACCTTTACAGACTTCAGTGCATTGTGAAGTAACTGCTGGTGGGTTAGCTTTAGAGGTACTTTCCTCCCCGCCATGCTCTCTGGCACTGTTACTCTGTGATGAGGTCCATGGGGAAGGCCCAGGATGTAGGGCCGTGTTGTGATCCGAGTTGTTGCATTCTGTGCATTCTACACTAACCTGACAGTCTTTGGCAATATGTGATGTAGATGAGCAGCACTAGTAGCAAATGCGTTTCTCTTTGAGGAAGGCTTTGCGATCTCCTATGGACATTTCTTTAAAGGCTCTGCACTTCAGAAGAGGGTGTGGCTTCTTGTGTAGAGGACACTGCTTACCAGGATCTTTGACTGTTTCGCAGCTGGCGGAGCTGTAATGCCTGTAAGAATCTGCAGGTGAAATGTTAGTTTTGTGCACTGCCACTGATCCTTTGTGTGGTCTGTGGTCATAGGGAGTGGCACAAGACTGTGATAGATCAAAGCTAGGATCATTACGAATATTAGCCTCTAGCCTTACAAAGTCAACAAACACACACTGAAGGGAGGGAATGGCACATTGTAGGTATGTTTGTACCTTGACCCGTGGGAGACCCATTTCTCCTGCAGGTTGTGGGGAAGCTTTAATACAATAGGTTTGACGCCTCTGGCAGTGTCGAGGAAAGTAAGCCCCGGTAAATCCCCTTCAGCTTTGGCAACCTATAATTCCATCAGTAGATCACTTAAATCCCTAAGTTTCTGGAACCATTGCTAGATATTTTAGGGAATTCGTCAATTCTTTTAAACAGTGCATCCTCTATGACCTCTGCAGAACCATAACATTCATCAAGTCTATCCCAGATCATTTTTAGGTCAATCTCTGGGTAGTTTATATTAATATCCCTGATTCTCTTGGCATGTTCTACAGAGTCTTTTCCAAGCCGATCTGCGAGGAAGTCTATCTCTTCACTGTATGACAGACCCAAGTCTTTTGTAATGTTATAAAGGAGGCCCGCCATGCTCTATAGTTTTCAGGGCGATCGCTGAACTTCGCCAGTCCCTTTGTAACTAGCTCTCGTTTAGTAAAGAACCTGGCAAAGTCTATTGTGCTCTGGTTAATACTAAGGTTGGTTGGAGGTGGAAAGTCACAGTGAGAGTGTGGTGTGCGATCATACCTGTATGGAGTCTCTGACTTAGGCTAGCCCATGTCATACCGTCTTGTGGGATACGGTGGCTCTGCAGGCTGGACCGGAAGCTGGCTTCCTTGGTGTGCAGGGAAGTTAGCTGGAGTTTTGTCATGTGGCTCTGGGCTCTCTTGTTTGTAGGACTGGGTTCCGAGCGTTACTCTTTCTTTTGGACGGTATGATTGCTCTGTGGCATAGGTGACATCTTCGGTTCCAGGGAATGGATCGGCATTGCTGTTTGGTCTGGAGTGTTGACGGACGTACTCTGAAGTGCGTTGTACAGGATCTTGCTGGCCGAGTTCTGGGCTAAGCACGCTGCGGTGACTTCCGGTTTTCGGTTATTCCATTGCCTCCAAGAACTCTGCTTCAGCTATGGCGGCTGCCGTTTCTTTCTCTACGGCGAGTTTCTCTAGCTTTGCATCTAAGAGGACCTTTTGCATGTCTATTGAAGCCTGTTGCTTTGCTTTCTCAGCCTCTAGCTGTGCCTTTTCTTCTTTCATTTTCATTTCCAGCTGTGCCTTTTCTTCTTTCATCTTCATCTCTTGTTCGGCAAAGGCTGCTTTGATCTTCGCGGCTTCTGCCTTTGCGCGGGCAATGGCAGCCGCATTGCTAACGGAAGACGACTTAGTGGAACCATCCTTCCCTGATCTTGTCTTGTAGCTTGATACTGTGCTACGCGACATGGTGTTGGTGAAGACACTTAACTGCGTGGAAACTACTGTGCTGTGGAATGCCGGTCGCTGTGCTTAGGGAGCGGTCACAGTATGCAATCAAATGTGTCTACATTGCTCGAAGCAGCTATCCCCTTGCAGCACTGGACTGTATAGAAGTCGCTGTGGTGTCCGTTTGCAGATATTGCATGGACCGTAACAGACTTCTGTGTAGTCAGGTGTGCTTCTCTCGCTAGAAGTCGTCGTTTACTGTCCTGTTCTCACAACATGTACCCCCGGGGTCTATATGCAGTTCAACAGGCAGATATCACCATTCTACTAGTTAATAAGATGAGACTTCTTTCTGTAATCTGTGGCTTTATTAACCGGCAGTAGATAAGGTAAACTATAGGAAAATGAACATACAAGAACTGAGTATACAGCACAATGTACACAAAACCAATACAAAAACATAAATAAATCCCTTACCGACGATGCTTTAGTAAAAGACACACAATGTGCAGCTGCCCCTTCCATGAGGTGAGGAGAAAAGGAAGCAGGAGCTTGTCTCTTTTCCAGAAAGCACTGTGAGCAGGAAGTCAGGTGACCTAATGAATATGCATAACTTAAAAAGGCAGAAGATGCACTTACAGCTAAAGGTCACTAGATGGTGCTGAAGGCACACACATAAGCACACACATTAACAAACTATGCAGAGAAGACAGTACACCTGGGGTAAGGACATTTTTACGCTGCGCTGGGACACGGAAATGTATGTGGTCGCTGATGGTGCTTGCGAAGGTCCAGGTACAGGGTGGGATGCATCTTGGCCTGAGCCTTTGACAGAAGATTGGCCAGCATGTAACACAGGGGAAGAGGAGTCAGTGGTGTGACCCGCAGACACAAATTGTGGGCGTTCGTCCCACTTATTAGGGTGCTTGGATGCCATGTGGTGGATCATGCTGGTGGTGGTGAGGTTGCTAGTGTTCACGCCCTGGCTCATTTTCGTATGGTACAGGTTGCGAACTACTATTCTTTGGTCGTCCGCACTTTCCTAAAAAAAGTGCCATACTGCTGAACATCAGCCAAGGGAGATTTCCGCAAGGGATTGCTCCATGGAACAGTTGCGGGCCTGTGTGGTGTGGCCCGCCTTCTCCCTTTTGCCACCCCACTGCCTCTTCCAGCCTGTTGCGGTGCTGTAGATCCTCTCCCCTCTGTACTGCTGTCCTCACTCAGCTTTCCACCATCCCAATTTGGGTCTGTGACCTCATCGTCCACCACCTCCTCTTACACTTCCTCCCCACAACCTCAGTGATTGACTACTATGTCTCATCCTCTTCATCAACCTCTTGAGGCAGTAATTGCGGTTGACTCATAGGCAACTGTGTCTCATCATCATCCACCTCATTAAGCACTAATTGTTGTTCCCCACAGTCATCTTCTTGTGACTGTGGATGTTCAAGAGGTTGAGAATCAGGGCACAAGATCTCATGTCCCTCAAGCGTGCTTGGCGAGAGGGCCAAATCAAGTAATGGCAATGAAAAGAGGTCCTTGGAATATCCAAGTGTGGGAGGAAGGAAGATCAGGGTGAGGATTGTGTTGGCTAGACTCCTGGCTATTCAGACTGGACTTTGTGGAAGATAGGGTGGTTCTTAACTGACTGATAATTTAACTGCCTGCAGGGGACACCTTCTACGGAAAAAGTGCACTGGATGTCACTGATATTTTAGGGATGCGCACACATTAAACAGTAGTTGTGGCGCGGATAATTTTACTGTCCGCAACGGCCTATTAAACGGTATTTTGCACAGGATGCGCTAAAATTATATATTGCTGCTGACACAATAGTCCTTAAAATGACTTTTGGGTCTCTGAAAAGTTTTTTGTATAAAAATCTCCCTATTACACTCCCTACACTGTCTGTCCTTTCCTATGCATAGCTCCCCCTAAAACTGAGCAAGTTGCGCTACAAACATATATTGCTGTTGTCACACACAATAGTCCTTACAAGGACTTTTGGGTCTATGAAACATTTTTGTAGAAAAATTTAATTCAATTACACTACCCACACTCTCTGTCCCTTTCCCAGGCTCAGCTTTCCCTGACTTATAATGAGCCAAACACGCGTCATCGGGTGCTATATAGCACCGGATGACGAGTTCCGGCCAGCCAATCAGTGTAATGCCAGTAGCCAACATGGCTACTGGCATTACAGTGAGGACAGTACTTACCTGCAAGTTTATTGGCTGCTTAGCAGCCGCGAAACGTGCGGGAAGTAGACTCGAGCATTGCGCTCGACCACATGCGGTACTCGGCCGAGTACCGCCATGTGCCGAGCAAAACGATGCTTGAGCCGAACTGGTATTTGGCCGAGCATGCTCGTTCAACACTAATAAATCCATAAAAATTTGGGCAATATACTGTACATGGACACATTTTGCCTGATCACCTTACTATTAAATCTACTTCACTATCCTCTCTACATCATTATCAAATATAGAACCTTGATGCCCTTTCAAAAATCAATACCAGCTTTATTTAAATTAAAGGGATTGGTCACTTTCTGGCTACTGTGCAATTGACCAATGTGTCTGTAAGATGATTATATGACACTTACTAATATAGCCTTTGTTTATTTTCTGTGCTGTTTGCTATATTTCATAAGTCATGTCCCCTTGTTGGGCAAATCTTCTGTGCTGTCTACACAGGGGATCTGTCTATAAGATGATGGCTGATGGAGGATAATGTAACCAGGCAAAAAGAACTCCAGACACATCCCTCAGCCTTTGCCACTCAAATGCATCACATTTGCCCTCTGCACTTGAGAATTGGAGAGTTAATGCAGGTGTAGTGTACTTTAATGGAGGAGACTGTGATTTGACTGGTCACATGACTCTCCATCAGCAGCCATTTTATGGCTAGGACTGCTGTGTGGCCAGCACAAAGGACTTGGCCAGGAAGGCTGAAGGTGCCATATTCAATTTTGCGATATTTCGCGAATATTCGATTGAATATTCGTGTTATATTAGTCGAAATCGAATATTTGTAATTTTTCCAATTATCGCAAATAATATGCGATTTAATTAATTGCGTATTGTGATTTTTTTCTTTTAATAGTATAAGGCAATGGTATTTTACGAAATGTTGTAATATTGCTCTAACTTGGTCTTTTAGAATATGACGAATATTCTAAAAGACGAAGTTAGAGCAATATTCCGAAATTTCGTAAAATACACATATAGATTGTAATTTAGCTAATATAGTGCTATAATCATTTTTTTTTCTCTCATTTTTTTTTGCCTCTTCTGAACTTAGGTTTTGTAAAATATGTACACTGTTAAAAAAAAATTCTATAGCAGTATATTAGCTAAATTACAGTCTATATGTGTATTTTACGAAATTTCATAATATTGCTTTAACTTCGTCTTTTAGAATATTCGTCATATTCTAAAAGACGAAGTTAGAGCAATATTACGAATATTCTAAAAGACGAAGTTATAGCAATATTAAGAATATACGTAAAAAGTTGAAATCGGAATTCGATTATTATAACTTGAATTAATCGAATTGCGATTTAAACTTGCACCTGGTTTACTATGGTTGCTGCAATATTCCATATTCGTTAATTCCAGCCTAATATGGAATATAGCAGTGCTAAGTTGAAATCGCCATGCGATTACTTCGAGTTATATTAATCGCATTGCGATTTCAACTTAGTACTGCTATATTCCATATTCGTTTAATTCTAGCCTAATATGGAATATAGCAGTGCTAAGTTGAAATCGCAATTCAATTAATTCAAGTTATAATAATCGAATTGCGATTTCAACTTAAGCACTGCTATATTCCATATTTGTTAATTCTAGCCTAATATGGAATATAGCAGTGCTAAGTTGAAATCGCAATGTGATTACTTCGAGTTATATTAATCGCATTGCGATTTCAACTTGGACCTGGTTTACTATGGTTGGCTTCAATGGCTTGGTAGAATTAGCGAATATGACGAATGTATTCGTCATATTCCACAAAACGAATATACGAATGTATTCGTCATATTCCACAAAACAAAGACATTCGTCATATCCGCTAATTCTACTAAGCCATTGAAGCCAACCATAGTAAACCAGGTCCAAGTTGAAATCGCAATGCGATTAATATAACTTGAAGTAATCGCATTGCGATTTCAACTTAGTAATGCTATATTCCATGCTCATGGAGCGTCCCCATCACCGTGGGAATGTCTCCATATACTAGAATGTACTGTCGGATTTGAGAATTACGTTGAAATCGCAATTCGATTATTTGAAGTTATAATAATCGAATTGCGATTTCAACTTAGCACTGCTATATTCCATATTAGGCTAGAATTAACGAATATGGAATATAGCAGTGTTAAGTTGAAATCGCAATTCGATTATTATAAATTGAAATAATCGAATTGCGATTTCAACGTAATTCTCAAATCCGACAGTACATTCTAGTATATGGAGACGTTCCCATGGTGATGGGGACGCTCCATGAGCACGGAAGTCGGCAGAAGCGGCAACGGGCACTGACTGGAGCATTAAAAAAAAACTAAATAAAAAACTAATATTCGATTTCGCGAATATATAGCACTATATTCTAAATATTCGCAAAATCTCAAAATCGCGATATTCGAGAAAAAAATTAGCAATTTGAATATTCGCGCTCAACACTATTAGTAAGTGCTATATAATCATCTTACAAACACATTCATCAATAGTAGCTGGAAAGTAGTCAACCCCTTTAAACTTTTTACGCTATCCTTTATTTACGAAAGCAGTAACAGCTTACATAAAAGACCTGTCCTGTACAGATGACCCACCCAATATGAAATCCAATGTCTCTCTTCCCTATACCACCTATATTTACAGACCACTTACCCCTGAAATGAGCATTCATATCTCTGTCGGAAAGAGGTGTAAGCCTTCATATCTTTCCAGATAAAAAAAAAAAGTTACATTTTATAAAGCCTCTCATGGCCCATTCTATTGTGTCATGAATCCAATGAATGTCTTACAAAATCATCACCTTCAAGAAACTCTCCAGGAAAAAAGGTGCCTACTGGTTAGGCTCAACTGTTCAAGCTTTCTGGTCAGATATGACCTCCCTAGTCTCATATATTTGGAATACAATTCTTTTGCTCCAGAAAACATCATCCTCGGCTTATCCCTAGGTAATTACAAAAAAAAACAACAACATTCTATTGCTGCATGTTATAATAGGATTAAGACTTCTCATCCCAAGTCTATGGAGATCCACATCTTGCCCCCTCATTGTTTTATTGCATAAATAAAATAAGCTTCATAGAGAAACTGTGAGCTCTAACCCAACACAGTTTCTTCTCCCTTCAACATGTCAGGAAAGTGTGACAAACTTTCTGGAACTCTCCAAAATGCCAATCATTAGCAGCATTCCTAACCTCTTAGTGTACTCCCAAAGCTTTAAAACAATTAAGATAGTATGCCATTACACAGTTTCTCCTCAAATTCCTAATTTCTCAATCCTTTTTCTCCTTACCTCCTTGATCTCCCCTCTCATTATATTTCATTTAGTTATGTATTGCCATTGTTGGTTATGAGTTATAAAGTTTCAAATAAAACCACTTTTGTACCATATAATCCTCTATAATAAAATCCCTCTAGAATTGCAGCGCACCATGTGCGGCCGCACTGCCCACAGCATTGCGTCAGCAAGCAGGTTGGAGGGCTGACAGAGGAATGGAGGATTTGGTGAGCGGGACCAAGGAGAAGGAGGACACTGCGGGAGCCGAGCTCAGGTAATCACTGCAGAACTCACCACTGCATGGAAGGTGCAGAGGTGCGCGCTGTGTGAGGGGGAAACAGCTGCTGAGGAAAGGGGTGTGGAGCCCGGAGACCCCTCCTCTCTGTTCTCCCTCCAGTGTACCTACATGACTCCACCGCCCTTAGCCCTGTCACTGCCCGGCTGCCAACTGTGGCTCCACTCTGTACAATAATCTATAGGTGCTGTGATCGCTGACATCACATAGAGGAACCTGCACTGATCACATATTATAATCTACACCTCATAATAATCTATCTTATACTATATAATAAAAGCCCTCTGTGCCTGCGCTGTGTCCGTGCATGTGTGCTGATGTTAAATGCGCATGCGCGGCGTGCCGGCCAATCTGCACACATGCACAGACACTGCCCATACCTGGGTCTACAGGGGGGAGAGCACCCGGCGTGTAGAGCTGTCCAGAAATAAAGGGCCACATAACTTGGGGGGAGGGGGCTGTGTGTGCTGCACTGTCAGGACTCCCCCAGTACCCAGCTGTGGAGCTAATGATCTCTCCTGCTCGCTGCAGGAGTGAAGATTGGTTGGCCACAGTGGGAGACTCCCAGTGCCCGGTTTGGTGCCCGCTGGATGCCAGTGTGGGAGTGTCCTGAGGACTGTGGCCACGCCCTGGGGGAGGTTTCGGGCTACAGACCCTCCCTCCTCTGAGCCTCAGGCTCTGTCATCGTGTAACCAGGAGGACGGCGGAGATGAGTCGGTAAGGAGCTGCTGCATCCTGGACACCGTGCCCCGCACTCTGGTAGCCGGTCTCAGGTGAGAGCTCAGCCCTGGGCACCCGTACAGGGCCTGCCAGGTAATGATATGTCCCCGCAGACAGCGTGCTCCTCCCCTTCTTGGGTGACAGCCCGCAATGTAGTGTAATCATGGTGGAGTCTGTCCGCTGTGGAGCCACACACCCCAGCCAGTAGATCCTCAGCACAGAGTGCGATCCCAGCCAGAAGAGATTGTGCCGGGTGTACTGCCAATGTGGACGGGTCCCCAGTGCCGATCCCGCCTACGCCAGCGGCTGTGATTGGGCGGTGTGCAGGTGTGGGCGGAGTGTGGAGCACCCTGTCCTGATTGGTTGGCGCATTGTGGGCGGTGTGTGTACTGATAATTTGCAGTGCCGTGCATGCGCATTTAACATCGGCACACATGCACGTATACATGGCAGGCACAGAGGGCTTTTATTATATAGGAGATACTATAGGGAAGGAGGGAGGTATATAGCATAGAAGCCCGGTGTGTGTGCTCAGGGCTGTGCGGCAGTGCATGTGTGGCGATAATTGAACTTCACATGCGCGGCGAGCAACCCAATCAACACACGGCGCTCCACACACTGCCCACACCGCACACACCAGCGCACCGCCCAATCACCCCTGCACACACCAGCACGCACGACTCGCCAACCAATCATCACATGGCGCTACACGCAGCGCCCACACCTGCGCATCGGCCAATCACCATCGCCGCTTGCAGGTTATGGTGTTCTCTCCACATCGGAGAGCCGCCATTACCGTTAATGCATCACACAGCCGCACAGTTCCAGCACTCTCAGCCACAGACAGCAGTCGCTGCCAGCAGTCTCAGCACCACCAGTCAGTGCCAGTCTTCTCAGCCATCAGTCAGTGCCACCAATCACAGTGCCAGCAGTCTCAGCACCACCAATCAGTGACAGCCATCTCAGCGATCAGTAAGTGCCAGCAGTTAAAGCCACCAGTCACAGTGCCAGCAGTCTCAGCCAGCAGTCAGTGCCAATCGTCTCAGCCACCAGTCAGTGCCAGCATTCTCAGCCGCCACCAGTCGCTGCCAGCAGTCTCAGTACCACCAATCAGTGACAGCCATTTCAGCCATCAGTCAGTGCCACCAGCCTCAGCCACCAGTCACAGTGCCAGCAGTCTCAGCCACAGCCAACAGTCTTGGCCACCAGCCACATAGAAACATAGAATGTGTCGGCAGATAAGAACCATTTGGCCCATCTAGTCTGCCCAATATACTGAATACTATGAATAGCCCTTGGCCCTATCTTATATGAAGGATGGCGTTATGCCTATTCCATGCATACTTAAACTCCTTCACTGTATTTGCAGCTACCACTTCTGCAGGAAGGCTATTCCATGCATCCACTACTCTCTCAGTAAAATAATACTTCCTGATATTACTTTTAAACCTTTGCCCCTCTAATTTAAAACTATGTACTCTTGTAGCAGTTTTTCTTATTTTAAATATTCTCTCCTCTTTTACCTTGTTGATTCCCTTTATGCATTTAAAAGTTTCTATCATATCCCCTCTGTCTCGTCTTTCTTCCAAGCTGTACATGTAAAGGTCCTTTAATCTTTCCTGGTAAGTTTTATCCTGCAATCCATGTACTAGTTTAGTAGCTCTTCTCTGAACTCTCTCCAAAGTATCAATATCGTTCTGGAGATATGGTCTCCGGTACTGCGCACAATACTCCAAATGAGGTCTCACTAGCGCTCTGTAGAGTGGCATGAGCACCTCCCTCTTTCTACTGGTAATGCCCCTCCCTATACACCCAAGCATTCTGCTACATTTTCTGCTGCATTTTCTGCTGCTCTATGACATTGTCTGCCTACCTTTAAGTCTTCTGAAATAATGACCCCTAAATCCCTTTCCTCAGATACTGAGGTTAGGACTGTATCACTGATTTTATATTCTGCTCTTGTGTTTTTACGCCCCAGGTGCATTATCTTGCACTTATCAACATTAAAATTTAGTTGCCAGATTTTTGACCATTCCTCTAGTTTTTCTAAATCCTTTTCCATTTGGTGTATCCCTCCAGGAACATCAACCCTGTTACAAATCTTTGTGTCATCAGCAAAAAGACACACCTTACCATTGAGGCCTTCTGCAATTTCTCTGATAAAGATATTAAACAAGATGGATCCCAGAACAGATCCCTGAAGTACCCCACTGGTAGCAAGACCATGGTCTGAATATACTCCATTGACTACAACCCTCTGTTGTCTGTCCCTCAGCCACTGCCTAACCCATTCAACAATATGGGAGTCCACGCACAAAGACTGCAATTTATTGATAAGCCTTCTGTGTGGGACAGTATCAAAAGCCTTACTAAAGTCCAGATAAGCGATGTCTACTGCACCTCTGCCATCTATTATTTTAGTCACCCAATCAAAAAAATCAATAAGATTAGTTTGACATGATCTCCCTGAAGTAAACCCATGCTGTTTTTCATCTTTCAATCCATGGGATTTTAGATCTTCCACAATCCTCTCCTCAAGTATGGTTTTCATTAAATTCCCCACTATTGGTGTCAGGCTTACTGGCCTATAGTTGCCCGATACCTCCCTATTACCTTTCTTGTGAATGGGCACAACATCTGCCAATTTCCAATATTCTGGGATGACTCCTGATGTCACGCCGGTTACAGGTTTGAGAAGGTCTGAAAGATTATCTACACATTAGTTATCTGACAGCTCCATTTGGTTTTTGGAAGAGCTGGAGTGTGGTTCGTGGTGAAGTCCTGTTCGTCCATCATCCATCAGCCTCAGAAGTTAAGTGTTCAGCTTGTTGTGTTTTGTAATCCCACCAACCTTTGTTGTTTACTAGGCCTCAGCGAGACGCTGGTTCCTTCACCAGGGAAGGAGCGGGTTGTCTTTGCCCTGTCATTACTATTAGGGCATCTGAGGGCCACCAGGGATTTCTAGGTTCCTGTGTACAGGCATCTCAACAAACAAGAGGTGCCCATACGGATAGGAGTTAGGGCCAGGAGCAGGGTTTTATACTTGGTGACCCTTTTCCTTCCCTAGCGTTGAGGCCTAGTGTCTTTTTCCTTCCTTCTTGTTGTCTTTTGGTGTTTTCCCCTACAACATTCGTGACACCTGTTGCCAGTGATTGGTTAAATAAATCTGTTAATGGTTTTGCTAGTTCGCTGCTGAGCTCTTTTAATAGCTTTGGGTGTATCCCATTAAGCCCCTGTGACTTATTTATATTAATTTTAGACAGCTGACTTAGAACCTCTTCCTCTGTAAAGACACAGGCATCAAAATATTAATTAGTCTTCTTTCCTAACTGAAGTCCTTTTTCTTCATTTTCCTTTGTGAAAACTGAACAGAAGTATTCCTTGAGACAGTCAGCTAGTTCTTTATCTTCTTCCATATACCTTCCTTCTTTTGTTTTTAATTTGGTAATTCTTTGTTTTAGTTTCCTTTTTTCATTTATGTATCTGAAGAATGTCTTGTCGCCTTTTTTCACCGACTGAGCTAATTTCTCTTCTGCCTGTGCTTTAGAAGCTCTTATAACTTATTTGACCTCTCTCTGCCTAATCTTAAAAATTGGCCTGTCATCCCTGTTTTTTTTTTTATTTACTAAATCTAAAATGGCCTCCATCCGGGTTGGCTCCTCAACTACTTGCTGTAGAGATAATCCGGGTAGGGAATTTAGAATATCTGTACTCCTGGCAGAACTAGCTATTTTGGTTTTCCTGTTTACATCAGGAAGATTAAAGTCTCAAATAATGATAACTTCCCCCTTCAATGTCATTTTAGCTATTTCCTCAACTAGTAGATCATCTAATTCTTTGACTTGGCTAGGTGGTCTATATATCACACCTACACAAGTTACCTTATGATTATCAAGCTGCAAGGTAACCCAAACTGACTCTAAATTGGTCTCCCTAACTTGTATCAAATTAAATTTCATGCTATCTTTCACATACAGGGCCACCCCTCCCTCTTCTTGCCTTCTCTGCCTTTCGTGTACAGAGAGAACCCTGGTATTTTTATATCCCAGTCATTACATTCACCAGTCAATGCCAGTGCAATTTATATACCAGTCATTGTTATATCCCAGTCATTACAGCCACCAGTCAGTGCCAGTGCAATTTAATATAGACTGTTCCTACAAATTTTTATGCACTACTGTTCTAGCGCCCGTTATTGTAATGGGCTTAATGTCTAGTGATTTTTTTTTTTTATGTACTACTTAGTTGGATATGATGTATTGCTTGTTACAGTGTCCATAAACAGATCCGTGAAAATAAAGATAATTGTCAATATCTCTGTAAGTATACAAAATGCAACCAACCAAACCTAAGGCTCCTGCAATGACTTCTTATTTAATTATAAATGACTAATTTCACACCCTCTATATGTCTAGTTGATGTTATGTAATTTATATTGGAAAGATTTAGTTGCCTGTAGGACCCATTATTTGTGTAATGTCTTAATTTTAACAGTCTATGGTGAATTAAGGGATTCTGCTTTGTCTATTACATGGTCTCTCTCCTTGAACCAAATTGAAAAAGGTTAGACATATTATAACTAGGTTTCCATGAGGGCTGCCACATGAATTTTCTGGTTAATAGAGATATTACCTTCAAATTTGTGTGAAATTGGTCCTGTCAAGGTTGTGTCTCGGTCCCGGTGTAGTTTGTCGTGACATGTCAGCCATGCATGCAATTGCCTGGGGCAACGTGTTGTTTCTGAATGTGTGTGCACTGCTCCTGTTTCCTGGCCTCTCCCCAGTCTGGTGGTTAAGGGGTTAAGGTGTAGATCTGGGTGTGGTCTCATGACTCTACTTATCCTGTTGCTGTGAGCAAAAGGTGAGTTGTATTCCAGTCTTGGTTGGTTCTGGAGCCTTGTTCCTTTCCTACTCTTTTTGCCTTTTCAGAATGGAGATAATACCGCAGCATGCTGCAGTAATACCTCGGTCCAAAATTCTGAAACACTTCACATGCATTAATGCCGGATGCGGCCCCGAGTGTACCGGCAGAATGGTTCCGGCATTGCGGTCTGCTCATGCTCAGACTGCAAAAAATGCCCCAAAAAATAAATGCCGGATCCGTTTTTCCGGGTGACACCTCTGGCATTTCAATGCATTTGTTATACGGATCAGGTCAGGATCCTGATCCATCTGACAAATGCCATCCTTTTGCATGCATTTTGCAGGAAAATTGCTGAATGTCACCTGACAATGTAACTGAAAAATTTGTAAAATGTATTAACTTGTCTACTAGGTAGAGCAGGGGTATATCACAGCCAAAAATTGGTGAAAGTCACCCAACTATGTAAAAATAAAATTAGTGAAATGTATTAGGCCTCTTTCACACTTGCGTTGTCCGGATCCGGCGTGTACTCCACTTGCCGGAATTACACGCCGGATTCAGAAAAACGGAAGTGTACTGAAAGCATTTGAAGACGGATCCAAAATGCTTTCAGTGTTACTATGGCAGCCAGGATGCTATTAAAGTCCTGGTTGCCATAGTAGGAGCGGGGAGCGGGGGAGCTGTATACTTACCATCCGTGCGGCTCCCGGGGCGCTCCAGAGTGACGTCAGAGCGCCCCATGCGCATGGATGACGTGCCATGCGATCACGTCATCCATGCACCTGGGGCGCCCTGACGTCACTCTGGAGCGCCCCGGGAGCCGCACGGATGGTAAGTATGCTGTTCCCCCGCTCCCCGCTACACTTTACCATGGCTGCCGGGACTTTAGCGTCCCGGCAGCCATGGTAACCACTCTAAAAAAGCTAAACGTCGGATCCGGCAATGCGCTGAAACGAAGTTTAGCTTAAGGCCGGATCCGGATCAATGCCTTTCAATGGGCATTCATTCCGGATCCGGCCTTGCAGCAAGTCTTCAGTTTTTGGGCCTGAGCAAAAAGCGCAGCATGCTGCGGTATTTTCTCCGGCCAAAAAAGTTCCGTTCCGGAACTGAAGACATCCTGATGCATCCTGAACGGATTTCACTCCATTCAGAATGCATTAGGATAATCCTGATCAGGATTCTTCCGGCATAGAGCCCCGACGACGGAACTCTATGCCGGAAGACAATAACGCAGGTGTGAAAGAGCCCTTAACCTGTCTACTAGGTATAGCAGGGGTATATCACAGCCAAAAATTGGTGAATGTCACCCGACAATGTAACAGACAAATTATTGAAATGACAAAAAATAAAATACGTACAAAAAATAAAAAATCTTGATGTATGAGGTGGAGGTCCATATGGAGTAGGAGGATGAGAAGGCGGTGGACGTAACGGTGGAAGTGGAAGCGGCGGTGGAGGAGGACAAGGTAGCCAACACTGGTTTTTGGTTTTAATTATTTATTTATTTAATAATATAAAAACTACAAGAAAGAGCAATTGCACTGTAGTATAACAATGGTTGGGGAAGGCCGGTATACATGTCCGTACCATGTGCAGAATAGACAAGTCCTGTGGGATCCATGCCTGGTTCATTTTAATGAACGTGAGCTTGTCCACATTGGCTGTGGACAGGCGGCTGCGCTTGTCTATGATAACGCCCCCTGCCATGCTAAACACACATTCAGATAATACACTGGCTGCAGGGAAGGCCAGCACCTCCAAGGCGTAAAGGGCAAGCTCAGGCTATGTGCCCAATTTGGAGACCCAGAAGTTGGAGGGGGCATACCTGTCATTCAGTATGTGTAGGCGTGTGCACACATACTGTTCCACCATATTGCTGAAATGCTGCCTCCTGCTAAGACGTTCCATATCAGCTGGTGGTGCTCGTTGTTGTGGAGTGCTGACATTAGCTTTTCCACATTTCGGCCATGCTAACCTGACTTCTGAGGTGCGGGTGGTACCCCAGCTGCGTTGGCGACCTCTTCCTCTTCCTCTGCCTTCGCTTTGTGCTTCCACTGTGCCCCCCGCTGTCAGGTGGGAATGCCACCAGCAGCGTGTCTACCAGCGTGTGCTAGTACTCGGACAGCTTACGATCACGCTCCAGTGACGGAATTAAGGACGGTACGTTGTCCTTGTAATGGGGATCCAGCAGCGTGGCCACCCAGTAATCAGCACAAGTTAAAATGTGGGCAACTTGGCGGTCGTTGAGGATACACTGCAGCATGTAATCGCGTGTGCCAGGCTGCCCAGAGGCAACAATAAGCTGTCCTCTGTAAGAGGGGTATCGTCTGTGTCCTCTGTATCCTCCCAGCCATGCACCAGTGATGGTCATGAGCTGGTTTGGGTGCCACCCTGCTGTGAACAATGTTCCTCCTCATCCATCTCCTCCTACTCATCCTCCACCTCGTTATCCTCCAGAACTGTGCCCTGGCTGGACAGTTGTATACCTGGCTTTGTGGGTGCAGGAACCCACCCTCAGAGCCACTTGTGATTGACTGGCCAGAAACCCTATGAAATGATCCCTCTTTCTCCTCCTTCTCCTGTGCCACATCCTCTTCCAGCAGCGTTTTTTTTGAGGAATAGAAGTGGGATAGTAATGCTGAGAATGGCGTCATCTGCACTGGCCATGTTGGTGGAGTACTCGAAACAGCGCAACAAGGAACACAGGTCTCGCATGGAAGCCCAGTCATTGGTGGTGAAGTGGTGCTGTTCCGCAGAGCGACTCACCAGTGCGTGCTGTAGCTGAAACTCCACTATCGCCTGCTGCTGCTTCGCACGTGCAAGGTGGAGTTCCACCTTGTGGGCACATTGCATATGAGACGGTGAGCGGGAAGGCCGAAGTTACGCTGCAGCGCTGACAGGCGAGCAGCAGCACGGTGAGAACGCCGAAAGCGCGCACAGACGGACCGCACTTTATGCAGCAGCTCTGACACATCGGGGTCATTTTTAAGGAACCTCTGCGCCACCAAATTCAGCACAGGCAAGGGATGTGTGTCAATCCGGCTAGTCCCAAAGCTGCTATGAGATTTCGCCCATTATCACACACCACCAGGCCGGGCTTGAGGCTCACTGGCACCAACCACTTATCGGTCTGTTGTTCAAGGTCCATCCACAGCTCCTGTACGGTGTGGGGTTTGTCCCCCAAACAAATAATTTTTGAAAACTGCCTGCTGTTGTTTACCCCTGGCTGTGTTAAAGTTGGGGGTGAAGGTGCTATGCTGACCGGATGAGAAGGCGGTAGAGGATGAGGAAATGGAGTAGAAGGGGGAAGCAACAGGAGGCAAACTGAAGCACCCCGCAATCCTCGGTGGTGGAAAGACATGCGCCAAACTGCTATCCTCCTCAGGCCCAGCCGCCACTGCATTTACCCAGTGTGCTGTTAGGGACATATAACGTCCCTGTCAGTGCTTACTGGTCCACGTTTCCATAGTTAGGTGGACCTTGCCACAGATGGCGTTGCGCAGTGCTCACCTGATTTTGTCCCCCATTTGGTTGTGTAGGGAAGGGATGGCTCGCCTGGAAAAGTAGTGGTGTCTGGGCACGACATACTGTTGGACAGCCACTGCCATAAGGCTTTTAAAACTCTCTGTCTCCACCAGACGGAATTGCAGCATTTCGAAGGCCAGTAATTTTGAAATGCTGACATTCAGGGCCAGGGATCGCGGGTGGGTAAGGGGGTACTTCCTCTTTCGCTCCAGTGTTTGGGAGATGGAGAGCGGAACGCTTCCGTGTGACATTGTGTAGATGCTTGGTGTGACCCAGGTGGTGGTGTTTCTGGCAGATCCTCTGTTTGCGGGGTGGCAGGTGCCACTGTCACTCCAGAGGTGGATGAAGAGGCCAAGACTGCAGCAGAAGAGGAAGCAGGAGGAGCCAGAGACCTTTCTTTGTTTTTGAGGTGTCTACTCCACTGCAGCTCGTGCTTTGCACTTAGATGCCTTGTCATGCAGGTTGTGCTCAGGTTGAGAACGTTTATGCCTCGCTTCAGGCTCTGATTGCACAGCGTGCAAACCACTCGTGTCTTGTTGTCAACACATTGTCTGAAGGACTGCCACGCCAGGGAACTCCTTGGAGCTGGCTTTAGTGTGCTCGGTCCCTTGCTGCGTTGGGCAGTAGCAGGCGTACTGTTTAGGAGAAGGCCACTCCGCTTTATCACCCTGCTCCCTTTTCTGCTGTGCTGGTGGCTCTGTGTGACCACCGCCTCTTCCTCTCAACTACACAGGTCACTCGCATGACATTGATTCCATGTGGGGTCGAGGACCTCATCGTCCTCCACATAATCTTCCACCCAGTATACTCCCCTGCCCTTTTTGTTGGTATGCACACTGCAGAAAGCCACAGCAGTTGGGACCTGTGTTTTGTCATCATCCGAGACGTGCTGCGGTGGTCCTCCTATGTACTCATCTTGAATCATAAATGGTTGGGCATCTGCTAGCAGAGTCATCAAAAAGCAGAAGAGACTGCTGCATGACTTGGGGCTCAGACTGCTTGGCTGATTTGAAAGGGGGTGAGGTGAAAGACTAATGGACATCGACTGCAGGTGCTAACTCTGATCTTTCAGCAGGAGACTGGGTGGGAAACAATGTGAAGGAACTGGAGGCATTTTCAGCAACCCAATCTAGATGTAGGGTCCTGCAAAAAATGGGTGTTTTTTTAAACCCAGATTATTATTGCAGTACTTCAAGCTTGAATTTCACACTAACAAATTCAGCATAGGCCCCATATGTAGGGTATTGCCAAAAAATGGTGCTTTTTTTAAACCCAGAATATTATTGCAGTAATTCAAGCTTGTATTTGACTGTCACAAATGCACATATGCTGTGCTGGTGCACTGAACAAAATGGCCACCGCTGCCCACCTAACTAACAGACGGATAAAAGTTTTTTTTCTGTGTCACTGGGCTCAGGGCAGGGTAAGAAGATTGTGCACTGCACCCACAAAACAAAATCTAGGTAGATCGCTGAGTTAACAAGCACTTCAGATTAAAGATTCTTTCCTATTCTCTCCCTCACAGCAGCAGCATCCTATCCCTACACTAATCAGAGCAGAGTGACGTGCAGTGCTAAGTGACTTCAGCTTATATAGAGGCTGGGGCACATGCTGCACTGGCCAATCACATCCATGCCTTTAGTAGGCATGGCTGTGATGGCTTCTAAGGGCACAAGAGTAAAACGCTTGTTGATTGGCTGCTCTGTAGCCTTTCAAAAAAGCGCCAATAAATCGCCAAACACCGAACTCGAACTTTTACTGAAAAGTTTGGGTTCGCTCAACCCTACTTATTAGCCGTTGTGCGGTCAAGTGACAAAAATACAGCCTTTTTTGGGTGTATTCAGTGCCATTCAGCGGTGCAGTTATGTTCTAAAGCCTTTCTAGGGATGTATTAGTGAAAAAACAAAAAAGGGCTTATTTGCCATTCAGTTGCGCAGTTATATGTTCTAAAGCCTTTTGTGTCATGTATTAGTGAAAAGAAAAGTGTTATTAGCTGTTCAGTGGTGCAGTTATATGTTCTAAAGCCTTCTTTATTGTATGTATGTATTAGTGGGAAAAAAGGGCTTATTAGCCATTGTGCGGTAAAGTAACAAAATTGCAGCCTTTTTTGCGGTGTATTAGTGGAAAAAAAGTGTTATTAGCCATTCACGGTGCAGTTATATGTTCTAAAACCTTCTTTGGAGGGTATTAGTGTGAAAAACGGGCTTATTAGCCTTTTTGCGGTGAAGTGACAAAATTACAGCCTTTTTTGGTATGGACTAGTATAAAAAAGTGTTAACTGCTGAACGGCTAATATGTTCTAAAGCCTTTTTTGAGGTGTATTAGTGGGAGAAAAAGTATTAGCTGTTCAGCGGTGCAGTTAAATGTTCTAAAGCCTTTTTATGGGTGTTTTAGTTGGGAAAAAAGGGCTTACCACATGTAAATGGCTGGGCGGTGTCACGCTGTTCTACACATCTTTTGCCTGGGCGAACGGAGTCACACAAGGGAGGAACTGCTTTGTGTCCTTCATCAAGAAATCGAATTCTGGCTTGCTCTGCGACAACTCAAATTTGGAACCATGGTGACTGATAACGGGAAGAGCATGGTGTCAGTGCTGCGTCAAGGAGGGTTGAGCCAGGCGCCCTGCATGGCGCATGTGTTCAATCTGGTTGTCAAGCGGTTCCAAGTCTTCCACCCATCTGCAAGACATCCTAAAAATGACCAGGAAACTTTGTATGCACTTAAGCCACTTGTACACTGCAAAACACACCCTGCTTGAGCTGCAGCAGCAGAATGGCATCCCTCAACATAGGCTGATATGCAACATTTCCACCCATTGGAATTCCACCCTCCAAATGTTAGACCGACTATACGAACAGAGAAAGGCCATAAACAATTTCTTGAGGATCTAAGCGGACAGGAGTACTCACCTGTATAACTTTGATGTCAGCCAGTGGAAGCTCATGCGTGACACCTGCCGTTTGCTCAGGCCCTTTGAGGAGGCCAAGTTATTTGTCAGTCGCCAGGACTACGGGGTGAACAACGTCATTCCACTGTTTCATTTCCTAGAACAGATGCTGGTAAATCTGGCTAATCAGGGGACTGGAGACGTGGCGCCTAGATCTCACGGCCACATGAGCCGTGTGGGGGCTGAACTATAGGAGGAGGACATTGTTTGTGCTCCAATGTTTTATCTTTTTCACGGGACGACAGAATGGACATACGGATGCGGACATTGAAATGAATGGGTTCACATCTCTGCATCTGATCGGCAAAAAAATCTGATCGGATGCCGACCAAAAATATGGTCATGTGCAAGAGAACTTACATACAGTATGTGACCACTGAGGCCAGTGATTGATTGCAGAAGTCACGCAAGTGGGAATGGATTGTCATTACATCTGGTTTGGTGCATTTGATGAGGACCAGAAAGAGCAGGGATGGATGCAGCATTAAAAAGACCTTCATAAGGTGAGCGCCTCTTTTTTATTTAACTCTCCACCACCACCCTACTGCTGATTAATTTTCATTTTTGGTTAGTGAATAGGGTTGAGCGAATCCGAATTATAAAGTTCGGGTTCGTACTGAACTTTAGGATTTTTGGACCCCGGAATCGAACCTGAACTTTTTAGTAAAAGTTCCGGTTCGGTGTTCGACGATTTAATGGCGCTTTTTGAAAGGCTGCAAAGCAGCCAATCAACAAGCGTTTAACTTGTGTGCCCTTAGAAGCCATCACAGCCATGCCTACTAATGGCCTGGCTGTGATTGGCCAGTGCCACATGTGACCCAGCCTCTATATAAGCTGAAGTCACTTAGCGCTGCACGTCGCTCTGCTCTGATTAGTGTAGAGATAGGATGCTGCTGCTGTGAGCGAAAGAATAGGAAAGAATCTTTTATCAGAAGTGCTTGTTTAACTCAGCGATCTACAGTGATTTTGTTTTGTTGGTGCAGTGCACAATATTTTTACCCTGCCCTGAGCCCAGTGACACTGAAATATAACTTTTCTCCGTCTGTTACTTAAGTGGGCCTATGAGGCCATTTTATGAAAGTTCAGTGCACCAGCACAGCATATGTGCTTTTGTGACAGTCAAATATAAAATTGATATACTGCAATAATATTATTGGCTTAAAAAACACAATTTTTGGGCAAAACCCTACATTTGGGGCCTTTGCTGCATCTGTCAGTGTGAATTACAAGCTTGAAAAACTGCAATAATATTGTGGGTTTAAAAAAAACACAAATTTTTGGCAATACCCTAAATCTGGGGCTTTTGCTGCATCTGTCAGTGTGAAATACAAGCTTGAAAGACTGCCATAATATACTGGGCTTAAAAAAACACAAATTTTGGGCAATAACCTACATCTGGGGCTTTTGCTGCATCTGTCAGTGTGAAATACAAGCTTGAAATACTGCCATAATATACTGGGTTTAAAAAAAACACGCATTTTTGGTAATAACCTACATTTGGGGCTTTTGCTGCATCTGTGTAATACAAGCTTTAAATTCTGCAATAATATTCTGTTATTAAAAAAACAACCATTTTTTATAAGGAGGTCTCAGATAGATGCTGCAGGTGTTAGGACCAATGTGCAGATTTTATACATCTGGTTTGGGCATGCCCTGTGATCCAGGATTTTTGTAGCAATGTTTTTTCTCAGATCCGGAGATTGCTCCTCATGTGATTTTGAGGTAGACATAACCACGGCGGTTCTAGGTGCCTCTCTATTCGATGAACAGGGACGGGAAAATTTGTTCTGGATGAAGTCATTTATGCTGGCCAGGGTAATAATCGCTAGGAATTGGGGCTCAAAAACCCCTTGTTGGTATCTGAATGGCACCACCTTGTTGATAAAGTTAGGAAATATGAAAAACTTGCTATTCATAATAATGGCCAGAAAGTTAGATGGGATAGAACTTGGCGGAAGTGGTCGTAAGGTCTAGTTCGCTGCGGATATGCCCCCAGACAACGACAATGAGGGTGGGGGAGGAATTGGGATTAAATGTGTTCTTGTTTCTTTTGGCTATTAGTTTGGCAATCATGATAGAAAATGTACCTAAGCTGTGTATATTTATTGTACCTGTGTAATATCATGTCTGCTAAATTTTTATGCTTTGGACATAAAATAAAATTTAATTAATAAAAAAAAAAACATTTTGGGAAAAATACTAAATTTGAGGCCTTTGCTGCATCTGTCAGTGTGAAATACAAGCTTGAAATACTGATATAATATTATGTGTTTAAAAAAAACACCTGTTTTGGGCAAAATACTAAATTTGCAGCCTTTGCTCCATCTGTCAGTGTGAAATACAAGCTTGAAATACTGCAATAATATTCTGTTATTAAAAAAACACCCATTTTGGGCAAAATACTAAATTTGCGTCCTTTGCTGCATCTGTCAGTGTGAAATACAAGCTTTAAATATTGCTATAATATCATGTGTTTAAAAAAGCTCCCATTTTGGGGGCGGAGCTAGCGCCAGACTGGAATGGACATGTGCGCTTGAGCTCTGCTGCTCAGACCCGGCTTTATATCAGCTAACTTAAGCTATTCAGCATATGATATGGGCAAGATTGGCCAGCAAAAAACAGGGGACTCATCCCTGTCTCACAAGCAGCAGACAAACTGCGGTGACATGGACAAATTTATTAAAAAAGCGGCAGCAGTGTGTGTAGCGCGGAAGGCCAAGATGGCGCCGGAGCCTAGCAGGGAAATGGAGGATAGCGAATCCGAGCTACAGGCTGACGGCAGCGATATTGAAGACCCGAGACACCGCAAGCACCTCCCGATCTCCAGAAAGTATCTGGATTCTGCCTTACAGAGAGCAATGGAACCGCTTATAAGTGAACTCTCCTCGTTGATGCAAGATGTCAGACATGTGGGCGGCAGAGTGGAGGCCCTGGAGAACAACCAGGTAGCATTCCTAGATTTCCAGACAGCTACAGCCATTAGCCTACAAAAATGCCAAACGCACCTCAACGATGCGTTTAATGCCCTAGAAGACCAAGAAAACCGCAGGAGAAGAAACAATCTGCGTTTCAGAGGAGTCACGGAGTCAGAGTCCTCTCAAGATGTTGCAGCCGTGGTGAAAGAAATATGCGAGGGTCTACTGGGCCCAGAACGGTCCTCATCTATTATAATTGAAAGACCTCATCGAGCCTTACGCCCGAGACCGCAGGGCAATGAGCCTCCTAGAGACATCATCTGCCAATTTCTTTATTTTCAAGACAAAGAGGCTATTATTAACAAGGCCCGTCTGCCAGGTGGAGCTAAATACAAGGGGGTACCGATTACGATACGACCTAGCCCCAATGACCCTTCAGAAAAGAAGGACTCTCAAACCCCTCACGGATTGGCTCAGAAGCCACAAGATCCTTTACCGCTGGCAGTTCCCGTTTGGCTAATCCTTTTCTCACCAGGGCAGACGGATCACCATTAAGTCACATCTGGACCTAGGCCCTGCATTCGATCTGTTAGAAATCGACCCCCTGGACAGATTGGGACGCTGTCCAGGACCTCAAAGCACTTCCGAAACTTCCCAGAGTCATGCCATTCGAGACAAAAGGCACCCCCAAAGCCCAAAGACAGAAAGAGAAGAAGAAGAATCAAACTCTCACCCCGAGGCGTATAGCAGCGGATATTGTCTGAAAACGGGACCTTCTACCTCTCCTCATCTTTCATTACGTTGGATGAGTATATGCCTTTAAGTCTTCCTTCCCCTCTTCGCTATACCTGTCTCCTGTAATGCGTCACTCTGGTTCACCCTCTGACGCTTTCACTTTCTACCCTTCTTTAAGGTTTGGTATGACATTCTGTGACTGGCAATATGAGTGTTATCCTGCATAAAGTCTCTATTCCTCCTGTATTACACATCTTTATATGGACTTAAGTGTCGCCAAATTGTATGATATAACCTGCATTGTCTGTCCTCTGATGAATCACCGTTGGTTAAACAATTGATATAGGACATAACGGTTCCCTTAACTTACAGGTCTCTGTTGTACCTTATCGAATGCTTAGAGCCATCTAATCGCATTAGTCACTTGACATCTTATGGTAAATGTGGAGCGATCTATCCGATGATGTATTAGGTCACGAGTTTCGATTATTTCCGAAATAAATCGCATGTGATAACCAGTGTTCTCTTGACTCGTGAAAATACACCATATTGCCAGGAGGTGCTAGGTTTTCTCTGCAATTTACTGAAGATCCCGGTGACACCTCACACCTTCTCTCCATAGCTGACCCTAAGATGTCTATGACACTTATGATTATCGCCCTAGGATTAATTTGAGCTCTCATCAGCTCCTAGCGAGACCGTTGACAGTATAGTATTTTGATCCTCTTTACACTTGTGTTGATCCAGTGTATAGTCGGCCCCATAATGCTCAGTAGCCCATGATGATGGTCCTGTCTGCATGATGACTCGACTCCAATTTTTATATGGGTTGTATCACGATGATACAGATACCATAATACTATATTAGATACTTAACACCTTAAGGCTAGCGTATATACCCAGCAATCTCCGAGGACGACCCTGACTGCACACTACCTCTGTGCCTCTGTGCTTCTGTTTTATATCGGATGTTTTAATAGGTAGCCGGCACCACAAAAGACATATATGACTCTCAGAGCCCTAGAACTAACCTTTATAGTTAGAGGTTCCCTACAAATCTCCTGACATAGAGGGAAATGTGGAGTTATGTTATGTTCCCTAAAGCCTAAGGACCAGCCTATGTATTGAAGGGTCCTGGATCTTAACTTTTCCATAAGTACAATTAAGCTCCTCAGGCTTTTATCCCTGTTTTTGATGCTCTTTTCTCTACTTATGATACAGCTTCAACTGAGTGATTGTTGATTTGGCCTTAAGAAAGCCAGGTCCAAACTCGGCAAATGCCATTTACCCCCTCTCTTCAGGTCCCCCAAGACCTATATGTTAAGTCTGTTTTCGTTTCTCTTTCATTTGTTTTTTATGTGTGGTTTTTATCATTTTTTTCCCAGGTCATTATCTACTCACTGGTTTGTCCATCCGAGACGGGTCATTTCTTCACCGAGACTAAGATCTTCATTGACACTTCAACCAGATGTTAAGTACCCTGACCCACTCACTACTGTAACAATATTTCACACTTATAAGTTTCAGCATCTTGTCTCTCCTCTTCGTCCCTATGATGGCTATTAATATTGCCTCTTATAATGTTAAGGGATGCAATTCACCATCTAAGCGTGGCCAGATTTTCAGGATCTTGAGGAGAGATAAAGTGAACATAGTTTTCCTACAAGAAACTCACTTTAAGAACCAACATTTCCCCAACCTATCCTTCTCATTCTACCCCAACTGGTTCCATTGTGGTTCCCCGTCATCAAACTGTAGAGGAGTTAGCATAGGTTTTCAAGGAAAAGTGCCTTTTATTCTAGACAATCAATTATGTGACCCTGATGGCCGGTTTATAATGATTAAGGGCAAAATAGGTCAACACCTTTACACCTTTGTGAATATTTACGCCCCGAATAAGCACCAAATTACCTGGCTGAAATCAACATTACTAAAATTAGAATCTTTTAGAGGTGGCGTTACGGTGGTAGGGGGAGACTTAAATCTAGTCCTAAACCCTCTCATTGATTCCTCTTCCCAAAAATCTGCCCAGTCCCAGAAAGGCTTACGCTCGCTATTGCGTACTATGGCTAAAGCCCACCTGATTGATGTTTGGCGTACCATGTATCCTGACTCTAGAGATTACACTTTTTACTCCTTACTACACAGGTCTTATCAACGCTTAGATTATCTTTTCGTCTCAAAGGAACATCTGCAATTATGTTCCAGGTCAGATATAGGTTCCATAATCCTATCTGACCATGCCCCGATTTACCTTCCTATGAATCCCCCCCCTAACCATAAACCTATTGGAGGTTTAATGAACAACTCATTAGTTCTCCAGACATCAAATCTAAACTTGATCACCTGTTAAGAGACTACTTTACTATTAACTGTACCCCTGAGGTCACATACCAAACGATATGGGACGCACATAAAGCATATATAAGGGGCCAGTGTATCAGTCTAGGGGCTCACCTGAAGAAAGAAAGACAAAAAAAAAATAGATTCCCTTCATGAAAGGATAATTTTATTGGAAAGGGCTCATAAGAGGTCTTTGCTGGAAACACATCTACAAGAACTTTCATCCTGTAGAGCTTCCCTCAAAAACCTTTTAAATATAGCATCTGCAAAACTCTATCTACACTCCCAATACAAAATATTTGCACATGGGAATAAGGCCTCTCGATACATGATGTCAAGGGTCAAACGCAGGAAACTTAACAATTACGTACATAACTAAAGACCCCAGGAGGAGCATTCACTTTTGAATCTAAAAAAATTGCATCTCTATTCAGAGATTATTACGAATCCCTTTACAACCTCAAACCTCCCCAACCTCTCGGGGGCAACGCGGACCTAACATCGCCTACTAAAACATACTTAGACAAACTAGCCCTGCCAAAACTTTCGGAACAAGACAGAATGCAATTAGCCTCCCCTTTCTCCTCAGAGGAACTTCTAGGGGCCATAAAAATTCCCCTAGAGGGAAATGGCCTGGTCCCGATGGTCTCCCTATCCCCTACTATTTGTATTTTCATGAAATATTCCACACTTTCTTCCGTTATTTAATAACACTCTACAAGGAATACCCCTATCAACTGATATGACCAGAGCTCATATAACTCTAATCCTCAAGGAAGGTAAGGACCGCTCCCTATGTCCCAATTATAGACCCATATCCCTCCTTAATATAGATTTAAAACTTTTAGCCAAAATGCTCGCAAACAGATTGGCAAAACTTCTCCCTTCGCTAATCCACAGAGATCAGGTAGGGTTTGTAAAACAAAGAGAAGAAAAAGATAATACGGCTCGGATTCTCAATATTATCCATTTTGTCAAGAGGAAGAATATCCCCCTGGTCCTTCTCAGCACGGATGCAGAGAAGGCCTTCGATAGGGTCAACTGGTCCTTTATGTATTCAGTGTTGAGATCCCGTAATTTCCCATCTCCCTTCATACATGCGATCGAAGCCATGTATCACTATGCATCAGCATCAAACGATACCTTGTCTGATCCGTTTCAGATACATAACGGCACTCGTCAGGGATGCCCCTTATCCCCCCTCTTATTCGTCCTGGCACTGGAACCTCTTCTACAGACCATTAGATTAGACGGGGACATCGAGGGAATCACTCTGGGTGATCAACAACATAAACGTGCCGCCTTTGCGGATGATTTACTTTTAATTGTGAGTAACCCTGAGTCAGCTCTCCCTAAGATTTATAGTCATCTTGAAACATATGGGACACTCTCCAATTTTAAGGTGAATCATAACAAATCACTTATAATCTCCACTGGCCTTAAGAAGTCACTTAAGATGCAGCTGGAATCCAATTCTCCCTTTAATTGGTCGTCTCCTTTTCTAACTTTTCTAGGGGTTAAGATGAACACCGACCCGAGCCAACTCTTTCACCTAAATTATATTCCTCTCCAAAATAAATTGGCAGAGGACCTGAATTCCTTGGATGTCCCTACTCTCTCGTGGTTTGGGAGTAAAAATATTCTGTTACCTCTCATCATTCCCAAACTTACTTATCTCCAACAGACCTTACCAATCCCTGTCCCTTCTACGTTCTACAACAAACTTAGATCTATGTTCAGATCCTTCATTTGGTGTAAGAAAAAAGCCAGAACGTCCTATAAAGCCCTGTCATATCCAAGGGAGAGAGGAGGCATCTCACTGCCAGATCCGGAATTATATGGCAAAGCTATACTACTCACTAGAGTGGTGGACTGGTTGATCGCCCCTAAACAGAAGTCGTGGGTCTCGATGGAGGAGTCCCTACTTGGGCAACCTTTTAGATCCGCACTACTAGGACGAATGTCTTCATTACCTCTCCAACCAAACTTCACCCCTATTATGAGAGCCACACTGCACGCCTGGAAGGCAGTACAAAACTCACCCTTGGGTTCCCCCCTCCCATCCCCCACCCTTAGGATTAAGGACATATTTCACTTAGCTTGGCCCTACAAAATAGCCTTCCCACTGAGACTCGTCAATCCCAAATGAAAGTGATAGATCTATATGACGATGGACAACTGATGCCGGTTGAAACACTGAGTGATTTCTTGAAAGTTCCGTTCTCTAGCTTTAATGGACTTCACTTTCTACTGGCATACATGACTCAAAATGCCCAACTACAAAACCTGTTATGCCCTATAACATGGTTTGAACATATTATTTCTCAAGATCATATTCCCCACAAAATGATCTCACAATGGTATAGTAAACTAAGGACTCCCCCTGCTACCCTAACGCCAGCCTTCATTAGACTATGGGAAAAAGACCTAGATAAATGCTTCTCCCCGGAAGAAACCCTCATTATTTATAATTACTCACGTAAGGCCTCGAGATGTGTGAAGATTCAGGAGAACAATTATAAAATTATAACAAGATGGTACAAAACCCCTGACAAGACATGTTTTTACTCAGCTTCGGCATCTGACGTATGTTGGAGGTGCCTGAAACTAAAAGGTACTTTCCTCCACATATGGTGGACTTGCCTGATCTTGTTAAATTGGTGGGTTCACATTTTCCAAACGTGTAATAAGATATGCAAGTCAAATATTTCTCCAGCACCAGAGGTTGCCCTCTTGAATCTCTATCCTCGAGTCCCCCCCCCCCCATCTAACCTGACACTCTTTAAACATCTAGTAAACGCAGCCAAATTGTTGGTTCCAGTGCTATGGCTATCCATTGAGGTCCCAAATATGGAGCAATGGTTCTCGAAAATTGACCAGATTTATCGTCTGGAGGAGTTATCCTCATGGGAATTAAGGTCTCACCATAAATTTCTGAAAATATGGAGTCTTTGGTCCTCCTTTAGAGGCTACTAACAAATCAATCTGTAGTGCTTAAGGTATCGGTCCTAGATTGCTTTCTATGATATAGATAGCCTTCTATAAAATGGTCGCCTTCTATAAATTAGCATCAGGTATACACCTCCTATACTACCAATATTTCCTAAGTTAGCATTTCAAGAGTAGGAAAATTCTTCCCTCTCAAGACCCGTCTCGGATAGGATTCTCGGTTAAGGATTCGAAATCTTACTTGTAATCCTAAGATCTGATCTTTCGATGTAACATGCGTTTATGTGTCTCTGATGCAATATAAGGTTACACTTTGAAACTAAAAGTGATGACCCTTATTTTATTCACAATGACTTGCCTCATGGACAATACCAAGATATATGTGATGTATGTGATTGACCTGTATTACGTTTTGATACGTGTAGGAGCAGTGGAGACTTGTCGTTCCTCCACTATCCATGTATTGTATTACTTTGATTTGCGCAATAAAAGTTATTGAAAATCAAAAAAAAAAAAAAAAAAGCTCCCATTTTTTACAAAATACTAAATTTGCGGCCTTTGCTGCATCTGTCAGTGTGAAATACAAGCTTGAAATACTGCAATAATATTCTGGGTTTAAAAAAACACCCATTTTTGGCTATACGCTACATCTGCTGCCTTTGCTGCACCTGTTAGTGTGAAATACAAGCTTGAAATACTGCAATAATATTCTGTGTTTAAAAAAACACACATTTTTGGCAATACCCTACATGTGGGGCCTTTACTGCATTTGTCAGTGTGAAATACAAGCTCTAGATACTGCTGTTATATTCTGTTATTAAAATAACACCCATTTTGGGCAAGATCCAAAATTTGCGGAGAATGAGGAGAGCGTCAAATAAGGGACATAGCCCCGGTCATGGTGCTGCTGGTGGAGCTCCTGTTGCAGGGAGAGGATGTGGTCGATCTACACGCCAAGTGAAAAACCTTCCTCAGGTGTGAGTAGGCGACAGAACCTGCAGCGTTATTTGGTCAGGCCTAATGCAGCTCTACAAATGGTGAGGCCAGAACAAGTACAGGCGATAGTAGATTGGGTTGCTGACAATGCCTCCAGTTCCTTCACATTGTCTCCCACCCAGTCTCCTGCTGAAAGATCAGAGTTGGCACCTGCAGCTGATGTCCATCAGTCTTTCACGTCACCCTCTAGAAAATCAGCCAAGAAATCTGAGCCCCAAGTCATGCAGCAGTCTCTTCTGCTTTTTTGATGACTCTGCTAGCAGGGTTTCCCAGGGCCATCCTCATAGCCCTGCTCCAGAAGTGGAAGAGATTGAGTTCACCGATGCCCAACCACTTATGCTTCAAGATGAGTACATGGGAGGACCACCGCAGCACGTCTCGGATGATGACACAACACAGGTGCCAGCTGCTGTGGCTTTCGAAAGTGTGCAGATCGACAAGGAGGGCAGGGGTGAAGACTGGGTGGAAGATGTGGAGGACGATGAGGTCCTCAACCCCACATGGAATCAAGGACATGTGGGTGACCTGTGTAGTTTAGAGGAAGAGGCGGTGGTCGCACAGAGCCACCAGCACAGCAGAAGAGGGAGCAGGGTGCAAAAGCGAAGCGGCAATTCTCTAAACAGTACGCCTGCTACTGCCCAACGCAGCAAGGGACCGAGCACACCAAAGCCAGCTCCAAAGATTTCCCTGACATGGCAGTTCTTCAGACAATGTGCTGACGACAAGACACGAGTGGTTTGCACACTATGCAATCAGAGCCTGAAGCGAGGCATAAACGTTCTCAACCTGAGCACAACCTGCATGACAAGGCATCTAAGTGCAAAGCACGAGCTGCAGTGGAGTAGACACCTCAAAAAACAAGAAAGGTCTCTGGCTCCTCCTGCTTCCTCTTCTGCTGCTGTCTTGGCCCCCCCCCCCCATCCACCTCTGGAGTGACAGTGGCACCTGCCACCCCGCAAACAGAGGATCTGCCAGCAACACCACCACCTGGGTCACCAAGCATCTCCACAATGTCCCATGGAAGCGTTCAGCTCACTATCTCCCAAACACTGGAGCGGAAGAGGAAGTACCCCCCTACCCATCCACGATCCCTGGCCCTGAATGCCAGCATTTTAAAATTACTGGCCTTTGAATGCTGTCATTTCGTAGAGACAGAGAGTTTTAAAAGCCTTATGGTGGTGGCTGTCCCAGAGTACGTTGTGCCCAGCCGCCACTACTTTTCCAGGCAAGCCATCCCTTCCCTGCACAACCAAATGGGGGACAAAATCAGGTGTGCACTGCGCAACGCCATCTGTGACAAGGTCCACCTAACTACGGATACGTGGACCAGTAAGCATGGTCAGGGATGTTATATCTCCCTAACAGCACACTGGGCAAATGCAATGGCGGCTGGGCCTGAGGCGGATAGCAGTTTAGCGCATGTCCTTCCACCACCTAGGATTACAGGGCGCTTCAGTTTGCCTCCTGTTGCTTCCTCCTCCAACTCTGCTTCCTCTTCCTCTACCACTTCCTCATCCGGTCAGCGTAACACCTTCACCACCAACTTCAGCACAGCCAGGATTAAACAACAGCAGGCAGTTTTAAAACTTATCTGTTTGGGGGACAAACCCCACACCGCGCAGGAGCTGTGTGGATGGGCCTTGAACAACAGACCGATGAGTGGTTGGTGCCAATGAGCCTCAAGCCCGGCCTGGTGGTGTGTGATAATGGGCGAAATCTCGTAGCAGCTCTGGGACTAGCCGGTTTGATGCACATCCCTTGCCTGGTGCATGTGATGAATTTGGTGATGCAGAAGTTCCTTAAAAATTGCGTTCTCACCCTGCTGCTGCTCGCCTGTTAGCGCTGCAGCGTAACTTCGGCCTTCCAGCTCACCACCTAGTATGCGACGTGCCCACAAGGTGGAACTCCACCTTGCACATGCTGGCCCGACTGTGCGAGCAGCAGCAGGCGATAGTGGAGTTTAAGCTGCAGCACGCACTGGTGAGTCGCTCTGCGGAACAGCACCACTTCACCACCAATGATTAGGCCTCCAGGCGAGACCTGTGTGCCTTGTTGCGCTGTTTCGAGTACTCCACTAATATGGCCAGTGCCTATGACCACCATTATCAGCGTTACTATCCCACTTCTAATCCTTGAAAAAACGCTTACGGCGATGATAAAAGAAGATGTGGCACAGGAGGAGGAAGAGGGATCATTTCATAGGGTTTCAGGCCAGTCATGCACAACTTGCTCCGAGGGTGGGTTCATGCACCAATAAATGCCAGGTACACAATTGTCCAGCATGGGCACATTCTGGAGGATGATGAGGTGGAGGATGAGGAGATGGAGGAGGAGGAACCGTGTTCACAGCAGGGTGGCATGCGCACCAGCTCATGGCCTTTACTGGTGCGTGGCTGGGGGGATACAGAGGACACAGACGATACACCTCCCACAGATGACAGCTTTTTCTTGCCTCTGGGCAGCCTGGCATACTTGAGCGATTACATGCTGCAGTTTCTCCTCAATGACCGCTGAGTTGCCCACATTCTAACTTGTGCTGATTACTGGGTGGCCACGCTGCTGGATCCCCGTTACAAGGACAACGTACCATCCTTTATTCCATCACTGGAGCGTGATCGTAAGATGCGCGAGTACAAGCGCACGCTGGTAGACGCACTGCTGGTGGCATTCCCACCTGACAGCGGGGGTACAGTGGAAGCACAAGTTGAAGGCAAAGGAGGAGGAAGAGGTCGCCAACACAGCTAAGGCACCACCAGCACCTCAGAAGGCAGGGTTAGCATGGCCGAAATGTGGAAAAGCTTTGTCAGCACGCTACAACAACAAGCACCACCAGCTGATATGGAACGTCTTAGCAGAAGGCAGCATTTCAGCAACATGGTGGAGCAGTATGTGTGCACACGCCTACACGTACTGAATTATGGGTCTGCCCCCTTCAACTTCTGGGTCTCCAAATTGGGCATATGGCCTGAGCTTGCCGTTTACGCCTTGGAGGTGCTGGCCTGCCCTGCAGCCAGTGTATTGTCTGAACATTTGTTTAGCATGGCAGGGGGCGTTATCACAGACAAGCCATCGCCTCCTCAACCTCCTACTCCATATGGACCTCCACCTCATACATCAAGATTATTTTTTGTTAATTTTTATGTATTTTATTCTCAGTCATTTTACTCATTTGTCTGATACATTGTTGGGTTACATATCCCAAATTTTTGGCTTTGATATACCCCTGCTCTACCTAGTGGACAGGTTAATAAATTTCACTAATTTGTCTCTTACATTGTCGGGTGACAGTCACCAAGTTTTGTCTGTGATATACCCCTGCTCTACCTAATAGACAGGTTAATACATTTCACTTATTTTTCTGTTACATAATTGGGTGACATTTACCAATTTTTTGCTGTGAAATTATTCCACTGCTCTACCTAGTGGACAGGTTAATAAATGTCACAAATTTTTCTATTACATAGTTGGGTGACATTCACCAATAGTGGACAGGTTAATAAATTTCACTAATTTGTGTGTTGCATTGTTGGGTGACATTCACCAATTTTTGGCTATGATATACCCCTGCTCTACCTAGTGGACAGGTTAAAAAAAATTCACTAATTTGTCTGTTATAATCATTTTTGGCTGTTATATACTCCTGTTCTACCTAGTGGACAGGTTAATACATTTCACTAATTTGTGTGTTACATTGTTGGGTGACATTTACCAATTTTTGGCTGTGATATACCCTTGCTCTACCTAGTGGACAGGTTAATACATTTCACAAATTGTTCTGTTACATAGTTGGGTGACATTCACAAATTTTTGGCTATGATATACCCCTGCTCTACCTAGTAGACAGGTTAATACATTTCACTAATTTTTCTATTACATAGTTGGGTGACAGTCACCAATTTTTGGCTGTGATATACCCCTGCTCTACCTAGTGGACAGGTTAATACATTTCACTAATTTGTGTGTTACATTGCTGGGTGACATTTACCAATTTTTGGCTGTAATATACCCCTGCTCTACCTAGTGGCTAGGTTAATAAATTTCAATAATTTGTCTGTTACATTGTCAGGTGAAATTCACCAATTTTTGGCTGTGATATACCCCTACTCTACCTAGTGGACAAGAAAATACATTTCACTATTTAGTCTGTTACATTCTTGGGTGACATTTTACCATTTTTGCCATGAATAAACCCCTGCTCTGCATAGATGACAGGGACCTAATATTTGTAAAATTGTCTGTTTAATTGGTGGGGGACATGAACCCAGTTTTGCCGTAAATAAACCCCTGCTCTGCATAGTTGACAGGGACCGAAATTTAAAAAAATCGTCTGTTCCATTGGTGTGTGACTTTAACGAACTTTTAGAGATGAAAAACCCCTACTCTGCATATGTTACAGGGAATTAAATTTAAACAATTAATTGACGCGCGCCCCCTCCTTTCATTCGATGCTTCAACTTTAACAACTTGTCCCACATTTCCGCTCGATCACATTGGAGTCATTGACCTCCCTTGGATGTGTTATGTCTTTCTGATGCTCCCTCTCTGGCATGGGACCCTGACTCGCCATTAACCGTGATCAACATGGTAGGCGCAGAAAAGAACATCGAAAGTTGATAGAGAAGATATCCAAATGAATTGTGGATGTCACGGGGACATGCGATCTGGCAGAAGTTATCTAGAGTCGACAAAGCAACAGCAGGGCCTCTCCTGTCTAATGTTTCCAAATCCAAAATACACTAGTGGCATTCCGTATAATTTTTTATTAATCATTCCAATAACAGGGCATCTTAAGAGTCCTGTATTGTTATTTATCGTCACTACCTCCCCGAGTCAGGAGTCAGTAATTGCGGCGCGCCCCCCTCCTTTACTTGAAATCTTCGGCTTCAATAATTTGTCCCACATTTCCGCTCAATCAAATTTAATTTCATACATTGACCTCCCTTGGATGTGGTATCCCTTTCTCATGCTCCCTCTCCGGCGTGGAACCCTGATTCACCACTAACCGTGATCAACATGGTAGGTGCAGAAAAGAACATTGAAGGTTGATAGAGCAGATATCCAATTGGATTGTGAACATCACGGGGACATGCGACATGGTGGAGCAGTATGTGTGCACACGCCTACACGTACTGACTGAGTCTGCCCCCTTCAACTTCTGGGTCTCCAAATTGGGCACATAGCCTGAGCTTGCCCTTTACGCCTTGGAGGTGCTGGCCTGCCCTGCAGCCAGTGTATTGTCTGAATGTTTGCTTAACATGTCTGGAGGGGGTTATCAATGGTTATATTTCCCAATGTTTTGGGGTGTAACCCTAATTTAAACAAAATTTTTTTAAAATAAAACCAAAAAGCAGTCTAGGCTACCTCCTCCACCGCTGCTTCTACCTACACCGCCACATCCACCGCCTTCTCAACCTCCTACTTTATATGGACCTTGTCCTCGAAGATCAAGATTATTTTTTATTTTTACGTATTTTACGTTCTTTTAAGTCATTTCCCTATCCACATTTGTTTGCAGAGCTCTTGCCATGCTCTTAACCATATTTTGCTGCCATTTGCAGCCCTCTAGCCCTTTCCATGAATTTTTAGAGCCATTTTAGCACTCCAAAGTTTGTGTCCCCATTGACTTCAATGGGGTTTGGGTTCAGTGTCAAGTTCGGGTCCCGAACCCGAACTTTTTTGTGAAGTTCGTCTGAACCTGTCGAACCTGAAAATCCAGGTGTCCGCTCTGTAATATATATATATATATATATATATATACAGTACAGACCAAAAGTTTGGACACACCTTCTCATTCAAAGAGTTTTCTTTATTTTCATGACTATGAAAATTGTAGATTTACACTGAAGGCATCAAAACTATGAATTAACACATGTGGAATTATATACATAACAAAAAAGTGTGAAACAACTGAAAATATGTCATATTCTAGGTTCTTCAAAATAGCCACCTTTTGCTTTGATTACTGCTTTGCACACTCTTGGCATTCTCTCGATGAGCTTCAAGAGGTAGTCACCTGAAATGGTCTTCCAACAGTCTTGAAGGAGTTCCCAGAGATGCTTAGCACTTGTTAGCCCCTTTGCCTTCACTCTGCGGTCCAGCTCACCCCAAACCATCTCTATTGGGTTCAGGTCCGGTGACTGTGGAGGCTGTGTCTGCTGCTAGAACTCTGTGTGGCATTGACCTGGTTTCTAATCTGAGCTGCTGTTAACCTGCGATTTCTGAGGCTGGTGACTCGGATGAACTTATCCTCCGCAGCAGAGGTGACTCTTGGTCTTCCTTTCCTGGGGCGGTCCACATGTGAGCCAGTTTCTTTGTAGCGCTTGATGGTTTTTGTGACTGCACTTGGGGACACTTTCAAAGTTTTCCCAATTTTTCGGACTGACTGACCTTCAGTAATGATCGCCACTCGTTTTTCTTTACTTAGCTGCATTTTTCTTGCCATAATACAAATTCTAACAGTCTATTCAGTAGGACTATCAGCTGTGTACCCACCTGACTTCTCCACAACACAACTGATGGTCTTAACCCCATTTATAAGGCAAGAAATCCCACTTATTAAACCTGACAGGGCACACCTGTGAAGTAAAAACCATTTCAGGTGACTACCTCTTGAAGCTCATCAAGAGAATGCCCAGAGTGTGCAAAGCAGTAATCAAAGCAAAAGGTGGCTACTTTGAAGAACCTAGAATACCACAGCATCTTGCAGCGGCATGCTATTCCATCCGGTTTTCGTTTAGTTGGACCATCATTTATTTTTCAACAGGACAATGACCCCAAACACACCTCCAGGCTGTGTAAGGGCTATTTGATCATGAAGGAGAGTGATGGGGTGCTGCGCCAGATGACCTGGCCTCCACAGTCCCCGGACCTGAACCCAAGCGAGATGGTTTTGGGTGAGCTGGACCGCAGAGTAAAGGCAAAAGGGCCAACAAGTGCTAAGCATCTCTGGGAACTCCTTCAAGACTGTTGGAAGACCATTTCAGGTGACTACCTCTTGAAGCTCATCAAGAGAATGCCAAGAGTGTGCAAAGCAGTAATCAAAGCAAAAGGTTGCTACTTTGAAGAACCTAGAATATGACATATTTTTAGTTGTTTCACACTTTTTTCTTATGCATATAATTCCACCTTTGTTAATTTATAGTTTTGACTCCTTCAGTGTGAATCTACAATTTTCATAGTCATGAAAATAAAGAAGACTCTTTGACTGAGAAGGTGTGTCCAAACTTTTGGTCTGTACTGTATATATTTGTGGTCAAGGCTCCGGGAGGAGCACTGGACGAAGGTGAGAGGCTAACTAATTACTATAGTACCTAAAATTGGCTAGTGGTGTGCCTTTAGCCATGTGCGTGGGTAAGCCAAGAAAAGGGGGCAAACCCTAAAGGAGTTTGAGCCTGTGATTGTGAATATGGGAGGGTATGGTGGGGCACCGCAATGCCGACGTGCCTGGTGAGTCAGCGCAAAGTAGAAATACCCTATGCCCCTCCCACAAATGCAGGCTGGGTTCCAGCCTGCTATGTGTATATATATATATAATATATATATATATACACACACACACACATACCCCACCAACTCACCACAGACAAGCCGTGAACACTTGCTTCGCCCTGAAGAAGCAGGACCTGATGCTCCCAGTGGTCAGTACTTCCGCGTGTGGGGGCTTTATATGTATCAGAGCACAAATTTATATATATACATTACAGACCAAAAGTTTGGACACACCTCCTCATTAAAAGAGTTTTCTTTATTTTCATGACTATGAAAATTGTAGATTCACACTGAAGGCATCAAAACTATGAATTAACACGTGTGGAATTATATACATAACAAAAAAGTATGAAACAACTGAAAATATGTCATATTCTAGGTTCTTAAAAGTAGCCACCTTTTGCTTTGATCACTGCTTTGCACACTATTGGCATTCTCTTGATGAGCTTCAAGAGGTAGTCACCTGAAATGGTTTTTACTTCACAGGTGTGCCCTGTCAGGTTTAATAAGTGGGATTTCTTGCCTTATAAATGGGGTTGGGACCATCAGTTGTGTTGTGGAGAAGTCAGGTGGATACACAGCTGATAGTCCTACTGAATAGACTGTTAGAATTTGTATTATGGCAAGAAAAAAGCAGCTAAGTAAAGAAAAATGAGTGGCCATTAGAGTTGAGCGAACACCTGGATGTTCGGGTTCGAGAAGTTCGGCCGAACATCCCGGAAATGTTCGGGTTCGGGATCCGAACCCGATCCGAACTTCGTCCCGAACCCGAACCCCATTGAAGTCAATGGGGACCCGAACTTTTCGGCACTAAAACGGCTGTAAAACAGCCCAGGAAAGGGCTAGAGGGCTGCAAAAGGCAGCAACATGTAGGTAAATCCCCTGCAAACAAATGTGGATAGGGAAATTAATTAAAATAAAAATTAAATAAATAAAAATTAACCAAAATCAATTGGAGAGAGGTTCCATAGCAGAGAATCTGGCTTCCCGTCACCCACCACTGGAACAGTCCATTCTCAGATATTTAGGCCCCGGCACCCAGGCAGAGGAGAGAGGTCCCGTAACAGAGAATCTGTCTTCATGTCAGCAGAGAATTAGTCTGCATGTCATAGCAGAGAATGAGGCTTCACGTCAGCCACCACTGCAACAGTCCATTGGCATATATTTAGGCCTAGCACACAGGCAGAGGAGAGAGGTCCCGTAACAGAGAATCTGGCTTCATGTCAGCAGAGAATCAGTCTGCATGTCATAGCAGAGAATGAGGCTTCACGTCAGCCACCACTGCAACAGTCCATTGGCATATATTTAGGCCCAGCACACACACAGGCAGAGGAGAGAGGTCCCGTAACAGAGAATCTGGCTTCATGTCAGCAGAGAATCAGTCTGCATGTCATAGCAGAGAATGAGGCTTCACGTCAGCCACCACTGCAACAGTCCATTGGCATATATTTAGGCCCAGCACACACACAGGCAGAGGAGAGAGGTCCCGTAACAGAGAATCTGGCTTCATGTCAGCAGAGAATCAGTCTGCATGTCATAGCAGAGAATGAGGCTTCACGTCAGCCACCACTGCAACAGTCCATTGGCATATATTTAGGCCCAGCACACACACAGGCAGAGGAGAGAGGTCCCGTAACAGAGAATCTGGCTTCATGTCAGCAGAGAATCAGTCTGCATGTCATAGCAGAGAATGAGGCTTCACGTCAGCCACCACTGCAACAGTCCATTGGCATATATTTAGGCCCAGCACACACACAGGCAGAGGAGAGAGGTCCCGTAACAGAGAATCTGTCTTCATGTCAGCAGAGAATTAGTCTGCATGTCATAGCAGAGAATGAGGCTTCACGTCACCCACCACTGCAACAGTCCATTGGCATATATTTAGGCCTAGCACACAGGCAGAGCAGAGAGGTCCCGTAACAGACGATCTGGCTTCATGTCAGCAGAGAATCAGTCTGCATGTCATAGCAGAGAATCAGGCTTCACGTCAGCCACCACTGCAACAGTCCATTGTCATAAATTTAGGCCCAGCACCCAGGCAGAGGAGAGAGGTCCCGTAACAGACAATCTGGCTTCATGTCAGCAGAGAATTAGTCTGCATGTCATAGCAGAGAATCAGGCTTCATGTCAGCCACCACTGCAACAGTCCATTGGCATATATTTAGGCCTAGCACACAGGCAGAGGAGAGGTTCATTCAACTTTGGGTAGCATCGCAATATAATGGTAAAATGAAAATAAAAATAGGATTGAATGAGGAAGTGCCCTGGAGTCCAATAATATATGGTTATGGGGAGGTAGTTAATGTCTAATCTGGACAAGGGACGGACAGGTCCTGTGGGATCCATGCCTGGTTCATTTTTATGAACGTCAGCTTGTCCACATTGGCTGTAGACAGGCGGCTGCGTTTGTCTGTAATGACGCCCCCTGCCGTGCTGAATACACGTTCAGACAAAACGCTGGCTGCCGGGCAGGCCAGCACCTCCAAGGCATAAAAGGCTAGCTCTGGCCACGTGGACAATTTAGAGACCCAGAAGTTGAATGGGGCCGAACCATCAGTCAGTACGTGGAGGGGTGTGCACACGTACTGTTCCACCATGTTAGTGAAATGTTGCCTCCTGCTAACACGTTGCGTATCAGGTGGTGGTGCAGTTAGCTGTGGCGTGTTGACAAAAGTTTTCCACATCTCTGCCATGCTAACCCTGCCCTCAGAGGAGCTGGCCGTGACACAGCTGCCTTGGCGACCTCTTGCTCCTCCTCTGCCTTGGCCTTGGGCTTCCACTTGTTCCCCTGTGACATTTGGGAATGCTCTCAGTAGCGCGTCTACCAACGTGCGCTTGTACTCGCGCATCTTCCTATCACGCTCCAGTGCAGGAAGTAAGGTGGGCACATTGTCTTTGTAGCGTGGATCCAGCAGGGTGGCAACCCAGTAGTCCGCACAGGTTAAAATGTGGGCAACTCTGCTGTCGTTGCGCAGGCACTGCAGCATGTAGTCGCTCATGTGTGCCAGGCTGCCCAGGGGTAAGGACAAGCTGTCCTCTGTGGGAGGCGTATCGTCATCGTCCTGCCTTTCCCCCCAGCCACGCACCAGTGATGGACCCGAGCTGCGTTGGGTGCCACCCCGCTGTGACCATGCTTCATCCTCATCCTCCTCCACCTCCTCCTCATCCTCGTCCTCCTCGTCCTCCAGTAGTGGGCCCTGGCTGGCCACATTTGTACCTGGCCTCTGCTGTTGCAAAAAACCTCCCTCTGAGTCACTTCGAAGAGACTGGCCTGAAAGTGCTAAAAATGACCCCTCTTCCTCATCCTCCTCCTCCTCCTCCTGGGCCACCTCCTGTTCCATCATCGCCCTAAGTGTTTTCTCAAGGAGACATAGAAGTGGTATTGTAACGCTGATAACGGTGTCATCGCCACTGGCCATGTTGGTGGAGTACTCGAAACAGCGCAACAGGGCACACAGGTCTCGCATGGAGGCCCAGTCATTGGTGGTGAAGTGGTGCTGTTCTGTAGTGCGACTGACCCGTGCGTGCTGCAGCTGAAACTCCACTATGGCCTGCTGCTGCTCGCACAGTCTGTCCAGCATGTGCAAGGTGGAGTTCCACCTGGTGGGCACGTCGCATATGAGGCGGTGAGCGGGAAGGCCGAAGTTACGCTGTAGCGCAGACAGGCGAGCAGCGGCAGGATGTGAACGCCGGAAGCGCGAACAGACGGCCCGCACTTTATGCAGCAGCTCTGACATGTCGGGGTAGTTGTGAATGAACTTCTGCACCACCAAATTCAGCACATGCGCCAAGCAAGGGATGTGCGTCAAATTGGCTAGTCCCAGAGCTGCAACGAGATTTCGCCCATTATCACACACCACCAGGCCGGGCTTGAGGCTCACCGGCAGCAACCACTCGTCGGTCTGTTGTTCAATACCCCGCCACAACTCCTGTGCGGTGTGGGGCCTGTCCCCCAAACATATGAGTTTCAGAATGGCCTGCTGACGTTTACCCCGGGCTGTGCTGAAGTTGGTGGTGAAGGTGTGTGGCTGACTGGATGAGCAGGTGGAAGAAGAGGAGGAGGAAGCCGAGAAGGAGGAGGTGGCAACAGGAGGCAAAGAATGTTGCCCTGCGATCCTTGGCGGCGGCAGGACGTGCGCCAAACAGCTCTCCGCCTGGGGCCCAGCTGCCACTACATTTACCCAGTGTGCAGTTAGGGAGATATAGCGTCCCTGGCCGTGCTTACTGGTCCACGTATCTGTGGTTAGGTGGACCTTGCTACAGATGGCGTTGCGCAGTGCACACTTGATTTTATCGGATACTTGGTTGTGCAGGGAAGGCACGGCTCTCTTGGAGAAGTAGTGCCGGCTGGGAACAACATACTGTGGGACAGCAAGCGACATGAGCTGTTTGAAGCTGTCTGTGTCCACCAGCCTAAATGACAGCATTTCATAGGCCAGTAGTTTAGAAATGCTGGCATTCAGGGCCAGGGATCGAGGGTGGCTAGGTGGGAATTTACGCTTTCTATCAAATGTTTGTGAGATGGAGAGCTGAACGCTGGCGTGTGACATGGTTGAGACGCTTGGTGACGGAGGTGGTGGTGGTGGTGTTGGTGGTACATCCCCTGTTTGCTGGGCGGCAGGTGCCAACGTTCCTCCAGAGGCGGAGGAAGAGGCCGAGGCGGCAGCAGCAGAATAGGCCGAGGCGGCAGCAGCAGAAGAGGTAGCAGGGGGAGCCTGAGTGACTTCCTTGGTTTTAAGGTGTTTACTCCACTGCAGTTCATGCTTTGCATGCAGGTGCCTGGTCATGCAGGTTGTGCTCAGGTTCAGAACGTTAATGCCTCGCTTCAGGCTCTGATGGCACAGCGTGCAAACCACTCGGGTCTTGTCGTCAGCACATTGTTTGAAGAAGTGCCATGCCAGGGAACTCCTTGAAGCTGCCTTTGGGGTGCTCGGTCCCAGATGGCGGCGGTCAGTAGCAGGCGGAGTCTCTTGGCGGCGGGTGTTCTGCTTTTGCCCACTGCTCCCTCTTTTGCTACGCTGTTGGCTCGGTCTCACCACTGCCTCTTCCTCCGAACTGTGAAAGTCAGTGGCACGACCTTCATTCCATGTGGGGTCTAGGACCTCATCGTCCCCTGCATCGTCTTCCACCCAGTCTTGATCCCTGACCTCCTGTTCAGTCTGCACACTGCAGAAAGACGCAGCAGTTGGCACCTGTGTTTCGTCATCATCAGAGACATGCTGAGGTGGTATTCCCATGTCCTCATCATCAGGAAACATAAGTGGTTGTGCGTCAGTGCATTCTATGTCTTTCACCGCTGGGGAAGGGCTAGGTGGATGCCCTTGGGAAACCCTGCCAGCGGAGTCTTCAAACAGCATAAGAGACTGCTGCATAACTTGAGGCTGAGACAGTTTCCCTGGTATGCATGGGGGTGATGTAACAGACTGATGGGGTTGGTTTTCAGGCGCCATCTGTGCGCTTTCTGCAGAAGACTGGGTGGGAGATAATGTGAACGTGCTGGATCCACTGTCGGCCACCCAATTGACTAATGCCTGTACCTGCTCAGGCCTTACCATCCTTAGAACGGCATTGGGCCCCACCATATATCGCTGTAAATTCTGGCGGCTACTGGGACCTGAGGTAGTTGGTACACTAGGACGTGTGGATGTGGCAGAACGGCCACGTCCTCTCCCAGCACCAGAGGGTCCACTAACACCACCACGACCATGTCCACGTCCGCGTCCCTTACTAGATGTTTTTCTCATTGTTATGGTTCACCACAACAACAAATATATTATTTGGCCCAATGTATTGTATTCAAATTCAGCGGGATATAAATTTGAGGCTTAGTATTTAGGCGCTGGGTGACCGGTATGGATTTAGTGACAGAATTAGACTTGGAAATGCACAGAAGCGTGTGTGTGAAGTTATTCTGAATGACCCAATGTGCACCTTGAATATTATATACCCTTTTTGGGATAGATTTCAAATAGCTCTGATATAGCAGGAACCACTAAATTATGAAATTGCTAAATTGGGAATTGTACTTCAACCCAGAACAAAAAATGTGCTTTGACGGGCACTAAATAACTTTCCCAGCTACAACAGTACAGCGGTAACGAGAGATTTAGAGGGATTTAAATTTGAGGCCTAGTATTTAGGCGCAGGGTGACAGGTATGGGTTTAGTGACAGAATTAGACTTGGAAATACACAGTAGCGGGTGTGTGTGAAGTTATTCTGAATGACCCAATGTGCACCTTCAATATTATATACCCTTTTTGGGATAGATTTCAAATAGCTCTGATATAGCAGGAACCACTAAATTATGAAATTGCTAAATTGGGAATTGTACTTCAACCCAGAACAAAAAATGTGCTTTGACGGACACTAAATATCTTGCCCAGCAACAACAGTACAGCGGTGGGTAACGAGAGATTTAGAGGGATTTAAATTTGAGGCCTAGTATTTAGGCGCTGGGTCACCGGTATGGATTTAGTGACAGAATTAGACTTGGAAATGCACAGAAGCGTGTGTGTGAAGTTATTCTGAATGACCCTATGTGCACCTTCAATATTATATACCCTTTTAGGGATAGATTTCAAATAGCTCTGATATAGCAGAAACCACTAAATTATGAAATTGCTAAATTGGGAATTGTACTTCAACCCAGAACAAAAAATGTGCTTTGACGGACACTAAATATCTTGCCCAGCAACAACAGTACAGCGGTGGGTAACGAGAGATTTAGAGGGATTTAAATTTGAGGCCTAGTATTTAGGCGCTGGGTGACAGGTATGGGTTTAGTGACAGAATTAGACTTGGAAATACACAGTAGCGGGTGTGTGTGAAGTTATTCTGAATGACCCAATGTGCACCTTCAATATTATATACCCTTTTAGGGATAGATTTCAAATAGCTCTGATATAGCAGGAACCACTAAATTATGAAATTGCTAAATTGGGAATTGTACTTCAACCCAGAACAAAAAATGTGCTTTGACGGACACTAAATATCTTGCCCAGCAACAACAGTACAGCGGTGGGTAACGAGAGATTTAGAGGGATTTAAATTTGAGGCCTAGTATTTAGGCGCTGGGTCACCGGTATGGATTTAGTGACAGAATTAGACTTGGAAATGCACAGAAGCGTGTGTGTGAAGTTATTCTGAATGACCCTATGTGCACCTTCAATATTATATACCCTTTTAGGGATAGATTTCAAATAGCTCTGATATAGCAGAAACCACTAAATTATGAAATTGCTAAATTGGGAATTGTACTTCAACCCAGAACAAAAAATGTGCTTTGACGGACACTAAATATCTTGCCCAGCAACAACAGTACAGTGGTGGGTAACGAGAGATTTAGAGGGATTTAAATTTGAGGCCTAGTATTTAGGCGCTGGGTCACCGGTATGGATTTAGTGACAGAATTAGACTTGGAAATGCACAGAAGCGTGTGTGTGAAGTTATTCTGAATGACCCTATGTGCACCTTCAATATTATATACCCTTTTAGGGATAGATTTCAAATAGCTCTGATATAGCAGAAACCACTAAATTATGAAATTGCTAAATTGGGAATTGTACTTCAACCCAGAACAAAAAATGTGCTTTGACGGACACTAAATATCTTGCCCAGCAACAACAGTACAGCGGTGGGTAACGAGAGATTTAGAGGGATTTAAATTTGAGGCCTAGTATTTAGGCGCTGGGTCACCGGTATGGATTTAGTGACAGAATTAGACTTGGAAATGCACAGAAGCGTGTGTGTGAAGTTATTCTGAATGACCCTATGTGCACCTTCAATATTATATACCCTTTTAGGGATAGATTTCAAATAGCTCTGATATAGCAGAAACCACTAAATTATGAAATTGCTAAATTGGGAATTGTACTTCAACCCAGAACAAAAAATGTGCTTTGACGGACACTAAATATCTTGCCCAGCAACAACAGTACAGTGGTGGGTAACGAGAGATTTAGAGGGATTTAAATTTGAGGCCTAGTATTTAGGCGCTGGGTCACCGGTATGGATTTAGTGACAGAATTAGACTTGGAAATGCACAGAAGCGTGTGTGTGAAGTTATTCTGAATGACCCTATGTGCACCTTCAATATTATATACCCTTTTAGGGATAGATTTCAAATAGCTCTGATATAGCAGAAACCACTAAATTATGAAATTGCTAAATTGGGAATTGTACTTCAACCCAGAACAAAAAATGTGCTTTGACGGACACTAAATATCTTGCCCAGCAACAACAGTACAGCGGTGGGTAACGAGAGATTTAGAGGGATTTAAATTTGAGGCCTAGTATTTAGGCGCTGGGTGACAGGTATGGGTTTAGTGACAGAATTAGACTTGGAAATACACAGTAGCGGGTGTGTGTGAAGTTATTCTGAATGACCCAATGTGCACCTTCAATATTATATACCCTTTTTGGGATAGATTTCAAATAGCTCTGATATAGCAGGAACCACTAAATTATGAAATTGCTAAATTGGGAATTGTATTTCAACCCAGAACAAGAAATGTGCTTGAACGGACACTAAATAACTCGCCCAGCTACAGCACTAGGGACAGATTTAGCTGGATATAAATTTGAGGCCTAGTATTTAGGCGCTGGGTGACCGGTATGGATTTAGTGACAGAATTAGACTGGGATATGGCCAAAAAATGAACAGACTATTGCTGGTTAAATGCACTTGGTGTGACAGCTTCACCCTGATGTAGGCTTTAGCCAAAAAACAACCACACCATTGAGGGTTAAATGCACTTGGTGACAGGCGCAGCTTGCCCCTGATTTTGTATATGGCCAAAAAATGAACAGACTATTGCTGGTTAAATGCACTTGGTGTGACAGCTTCACCCTGATGTAGGCTTTAGCCAAAAAACAACCACACCATTGAGGGTTAAATGCACTTGGTGACAGGCGCAGCTTGCCCCTGATTTTGTATATGGCCAAAAAATGAACAGACTATTGCTGGTTAAATGCACTTGGTGTGACAGCTTCACCCTGATGTAGGCTTTAGCCAAAAAACAACCACACCATTGAGGGTTAAATGCACTTGGTGACAGGCGCAGCTTGCCCCTGATTTTGTATATGGCCAAAAAATGAACAGACTATTGCTGGTTAAATGCACTTGGTGTGACAGCTTCACCCTGATGTAGGCTTTAGCCAAAAAACAACCACACCATTGAGGGTTAAATGCACTTGGTCGCAGCTTGTGCTGGCGCACCACAAGACACAAAATGGCCGCCGATCACCCCAGAAAAATGAGACTGACAAACGGTCTGTGCAGCCTAAAAACAGTGAGCAATTGAGGATCAGCAGCTCAATGATCCACAGCTGCAGATCGATCAGTTAATCAAGTCCTTTGGAGGAGTTAATCTGCCTAATCTCGCCCTACTGTCGCAGCCGCAACCTCTCCCTACGCTAATCAGAGCAGAGTGACGGGCGGCGCTATGTGACTCCAGCTTAAATAGAGGCTGGGTCACATGGTGCTCTGGCCAATCACAGCCATGCCAATAGTAGGCATGGCTGTGATGGCCTCTTGGGGCAAGTAGTATGACGCTTGTTGATTGGCTGCTTTGCAGCCTTTCAAAAAGCGCCAAGAAAGCGTCACAAAAGCGCGAAGAAAGCGACGAACACCGAACCCGAACCCGGACTTTTACGAAAATGTCCGGGTTCGGGTCCGTGTCACGGACACCCCAAAATTCGGTACGAACCCGAACTATACAGTTCGAGTTCGCTCATCCCTAGTGGCCATCATTACTTTAAGAAATGAAGGTCAGTCAGTCCAAAAAATTGGGAAAACTTTGAAAGTGTCCCCAAGTGCAGTCACAAAAACCATCAAGCGCTACAAAGAAACTGGCTCACATGTGGACCGCCCCAGGAAAGGAAGACCAAGAGTCACCTCTGCTGCGGAGGATAAGTTCATCCGATTCACCAGCATCAGAAATCGCAGGTTAACAGCAGCTCAGATTAGAGACCAGGTCAATGCCACACAGAGTTCTAGCAGCAGACACATCTCTAGAACAACTGTTAAGAGGAGACTGTGTGAAACAGGTCTTCATGGATGTACTGTCTTCTCTGCATAGTTGTTAATGTGAGTGCTCATGTGTGTGCCTTCAGCACCATCTAGTGACCTTTAGCTGTAAGTGCATCTTCTGCCTTTTTAAGTTATGCATATTCATTAGGTCACCTGACTTCCTGCTCACAGTGCTTTCTGGGAAAGAGACAAGCTCCTGCTTCCTTTTCTCCTCACCTCATGGAAGGAGCAGCTGCACATTGTGTGTCTCTTAGGCTCCTTTCACACTAGCGTTCGCTGGTCCGCTCGTGAGCTCCGTTTGAAGGAGCTCACGAGCGGACCCGAACGCAGCCGTCCAGCCCTGATGCAGTCTGAATGGAGCGGATCCGCTCAGACTGCATCAGTCTGGCGGCGTTCAGCCTCCGCTCCGCTCGCCTCCGCACGGACAGGCGGACAGCTGAACGCTGCTTGCAGCGTTCGGGTGTCCGCCTGGCCGTGCGGAGGCGTGCGGATCCGTGCGGATCCGTCCAGACTTACAATGTAAGTCAATGGGGACGGATCCGTTTGAAGATGTCACCCTGTGGCTCAATCTTCAGGCGGATCCGTCCCCCATTGACTTTACATTGAAAGTCTGGACGGATCCGTACGAGGCTATTTTCACACTTAGCTTTTATATGCTAAAATAATGCAGACGGATCCGTTCTGAACGGAGCCTCCGTCTGCATTATTATGAGCGGATCCGTTCAGAACGGATCCGCCCGAACGCTAGTGTGAAAGTAGCCTTACTAAAGCATCGTCGGTAAGGGATTTATTTATGTTTTTGTATTGATTTTGTGTACATTGTGCTGTATACTCAGTTATTGTATGTTCATTTTCCTATAGTTTACCTTATCTACTGCCGGTTAATAAAAACCACAGACTACAGAAACAAGTCTCATCTTATTAACTAGTAGAATGGTGATATCTGCCTGTTGAACTGCATACAGACCCCGGGGGTACATGTTGTGAGAACAGGACAGTAAACGACGACTTCTAGCAAGAGAAGCACACCTGACTACACAGAAGTCTGTTACGGTCCACGCAATATCTGCAAACGGACACCACAGCGACTTCTATACAGTCCAGTGCTGCAAGGGGATGGCCGCTTCAAGCAATGTAGACACATTTGATTGCATACTGTGACCGCTCTCTAAGCACAGCAACCGGCATTCCACCGCACAGTAGTCTCCACGCGGTTAAGTGTCTTCATCAACACCATGTCGCGTAGCACAGTATCAAGCTACAAGACAAGATCAGGGAAGGATGGTTCCACTAAGTCGTCTTCTGTTAGCAATGCGGCTGCCATTGCCCGCGCAAAGGCAGAAGCTGCGAAGGTCAAAGCAGCCTTTGCCGAACAAGAAATGAAGATGAAAGAAGAAAAGGAACAGCTGGAAATGAAGATGAAAGAAGAAAAGGCACAGCTGGAAATGAAGATGAAAGAAGAAAAGGCAAAGCTAAAGGCTGAGAAAGCAAAGCAACAGGCTTCAATAGACATGCAAAAGGTCCTCTTAGATGCAAAGCTAGAGAAACTCGCCGTAGAGAAAGAAACGGCAGCCGCCATAGCTGAAGCAGAGTTCTTGGAGGCAATGGAATACCCAAAAACCGGAAGTCACCGCAGCGTGCTTAGCCCAGAACTCGGCCAGCAAGATCCTGTACAACGCACTTCAGAGTACGTCCGTCAACACTCCAGACCAAGCAGCAATGCTGATCCATTCCCAGGAACCGAAGATGTCACCTATGCCACAGAAGAATCATACCGTCCAAAAGAAAGAGTCACACTCGGAACCCAGTCCTACAAACAAGAGAACCCAGAGCCACGTGACAAAACTCCAACTAACTTCCCTGCACACCAAGGAAGCCAGCTTCCAGTCCAGCCTGCAGATCCACCGCATCCCATAAGACGGTATGACATGGGCTGGCCTAAGTCAGAGACTCCATACAGGTATGATCGCACACCACACTCTCACTGTGACTTTCCACCTCCAACCAACCTTAGTAGTAACCAGAGCACAATAGACTTTGCCAGGTTCTTTACTAAACGAGAGCTTGTTACAAAGGGACTGGCGAAGTTCAGCGATCGCCCTGAAAACTATAGAGCATGGCGGGCCTCCTTTTATAACATTACAAAAGACTTGGGTCTGTCATACAGTGAGGAGATAGACTTCCTCGTAGATCGACTTGGAAAAGACTCGGTAGAACATGCCAAGAGAATCAGGGATATTAATATAAACTACCCAGAGATTGGCCTAAAAATGATCTGGGATAGACTTGATGAATGTTATGGTTCTGCAGAGGTCATAGAGGATGCGTTGTTTAAAAGAATTGACGAATTCCCTAAAATATCTAGCAAAGGGTTCCAGAAACTTAGGGATTTAAGTGATCTACTGATGGAATTACAGGTTGCCAAAGCCGAAGGGGATTTACCGGGGCTTGCTTTCCTCGACACTGCCAGAGGTGTCAAACCTATTGTATTAAAGCTTCCCCACAACCTGCAGGAGAAATGGGTCTCCCACGGGTCTAGGTACAAACATACCTACAATGTGCCATTCCCTCCCTCCCTCATGGAAGGAGCAGCTGCACATTGTGTGTCTCTTACTAAAGCATCGTCGGTAATGGATTTATTTATGTTTTTGTATTGATTTTGTGTACATTGTGCTGTATACTCAGTTATTGTATGTTCATTTTCCTATAGTTTACCTTATCTACTGCCGGTTAATAAAAACCACAGACTACAGAAACAAGTCTCATCTTATTAACTAGTAGAATGGTGATATCTGCCTGTTGAACTGCATACAGACCCCGGGGGTACATGTTGTGAGAACAGGACAATGGTAGAATATCTGCAAGGAAACCACTACTAAGGACAGGCAACAAGCAGAAGAGACTTGTTTGGGCTAAAGAACACAAGGAATGGACATTAGACCAGTGGAAATCTGTGCTTTGGTCTGATGAGTCAAAATTTGAGATCTTTGGTTCCAACCACTGTGTCTTTCTGTGACACAGAAAAGGTGAACGGATGGACTCTACATGCCTGGTTCCCACCGTGAAGCAAGGAGGAGGAGGTGTGAGATGGTGCGGGGGTGCTTTGCTGGTTACACTGTTGGGGATTTATTCAAAACTGAAGGCATACTGAACCAGCATGGCTACCACAGCATCTTGCAGCGGCATGCTATTCCATCCGGTTTGCGTTTAGTTGGACCATCATTTATTTTTCAACAAGACAATGACCCCAAACACACCTCCAGGCTGTGTAAGGGCTATTTGACCATGAAGGAGAGTGATGGGGTGCTGCGCCAGATGGCCTGGCCTCCACAGTCAACGGACCTGAACCCAATCAAGATGGTTTGGGGTGATCTGGACCGCAGAGTGAAGGCAAAAGGGCCAACAAGTGCTAAGCATCTCTGGGAACTCCTTCAAGACTGTTGGAAGACCATTTCAGGTGACTACCTCTTGAAGCTCATCAAGAGAATGCCATGAGTGGTGGCTACTTTGAAGAACCTAGCAAAAAGGTGGCTACTTTGAAGAACCTAGAATATTACATATTTTCAGTTGTTTCACACTTTTTTGTTATGTATATTATTCCATATGTGTTAATTCATAGTTTTGATGCCTTCAGTTTGAATCTACAATTTTCATAGTCATGAAAATAAAGAAAACTCTTTAAATTAGAAGTTGTGTCCAAACTTTTGGTCTGTACTGTATATATATATATATATACTGTATATAGGTAAGGCTGTTACCAGCCTGCTTTTGTGGGAGGGGCATCTAGCTACTTATTCCCCCTGCTATCGTTCAGCCAGGCGCCCGAGCCTCACGCATTACTTGCGGTATCGCGCTCCTTACTCTTCCGACCCGAGTCTTGCTTCTGGTATCCTGCGCACACGCGCCGCCGAGGTCCGGATTGCCGCACGCCAGCCTACCAGGTAATCGGGGCCCAGCTGTGCCTCACGCCCGACCTGGTCTCTAGCCCCCTGGTGGTGCAAGGTTAGATGCCGCTCTCCACCAGCATGATCCACTCGCACAAGTACAGGCAGCAGGGTTCGGGAAGCGGCATACTAGTTAAGTGATCTGCCGGTCACATGCCGGCTCAGAATGGGTGACCATAAATAAGATTTTATGTATTATAGATAGGCAGGATACTCATTCATTTTACTATATATACTGAATCTAAATCTCATTTGGAACCTAGTCATATTCCAAGGGCTTTCTTGTAGCACAGGAGGTAATGACAAATTCTGGTTTTGTGATGCAGGTAGTGCTCCCGTTTTTTCAGGGGGGCGCAGTTCATTTGTGCCCTCTGCCAGCTTGCTTGGGGCTCTGTACGTTTAATTCAAGTTCATCTGCCTAGGGTTCCCCCTGCGGGCTTTTCTTTCTCCCTCTGCCAGCATTTTCTGCAGGCTACAGCACCCGTCCCTAATGTATGTGCCTGTTCAAACACAGAGCAACAATACATAGGCCGTTAAAAAAAAATAATGAAAAAGGGCATCCTTTTAGAATAAGGGACTTTTTCCGTTTGCACGTCAGCAGTTTGCCTGCCTATTCCTCTGCCATAGCATCATAATACCAGAATTTGCTGTTTATGTGAAGTCGGTGATTTCACTTTGCTGCTTTAAAACAGGATTTTTGTGTTCTGTCTCACTCCGCTTCTGTCTCCTGGTCTTCCCGTATTATCAGGGTCCCCTGGACCACCCGGGGTCTCTGTGTCTCCTGGATTGCCCAGGTGGTCAATGTTCCTGGATCGCCCAGGATGTCAATGTTCCTGGATCGCCCAGGTTGTCAATGTTCCTGGATCGCCCAGGGTGTCAATGTTCCTGGATCGCCCAGGTTGTCAATGTTCCTGGATCGCCCAGGTTGTCAATGTTCCTGGATCGCCCAGGTTGTCAATGTTCCTGGATCGCCCAGGTTGTCAATGTTCCTGGATTGCCCAGGTTGTCAATGTTCCTGGATCGCCCAGGTTGTCAATGTTCCTGGATCGTCCAGGTTGTCAATGTTCCTGGATCGCCCAGGTTGTCAATGTTCCTGGATCGCCCAGGTTGTCATTGTTCCTGGATCGCCCAGGGTGTCAATGTTCCTGGATCGCCCAGGGTGTCTGTCTTTTGTGTAATCCAGGGTTATTACGTCGGTTCTGATGTTGTTTTGTTCCTTCCTTTAGATTGGGCAGTAGTTTTTTGTTCTTCTCATACGTTTCATTAGGAATTCCGAGGCGCTCCCAGGTAAGTCGGTTTAGAGATGGTTACTGGGGCAGGGTCAACCGTCAGTTTTGATACTCAGGACCATTCTTTTTCATTAGTTCCAACATAAACAATTGGGGTTTTGGAGCCGTGCTTCCAAATCCCGTTTTTGTTCCGCCAGGTAGGTTTTCATCCGATGGTCACTTTCACACGCCTTCAGTCTCTCACATTCTCCCTGCCGCTCTCTCCGCATCCGTCTGTGCTTCTTTTACGTTATTCTAGGTGGCCATAATTCGGCTTTTTTTCTCAGGTCAAACATGTCTCACATGTCCGATATGGATGACAACATCTCCATGCCAGGAACTTCCATCTCGGGGCACAACAGCAGCACATCCTTGAGAAATTGGACAGTGCCAAAATTGATTGCCGAGCTTAATCGCAGGGGGATTCGGCATCCCGCGTCTGCCCGCAAGGCCGAGTTATATCGTCTCCTGATGACTGCTCCGGGTTCGACAGCTGAGCAGTCCAATCTCGACTCCATACAGCTGGCGCTAGCTCAGATCAAGTCTTCCACCGTTGGTCTCGCTAGCTCGGTCACGGACATTCAGGCTAGGGTAGCAGTCTTGCAAACCAGGCCAGCAGTCTCGCTGCAATATCCAGGTTCGGCAGCCATTCCTGCCATTCCTCAGGATGTTACAGGTAGGCCTTCTGCCACTCCTCAAATTGCTCCTTCTCATTTTGTCCCAGAGCATATCAAAAAGGATATCCTGGTAGGCAAGGACGCAAATTTGGCATCCATTCTTATTGCCTCCCAGGATATTTCTGAGAATCGAGTCATTAACTGCGGAGAGGTTTCTGTGGTTTTGAAGGCTAAGGATGCTCGGCTAAATAGGAAGTTATCTGTTTCCGAGTTCGTTCTGGCCTTCAGCCTCTACAGGGACGTGGTGTGCTCTGCTCAGCCTAGTCGCAGGGAAGAGTTGGACACTAATCTGTACCGGATAACGGATTTGGGGCACAAGTACGGTGGCTCAGCATTCTACGACTACCATCGTTCGTTTTCTGCCAAAGCCGCTGCTGCCCTGAACCAGTTTCAATTCGTATCAAATTGGGCAGACTTAGACATGGAGTTGTTTTGCCGACACTTCGCGGGTCTGAAGGCTCCTCTGTGTGCCATCTGTCAGTCCATTTTACCTTCCGTGTGAAAAAAAAAGGAAGTTGGTGGTGGCTGCTCTCCTTTATAGCCTATGATAAGGTGCTACAAATCCAGGGAGAGGACACCCTACCTCTCGAAAATAAATGGATTTGATAGGAATATAAGGATGAGCACTCTAACAATTGGCATATATTTATAAATTATTTATTAATTAATGCAATTTGATAACGGTGTACTCAAGTTACAATAAAACAATGATCAATACGATAAAATGGAATAAAATAATATGGAATAAAATAAAGTAAAGTAAAATACAATTGCACTGGTATCAAGTGATTCTAAGGTATCCTAATGGAAATGATCGGGTCCTGATAGTCTAATGTCCGACAGACCAAAAAAGGATCCCAAGAGGTGGAATCGATACGAACGTAAGTCCACACTTTCCAAAGTCTATTGGAGTGAATAATGTAGTTGGTAGTCTCGTCGCATCTGTTAGTATTGCCCAGTGGTAGGGATGAGCGAACTCGAACTGTATAGTTCGGGTTCGTACCGAATTTTGGGGTGTCCGTGACACGGACCCGAACCCGGACATTTTCGTAAAAGTCCGGGTTCGGGTTCGGTGTTCGTCGCTTTCTTCGCGCTTTTGTGACGCTTTCTTGGCGCTTTTTGAAAGGCTGCAAAGCAGCCAATCAACAAGCGTCATACTACTTGCCCCAAGAGGCCATCACAGCCATGCCTACTATTGGCATGGCTGTGATTGGCCAGAGCACCATGTGACCCAGCCTCTATTTAAGCTGGAGTCACATAGCGCCGCCCGTCACTCTGCTCTGATTAGCGTAGGGAGAGGTTGCGGCTGCGACAGTAGGGCGAGATTAGGCAGATTAACTCCTCCAAAGGACTTGATTAACTGATCGATCTGCAGCTGTGGATCATTGAGCTGCTGATCCTCAATTGCTCACTGTTTTTAGGCTGCACAGACCGTTTGTCAGTCTCATTTTTCTGGGGTGATCGGCGGCCATTTTGTGTCTTGTGGTGCGCCAGCACAAGCTGCGACCAAGTGCATTTAACCCTCAATGGTGTGGTTGTTTTTTGGCTAAAGCCTACATCAGGGTGAAGCTGTCACACCAAGTGCATTTAACCAGCAATAGTCTGTTCATTTTTTGGCCATATACAAAATCAGGGGCAAGCTGCGCCTGTCACCAAGTGCATTTAACCCTCAATGGTGTGGTTGTTTTTTGGCTAAAGCCTACATCAGGGTGAAGCTGTCACACCAAGTGCATTTAACCAGCAATAGTCTGTTCATTTTTTGGCCATATACAAAATCAGGGGCAAGCTGCGCCTGTCACCAAGTGCATTTAACCCTCAATGGTGTGGTTGTTTTTTGGCTAAAGCCTACATCAGGGTGAAGCTGTCACACCAAGTGCATTTAACCAGCAATAGTCTGTTCATTTTTTGGCCATATACAAAATCAGGGGCAAGCTGCGCCTGTCACCAAGTGCATTTAACCCTCAATGGTGTGGTTGTTTTTTGGCTAAAGCCTACATCAGGGTGAAGCTGTCACACCAAGTGCATTTAACCAGCAATAGTCTGTTCATTTTTTGGCCATATCCCAGTCTAATTCTGTCACTAAATCCATACCGGTCACCCAGCGCCTAAATACTAGGCCTCAAATTTATATCCAGCTAAATCTGTCCCTAGTGCTGTAGCTGGGCGAGTTATTTAGTGTCCGTTCAAGCACATTTCTTGTTCTGGGTTGAAATACAATTCCCAATTTAGCAATTTCATAATTTAGTGGTTCCTGCTATATCAGAGCTCTTTGAAATCTATCCCAAAAAGGGTATATAATATTGAAGGTGCACATAGGGTCATTCAGAGTAACTTCACACACACCCGCTACTGTGTATTTCCAAGTCTAATTCTGTCACTAAATCCATACCGGTGACCCAGCGCCTAAATACTAGGCCTCAAATTTAATTCCCTCTAAATCTCTCGTTACCCACCGCTGTACTGTTGTTGCTGGGCAAGATATTTAGTGTCCGTCAAAGCACATTTTTTGTTCTGGGTTGAAGTACAATTCCCAATTTAGCAATTTCATAATTTAGTGGTTTCTGCTATATCAGAGCTATTTGAAATCTATCCCAAAAAGGGTATATAATATTGAAGGTGCACATAGGGTCATTCAGAATAACTTCACACACACCCGCTACTGTGTATTTCCAAGTCTAATTCTGTCACTAAACCCATACCTGTCACCCAGCGCCTAAATACTAGGCCTCAAATTTAAATCCCTCTAAATCTCTCGTTACCGTTGTACTGTTGTAGCTGGGAAAGTTATTTAGTGCCCGTCAAAGCACATTTTTTGTTCTGGGTTGAAGTACAATTCCCAATTTAGCAATTTCATAATTTAGTGGTTCCTGCTATATCAGAGCTATTTGAAATCTATCCCAAAAAGGGTATATAATATTGAAGGTGCACATAGGGTCATTCAGAATAACTTCACACACACGCTTCTGTGCATTTCCAAGTCTAATTCTGTCACTAAATCCATACCGGTGACCCAGCGCCTAAATACTAGGCCTCAAATTTAATTCCCTCTAAATCTCTCGTTACCCACCGCTGTACTGTTGTTGCTGGGCAAGATATTTAGTGTCCGTCAAAGCACATTTTTTGTTCTGGGTTGAAGTACAATTCCCAATTTAGCAATTTCATAATTTAGTGGTTTCTGCTATATCAGAGCTATTTGAAATCTATCCCTAAAAGGGTATATAATATTGAAGGTGCACATAGGGTCATTCAGAATAACTTCACACACACCCGCTACTGTGTATTTCCAAGTCTAATTCTGTCACTAAATCCATACCGGTGACCCAGCGCCTAAATACTAGGCCTCAAATTTAATTCCCTCTAAATCTCTCGTTACCCACCGGTGTACTGTTGTTGCTGGGCAAGATATTTAGTGTCCGTCAAAGCACATTTTTTGTTCTGGGTTGAAGTACAATTCCCAATTTAGCAATTTCATAATTTAGTGGTTTCTGCTATATCAGAGCTATTTGAAATCTATCCCTAAAAGGGTATATAATATTGAAGGTGCACATAGGGTCATTCAGAATAACTTCACACACACCCGCTACTGTGTATTTCCAAGTCTAATTCTGTCACTAAACCCATACCTGTCACCCAGCGCCTAAATACTAGGCCTCAAATTTAAATCCCTCTAAATCTCTCGTTACCGTTGTCCTGTTGTAGCTGGGAAAGTTATTTAGTGCCCGTCAAAGCACATTTTTTGTTCTGGGTTGAAGTACAATTCCCAATTTAGCAATTTCATAATTTAGTGGTTCCTGCTATATCAGAGCTATTTGAAATCTATCCCAAAAAGGGTATATAATATTGAAGGTGCACATTGGGTCATTCAGAATAACTTCACACACACGCTTCTGTGCATTTCCAAGTCTAATTCTGTCACTAAATCCATACCGGTGACCCAGCGCCTAAATACTAGGCCTCAAATTTAATTCCCTCTAAATCTCTCGTTACCCACCGCTGTACTGTTGTTGCTGGGCAAGATATTTAGTGTCCGTCAAAGCACATTTTTTGTTCTGGGTTGAAGTACAATTCCCAATTTAGCAATTTCATAATTTAGTGGTTTCTGCTATATCAGAGCTATTTGAAATCTATCCCTAAAAGGGTATATAATATTCAAGGTGCACATTGGGTCATTCAGAATAACTTCACACACACACGCTTCTGTGCATTTCCAAGTCTAATTCTGTCACTAAATCCATACCGGTCACCCAGCGCCTAAATACTAGGCCTCAAACGCAGCCGCCTGTCTACAGCCAATGTGGACAAGCTGACGTTCATAAAAATGAACCAGGCATGGATCCCACAGGATCTGTCCGTCCCTTGTCCAGATTAGACATTAACTACCTCCCCTTAACCATATATTATTGGACTCCAGGGCACTTCCTCATTCAATCCTATTTTTATTTTCATTTTACCATTATATTGCGAGGCTACCCAAAGTTGAATGAACCTCTCCTCTGTCTGGGTGCCGGGGCCTAAATATATGCCAATGGACTGTTCCAATGTTGGGTGATGTGAAGCCTGATTCTCTGCTATGACATGCAGACTGATTCTCTGCTGACATGAAGCCAGATCCTCTGTTACGGGACCTCTCTCCTCTGCCTGTGTGCTGGGCCTAAATTTATGAAAATGGACTCTTACAGTGGTGGGTGACGTGAAGCCTGATTCTCTGCTATGATATGAAGACTGATTCTCTGCTGACATGAAGCCAGATTGTCTGTTACGGGACCTCTCTCCTCTGCCTGGGTGCTGGGCCTAAATATATGCCAATGGACTGTTGCAGTGGTGGCTGACGTGAAGCCTCATTCTCTGCTATGACATGCAGACTGATTCTCTGCTGACATGAAGCCAGATTGTCTGTTACGGGACCTCTCTCCTCTGCCTGGGTGCTGGGTAGTGTTGAGCGCGAATATTCGAAAAGCAAATTTTTTTCGCGAATATCGCAACTTCGCGATTTCGCGAATATTTCGAATATAGTGCTATATATTCGTAAAAACGAATATTCGTTTTTTGTTTTTTCCCCCCCCCACAAAATTACAGTACACATATAATTGATTGTTTCCCAAAGGTCCAACAGCTCAGATCTTACTCACATTGCCTAGAAAGTGATTGAGGCGCGAATCTTCGTAAGGCGATTTTATTAGCGCACATGCGAATATCGGCACGTCCCAGAACAGAGGCAAAGGGCTTTGCATTCATACATTAGTGAATTGAGTTGCGAATCTTCGTAAGGCGATTTTATTAGCGCACATGCGAATATCGGCACGTCCCAGAACAGAGGCAAAGGGCTTTGCATTCATACATTAGTGAATTGAGTTGCGAATCTTCGTAAGGCGATTTTATTAGCGCACATGCGAATATCGGCACGTCCCAGAACAGAGGCAAAGGGCTTTGCATTCATACATTAGTGAATTGAGTTGCGAATCTTCGTAAGGCGATTTTATTAGCGCACATGCGAATATCTACACTTGTCCCAGAACAGAGGCAAAGGGCTTTGCATTCATACATTAGTGATTGAATTGAGCTGCGAATCTTCGTAAGGCGATTTTATTAACGCAAATGCAAATATCTACACTTGTCCCCAGAACAGAGAGGCAAAGGCCTGTGCATTCATATAGTATAGCACCATATTCGCGAATACGTAGAACTTCGTAAAATTCGATTTACGAATATTCGTATTTTTTATTTTACTTTCCACCTTACAGATTACATTGATCTGTACTCTGTCAACTACTGTCATCACCCCCCACTGTATCTCGATTGATTCCCAAAAGTCTCACATTCCCTAGAAAGTGATTGAGTTGCGAATCTTCGTAAGGCGATTTTATTAGCGCACATGCGAATATCTACACTTGTCCCAGAACAGAGGCAAAGGGCTTTGCATTCATACATTAGTGATTGAATTGAGCTGCGAATCTTCGTAAGGCGATTTTATTAACGCAAATGCAAATATCTACACTTGTCCCCAGAACAGAGAGGCAAAGGCCTGTGCATTCATATAGTATAGCACCATATTCGCGAATACGTAGAACTTCGTAAAATTTGATTAACGAAAATTCGTATTTTTTATTTTACTTTCCACCTTACAGATTACATTGATCTGTACTCTGTCAACTACTGTCATCACCCCCCACTGTATCTCGATTGATTCCCAAAAGTCTCACATTCCCTAGAAAGTGATTGAGGTGCGAATCTTCGTAAGGCGATTTTATTAGCGCACATGCGAATATCTACACTTGTCCCAGAACAGAGGCAAAGGGCATTGCATTCATACATTAGTGATTGAATTGAGTTGCGAATCTTCGTAAGGCGATTTCATTAGCGCACATGTGAATTTTGCATAGCATATGTATTATGCGATGCGAAAATTCGAATTATCGCATATGCGAAATAATAACGAATTTGAATAATCGCGAATATTTTACGAATATTCTTTCGAATATTCACAAAATTTCGCGAATTCGAATATGGGACATGCCGCTCAACACTAGTGCTGGGCCTAAATTTATGACAATGGACTGTTGCAGTGGTGGGTGACGTGAAGCCTGATTCTCTGCTATGACATGCAGACTGATTCTCTGCTGACATGAAGCCAGATTGTCTGTTACGGGACCTCTCTCCTCTGCCTGGGTGCTGGGCCTAAATATATGCCAATGGACTGTTGCAGTGGTGGCTGACGTGAAGCCTCATTCTCTGCTATGACATGCAGACTAATTCTCTGCTGACATGAAGACAGATTCTCTGTTACGGGACCTCTCTCCTCTGCCTGGGTGCCGGGGCCTAAATATCTGAGAATGGACTGTTCCAGTGGTGGGTGACGGGAAGCCAGATTCTCTGCTATGGAACCTCTCTCCAATTGATTTTGGTTAATTTTTATTTATTTAATTTTTATTTTTATTCATTTCCCTATCCACATTTGTTTGCAGGGGATTTACCTACATGTTGCTGCCTTTTGCAGCCCTCTAGCTCTTTCCTGGGCTGTTTTACAGCCTTTTTAGTGCCGAAAAGTTCGGGTCCCCATTGACTTCAATGGGGTTCGGGTTCGGGACGAAGTTCGGATCGGGTTCGGATCCCGAACCCGAACATTTCCGGGATGTTCGGCCGAACTTCTCGAACCCGAACATCCAGGTGTTCGCTCAACTCTACCCAGTGGGACTGTATATCACAACGGTATAATAACTGACAGCTTTCAGCTTTGCAGCTGCTTACCTCTCCTTCATATACCTCCTTAGTCCTGCCGGATGCTTCAGACTGGGTCGGAAGGGTTCGTCGGGTGCAGCTTTTTTTTCGGCGATTTGATGACCGAATTGCCGAACGCTTACCTCTAAACACTTTTGATCTTGCGGTGCAGAGGCAGCGTGTAAAGTCCTTGTTTGGTGTAAAGGGCTGGCGTCGCACGTTGCTTTGCCTAGTATCCGCGTTGGATGTTAGCGGGATACTGCCGACGTCACTTCCTGCAGTGACGTATTACTTCTTGTTAAGTCCAATGATTCCGGACTGTGGTTTTCCGTTCGTAGAGAATTTTGATTCCCAGCTTTGTTAAAAACCTGTTTGCATGGCCATGCAATTTAAAGAGATACTGACAGGTGTATGGCGCAGAAACCCAGACGCGTTTCGGGAGTTGTCGCTCTCCCTTCCTCAGTGGTTAACCGCGTCTGCCCGCAAGGCCGAGTTATATCGTCTCCTGATGACTGCTCCGGGTTCGACAGCTGAGCAGTCCAATCTCGACTCCATACAGCTGGCGCTAGCTCAGATCAAGTCTTCCACCGTTGGTCTCGCTAGCTCGGTCACGGACATTCAGGCTAGGGTAGCAGTCTTGGAAACCAGGCCAGCAGTCTCGCTGCAATATCCAGGTTCGGCAGCCATTCCTGCCATTCCTCAGGATGTTACAGGTAGGCCTTCTGCCACTCCTCAAATTGCTCCTTCTCATTTTGTCCCAGAGCATATCAAAAAGGATATCCTGGTAGGCAAGGACGCAAATTTGGCATCCATTCTTATTGCCTCCCAGGATATTTCTGAGAATCGAGTCATTAACTGCGGAGAGGTTTCTGTGGTTTTGAAGGCTAAGGATGCTCGGCTAAATAGGAAGTTATCTGTTTCCGAGTTCGTTCTGGCCTTCAGCCTCTACAGGGACGTGGTGTGCTCTGCTCAGCCTAGTCGCAGGGAAGAGTTGGACACTAATCTGTACCGGATAACGGATTTGGGGCACAAGTACGGTGGCTCAGCATTCTACGACTACCATCGTTCGTTTTCTGCCAAAGCCGCTGCTGCCCTGAACCAGTTTCAATTCGTATCAAATTGGGCAGACTTAGACATGGAGTTGTTTTGCCGACACTTCGCGGGTCTGAAGGCTCCTCTGTGTGCCATCTGTCAGTCCATTTTACCTTCCACTGAATGGTGCCCTAATCCGGAGCAAGACCCGCAATCAGTGCCCACGCCAGGTCCTTCCGGGTCCTCCAGGTCTTCATCTTCTCTAGATAAGCTGGGCAGGCCAATTGTGTACCTCGGCAGTAGCCAGGTATGCAATAATTTCAATGCCAAGGGCTGTGCCTTCAATGCTTGCCGAGCGCTTCATATTTGTTCTATTTGTTTTCGGGCCCACCCCGTCCCTCCTGTCGCAGAAAGACAGCCAGGGACTCCTGAGTAGCCTGCATCAATTTGGAATTACTGGCTGCACTTCTGCGGGACCACCCCGACCGTCCTTTCGTCACCTTCTTGTTGGATGGGTGCAGAGAGGGTTTCCACACCGGTCTAATCACGCTCCCCCAGGGCTGCTGGGTGGGCCCCAATATGCTATCCGCTTCCAGTGACCCTGAAGCAGTGACTACCCTCATTCAATCAGAGGTTGATAAAGGCTTTGTCATTGGTCCCTTTCTAGAGATTCCATTCCAGTCATGGTGTATCAATTCTATTGGCCTTGATACAAAACAATCTTCCAATAAAAAGCGTCTCATCTACGACCTCTCCGCGCCTCATATGTCCTCCATCCCCAGTCTCAACTCGCTCATCCCCTCTGAGGAATATTCTATGCAATATTCTTCAGTTTATGAGGCCATTCAGTATATTCTACAAGCAGGTGTCGGGGCTTGGTTGGCCAAGGTAGATATCGCCGATGCCTTCAAGCTGCTTCCAATCCATCCGCAGCTTTGGAAATACTATGGCATCAAGTGGGCGGATAAATTCTACTTTGCCAACCGGCTCACTTTTGGGTCTAAGAGTAGCCCTTGGCTTTTTGAACAACTTGCCAAAGCCCTGCATTGGATTCTCATCCATCACGGCGGTTTATCCATGGTCGTCCACTACTTGGACGACTTTCTTCTCGTTGAAAGGCCCAGTCAGGTCCCTTCCATTCCCCATTCACTCCTGGACATTTTTTCCTGTCTTCAGGTCCCTGTGGCTGCTGCCAATACTGAGGGTCCAGCCACCAAGGTCACCTTCCTGGGCATCATTTTAGATACCGTCAAGATGGAGGCTAGCCTCCCCAGCGAGAAGTTGCTCAGGATCCGCTCAGCTATCTCCCAGGCGGTTCGGTCCCACTCTCTGACCAAGGTGGAGCTACAATACTTGCTGGGGATGCTTAACTTCGCCACTAGAATTATGCCTCAAGGCAGGGCCTTCCTTTCCAGGTTGCTATATCTCCTGCCCTCTGCCCCAGAACAGGATTCCGTCGTCCATCTGGACAGCCAGGCCATTGCAGACCTTGTCATGTGGAACAGTTTTCTCTCTGACTGGAATGGCATTTCTTTGTTCATTCCACAATGGGACTCTCCTTCTCCCATTGTATTTTCCGACGCCGCAGGTTCCTTCGGGTTCGCCGCCATTTTTAGGTCTCACTGGCTGGCTGCCGAATGGCCGCCAGAATTAGCCTCAGACTCAGCAGCTCTCAAATCCTCTCCCCTTCTGGAACTGTATCCCGTCGTGGCGGCAGCTCAGGTTTGGGGTCACCATTGGTCTAACGCTTCTGTGATCTTCGTTACGGATAGTCAGACCTTGGTAGACATTGTCAACAAAGGCAGGGCCCAGTCCTCCAAGATCATGGCCTTGTTGCGCAAGTTAGTTTGGTTGTCCCTCCGCCACAATTTCCATATGCGATGAGTCCACATTTCAGGCGAACAGAATAGAGCCGCGGACGCACTTTCCCGTTTTAATTTTCCGGTTTTCTTTCAGGAAATACCCAACGCGGATCAGTCAGGCACGCCTGTGCCCCAATTCAGCACTGTCATTCTGGATTAGATTCTCTCATAGACGAGGCCAAGGGTCTGGTTAGAAAATCTTTGTCACGCAATACGGCAAGGAATTATCAGGCCGGCTTAAGAGCTTTTGATAAATTCTCTGAGAGTCATCCGAGGGGTCACCATTCCGAAACCTCTTACGTCATGGCCTTTTTGGCTTATTGTCACTCACAACTATCTCTGTCGTATAGTACCATCAGACTTTATTTAGCTGGGCTACAACATCACTTTATGCTGACTAATCCTCATCGCAGGTCCTTTTTTTCCATTCAGGCCATTAAATCCACCCTTCGGGGTATTCAAAAGGAGGGTAAGGGGTCCGCGAGCCTCAGGCAACCAGTGTCTAGAAAGTTGTTTAGAGATCTCTCCCTGGTGTTGGATGGTAATCCTTTTGGGCCCTCCACTAGCCTGATTCTGAAAGCAGCCATGTATCTCACCTTTTATGGGTTCCTTAGGCCCGGGGAAGTTCTAGCCGGCCCAAATTGTCAAGGCCATCCGTTGAAGCAACATTTGTCATGGGGCCTTGGTCATTATACTCTCCTGCTACCCTCCACCAAAACCATTCAGATGGGTCCCCCCACGGAGGTCAAATTCTACCTGACCTCGAACAATTGGTGTCCGGTTCTAGTACTGCATCAATTGCTAACACATATCCAAGACTCACTGCCAGACAGCCCGCTCCTGCCGCACGCAGGCAAGCCTCTCAACACCTCGCAGTTCATATCCTATATCCGTGCCCTTGCCCAGGGTCTAGGTTATGACCCCAAAGTAATTTTGGGGCATTCGTTCCGCATAGGGGCGGCCTCAGCTGCATCTCGGCATCAGGTGCCAGCTCATGTCATTCGGTCCATGGGGAGATGGCGGTCCTCCTGTTTCACCAGATATATCCCCAATCCTCAAGTAGAGATATCCCGTGCCTTTCGTTCCCTAGCTTTGCAATTATTATAATAAAGTGTTGTACCTAGCTGTTGTTTTTGCCCCCTTTTCTTGGTGTACCCGCGCTCGTGGCTCCCGGCACAATTCAGCAACTATGTTCAGGGCAGGATTCTCTGCGTACGCCGATGCCTCTCCTAGCCCTGACCATAAATAGGTAAGGCTGTTACCAGCCTGCATTTGTGGGAGGGGCGTCTGTCTACTTATTCCCCCTGCTATCGTTCAGCCAGGCGCCCGAGCCTCACGCCCCTCCCTCCCGCCCCCTTTTTTTCAGCTTCCATTGGGTATGCCCCCCTTTTCTTGGTGTACCCGTGCCCGTGGTTCCCGGCACAATTCAGTCACTATGTTCAGGGCAGGATTCTCTGCGTACGCCGACGTCTTTCCTAGCCCTGACCATAAATATATACATATATATATATATATATATATATATATATACATACACAGAAAGAGAAAGGGAGAGAGACAGAGAGAGTACAGTGGATATAAAAAGTATACACACCCCTGTTAAAATGTCATGCAAAAAAATTAGACCAAGATATATAATTTCACATTTATTTCCACCTTCAATGTGACCCATAGTCTACAATACCATTAAGAATAAACTGAAACAATTTAGAGAGGGAAAATAAAAATAAAAAAGCTAAAAAATAGTCTGGTTGAATAAGTCTGAACATTCTCTTATAATTGAGGATTGATTGTGTTCAGAATTAGCCAACCACAATCAAACTCATTTTAAAACAGCAGCCGTTATTTCAAGTGAGTCTCATTAACTCCCTATAAAGTTCAACTGTTCCAGTAGGATTTTCCTAAAAGATTTACAACAAAAGCTATGGTCAGTAAACAACTTACAAGTTACAACACATCAAAGGATCTCATGGTTGAAAGATATCAGTCAGGAGAAGGTTACAAAAAAAATTCAAAGGCATTAGATATACCATGGAACAAAGTGACATTACCAAGAACTTCAAAAAAAGTGGGTCAGTCAGCACAGGTGCAAGCTGCAGTGGCTAGAAACATAAAGGAAAAAAGAGACAATGCAGCAGCACTCTGCAAACACAAATAAAGTACAATAATGCAATAATTATAGAAAACATTCTGGTGCTAATTGTCACAGTGGGGAGTGCGGAAAACCCCCCACCGTACAATGTAAGAGGGATAACTGATAGCTGCTAGGCCAAGAAGCCAGGAAAAGTGAAGCAGGTCACCTCCTATAGCGTCCCTAATCCTCTCCCTAACTCCTCACCCTATGAGCAGACCCCGATGGTAGGACGGCTCATACCCTGGAAACTTGGGACCCTGAGTCGCCCTGATAATCCCTCAGATAGGAGGGAAGACGTCCTGTTCATCCAAGACACGGAAGAACCAGAGTCTCTAAAGACCTAATAGCAGGGAAAAGGAGAGACCATATACAGCAAGAGGATCGGCAGGTAAGAACACAAGACAACACACTTAGCTGCCGAAGTCTCCACAACTGGAACCCGTGCATACGTACAGGAGCCCTAACACCAAACAGGACGCCGTGCCAGCAACTCACACAGGAATCCAGCACACCAGACTCCGCCAGGACCCCCATGCCGCAAGGTGCATGGCAGGCCCAGGCAGCGGTGCATACAGGCTAGTGGTTCACCCCTCCAGGAAACCAACCCCCTTCCGGAGGACACAACACACAGGGAAAACGTCTTGCATACATGCAGAGACAAACACCAACAATAGCCCAGACATGTAACAACAAGCAAGACGTACAACGCACCCTGAGCATAAACCCACATCTAACATACAACAAGTGAGGTAGGGTATCAGGAGGATACAAAAGGAAGACAATTTATGTCCAACAAGGTGGCCCTCAAGAACTGGGCAAGTTCACCCAGGAAAGGAGCAGAGCTGGGGGGTTTCCATCACCAAACAAGGCTGGAGTATCACTGCTCCCAGCCAGGAAGCCACAGATAAAGTCAAGCTATTCTCCACACTCAGGACACACCTAAATCCCCACTAGCTAGAGGATTAACACCTCACTCACCAAACCGCAGGGAGACACACTGTTATGGTAGGAGTTAACGTCTTGGTAATCTGGTGGCTCTGGCATTTTGGTTTTCCACTGTACTTGGATGGTATTTCTGACTCAAAAATGTATTTTTGAGGTTTTCAAGGTGTTCATCCTTGTCTGAAGAGTTTGAACATATGCGGTTGTTTCTGATATCTTGACTGATAGAGTCTCATATGTGTTTGGGGCGGAAACATCTGAGGTATGCTGTGCCGCCAGTTGGTTTCTGGTAAATAGTTGTTTATATTTTATTGTTCTGTATCTTGATGATTGTGTCCCAAAAAAATCTATTTTTAGTAAAGGAGTAGTTGAGAATTAAATTGTTGGAGGGAATTATGTGCCAAGTCCTTTATCCTTCAACAAAACCTCAACCTTTATATGTTGGAATATAAAGATTTCACATCCATGGTAGCCAGGAGAGTTCCCTCTGGTAGGGGACCTATTGCAGACAGTATATTCAGTGGGTCAGTTGTGTCCTGGAGGTAGCTGGTTGTATATCTTACCAGAGGTTTAAGGATATCTTCCACCCATCCAGAACTTTTCTCAGTAATGGTGTAACAAACTTACTTGCCCAGGCTTCAGCGGCACGATCCTCAGCCTCGGCACAGCCACAGCGGAGAGACACACTGCCGAGCCACTTCCTCTAGTGAAATGACCGCATCCTTAGCGACAGGATGGAATGCTCTGTTTCTCCCCGCAGCAAGTGAGTACTGGGAGAGATTAGTAGTGGGTTGATTGCTCAGCTGCTTTATTACTGTGTGCTAGTGTTTCTGATTAATGGAACGCCAGGTCATGGACCTATCAGGTTCTGATCTAGGGACTCAGAACTCTATTAAAATCCCTTCCTGGCCATACACCATTGCTAGAGATAGTCTTTGACTCACTAGCTGTGTTCCTGGTTCTTGCTCCTCTGCTTATTTGGATTGCTCATGCTTCTGACCCTGGATTGTCTTCTGACCATCTCTGTCTCTCGTTTGGTACTGCATAGTCTGTCTAATTCTAATCTTGGCTTGTCTTCAAACCACTCTTTTTCTCTCATTTGGTACTGCATAGCCCAACTGGTTTTGATCCATTTACATACAACTCTTTATTGTGTTTGTCTGTCTTTGTTAGTCCATCTCTGCACTTCTTTAAAGTAGACCGTCGATCATTTGCCATCTTGCTATCTAGGGCTTGCACTGCAAGTAGGTAGGGAAAGTGGGATGGGTGCTAGCCTTACATTCTTGTCTGTCCCTACCTACAGTCATTACAGATGGTGCCCACACATTAAATTATCGGTCTCCCTGGATTTTCAGGTTTGTCTGTTCTAGTAATTACTTGAGTTCCTCGTGTAATAATAGTTCTGGAAGATTTATTTGTATAAACCTATGTTGAATTGCAAGCAGTCTGCAATAATGACTGTACTAGTTGGCGGGGTGCCCCTGAAGTCTGACATTGTCCAATCAGTGTCAGACTGTGCAGGGAGATCCCCCACCAACTGGTAACACCCAGATGGACCTTTAGTGCAGATGGTTGGAAAATCGTTTATAAACTTCTAGTAGGAATACTAGAGGAATGGTGCAACATACTGTCATAAGAATAGATGCTTTTATTACATGGGTATTGCAAGTAGATGTCTTCAGATATTGCAGATCCTCTTTAAAGTTCTTTCTTTTTAAACTTATTTTCCCCTGAAAACTTTGCAATCCTTTGCCTTAGCTTTAGTATCTTAATTTAAATGAAAATATTTTTTTTACAGAGTTTAAATTATTGCTCAACTAGTTTTTGGACGCTAGCAGAAATAAATGTCATACAGAACTGTTTACTGCAGATATAAAAAGGGATAATTTTTGTTTTTTATTACACAAAGAAAGCAGGTTTACCAGGGTCCTAATTTATGTCCATTTCATTGAGTGCCTTGAACAGCCTTAAATCTTATGTGATATTTGCTCTGTAAGTAGGCAGACGAATAGCCTGTATGCACAGACAGCATGTAAACCACAAAGCCCTCTCTTGCTGCATCACTACATGTACTACAATATTTGGGGACCACATGTTTGAGACATTTTGAAAACTTTAAAATGCCTAAAGCAGCAACTTCAGCACAAAGTAAAGTTTTTTGTTCTTATAAATTATTTATCCATGAATACATTTGGAAGATTGCTAAGCAATACAGGCCATGGCTCAAAAGCCTACGATTTATAAGGGGTTTTCTAGGACTCTGATATTGATGTACTATCCATCTCTTAGGGTACATTCACACGACTGTATAAATGGATACGCTTCCGTTTTGCAATTTTCCATTCCATTCCATTCATTTTAATGGGGCCACAAAAGATGCGGACGGCATCCATTGTTCCATTCTGCGGTCCCGCCAAAAATATGGAGCATGTCCTGTTCTTGTCCGCAGTTTCGGACAAGTATAGGTATTCTCTATATAGCACCGGCCATGTGTGGTGTGCAAAATGCAAAACTCACGCGGCCTCAATATGCAGACCGCAAAACACTTACGGTCATGTGAATGCACCCTTATTGAGATTGCAGTTATGCATCTAATACCACCAGAGAAGGAGCAAGATAATCATCACTCTCCAGACATGGAATCAGCCTTCTCATGCACTTATGCATAGTTGCCAACAGTTCTGAATTTGCAGGGACTGTCTCAAATTTTTATGGAGAGCTCCTGCAAATTCTGACTGTCCTAGGCTGACCTAGGCTGAAAATAGGTGTGGCTTATTCAAGCCCTGCCCATAGGGTGGCGTCCTGGTGAATTTGGGCATTTCATACGCCATGGCTTTTATGGCCCAAATTTACTATGCTTATGTGTATGTGATTATTGGTATGAACAGGGGATGTGAGGTACCTTAGCTAAAGTTCATGATTGAATAATTGCTATAGGGTAGTAGGTAACCTGTCCACAGCTATGTAAATTCTGTGTCCTGCAGGAGAGCTTTCAAATAAGATTATAAAAATGGTTTATTTTAGATGTCTTTTTAAGATATCTGAATATCACCAATTACACTATATACATGTCTCCATGCAGATATTTTATATAATCACCGTTTTTCTTTTAGTCATAAATAAGCAGCTTATTTCTTCTGAAGCAGCAATGTAATTTGTGGGGTTTTGCTCTGGTAGATAGGGTAAGCGGGGGCAGTACAGAGGCAAAATACAAGTTCTTAACTCAAAATGTCAGTGTTTATTCACACTTGAGGCAATTGCACAAAACAGCACGTAACTTTGCAGTCTTGGTGTTAATTCACACACAATGGAAAGTTCATGTAACACAAGTCACCTTGCTGGCAGTTCTGCCTCCAGTAGTCCACAGTGGGCTTTAGGGGGCCTGTTTCCCCAGCATGCGGCTCTCAGCCCTCCAGCCTGGCACAAAGCCTCAGATCCCAAAAACAGAGACATCTCAGCTGAGCCCAGCTGCCTATTTAAGGACAGCCAGGTGATGCCAAAACCCGGACCGGCACTTAAACTCCGGTCTGGTATTTGACCTCACCTGGCTGGAAACCAGCCCAGCCGCACATGCTGGGAGGAAAATACCTGCCTTGCCAGACACAACCCCTCGCTGTGTTACAAATTACATTGAAATATTAGCCGATTTCCTCCAAAACCTCTAAGCACCATTTAATTCATAATTAAAGTAACCACACAATGATAAAGCAATCACTATACAGATTCTAATGATGTTCTCTGAGATCCCAGGAATTATTAACATTAGCTCTGGTAATATCTATATGGCAAAGGTGATATCTCAATGCAATGTACTTGATGGCATGTAAATGGAAGCAATGTCAAACATGGAGTTAGCATTATATTGTGCTTTAAAATTTGTCTAAGACTTGCAGTAATGCTCATGTCTTTAATATACATGCAAATGATAGAAGACGCACAGTAAAAATACATTGATACCTACTATACATGCATACTATTTATATGATGTGTTATGAAGCATTAAAGTGTACTGTCTATGTAGTCAGTAGTTATAAATCTGAGATTTAACTATTTACTTTCTGTCGGAAATAGGGCTCTGTTATACCAAACAGGTAATGGCTGGCTGCTTAATCCACTATGTTGTGTTATTCATATACAATCGAATCTGTTGAGGTCAATAGAAAGTGTTGAGCAGTCCTGCAAGTCCAACAGCAGTATAAGTGTAAGACCAAATGGTCCAGCCTCAGACCACTCTCTGCCACAGGCATTTGTGGTATGTTGCATGTGGCAGACCAGATCATGGCCAGAATGTTTGGTCCTTCCCTAACAATTTCAAGAGTATTTCTTCCCTTACAACGCAAAATGTATAGTTTGCCATATTAAGTAGTAAAGTTTGGTAATTATGTTTGCTTTAGTTATAGAGCCGTACGGTAATTTTACTAGTTTTTATTTTATTTTTTTGGCAGCTATTTTTGCAAAAGTGAAAACAAGAAGCACAACTATTTCCTTTGTCTTACACTGGAACCAGTAGAGTTCAGAAGGGACCTGGTAATAGTAATAGTTATGAGCAATTTTTTTTAAATTGAGTCTGAATAATTTGAAAGGCGCTGCAATTGCCCTGAAAAGGTGTGGATGCATCGCTATATGTACTATAGCATTTGGAGACCATATGTCTGAGAAATGTCGGAAACTATAAAATGCCTAAAGCAGCCACTGAGGCACAAAGTGGAGTGTCTTGTTCTTATTATAAATTATTTAGTCATATATACATTTGGACTGTTGCTAACAGAGCAGTGCGTACCTCCAATAGAGGCAGACCACTCAGCTGCTATGGGGCCCCTGGGGAAAGGGGACCCGCAGTCGAGAATAGGCCCCGCCCACTAATTACACTTGTATGGCTACCTGAGAATGTAAGAAGTGGAGAAGGATCTTTGGTGATGTCATCAACCATGTGACCAGTGCAGGAAGCCAAGGAATAGCAAAGCAACAGAAGTCTGAAGTCATTATCATGTGACCAGTGCAGCGGACTGGTGAAAGACCCGTGGGATGTAAGGGTGTGGAGCTTCTGTGTGGTGCCTGCTGGAGGAGAGGTGAGTGGTGTCCTGGGATAGCCCATATAACATCCTATAAAAGCTGTAAGTTTTAGTTCTGTCCTATTATATCCCTCTCAATGTAATTTAAACGTATGCCCTAGTACAGTCTGGTAATGCTGGGAGTTTTAGTTCCTCTGTCCTATTGTATCCCTCTCCGTGTAATTTCAACTTATGCCCTAGTACAGTCTGCTAATGCTGGGAGTTGTAATTCTCTCCTCTTATACCTCCTCTCTGTAATGTATGCTGATGCCCCATAATAAGTCTGGCCATACTGGGGGTTATAGTTATTTTATTTTGAAGCTATCACCTAGTACAACTGGATGATGCCCTATAATAATCTGGACATGCTGGGAGTTGTAGTTATCTCTTAGGCTGGGTTCACAATCACTGGTTAGTTTTCCATTTTGCTTGCAGAACTTTTTTTCCGTCTAAAATAACGGATGCCAAATGTGCAAAACTGATGCTTGAAATACAGAATCTGTTGTTTTCTATATTTTTTTTGTTATTCTGAAGGATCAGAAGTACAGAAAACTAAACAATGACGTGAACCCGGCCTTATACACCCTCTGTACAATATCCACTTGTATCCGATAATAAACAGCCTGGACATGCTGGGAGTTGTAGTTCTCTCCGTTTTACCTCTCTCTGTATTGCCCCCTAATTTCTAATAATAACAATCCGATGATGATTAAACTTGTAGTTCCCTTGTCACTATTATAATGTTCTGCAGCAGCTGAGGTGTGTATTAGGCTTTGTTCAGAACTGTTCTGGTGACATTCGCTGTTCTGCCCTGTCATAGGAGCACAACAATGAAAATCACTGCAGTTCCGCATCTGGCACTTCATGGATGTCAACACCTGATGGATTCCGCTGACTATGATGAGATCTGATGGGTTTCCATCTGCCAGGCAATAAAATTGTGTCCAGAATTTTTGAACTGATCTGCAAATGATACTCCTACACAGATGTGACCAAAGCCTTATATGTTCTCTAGCATCAGGTTATGATGTTCTGCAGCTGAGGTGTGTATTAGGAGGTTCTGCAGCAGCTGAGGTGTGTTAGGAGGTTCTGCAGTAGCCGAAGTGTGTATTAGGAGGCTGTGCAGCAGATAAGGTGTGTTAAGATATTCTGTAGCAGCTGATGCGTGTATATGGAGGTTCTGCAGCAGTCAGAGAATCAGTTGTGACTGGATTAAATCCTTTAGTTTTCGGTGTTTGCACTTTGTAAAATGCCCCTGTCCCGTTCCTCTGCCAGCACACATCACACTGTGACTTGACTGACCAGTCCGGACCTGACCTGACTCAGCAGCGTCACCAGTCCAGACTCCTGACCAGCTCCATGAGGATCTGCCCCAGGCCCTGACTGCACCTTGCCAGCAGCACAAACAGTAAGTCAGCATTGGGGAGGAGTTGAAGCAAGAGTCCATGGGGGTAGGATGACACACTGTACAAGAAGTAGCAGCGGGCACAATTCATTTGGTAAGGCTAGGTAATCAGATTTTGGTATTCTGTTTCAGCATACCATCAGAATTCCAGAATCACCAGATCCAGCAGATGCCAAACACTGCTGGCACCTGCCGAACCCCATTTACAATGGGGTCATTCAAGATTGTTTTTCCCTTTGTTTTTGCTAGAATCTGCAATGGAGGCTTCTGCCGGAACCTCCGCAGTGCATGTGCACGTACCCTAAGGGGTGTGATGGGTCACTCACAAGGGGACCCAATTCAGATTCTTGCCACGGGGGCCAGTGATTTCTATGTAGGCCCCTGTAACAGAAGCAATTGCTAAAAAGCCTACAATTTTTAAAGGGGGGTTGTAGGACTTGATGAACTATCCATCTCTTTTTGACATGAAGTACAGTGCTTTATACCTATGCTCCAATATCAGAACAGGAGCAAAATGGTCATCACTCTCCAGGCTTGGAATCAGTTTTCAAAGCACTTATCCATCGTTCTTAACTGTTAATTCATATTTAAAATAACCGCAGCATAATAAAGCAATCACTATACAGATTCTAATGATTTCTTTGGAGATCACAGGAATTATTAATGTTAGTTCAGTGTGACACATTTAAGGGGTTTTTGTCTGGCAAGGCAGGTATCTTCCTCCTAGAATGTGCGGCTGCACTGGTTTCCAGCCAGGTGAGGTCAAATACCAGACCATAGTTTAAGTGCCGATCCGGGTTTTTGGCAGCACCTGGCTGTCCTTAAATAGGCAGCTGGGCTCAGCAGAGATGTCTCTGCTTTTGGGATCTGAGGGCTGGAGGGCTGAGAACCGAATGCTGGGGAAATAGGCCCCCTATAGCCTGCTGTGGACTAGTGGAGGCAGAACTGCCAGCAAGGTGACTTGTGTTATATGAACTTTCCATTGTGTGTGAATTAACACCAAGACTGCAAAGTTACGTGCTGTTTTGTGCAATTGCCTCAAGTGTGAATAAACACTGACATTTTGAGTTAAGAACTTGTATTTTGCCTCTGTACAGTGCCCGCTTAACTTATCTACCAGAGAGAAACCCCACAATTGGTGGAGAATGCGGGCAGAAGCAGTGAGGCTAGCATGAACGCCAATATTTTTGGTTTCTGCATTTTTCAGGCACGGTTGTATGTCGTACATTAAACCAGCTGTATTACAACCAGTGCCCCACGACAAAAATGGAGGCTGTTATGAAGGGCCTCATGGAGGCTAATCTGCAGTGAGAGACAAACCTGCAGCAACGCAAGGCTAATAAGCAGCAGCAGGAGACTAACCTGTTGCTGGTACAACACGGATGACTTTGCAGACAGCAGGAGCAACCCCGAGCGTCCACGATGCCCGGAAAGCAGTCCATGCTGCGATTCCTAAGATGACCCCCGCAGACGACATCGAAACCTACCTGGCGATGTACGAGAAAGTGGCCATCAGGCAAAAGCTACCCCGTGACCAGTGGGCTGAGGTCGTCGCTTCATTCCTGGCATTCGATTCCCAGCGGGTGTATTTCGAACTTGCAAGACTATCAAGCAGCCAAAAAGTAAAGGGTTAGATTTTGGCAAGACTTGGAGTGAATGTGTTGGTCCAGGGCCGGCAGGTACATCATTGGGGGTTTAAGCCGGCTGGGCCTGCGAGGACCCAGTATTATGACTTACTCCACCTCTTGCAAAGTGGCTACTGCCTGATGTGCTGAGTTCCACGGCTATGCTGGATAGACTATTGGCTGATATGTTCTGGGGGGCTCTGCCAACCCCTCTCCAGCACTGGATTGGCCAGGTGTCTCCTGGCAACGCCCTAGAAATGGTGGACCTGGTGGAGCACTACGAGGCTACTAAGACTGTTACAAGGGGTTCTTTTGGGAGGGAGTCAGTCAAACCCTGTAAATCTCCATCCCAGACCCAGCGACTTGTGCCAACCAAACCCACCCAGGATGTACCCTCTGCAGACCTGGCACAGATAGTCTGCTGGCTGTGTCAGGAGCTGGGCAATGCAAGAGCTGACTGTCCCAATCAGGTGGAACCCATGAATACTAACTATGGCTACCGTCAGTAGCTATATGCCAGGAAGCTGGGTGCAGCAGGTACCCCTAAACCACCTGAGTAGACTGGCCAGAAAGTCAGTGTCAAGTGCATCCATGGAGACTTAAAAGACTATCCCACTGCCCAGGTGTCTCTAACCACAGGGTCTGGCAGATGGACTCACGAAGTGGCAGTTGCCTCAAATTTACACTAACAAACTTATAATAGGGAGAGACTTCCCAGGGTTCCCAGCTCTGTGGCCTGCTATGAGAGTGACTGATACCCATGAGACAGGTGTAACCCTAGCAGAGTGGCCCGGCTCAGGGGGGAGACGAGAACCCTGGGAACTTGAGACCGAAAGGCCAGCAGTAGGGGTGACCGACACTTTGGTGGAAGAGGGGGAGACAACCCCTCTAAGTGTGATGGTGGGAGATGTGGAGGACTTGCCACCGTATCCTGAATTGGCAGACCTCAATGTCTCCGGGGATAATTTTGGTACCGCCCAACATCAGGACTCAACCCTATCCCTCCCTTGGAAAATGTGTTATTAGTAGAGTTGAGCGGACACCTGGATGATCGGGTTCGAGAAGTTCGGCCGAACTTCCCGAAAATGTTCGGGTTCGGGATCCGAACCCGATCCGAACTTCGTCCCGAACCCGAACCCCATTAAAGTCAATGGGGACCCGAACTTTTCGGCACTAAAAAGGCTGTAAAACAGCCCAGGAAAGGGCTAGAGGGCTGCAAAAGGCAGCAACATGTAGGTAAATCCCCTGCAAACAAATGTGGAAAGGGAAATGAATTAAAATAAAAATTAAATAAATAAAAATTAACCAAAATCTATTGGAGAGAGGTCCCATAGCAGAGAATCTGGCTTCACGTCACCCACCACTGGAACAGTCCATTCTCAGATATTTAGGCCCCGGCACCCAGGCAGAGGAGAGAGGTCCCGTAACAGAGAATCTGGCTTCATGTCAGCAGAGAATCAGTCTTCATATCATAGCAGAGAATAAGGCTTCACGTCAGCCACCACTGCAACAGTCCATTGTAGGATATTTAGGCCCAGCACCCAGGCAGAGGAGAGAGGTCCCGTAACAGACAATCTGACTTCATGTCAACAGAGAATCAGTCTTCATATCTTAGCAGAGAATCAGGCTTCACGTCAGCCACCAATGCAACAGTCCATTGTCAGATATTTAGGCCCAGCACCCAGGCAGAGGAGAGAGGTCCCGTAACAGAGAATCTGTCTTCATGTCAGCAGAGAATTAGTCTGCATATCATAGCAGAGAATCAGGCTTCACGTCAGCCACCAATGCAACAGTCCATTGTAGGTAATTTAGGCCCAGCACCCAGGCAGAGGAGAGAGGTCCCGTAACAGACAATCTGGCTTCATGTCAGCAGAGAATCAGTCTGCATGTCATAGCAGAGTATCAGGCTTCACGTCAGCCACCAATGCAATAGTCCATTGTCAGATATTTAGGCCCAGCACCCAGGCAGAGGAGAGAGGTCCCGTAACAGACAATCTGACTTCATGTCAACAGAGAATCAGTCTTCATATCATAGCAGAGAATCAGGCTTCACGTCAGCCACCAATGCAACAGTCCATTGTCAGATATTTAGGCCCAGCACCCAGGCAGAGGAGAGAGGTCCCGTAACAGAGAATCTGTCTTCATGTCAGCAGAGAATTAGTCTGCATGTCATAGCAGAGAATCAGGCTTCACGTCAGCCACCACTGCAACAGTCCATTGGCATATATTTAGGCCCAGCACACAGGCACAGGAGAGAGGTCCCGTAACAGAGAATCTGTCTTCATGTCAGCAGAGAATTAGTCTGCATGTCATAGCAGAGAATCAGGCTTCACGTCAGCCACCAATGCAACAGTCCATTGGCATATATTTAGGCCCAGCACACAGGCAGAGGAGAGAGGTCCCGTAACAGAGAATCTATCTTCATGTCATCAGAGAATTAGTCTGCATGTCATAGCAGAGAATCAGGCTTCACGTCAGCCACCACTGCAACAGTCCATTGTCAGATATTTAGGCCCAGCACCCAGGCAGAGGAGAGAGGTCCCGTAACAGAGGATCTGGCTTCATGTCAGCAGAGAATCAGTCTGCATGTCATAGCAGAAAATCAGGCTTCACGTCAGCCACCACTGCAACAGTCCATTGTCAGATATTTAGGCCCAGCACCCAGGCAGAGGAGAGAGGTCCCGTAACAGAGGATCTGGCTTCATGTCAGCAGAGAATCAGTCTGCATGTCATAGCAGAAAATCAGGCTTCACGTCAGCCACCACTGCAACAGTCCATTGTCAGATATTTAGGCCCAGCACCCAGGCAGAGGAGAGAGGTCCCGTAACAGACAATCTGGCTTCATGTCAGCAGAGAATCAGTCTTCATATCATAGCAGAGAATCAGGCTTCACGTCAGCCACCAATGCAACAGTCCATTGTCAGATATTTAGGCCCAGCACCCAGGCAGAGGAGAGAGGTCCCGTAACAGACAATCTGGCTTCATGTCAGCAGAGAATCAGTCTTCATATCATAGCAGAGAATCAGGCTTCACGTCACCCACCACTGCAACAGTCCATTTTCATAAATTTAGGCCCAGCACCCAGGCAGAGGAGAGAGGTCCCGTAACAGACAATCTGGCTTCATGTCAGCAGAGAATCAGTCTTCATATCATAGCAGAGAATCAGGCTTCACGTCAGCCACCAATGCAACAGTCCATTGTCAGATATTTAGGCCCAGCACCCAGGCAGAGGAGAGAGGTCCCGTAACAGACAATCTGGCTTCATGTCAGCAGAGAATCAGTCTGCATGTAATAGCAGAAATTCAGGCTTCACGTCAGCCACCACTGCAACAGTCCATTGTCAGATATTTAGGCCCAGCACCCAGGCAGAGGAGAGAGGTCCCATAACAGAGGATCTGGCTTCATGTAAGCAGAGAATCAGTCTGCATGTCAAAGCAGAAAATCAGGCTTCACGTCAGCCACCACTGCAACAGTCCATTGTCAGATATTTAGGCCCAGCACCCAGGCAGAGGACAGAGGTCCCGTAACAGACAATCTGGCTTCATGTCAGCAGAGAATCAGTCTTCATGTCATAGCAGAGAATCAGGCTTCACGTCACCCACCACTGCAACAGTCCATTTTCATAAATTTAGGCCCAGCACCCAGGCAGAGGAGAGAGGTCCTGTAACAGACAATCTGGCTTCATGTCAGCAGAGAATCAGTCTTCATATCATAGCAGAAAATCAGGCTTCACGTCAGCCACCAATGCAACAGTCCATTGTCTGATATTTAGGCCCAGCACCCAGGCAGAGGACAGAGGTCCCGTAACAGACAATCTGGCTTCATGTCAGCAGAGAATCAGTCTTCATGTCATAGCAGAGAATCAGGCTTCACGTCACCCACCAATGCAACAGTCCATTTTCATAAATTTAGGCCCAGCACCCAGGCAGAGGAGAGAGGTCCCGTAACAGACAATCTGGCTTCATGTTAGCAGAGAATCAGTCTTCATATCATAGCAGAGAATCAGGCTTCACGTCAGCCACCAATGCAACAGTCCATTGTCAGATATTTAGGCCCAGCACCCAGGCAGAGGAGAGAGGTCCCGTAACAGATAATCTGGCTTCATGTCAGCAGAGAATCAGTCTGCATGTAATAGCAGAAAATCAGGCTTCACGTCAGCCACCACTGCAACAGTCCATTGTCAGATATTTAGGCCCAGCACCCAGGCAGAGGAGAGAGGTCCCGTAACAGAGGATCTGGCTTCATGTCAGCAGAGAATCAGTCTGCATGTCATAGCAGAAAATCAGGCTTCACGTTAGCCACCACTGCAACAGTCCATTGTCAGATATTTAGGCTCAGCACCCAGGCAGAGGAGAGAGGTCCCGTAACAGACAATCTGGCTTTATGTCAGCAGAGAATCAGTCTTCATATCATAGCAGAGAATCAGGCTTCACGTCAGCCACCAATGCAACAGTCCATTGTCAGATATTTAGGCCCAGCACCCAGGCAGAGGAGAGAGGTCTCGTAACAGACAATCTGGCTTCATGTCAGCAGAGAATCAGTCTGCATGTAATAGCAGAAAATCAGGCTTCACGTCAGCCACCACTGCAACAGTCCATTGTCAGATATTTAGGCCCAGCACCCAGGCAGAGGAGAGAGGTCCCGTAACAGAGGATCTGGCTTCATGTCAGCAGAGAATCAGTCTGCATGTCATAGCAGAAAATCAGGCTTCACGTCAGCCACCACTGCAACAGTCCATTGTCAGATATTTAGGCCCAGCACCCAGACAGAGAATCTGTCTTCATGTCAGCAGAGAATTAGTCTGCATGTCATAGCAGAGAATCAGGCTTCACGTCGCCCAACATTGGAACAGTCCATTGGCATATATTTAGGCACCGACACCCAGACAGAGGAGAGGTTCATTCAACTTTGGGTAGCCTCGCAATATAATGGTAAAATGAAAATAAAAATAGGATTGAATGAGGAAGTGCCCTGGAGTACAATAATATATGGTTAAGGGGAGGTAGTTAATGTCTAATCTGGACAAGGGACGGACAGGTCCTGTGGGATCCATGCCTGGTTCATTTTTATGAACGTCAGCTTGTCCACATTGGCTGTAGACAGGCGGCTGCGTTTGTCTGTAATGACGCCCCCTGCCGTGCTGAATACACGTTCAGACAAAACGCTGGCCGCCGGGCAGGCCAGCACCTCCAAGGCATAAAAGGCTAGCTCTGGCCACGTGGACAATTTAGAGACCCAGAAGTTGAATGGGGCCGAACCATCAGTCAGTACGTGGAGGGGTGTGCACAAGTACTGTTTCACCATGTTAGTGAAATGTTGCCTCCTGGTAACACGTTGCGTATCAGGTGGTGGTGCAGTTAGCTGTGGCGTGTTGACAAAACTTTTCCACATCTCTGCCATGCTAACCCTGCCCTCAGGGAAGCTGGCCGTGACACAGCTGCCTTGCGACCTCTTGCTCCTCCTCTGCCTTGCCTTGGGCTTCGACTTGTTCCCCTGTGACATTTGGGAATGCTCTCAGTAGCACGTCTATCAACGTGCGCTTGTACTCGCGCATCTTCCTATCACGCTCCAGTGCAGGAAGTAAGGTGGGCACATTGTCTTTGTAGCGTGGATCCAGCAGGGTGGCAACCCAGTAGTCCGCACACGTTAAAATGTGGGCAACTCTGCTGTCGTTGCGCAGGCACTGCAGCATGTAGTCGCTCATGTGTGCCAGGCTGCCCAGGGGTAAGGACAAGCTGTCCTCTGTGGGAGGCGTATCGTCATCGTCCTGCCTTTCCCCCCAGCCACGCACCAGTGATGGGCCCGAGCTGCGTTGGGTGCCACCCCGCTGTGACCATGCTTCATCCTCATCCTCCTCCACCTCCTCCTCATCCTCGTCCTTCTCGTCCTCCAGTAGTGGGCCCTGGCTGGCCACATTTGTACCTGGCCTCTGCTGTTGCCAAAAACCTCCCTCTGAGTCACTTCGAAGAGACTGGCCTGAAAGTGCTAAAAATGACCCCTCTTCCTCCTCCTCCTCCTCCTCCTCCTCCTGAGCCACCTCCTCTTCCATCATCGCCCTAAGTGTTTTCTCAAGGAGACATAGAAGTGGTATTGTAACGCTGATAACGGCGTCATTGCCACTGGCCATGTTGGTGGAGTACTCGAAACAGCGCAACAGGGCACACAGGTCTCGCATGGAGGCCCAGTCATTGGTGGTGAAGTGGTGCTGTTCCGCAGTGCGACAGACCCGTGCGTGCTACAGCTGAAACTCCACTATGGCCTGCTGCTGCTCGCACAGTCTGTCCAGCATGTGCAAGGTGGAGTTCCACCTGGTGGGCACGTCGCATATGAGGCGGTGAGCGGGAAGGCCGAAGTTACGCTGTAGCGCAGACAGACGAGCAGCGGCAGGATGTGAACGCCGGAAGCGCGAACAGACGGCCCACACTTTATGCAGCAGCTCTGACATGTCGGGGTAGTTGTGAATGAACTTCTGCACCACCAAATTCAGCACATGCGCCAGGCAAGGGATGTGCGTCAAACTGGCTAGTCCCAGAGCTGCAACGAGATTTCGCCCATTATCGCACACCACCAGGCTGGGCTTGAGGCTCACCGGCAGCAACCACTCGTCGGTCTGTTGTTCTATACCCCGCCACAACTCCTGTGCGGTGTGGGGCCTGTCCCCCAAACATATGAGTTTCAGAATGGCCTGCTGACGTTTACCCCGGGCTGTGCTGAAGTTGGTGGTGAAGGTGTGTGGCTGACTGGATGAGCAGGTGGAAGAAGAGGAGGAGGAAGCCGAGAAGGAGGAGGTGGCAACAGGAGGCAAAGAATGTTGCCCTGCGATCCTTGGCGGTGGAAGGACATGCGCCAAACAGCTCTCCGCCTGGGGCCCAGCTGCCACTACATTTACCCAGTGTGCAGTTAGGGAGATATAGCGTCCCTGGCCGTGCTTACTGGTCCACGTATCTGTGGTTAGGTGGACCTTGCTACAGATGGCGTTGCGCAGTGCACACTTGATTTTATCGGATACTTGGTTGTGCAGGGAAGGCACGGCTCTCTTGGAGAAGTAGTGGCGGCTGGGAACAACATACTGTGGGACAGCAAGCGACATGAGCTGTTTGAAGCTGTCTGTGTCCACCAGCCTAAATGACAGCATTTCATAGGCCAGTAGTTTAGAAATGCTGGCATTCAGGGCCAGGGATCGAGGGTGGCTAGGTGGGAATTTACGCTTTCTCTCAAATGTTTGTGAGATGGAGAGCTGAACGCTGCCGTGTGACATGGTTGAGACTCTTGGTGACGGAGGTGGTGGTGGTGTTGGTGGTACATCCCCTGTTTGCTGGGCGGCAGGTGCCAACGTTCCTCCAGAGGCGGAGGAAGAGGCCGAGGCGGCAGCAGCAGAAGAGGTAGCAGGGGGAGCCTGAGTGACTTCCTTGGTTTTAAGGTGTTTACTCAACTGCAGTTCATGCTTTGCATGCAGGTGCCTGGTCATGCAGGTTGTGCTCAGGTTCAGAACGTTAATGCCTCGCTTCAGGCTCTGATGGCACAGCGTGCAAACCACTCGGGTCTTGTCGTCAGCACATTGTTTGAAGAAGTGCCATGCCAGGGAACTCCTTGAAGCTGCCTTTGGGGTGCTCGGTCCCAGATGGCGGCGGTCAGTAGCAGGCGGAGTCTCTTGGCGGCGGGTGTTCTGCTTTTGCCTACTGCTCCCTCTTTTGCTACGCTGTTGGCTCGGTCTCACCACTGCCTCTTCCTCCGAACTGTGAAAGTCAGTGGCACGACCTTCATTCCATGTGGGGTCTAGGACCTCATCGTCCCCTGCATCGTCTTCCACCCAGTCTTGATCCCTGACCTCCTGTTCAGTCTGCACACTGCAGAAAGACGCAGCAGTTGGCACCTGTGTTTCGTCATCATCAGAGACATGCTGAGGTGGTATTCCCATGTCCTCATCATCAGGAAACATAAGTGGTTGTGCGTCAGTGCATTCTATGTCTTTCACCGCTGGGGAAGGGCTAGGTGGATGCCCTTGGGAAACCCTGCCAGCAGAGTCTTCAAACAGCATAAGAGACTGCTGCATAACTTGAGGCTCAGACAGTTTCCCTGATATGCATGGGGGTGATGTGACAGACTGATGGGGTTGGTTTTCAGGCGCCATCTGTGCGCTTTCTGCAGAAGACTGGGTGGGAGATAATGTGAAAGTGCTGGATTCACTGTCGGCCACCCAATTGACTAATGCCTGTACCTGCTCAGGCCTTACCATCCTTAGAACGGCATTGGGCCCCACCATATATCGCTGTAAATTCTGGCGGCTACTGGGACCTGAGGTAGTTGGTACACTAGGACGTGTGGATGTCGGCAGAACGGCCACGTCCTCTCCCAGCACCAGAGGGTCCACTAACACCACCACGACCATGTCCACGTCCGCGTCCCTTAATAGATGTTTTCCTCATTGTTATCGTTCACCACAACAACAAAAATATTGTTTGGCCCAATGTATTGTATTCAAATTCAGCTGAATATAAATTTGAGGCCTAGTATTTAGGCGCTGGGTGACCGGTATAGATTTACTGACAGAATTAGACTTGGAAATACACAGTAGCGTGTGTGTGAAGTTATTCTGAATGACCCTATGTGCACCTTGAATATTATATACCCTTTTAGGGATAGATTTCAAATAGCTCTGATACAGCAGAAACCACTAAATTATGAAATTGCTAAATTGGGAATTGTATTTCAACCCAGAACTAAAAAATGTGCTTTGACGAACACTAAATAACTTGCCCAGCCAGAACAGTACAGCGGTAACGACAGATTTAGCGGGATATAAATTTGAGGCCTAGTATTTAGGCGCTGGGTGACCGGTATGGATTCACTGACAGAATTAGACTTGGAAATGCACAGTAGCGTGTGTGTGAAGTTATTCTGAATGACCCTATGTGCACCTTGAATATTATATACCCTTTTAGGGATAGATTTCAAATAGCTCTGATATAGCAGAAACCACTAAATTAGGAAATTGCTAAATTGGGAATTGTATTTCAACCCAGAACAAAAAATGTGCTTTGACGGACACTAAATAACTTGCCCAGCCAGAACAGTAGAGCGGTAATGACAGATTTAGCGGGATATAAATTTGAGGCCTAGTATTTAGGCGCTGGGTGACCGGTATGGATTTACTGACAGAATTAGACTTGGAAATGCACAGTAGCATGTGTGTGAAGTTATTCTGAATGACCCTATGTGCACCTTGAATATTATATACCCTTTTAGGGATAGATTTCAAATAGCTCTGATATAGCAGAAACCACTAAATTATGAAATTGCTAAATTGGGAATTGTATTTCAACCCAGAACAAAAAATGTGCTTTGACGGACACTAAATAACTTGCCCAGCCAGAACAGTACAGCGGTAACGACAGATTTAGCGGGATATAAATTTGAGGCCTAGTATTTAGGCGCTGGGTGACCGGTATGGATTTACTGACAGAATTAGACTTGGAAATGCACAGTAGCGTGTGTGTGAAGTTATTCTGAAAGACCCTATGTGCACCTTGAATATTATATACCCTTTTAGGGATAGATTTCAAATAGCTCTGATATAGCAGAAACCACTAAATTATGAAATTGCTAAATTGGGAATTGTATTTCAACCCAGAACAAAAAATGTGCTTTGACGGACACTAAATAACTTGCCCAGCCAGAACAGTACAGCGGTAACGACAGATTTAGCGGGATATAAATTTGAGGCCTAGTATTTAGGCGCTGGGTGACCTGGTATGGATTTACTGACAGAATTAGACTGGGATATGGCCAAAAAATAACCACACTATTGCTGGTTAAATGCACTTGGTGTGACAGCTTGACCAACCACACTACTGAGGGTTAAATGCACTTGGTGACAGGCGCAGCTTGCCCCTGATGTAGTATATGGCCAAAAAATGAACAGACTATTGCTGGTTAAATGCACTTGGTGTGACAGCTTGACCAACCACACTACTGAGTGTTAAATGCACTTGGTGACGGGCGCAGCTTGCCCCTGGTGTAGTATATGGCCAAAAAATGAACAGACTATTGCTGGTTAAATGCACTTGGTGTGACAGCTTGACCAACCACACTACTGAGGGTTAAATGCACTTGGTGACGGGCGCAGCTTGCCCCTAATGTAGTATATGGCCAAAAAATGAACAGACTATTGCTGGTTAAATGGACTTGGTGTGACAGCTTGACCAACCACACTACTGAGGGTTAAATGCACTTGGTGACGAGCGCAGCTTGCCCCTGATGTAGTATATGGCCAAAAAATAAACAGACTATTGCTGGTTAAATGCACTTGGTGTGACAGCTTCACCCTGATGTAGGCTTTAGCCAAAAAACAACCACACCATTGAGGGTTAAATGCACTTGGTGACAGGCGCAGCTTGCCCCTGATGTAGTATATGGCCAAAAAATAAACAGACTATTGCTGGTTAAATGCACTTGGTGTGACAGCTTCACCCTGATGTAGGCTTTAGCCAAAAAACAACCACACCATTGAGGGTTAAATGCACTTGGTGACAGGCGCAGCTTGCCCCTGATGTACTATATGGCCAAAAAATAAACAGACTATTGCTGGTTAAATGCACTTGGTGTGACAGCTTCACCCTGATGTAGGCTTTAGCCAAAAAACAACCACACCACTTAAATACACTTGGTCGCAGCTTGTGCTGGCGCACCACAAGACACAAAATGGCCGCCGATCACCCCAGAAAAAAGTGACTGACAAACGGTCTGGGCAGCCTAAAAACAGTGAGCAATTGAATTTCAGCAGCTCAATGATGCACAGCTGCAGATCGATCGATTAATCAAGTCCTTTGGAGGAGTTAATCTGCCTAATCTGCCTAATCTTGCCCTACTGTCGCAGCCGCAACCTCTCCCTACGCTAATCAGAGCAGAGTGACGGGCGGCGCTATGTGACTCCAGCTTAAATAGAGGCTGGGTCACATGGTGCTCTGGCCAATCACAGCCATGCCAATAGTAGGCATGGCTGTGACGGCCTCTTGGGGCAAGTAGTATGACGCTTGTTGATTGGCTGCTTTGCAGCCTTTCAAAAAGCGCCAAGAAAGCGTCACAAAAGCGCCAAGAAAGCGACGAACACCGAACCCGAACCCGGACTTTTACGAAAATGTCCAGGTTCGGGTCCGTGTCACGGACACCCCAAAATTCGGTACGAACCCGAACTATACAGTTTGAGTTCGCTCATCCCTAGTTATTAGTAGATGGTGAACCACAACATCCTGGGGCAAAGTCAGTGTTTACCCGTTTTGTGGTTCATCAGGATATGTTGTATCGGGTAAACCAACTATGGGGTGAGCCTATTGAACAGTTGGTGGTCCCCAAGGCTTATCGCAAGCTTGTATTAGATCTAGCCTACCAACATGTTCTCGGGGGTCACCAGGGGCTGCAGAAAACTCAGGATCATTTTCTACAGAGGTTTTACTGGCCCAGTATATTCAAAGAAGTGGAAAAGTTTTGTAAGTCTTGCCCGACCTGCCATATAACTAGCCCTCAGCCACATTTCCGTAGTTCCCTAGTACCTCTCCCGATTATCGAAGTACCGTTTGACCTAATAGCTATGGACCTCATAGGCCCAGTACCGAAGTCCACCAGAGAGCATCAACACATCTTAGCCATTCTAGACTACGCCACTCGGTACCCAGAGGTGGTGCTACTGCGACATACTTCAGCCAAACTCATAGCTAAAGAGTTAATGGAGATTTTCTCCCAAGTAGGACTACCTAAAGAGGTTATGACTGACCAAGGGACCCCTTTTATGTCCAAGGTGATGAGGGAACTCTGTAAGTTGCTGCACATAAAACAACTACGAACGTCCGTTTACCATCCACAAATGGACGATCTGGTAGAACGGTTTAACCAACATTAAAAAATATTTTGAAAAAGGTAGTGTCTAAAGATGGGAAGGACTAGGACCTCCTTCTGCCCTATCTCATGTTTGTAGTGTAAGAGGTACCCTAGGTCTCTACTGGGTTCTTGCCCTTCAAAGTGCTATATGGCAGTCTATTGGACGTGGCCAAAGAGGCGTGGGAACAACAACCCACTCCACATAAAAGTGTCATTGAGTACATTACCCAGATGCAATATCGGATAGAGACAGTGTTGCCTCTTGTTAGGGAGCATATGGAGGCAGCTCAGCGAGCCCAGAGTCAGGTCTATAATCTGCAGGCTTGGATCCGGATCTTTAACCTGGGTGATCGGGTTTTGGTTCTAAAGCGGACCATGGACAGTAAGTTCCTGGCTAAGTGACAGGGGCCCTACGAGGTGCTCGAGAAAATTAGAGATGTAAACTACAAGGTACACCAGCCAGGGCGGCGAAAGCCGGAGCAGGTATACCATGTGAATTTACTCAAACCGTGGAAAGATAGGGAAACCTGTACAGAAGACAGCCCGATGGACGCGTTTCTTGGAGAAAAGGTCCTGGCCCCTCTGTGTAATGCAAGAGAGGCGGCTGCCACAGTAGAAATTGCTCTCCTCTAAACAGACTCAGGAGGCCAGGGAACTCGTTAGTCATAGGGTTGAGCGAACCCTACGACAGGGGTTTGTACCGAACTTTAGGATTTTTGGACCCCGAACCCGAACTTTTCCGGTTCGGGTTTGGGTTCGGGTTCGGTGTTCGGCAATTTAATGGCGCTTTTTGAAAGGCTACAGAGCAGCCAATCAACAAGCATTTAACTTGTGCCCTTAGAAGCCATCACAGCCATGCCTACTAATGGCATGGCTGTGATTGGCCAGTGCAGCGTGTGACCCAGCCTCTATATAAGCTGGAGTCACGTAGCGCTGCACGTCACTCTGCTCTGATTAGTGTAGGGATAGGATGCTGCTGCTGTGAGGGAGGGAATAGGACAGAATATTTAATCTGAAGTGCTTGTTAACTCAGCGATCTACCTAGATTTTGTTTTGTGGGTGCAGTGCACAATCTATTTACCCTGCCCTGAGCCCACTGACACAGAAAAATAACTTTTATCCGTTTGTTAGTTAGGTGGGCGGCGGCGGCCATTTTGTGCACAGCATATGTGCATTTGCGACAGTCAAATAGAAGCTTGAAATACTGCAATTATATTCTGGGTTTAAAAAACATAAATTTCTGGCCATACCCTACGTCTGGGGCCTATGCAGCATTTGTCAGTGTGAAATTTAAGCTTGAAATACTGCAATAATTTTCTGTGTTTTAAAAAAACACCCTTTTTGGGCAAAATACTACATTTTACAGCCCTTGCTACATCTGTCAGTGTGAAATACAAGCGTTAGATACAGCTGTCATATTCTGTTACTAAATGAACACCCATTTTTGGCAAAATCATAATTTTGTGGTGTTTGCTACATCTGTCACTGTTAAATACAAGCTTGAAATAATGCAATCATTTTCTGGGTTCATAAAAACACCCCTTTTTGGCAATACCCTACATCTGGGGCCTATTCAGCATTTGTAAGTGTGAAATTTAATCTTGAAATACTGCAATAATTTTCTGGGTTTTGAAAAACACCCTTTTTGGGCAAAATACTAGATAGTGCTGTCATATTCTGTTATAAAAAATACACTCATTCTGGGTAAAATCCTAATTTTTCAGCGTTTGCTGCATCTGTCATTGTTAAATACAAGTTTGAAATACTGCAATTACTTTTTGGGTTTAAAAAAGCACCCATTTTGGGCAAGATCAAAAATTTGTGGCGAATGAGGAGATCATCGAACAAGGGACGTGGCCCCGGCCGTGGTACTGCTGGTGGAGCTCCTGTTGCAAGGAGAGGACGAGGTCGAACTGTGCCAGATACACGCACAAGTGAAACACCTTCCTCAGGTGCGAGTAGGCGACAGAACCTTCAGCGTTATTTGTTTGGAACTAATGCGGCTCTAAGAATTGTGAGGCCAGAACAAGTACAGGTGATAGTAGATTGGGTTGCTGACAGTGCCTCCAGTTCCTTCACATTGTCTTCCACCCAGTCACCTGCTAAAAGATCAGAGTTAGCACCTGCAGCCGATGTCCATCAGTCTTTCACCTCACCCCCTTGCAAATCAGCCAAGCAGTCTGAGCCCCAAGTCATGCAGCAGTTATCTTCTGCTTTTTGATGACTCTGTTAGCAGGGTTTCCCATGGCCATCCACCTAGCCCTGCCCCAGAAGTGGAAGAGATTGAGTGCACCGATGCCCAACCACTTATGTTTTAAGATGAGTACATGGGAGGACCACCGCATCATGTCTTGGATGATGACGAAACACAGATGCCAACTGCTGTGGCTTTCTAAAGTGTGCAGACCGACAAGAAGGGCAGGGGTGAAGACTGGGTAGAAGATGATCTGGAGGATGATGAGGTACTCGACCCCACATGGAATCGAAGTCATGCGAGTGACCTGTGTAGTTTGGAGGAAGAGGCGGTGGTCGCACAGAGCCACCAACACAGCAGAAGAGGGAGCAGGGTGCAAAAGCGGAGCGGCCGTCCCCTAGACAGTACGCCTGCTACTGCCCAATGCAGCAAGGGACCTAGCACACCAAAGCCAGCTCCAAGGAGTTCCCTGGCGTGGCAGTTCTTCAGACAATGTGCTGATGACAAGACCAGAGTGGTTTGCACGCTGTGCAATCAGAGTCTGAAGCGAGGCATAAACGTTCTCAACCTGAGCACAACCTGCATGACCAGGCATTTAAGTGCAAAGCACGAGCTGCAGTGGAGTAGACACCTCAAATTACCAAAAAAGGTCTCTGGCTCCTCCTGCTTCCTCTTCTGCTGCAGTCTCAGCCTCTTCATCCACCTCTGGAGTGACAGTGCCACCTGCCATCCCGCAAACAGAGGATCTGCCAGCAACACCACCACCTGGGTCACCAAGCATCTCCACAAAGTTCCATGGAAGCATTCAGCTCTTCATCTCCCAAACACTGGAGCGGAAAAGGAAGTAATCTTCTACCCACCCGCGATCCCTGGCCCTGAATGTCAGCATTTCCAAATTCCTGGCCTTTGAATTGCTGTCATTCCGTCAGTTTTAAGAATCTGATGGCGGTGGCTGTCCCACAACACGTCATGCCCAGCCACCACTACTCTTCCAGACGAGCCATCCCTTCCCGGCACAGCCAAGTGGGTGACAAAATCAGGGTAGCACTACGAAACACCATCTGGGGCAATGTCCACCTAACTACGGATACTTGAACCAGTAAGCACGGTCAGGGACATTATATCTCCCTAACCGCACACTGGGTAAATGCAATGGCGGCTGGGCCTGAGGCAGATAGCAGTTTGGCGCATGTCCCTCCACCACCGAGGATTGCAGGCCGCTTCAGTTTGCCTCCTGTTGCTTCCTCCTCCTACTCCGCTTCCTCATCCTCTACCGGCTCCTCATCCGGTCAGCGTAACACCTTCACCACCAACTTCAGCACAGCCAGGGGTAAACAACAGCAGGCAGTTTTAAAACGTATCTGTTTGGTGGACAAACCCCACACCACGCAGGAGCTGTGGACAGACATAGAACAACAGACCGATGAGTGGTTGGTGCCAGTGAGCCTCAAGCCCAGCCTGGTGGTGTGCGATAATGGGCGAAATCTCGTAGTAGCTCTGGGACTAGACGGTTTGACGCACATTCCTTGCCTGTTGCATGTGCTAAATTTGATGGCGAAGAGGTTCCTTAAAAATTACCCCGATATGTCAGAGCTGCTGAAGAAAGTGCGGGCCGTCTGTGCGCGCTTTCGGCGTTCTCACCCTGCTGCAGCGTAACATTGGCCTTCCGGCTCACCACCTCATAGGCGACGTGCCCACAAGGTGGAACTCCACCTTGCACATTCTGGACAGACTGTGTGAGCAACAGCAGGCGATAGTGGAGTTTCAGCTGCAGCATGCACGGGCGAGTCGCTTTAGGAAACAGCACCACTTCACCACCAATTATTGGGCCTCCATGCGAGACCTGTGTTCCTTGTTGCGCTATGTTGAGTACTCCACCAACATGGCCATTGGTGATAACGCCGTTTTCAGCGTTAATATCTCACTTCTATGCCTCCTTGAAAAAGGAGGATGTGGCACAGGAGGAGGAGGAAGAGGGATAATTTCATAGGGTTTCCGGCCAGTCATTCACAAGTGGCTCCGAGGGTAGGTTCCTGCACCCACAAACGCCAGATACACAATTGTCCAGCCAGGGCACAGTTCTGGAGGATGATGAGGTGTAGGATGAGGAGGAGGAAATGGAGGAGGAAGAAGGACCATGTTCACTGCAGGGTGGCACCCAAACCAGCTCATGGCCATCACTGGTACGTGGCTGGGGGGATACAGAGGACACAGACAATACACCTCCCACAGAGGACAGCTTTTCGTTGACTCTGGGAAGCCTGGCACACATGAGCGATTACATGCAGCAGTGTCTCCGCAACAACCCCCGAGTTGCCACAATCTAACTTATGCTGATTACTGGGTGGCCACGCTGCAGGATCCCCGTTACAAGGAGAACGTACCGTCCTTAATTCCGTCACTGGAGCTTGATCTTAAGATGTGCGAGTACAAGCGCACTCTGGTAGACGCGCTGCTGGTGGCATTCCCACCTGACAGCTGGGGCACAGTGGAAGCACAAGGTGAAGGCAGAGGAAGAGGTCACCAACACAGCTGGGCCACCGCCAGGACCTCAGAAGGCAGGGTTAGCATGGCCGAACCAGCACCACCAACTGATATGGAACGTCTTAGCAGGAGGCAGCATTTTGGAGCAGTATATGTGCACATGCCTACACATACTAAATGACAGGTCTGCCCCCTTCTACTTCTGGGTCTCCAAATTGGGCACATGGCCAGAGTTTGTGCTTTACGCCTTGGAGGTGCTGGCCTGCCCTGCAGCCAGTGTATTATCTGAACATGTGTTTAGCACGGCAGGCGGCGCTATCACAGACAAGCACAGCCGCCTGTCCACAGCCAATGTGGACAAGCTCACGTTCATTAAAATGAACCAGGCATGGATCCCACAGGACTTGTCCATACCTTGTGCAGAATTGACATGTATACCGGCCTTACCCAGGGATTGTTATACTACAGCGCAATTGCTCATTGTTGTATTTTAGATATTTCCCTCTCTTTTGGGGGTTACCCTAATAAATAAAAAAATACAAATAAAATAAGTGTTGGCTACCTTGTCCTCCTCCACCTCCGCTTCCACCTACACCGTTACCTTCAACGCCTCCTTAACCTCCTACTCCATATGGACCTCCACCTCATACATAAAGATTATTATTTTTTATTTGTATGTATTTTGTTTTCTGTCATTTCAAAAAATTGTCTGTTACATTTTCAGGTGAAATTCACAAATTTTTGGCTGTGATATACCCCTGCTCTACCTAGTTGACAGGTTAATAAATTTCACACATTTTTCTGTTACATAGTTGGGTGACATTCTCCAATTTATGGCTGTGATATATACCCTATTCTACCTAGTAGACAGGTTCATAAATTTCACAAATTTTTCTGTTACATTCTTGGGTGACATTTTACCATTTTTGACGTGAATAAACCCCTGCTCTGCATAGGTGACAAGGACCGAAATTTTTTAATGAATTTGTTCCATTGGTGGGTTACATTAACCCATTTCTGGCGATGAAAAACCCCTGCTCTGCATAGGTGACAGGGACTTAAATTTCTAAAATGTGTATTTAATTGGCCCTTTCATTCGATCCTTCTGCTTTAATAATTTGTCCCACATTTCAGCTTGATCACATTACAGCCATTTACCTCCCTTGAATCTGGTCTCCCTTTCTCACGCTCCCTCTCTGGCGTGGAAGCCTGATTCGCCGCTAACCATGATCAACATGGTAGGGTCAGAAAAGAACATCGAAAGTTGATAGAGCAGATATTCAATTGGATTGTGGACATCACGGGGACGTGCGACATGGTTGAGCAGTATGTGTGCACATGCCTACGCGTACTGACTAATGAATCTGCCCCCTTCAACTTCTGGGTCTACAAATTGGGCATATGGCCTTAGCTTGCCCTTTACGCCTTGGAGGTGCTGGCCTGCCCTGCAGCCAGTGTATTGTCTAAACGTTTGTTTAGCACGGCGGGAGGGGGTTATAACAGGTTATATTTCCCAATGTTTTTTTTTTTTTTTTTTTTTATTTAAATTGTCTTTATTAAATAATATAGCAAAACATTACAGATTAGAAAAAGAAGATACAGTTCCCCCCCCCAATCCCCCCCTCCCCCCCCCTACCTGTGGTGCGTCAAAAAAGAACCCCAAAAAAATAATAAAAAAAATAAAAAAAAATAAAACAATTTGACCTCAACTAATCCGTCCTCCAGCCACCCCATATCTTAATCCACTTGTCCTCAGCTTCCCTCTGTTTGTACAAAATTTTCTCATAGTTTTTTACCTTAACAACTAAATTTATCCATGTATTTATATCTGAAGTAAATCGAGCAAACCAGGTCCGACTGACCAAGACTCTAGCCAGCATCAATATTCTGCTCAGGAAAATCTTTTGATACTTGTGATTATTTAATTTGGAAAGATCGTTAAGCACAAATACTTGTGGTTCAAAAGGGATTCGAATTTTTAGTTTATACTTAATACAACTATTAATAGTGTTCCAATAATTTATAATTTCTGGACAAGTCCATATCATATGGAGAAAATCCGCTCCTACAGTGTCACATTTGGGGCAGTTTGACGTGTCTCTTAATCCACATTTATTCATCCAGAGTGGAGTAATATATAATCTATGACAAATGTAGAATTGTACTAGAACGTGGTTGAAGTTCTGTGACAGTGAACCTAAATTCCCAAAAATATTCTCCCAACCTTCTATTTGTAAGTTCGGACAATCCAGCTCCCACGCTCTTTGTCCTGGTGAATATGTATCATTAAACCGTGCCTTAAGTAATAGCTTATATATATATGAAATTTTTATTCTAGACATTGTACCCCCTACCCATTCATTCAAAAAAGACGAATTATCTATATTCAACACCAGTTTGTCATCCAGACTAGATAGTACCGAACGCAATTGAAGATACCTAAACCATGAAAAAAAATTTATATTATGTGTCATCTCTATAAATGGTTTAATATCTCTATACTCAACTACCTGTGAAATGTATAAAATTTTATTCTTCTGCCAAAATGTGTCGACTGCAATATCATCCAGCCTTTGTAAGTGCACATTATGCCAAAGAGGCGTGAATGTAAATGAACCCTTAATCTTCAACCATGTCCTAGTTGTAGCCCACACTTTCAGGAGTAATTTTATAGTCTCTCTATAGCCTCGCTCATAGCCCTTCAATAGCCCGGATTCCAACAAGGTAAAAATATTATTATGGGCGTGGCTAGTTACCAACTTCCCCAACAGTGCACTGTTCTCTGATTCGTAGCACCTCAATAGCTTGGCTGCAATAAAGTACCCTTTAAAGTAAGGGAGGGTTAAACCCCCGCACTCCACTGATTTATACAAATATTCCAGCTTTATTCGAACTCGCTTCCTTCCCCATATTAAATCATTAATTATCCTTTCCATAAGTTTAAAATATTTATCTTGTATCCAAATAGGTGTATTCCTGAGCACATATAAGAATTGTGGTAGTATCACCATTTTGACTAATGAGACTCGATCGGCTCTAGATAGCGGGAGTCTCAGCCAGATCCCTATTTTAGCTCTACTGCTTACCATTATGGGGATCAAATTAAGTTGTATAAAGTTTTCAACCCGAGGTGATATAATCAAACCCAAGTATTGAAAGGTATCAACGATATTCAACTGTGTCACAGAGGCCTCCTCCCGTGGCAGGGGGTCCACTGGCATCAAACTGGTCTTAGCCCAGTTTATAAGAAAACCAGACACCTCACCAAATGCTTTAACCATTTGAATAATCCTAGGGAGAGTAGATTCTGTATGATCTATAAAGAAAAGAACATCATCCGCATATAATGAGATGCGGTCTTGTGTTCCTAGCGTACCAAATCCTTCAAGCTGATCATCCTGTCTAATGGCCATCGCAAGGGGTTCGATATAAATATCAAATAACAATGGGGATAATGGACAGCCCTGCCGCGTGCCCCTATTTAAATCAATACTGCTACTCAAAATTCCATTGAGACTCAATTTTGCCCTTGGAGATCCATATAGTAGCTTAAGAGTACCTATGAACCTTTCTCCAAAGCCCATCCTTGCCAGAACCTTCCAGAGGAAGCGCCACTCCACCCTGTCAAAGGCCTTAGAGGCATCCAATGACAGGATGGAGCGAGCAGTCCCCCCAGGGGCCTGAATATTAGAAAAGAGCCGATGTAAATTATGATGTGTACCCTTGTTCTGAATAAAGCCACTCTGATCCGGGTGGACAATGGAGGAAATGACCCTAGAAAGCCTTGTAGCCAAGACCCTCGCAAGAAGCTTTACATCTGCATTAAGAAGTGAGATTGGTCTATAAGATTCTAGATCTAGGGGGTCCTTGCCTTTTTTTGGAATTAATATTATTACAGCTTCCATCATTGAATCTGGCAACTTCCCATCCTCCATTGCTTCAGAAAAGACCTCCAGCAGTCTGGGGAGAATACACTCCCTATATTTACTATAAAATTCGTATGGAAGCCCATCTGAACCAGGAGTAGAGTTGGCCGAACATAATTTAATAGCTCCCTCGAGTTCCTGAATTGAGACCTCCAATTTGAGTGCTTTCTTTTGCGTCTCAGTAATAGAGGGGAAGGTAATCCTGTCAAGATAGAGATCTATCTTATCATCTGTGATGTTAGTTTCAGCCTTATACAATTCCAGGAAATAGTCAACAAAGGCCTTCTCTACCGGACCCTGTCCAGTGACCATCTTGCCATCACTCAATCGAACCTTATCTATACATTTTTTGGATTGTTGACTTGATATTACTCTGGACAAAAGTTTACCAGGTCGCCCTGACTCCGTAAAGTATTTTTGCCCCTTAAAAAAAAGGCTCTGTTGGGCCTTATCCAATAAAAAATTAGAGTATATTTGCGTGGTTCTTTGCATATTTTCCCTATTCTCCTCCGTCTTATTCATATAAAAGGATTCTGTCGCCAGTGCTGCACGTTCTTCTAGATTTTTTTTTTTTTCCCGTACTCCTTTCTAAGATTCGCGATGTTACTAACCAGCAATCCCCTCATGTACGCCTTAAAGGTATCCCATACAACTTGAATTTTTGCTGAGCCATAGTTATTATCCCAAAAGAGGCCAATTTCGTTTTGGATTATTTCATGTGTCTTTATAACTGATAACCAATAAGGATTTAATCTAAAGGGAGGTTTTTGTGTGTATCTTTCCTGAGTTAAACAGAGTTCTAGTAATAGCGGAGAATGGTCCGAGATTGACCTCGTTTCGTATTTCATTCGATTTACCAATTTCACATGTTTACTACTTATCAGTGCAAGATCTATTCTAGACATTGATTTACCTGCTTTACTAAAACATGAAAAAACCCTTTTCCCCTGTCCTAAATAGTCCCAAACATCTTAAAAACCAGCCTCGAGGCAAAACCGTGCCAGGGGAGACCCCTGAACCGGGCTATCACTCCTGTTGCTCGTAGAGACCCTATCACGTAAAGGATCCATGACACAGTTGAAATCGCCAATGATCAGTGTTGGGCACTCAGGCAATTTCTCCATGAACAATACCAAAGAATTAAGAACCGAGAAAGAAAATGGCGGTGGAATGTAGACAAAGGCGAGAATGCATATTTCCCCCCTTAACCTACAGTATAAAAAGATAAATCTCCCCTGTTGATCAACAGAGGATGCCATACAAACAAAATCAATAAGTCTATGTATCAAGACGGTAACACCTCTCGAGTGATTAGAGAAAGTAGAATGATACGTATGCGCAGCCCATCCCCTGTTGACCACCCTAGAGGTCTCTTCAGTGAGGTGGGTCTCCAACAAACATACTATTGCAGGTAGGTGGACCCGAGTAAAATCAAAAACTGCTTGTCTCTTACCTCTATCCCCCAAACCACGTATATTCCAGGTAACAATTCTAGTCAGCATTATCAACAGTGGTTAGATGGGGAAAAGAGGAAAAAGAAAAAAAAAAAAAAAAAAAGAACAAGGATACATTTTGACGCACCACAGCCCAACCACGACCCCCCACCCCCCCCCACCCCAAACCCCGAACCCCGAACCCCGAACCCCGACCCCCCGTACAGATAATCCACCACATATTGTAGTAGATTTCTCTCCTATGACCATCCCTCCCACACTCCCCCCCACTCGGCCGCCCCCATTCCGAAGTAAAGAGAAGGAAATTTAGGGGTATAAACCCCTTCTAGTAATTACAATTCCCAACACATCCTAAAGGACATTAAATCAAAGATTATTTCGATCAAGCCAATCCGTAACTTCTTCCGAAGTATCGAAAAATAGTGTTTTATCGTTGAAGATAATCCGTAGTTTTGCTGGGAATATAAGAGAATATTTAATATCCCTTTCTCTTAGCCTCTTTTTGACAATCATAAATGTGCGTCTCTTTTCTTGTATGTCTTTTGAAAAATCTGGAAAGAAAGCCAGTCTGTTCCCATTATATACAACCGGTGGACATTCCCTCGCTCTTCTTAAAAGGATATCTTTATCCCCTGTGGCCAATAACTTAACAAGAAATGTCCGCGGTTGTCTCCCTGGGATTGGTTTACCCCCTGGGACCCGATGAGCTCTTTCTATCATAAAAAAGGGGGAGAACGAGTCCTTCCCAAAATTTTCAAGGATTAGCTTCTGTATGAATTGGGTTGAGTTCTTCTCTTCCGCACCCTCTGGGATCCCTATTATTCTCACGTTGTATCTTCGTGACCTATCCTCAAGGTCCGCCACCTTTTTCTTCAGAAGGTTATACTCTGATTTAAGTGTGGAGACTTCAGTTTTTATTTTTTGGGATTCATTCTGCATCAGGGTAACAGAGCTCTCTATGTTGTTAACTCTGTCTCTCATTTTTGAGAAATCATCTTTTATTAGCCCCACATCAACTTGGATAAACCCAAGTTGGGTTGTAACAGCCTGTATTAAATCCCCATTTTGTTTAACCGCTAGCAATATTTCTTCTAGCGGAGAGGAGTTGTCGTTAGGGATAACTTCTCCCATTATACCATCTTCCACTTCTAAGTATCTAGAAGCTTTTTGTGGGTCTAGCTCCAACAACTCTGGGTCATCATTTTTTTTTGTGGCAAGTTCCTTTTGTCCACCCCTCGTATTGACCCTCGGAGACCTCAGAAACTGGTCTATTTTTGTTGTTTCGACAGTTTTGAGACATATTTCCCAATGTTTTGGGGTGTACCCTAATTTAAAAAATAATAATAATTAAACCAAAAAACAGTTTTGGCTACCTCCTCATCCTCCACTGCCGCTTCCACCTAGCACCGCCACATCGCTCTGCAAACAAATGTGGTTAGGGAAATGACTTTAAATAACATAAAATAGGTAAAAATAAAAAATAATAATCTTGATCTAGGAGGATGAGGTCCATATGGAGTAGGAGGTTGAGGAGGCGGTGGATGTGGCAGTGTAGGTCGAAACGGCTGTGGAGGACGAGGTAGCCTACACTGCTTTTTGGTTTTAAATTTTATTTTTAAAATTAGGGTACGCCCCAAAACATTGGGAAATATAACCTGTGATAACCCCCTCCAGTCATGCTAAACACACGTTCAGAAAATACACTGGCTGCAGGGCAGGACAGCACCTCCAAGGGGTAAAGGGCAAGCTCAGGCCATGTGCCCAATTTGGAGACCCAGAAGTTTCAGGGGCTGACCCCTCTCAGTCAGTTCGTGTAGGCGTGTGCACACTTACTGCCCCGCCATGTCGCACGTCCCTGTGATGTTTACGATCTAATTTGATATCTGCTCTATCAACTTTCGATGTTCTTTTATGAACCTACCATGGTGATCACCAGGAGGACGAGGTCCATATTTAGTAGGAGGTTGAGGAGGCAGTGGATGTGGCGGTGTAGGTGGAAGCGGCGGTGGAGGAGGAGGTAGCCTACACTGCTTTTTGGTTTGAAATTTTATTTTAAAAATTAGGGTACACCCCAAAACATTGGAAAATATAACCTGTGATAACCCCCTCCAGTCATGCTAAACACACGTTCAGACAATACACTGGCTGCAGGACAGTACCTCCAAGGGGTAAAGGGCAAGCTCAGGCCATGTGCCCAATTTGTAGACCCAAAAGTTGCAGGGGCTGACCCCTCTCAGTTAGTTAGTGTAGGCGTGTGCACACTTACTGCCCCACCATGTCGCACGTCCCCGTTATGTTTACGATCCAATTTGATATCTGCTCTATCAACTTTCGATGTTCTTTTATGCACCTACCATGGTGATCACGGGTGGCGGGGAATCAGGGTTCCAGGCCAGAGAGGGAGTGTGAGAAAGAGAGACCACATCTAAGGTAGGATTCATTTTTTTCAAATTTAAAATTATAGAGTTGAAATATAGGAGAAATTATTGAAGCATAAAAATATGACAATTTTTCAAAGTTTAAGCATTGAATGAAAGGATGTGGCGCATTAATTACTGAATAATTTATTACATTTTATTCCCTGTCATCTATGCATAGCAGGTGTTTATTCACATCTAAAATTGTATAATGTCAACCCAAGAATGTAACAGAAAAATTATAGAAATTTATTAAGCTGTCAACTAGGTAGAGGAGGGGTATATTACACCCAAAAATTGGTGAATTTCACCCCAAAATTTAACTTTTTTTTTTTTTAACCGGACAACTAGGTATAGCAGTGGTACTATACACTTAAAAATTGGTTAATTTCAGCTGAAAATGTAAATGACAATTTTTTTTTGCCGGCCTACTTGGTATAGCAGTGGTACTATACACCCAAAAATTGCTGAATTTCACCAGAAAATCTAACTGACAAAGTAGTGAAATGATATAAGATAATATACGTACAAATATTTATTTATTTTTTCATTTATGAGGTGGAGTTCCATATAAAGTAGGACTTTGAGAAGGCGGTGGACGTAGCGGTGTAGGTGGGTGCGGGGTGGAGGAGGACGAGGTAGCCAACACAGGATTTTGGTTTAAATATTTTCTTTTTTTAAATTAGGGTACACTCTAAAAGAGTGTGAAATATCCAAAATACAAGAATGAGCAATTGCGCTGCAGTATAACAATGGCTGGTTAGTGCCGGTATACATGTTATTCTGCACAAGGTATGGACAAGCTCTGAGCGATCCATGCCTGGTTCATTTTATTAAACGTGAGCTTGTCATCATTGGCTGTGGACAGGCGGCTGCGCTTGTCTGTGATGACGCCCCCTGCCATGCTAAACACACGTTCAGATAATACACTGGCTGCAGGGCAGGCCAGCACCTCCAAGGCGTAAAGGGCAAGCTTAGGCCATGTGCCCAATTTGGAGACCCAGAAGTTGAAGGGGGCAGACCTGTCATTCAGTACCTGTAGGCGTGTGCACACATACTGCTCCACCATGTTGGTGAAATGCTGCCTCCTGCTAAGACGTTCCATATCAGCTGGTGGTGCTGGTTGTCTTGGCGTGCTGACAAAGCTTTTCCACATTTCGGCCATGCTAACCCTGCCTTCTGCGGTGCTGGTGGTGCCCCAGCTGCGTTGGCGACCTCTTCCTCATCCTCTGCCTTCGCCTTGTGCTTCCACTGTGTCCCCCTTGTCAGGTGGGAATGCCACCAGCAGCGTGTCTACCAGCGCTTGTATTTGCGCATCTTACGATCACGCTAGAGTGATGGAATTAAGCAGGGCACGTTGTCTATGTAACGAAGATTCAGCAGCGTGGCCACCCAGTAATCAGCACAAGTTAGAATCTGGGCAACTTGGGGGTCATTGCCGAGACACTGCAGCATGTAATCGCTCATGTGTGCCAAGCTGCCCAGTAGCAACGAAAAGCTGTCCTCTGTGGGAGGTGTATCGTCTGTGTCCTCTGTATCCTCCCATCCACGCACCAGTGATGGCCATGAGCTGGTCTGGGTGCCACTCTGCTGTGAACATGGTTCCTCCTCCTCTATCTCCACCTCCTCATCCTCCACCTCATCATCCTCCAGAACTGTGCCCTGGCTGGACAATTGTGTACCTTGGGTTTGTGGGTGCAGGAACCCACCCTCGGAGCCACTTGGGAATGACTGGCCGGAAACCCTACGAAATGATCCCTCTTCCTCCTCCTCCTCCTGTGCCACATCCTCTTCCATCATCGCCAGGAGAGTTTTTTCAAGGAGGCATAGAAGTAGGATAGTAACGATGAGAACGGCGTTATTGGCACTAGCCATGTTAGTGGAGTACTCGAAACAGCGCAACAAGGAACACAGGTCTCGCATGGAGGCCCAGTCATTGGTGGTGAAGTGGTGCTGTTTCGCAGAGCGACTCACCCGTGCATGCTGCAGCTGAAACTCCACTATCGCCTGCTGCTGTTCGCACAGTCTGGCCAGCATATGCAAGGTGGAGTTCCACCTTGTGGCCACATCGCATATGAGGCGGTGAGCAGGAAGGCCAAAGTTACGCTGCAGCTGCTGACAGGCGAGCAGCAGCAGGGTGAGAACACTGAAAGTGCGCACAGACGGCCAGCACTTTATGCAACAGCTCTGACATATCGGGGTAATTTTTAAGGAATCTCTGCACCACCAAATTCAGCACTTGCACCAGGCAAGGGATATGCGTCAAACCGGCTAGTCCCAGAGCTGCTACGAGATTTCGCCCATTATCGCACACCACCAGGCCGGGCTTGAGGCTGACTGGCACAAACCACTCATCGGTCTGTTGTTCAAGGACCATCTTCAGCTTCTGCGCGGTATGGGGTTTGTCCCCCAAACAGATAAGTTTCAATACTGCCTGCTGTCGTTTACCCCTGGCTGTGCTGAAGTTGGTGGTGAAGGTGTTACGCTGACCGGAGGGGAGGTGGTAGAGGATGAGGAAGCAGAGTAGGAGGAGGAAGCAACAGGAGGCAAACTGAAGCGCCCTGCAATCCTCAGTGGTGGAAGGACATGCGCCAAACTACTATCCACCTCAGGCCCAGCTGCAACTGCATTTACACAGTGTGCTGTTATGGAGCTATAACGGCCCTGACCGTGCTTTCTGGTCCACGTATCTGTAGTCGGGTGCACCTTGCCACAGATGTTGTACAAGGAAGGGATGGCTCACCTTGAAAAGTAGTGGCGGCTGGGCACGACGTACTGTGGGACAGCCACTGCCATAAAGCCTTTAAAACTAATCGTCTCCACCAGACTGAATGACAGCATTTCAAAGGCCAGTAATTTAGAAATGCTGGCATTCAGGGTTAGGGATCGCAGGTGGGTAGAGGGGTTCTTCCTCTTCCTCTCCAGCATTTGGGAGATGGAGAGCCGAATGCTTCCTTGAGATATTGTGGAGATGCTTTGTGACCCAGGTGTTGGTGTTGCTGGCAGATCCTCTCTTTGCGGGATGGCAGGTGGCACTGTCAATCCAGAGGTGGATGAAGAGGCTGAGACTGCAGCAGAAGAGGAAGCAGGCGGAGCCAGAGACCTTTTTTGGGTTTTTGAGGTGTCTACTCCACTGCAGCTCGTGCTTTGCACTTAAATGCCTGGTCATGCAGGTTGTGCTCAGGTTGAGAACGTTTATGCCTCGCTTCAGGCTCTTATTGCATAGCGTGCAAACCACTCGTGTCTTGTCGTCAGCACATTGTCTGAAGAACTGCCACGCCAGGGAAATCTTTGGAGCTGGCTTTGGTGTGCTCGGTCCCTTGGTGCGGTGGGCAGTAGCAGGCGTACTGTCTAGGGGATTGCAGCTCCGCTTTTGCACCCTGCTCCCTCTTCTGCTGTGCTGGTGGCTCTGTGCGACCACCGCCTCTTCCTCCGAACTACATAGATCACTCGCATGACCTTAATTCCATGTGGGGTCGAGGACCTCATCGTCTTCCACATCATCTTCCACATCATCATCTGATTGAAGGTGTCTTCCTCCACCCAGCCACGTACAACACCAAGGGTCCCCGAAAGGCGAATTGAATTGATTTTTAGAACGGGGAGATGGTTAAAAAAACGCTGGCTCCCTCCCCTTTGTTTGAATCCACGCCATGGTCACTGCGTCTGCGCCGTGCAATTTACTGTCACACCCGATATGAATGGTATTTTCTGTAGTACTATTCTCATCAGTTTAATCCCTGTTACGTCCCATATCAGGGATTGCCTTTTGTGAAGAAAAAAAATTGGCCGGGTACCTGCCTTTACAGTGACAGACCAAACTCTGATACACCAAACTGAATTGATTTTAGGAACCGGGAGATGGAAAAAGCAGCTTGGTCGGTCCTCTTACTCCCAAGTTGGGGCACTGCGTGTGCACGGATCAATGTGCTGCAACACCCTATATGAGTGGTGTCTTAACTAGTACTATTCCTATCAGTTTAATCCCTGTTACGTCCCCTATCCGGAAACGTGTGTCGAATTGATTAATCATTGTCGAATAAACGACATCCTAAAATAATTTTGTTCTGAGCTCTGTACTTGCTTTGTATTGGAATTGATGGGGATTTTTTAAATTGTCTGCATTATTTCTAATAAACTATTAAGAGACTTTATTATGATTTTTTTTATTTTATGTATTAAAAACCCATGCAACTTAAAAAAAAAAAGAAAAAAAAAAGAAAAATATTTTTTCTATGAAAAATTATCAAGCCGATCGCTTTTAGTCTGATCATAATGAAGCAACGGCCTTATCTGGGGTGTGGCAACATTGCCAACACACTCATAGAGGTGATGATCGCTTCATTGTGATATGCAAGCCCCTTCACCACAACAAGGCACCGATCACGAAGGGGAATTGACACTTGTATGTGCCTTTTTTTTTGTTTTGTTTTTGCAGCCACAGTGCAGCACTAGAGGCAAGAAAAATTAGGCATGAACACATGCCTGAAAAATTTGGTATATTAGCAGCGGCCGGAAAAATTGATGTTTTCAAGGCAGAAAGGTGACTAAAACATTGCGGCTTAAACCCTAGTTGGTGGCGGAGAATTCACGAAAGTCATCCGGTATGCAGACATTAAATACAGCAGCGTGGGGATCATTTTGAGGCCAAGGCATGTCATCAGGCCTTTTGTTAGTCAAACATATCCCCCACTGTCAGTTCCTTCGGAATCCATGCCTCATTCATCTTAATGAAGGTGAGGTAACCAACACTTTTTTGACCAAGGCGACTTCTTTTGTCAGTGACAATGCCTCCTGCTGCACTAAAGGTCCTTTCTGACAGGAAACTTGAAGCGGGGCAGGCCAGAAGTTCTATCGCAAACTGGGATGTTCAGGCCACAGGTCAAGCCTGCACACCCAGTAGTCAAGGGGTTCATCGCTCCTCTGAGTGTCGATATCTGCAGTTAAGGCGAGCTAGTCTGCTACCTGTCGGTCGAGTCGCTCTCTAAGGCTGGATCCCAAAGGGCTGCGGCGATGTGTAGGACTGAAAAAGCTCTGCATGTCCTCCATCAACAACACATCTGTAAAGCGTCCTGTTTTTGCTGCCGCGGTCGTATTAGGAGGAGGATTACTTTCACCTCTTCCCCAGTTAGAATCCTGTTGTGCTGTGACATCCCCCTTATAAGCTGTGTAAAGCATATTTTTTAGTTTGGTTTTGAACTGCTGCATCTTTTCTGACTTTTGGTAATTTGGTAACATTTCCGCCACTTTCTGCTTATACCGGGGGTCTAGTAGCGTGGCCACCCAGTACAGGTCGTTCTCCTTCATCCTTTTTATACGAGGGTCCCTCAACAGACATGACAGCATGAAAGACCCCATTTGCACAAGGTTGAATGCCGAGCTACTCGTTTCCCGTTCCTCTTCCTCACTGATGTCATTGATGGTCTGTTCTTCCCCCCAGCCACGTACAACACCACGGGTCCCAGATAGGTGAAAAAAACTAGCACCCTGGGATGCCTGCTGTGGTTGGTCTTCCTCCTCCTCAAAGCCACATTCCTCCTCTGACTCCTCTTCCTCATACTCCTTTCCAGCGTTGCCGCAGGTCTGGCAAGCGATGATGACAAGGCTGTTTCTGGTGGTGATGGTGACCACAACTCTTCCTCTTCACGCTCATCTACATCCTGATCCAGCACTCTTCGCAGGGCACGCTCCAGGAAGAAAACAAATGGGATGAGGTCGCTGATGGTGCCTTCGGTGCGACTGACTAGGTTTATCACCTCCTCAAAAGGACGCATGAGCCTACAGGCATTGCGCATGAGCGTCCAGTAACGTGGCAAAAAAATTACCAGCTCCGAAGAGGCTGTCCGAGCACCCCGGTCATACAAATACTCGTTGACGGCTTTTTCTTGTTGGAGCAGGCGGTCGAACATTAGGAGTGTTGAATTCCAACGTGTCGGGCTGTCGAAAATCAAGCGCCTCACTGGCATGTTGTTTCTACTCTGAATGTCTGAAAAGTGCGCCATGGCCGTGTAGGAACGCCTGAAATGGCCACACACCTTCCTGGCCTGCTTGAGGACGTCCTGTAAGCCTGGGTACTTAGGCACAAAGCGTTGTACGATGAGATTCAACACATGTGCCATGCACGGCACATGTGATAACTTGCCCAAATTCAATGCCGCCAACAAATTGCTTCCATTGTCACACACCACTTTGCCAATCTCCAGTTGGTGCGGGGTCAGCCACTGATCCACCTGTGCGTTCAGGGCGGACAGGAGTGCTGGTCCGGTGTGGCTCTCTGCTTTCAGGCAAGTCAACCCCAAGACAGCGTGACACTATCATATCCGGGATGTGAAATAGCCCCTGGGGAGCTGGGGGGTTCAGTTGATGTGCAGCCAGACGCTGCAGCAGAAGAGGACTCAGCCGAGGAGGTTATGGAAGAGGATGGAGTAGGAGGAGTAGATGAGGTGGCAGTAGGCCTGCCTGCAAGTCGTGGCGGTGTCACCAACTCCGCTGCAGAGCCACGCATTCCATGCTTGGCAGCCGTCAGCAGGCTGACCCAATGCGCAGTGTAGGTGATATACCTGCCCTGACCGTGCTTTGCAGACCAGGTATCAGTGGTCAGATGGACTCTTGCCCCAACACTGTATGCCAGAGATGCCATGACTTCCTTTTCAATCACTGAGTAGAGGTTTAGGATTGCCTTTTTTGAAAAAAACAATTTGTCCGGGTACCTTCCACTGTGGTGTCCCAATAGCGACAAATTTTTTGAAGGCCTCAGACTCCACCAGCTGGTATGGTAAAAGCTGGCGGGCTAATAGTTCCGTCAAGCCAGCTGTCAGGCGCCGGGCAAGGGGGTGACTCTGTGACATTGGCTTCTTATGCTCAAACATTTCATTTACTGACTGTGGGCAGATGAGATGGAACTGCTGAAGGTGAGAGGCGGAATGGCGGGTGGTTGAGAGGGGGCAAGGAGGACAGCAGTGGTTGATGTGGCTGAAGATGCTGGACCAGGAGGAGGATGGTGGCTTTGAGCTTGTGTGCTGCTTCTACTCGTCATCATGTGTTGATCCCATAGGCGTTTGTGATGTGCGATCATGTGCCTTCTCAAAGCAGTTGTACCTAGGTGGGTGTTGGATTTTCCACGACTCAGTTTCTTTTGGCACAGGTTGCAAATGGCATTGCTGTTGTCAGAGGCAGACACACAAAAAAAATGCCACACTGCTGAGCTTTGCAATGACAGCATTCTGGTGGTGGCAACAGCATGCGTTGATTGGCGTGCTGTCTGGCTGATCCCGGGTGCCGATACATGCTGCCTGACTGTGCCACTAGCTCCTTGCGACGACCTCCCCCTGCTTCCAACTCGTCTCCTCCTTCTCTCTGTCTCCCCTTCTGAACTTTCCCCCTCTTCTTCTTCTCTTCGAACAGTCACCCACGTGGCATCCACGGACACATCATCATCATCAACCACTTCACTTGTATCTGACACCTCAGCAAAGGAAGCAGCAGCGGGTACAACATCATCATCATCATCACACTGTACGTGTGTAATGCTGCCTGACTGAGACATATCCCTGTTATCTACATCCTCTGGCAATAATGGTTGCGCATCACTAATTTCATCCAACTGATGTGTAAAGAACTCCTATGAGGGATCAAGTGAAGCGGCTGTGGTGGTAGTGGTGGTGGTGGCGGCGGGCGGAAGAGTGGTAATTTGAGAGCAGGTGACCAAAGCTGAGCTGGAGGAGGATGGTGCATCAAGGTTCTTAGCGGAAGCTGTTAAAGATTGGGTGTCCTGTGTAAGCCAGTCAACTTTTCACAGAATTTTTTGGGTTCAGGGTACGTGGCCTCTGAACTCTGGGCATTATTCCAGGGCCAGTGGAAATCACAGCACCACGACCACGACGGCCCCTTCGTGGTGGCCTGCCTCTGCCTGTCATTTTTTTTAGATAAGTGATACTATGCGTGCAAGGTACTTTGCCACCCTATATATGTGGTGAGCAGTGGGCACAGTACAGTTTGTGTGGACCTGACACACATTGGCTTGCAACTGTGATTATATCACAGAAAAATATTAAATAGATTTTTTTTATCTGCAAGGTATTTGAGTGAATAACACCCTGTAATGGTATGAGTGGAGGCCTAGCCACTAGCCAGTGGCCACAATACAGTCTGTGTGGGCCTGACACACATGGGCTTGCAAATGTGATTATATCACAGAATGTTTTTTCATAGAATTTTTTTATCTGCAAGGTATTTGAGTGAATGACACCCCGTAACAGTATGAGTGGAGGCCTAGCCAGTGGCCACAGTACAGTCTGTGTGGGCCTGACACACACGGGCTTGCAAATGTGATTATATCACAGAAAAATATTAAATTGATTTTTTTTAATCTGCAAGGTATTTGAGTGAATAACACCCTGTAACGGTATGAGTGGAGGCCTAGCCACTAGCCAGTGGCCACAATACAGTCTGTGTGGGCCTGACACACACGGGCTTGCAAATGTGATTATATCACAGAATGTTTTTTCATCAAATTTTTTTATCTGCAAGGTATTTGAGTGAATGACACCCTGTAACAGTATGAGTGGAGGCTTAGCCAGTGGCCACAATACAGTCTGCATGGGCCTGACACACACGGGCTTGCAAATGTGATTATATCACAGAGAAATATTAAATTGATTTTTTTTTTATCTGCAAGGTATTTTCTGTCACACCCTATATGAATGGTGTGCACGTGCTGCCTGTGACTGAGCCTGCAGCCTCTCTCACACGGGCAGCCAGGCAACTGCAATATATATATATATATATAAAGCACACTGATGTACCAGCCCTGAAAAGGGCTTTTTGGGGTGCTGTCAGGACGCTGTCCTTACAGCAGATGAGTCTGTGGACACAGAACAATGCCCTAGCTAACGCTTTCCCTATTGAATCAGCAGCAGCAGCACTGTCCCTCCTCTCACTGAGAATGCAGCTTCCAAATTAATCTAAAATGGATGCTGTCCAGGAGGTGGGAGGGTCTGGGAGGGAGGGTCTGCTGCTGATTGGCTGGAATGTGTCTGCTGACTGTGAGGTACAGGGTCAAAGTTTACTCAATGATGATGTATAGGGGGCGGACCGAACATCGTACATGTTCGCCCGCAGCAGCGAACGTGAACAAGCTATGTTCGCCGGCGAATAGTTCGGGACATCACTACCCAGACATGGGAAATTCCCTGTCATCCTGGGTTTCAGGTAACTCTGCCCGCCTTTCATAGCATTACCCATGTCAATTTTAATCAATTTGTCATGCAAATTAGTGCCCCGCTTATACGTTATCAATGGCGGACTATCAAATTGTATGGTAGAGGAGGTAAAAAAAGGAAGGAAGGGTTAATCTCTATTCTTCCACGGAAGAAGTTCAAGAATATCCAGCAGGGCGCCAAAGGAAGGATCTGTGAAAGTATTGATGGAGGAAAAAAATTGCGTTTGTTTAGTGTAAGTGGGATATTAGGCTGCCAGGGGAAAAACAACCATCAGGGAGATTCCTAAATGGGTGAGGTATAGACAGAGGGAATAGAACAAAAGATATGTTTTACCTCTTTGAAGGGCGCCACCTTTATTCTTTGAATTTATGTTATGACATTATCTAATTGATCTCTAAATGAGTTTTTTAATGTGCGTGTTATAAATCTTTATATATATATATATATATATATATATATATATATATATACAGTACAGACCAAAAGTTTGGACACACCTTCTCATTCAAAGAGTTTTCTTTATTTTCATGACTATGAAAATTGTAGATTCACACTGAAGGCATCAAAACTATGAATTAACACATGTGGAATTATATACATAACAAAAAAGTGTGAAACAACTGAAAATATGTCATATTCTAGGTTCTTCAAAGTAGCCACCTTTTGCTTTGATTACTGCTTTGCACACTCTTGACATTCTCTTGATGAGCTTCAAGAGGTAGTCACCTGAAATAGTTTTCACTTCACAGGTGTGCCCTGTCAGGTTTAATAAGTGGGATTTCTTGCCTTATAAATGGGGTTGGGACCATCAGTTGCGTTGTGGAGAAGTCAGGCGGATACACAGCTGATAGTCCTACTGAATAGACTGTTAGAATTTGTATTATGGCTAGAAAATAGCAGCTAAGTAAAGAAAAATGAGTGGCCATCATTACTTTAAGAAATGATGGTCAGTCAGTCCGAAAAATTGGGAAAACTTTGAAAGTGTCCCTAAGTGCAGTCACAAAAACCATCAAGCGCTACAAAGAAACTGGCTCAAATGCGGACCGCCCCAGGAAAGGAAGACCAAGAGTCACCTCTGCTGCGGAGGATAGGCTCATCCGAGTCACCAGCCTCAGAAATCGCAGGTTAACAGCAGCTCAGATTAGAGACCAGGTCAATGCCACACAGAGTTCTAGCAGCAGACACATCTCTAGAACAACTGTTAAGAGGAGACTGTGTGAATCAGGCCTTCATGGTAAAATATCTGCTTGGAAACCACTGCTAAGGACAGGCAACAAGCAGAAGAGACTTGTTTGGGCTAAAGAACACAAGGAATGGACATTAGAGCAGAGGAATTCTGTGCTTTGGTCTGATGAGTCCAAATTTGAGATCTTTGGTTCCAACCACCGTGTCTTTGTGTGACTCGGATGGACTCTACATGCCTGGTTCCCACCATGAAGCATGGAGGAGGAGGTGTGATGGTGTGGGGGTGCTTTGCTGGTGACACTGTTGGGGATTTATTCAAAATTGAAGGCATACTGAACCAGCATGGCTACCACAGCATCTTGCAGCGGCATGCTATTCCATCCGGTTTGCGTTTAGTTGGACCATCATTTATTTTTCAATAGGACAATGACCCCAAACACACCTCCAGGCTGTTTAAGGGCTATTTGACCATGAAGGAGAGTGATGGGGTGCTGCGCCAGATGGCCTGGCCTCCACAGTCACCGGACCTGAACCCAATCGAGATGGTTTTGGGTGAGCTGGACCGCAGAGTGAAGGCAAAAGGCAACAGGTGCTAAGCATCTCTGGGAACTCCTTCAAGACTGTTGGAAGACCATTTCAGGTGACTACCTCTTGAAGCTCATCAAGAGAATGCCAAGAGTGTGCAAAGCAGTAATCAAAGCAAAAGGTGGCTACTTTAAAGAACCTAGAATATAACATATTTTCAGTTGTTTCACACTTTTTTGTTATGTATATAATTCCACATGTGTTAATTCATAGTTTTGATGCCTTCAGTGTGAATCAACAATTTTCATAGTCATGGAAATAAAGAACACTCTTTGAATGAGAAGTTGTGTCCAAACTTTTGGTCTGTACTGTGTATATATATATATATATATATATATATATATACATATATACAAAATGCTTTGAAGACTCTAACCCACTGAGGGTCATATTTTATATTTAAATTCGAGGGATGGTGGCGCCCTTCAAAGGGGTAAAAAATATCTTTTGTTCTATTCCCTTGGACTATCAAATTGACAGACTGTGGGGAGGCCCCTGTGTAAGATGTGCCATTCTCTGATCAAAATATGTGGATACAAACGGAATGAGTCGTGCATTCATTTTCCTAGAGGAAGCCTGAAATGTGGACACTCTGTCAACCAAGGAGATTTTGGTCCTAGTCTTGTGCAACAACCTACCCGGATATACCGCTAGTGAATACATCATCATCAGATACCACTCGTCTGACATGCAGCACTCCAAGGCAAGGAATCAAGCATGTGACGTGGATGATGACTGTCATGTCTCAAAAGGTTATTTCTGTCCGTAGGTTTCTTATACAAATCTGTCTTAAGCATGTCCTCCATTAATATATACCCCGACATCAAGAAACTGTACTCCTCGCAAAAGGAAGTCACAGTGAATTGAAGACCGGGTACACCACTATTAAGATGTTCATGAAATTCATTCAAGAAGTCCAAAGAACCACTCTAAATAAATAAAATGTCATCGATGTAGCGCAACCAGCACAGGACCCACTGTTGAAAAGAAGATGCATAAACTAGCTTGTCCTCAACCTCCTCCATGAACATGTTGGCATAAGTTCGTGCCACGTTGGAACCCATGGACATACCGCGCAGTGCACTGGGAGAGACGCCGACATGGAGTGTAGACATACATGATGGGATCGGTTGTCATCTAATATTGATCAGGTACACAACTGTAGTATAAAGAGTCACAGACAGCCTGATTGGATTTTGGGCTGCTTTTAATCACACACATGTGTTTAATGGGTTGAGCCCCCAGGTGATTGGCTCTATCATGGTTTAGGAGTGGCCACTGATGTTGCCAGTTTTATCATTTGTATACTTCATAAAGGCTACTGCGTAGCTGAAACGTCATACCTTGTTTGTGCATGCACTCTAGGCTTCCAATAAACAGATGCACCGGATATGCTGCTGTGATTTATGCTACCTGTTTGCTTTTGGTCCTTCCCCTAGTCACTGGTTTCACTGTGCTGTACTTTCAAAAGGAAAAACAAACAATGCACAGCACTCTGCAAACACAAATAATAAAGTAAATACAATTGCACCATACTCACTATAGAAAATGTACTAATGCTACATTATAAATGTGAGATTCTTGGCAAATACATTTTGTGTAAAATTATTTGTGCCTGTCCATCACCGGCAAATTGATCTCTTTAGGACAAGAACCTACACTAAATACTATCTCCACTGGTGCCATAACGGCCTGAATTAAATTCCGGGAATGCAGGTTCCATATTCATGCTGAGCCCACACTATATTATACCTCTTTTGGTGCCACAATGACCTCCAGAGTGCTGTTGCATTCAGCCAAGGTGATGTGCACATGTGCACTTGGATGTACTGACTTACCCCCATTTCTTTCTTTGCAGACTGCATTGGAGGTGTGGCTAACTCCATTAGTCGTGCACTTCTAACTAACCTGTTTTGTCCCATAGACTGATTTTAATCAGTCCAGGTATACAGCTGTAGCCTGATCTCTCTGTATGTATTGACGGCCATTTGGCACCAGGAGAGGTAAAATACAGAGTGTGCTCAGCATTTTCTGAATTTAATGCATGTCATTCTGGCACCAGAAGGGGAATAATATAGTGTGGGCTCAACATACATGTGAGACTTGCATTCCCTGTATTTACTGTATACTGCAATGTATAGTATTTAGTGTAGGTTCCTGTCCTAAAGAGATTGCCTTGCCGGTGGTGGACAGGCAAAAATAATTTTGTACAAAATGTATTTGCCAAGTATCTCACAATTATAACATAGCATTAGCATTAGTACATTTTCTATAGTGAGTATGGCACAATTGTATTTACCTTATTTGTGTTTGTAGAGTGCTAGTTGCATTGTTTGTTTTTGCAGTTACAGCCATGGTGACGTGCACCTGCTCACTGGGATGTGCTTACTAACCCCCATTTCTTTCTTTACAGATTGTACATTCAGGTTCTTCGTGGACAAAATTAAAGTAAATTCATCATATACAAAACTAAAGTAAAATCATAATGTATATCATTGTGTAAGTACAGTACGAGAGTAAGTAAGTAAGAGATCTGTGATCAGCTAGGAAATCAACTGGATCAAAAATCTCTATGATGCAGTCAATTTGGGTCAGAAGAGCTGTGCTTCCTGGACTGAGCACAGCTATGTGAAGCAGACCTTGGTGAGAAACAGGCAAGAGATCCATTTTGTAACACAACCCTGAAAAACTGAAGCATGATAAGAATATAATGTACAGTATTGTTAGGACAGTCACAGCTTATGGAGAAAACACAATTGTGCAATATTTATTTCACAATAAGAGAGAGTTTGCAAAGAAAATTGAAATTTAAAATATGAAATCTATTAGATGGCTGTGCAACCTTGCAGGATATAGAAATAAAAAGACGTTATTTAAGCATTGCTTTTAAAATAGGAGCGTATATATAGACAAGGTCATGCATCAAAGGGATTGCAATTGAAAAAGGAATAAATATCTCCATGAGTAAGCGGAGACAGGTGGATTTTAGTTCAGGCAATGGCTCAGCATGAGTTTTTAAAACCCAGAATCAACACATATGAAACAAGACTTGGAACATCTTACTGCGTTTTAGCAAACTGATAATTTTAATAATAACACAAGACAGGAAGGATTTAGACAACAAAACTAGACTTGATTTATTTCCATCTGCCTGGGGAAAATATGAATTATTTATAACTTTAAAGAATGGAAACATTAATTTTGCCCAAACTGCTTAAAACTGGCTCTAATCCAGCTGATAAAAGAGACCAAAAGACTATCTCTCTCTACTGCATGTGGAAACACAGGCAGTTCATATCTCTTGCTGTCTGTGAAACAAAGATTGCTACAGGACTTAAGATTTTTAAGAATGTATTTAGGAAAAAGATGTTAATGCAGAGAGAATTCGAAGCCAAAAAGATCAGAACTGCAAGCTTGGTCACTGTGAACCATATTTTAGTTTAACTAATAAAAAATTATCATATAAAGTATCATGTTTTCATAAAAATGTCAAAGGTTTCGATAGGATGGGGGTCAGGGTGCTGAGACTGGTTCTTAGAACGAGGAGAAAGAAGTGCTTGCATATCGCGCTCTCTCACCCCCACTGATCAAAAACTTTGATTTGTCTTATGACATATGAATAGTTTTATGAAAACGTAGTGACTATAAGCATTTTATCCTGTCTCAATGGTTTCTCCATCAAGCCATAAATGAGTAAATAAATAGTTCAGAAATTCAGCAAAGCTTCGGTATAGATGTCTAAGCATAAGGCAGCAACAATGCATTGCACCAGCAATAGGCCAACCTGCCATTAACCATCCATACATGGCAGGTACAGGCAAATACAGAATTTGCTGAATCTTTTCCCACAAAACTATATAGCAATCCGCTCAGCTCCTCCTGCTCTTAATTTTAATATTAACAGGCTCTGATAGACAAAAAAAACTGGGCTACACTATCCAAATATCCCTAAACAGGCAGTAGCCAGGGAAAGGAGGACAGCAGGAGAAAAGCATAGAGGTAGAATTATGGTGCACTAATATCTGCCATATCAAAGAATGAAAGAATAAGGTTACATTAAAACCAAGCACACCATTTTTTTTCTTGTGAAATTCCCAATAAGTTTGATGTGTCACATGACCCTCTTCCTATTGAAAAAACTAAAGTTGGATTCAAAATGGCCGACTTCAAAATGGCCGCCATGGTCACCACCCATCTTAAAAAGTTTCCCCCCTCCATATAAATGGCTCACCCTGTACAATAACACAAACAAATCACATACAGAATAATAAAAGTAAATAATCATCACTTGCCTAAATATGCAACATGCAATATGGGGTGAGACTCTGTCAGTCATGCTATAACACATGGCTGTCTACCACGTTATAACACATGACAGACACCCCAAAGGTGGGTATAAGAGAAAGGGAAAATCAATACTTTTATCCGACCTAGGATGAAGTCCAAGCTGGAGTCTCAATTAATTTTTAGTGCAGATGCAGTGGCTGAGTTTGGGGTGGCCCCAACTCTACACTGGGTCCCCCGAACACTGTCCAGGTGTCATCATGTGTTGCTGCTCTCCAGAAGGGATGGTATGGCATTGTGAACCCCGATGGAAAATAAGCCCAGAGAGTCAGGGTCTGCAGTAACCAGGGTGCTTCTTTACTGAGGGATTAAGGTATAAAACAATATAGATGAGGCATAGGGCTAGCTTCTCCAGTCTCCCCCATGGCAGAAGAACGGTTCGATGCTTAGGAAAGGCCTGAACTAGCTGTCCCTCTTTCTTCAGAAAGGTATTAACCTGGTGATACAGGGTCTGTGGCAGCGTATTCCCATCGCAGCGTCTTCTTCTGGTCACTCAGTAGTCTGGCAGAGACTCATCTTACAAGTACTGTTCCCTAACTGCAGCATACTAGGGTCTCTGACTGCTCGCCTTATATACAGTTTTAGCTAGACTAGAACCTTCTAATGGGAGGGGTGGAGTGGAGAAGCTCAGCACAAACAATTACAAAGTTACCACTCCTGTCTGGTATAGACTTACATTAGAGATTCAATAATACTCAATGTCAATGACACAGCAGTTTTTACAGACTCAAACAAGTTTCCAGACATAACAACAAAGGTAAAGCCAGACATTCAAAAGGTCAGATTGTCTGGTTTTGGTTGTAAACAAGGTCTGTTTTTTCCGCTCCAAATCATGCTCTTCTTTAAACTTTATGGCAGCTATGGAATATTTCCAGCTTTTTATTGAAAGTCCTAACAGTTTCTAAGTATTCATTAACCCTTTCCACAGAGCCTCAAAATACAGTATAAATCAACTAGAGATATATAACAACACACAGATAAAATTAACCCTTTCAAGTGAAATAAAGTAAGAACTTTATAACTTTGCATAGCAAACAGGCAAATGTCCAGACTTCAGCGTTTCCCAGCTGCAGGGCACTACACAGGCCACAGAGTATTAAACATAATATAAATGAGGACATAATTAAAGGGGACAGAACCAATCAGTACTTAAAATACCTTTACAATATAGTTATTTGCTTGGGAATGTATGTTGGAGGGGGTGTAGGGAGTCATGTTATTTATATGGGACTATATGTCGGAGGGACTGAAGGGAGGGGAGTAATGTTATTTATATTGGATTATATATTGAAGGTGGCTGTGGAAGGAAAATTATGTTATTCACATGGGACATTGTGTTTGAACGGACTGAAGGGAGGTGGTGTAATACTATTTAAATAGGACTGTATGTTGAGATTGAAGGGAGGGGAGCTTTATATATGTAACACATTTTGAAAGAGTCAGGTAGTAAAGTAAAATACATCCAGTCCAATGCTTTTTAGTTTTATAAAAAATGTATCCAGTCCATCATATTTATCTTCTATTTTTTTAATTATGTAATTTGCTTATTTTAACATTTATTCTATTTGTGTTTATTATTTATGTTATTATTGAGTATAAAAATTGTTTTAATACTTTTCATTATTGTCTGGTTCTGGTTTCTATCCGGTCTGGGTTTTGTATGTTGCCTGAACCTGTGCAAATTGTGCTCCTTGCTATGCTTTCACTGTGTCTGATGAAGAAAGAAGCACTCTTTCGAAATGTGTTACATGAATAAAGCATTTTCCAAAGGAACCAGAAAAAGGATACGACATGCTGTAGTTGTGAAACACTCAACATTTTTAAATTCTTTTAGAAAGAAAGCTGAATTAGGATGGGTTAACACTAGCGTTAGGGATTCCGGAATCCATAAGATGGATCCGTTCTTCTGCCCATAGATGGAATTATTATGACGGAATGCAAAACGGAAGCCTTTAAAAGCCATTCTGTTTGCTCTCTGTCCTAATAGAAGTCTATGGGAATCAAAACGGATCCGTCTGGGTGCCATTATGCAAGATGGAAAACAAAGTCCTGTCGACAGGAATTTGTTTTCCGTCTTGCATAACGGAACCCAGACGGATCCGTTATGCTTTCCTATAGACTTCTTTTAGGATGGAAAGCAAACGGAATGCCTTTTAAAGGCTTCTGTTTTGCATTCTATCTGGGCATTCCATTATTTTCTGTTATAACCCTGTTATAACGGAAAGCCATAACGGAATCCCTAACGCTAGTGTGAACCCACCCTTACATGTTTAAATCTAAATCTTTGGGCTTGTTAGAATTAAAGGGGTTGTCCTCATTTCCTATATTGATGGCCTATGCTCAAGATAGGTCATCAATATTAGATTGGCAGGGGCTCAACTGCCAGCACCCCTGCTAATCAGCTGTTCGAAAAGAACACAGAGCTCATATGAGAGCTATGTTCTTCTCACTGTTTACCTGCTCACCATCAACATAGCAGCAGCGAGCAAGTGTAATTGCACCTCCTCCGTCCCCATCCACTTCATTGGGACAGCTTCTTCCTATTCCCTAGGTCAGTGATGGCTAACCTTGGCACTCCAGCTGTGGTGAAACTACGACTCCCAGCATGCTCCATTCATTTCTATAGAGTTCTGGGAGCAGCCAAGCAAGGGGGGCATCTTGGGAGTTGTAGTTTTACCACAGCTGGAGTGCCAAGGTTAGCCATCTACAGTATCTCCCAAAAGTGAGTACAGCCCTCATATTTTTGTAAATATTTTATTATATCTTTTCATGGGACAACACTGAAGGTATGACACCTTGATCAAATGTAAAGTAGTCAGTGTAGAGCTTGTATAACAGTGTAAATTTGGTGTGCCCTCAAAATAACTTAACACACAGCCATCAATGTCTAATCCACTGGCAACAAAAGTGAGTACACTCCTAAGTGAGAATGGCCAAATTGTGCCCAATTAGCCATTTTCCCTCCCCAGTGGCATGTGACTCGTTAGTGTAACAAGGTCTTGTGTGTGAATGGGGAGCAGCTGTGTAAAATATGGTGTTGTCGCTCTCACGCTCTCTTATACTGGTCACTGGAAGTTCAACATGGCACCTCATGGCAAAGAACTCTCTGAGGATCTGAAAAAAAGAACTGTTGCTCTACATAAAGATGTCCTAGGCCAGTGTTTCCCAACCAGTGTGCCTCCAGCTGTTGCAAAACTACAACTCCCAGCATGCCTGCACAACCAAAGACTGTCCGGGCATGCTGGGAGTTGTAGTTTTGCAACAGCTGGAGGCACACTGGTTGGGAAACACTGTCCTAGGCTATAAGAAGGTGGTCAACACCCTGAAACTAAGCTGCAGCATGGAGGCCAAGACAGCATTGTTGCAAAAAGTTAAAGGGGTGGCAGGTCAGCCTGTCAGTGCTCAGACCATGTACTGCACACTGCATCAAATTGGTCTTCATGGCTGTCATCCCACAAGAAAGCCTGAAAACAGTTCAAACCATGTCATGTGGTCTAATGAGTCCAAGATAAACTTATTTGGTTCAGATGATGTCAAGCCTGTGCGGTGGCAATCAGTTGAGGAGTACAAAGACAAGTGTGCCTTGCCTACAGTCAAGCATGGTGGTGATTCTTCTCCATACAGTATTATAATGTATGGGCTCCAATGAGCCAAAGTAAGTTATTCGCGAAGTTGCGCATGATTTTGTTGAATAACTTCTGTAGTTGATTTTTAAAGTGGAATCCCACTTTAAAACTTGAAAACAAACTCGGCTTCGGTTCCGACTAGTACTTCATTACCAAAGCCACATTGGAGGCCATACATTCGAACACTGTACGGAGACAAATCTCTGTACAGTATTATTCCGAAGTTTTGAACGAAGCGACTTCAGATTAAGCATCCGAAGCTCACTTTGCTCAACTCCAGTTGGGATCTCTAATAATAGAATGGCAAATTATCTTAACCATATTATTAGTGATTGTTATATGGAATTTATCAATAAATAGTTAAATGTGTTGCCATCAAATCATTATGACACATAAGCAAGAAGTAATGGCACTGCATCACTCATATATGATAAAGCACTCATTATACAACAGGGGACATGCGCAATAACAATGTAGAATATGCTGCTAGCACGAAGTCCAGAGACATGCACAGAAAATCACTCCCAGTTACTACCAGAAAACACCATTAACAGTTGGCGCTATATGACAAGATCTAAGAAGCAATCCTGAAGGGTCATGATATGCAACCTATCAAAAAGATTGGAATCTATGAATGGTGGATGAGCACACTGACATCAATGTGAACGAATGCCCGAATACCCCTGAGAACCCAAGGGATCTGGCAAAAGATTTCGGTGAGCAGTGCATAAAGCAATTTTAAATAGCAGGCTATCACTAGTGAATCAGACAATTAATACCATGTGATCACAAATCAATGGCGTAAGACATACAACATAGTAAGGACCAGTGGAGGTAGCACACACCAACCACTTATCCCCTGTTGCCTTCAGCTAACATAACACACAGTGATAGCTAGTGTTGAGCGCTAATATTTGAAAAGCTAATTTTTATCGCGAATATCGGCACTTTGAGAATTCTCGAATATTTAGAATATAGTGCTACGTATCATAAAGCATGTGTGTTAACCCTGCTACATCCGTATATATTCGTAATTACGAATATTCAGGGTTTTTGTTAGCTTTTTTTACACAGTGCACATCAGGTGATCATCCCTCCCTTTTTCTAGCTTGTGGGCCAATGAGAAGGCTTTGTCACAGCTTAGCAACATCCCTAGCAACCAATAGAAAAGTTGCCTACCCCTTACTATACAAGTTGCACGTATTGCTAAAAAACATGCGCATCATTAATTGCCGAAAATTCGCAAGCGCAAATATATTGGAGCACTCTATCTGCATATAAAGCTGGTCTAAAGTTCTGCCATGTCAACAATTTTCTCCAGTCTCTGGAAACTTATACCAGCTTGAAAAATGTAGCATATGTGCGCGCATTACGTGAATAATACATTGCCGATTTTTGCAATCAAGAATATAATCTTGAATTCTTGAATTCACAAATATATGATAAATATTCTTCAAAATATTCACGAAATATCGCAAATTTGAATATTGCCCCTGCCGCTCATCACTAGTGATAGCAAGCTGAGGTTGAAGACATTGGATTTAAAGCTTGTTTAAAGCACGTGCAGCAGAGGCCAGCAGGTAATGTCAGCGACCGGCAATAATGCCGATTGTGGTCATTAAAGCCTTTAGATGCCATGGTCAAGCGCGGCATCTAAATGGTGAAAGACTGGCATCTCTGTGTGAATGACTGGCCTCAGAGAGACCCAACATATTAGGGCTGGAATTCTTATGTTGGTCAGCAGGTGGCAGGCCAATATAGGAGATCAACAATTTGAGATTTTACTGTACTCCTATGAGAGTATAAAAATAAAAATAAAATAGTAGACATTGTAGCCTCCTGGAGGGGGCTATCAAAAATTTAAAAAGTAAAAAAAAAAAATATATATATATATATTATATATATATATATAAATTTTAATCACCCCCCTTTCCTTAGAATAAAAAATAAATACATAAATAATAAAAAATATAAACATCATGGGAATCACTGGGTTTTAAAATGCCTGTACTATGAAAATATAAATATTTTTCCAATACGGAGGCATAAAGGAAAAAAGGATCAAAATGGCCAATTCACTGGCTTTTCATCTCTTACACCAAAAAATTTAATAAAGTGTAAAAAGACACACTCCAAAATGGTATCAATAAAAACAACAGATCATCGCACAAAAAATGAGCCATAAAAAAGTAGACATAACTATAAAAAATGTATGGGGGTCAGAATATGGTGATGTAAAAAAAAAAATGTTTTTCAAAATTTTATTCCCCCCCCCCCCCCAGTATTTAAACATATAAAACCTTTACATATGTGTTATTGTTGCAATTGTAATAACCTAGAGAATGAAAGGCACAGGTCAGTTTTGCCACATAGGGAATGCCATAGGGACAAAACCTGTAAAGCTGTGGAGGAATTGCGTTTTTTTGCAATTCCATTCCATTTGGATTTTTTTCCCCTGCTTCCCACTACATTGTATGCCATATTAAATGGTGGCATTAGAAAGTACAACTTATCTCTTCTTGGGAAATGAGAAACTTCCAACCTTTCGCAAGAATCTGACAGGATTGGAAAATATTCATGAATTCAAACGTTTAGTCTTTTGGCAAAATATTCCTGTGATAGGATCGTAGGTTTTCCCCTTATCACAGTTGGTAGCTGTTACGTGGCTCTCCGATGTCTCATTACTCTGTTTGCTAGTCTCATCCATACCATACCATCTCCTTCAGCCTGATCTGTCCTATGTCTAGGTCTGATCTAATTCACAAGGATTTCCCATGCCTATGTACCCAGATCTGCTTTCCGTGACGTCAATGTTATTTGTTGCTTTACCTGGAGGTTGTATCCTCCATGATGTTCTTGAATACTGATTTTCTCAATAAAGGACATTTATAAACAAAAAAAAAGAAAAAAAAAAAAGAAAAGAAAGTGCAACTTGCCCCGCAAAAAACAAGCCCTGATATGGGTATGTGAACGGAAAAAGAAAAAAGTTATGGCTCCAGGAAATACAGGGAAGAAAAATGAAAACAAAAAAACGAATGAAAATTAGAAGGATCTAATCCATCACCACGGACCATGAGGCAATTCTATGACGGAATGCATAACGGAATGCCTCTAGAGCCATTCCGTTATTCATTCCGTCATAATAGAAGTATATGGGCAGCAAAACTGATCCGTCCCGTTTCTGTTATGCAGGAGAGGACTCCCCTGCATAATGAAAATGGGACGAATCCATTATGCATTCCGTCATAGAATTGCGTTATGGTCCGTGGTAACGGAATCCATAACGCAATTCACCTTTTACCACCAAACGAAGTGTGAACAAATTTCTAAATATGAAACTCGCTCATCTCTACTTTCAAACAAACCTAGGAGGAAAAATGTGCAGGTTTTTACTATGAAATATATGCTTATTTGTTATATTTAACATTATTGCAAGGCTCATTTATAAGAATATGGAACAATTTTCTAGCATTGCCTTTAGGGTCCATTCACACATCCAAAGTGTATTGCGGATTTGCAAATTGTGTATCCTCAATACACTCGGCTGGCACCCCTATAGAACTGCCTATTCTTGTCCGCAATTGCAGACAAGAATAGGACATGTTCTATTTGTTTCCGGAGCCACGGAACACTGTGTGCTGTCTGCATCCATTCCTGCCCCATAGAGAATAAATGGGTCCGCACCCGTTCCGTATAATTGCGGAACGGGTGCGGACACATTCTACGGACGTATGAATGGATCCTTATACTGTATACCAGAATGGCTTTTTCCAGCACTGCTTCTATGTGCTCCTTATTTTAAACTTAGGATATAAGTCACTTTTTATAAATGAACAGGTTGAACAGTTAGTTGAGTACTACTTTGCAACAATATTTTTTCTGGAAAGGTCTATAAAATTACTAAACATTTTTATGTGAAAGTGCTTTGGCGTAGCTGGAGACATAAGGCAAGAGTTGGGAAAAGCACATATGAGTCATCAGACATGAAATGCTATTAATTTCAAAGTTTAGATATAGGGATCATAATAAACTACTTTATATGTTAGAAATTGCCACAATAATTAAATGATTTCAATACAGAAAAGAGCTGTTTAAGGGAAAACTCGGGATTGGGGTTCACTTTTCTAGGGTTGTTTCTCCTGTTTACAGTTCTGGTACACACAGTATGGTTACAGTCTTTTTTCACTTTATGTGCATTGATGTGCATGTGGGTCATTACTAGAGATGAGCAAATTTCTTAAGAGTTTGATTCAGCTAATTTGTTGAATAAAAAAAAATTAACTTTGTGACAAATTATTTTTCTTTTTACAGCATTCACAATGTGTTTTAATATTGAAAAAAATAATTTGAAAAATATGTTTTTTTCTTATCATCGCTGTATTCTGACCGCCATAACTTTTTTATGGTTATGTCTATGAAGATGTGTTAGGGCTCATTTTTTGTAGGACACTCTTTAGTTTTTGTGGGGAGTAAATGTGATGAAAAAACGGCCATTTAAATTTAGGTAATGTTACACCATTCAAGGTATGGGAAAAGTTTTTTATATTTTAATAGATCAGACTTTTTCACACACAGTGTTGCCTATGGTTTTTATTTTGATTTAAGGTAAAGGGGGGTGATTTTTTCCAAATGAACCACAACATGCAATCATCAGATTACAATTTGAATAGGATAATGTAATTTTTTCCTTTATCCTAAAGAGACATGGCTACTGGCATGAATTGTAATATGCAAGTAATGAGCCTCAAAGCCTAGAACAGGCTCATTACTTTCAAGAACACCTTCCCTGATCTCTGCCAGGGGGAGGCGTTACTGCCAGTTAAGCACTCTCTTCCGGGTTTTGGCATGTGGCAGAGTAGGTTATCTTTTTTTTTTATAATGGGGAAAGGAGGGTGATTTGAAGTTTTATTTTTTTTTTTATCTTTCTAAAAACGTTTATATTTTTTTTAAATTAAGTTGCTTTAGGGGACTTGACCATGCTATAGTTAGATTGAATGTTCTAGGCAGCATATTCTAGGCAGCAGATTATGCTGTGAGAACAGCCAAAAAACTATGAATCTGTATGGGGACGAGCTATTGAAGTAGCGATTGCTCATTCCCATACAGTGGAGGTGTTTTCTGCATGTAAATGCAGCTCTTCACTTCCACTGACAGGCAGGCAATTATCGGGAAGGGACCTTTCCTTCCCAATACAGATTAATTGTTTTTTGGCTGTTCTCACAGCATAATCTGCTGCTTACTTGCTCAGTGCATCTAAATCTGCCTTAGGGCTTATTCACACTAACGTTTTTGCGTTCCGTATACGGTCCGTTTTTTTAGTTCCGTATACGGGCCGTATACGGAACCATTAATTTAATTTCTATAGGTCCACAAAAAAAACGGAATGTACTCCGTGAGCATTCTCTTTCTGTATGTCCTCATTTCCGTTCCGCTACATTTTGAGTCTTGTCCTATTATTGTCTGCAAATCACGTTCCGTGGCTCCACGCCTCAATATGTCATCCATTTTTGTGGATTTATTTTGTAATTATAGGCCAAACCCACTTTTGCTATGTGCTGTGTGTTTTGATACATTGGCTGGTCACATGTTGAGGCCTAAAAAGCCATGAATTTCCTGAGCTGTCAGAGTTTGGATAGAGACAGAGGATGGATGTTGAACGGCTCATTACAGTCATCCAACAACACCCAGAGTTATGGGACACCTGAAGTGATATTTATCATGACAAGGTAGCAAATGAGCGGGCCTGGGATGAAGTGGCAGAGACAATGTTGCTGTTACAATGGGAGAAGGCAAAAACCAAGAATCGGGCAGAATTAGGTAAGAGCTTACCTGGCCAATATGTTCTTGTGTAAATTATGTTAACTTGTGTATCATACGAACTCGCTAAGTTGCCCCTTGCTAACTTTCCAAATTAAAACGTATTATTGTTCTGCTGATTTTGAACTACAGTGGTTTTAAAAAGGATTGTTTGCTATGAGCAAGTAGTCTACTTCTGGAGTAGACCCGTAGAAATTATTTGCACATATGTTTGAGTTTTAATGTAGTTTAGCACCTAGTGTATTAGCAGAACTATATTTGAATAATCGCCTACAATGTGCTTGTCTCTTTTATTTAAGATACTTCTGGCGTCACCAGCACCCGTATCACTCATAATAATCCTGCGTAGTAGAACATTGTATGTCCCTGTTCATGCTCGAAAAAAAACATCCACATTGGTGGTTGCCCAGACATTATTACACCACATGGCTCAAAAGATGCCTTTCATCATGGGTCATGTCATACACAAAGCAAGAATGCTTGTCGCAGATGTGTGTTCATCCTCCTCCGTGGATGTAGTTTTCCCAACAACAGTAACATACAAAGTTCTTCTTCGCTGGATTAGTAGTAACACAGGTGCTGGGGATGTCAGAATTATATTATATAAAAAGGACACGCACATTGTGTAGGCATTGATGTAATGGGCTATTTTTTAATTATTCAAATATTAAAATGATGATATTTTGGCTTTGAATGTGTACATGCACTTTGTCCTGTTAAATTGCATTAGTTGATTTCTCAAAATTTATGGAATTGTATATGCTTATATATGTGTTTGTTTTGTTCACAGTCCGTAAAGTAAAAACTCGGCAGTCTTGCAGGTACCAGTTTCGGCGTGAGCTGTCATCCACACATGGCCACAGTGGGGATGGTGGGTTGAAGAAGAGGCCATACCTTTACACCCAACAGCTCCAATTTCTTAAGCCTATTCTGGATCTAAGGCCGTAAGAACATATTTTATTTCTGTATGTATAATGTTAGTACATATTTATTATACAAGGATGGGTTCAAGTATTAATTGTACCTAGTCCCCTAAAAGTGCAATGTATTGGTGATCCACAAAATTCATGTATTGGTGATCCACAAAATTTCATTCTGTTGGGCAGTGATGCTCAACCAGCAGCCCCCCAGCTGTTGTAAAACTACAGTTCCCACAATGCCATGCTGTAGGCTGATGGCTTTAGACTGTGGCGGAATAATGGGAGTAGTAGTTTTGCAAACCCTGGAAGGCCGCAGGTTGAGCGTGCCTGTTTGATATAGTCGTGTTATTTCCCTTTGTTAAATGTCAGATTATTGTTTTTTGACTAGGGAAATGGCTTAACTACAAACCAGATATATAATGTATGATTAAATACATGTGTGTAATTATAAAAATCTGTCTCCTAGAACCATAGACAGCCTTTAAGATGCAGCAGACCAGGCACAATCATCTTCTGAAGAAGAAGCTGGTGCAGTTGAAACTACTCAGGAGCAAGACAAAAACCAACCATTGCCAGGATATGATTGGCAGCCGGGCACACAATAAGTAGCCCAGAACCCCAAACCACACAGCCACGTCGGAGAAGGGGGGCAAGAGTAACTCCTTTCTCTGGCTCAGATCCGAGAGCATGACTAGATGGGGAAATCTTGCAATATCTGAGCCAGAGGCAGAGTAAAAGCGTTGTAGAGAGGCTGTTGCGTGACCTAGCTCCCATGATCCAACAGTGGACACCCCTAAAATTGAGGATGTTGTGAGTGCCATATCCACTGTTACTGCGATCATGGATTTTGCTCTGGATCAACGAGAACTACATGGCTTCCTGGACAGCATGAAGCAACGTCTACTGGACCTGGAAATGGATCAGCAACCATGCACAAGCTCCTCTTCTCACAATGATCCCCAGCCAGGGCCTAGTTATTCTCCCCCACCCAGCACCTACTTATGGCCCCCGACATCCCCATCCAGCTTCTACTAAGGGGCACCCACATACCCAGCCTGGGCCGAGTTATGGGCACCCACATCCCCAGCCTGGGCCTAGTTATGGGCACCCACAACCCCAGCCTGGGCCTAGTTATGGCCACCCACATCCCCAGGCCGGGCCTAGTTATGGACACCCACATCCCCAGCCTGGGCCTACTTATGGCCACCCACATCACCAACCAGGGTCTAGTTCACAGCCCCTGTGTTTCCAGGATCTTGACCAAATGTGGTCACTAGAGATGGCCTTGCTGTTTGCCCGGCGGTCGTTTCGCGGCGAACTTTGCGTGTTCGCAATTGGCAGAACATGCAAACATATGGAGATATTCACGCCCGCCATAATCTTTTACATTGTGAAGAACTTTGACCCATGACACATCCATCAGGTGGTACAGGACAGCCAATTGAGACGTTTCAGCACATGGACATACCCCCTATCTTATAAATAAACCTGATCTGGCCGCCATTTTACATTTAGTGTTTTGCCAGTGTAGGGAGAGGTTGCTGTGTGGAGCAGGGACAGGCTGTTAGGGATACCAAACGCTAGCTAATAGGGCAGTCTTTTTAAGGACTGGTATAGGTGTGCTATTGATAAGTGTGATACACAGAGGGGTGCGATATACTTATAATATACTTTTATAATCGAGTCAAAAACACATAGATCTATATAGTGATCACCTGGAAGTCAGGGGCCTAGGGGTTAGGGGCTTACTAGGGCCATTTTTACATTGGGAAAGGTTCCAGACAGGGTCGCTCTTATCAGGGCGGGTGGTCTGTGGTTAGGCTATCAGGGCCAGAATAGCATGCCCCTGTAGGGCAATATTCAGGGACAGCCCATCCTGTCCTTCAATACCACATCATCATCTAGCCCAGGGATTTATTTCCCCCCGGGATTCATGGATGTGCACTGGAACCCCCCGGATTGTGGTCACACATATGGTTTCTGATTTGGTGCCGTCGAGCACCTGATTTAGTGCCGCCGAGCACTTGTTATTGCCTACCACATCTAAGCTTTTTGCTTAACTTTAATAATTTCATTTATTTTCATTTTGAGGGATATTTTTTCCATTCAAACGTCTGCAAAATGGGTTTGCATCCGTTCCGCAATTTTGTGGAACGGGTGCAGACCCATTCATTTTCGATGGGGCCGGAATGTGCTGTCCGCATCTGCATTTGCGGATCCACACTTCCGCATCTGTTTCTGCAAAAAATTGCAGACAAGATTAGGCATTTTCTATTATAGTGCTGCCGATGTGCGGTCTGCAAATTGCAGAATGCACATTGCCAGTGTCTGTGTTTTGCGGATCCCCAAAACACTTACGGACGTGTGAATGGACCCATATAGTAATATTATTAAAGGTTACGTTTTATCTTTATTTATATAATGGATTGCCTTCCTTGTACAATGTTATAATATACTTTCTATGTTAGAAAGTATAGTATAGTTCATTTGTATTGTGCGGCAGTTGTGTGCGGTTCTGCTGCGATACTGCAGGTATATAGAGGGACAAGTGTTATTGGAACAAATCATTTCTACTGGTGTGATATACCAGTCCCCCCAACAAAAAAACTGATTGAAGCGGGGTGTTATATACCAATATACTTTCTTTATAGAGCATTTGTGCATGCGCATACGCGAAAATTATATTGCCGATATTTTGCATTTAAAAAAATTATGAATGGAGATTTCAAATTCGAATAATACATCTGGTATGTCACTGTCCATGTTGTGGGACTATTTGTGCACTTCTAGTAATTTTTTCTTGGCTGCAAATATGAGCTAAAGGTTTTTCAAGTTCGTCTGCCATTAAAATTAATGGAACCTGCCGCGAACTTGCGGTTCGCGAACATTTGATTACGTTTGCGAACCGTCCCGACAGATGTTCGTCCATCACTAGTGGCCACAGCCCTATTTACACACAAAACCACCCCCAAGGCACAGTTGGTTGGCAACCGAGCACAGTTGGCAGCCAAATAGCCCCAGTTGGTGACCCTTTCACCAGGAATTTATTTTAAATATAATAGGTGAAATTTAAGCCATTTTTTATTTTTTTTTATAATTAATTTTTTATTTCAACATGTTTAACATGTCTTGGAGTAATTTTCACATATATCAAAAACATATTTTTCATTACAAGTTATTTTTTAAAACACACGCATAGCTTAAAAAATGTTATTGCAAATTTGATACACAACTTTAATTTAAAAGTTAGCCCAAGTATAGAAAGGCAAATTTAAATACGATATCTGATTATTACATTCAGTCATTGTAAGATCAGACCCATATAGTTCACAGCTAGTGTTTCCTGGATGGGCAACTTGCTGCAACACATCTACCTAAAAACTAATACTCTATAAACATGCACTGCTGGTAAATAATAGCTGTACGGTGTCAGGCCATGATGGCCTTTGTACTTTGTAAACAGCTATTGGGGTGCCATTTACACATTCCTTGATGAAGTGAAAAATTGATTCTAATATATTTGGCGAGATTGTTTAAGAACACCCATCAAAATACATGTGTCATGTGGTAATACAAACATTAAAGAGGTATTACAGGATTAAAGTAGAGCAAAATATGTCTGCGAATAAACATTATATATATATATATATATATATATATATATATATTTGGAAACATTTTCCAGTGCTCTAGCAAAGGCGAAAAATGTTAGCAAACATATTTTGTCCTACAATCAATCCCAGCCCACAAGCCCACGTCAAGGATCCTCTTTGTCTTGGGAGTCCCTACACTTTCTATCACAAATCAAATGAAACCTGTCTAAAAAATAATAAAAAAACTGCACAGGGACGACATGTTATTACAGTCTGCCCTGAACTGCGTCCATCTGCCATGGTAATGCATCCTCAGGTCTGGCGAAGTACTTGGCATAGAGGTCTCGAACTGCAAGTCCTGCAATTCCAGGCCGGCCATGATGAGTGAGGTCCAATCCTCCAGATGATGAAGAATATGTACCTGTTTCCTCCAAACTATCATCTGAAGGAGCATCATGAATCCACATGTTTGAATAACTAAGGGCTCTTTCACACTTGCGTTCTTTTCTTCCGGCATAGAGTTCCGTCGTCAGGGCTCTATGCCGGAAGAATCCTTTTTTTATCCTAATGCATTCTGAATGGATAGAAATCCGTTCAGGATGCATCAGGATGTCTTCAGTTCCAGAACGGAACGTTTTTTGGCCGGAGAAAATACCGCAGCATGCTGCGCTTTTTGCTCCGGCCAAAAATCCTGAAGACTTGCCGCAAGGCCGGATCCGGAATTAATGCCCATTGAAAGGCATTGATCCGGATCCGGCCTTAAGCTAAACGTCGTTTTGGCGCATTGCGGGATCCGACGTTTAGCTTTTTCTCAATGGTTACCATGGCTGCCGGGACGCTAAAGTCCTGGCAGCCATGGTAAAGTGTAGTGGGGAGCAGCATACTTACCGTCCGTGCGGCTCCCGGGGCGCTCCAGAGTGACGTCAGGGCGCCCCAAACGCATGGATCACGTGATCGCATGGCACGTCATCCATGCGCATGGGGCGCTCTGACGTCATTCTGGAGCACCCCGGGAGCCGCACGGACTGTAAGTATACTGCTCCCCCGCTCCCCACTACTACTATGGCAGCCAGGACTTTAATAGCGTCCTGGCTGCCATAGTAACACTGAAAGCATTTTGAAGACGGATCCGTCTTCAAATGCTTTCAGTTCACTTGCGTTTTTCCGGATCCGGCGTGTAATTCCGGCAAGTGGAGTACACGCCGGATCCGGACAACGCAAGTGTGAAAGAGGCCTAAAGTGGCAATCTGTAAGGATGACAGGAATACTCTCCACTTGTTAGAAACTATTCCAAACGCACACTCAACATACCGACGGGCTCTTGTCAGCCGATAGTTGAATATACGTTGTTTGTCATCCAGGTGGCGCCTGGGGAAGGGTCGCATGACATGTGGAGCCAAAGCATACCCTTCATGAGCCACAATTACAAACTGTGCCGGTAGTCCTGCAGAACCGGGTGGCCTTCTGGCCTCTGGGAGGGCAAGTTGGTTGGCACAAGGTCTTTCACTCCATCTAGAAGAACTGAAAATGTGCGCATCTGCAGTGCTCCCACAGGCCCCAATATCCACAATTATAAACTTATATGTAGTGTCTGCCAAAGCCAACAGCACTACAGAAAAGTTTTGCTTATAATTGTAGTACCGGGACCCAGAGTGAAGCGGCTTCTTAATGCGTATGTGTTTGCCATCCATTGCCCCTAAGCAGTTTGGAAACTGCGCATCAAGATGAAATTCGGATCCAATCCTCAGCCTTGGGCTCTGGCATCGCTGTGTCCCGCAGTCGCTGCCAAATCACTTCACATGTTTGACAAACAATTCCAGAAATCGTAGAGACGTCCAGCAGGAACTCAAAATGCAGCGTTGCAAATGAATTACCAGTTGCCAGAAATCTAAAACCAAAACACAAAAAATATATTACTTTTAACAAGACTTGGACTGATACATTTCATCAATGTTTTAGCTATAAAAAAAAAATCACATATGTGTGAAGGCTTTGGCCTGGATTTGTGGGAGGGGCTGAGGTCCGCCTCCAGCCTATTTAGGGCACCCCTCTACCTGACTCCTGCACCGTCCGAGGTCTGAACTTTGAGAGAGAGAGAGAGAGTTACTTGTGGAGTTAACTGAGAAGTTACTTACGAGTTGCTGTTTTTCTTCTGAGGTTCGTTGCTTGCGGGTCCAGGATTTGGAGCTTTCCGGTTCCATCCGTCCGACTTCACCTGGTTCCTTGCGGGTCCCGTTTTGCCCGTTAAACTGTGAGTCTTGTCATACGGTACAGCACAGGGCCTCACGGCTGCCCCTGTACCAGCTCGTTCATTTCACCTTTTCCTTGTCAAACCATGTCACAGTTTCACTCCAGTCACGGTTTCATGTTTGCTACGTTTTCCGATCATGCATGCACACGGTCACCACACCACATCCCCACTCCCAGCGCTGCCAAACACGTTGTACCAGGTCCCCATGGCAGCCACCAACGCCGTTCCCCTCCTCACCATCATCCCACACTTTCCTTCCCCTCACACACGAATATATATATGTATCATGCTGTCACTTGCTGTGGACCATTCTGTTACTTTTGTTGGATAAGTTGTTCCCCTCGCCCAGCTCAGCGGCACGCCCGCCCTCTCACAGTCACCAGTTGCTCACCGCAACCCGACCGCTCCACGCTCCCCCTCCACACACCACACCAGGGCCACGGTCCCTCTCTTCCCGGCGTCTCCGTCCTCCTGCCGCGCTGCCAATGGCGTCCGCCGCGTCCCGACGCCCGGTTTGCGCATGCGCGGCCGCGGCGCATGCGCAGTGACCGGCGGCCGGCCGGATGCCGCGCGCGTGCGCTGTGCGGGGGGGAGGGGGAGCCGAGGGGTGCCGCACATACACCCCTGCACCAGGCACCTCAAGATTCGGCTACCGCTCCCCTCCATCAGCCAGCACATTCAGGAGGGGGCGCCACATCCATGTACCAAAATCCACCGCAATAAAAACCTCAAACGCTTCACACAAACCACCAGAACAACCCGCATGGGAAAATAGAAACAAAAAAAAAAAATATATATATATAAACCCGCCATATGGAAAAACAGAAAAACCCGCCACATAAAAAAAAAACAAAAAAAAACGCCATATGGAAAAAAAAAAAAAAAAAACGCCATATGAAAAAAAAAAAAAAAAAAAACCGCCACATAAAAAAAAAAATATATATATATAAACCCGCCATATGGAAAAACAGAAAAACCCGCCACATAACAAAAAAAAAAAAAAAAACCCGCCATATGGAAAAAAAATATAAAAAACGCCATATGGAAAAAATTAAAAAAAAATAAAACTCGCCATATGGAAAAAAAAAAATAAAATTTAAAGGAATCATCAAAATCAAACTACCCCCGGTTTCATTTCTACATTTCACACTACATCCACCATACCGGGTCACCATTGCAACTCACGGCGCAATCCTCTCAGGTCATGCTAACGTCCAGACCGCTGTCAAACTCTCGTCATAACACTTCTGTCTACCCCTCTTTTAGGCGGTCAAGCTCATTCTTATTTACGCTGCACGTATCCTGTGATTTTTCTTGCTACCAGGTACGTACACCTGCTCAATCGTCTATTTTTTCCTACATTTCACTCCATCCCGTTAGGGTCAGCGTGCTGGCATTAGGGGCGTCGGAATCCCACTAGAGTATCCCCCTCTTGGCTCCGCCATCAGTCAGTGGTCCGCGAGGCCAACACCCCGCCTCACACGCTCGGAGGCAGCCGCCCATCGCGCCACTCGTTAGTAAACCGCCTCGCTGTTGCATAGAGAGGGCCTCACCTGTCACTCCCTTTCCCTAGTCCTGTCTTACAAGTCACCGAGAGGCCTCACACTCCTGCCACCACGTCAGTGGCCTCATCAACCCCTCGCGCCAACTCATAGATAGTGCCTCTCAAGCCGCTCGGCAATTAGCAGGGCCTCATCTGTCACCATCTTAGGCTTAATTATTTCGCCATCCGGCATAGCTAGTTTGCCAGCACGATCCTGTGTTTCCCCACACTAACAAACTATTCTGTTTTAGCATGTCTCTGGAAGGAAGTGAGAACTTTTCCCTTCCTGGCACTCCGGCCAGATCCATCACCTTAGCCCAGGGAGACGATCTTTCCAGCCCAGCATCCATCAGATACTGGACAGTTCCGCGTATCACGACAGAATTGAGGAGACGGCAGATTCCCTTCCCCGCCACGGCAAGGAAAGCGGAGCTTTTCCGACTACTGCGCACGTCAGCCAGTAACGCGGAGGCAGGGGAAGGACCCAGCCAGTCCAGCACGGGGGACATACACGCCATGCTGGCCTCTTTGATGACGTCCATGTCCAGGGTCAACGACAGGTTAGAGAGGCTGGAGTCGGTCACCACATCCCTCTCCTTGGCAGTGCCACCACCGGCGGCGCCACCGGCACCAGCCGGGTGGCCAGTGGCCGTGCCATCCATCAACCCAGATGACCAAGAAGTCAGCCCGGCGCACATGATACCGGAGCACTTGAAAAGGGACATTCTGGAAGGTAAGGATGTGAACCTGGCCTCCCTCCTGATTGCCTCTCAAGACATTGTCGAGAACAAAACGTATGCCTACGACGATGTCTCGGTTGTGGTCAAAGCTAGGGATGCCCGCCTCAATAGGAAACTGTCTATTCCAGAATTTGTGTTGGCTTTCGGCATCTACAGGGAGGTCATCTGCACGGTCTACCCCAACAGAAGGGAGGAGCTCGACCTCTACATGCACAAGCTGGTGGACCTGGGCAACAAATATGGAGGGTCGGCATTCTATGACTACCATAGATCTTTTTCGGCAAAAGTGGCGGGGGCTTTCTCCCAGTACGGAGTCCGCTCCAACTGGGCCAGAATCGACACTGTCATATTTTGCCGACACTTCGCAGGCCTGAGGACGCCAGCTTGCGTGCACTGCTCCTCCACGGCCCACACCACCAATTTCTGTCCGAACGCGGCGGACAGACAAGCCCCCTCTCAAACGGCCGGCCCCTCCGGGGTCACGGAGAAATCAACCCGGGACAAGCTGGGGCGGCCAATCAAGTTTCTGGGCAAGTCCCAGATCTGCAACAATTTCAATATGGGATCCTGCAATTACAGCGGGTGTAGGTTGTTGCACATTTGTACCAATTGTTTCCGGGCACATGCTAAATCAATGTGTCCAAATAAAATGTTTTCCAAACAGTATCTATCGACCATAAATATGCCGGTTTTTACAGCATTCATGTCTCAGCACCCATCCAGACATCTCACGGATTTCCTTGTGGCGGGTCTGACCGAAGGCTTCCACACGGGCATCCTGCACATGCCGACAGGTACCCTGGAATGTCCAAATCTCCTATCCGCCCAAGGCAACCCCACCGCAATTGACGCCCTCATAGCCCTGGAAGTCGCAGAGGGCTTCGTGCTAGGACCATTCAAGACACCCCCATTCACCACATGGCGCACCAATCCCATTGGCATCGTCACCGGGAAGTCTTCCCAGAAACAGAGGCTAATCATCGATTTATCGGCACCACACGGTTCAGCCGACCCCAGTCTAAACTCCCTCATTCCATCGGAAGAATTCTCACTCCAATACACCACCATAGATCACGCCATCACCGCCATCAAGCAAGCAGGGGTCGGAGCATGGCTCAGCAAAACCGACATCGCCAATGCGTTCAAATTGCTACCAATCCACCCGTCACTGTGGCACCTTCATGGCATCAAGTGGTCCGGAAACTATTATTTTTTCTCCCGGTTGACCTTCGGATCCAAGAGTAGCCCGGCCATTTTTGACACATTCGCGGAGGCACTATGCTGGTTGCTCTTGAACGTAGCAAGATGCCCGATGGTCTTGCATTACCTTGATGACTTTCTACTCGTGGAGGAAAACATCTCCCCTCCCGCCAGCCTCAGGGCCACCATCAAGCTGTTCGGGGAACTTGGGGTACCCATCTCCTCCAAGAAAACAGAGGGGCCGGACACAATCATCACCTTCTTGGGCATTCAGTTGGATTCGGCCTCCATGCAAGCCAGTTTGCCACTCGGGAAGATCCAGGTTATTCTCAACCACATAGACAATTACCTTCAACTCGGCAACTGCAATCGCAAGGAGTTACAGTCCCTATTGGGTTCCCTGAACTTTGCCATGCGCATCATTCCCCAGGGTCGCTCGTTCATTTCACGGCTTCTGCACCTTTTCCCCCTTTTTCTTCACGACTCTCACAGGCTGCCCCTGGATGCCCACGCCACTGCAGATCTGGGTATGTGGAGGAGATTTCTGTCCGCCTGGAACGGCAGGAGCATGTTCCTCCCTCAGCTATCGGACTCTTCCCCATCTGTCTGGTCGGATGCGGCATCCACCACAGGCTTCGCGGCCATTTTTGGGAACGATTGGCTGTGGGGTAGCTGGCCTCCTGCGGTCCAGGGTTTGGAAGGATTCTCCACTACCTCGGCTCTGTTCGAGATCTACCCTATCGTGGCGGCCGCCGTGGCGTGGGGTCATTCATGGGCAAACAGGTCGGTCCGATGCTACTCAGACAACCAGGCAACCTGCCAGATCATTAACAAGGGTCGGTCCAAATCCCTCACAATCATGAGGTTCCTGCGCAAGCTTACTTGGTTGGCAGCTTGCAACAATTTCTTCATACACTGCTTCCACGTCCCGGGAAGGTGCAATACGGCAGCTGACAATCTGTCTCGTTTCCAATTTCAGGCGTTTCATCAGGCTCTCCCGTCAGCGTCACCCACGGCCTCCATCACCCCGTCATTTCACCAGCTCATTCTGGATTAGATGTCATCATGCGCCATAGCCAGTCATTATCCCATTCTGCACTATCGGACAACACACGCAGGTCATACAACAGAGCATTCGCACTGTTTAACAAATTCCTGTTGGAACACAGCATCACGCACCCATTTGTCATGACTTCCCTGCTAGGATTTGCTTCTTTTTGCCACCTCAAGCTCAAACTGTCATACAACACCATCAAGCTCTATCTCACCGGTATCCAACATCACATGCTAATCATACACCCTAACAACATCAGTTTCATGGCCTCACACCAGATCAAAACCATACTCAAGGGCATTCAGAAGACAGAACCCGCACGGCCGACACAGAGACTGCCCATTAACAGTCACATTTTCAAAGCACTATCCGACTTATTAGACTCCAGTCCTTTTGAAGCTGATACCAACTCCATCATCAAAACAGCGATGTACCTGGCCTTCTACGGATTCCTGAGGCCCGGGGAATTCACCACGACCTCGGCGACCCAAACTACACATTGTCTGCTAGCCTCCCACTTGACGAAACACGGGGATCATTATATCCTAACCTTACCTCACTCCAAAAGCAGTCAGCTCTCACCCGTGAACATTCCATACTACCCTACGCAGAACAGATGGTGCCCAGTCGGGGTTCTGGACGCATACAAACAGCATCACAAGTTCCTACCCTGTCAGCCACTACTTCAACTGCGTGGGTCTGTACTCACCACCACCACCTTCATGACCTATGTCAGGTCATCCCTCACTCAACTAGGCCTCAACGCATCCAACTACTCTGGGCACTCCTTTCGGATCGGGGCCGCGTCCACGGCCTCCAGTGCCAACATCCCGGCTCATGTCATTAAGAGATTGGGGCACTGGAAGTCGTCCGCTTTCGCACGTTACATCCCCAATCCAACACGGGAGTTAAGGAATGCTTTCCAAAACATGTCGGGTTGAGTTTTCCTGTATATCGAATACAATAAACGGTTTATCTCATTTTTGCCCTCTTCTTTCTCAGGCCTACCTCATCCTCGGTTTCGGCACACCACAACCGACTACGCTTATTCCCTGATTTCCTAGGTTCTTCACTGTACTACCGTAAGTGCCTCACACAAGTGTGAAGGCTTTGGCCTGGATTTGTGGGAGGGGCTGAGGTCCGCCTCCAGCCTATTTAGGGCACCCCTCTACCTGACTCCTGCACCGTCCGAGGTCTGAACTTTGACCCTCCCACCACTCCACTCATTTAATAACTCATTTCTTCCACATCTCTTTCCTTGGGTTGGCCCTCTTCTTTCTCAGGCCTACCTCATCCTCGGTTTCGGCACACCACAACCGACTACGCTTATTCCCTGATTTCCTAGGTTCTTCACTGTACTACCGTAAGTGCCTCACACAAATCTAAGATATAAAGCTGAGTGTGTGTGTGTGTGTGTGTGTGTGTATGTAAGTACAGAGCACACAGTATCACACAGGATAGGGTTAGATACACAGCTCAGCAGACAGTATCACACAGGATAGGGTTAGATACACAGCTCAGCAGACCGTATCACACAGGATAGGGTTAGATACACAGCTCAGCAGACCGTATCACACAGGATAGGGTTAGATACACAGCTCAGCAGACAGTATCACACAGGATAGGATTAGATACACAGCTCAGCAGACAGTATCACACAGGATAGGATTAGATACACAGCTCAGCAGACAGTATCACACAGGATAGGGTTAGATACACAGCTCAGCAGACAGTATCACACAGGATAGGGTTAGATACACAGCTCAGCAGACCGTATCACACAGGATAGGGTTAGATACACAGCTCAGCAGACCGTATCACACAGGATAGGGTTAGATACACAGCTCAGCAGACAGTATCACACAGGATAGGATTAGATACACAGCTCAGCAGACAGTATCACACAGGATAGGATTAGATACACAGCTCAGCAGACAGTATCACACAGGATAGGATTAGATACACAGCTCAGCAGACAGTATCACACAGGATAGGATTAGATACACAGCTCAGCAGACAGTATCACACAGGATAGGATTAGATACACTGCTCAGCAGACAGTACCGCACAGGATAGGATTAGATACACAGCTCAGCAGACCATATCACACAGGATAGGGTTAGATACACAGCTCAGCAGACAGTATCACACAGGATAGGGTTAGATACACAGCTCAGCAGACAGTATCACACAGGATAGGATTAGATACACAGCTCAGCAGACAGTATCACACAGGATAGGGTTAGATACACAGCTCAGCAGACAGTACCGCACAGGATAGGATTAGATACACAGCTCAGCAGACAGTGGAGCGGTGTGCTGTAGAGGTCTCTGTTATGGGGGATACTGTCGATATCTTTGCACAACACATAGCAATCAACAATTTATACCGAAAATATATCACTGACCTTTTCAAAATAACCCATTTTTGATTCATTTGTGTAACACATGCTACATTTGTAATCATTCAATGGGACCGTTTTCACAATAGCAAACATTTCCAGTAATTGAATTGATTAATTGCATGTGTAACTGACTTTTATACACATTATTAAAGGGCCAGGGTCCCTTTTCTGTTTTTACAAAGACATGTATATATAGTACATTAGCAATAACACTTATTTTTTTTTTATATCAAACACATTAACAAACAAGACTACTGTTATGACCAGAGGATGTGGATCCTCTGTATCAGCTGATAGAGGACTGGGAATTAGTCCAATATTGCTGACTGCTGACTCTCATAGTCAGGACCCTGGTGTCTGCACCTGTTACCTTGAATTCAGCTACCTGCAGAGTCCAACAAAGGCAGAATAAAGGAACAGATGGTCTTTACTGGCAGACAGTATTCAAAAGTCACTTGACAGATACAGGCAACACAAAGTTCAGAGCAATATAGCGTGCAGATATAAGCAATCTCATAGGCAGTGCAGGGTCTGGATCCAGGCAGACCTACAGGAGGAGATGGGCAGACGTGTAGTCAGGCAGTGCAGAGGTCTATAATCCAGGTGATCCAATAAACAGACGGCAGACAGATGCGTAGTCAAATGAAGCGGAGGTCAGAATCAAGGAAATCCAATAAACAGACACAGTGGGACGCTTCAGCGGGAGTCAAGAGGTACAACAACCACACTTGGGCACTTCATGATGAGTGAAGCTGCCTTAAATACAAATAGTCCCGCCTCCGGATGGGGATGGTAATAAGGAACCAGCTGCCTACTCCTATAAGAAAGGGAGAGGTGCGCGCGCGCGTGCTATAGCGCATCAGATGACACCTGGCAAAGAGGACGGATGCGGCGGTATGCTGGCAGGCACCTGCATCTCCTACAAGGTAGGCCAGTACTGGGACCCATAGTGCTGCAATGTGCAGACAGCGATCTGCCACCCTGAAGTGGAGACGCAGATCCCATACTGACAACTACATTCAACTTACCTCAACGGCACAATGAGCCATTCCTCGGGTGAAATTCAGTGCCTCATATTTGTGTCCTGGCGTGTGTCATGACATTCATCATGATGTTGCCGCAGATCTATGTACAGCGCGTGGAAGTGGCCCTTCCTGTGCCGCTGCAAGACTATTGGATGAATCCAATGCCTCCTCCTCGGTTCCTCCACCAGCATAGTAGGCTGCTGTTGTTGGCGCCGAGTATGCAGCCAGCACAAGAGAACCTCAGAGTCGTCAGCCATATTACAACCAATAGCAAGAGTGAGAAACCAAAGCAAAACACCAACTTCAAATCAAACTATCAAAGCTGCAAAAAGCTGATGAAAATTTAGTGTGGAGTATGACATGACCAGTATATATAGGGGGTGTGAAAAATGGGTTGAGTCTAAAGTTTAACTCATTCATGGTGCCGTTTCATGTCCGCAAAAAAATACAACCACAACTGAAAACATACTGAAGCAATATGGATGTTTTTTGCAGAAAAACGGAAACAGAAAGGGAACGGAAACGGAACCACAATGGACCGCAAAAACGGAACAATGGATCCGTGAAAAACGGACCGCTAAGCCATATGGTCGTGTAAACAAGCCCTTAAGCTTACATCACCTTTTTGATTAGTAAATCTGAGCCAATGTAAGGAGTGAGCGTGTGTCTCATTAATCCAGTAGAGACAATATCTTTATACATAAAGAAAGAAAGTCGGGAATATTCGGATCCGGTGATAGCCGTCCCTCACTAGTGACGTCACTTCAGCTCCATCCGGTCTCCAGAGTAACCAGGTCACGTGGGAAGCCACGTTGAGGTTTAGCACACCACGTGGGACGCCGCTGGTGTGCGGCCGCCTGGAACCAGCAGAGTCGCAGTGAAGAAGGGTAAGACCCGGCTCCTGTCAGAAGTTTGTTCGATAGTTGTGCATACCATACACTGAGCACTGATGCTGAGGCTAATTTCGAGCTGCTACGAGTGACTGATTATGAATATAATACGTGCACAAACTGGACTATGCTTGGAGTTTGAGCCTATGCAGCTGGCTAGCCATTGATGTCAGTGGATGAACTGTTACATGTTCCTCTACAGCGCAACAGCTATTTACATATAGTGTATTGGCACATGGGACTCACCATCAAGCTGATATTAATTTTATGCTGGACGGTCTGAGGAGCAGCTATACACTGGTGCATGAGATGGAACACTTGCTCCACAAGTTATATACAGCCAGTACAGGATATATAGGGGTCTTGTCTGTTCAGGGCCTATTTGATTTTATGTTTTGTCGCCATTTTATTGCTATTTTTTATATGTGTATGTCTTAATAAATTGTACTCATTCGGCGGATTTAGTGCCCCCCATTTGAGTCTGAGTGTGCCCCTTTATATTTATCATTCACGTTCTAATCTGGGCCTGAGGGTGGGCCATTTAGGTGACCACCTTATCCATCCAAGGTGAGATGTTGCGCCGCTGGGATTTTTTTATTCTATATTATAACATTGTACAAGGAAGGCAATCCATTAGATTATATATAAAGATAAAACATAACCTTTAATAATTTACATTCACATTTACTATGAGGGTCCATTCACATGTCTGTAAATGTTTTGCGCTTCCGCAAAGCACGGACACCAGCAAGGTGCATTCCACAATTTGCGGAAAAAATTGTGGACAGCACATCGCAGTCAAGAATAGGACATGTTCTATTTTTTTTTTTGCAGAAACGGAAGCACGGATGCGGAAGTGCGGATCCTCACATGCGGATCTGCAAATGTGGATGCGGACAGCTCATTCCGGCCCCATTGAAAATGAATGGGTCTGCACTCATTCCGCAAAATTGCGGAAAGGATGTGGACCCATTTTGTGGATGTGTGAATGGAAAAGATATCCCTCAAAATGAAAATAAATGTAATTATTAAAGTTAAGCAAAAAGCATAGATGTGGTAGGCAATAACAAGTGCTTGGCGGCACTAAATCAGGTGCTCAGCGGCACCAAATCAAAAACCATATGTCCTACCACAATTCGGGAGTTTCCAGTGCACATCCATGAATCCCTGAGGGAAAGCAAAAAACCTCAATCCCTGGGCTAGATGATGGTGTGGTATTGAAGGACAGGGTGGGCAAAGAACTGTCACTGATATCGTCCTACAGGGGAGGTGCTATTCTGGCCCTGATAGCCTAACCACAGACCACCCCCCCTGATGAGAGCGACCCCGTCCGGAACCTTACCCTATATAAAAATAGCCCTAGTAAGCCCCTAGCCCCTAGGACCCTGACTTCCAGGTGATTACTATATAGACCTATGTGTTTTTGACTCATTATAAAAGTATATTATAAGTATATCGCACCCCTCTGTGTATCACACATATAGATGGCACACCTATACTAGTGCTTAAAATGACTTTTGTGGCCCTATTAGCTAGCGTTTGGTGTCCCTAACAGCCTGTCTCTGCTCCACACAGCAACCTCTCCCTACACTGGCAAAACACTGAATGTAAAATGGCGGCCAGATCAGGTTTATTGATAAGGTAGGGGGTATGTCCATGTGCTGAAATGTCTCAATTGGCTGTCCTGTCCCACCTGATGGATGTGTCATGGGTAAAAGTTCTTCACAATGTAAAAGAATATGGCGAGGGCGAATATCTCCATATGTTCGCATGTTCGGCGAATTGCAAACACGCAAAGTTTGCTGCAAAACGACCGCAAGCCATCTCTAGTAGTGAGCTTTGATAAATCTCCCCTATAATAGATCAGATTTTGTACATTGTCTTTATTATTGAGAAACCCATTAGTAGCAGTCAAACTGGTGACCCTCTAAGGCTGCAATACTTACCAGCCTCACAGACAAGGCTCCTGCTTCTCTCTGGTCTATACTGCTGATATTGCAGTCTCCAGGTCACTAGCTTTGCTGATAGTTTATTAGTTCAGCCCAGCCCCTTCTCCACCCTTTTCTCAGGACTTATCTGCACCCCTGACCTGTCCATACTTGCCTTCTCCTCCAACATCACCCTACAAAGGCACATACCTTCCTCTCTGCACTGTAAACCCTAGCATCGAGTCAGTATGAGCTGCTGTACAGAGGGAAGATCTCCTGCCTGCCCACGCAAGTATAATCATCTACCAGTGTGCAGAGAGGAAGGTACACATTGTAGTGTTGATCACAAATTTTTATCTCAAATATCGGCACTTTGCGAATTTGCAAATATTTAGAATATAGTGATATAGATTCGTAATTTTGAATATTCAAGATTTTTTTTTAAATCAGTATACATGATCCCTCCCTGCTTCTAGCTTGTGGGCCAATGAGAAGGCTGCAATATATTTTACTTTAGGAATAGTGTTGATTGCAAATTTTTGTAATGCGAATTTTCGGAATGAGAATCAATGAGATTGTGAAAACTCAGATCCGATGGTATATTATAACCCCCAGGCATTCCCATGGTGACGGGGACTCTTGTCGGGGAGGAGCATGCCAAAGTGGAACAACTGTACAGATAAAAAAAAAAGACGAATATTCTAAAAAACTCTAAAATATTAGTTTTTTAGAATAATCGTAATAATCAAAAACAAGAATATATAGCAATATAGTGAATTAAAGAAATAAAACTAATATAGAGCACTTTAGCTAATCTAGTGCTATAATATTCTTTGTCTAATAGTTGTAATTTTTGTCTCATCTGAAGTTCAGATTAGAAAAAATTACAACTATTTAAAAAATTATTATAGCACTGTATTAGATAAATTGTTCTACATTCGTTTTTTTTATATTCGCTATATATTCTTATTTTAGAATATTATGAATATTCGGAAAAATAGTATATAGCACTATATATATATTTTTTTTCAATATTTGTTTTTTTTCCATCTTAAGTAACTTCAGATGGAAAAAAGGACGAATATTCTAAAAAACAAATATATTCAATATAGTGCTATATATTCCTTTTTCGAATATTCGTCTTCTGTACAGTTGCTCCACTTTGGCATACTCCTCCCCGACAAGCGTCCCCGTCACCATGGGAACACCTGAGGGTTAGACTATACCATCAAAATATTCGAATATGACCCCTGCCGCTCATCACTAACACATTGTAGATGTAGAGAGCACTAGTTCATTACACATAGGCAGTATACAAATACTAGAAGCACACTCCCCATCTGACATCCAGCCTGACAGATTTTTACAAAAGTGAACAGAGCAGCATGCTGTGCATAATGAAGCACATGTTAGCTGCAGAGCCAAAACTGTACACAATTTTTAAACTTTCTCCACATTATAAATGCAATGGGCCAAAAAAAAGTGTGTTGATAGCCTTTAAAGAGTAACTAAACCTTTTAGTAACATTTTTATAAGATGGCCCTAATGCCATAATAAAACGTTTTCTAATATACTTTATTAAAGGATTTTCTATTTTTATTAGACATTCCCTGTGCTCTTAAAACATTGATAGCTCAGTGGTGGACGGAGTACGGGCATGACATTTTTATGAACGGGGCAGCAGCATAGTGAGTACAGGCAGAAAGCCATATTGCTGCTCATGCCCATGCCCCCCGGAGGTTTACTAACTCCTGGCATAGCACATGGGTACTCTGTAACCATGTACTATGCCAGGATTACCTGAGCAGAGCAATTCCTGCTTCTGCCTGCTTCGCTAAACTAAGAGAACTGCATGTCAGCTAATCCCGGCATAGCACATGGTTACACGGTACAGGAGTTACAGGAGTCAGTAAACCTCCGGGGGGCACGGGCAGGAGCAGCAATATGCACTCCTGCCTGTACTCACTGTGCCACAGCCCCATTCATAAAAATGTCATGCCCGGACTCCTTACACCCCTGAGCAGTCAATGTTTTAAGATCACAGGAAATGTCTAATAAAAATAGAAAATCCATTAATAAAGTATATAAGAAAAGTTTTATTAGGGCATTAGGGCCATCTTATTAAAATCTTTGTCAAACGTTTGGTTACTCTTTAAAAAGCTTTAGATTTAAAATAACTTTAGTTTAGTTTACCGTATATATTTTAGAGATGCTGATATTTTTTTATGCATCGGATTGCATCTCTACTACCACACACAAATGTTGAGAAAGTCTGAAAATTGTATTGGATTAGCAATTTGCATAGAAATTTTAAAGAATTAATCAGACTAGACGGAAGAATTAAGAACAAAGTAAATCAATTTTGGCTGGAACAATTGGAATAGGAAAGTTAAAGACACTGGGATAGAATAATAGAGAACAAATTAAATGCTTAGTTGAATGATATTGGAAGAAGCAAATTGAAAAATAGGTAAAATAAATAATCCAGGTTTTATTAATGTGATAAGGAATCTCGGTAAAAGAACAATGGTGCTAATATTTTCCATGTGTTATGACACAGATACAAATTTGATCTCTTCTGCAGAGAATATTTTTAAATATATCTCTGTATCCTTTTCTCAATAATCTCCCTAGTTTATGTAGCAATAGACTGTCACGGCTGAGGATGGGGAAAACCCTCAGCCGTGCGATGCCAGAAGATGGTAGGTCTCTACTTGGCCAGGACCACAGAATTAGGGAGCAGGTCACCTCCTAGAGCTTCCCTAATCTGACCCTGACTCCTAGCTACATGAGCCGACCTTGAAGGTAGGAGGGCCCATGCTCAGGAACCTCGGATCCCTACTCACCCTCCGCGGATCCCTGAACTAGGAGCTGGATAGACAGCCCGTTCCTCCTGGATGCGGAGAAACAGGAGTCTAAAGTGGCCAAGCTGCAAGGGGATAGGAACATGAACAGCCCATGGATATGGCAGGAGGATGAAAAGAACTTCCACGCCTACCTGCCACAGACACACTGACTGGATCCCGTGCAATACAAACAAGTGTCCACACCCAAACATAAATGGACACAGCACACACACAAACACACAGGAACCCAGATCCATAGGTGCATAAAATATGAAAAGGAAAACAACATCAACTAAGCATTGTGTATAACATTTTATGACCACAAGGGTGGCCCTCACTGGCAGATGGTATTAGAGACCAGGAGGGTGCCTCCAGCTTACTACAAGGCTGGAGTACCGCTCAGATATCAGGTCTTAACTGAGGTTAAATAGCCCATGTAGCCACACCCACACAGACACACCCAGTGCACACACACTAGGAAGGAAGTTAACCCTTCCAACACCAGGGAAGGGAAGACAGCCACTTAAAGGGGAAAGTGCACACATAACTAAAACCCTGTGCACACCAGACATACAAAAGACACACCTAACAAAGCCAGGTTGCCAGGTGCAACCGCATGCACATTGCAGCAAGCTGCCTAGCACCAGCTCAGGCTGCTATACTGCCACATAAACAATGTTGCCAGCGGCAACCACAGGTGAGGCAACATACTACAGCCCTCACCTGTGATTGACAACCAGACCTAGACTGCAGGCAACTGCATGCGGTTACAGGAGTCACAACCATGACCATGGTCGTGACATAGACTTTTATTGTTGTAATTGCTATTTCTTCATTGCTATTTGCTTTGCTTAACCACATTCATGTTTGTTCAATAGTAAATTTGATGTGACATAAAAAAACATTCAGTTTTTAGCATTGAAAAGTAGTAAGGGCTCATGCACAGAGCCGTTGCCCGGCCGTGTCCGTGTTGTGGCCCGCATAAAGCGGGTTACCAATACTAGGGCACCGGACGTGTGCACCCCGCATCACGGATGTGGACCCATTCACTTGACGGATGCGGACCCATTCACTAACTTATTTTATTAGAGAGTGGAATAAGGGTAGATCCCTATTAATTAATTAATTAATTAAAAAAGGTGAAATTTACTGTTTGGACCCCTATCTATCTCAGTCTGTGTAGGGTCTCAATAGCAAGTGTTCAATATTTCAATAATACATTTTTCAATAATAAAATATTTCAATAATAAATAAGTATCCAAGAAAAAGGACTCTGTTAGCTCTGAATTCTTAAAGGGAGTCAGTCTGCAAATTCACAAATTAAACTGTTCCCAGTGCCCTATAATTGATATGCACAGTATCCTAAACTTTGATTCATATGCAAATTAGCTGTAAATAACCCAAAGGTTGGTTCCTATCACTAATGGTGCCCAGGTACTTCCAACTGAATCGAGCCCTGATCCTCCGCTTGGTGACTTATCTTTCACTCCTTCTCATTCTGAGGTCAGCGAGCCATTGGTTGAAATCTCATGCAGTGTGCAGCATCCTTCTCCAAGTGACACTGTACCTGAGCACATTAAAGCACAGTTTGACCCACTGTGAACATTTCTACATCCTATGGTGGATTTCATGGAAATGCACTGTGAGTACTGCTACCTATTCAAAGAATGGAGCAGAAGAGTTTTCCTTCTTAGAAAGAATGGGAAAAAAATAGAACCTCAGCCACTTGCTCTCTTGATTGGAAAAGCCAAAGGACCATGCTAGGAGCGAGTGGTGCCATCATCACGATGAGCGCAGGTCCTTTGGCAAGTCTTTTCCACTGAAGAGATTTTCTGTGGGAGCAAGTGGATGAGATTAGTGATTTTTTTTTAAACTTAAAAGGCCATATTACACTAGAGTATTACCTTTTTAACGGCCGTTAGACCAGCACACTTCTTTCTAAATGTCTGTTAAGAATGGCCCAATTGACTGATAGGCTCAATAGGGTTTTTACACAGTAAATTGTGACGAATTAATCAAATTTCTTATCAAACTTCAGTGAGGCTGCCAAATTGAATTTTTCAAAACTTCACTCATCTCTATTTGCATTGTATTTATTTAAAGTCTACACCTCATGTGTGCATGCTTATGTCATAGTAAGCTCGCAAAATGCAGATTGAGGAAGGCTACCTTCAAAGAGACACCTTTTAGCCTGTTACTACTTGTGTAGCAGTGAGACTGATCTATTTGGCTTATAATTCTTCAGTAAATAAATGTTCTGCTGCACAACTGCTTCCTCATTGCTTCCTGCACTACTATTGCACTGAAAAGTTCTGGGCTCACAACAATTGGGACCCTGCCTTGCACTTATAAACCTTTACCACTAAGAGTACCTCAACCATCATGCAGTAGGAGAACCACAGAACTGAGTGTACCCTGAAGGGAGCTTCAGAATCGTGAGCCACTTACCCACACTCATATATGGACTTGCGGTCTGGACCACGCTGCTTCCTACAAAAGGTCACTGACTGTGCAGGTGTGAGAACAGTTGAGCTGTTCACTGGCCGACGTAAAATTTCAACCAATGGCTCAATGACATAGGGACCAGAGGGAAGATAAGGCAGCAAGGAGAGGAGCGGTGCTCAATTCAATTGGAAGTGCCTAGGCCCCTTGGGATCTTTACAACTATTTTGCATATGAATAAAATAAAAAACTGACATATGTTTAGTATACTGTGTATGTCAACTGCATGCTACTGAGAACAGCTTAATTAGCGATTTTTTTAGTGATAGACTTCCTTTAAAGAGGTTTTAAACATGGGTATTCGAAAGAGACTTTAAAGTTCAGTGTTTTTAGATTATTATTTTTTTGCCTAAGCAAGTGCTAAATCAAAATATGTATATATGCTGTATATAGTTTATATCCATGGGGCACATAGAAAATGCATCTGTATGATAGATCTAGTACCTAGAAAGGAAAAATAATAGGTTAGACATAAACACTACTCACAAAAAGTTAGGGATATTTGGCTTATGGGTGAAATTCCAGGATGAACCTAAAATGCACTCTAACCTTTACAGGTGTACTTCTATAAACTTTTGAATGCAAATGTAATTTTTGCACAACTTGCTGTTTTCTAATAAGGAGCTTAACTGCTAAATTCACAACAGGTGTATGATCGATGAATCGCCCAATAAATTTCCTGGTTCAATTAGAATTAGTATTCAAACAGTCCTGTTCATCATGCTGTTCACATTTTGACATCATGAGACTAAGACGACACCTAGCAATTGATCAACAGCACCTTGCCATTCCATTCAAGCAGGATGCTCTCAGATGTAAGTGGCCGCTGAGCGTAGAGTGTCACAGAGTGTCATCAGCAGGTTGCAATAGAGATACAGAGAGACTGGAAGAGTCACAGAAAGGCATAGAAATGGACGTCCTTTGGACACATTCTACACTGAAGACCGCTTCATTGTGAACAATGCCTCATGGAACCGAATGATGAATGCCACACAACTCCAGGCACATTTAAGGGAGGTGAGAGACACCCAAGTGTAACATCAGACCGTGCTAGACGACCTGCAAGGGTACTGGACCACAGGCGTCATCGTCTTGTATGGGCCAGGGAGCATCTCCACTTGAAAAGGGACCAGTGGGCCTCAGTGCTGTTCACTAAAAATTGATTCTTGCTTAGTACCAATGATCAGCCACTCTTTACTTTTGGTGGTGGTGTCACAGCGTGGGAAGGTGTGTCTGGTCAATACAGAACTGCCCTACACTTTGTGAATGGTACAGTGACAAGCCCATACTACTTGAATAACATAATTAAGCCAGTCATTGGGCTTCTGCATGAACAACACAGGCCTAATTTCATCTTCATGGATGATGCTGGAACAATGCTCCAGCTCATTGAGGTCGTATCAGTAGGGATCATGCTGCTGGAGACTGGGGTACCTCAAATAGAGTGGATTGAAGTTTCTCCAGACCTGAATCCCATTTAAAACCTATGGGATGAGCTGAGTCGCTGTGTATAGGCTTGTAACTCTGTACCCCAGAACCTCAATGACCTGAGGGCTGCCCTTCAAGAAGAGTGGAATGCCATTCCTTAGCAATAAGTTAATTTGTGAACATCATGAGACGTCGTTGTCAAGCTGTAATTGATGCTCAAGGCCACATGACAAGTTTTTGAGACATTGATATTTTTTGTGGGGGTATACCCACCAGTGTTGTTGACTTTTGTTTTAGTAAATTTTTGAGATGAGAAAATCAACAATGCATGCTTCCAGTTAAATGCCCTACTTTCATGATATAATATCACTGTAGTGTGAAATTTTCACTTTTTATATAAATTTCACTCACAAGCCAAATTTCCCAAACTTTTTGTAAGTAGTGTATGTTTCATATTGAGATTATGAGCCACCATGGCCTCCATCACAACAGCAAATCTTTAAAGTGGAAGTACTTTTTTATATTAACATTTTTATGGATTTTTTTATTTTCCATGTCACTATCTATATTCAAAAATTCTATTATAAAATGGTGGAACATGTTATATCTGTGTATTGGTGATATACAGTCAGGTCCATAATAATTGGGACATTGATGCAATTCTAACATGTTTGGCTCTATACACCACCACAATTGATTTGAAATGAAACAAACAAAATGTGCTTTAACTGCAGACTGTCAGCTTTAATTTGAGGTTATTTACATCAGAATTGGGTGAACGGTGTAGGAATTACAACAGTTTGCATATGTGCCTCCCTCTTGTTAAGGGACCAAAAGTAATGGGACAATTGGCTTCTCAGCTGTTCCATGGCCAGGTGTGTGTTATTCCCTCATTATCCCAATTACAATGAGCAGATACAAGGTCCAAAGTTCATTTCAAGTGTGCTATTTGCATTTGGAATCTGTTGATGTCAACTCTCAAGATGAGATCCAAAGAGCTGTCCCTATTAGTGAAGCAAGACATCATTAGGCTAAAAAAAACAAAAACAAATCCATCAGAGAGATAGAAAAAACATTAGGTATGGCCAAAACAACTGTTTGGAACATTCTTGAAAAGAAGGAATGCACCAGTGAGCTCAGCAACACCGAAAGACCCGGAAGACCACGGAAAACAACTGTGGTGGATGACCGAATAATTCTTTCCCTGGTGTAGAAAACATCCTTCGCAACAGTTGGCCAGATCAAAAACACTCTCCAGGAGGTAGGTGTATGTGTGTCAAGGTCAATAATCAAGAGAAGACTTCACCAGAGTGAATACAGAGGGTTCACCACAAGATGTAAACCATTGGTGAGCCTCAAAAACAGGAAGACCAGATTAGAGTTTGCCAAACTACATCTAAAAAAGCCTTTACAGTTCTGGAACAACATCTTATGGACAGATGAGACCAAGATCAACTTGTACCATAGTGATGGGAAGAGAAGAATATGGAGAAAGAAATTAACTTCTCTTAACCCTAAGCATACCACCTCATCAGTGAAGCATGGTGGTGGTAGTGTCATGGTGTGGGCATGTATGGCTGCCAATGGAACTGGTTCTCTTCTATTTATTGATGATGTGACTGCTGACAAAAGCAGCAGGATGAATTATTAAGTGTTTCGGGCAATATTATCTGCTCATATTCAGCCAAATGCTTCAAAACTCATTGGACGGCGCTTCTCAGTGCAGATGGACAATGACCCAAAGCATACTGCAAAAGCAACCAAAAAGTTTTTTATGGGAATGGAATGTTGGAATGTTGAATGTGGAATGTTCTGCAATGGCCAAGTCAATCACCTGACCTGAATCCGATTGAGCATGCATTTCACTTGCTGTAGACAAAACTGAAGGGAAAATGCCCCAAGAACAAGCAGGAACTGAAGACAGTTGCAGTAGAGGCCTGGCAGAGCATCACCAGGGATGAAACCCAGCGTCTGGTGATGTCTATGCGTTCCAGACTTCAGGCTGTAAGTGACTGCAAAGTATTTTCAACCAAGTATTAAAGTGAAAGTTTGATTTATGATTATTATTCTGTCCCATTACTTTTGGCCCCTTAACAAGTGGGAGGCACATATGCAAACTGTTGTAATTCCTACACCGTCCACCTGATTTGGATGTAAATACCCTCAAATTTAAGCTGACAGTCTGCAGTTAAAGCACATCTTGTTCGTTTGATTTCAAGTCCATTATGGTGGTGTATAGAGCCAAAAATGTTAGGATTATGTCGATGTCCCAATATTTTTGGACCTGACTGTATGTCGGTGTAAATCTGCCTGTGATGATAATGTGATGGCTACTGAAAAGTTACCTGTACAGGAAGTCTCAACATATTATTAGGCCTAGGGGCCAGTGTGAAAATTGGCATAAAAAATGCCTAGAAAATTTAACATCAAAACATGATTTGAACAATAAGTCAATTTATGATTATGCATTTTATTTAATAATTTAATAAAGTCTTAATGCATTCTCCAAAATGAAAAGCCCTCTCTGTCGGGTATTTATCATATATAAAAATATGAAATCATAAACATTATGACTTCATATTTTTTTATGAAAAATAAAAAAAATAAAAATGGAAATTTAATTGGCGGACATATAAACGCCAGTTCTTTTATTGATGAGATCTAAAGTTAATTTGTGCAGCTATTGAAACAGGGTGCAATTAATTATACAAAATATAATTTATTATAAATACAAGCAGTACAAATGGCATACAAATGAATACAAAGATATATCAAAATTGACCATAAGATGGTGCTCCACCGTTTACAGGCTGACTTAAGTACAATACAATACTACTTTTCCTTTTTATCAAATTATTACCGATTAATATACTGGTAATCAAAATATTATAATGCAACAACAACAACAAAAAAAAACAATAGAAATGAATCTGTGGAAAATCCCTTATGCTCAATCAGAGAATATGGCAGTAAGAGACATCTTATAAATACGCCCGTTGACCTAACTACGGATAATAAAATCCGATCAGAGATTCCACTCTGATAGCAATATTATAGGAATTCTAATGATGTGCACGTTCATTAAAATTTCCCGTAAAATTAATGTTAACACTATTGACCCACTAATAATGGGGTCTCAACTATATGCCAATTGGAGCGATTTATAATTACTGCAAATAAAATGGATTATACATTACCCCTTGCTTTGGGATAAAGAGCTTTTAGAAGGGACCCAGCTTTCCAAGATTCAGATCTATCCCGTCCTGAGGTACGTTCCTGACGTGTGAAGTGATGCTGATGAATGAATTCCCAAGTGTTCTCCCTGAAGAAGTTCCAAGTGATGTTTGGCTCAGTCCTCTTTGTCTCAAGTGATTTTTCAAGTGATCTTCCTCCTTTTGCATCTCCAAAAACTGCCTTAGATATCCTCATCCTTATCTATGCCCATCCCCTCTTGGATTAGGGATTTCCAATTAGATAAGGTGGGTGTTACGTATGGTAATCATGGAGATGATGTCATTTAATTGGCATTCCTTCTGCCCATCTACCACTTGATGGCACTGTTGTATCATATAGCAATTTTTAGAATTAACATATATATCCGGCTTTATTACACCTCTTAACCTTTGGCCTCTCCCAACTTAAATCAATTAGGAGGTACTCTTTCTGACACTTTAGGATCACTTTCCCAGACATCACGGATCCATTTTGACAGTCAACAGACCATCTTATTTATGGTCAGATAAGAGAACCATAAACTTCTAGCTTTTGCCCTGGTTTGTATACACCTAATTGTCACAGCTATTCGAGTAATGATGTTTGAAATACCATCAGTTCCTCTGAATAGATCCTTCTTTTAAGAACATATAACTTAGCTCTCTATATTCTCTCAGTGAGATACAATACAAAAAGATACATTATTAATTGGTTATAATACATTAATATTGCATAATATATATGAATCATTAACAAGTTCAAACGCTAAATAAATGCACACATATATATATATATATATATATATATATACGAAAAGATACCCATTCCACACCAGATGTGTTTTATGGATGTCTCTTATCAGATCTGGCTTAGTCATGCACACCCATTGTTCCTCAGACTGATATGTTTAGAGAAACCAGTGTTTTTAAGCAATAACCTCTCATGACCCCGGTATTTGAGACAGTTTATGTGAGACCCATTACATTCTCTTAAGATACCACATCTGTTGGCAATAACTTTTTAAAACAATATACATTGTGTGCCAGTGACCATCATGATCTTCTCTGGCTTATTCCAACAGAGAGTTTGGCCTCTTAAAGGTAATGTGAATCTCCATTTTGGTTCTAATATTGTCAGACCTTAATGTGCAGATATAAATATGCCCGACAAATCCCCCTTCATTCCAAAATATTCCATAAAATGTGAATGCATTTGGAATGTAATAAAGGGCTTTTCATATATTTTCTTCGATGCGTAGACTCGGCTTATAGTGTTCCAACCAGAGCTTGGTTAAAGTTCTTCTGGAGAACCTTATCTAACGCATGACTTGGATGGGACACAAATTCAAACATCCTATAGATCCTGCAAAACAGGATATAAGTTCGATAAAGGTTTGTTTTGATTCTCCATCTCCACATGAATGTTTAATAGGTTCCTTTTCAATGAACCAACTTCAAGTTCCAATGTCTTGATAGAGATGGAATCGGCAACTGTCACACCGGTAGTAATAACAGTGCCCACTATGCCAAAGATTATGGCGGCTAGGATCGCAAAAATATGAATCGCTTTGGTCTGTAGAAAACTCTTCTTTGGTCAAGGTCTTCCTTGCTTGTTCCAGAATCTGCGTAATCCGTTCTTGGAAATATCCGATGTGCATCTGATACCAGGATTGGAGCTCCGGCGACAGGATCTCAGACACGTTGAGTTGTTTTCCGACGAAGACACGAGGATCCAGGCTGATGTCGATCTTCTGGGATAGAATCCTCTTGTTCGTCAATATGAACCCCGCGGTGTCCTGTAGCATGATTCCGGATGAAGGACTTGGCATAGCAATCGGCTCAGCGTGGAACTTCTTCCCCAAGATCAGGACGACGTAGATAATGGCAATCATCTTTGATGACATCTTACGCCCCTAAAATATTGTATGACATATATGAGTACATACACTTTTCAACTTTATCCTGCAAGAAAAGAATTATTAATACCATATACCTCTGATTGGCATAAGTTCTTTTCTTGGACAGAGTAAGTTTTGGTTTCAGAGGTGAGTTAGGAGACATTTTGTTACAGAGGAAACATACATGAGGATGGGTTAGTATGAGTTAAAGATGTTCAATAACAGATAACACTTTTTAGTTCATACGATACCAATCCTTATTTCCGTCTTTAGCTGGAACCGTAAAGTCTCTTCACCTCTTTTCATCCAACTCCTTCAATCTCTCGAAGTCGTGCACTAGGGTGACAAACACGTAGCTGATTAATGTGCACCCATTTTTCAATAAACTCATCCCCCTTAGGGATTTTGATCTTGTAGACCACTGGAGATAATTTGTCAGTGATGACATAGGGACCTTTCCAGGAAGGCAAGAATTTTCTCTCCTTCACTTGATCCCGAGTGAAGTTATAGAGATATACCCGATCGGAAATTTGATACTCCTTCTGTGTAGTCTTCAGATCGTAGTATGTCTTAGCACTCATTGCGGCTTTCTCTATATTCTTCTGTGCAAACGCAAAAGCATGCTGAAGGTGCTTGCGTAAATTTTCCACATACTGATGCGATGTTGTAGCATTGATCAAGTTATGGTCCGTTGTTCTATAAAGTAAATGCTGGGGTAACACCATCTTCCTTCCCGTGATCATCTCAAAGGGAGAAAGCTTAGTTGCTGTGCTTGGGGTGGCTCCGATGGCCATAAGCACCAAAGGCAACTTGACATCCCAGTCCTTACCAGATTCATTGACAAACTTTTTCAGGATGTTTACAATGGACTGGTTGTAACGTTCTACTCCACCACTAGAGGCTGGTCGATAAGCTATATGTAGCTTCCTCTTTACCCCCAGGATTTCCCACATCTTTGTCATCACCTCACTGGTGAAGTGACTTCCACGATCGGATTCAATGCGCTGGGGAAGACCAAATCTAGAAAATACGTGGTTAATGAGTAGAGATGCACATACGCTTGAACTGCATGTTTTGCACGGCAAACATTCCACCCATTTGGTGAACAGACAAGTTACGGTTAACATATACTTGTTTCCTTTTGATGAGGTTGTTACTGGTCCAATGAAGTCAATTTGGATGTCTGACCATGGCATGGATATCCCCCTTTTCATCAGCGGTGCCCGATGAGTGGGTCCTTGTGGCTGGAATTGAGGGCAGATTAGACATCCCTGACAATATGTTCGCACATCTTGTAACATATGTGGCCAGTAAGCGTAGTCCCGTAGTAACTCGTAAGTTATTTTCGCACCTCGATGACCAGCGGTTGGGGCATCATGTGCATGTTGCAACATCAGACCTCGGTATGCTGCAGGTACTACCCATTGCGTGATACCGTTCTTCGAGGTCCTTATCAGTAATCCATCCTGTAATGAGAATTGGGACTTACCTTTCATCAAAATTCGTAACTCCTCCTTATCCATACAGTCTTCCGTGGTTATGGGACAGTTGTGTGGATCCTCAATGTACTTATAAAAGAGACCAATAATCGGATCCCCCTTTTGGCTCGCAATGAGATCTTCACTAGGGGAATCTTGGCTCCACTGTGCCACATTGGCTTCAGCTCCCTTTTGGGCCTGACTTCTTGTCATAGCATCCACTTGGACAGTTCCCATGAGGTTGTCAACATCAAAGACTTCTCCGTCAATGGCTGCCTGCTTGGCAAGGGAATCTGCTAGGTCATTCCCCTCTTTATCCATGCCTGGATACTTTGAATGACCTCTTACCTTCTTCCAATAAACGATAAGACTGTGGACGGTAACCATCTCATCAATTTTACAAAACATCTTACCATGCTTTACTGGCTTGTTATTGCTTCTCATCATGTCGGATCTTTTCCATCCGGGAAAGTATTCCACAAAGCTGTTACGAACATAATCAGAATCTGTGATGATTACAAACTCCTTAATATCATATTCGATAGCCATTTGTACGGCTTTGTACACAGCAGTAAGCTCTGCAACCTGGCTGCTTTTGGAACCAATTTTGTATCCAACTGATACATCTAGGAATGTATTATTCCATACGACTCCAATACCTGCAACCAATGTACGTTCGGATCCTTCATCGGCATGGAATGAACAGCCGTCTACATACACACATGGTAACGATTTGCAGTACTCTTCTTCATAAGATTTATATGGTGATGATGATTGTTCCTCCAGGAAATCATTTTCCGTTGTCTCACCTTTACGTTCCGTATTGGTACAGTCATGGAGTTCTGCTAATCCCTGAGCAACTGGGTTTTTATTATTTTGTTTGTACCTGATCTCCAATGGCCATCCCATTAAGGACATTGTCCAGGCGGTTATCCTGCTGTTTGACAAGTTTCCATCTCTTATACGATCACTCTGCAAGTATTGCAGCGGCTGGTGTGCGGTCTCCACAATGATCCTTTCGCCTTGGATAAAACTCCTAAAATATTGCAAAGCCCACACAGTTGACAATAATGCTTTTTCACAGCTATTGAATTTTACCTCAACCGGTGACAAGGACTTGCTGGCATAGGCGATGATCTTGTTTCGGTTTTCCTGTTTTTGGAAAAGAACTGCACTTATGCTTTTATCAGTGAAACCTGTTTCCACGAAGAAAGGTTTTCCCCCTTCTGGATAAGCAAGGCATGGAGCCTGGATAAGTTTGGCCTTGAGCTCAGTTACAGCTTGCTCATGACGCTCGCTCCATTCCCATTTTACTCCTTTCTTTAGCAACTGCAAAAGAGGTTTTGTAATTTCGGCATAATTATCTATGAACTTACGTGAGTAGTTCATCATACCCAGGAATGATCTCAACTCCTTGAGATTTGTAGGAGATCTTGTCTTGGTCACTGCTTCCACCTTCTTTTTCTGTGGGTTAATTCCATCCGCAGTGACTTCATGACCTAGGAAATTAACCTTGGTCCGGCACCATTGAGCCTTCTGTAAAGAAAGTTTTACACCTGCTTTCCTCAGCTGGGTTAGTACATGCCTCAATTCCTGAATATGTTCCTCAAAAGTTGTACTTTTGATCAGGATGTCATCCACATAGGATAAGGTACCTCGTTCAGCGGCATCAGGCATTGCCTTATGCATGAACACTGCAAACTCATGGCCCGCATTTATGTACCCGAAGGGCAATCGGGTCCATGCATACTGTCGTTTGCCAAATGTAAAAGCCAGTTTGTACTGATCCCTTTCATCTATCTTAATCGTCCAATATCCTTGTGCACAGTCAAGGGCAGTGAAGATTTTGGATCCTTGTATTTGTGCCAAACTTTGGTCAATATATGGCACGGGCCATCCGGACATATAAACACGTTTGTTCAACTGTCTTAGGTCCGAGCAGAGACGAAATTGACCATTAGGTTTGAGGACTCCAAGTATCGGATGATTGAATGAACTGTGTACTGGACGGATGATACCCCTTTCCTCCAAGTTCTTGATGATTTCCGATAGTGACTCATAAGCCGCCAGCGGAAGTCGGTATTGTTTGACAAAAACAGGGGGTGCATCGGGATCTGTTTGGATTCTTGTAACGTGTAGGTTTGTTTCCCCACAGTCATAAGAATCCTTGGCAAACATCTCCTGGAACTCTGCGAAGAGCTCCTTTAGCCGTTGACGCTTCGACTCGTCGGAGCATGCGTCAGCCATGGAGATTTGTTCTTCCACCCGCTCCTGAAATTCTGGGAAAATCTCAGGCTGACTTAACTCGTAAGCTTCTTCAAGCTCACTAGTTAAATCATTCTGGGTGTAGCGTACCTTATCCTTTCCTTGCTGGTATGATTCATACTCTTTTTCATCGATCTCATGGTTGAAAACTAATGATGACTCTTCGATGTGGCATGTACCTTCTTCAGAGCTGAAAGGATAAACAGAGTGTATGTTAAATAACCCCTCAGGGGTTGAGGAAAAATGTTGTTCCACTGTTTGTTCCTCTGTCAGGTATTCATCAGGAATTATTCCAATAACATCATTTTGGAATCCAAATGTGTAGTATTCCGAATCCATAGCTAAACCAATTACGGTGTCCTTTTGTAGGGATATGCTATGGGGAACCATATTATGAATTACCATGTGTAATTGATCCTGATGGATGTTTATCAGTGGAGTAGGTTTTACCTTTAGGCCGAGTTGCTGCATTCTGTTGGATAAACAGATCAACGCGTCTGCGTTCTTCAGCTTCTGTCCCTTCTTTACTTCAATGGGGAGAAGAAATGGTTTGCATCCTTCAGGAATTTCAACTTTCTCAGCAACCATGATACTTACGGCATAGGGCATCTGTTGTCCCCATCGTAAGGCTTGTTCTTCATCCTGGAACCCCTCTGGGTTTCCCGGTAATCTGGACCATAAGGTGTTATTTACCATGTCAATCTGTATGGCAAATCGGTGCAGAAGGTCATTACCTATATACATTTGATACCGTGATTCATTTATCACGATGAAAGCGTGCTCCGTAGTTTTACTTCCTATGGAGATAGATAAAACACATCTTGCAACAACATTATGACTCTGGAAATCTCCATCCAGATCATGAACCCATTGGTCCTGTGGAGAGGAACTTTTAATCATTTTAGGGTTGGTGATCTGTTTTAAAAGTCCTAGGCTTATGTAACTCGCTTCGGATTTCAGATCCAACTTGGCATATTTCACCCGGGCTATATTGTTTACCTGTACAGGAATCAATAAATTGTCATTGACCTTTTCAATCCGTACCATCGATTGAATGTGCCTGGTCAGGTCCACGACTTCGTGATTCCCCCTTTCAAGAGAAATGGTTAATAGATCATCATCCAGAGTTACCTTTTTGATTTTGTCCCTCTGGATGGTAATGGTGTGAGCAGCACCATTGATATCTTCCTCGGGCTTACCATTCTTCAGGATTGTGACCTCCGGTATTTGATTGTTCCTGAAATGCACTTCAATAGAGTTAGGTTTCTCTTCAATCACATGACAACTGCGTTGTGCTTGTGTGTTGCAAGAGTATTCATAGGCAATGGGTGCCTTCACCTGAGTCCATACTGCTTCATTAATGAAATCAACTATGGGACTCAATCTTTTTAATAAATCGATTCCTATGATCATCCGATCATATGGAAGATCCACAATCAATGTGGGATGTCTAATTGTCTTCTTGCCAATCTTAAATGTCAACCAGGATGTTCCTTTTACCTGTAAGGCATTTCCACCTACACTTATCAAAGAGCCATCAAATGACCTTAATCGTGGCTTCTTTGATGTTAAATCTGAAACTTGTTTGAAATAGGTGTAAGATAAAATGGTGGCTTGTGATCCAGTATCTATTAATCCTTTGATTGGTCCGATAAGTTCATTTTGTAGATATATGTCCACAAAGTATCGGCCATCCACCTGCAACAAATCACAGAGAAAGTTAGGATGTTTACCCATCTGCTGTCTGAGAGGTTGACCTCTCTGCAGCTCCGTGACCTCTGCATTCCTGAGTCTCCCAGGACAAGCTGGAGGAGCAGCGTTAGCCCCCCCCTTTGGGACAAGCTGTGTGACATCACAAATCACAGCTGGCTCATTGCTAGATGCTGGGATGATGTGATTATACACTGGAACAGACATCCGGTCAACTGAATTGACATCATTAGACTGCAAGACAAATGACATATTAGACATTTCCCCCCTGGCCCTAATTTCAGGGTCAGGGGTACTGCAAGGAAATAAAGAATTAGGAATCACATCAGATTCTACCACAATCAATTTAATATCCTTACAGTGGCCTGGGTTTTGACCCGGCCCAATCTGCTTTATGCTGTTACATTGCTGGGACCGGCAGTTGCCCCTAAAAAAGGATTAGGCTGTTTTTCTGGGGATAACTGGGACAACTTATTTACCATATTGCTCAGCTGGGCCACTTGCTCTACCAGCTGATCAAACCTGTTTGGTTTGGGCACATTTTGGCTTTGTTGGGCACCCTGGTTATTGGTAGGTGACCTACTCCTGGGTGAATTCAAGGATTCCTGCCTATCTTCCCTCTGTTGTCTGGGCCTATTATCCCAACGTCTATAACCCTGATAAACTCGATTGTTATAGGGCCTATATCCCTGGGGAACGTTATTGTAATAGGGACGGTAGTTAGACTTCCCATTACCTGAATTATTCCCCTCTGATCCATTATTATTTTGGGGTTTGGTCTGTTTGGGCGGTCCTACCTGTTGTTGCTGGGCTTGTTGAGAAGGTCCTGTAGACTGAGGGAACCTTCGTGGCTGGCTTTCAAATCCCAAGTTAGGGTTTACCTTAGCTTCAGCTACCTTTTGCTCTGGGGAATTTTTAAACCTTCTCTCACCTGTTGTATGGCACTCACTGATATTATACAGCGTGGTGGCAGCCGTCACCAACCTATCCAAGGGAGCATCAATATCCAGATCTCTGGCTAAGTTAAGTTTGATCTGGGTTGGCATAGCATCATAGAATAACTGCTTGAATTCTTCAGATTCCCAATTTGGGGATCTATATGCCAACCCATAGGCATTTTTGAGGACAGAGAGGAATTCACGGGGACTCTGATTGGGTCTACACGTAAGGCTATATATGTCCCGTTTTGCAGCAGTAGTGGTTCGGTATGGTCCGAATTCCAATTTAACCTCATGCAAAACACTTGGCCAATCTTGTACTCCTCTCTCCTTAAAGGATGTAAAGTAATGACGATATCTATCATCAAATGCCCATGGAAGGAACCTAATCCGGTCAGCATCAGAGTATAACTTTAAAGAATCCATAGTGGATTCATACAGTTCTAAGTGATTGGCTATCTGAGAAGAACCTTTCTTGGAAAATTTGGATACTGTACTATTTAAAAACTTAATTATGCTGGAGGAGCTCTGATCCTTTTCTGAATATTGGGAATTTTTCTTCCTAGAAACCACCTCAGCATATGTTGGTCGCCTGTGATTCTGTGGCAAGGAATAAGTCACACGCTTCCCCACATCACCGTCAGACTCACATGCACTTTCACAACTTTCATGAGACTTATATCGCACAGGTGATTTAACCCTAACCCTAACATGTCTATCCAGGGGAGTATGAGGAGAGACACTTCTAGGGGCTTCCATGATATCAACACCTAGTAAGGTGGTTACAGTTTGGAATGCGCGACCTAATTGGGTTAATGCCTCCTGTTTAATCATGCTAACACTTTCAGGTTGCTGAGTGTTTTGGATGGGGTCTGCTGTAAAAGCATGTGATGGCATGTCTGGATATTGGGGAGTAAGAAATGGAGGGTCAGGAGATCTCACAGTGTTAGATGGATCCCTTTCAGCATTGACTATATTACGGGCTGATTCATCTGTCTGTTTAATTTTGGAATACTGGAGATATAAATCCTCTAAATCACTTTTTGCCTTTTGGTATGCATCAAGGCTGAGACTAAGGTTGTACTCTAAGTCTTTGATCTTCGCTTCTGCGGATTTTAGTTCTGATTCCATTTTGGATACATATATTTTTGTACCCATTATAGACTCATACCTAATTTTAGAAAGAGTACTGACTGCCAACAATGCATACAAAACAGGTGGCAATGCACATAAGAGGTGTTGGTCCCTCTTGGTATTATCATTTGCCAACTCCATATATGTCAGGTATCTATCAACCATGCCACCTAACTTCCATACATCACAACGTTCTTCAAAGGTTCTCATTTGCAGCTCATTAGTCCATTCATCTATATTTTTATCAATCTTCAAACGGGAATAAACATAATTGATAACCTTAGAGATTATCTTGTCTGGGTCAGATGGATTATCTGCTAAAACCTGGCCATTACCTGGGTCGCTGTTTGTTACACTCATGATTCTGATCAATAATCAATAACAACACCAATTTGACTTGCCAATAAGGATTAAATAATATTTTCACTAATTGCACAAATTGGTTATAGAAATATCTCAATCAATCTCGGTGGGACCTCCATATATGTCGGGTATTTATCATATATAAAAATATGAAATCATAAACATTATGACTTCATATTTTTTTATGAAAAATAAAAAAAATAAAAATGGAAATTTAATTGGCGGACATATAAACGCCAGTTCTTTTATTGATGAGATCTAAAGTTAATTTGTGCAGCTAATGAAACAGGGTGCAATTAATTATACAAAATATAATTTATTATAAATACAAGCAGTACAAATGGCATACAAATGAATACAAAGATATATCAAAATTGACCATAAGATGGTGCTCCACCGTTTACAGGCTGACTTAAGTACAATACAATACTACTTTTCCTTTTTATCAAATTATTACCGATTAATATACTGGTAATCAAAATATTATAATGCAACAACAACAACAAAAAAAAACAATAGAAATGAATCTGTGGAAAATCCCTTATGCTCAATCAGAGAATATGGCAGTAAGAGACATCTTATAAATACGCCCGTTGACCTAACTACGGATAATAAAATCCGATCAGAGATTCCACTCTGATAGCAATATTATAGGAATTCTAATGATGTGCACGTTCATTAAAATTTCCCGTAAAATTAATGTTAACACTATTGACCCACTAATAATGGGGTCTCAACTATATGCCAATTGGAGCGATTTATAATTACTGCAAATAAAATGGATTATACATTACCCCTTGCTTTGGGATAAAGAGCTTTTAGAAGGGACCCAGCTTTCCAAGATTCAGATCTATCCCGTCCTGAGGTACGTTCCTGACGTGTGAAGTGATGCTGATGAATGAATTCCCAAGTGTTCTCCCTGAAGAAGTTCCAAGTGATGTTTGGCTCGTCCTCTTTGTCTCAAGTGATTTTTCAAGTGATCTTCCTCCTTTTTGCATCTCCAAAAACTGCCTTAGATATCCTCATCCTTATCTATGCCCATCCCCTCTTGGATTAGGGATTTCCAATTAGATAAGGTGGGTGTTACGTATGGTAATCATGGAGATGATGTCATTTAATTGGCATTCCTTCTGCCCATCTACCACTTGATGGCACTGTTGTATCATATAGCAATTTTTAGAATTAACATATATATCCGGCTTTATTACACCTCTTAACCTTTGGCCTCTCCCAACTTAAATCAATTAGGAGGTACTCTTTCTGACACTTTAGGATCACTTTCCCAGACATCACGGATCCATTTTGACAGTCAACAGACCATCTTATTTATGGTCAGATAAGAGAACCATAAACTTCTAGCTTTTGCCCTGGTTTGTATACACCTAATTGTCACAGCTATTCGAGTAATGATGTTTGAAATACCATCAGTTCCTCTGAATAGATCCTTCTTTTAAGAACATATAACTTAGCTCTCTATATTCTCTCAGTGAGATACAATACAAAAAGATACATTATTAATTGGTTATAATACATTAATATTGCATAATATATATGAATCATTAACAAGTTCAAACGCTAAATAAATGCACACATATATATATATATATATATATATATATATATATATACGAAAAGATACCCATTCCACACCAGATGTGTTTTATGGATGTCTCTTATCAGATCTGGCTTAGTCATGCACACCCATTGTTCCTCAGACTGATATGTTTAGAGAAACCAGTGTTTTTAAGCAATAACCTCTCATGACCCCGGTATTTGAGACAGTTTATGTGAGACCCATTACATTCTCTTAAGATACCACATCTGTTGGCAATAACTTTTTAAAACAATATACATTGTGTGCCAGTGACCATCATGATCTTCTCTGGCTTATTCCAACAGAGAGTTTGGCCTCTTAAAGGTAATGTGAATCTCCATTTTGGTTCTAATATTGTCAGACCTTAATGTGCAGATATAAATATGCCCGACATCTCATTTGCTAGGGATCTAAAACATGGGTAATCAAATCTAGCTTTTGTAGTTCCTTCACTTCTGTAAAACAAAACAAACTGCCTACATGCTGGAACCACAGCTCTATGGACATTCTAATTGCATCCTGTACATACAGTGCATTAAAGGGAACCTGTCATCAACGTTATGCTGCCCATACTAACAGCAGCATAAAGTAGAGACAGGTGAGTTGATTTCAGTGGCCTTTCATTTAAAAGTAAGCGGTTGTCGAGAACCAACATCATAATCATTGCAGACTGGGCCTGGAAAAGAGTCACGGCCACCTGAGAAGAGTCCTGGTTATTCATAAATTCCTGCTCTCCCTGCATCTGCTGATGACTAACAGTTTTTTCTCCCTTTCTCTCTAGGAGAGAACTGCCAATCATCAGCAGATGGGAGGGAAAGCAGGAGATTATGTATAACCATGACTCTTCTCAGGTAGACTGGACTCTTTTCAAGGCTTGTGCTGCAATGATTATGATGCTTGTTCTCAGCAACCACTTACTTTTAGCTCATGAGTGACACACCGCTGACATCAGCATTTCCGTCACTGTTTTATGCTGCCCTCAGTGAGGTCAGCATAAAGTTGATGACAGGTTCCCTTTAAGTAAATTGCAAAAACCTTTTTGTGTGTATTTAATGATTTTTATCTACACAATTCTAGTAGATGCAATTCAGCCACGCAAGTTGTTACATAAATCTGTCCATTCTTGTCACAAGGGCGCCTTGAAAGCATTCTGACATATTCTGTCCTTTCTAACCTTACATCTGATGTGCAAAGCAAATAGAAATATTGATAGACAATGATGTTGACCTTTAGATACAATCTGCTTGGTTATGCACTAGCTTTAGGATTCTCAAAGTGCTTGTAACTTATATGTCAAATAGAAATGTGCTAAACTTAACAGCCTCTATTATTCAAATGAGTTTATGGTCTGTGCACTCTATAATATGATGTGAGCTGACAGGAATGGTTATCATGTCCATATAGACACAATATTAATAAAAACAATTGCTATACATTAAATAAAGCAGAAACCAGTATTGTTTTAGCTATTATGATTATAAAAACTCATGGATTTTTGGGGAGTCAAGGAGATCTCCCACAAAGTTTAGAGCCTGACTGCTCATTTCAGAAGAAAACACTTTCCCATTATTGATTGCTACATGAAGGGATATTACAGATTTGTAACTGTTTACAGGGAAAAGAGAGGGTACGTAGGTTAAGAAAGGTTTATTATTTTTTTAAAAAACATTCATATTCTATAAGCGCACTTTGGGCCATTCTGACATTGTTAGTGCAGTGCAAAATAACCGTGGAGCTGCATTTATGGGTCTTCAACAAAGTAAAAGCCAGATATCCCTCAAAATAAGGGGTGTCCCCATTATCGAGATCACCAGATCCACCATATTAAGTGGCCCCTATGTCAAGATCCAGCTCTTTTACAAGCCTTAAAGGGTTGTCCAAGTTATTTTCTTGTCCTTTGTAGGTTTCTAATTAATCAAATGTAAAGGCTTTACCATGCACTTACTTTATCTGCAGTTGCTGCTTTCTCTGATTTCACTGTGATGTCAACTTCTCTCCCTGCTCTGATGATGTCTCTTGCACAAGCCTGAGAGAGCAGATGTGTGTCTATAGACGAGATGTCACTGTTGCTGGCAAGGCCCCTGCACTGGCTGAGCTGCGGCTGTCTGCTCTCACCCTGGATATCTTTTGAAAAAAACTTTAACCCCTTCAGCAGCACAGATTCAGGACTGAAGGCTTTACTGAGTAGCTGCAGGCAGTGAAGAGACAAATGCTGGCATCTGCCCTCCTCATCCTGCGGACACAGAGCTGACAGACTGGAGTTCTGCAGAGCACTGCACAAGAACCTGTGTGTATCAACAGTGTCATTGTACAGCAGGGACTTGTAGTCCTACACATACAACATGCTGCTGAGTCTCCAAGCAGTCAGACATTTCACTCAGGGCAGCTCTTTTATTCACTCCCTTTGCATAGCAGGGGGAGGGGCACAAATATTCATGAGGAAACTCCAGAAATTATTGTTATTGCGGGTAAAAAAGGGCCACAAGAGAACCAGGGAAATGAGGAAATATATTTTTGGGCCTAAAATGTGCTTAGCTTAGTTATATATTGCTAACCATCAGATTTATATTCCTATATATTTTTTTTCATAACTCAAACCCCTTTAACCACTTCAGCCCCGCTAGGTGAAACCCCCTTCATGACCAGAGCACTTTTTACACTTCGGCACTACACTACTTTCACCGTTTATCGCTCGGTCATGCAACTTACCACCCAAATGAATTTTACCTCCTTTTCTTCTCACTAATGGAGCTTTCATTTGGTGGTATTTCATTGCTGCTGGCATTTTTACTTTTTTTGTTATTAATCAAAATGTAACGATTTTTTTGCAAAAAAATGACATTTTTCACTTTCAGCTGTAAAATTTTGCAAAAAAAACGACATCCATATATAAATTTTTCGCCAAATTTATTGTTCTACATGTCTTTGATAAAAAAAAAATGTTTGGGCAAAAAAAAAAAATGGTTTGGGTAAAAGTTATAGCATTTACAAACTATGGTACAAAAATGTGAATTTCCGCTTTTTGAAACAGCTCTGACTTTCTGAGCACCTGTCATGTTTCCTGAGGTTCTACAATGCCCAAACAGTAGAAAACCCCCACAAATGACCCCATTTCGGAAAGTAGACACCCTAAGGTATTCGCTGATGGGCATAGTGAGTTCATAGAACTTTTTATTTTTTGTCACAAGTTAGCGGAAAATGATGATGATTTTATTTTTTTTATTTTTTCTTACAAAGTCTCATATTCCACTAACTTGCGACAAAAAATAAAAAATTCTAGGAACTCACCATGCCCCTCACAGAATACCTTGGGGTGTCTTCTTTCCAAAATGGGGTCACTTGTGGGGTAGTTATACTGCCCTGGCAATTTAGGGGCCCAAATGTGTGAGAAGAACTTTGCAATCAAAATGTGTAAAAAATGACCGGTGAAATCCAAAAGGTGCACTTTGGAATATGCGCCCCTTTGCCCACCTTGGCAGCAAAAAAGTGTGACACATCTGGTATCGCCGTACTCAGGAGAAGTTGGGGAATGTGTTTTGGGGTGTCATTTTACATATACCCATGCTGGGTGAGAAAAATATCTTGGTCAAATGCCAACTTTGTATAAAAAAATGGGAAAAGTTGTCTTTTGCCAAGATATTTCTCTCATCCAGCATGGGTATATGTAAAATGACACCCCAAAACACATTCCCCAACTTCTCCTGAGTACGGCAATACCAGATGTGTCACACTTTTTTGCAGCCAAGGTGGGCAAAGGGGCACACATTCCAAAGTGCACCTTTCGGATTTTGCAGGCCATTTTTTACACATTTTGATTGCAAGGTACTTCTCACACATTTGGGCCCCTAAATTGCCAGGGCAGTATAACTACGCCACAAGTGACCCCATTTTGGAAAGAAGACACCCCAAGGTATTCCGTGAGGGGCATGGCGAGTTCCTAGAATTTTTTATTTTTTGTCACAAGTTAGCGGAAAATGATGATTTTTTTTTTTCCTCTTTTTTCCTTACAAAGTCTCATATTCCACTAACTTGCGACAAAAAATAAAAAATTCTAGGAACTCGCCATGCCCCTCACGGAATACCTTGGGGTGTCTTCTTTCCAAAATGGGGTCACTTGTGGCGTAGTTATACTGCCCTGGCAATTTAGGGGCCCATATGTGTGAGAAGTACTTTGCAATCAAAATCTGTAAAAAATGACCGGTGAAATCCGAAAGGTGCACTTTGGAATATGTGCCCCTTTGCCCACCTTGGCATCAAAAAAGTGTCACACATCTGGTATCGCCGTACTCAGGAGAAGTTGGGGAATGTGATTTAGGGGTGTCATTTTACATATACCCATGCTGGGTGAGAGAAATATCTTGGCAAAAGACAACTTTTCCCATTTTTTTATACAAAGTTGGCATTTGACCAAGATATTTTTCTCACCCAGCATGGGTATATGTAAAATGACACCCCAAAACACATTGCCCAACTTCTCCTGAGTACGGCGATACCAGATGTGTCACACTTTTTTGCTGCCAAGGTGGGCAAAGGGGCACATATTCCAAAGTGCACCTTTCGGATTTTGCAGGGCATTTTTTACACATTTTGATTGCAAAGTTCTTCTCACACATTTGGGCCCCTAAATTGCCAGGGCAGTATAACTACCCCACAAGTGACCCCATTTTGGAAAGAAGACACCCCAAGGTATTCCTTGAGGGGCATGGCGAGTTCCTAGAATTTTTTATTTTTTGTCGCAAGTTAGGGGAATATGAGACTTTGTAAGGAAAAAAGAAAAAAAAAGAAAAATCATCATTTTCCGCTAAATTGTGACAGAAAATAAAAAATTCTAGGAACTCGCCGTGCCCCCCACGGAATACCTTGGGGTGTCTTCTTTCCAAAATGGGGTCACTTGTGGCGTAGTTATACTGCCCTGGCAATTTAGGGGCCCAAATGTGTAAGAAGTACCTTGCAATCAAAATGTGTAAAAAATGGCCTGCGAAATCCGAAAGGTGCCCCTTTGCCCACCTTGGCTGCAAAAAAGTGTCACACATGTGGTATTGCCGTACTCAGGAGAAGTTGGGCAATGTGTTTTGGGGGGTCATTTTACATATACCCATGCTGGGTGAGAGAAATATCTTGGCAAAAGACAACTTTTCCCATTTTTTTATACAAAGTTGGCATTTGACCAAGATATTTCTCTCACCCAGCATGGGTATATGTAAAATGACACCCCAAAACACATTCCCCAACTTCTCCTGAGTACGGCGATACCACATGTGTGACACTTTTTTGCAGCCTAGATGCGCAAAGGGGCCCAAATTCCTTTTAGGAGGGCATTTTTAGACATTTGGATCCCAGACTTCTTCTCACACTTTCGGGCCCCTAAAAAGCCAGGGCAGTATAAATACCCCACATGTGACCCCACTTTGGAAAGAAGACACCCCAAGGTATTCAATGAGGGGCCTGGCGAGTTCCTAGAATTTTTTTTTTTTGCATAAGTTAGCGGATATTGATTTTTTTTTTGTTTTTTTCTCACAAAGTCTCACTTTCCGCTAACTTAGGACAAAAATTTCAATCTTTCATGGACTCAATATGCCCCTCACGGAATACCTTGGGGTGTCTTCTTTCCGAAATGGGGTCACATGTGGGGTATTTATACTGCTCTGGCTTTTTAGGGGCCCTAAAGCGTGAGAAGAAGTCTGGAATATAAATGTCTAAAAATGTTTACGCATTTGGATTCTGTGAGGGGTATGGTGCGTCCATGTGAGATTTTATTTTTTGACACAAGTTAGTGGAATATGAGACTTTGTAAGAAAAAACAAAAACAAAAACAAATAAAAAATTTCCGCTAACTTGTGCCAAAAAAAATGTCTGAATGGAGCCTTACCAGGGGGGGGGGTGATCAATGACAGGGGGGTGATCAATGACAGGGGGTGATCACCCATATAGACTCCCTGATCACCCCCCTGTCATTGATTACCCCCCCTGTAAGGCTCCATTCAGACATCCGCATGATTTTTTACGGATCCATGGATACATGGATCGGATCCACAGAACGCATGCGGACGTCTGAATGGAGCCTTACAGGGGGGTTATCAATGACAGGGGGTGATCAGGGTAATCAGGGTGATCACCCCCCTGTCACTGATCACCCCCCCTGTAAGGCTCCATTCAGACATCCGCATGATTTTTTACGGATCCATGGATACATGGATCGGATCCACAGAACGCATGCGGACGTCTGAATGGAGCCTTACAGGGGGGTTATCAATGACAGGGGGTGATCAGGGTAATCAGGGTGATCACCCCCTGTCACTGATCACCCCCCTGTAAGGCTCCATTCAGACATCCGCATGATTTTTTACGGATCCATGGATACATGGATCGGATCCACAGAACGCATGCGGACGTCTGAATGGAGCCTTACAGGGGGGTTATCAATGACAGGGGGTGATCAGGGTGATCAGGGTGATCACCCCCCTGTCACTGATCACCCCCCCTGTAAGGCTCCATTCAGACATCCGCATGATTTTTTACGGATCCATGGATACATGGATCGGATCCACAAAACGCATGCGGACGTCTGAATGGAGCCTTACAGGGAGGTTATCAATGACAGGGGGTGATCAGGGTGATCACCCCCCTGTCACTGATCACCCCCCCTGTAAGGCTCCATTCAGACATCCAAATGATTTTTTACGGATCCATGGATACATGGATCGGATCCACAAAACGCATGCGGACGTCTGAATGGAGCCTTACAGGGGGGTTATCAATGACAGGGGGTGATCAGGGTAATCAGGGTGATCACCCCCCTGTCACTGATCACCCCCCCTGTAAGGCTCCATTCAGACATCCGCATGATTTTTTACGGATCCATGGATACATGGATCGGATCCACAGAACGCATGCGGACGTCTGAATGGAGCCTTACAGGGGGGTTATCAATGACAGGGGGTGATCAGGGTAATCAGGGTGATCACCCCCCTGTCACTGATCACCCCCCCTGTAAGGCTCCATTCAGACGTCCGCATGATTTTTACGGATCCATGGATACATGGATCGGATCCACAGAACGCATGCGGACGTCTGAATGGAGCCTTACAGGGGGGTTATCAATGACAGGGGGTGATCAGGGTAATCAGGGTGATCACCCCCCTGTCACTGATCACCCCCCCTGTAAGGCTCCATTCAGACGTCCGCATGATTTTTACGGATCCATGGATACATGGATCGGATCCACAGAACGCATGCGGACGTCTGAATGGAGCCTTACAGGGGGGTTATCAATGACAGGGGGTGATCAGGGTAATCAGGGTGATCACCCCCCTGTCACTGATCACCCCCCCTGTAAGGCTCCATTCAGACATCCGCATGATTTTTTACGGATCCATGGATACATGGATCGGATCCACAGAACGCATGCGGACGTCTGAATGGAGCCTTACAGGGGGGTTATCAATGACAGGGGGTGATCAGGGTAATCAGGGTGATCACCCCCCTGTCACTGATCACCCCCCTGTAAGGCTCCATTCAGACATCCGCATGATTTTTTACGGATCCATGGATACATGGATCGGATCCACAGAACGCATGCGGACGTCTGAATGGAGCCTTACAGGGGGGTTATCAATGACAGGGGGTGATCAGGGTGATCAGGGTGATCACCCCCCTGTCACTGATCACCCCCCCTGTAAGGCTCCATTCAGACATCCGCATGATTTTTTACGGATCCATGGATACATGGATCGGATCCACAAAACGCATGCGGACGTCTGAATGGAGCCTTACAGGGGGGTTATCAATGACAGGGGGTGATCAGGGTGATCACCCCCCTGTCACTGATCACCCCCCCTGTAAGGCTCCATTCAGACATCCACATGATTTTTTACGGATCCATGGATACATGGATCGGATCCACAAAACGCATGCGGACGTCTGAATGGAGCCTTACAGGGGGGTTATCAATGACAGGGGGTGATCAGGGTAATCAGGGTGATCACCCCCCTGTCACTGATCACCCCCCCTGTAAGGCTCCATTCAGACATCCGCATGATTTTTTACGGATCCATGGATACATGGATCGGATCCACAGAACGCATGCGGACGTCTGAATGGAGCCTTACAGGGGGGTTATCAATGACAGGGGGTGATCAGGGTAATCAGGGTGATCACCCCCCTGTCACTGATCACCCCCCCTGTAAGGCTCCATTCAGACGTCCGCATGATTTTTACGGATCCATGGATACATGGATCGGATCCACAGAACGCATGCGGACGTCTGAATGGAGCCTTACAGGGGGGTTATCAATGACAGGGGGTGATCAGGGTAATCAGGGTGATCACCCCCCTGTCACTGATCACCCCCCCTGTAAGGCTCCATTCAGACGTCCGCATGATTTTTACGGATCCATGGATACATGGATCGGATCCACAGAACGCATGCGGACGTCTGAATGGAGCCTTACAGGGGGGTTATCAATGACAGGGGGTGATCAGGGTAATCAGGGTGATCACCCCCCTGTCACTGATCACCCCCCCTGTAAGGCTCCATTCAGACATCCGCATGATTTTTTACGGATCCATGGATACATGGATCGGATCCACAGAACGCATGCGGACGTCTGAATGGAGCCTTACAGGGGGGTTATCAATGACAGGGGGTGATCAGGGTAATCAGGGTGATCACCCCCCTGTCACTGATCACCCCCCTGTAAGGCTCCATTCAGACATCCGCATGATTTTTTACGGATCCATGGATACATGGATCGGATCCACAGAACGCATGCGGACGTCTGAATGGAGCCTTACAGGGGGGTTATCAATGACAGGGGGTGATCAGGGTGATCAGGGTGATCACCCCCCTGTCACTGATCACCCCCCCTGTAAGGCTCCATTCAGACATCCGCATGATTTTTTACGGATCCATGGATACATGGATCGGATCCACAAAACGCATGCGGACGTCTGAATGGAGCCTTACAGGGGGGTTATCAATGACAGGGGGTGATCAGGGTGATCACCCCCCTGTCACTGATCACCCCCCCTGTAAGGCTCCATTCAGACATCCACATGATTTTTTACGGATCCATGGATACATGGATCGGATCCACAAAACGCATGCGGACGTCTGAATGGAGCCTTACAGGGGGGTTATCAATGACAGGGGGTGATCAGGGTAATCAGGGTGATCACCCCCCTGTCACTGATCACCCCCCCTGTAAGGCTCCATTCAGACATCCGCATGATTTTTTACGGATCCATGGATACATGGATCGGATCCACAAAACGCATGCGGACGTCTGAATGGAGCCTTACAGGGGGGTTATCAATGACAGGGGGTGATCAGGGTAATCAGGGTGATCACCCCCCTGTCACTGATCACCCCCCCTGTAAGGCTCCATTCAGACATCCGCATGATTTTTTACGAATCCATGGATACATGGATCGGATCCACAGAACGCATGCGGACGTCTGAATGGAGCCTTACAGGGGGGTTATCAATGACAGGGGGTGATCAGGGTAATCAGGGTGATCACCCCCCTGTCACTGATCACCCCCCCTGTAAGGCTCCATTCAGACGTCCGCATGATTTTTACGGATCCATGGATACATGGATCGGATCCACAGAACGCATGCGGACGTCTGAATGGAGCCTTACAGGGGGGTTATCAATGACAGGGGGTGATCAGGGTAATCAGGGTGATCACCCCCCTGTCACTGATCACCCCCCCTGTAAGGCTCCATTCAGACGTCCGCATGATTTTTACGGATCCATGGATACATGGATCGGATCCACAGAACGCATGCGGACGTCTGAATGGAGCCTTACAGGGGGGTTATCAATGACAGGGGGTGATCAGGGTAATCAGGGTGATCACCCCCCTGTCACTGATCACCCCCCTGTAAGGCTCCATTCAGACGTCCGCATGATTTTTACGGATCCATGGATACATGGATCGGATCCGTAAAAATCATGCGGACGTCTAAATGGAGCCTTACAGGGGGGTGATCAATGACAGGGGGGTGATCAATGACAGGGGGTGATCAGGGAGTGTATATGGGTGATCACCCGCCTGTCATTGATCAACCCCCTGTAAGGCTCCATTCAGACGTCCGTATGCTTTTTGCGGATCCGATCCATGTATCCGTGGATCCGTAAAAATCATACGGACGTCTGAACGGAGCCTGACAGGGGGGTGATCAATGACAGGGCGGTGATCAATGACAGGGGGGTGATCAGGGAGTTTATATGGGGTGATCATGGGTGATCAGGGGTTTATAAGGGGTTAATAAGTGACGGGGGAGGGGTGTAGTGTAGTGTAGTGTGGTGTTTGGTGGGACTGTACTGACCTACCTGAGTCCTCTGGTGGTCGATCCTAACAAAAGGGACCACCAGAGGACCAGGTAGGAGGTATATTAGACGCTGTTATGAAAACAGCGTCTAATATACCTGTTAGGGGTTAAAAAATTCGGATCTCCAGCCTGCCAGCGAGCGATCGCCGCTGGCAGGCTGGAGATCCACTCGCTTACCTTCCGTTCCTGTGAGCGCGCGCGCCTGTGCGCGTGCGTTCACAGGAAATCTCGCGTCTCGCGAGAAGACGCGTATATGCGTCCAGGAGGAGTAAAGCAACCACCTCCCGGACGCATATACGCGTACAGCGGTCGGGAGGTGGTTAAGTATGTGACAGGGGAACTAAGCCAGTTATCCATCCACAGACAGCTGTTTTGAGGTATTGCCCCTCATCAGTGTGAAGTAGGATTCTGGCTAAACGGGAGCAATGCCTTGGAGAGGCAAGGCATTGTTAGTGCAGTGACATAATAGAATTGTGTATCTATTAAAAAAGTTGGACACCTCAATAACAGTAGTACTAGACAGCTCATTTGCCCTAAGTTGAGAATCAAGGCGCAATAGAATTGCTTACCTATTAAACAAGATGGACACCAGAAAAAATGGTAGAATTATACATGTTATTTACCCCAATTTGAGAATCAAGCCCTAATAGAATTATCGATTGAACAAGATGGACACCCCAATATTGGTAGAATTAGACAGCTTATTCACCCCAATTTGAGTATCAAGGCCTAATACAATTGCTTATCTATTACGCAAGCTGGACACTGTTCAATTAGATAGCTCTGTGCCCTACACAGGGATTGATATGAACTCTGCTGTCTCCTTCAGCTTCAGATTACAGTCCCTGGACTGTCCCTGTAGCAGCTGATTGGCTGTCTGCATGGCATTGTTGGTGATCTAGCATTCCTGGGCTTCTTACTTTCACTTTGTAACACGTGTAGCTGACATTTTAGAAAAAAATATTAGTTACCATGAAGCGCAAGGAAATTTGGATTAGTTACTAGGGATGAGCGAACTCGAACTGTATAGTTCGGGTTCGTACCGAATTTTGGGGTGTCCGTGACACGGACCCGAACCCGGACATTTTCGTAAAAGTCCGGGTTCGGGTTCGGTGTTCGTCGCTTTCTTCGCGCTTTTGTGACGCTTTCTTGGCGCTTTTTGAAAGGCTGCAAAGCAGCCAATCAACAAGCGTCATACTACTTGCCCCAAGAGGCCATCACAGCCATGCCTACTATTGGCATGGCTGTGATTGGCCAGAGCACCATGTGACCCAGCCTCTATTTAAGCTGGAGTCACATAGCGCCGCACGTCACTCTGCTCTGATTAGCGTAGGGAGAGGTTGCGGCTGCGACAGTAGGGCGAGATTAGGCAGATTAACTCCTCCAAAGGACTTGATTAACTGATCGATCTGCAGCTGTGGATCATTGAGCTGCTGATCCTCAATTGCTCACTGTTTTTAGGCTGCACAGACCGTTTGTCAGTCACATTTTTCTGGGGTGATCGGCGGCCATTTTGTGTCTTGTGGTGCGCCAGCACAAGCTGCGACCAAGTGCATTTAACCCTCAATGGTGTGGTTGTTTTTTGGCTAAAGCCTACATCAGGGTGAAGCTGTCACACCAAGTGCATTTAACCAGCAATAGTCTGTTCATTTTTTGGCCATATACAAAATCAGGGGCAAGCTGCGCCTGTCACCAAGTGCATTTAACCCTCAATGGTGTGGTTGTTTTTTGGCTAAAGCCTACATCAGGGTGAAGCTGTCACACCAAGTGCATTTAACCAGCAATAGTCTGTTCATTTTTTGGCCATATACTAAATCAGGGGCAAGCTGCGCCTGTCACCAAGTGCATTTAACCCTCAATGGTGTGGTTGTTTTTTGGCTAAAGCCTACATCAGGGTGAAGCTGTCACACCAAGTGCATTTAACCAGCAATAGTCTGTTTATTTTTTGGCCATATCCCAGTCTAATTCTGTCACTAAATCCATACCGGTCACCCAGCGCCTAAATACTAGGCCTCAAATTTATATCCAGCTAAATCTGTCCCTAGTGCTGTAGCTGGGCGAGTTATTTAGTGTCCGTTCAAGCACATTTCTTGTTCTGGGTTGAAATACAATTCCCAATTTAGCAATTTCATAATTTAGTGGTTTCTGCTATATCAGAGCTATTTGAAATCTATCCCTAAAAGGGTATATAATATTCAAGGTGCACATTGGGTCATTCAGAATAACTTCACACACACCCGCTACTGTGTATTTCCAAGTCTAATTCTGTCACTAAACCCATACCTGTCACGCAGCGCCTAAATACTAGGCCTCAAATTTATATCCAGCTAAATCTGTCCCTAGTGCTGTAGCTGGGCGAGTTATTTAGTGTCCGTTCAAGCACATTTCTTGTTCTGGGTTGAAATACAATTCCCAATTTAGCAATTTCATAATTTAGTGGTTTCTGCTATATCAGAGCTATTTGAAATCTATCCCTAAAAGGGTATATAATATTCAAGGTGCACATTGGGTCATTCAGAATAACTTCACACACACCCGCTACTGTGTATTTCCAAGTCTAATTCTGGCACTAAACCCATACCTGTCACCCAGCGCCTAAATACTAGGCCTCAAATTTATATCCCGCTAAATCTGTCCTTAGTGCTGTAGCTGGGCGAGTTATTTAGTGTCCGTTCAAGCACATTTCTTGTTCTGGGTTGAAATACAATTCCCAATTTAGCAATTTCATAATTTAGTGGTTTCTGCTATATCAGAGCTATTTGAAATCTATCCCTAAAAGGGTATATAATATTCAAGGTGCACATTGGGTCATTCAGAATAACTTCACACACACCCGCTACTGTGTATTTCCAAGTCTAATTCTGGCACTAAACCCATACCTGTCACCCAGCGCCTAAATACTAGGCCTCAAATTTATATCCCGCTAAATCTGTCCTTAGTGCTGTAGCTGGGCGAGTTATTTAGTGTCCGTTCAAGCACATTTCTTGTTCTGGGTTGAAATACAATTCCCAATTTAGCAATTTCATAATTTAGTGGTTTCTGCTATATCAGAGCTATTTGAAATCTATCCCTAAAAGGGTATATAATATTCAAGGTGCACATTGGGTCATTCAGAATAACTTCACACACACCCGCTACTGTGTATTTCCAAGTCTAATTCTGTCACTAAACCCATACCTGTCACCCAGCGCCTAAATACTAGGCCTCAAATTTATATCCTGCTAAATCTCTCGTTAACGCTGTCCTGTTGTGGCTGGGAAAGTTATTTAGTGTCCGTCAAAGCACATTTTTTGTTCTGGGTTTAAATACAATTCCCAATTTAACAATTTCATAATTTAGTGGTTTCTGCTATATCAGAGCTATTTGAAATCTATCCCTAAAAGGGTATATAATATTCAAGGTGCACATTGGGTCATTCAGAATAACTTCACACACACCCGCTACTGTGTATTTCCAAGTCTAATTCTGTCACTAAACCCATACCTGTCACCCAGCGCCTAAATACTAGGCCTCAAATTTATATCCTGCTAAATCTCTCGTTAACGCTGTCCTGTTGTGGCTGGGAAAGTTATTTAGTGTCCGTCAAAGCACATTTTTTGTTCTGGGTTGAAATACAATTCCCAATTTAGCAATTTCATAATTTAGTGGTTTCTGCTATATCAGAGCTATTTGAAATCTATCCCTAAAAGGGTATATAATATTCAAGGTGCACATATGGTCATTCAGAATAACTTCACACACACGCTTCTGTGCATTTCCAAGTCTAATTCTGTCACTAAATCCATACCGGTCACCCAGCGCCTAAATACTAGGCCTCAAATTTATATCCAGCTAAATCTGTCCCTAGTGCTGTAGCTGGGCGAGTTATTTAGTGTCCGTTCAAGCACATTTCTTGTTCTGGGTTGAAATACAATTCCCAATTTAGCAATTTCATAATTTAGTGGTTTCTGCTATATCAGAGCTATTTGAAATCTATCCCTAAAAGGGTAGATCATATTGAAGGTGCACATAGGGTCATTCAGAATAACTTCACACACACGCTTCTGTGCATTTCCAAGTCTAATTCTGTCACTAAATCCATACCGGTCACCCAGCGCCTAAATACTAGGCCTCAAATTTATATCCCGCTGAATTTGAATACAATACATTGGGCCAAATAATATATTTGTTGTTGTGGTGAACCATAACAATGAGAAAAACATCTAGTAAGGGACGCGGACGTGGACATGGTCGTGGTGGTGTTAGTGGACCCTCTGGTGCTGGGAGAGGACGTGGCCGTTCTGCCACATCCACACGTCCTAGTGTACCAACTACCTCAGGTCCCAGTAGCCGCCAGAATTTACAGCGATATATGGTGGGGCCCAATGCCGTTCTAAGGATGGTAAGGCCTGAGCAGGTACAGGCATTAGTCAATTGGGTGGCCGACAGTGGATCCAGCACGTTCACATTATCTCCCACCCAGTCTTCTGCAGAAAGCGCACAGATGGCGCCTGAAAACCAACCCCATCAGTCTGTCACATCACCCCCATGCATACCAGGGAAACTGTCTCAGCCTCAAGTTATGCAGCAGTCTCTTATGCTGTTTGAAGACTCCGCTGGCAGGGTTTCCCAAGGGCATCCACCTAGCCCTTCCCCAGCGGTGAAAGACATAGAATGCACTGACGCACAACCACTTATGTTTCCTGATGATGAGGACATGGGAATACCACCTCAGCATGTCTCTGATGATGACGAAACACAGGTGCCAACTGCTGCGTCTTTCTGCAGTGTGCAGACTGAACAGGAGGTCAGGGATCAAGACTGGGTGGAAGACGATGCAGGGGACGATGAGGTCCTAGACCCCACATGGAATGAAGGTCGTGCCACTGACTTTCACAGTTCGGAGGAAGAGGCAGTGGTGAGACCGAGCCAACAGCGTAGCAAAAGAGGGAGCAGTGGGCAAAAGCAGAACACCCGCCGCCAAGAGACTCCGCCTGCTACTGACCGCCGCCATCTGGGACCGAGCACCCCAAAGGCAGCTTCAAGGAGTTCCCTGGCATGGCACTTCTTCAAACAATGTGCTGACGACAAGACCCGAGTGGTTTGCACGCTGTGCCATCAGAGCCTGAAGCGAGGCATTAACGTTCTGAACCTGAGCACAACCTGCATGACCAGGCACCTGCATGCAAAGCATGAACTGCAGTGGAGTAAACACCTTAAAACCAAGGAAGTCACTCAGGCTCCCCCTGCTACCTCTTCTGCTGCTGCCGCCTCGGCCTATTCTGCTGCTGCCGCCTCGGCCTCTTCCTCCGCCTCTGGAGGAACGTTGGCACCTGCCGCCCAGCAAACAGGGGATGTACCACCAACACCACCACCTCCGTCACCAAGCGTCTCAACCATGTCACACGCCAGCGTTCAGCTCTCCATCTCACAAACATTTGATAGAAAGCGTAAATTCCCACCTAGCCACCCTCGATCCCTGGCCCTGAATGCCAGCATTTCTAAACTACTGGCCTATGAAATGCTGTCATTTAGGCTGGTGGACACAGACAGCTTCAAACAGCTCATGTCGCTTGCTGTCCCACAGTATGTTGTTCCCAGCCGGCACTACTTCTCCAAGAGAGCCGTGCCTTCCCTGCACAACCAAGTATCCGATAAAATCAAGTGTGCACTGCGCAACGCCATCTGTGGCAAGGTCCACCTAACCACAGATACGTGGACCAGTAAGCACGGCCAGGGACGCTATATCTCCCTAACTGCACACTGGGTAAATGTAGTGGCAGCTGGGCCCCAGGCGGAGAGCTGTTTGGCGCACGTCCTTCCGCCGCCAAGGATCGCAGGGCAACATTCTTTGCCTCCTGTTGCCACCTCCTCCTTCTCGGCTTCCTCCTCCTCTTCTTCCACCTGCTCATCCAGTCAGCCACACACCTTCACCACCAACTTCAGCACAGCCCGGGGTAAACGTCAGCAGGCCATTCTGAAACTCATATGTTTGGGGGACAGGCCCCACACCGCACAGGAGTTGTGGCGGGGTATAGAACAACAGACCGACGAGTGGTTGCTGCCGGTGAGCCTCAAGCCCGGCCTGGTGGTGTGTGATAATGGGCGAAATCTCGTTGCAGCTCTGGGACTAGCCAATTTGACGCACATCCCTTGCTTGGCGCATGTGCTGAATTTGGTGGTGCAGAAGTTCATTCACAACTACCCCGACATGTCAGAGCTGCTGCATAAAGTGCGGGCCGTCTGTTCGCGCTTCCGGCGTTCACATCCTGCTGCTGCTCGCCTATCTGCGCTACAGCGTAACTTCGGCCTTCCCGCTCACCGCCTCATATGCGACGTGCCCACCAGGTGGAACTCCACCTTGCACATGCTGGACAGACTGTGCGAGCAGCAGCAGGCCATAGTGGAGTTTCAGCTGCAGCACGCACGGGTCAGTCGCACTACAGAACAGCACCACTTCACCACCAATGACTGGGCCTCCATGCGAGACCTGTGTGCCCTGTTGCGCTGTTTCGAGTACTCCACCAACATGGCCAGTGGCGATGACACCGTTATCAGCGTTACAATACCACTTCTATGTCTCCTTGAGAAAACACTTAGGGCGATGATGGAAGAGGAGGTGGCCCAGGAGGAGGAGGAGGAGGAGGAGGAAGAGGGGTCATTTTTAGCACTTTCAGGCCAGTCTCTTCGAAGTGACTCAGAGGGAGGTTTTTGGCAACAGCAGAGGCCAGGTACAAATGTGGCCAGCCAGGGCCCACTACTGGAGGACGAGGAGGACGAGGATGAGGAGGAGGTGGAGGAGGATGAGGATGAAGCATGGTCACAGCGGGGTGGCACCCAACGCAGCTCGGGTCCATCACTGGTGCGTGGCTGGGGGGAAAGGCAGGACGATGACGATACGCCTCCCACAGAGGACAGCTTGTCCTTATCCCTGGGCAGCCTGGCACACATGAGCGACTACATGCTGCAGTGCCTGCGCAACGACAGCAGAGTTGCCCACATTTTAACCTGTGCGGACTACTGGGTTGCCACCCTGCTGGATCCACGCTACAAAGACAATGTGCCCACCTTACTTCCTGCACTGGAGCGTGATAGGAAGATGCGCGAGTACAAGCGCACGTTGGTAGACGCGCTACTGAGAGCATTCCCAAATGTCACAGGGGAACAAGTGGAAGCCCAAGGCCAAGGCAGAGGAGGAGCAAGAGGTCGCCAAGGCAGCTGTGTCACGGCCAGCTCCTCTGAGGGCAGGGTTAGCATGGCAGAGATGTGGAAAACTTTTGTCAACACGCCACAGCTAACTGCACCACCACCTGATACGCAACGTGTTAGCAGGAGGCAACATTTCACTAACATGGTGGAACAGTACGTGTGCACACCCCTCCACGTACTGACTGATGGTTCGGCCCCATTCAACTTCTGGGTCTCTAAATTGTCCACGTGGCCAGAGCTAGCCTTTTATGCCTTGGAGGTGCTGGCCTGCCCGGCAGCCAGCGTTTTGTCTGAACGTGTATTCAGCACGGCAGGGGGCGTCATTACAGACAAACGCAGCCGCCTGTCTACAGCCAATGTGGACAAGCTGACGTTCATAAAAATGAACCAGGCATGGATCCCACAGGACCTGTCCGTCCCTTGTCCAGATTAGACATTAACTACCTCCCCATAACCATATATTATTGGACTCCAGGGCACTTCCTCATTCAATCCTATTTTTATTTTCATTTTACCATTATATTGCGATGCTACCCAAAGTTGAATGAACCTCTCCTCTGCCTGTGTGCTAGGCCTAAATATATGCCAATGGACTGTTGCAGTGGTGGCTGACATGAAGCCTGATTCTCTGCTGACATGAAGCCAGATTGTCTGTTACGGGACCTCCCTCCTCTGCCTGGGTGCTGGGCCTAAATTTATGACAATGGACTGTTGCAGTGGTGGCTGACGTGAAGCCTCATTCTCTGCTATGACATGCAGACTGATTCTCTGCTGACATGAAGCCAGATTGTCTGTTACGGGACCTCTCTCCTCTGCCTGTGTGCTAGGCCTAAATATATGCCAATGGACTGTTGCAGTGGTGGCTGACGTGAAGCCTGATTCTCTGCTATGACATGCAGACTGATTCTCTGCTGACATGAAGCCAGATCCTCTGTTACGGGACCTCTCTCCTCTGCCTGTGTGTGTGCTGGGCCTAAATATATGCCAATGGACTGTTGCAGTGGTGGGTGACGTGAAGCCTCATTCTCTGCTATGACATGCAGACTAATTCTCTGCTGACATGAAGACAGATTCTCTGTTACGGGACCTCCCTCCTCTGCCTGGGTGCTGGGCCTAAATATATGCCAATGGACTGTTGCAGTGGTGGGTGACGTGAAGCCTGATTCTCTGCTATGACATGCAGACTAATTCTCTGCTGACATGAAGCCAGATTGTCTGTTACGGGACCTCTCTCCTCTGCCTGTGTGTGTGCTGGGCCTAAATATATGCCAATGGACTGTTGCAGTGGTGGGTGACGTGAAGCCTCATTCTCTGCTATGACATGCAGACTAATTCTCTGCTGACATGAAGCCAGATTGTCTGTTACGGGACCTCTCTCCTCTGCCTGTGTGTGTGCTGGGCCTAAATATATGCCAATGGACTGTTGCAGTGGTGGCTGACGTGAAGCCTCATTCTCTGCTATGACATGCAGACTAATTCTCTGCTGACATGAAGACAGATTCTCTGTTACGGGACCTCCCTCCTCTGCCTGGGTGCTGGGCCTAAATATATGCCAATGGACTGTTGCAGTGGTGGGTGACGTGAAGCCTGATTCTCTGCTATGACATGCAGACTAATTCTCTGCTGACATGAAGACAGATTCTCTGTTACGGGACCTCTCTCCTCTGCCTGTGTGTGTGCTGGGCCTAAATATATGCCAATGGACTGTTGCAGTGGTGGCTGACGTGAAGCCTCATTCTCTGCTATGACATGCAGACTAATTCTCTGCTGACATGAAGACAGATTCTCTGTTACGGGACCTCCCTCCTCTGCCTGGGTGCTGGGCCTAAATATATGCCAATGGACTGTTGCAGTGGTGGCTGACGTGAAGCCTCATTCTCTGCTATGACATGCAGACTGATTCTCTGCTGACATGAAGCCAGATCGTCTGTTACGGGACCTCTCTGCTCTGCCTGTGTGCTAGGCCTAAATATATGCCAATGGACTGTTGCAGTGGTGGGTGACGTGAAGCCTCATTCTCTGCTATGACATGCAGACTGATTCTCTGCTGTCATGAAGCCAGATTGTCTGTTACGGGACCTCTCTGCTCTGCCTGTGTGCTAGGCCTAAATATATGCCAATGGACTGTTGCAGTGGTGGGTGACGTGAAGCCTCATTCTCTGCTATGACATGCAGACTGATTCTCTGCTGTCATGAAGCCAGATTGTCTGTTACGGGACCTCTCTGCTCTGCCTGTGTGCTAGGCCTAAATATATGCCAATGGACTGTTGCAGTGGTGGGTGACGTGAAGCCTCATTCTCTGCTATGACATGCAGACTGATTCTCTGCTGTCATGAAGCCAGATTGTCTGTTACGGGACCTCTCTGCTCTGCCTGTGTGCTAGGCCTAAATATATGCCAATGGACTGTTGCAGTGGTGGGTGACGTGAAGCCTCATTCTCTGCTATGACATGCAGACTGATTCTCTGCTGACATGAAGCCAGATTGTCTGTTACGGGACCTCTCTCCTCTGCCTGTGTGCTAGGCCTAAATATATGCCAATGGACTGTTGCAGTGGTGGCTGACGTGAAGCCTCATTCTCTGCTATGACATGCAGACTAATTCTCTGCTGACATGAAGCCAGATTGTCTGTTACGGGACCTCTCTCCTCTGCCTGGGTGCTGGGCCTAAATTTATGACAATGGACTGTTGCAGTGGTGGCTGACGTGAAGCCTGATTCTCTGCTATGACATGCAGACTGATTCTCTGCTGACATGAAGCCAGATCCTCTGTTACGGGACCTCTCTCCTCTGCCTGTGTGTGTGCTGGGCCTAAATATATGCCAATGGACTGTTGCAGTGGTGGCTGACGTGAAGCCTCATTCTCTGCTATGACATGCAGACTGATTCTCTGCTGACATGAAGCCAGATTCTCTGTTACGGGACCTCTCTCCTCTGCCTGTGTGTGTGCTGGGCCTAAATATATGCCAATGGACTGTTGCAGTGGTGGCTGACGTGAAGCCTCATTCTCTGCTATGACATGCAGACTAATTCTCTGCTGACATGAAGACAGATTCTCTGTTACGGGACCTCCCTCCTCTGCCTGGGTGCTGGGCCTAAATATATGCCAATGGACTGTTGCAGTGGTGGCTGACGTGAAGCCTCATTCTCTGCTATGACATGCAGACTAATTCTCTGCTGACATGAAGACAGATTCTCTGTTACGGGACCTCTCTCCTCTGCCTGGGTGCCGGGGCCTAAATATCTGAGAATGGACTGTTCCAGTGGTGGGTGACGGGAAGCCAGATTCTCTGCTATGGAACCTCTCTCCAATTGATTTTGGTTAATTTTTATTTATTTTATTTTTAATTTAATTCATTTCCCTATCCACATTTGTTTGCAGGGGATTTACCTACATGTTGCTGCCTTTTGCAGCCCTCTAGCTCTTTCCTGGGCTGTTTTACAGCCTTTTTAGTGCCGAAAAGTTCGGGTCCCCATTGACTTCAATGGGGTTCGGGTTCGGGACGAAGTTCGGATCGGGTTCGGATCCCGAACCCGAACATTTCCGGGATGTTCGGCCGAACTTCTCGAACCCGAACATCCAGGTGTTCGCTCAACTCTATTAGTTACAAATCATATTTTTCCTAAACTTTGGATCGAATTCCACTTCAGATGCTTCAATTCGCTCATCACTAATGTAAACCATGGTTTAATATTGATACACAATAAAAGTGGAAAAATTTTAAGGGGTATGAATACTTTTTAATAGCGCTGTACATGGAATTGAGATTTCCTTTTTCTAAGCATGATTTAACATTTTTGGATTATAAAACCGTTTAATTTTCCATTTATGAAGAAAAATCATCTAGAACACACTGTAGTCTACGTTTCTGATTTATGCACAGAAATTCTGCCAGCAAAATCCTTGGCTCTAAAAAATCCATTTATGCTTTTTAACTTCTCGTCAGCACAATCCTTGGCACTAAGTAATGTAAAGTCTCCTAAGACAGAGTAGCAGTACTTGTCTTGCGTGAATGCGGTCTCTCTTTCAATAGAATGCTGTGTGAGTTAATTTTTATTGTTATTTGTAAAATTCATACATACTGCAAACGGGAATTCAGGGTTTATATTCTGTATAGTTATAATTCTAACAATACTACATACAGAACTTGTAGATATGAAAATCATGAATGTACATAAAATCCATCAGATCTATTCTGTAGTATGTCAATAGGGTTTTGTAAACGTGATTTACTTGCATGATATTGCCTTCCAATGTGCACCAAAAAAGTGTTGCGCCACATATGAACTCATATGAACTGTTTTTGATTTTTTTTTTTCTTATTGATTGAACCCCTTGCATTGCACAACATACGGTATACTATATATCACATTCATGATTATCCTTATTTTGGACCACTTTGCACACATTTATGGGAGGACATATACAAGTCCTACATACACTTTCTGTTGTATACAGTATTTCAATGCTGTGGTGCTAAATAAAAATTGATTTATTTGATATGTATTGTATGTGTAGTCTGTTTGTATAGTCTTTCTAGTATTTGTCATACTGCATTGTTTTTATGGGCTACGGACTGGCACTCCACTTTGTTTTACTGTGCTCCCTGGTCTCTATACTGGTATTTGGACCTACATTTAGGTGCCATGTGTTTAACCCTTTAGGGACCCATGACATACCGGTAAAGCATGGATCCTGAGTCCTTAAGGACCCATGACGTACCGGTACGGCTTGAGTTTAAAATGAGAATGCGGCGCTGCTGGGGTTAATCCGCACAGGATGCCGGCTGAAATCATTCAGCCGGCATCCTGTCACAACGCCGAGGGGGGGGGGGGGGTCGTATCGGCGATCGCAGCAAACCGCAGGTCAATTCAGACCTTCGGTTTGCTGCGCTTTTGGCCGATTCTGATCCCCGCGGATCAAACTTCAAAATGCCGCATATAAATTTTTTTTAACCCCCCCTGCACCCCTGGATGGTTTTATGGCGGCGGGTGTGGCAGGGGGGTGTGTTGCAGGCGGTGCGGCAGGCGGGATCGCGATCCCCCGCCCGCCTCCCGCCGAATAATTGTTGGTGTACAGTGGTATACCAGAGTGTCAGCACATATAAATGGCTGACATCTGTGATTGGATGTCAGCAGTTTAACCCTTTCCATACAGCGGTCCGTATGGACCGCTGTATAGAAAGAGTTAACAGTAAGATGCGGCTCCCTCCCTCTCCCATCGGGGGCTGCTGTGCCTTTGCAGCCCCCCGACAGGATGGGGTGATAGAGGGAGGGAGCCCCAGTACTTACCCTTCCCCGTCTGCGAAGTTGTGGCCACAACTTCGCAGATGGGGAAGGTTCCCATGGCAACAGGACGCCTTCTCAGGCGTCCTGCTGTCCATGGTGCTGAACAGATCTGTGCTAAAGGCATAGATCTGTTCAGACAAAGTGTAAGTAAAATTCAGTACAGTACAAATATATTGTACTGTACTGTATTATACAGACATCAGACCCACTGGATCTTCAAGAACCAAGTGGGTCTGGGTAAAAAAAAAAGTAAAAAAAGTAAAAAAAAAGTAAAAATCAAAAAACACATTTATCACTGATTAAAAATGAAAAAAAAAAATTCCCTACGCATGTTTGGTATCGCCGCGTCCATAACGACCTGATCTATAAAACGGTCATGTTACTTTCCCCGCCATAAAAATAAAAAATAAAAACTATGAGAAAACTGAAATTTTGCCCACCTTACTTCCCAAAGAAGGTAATAACAGTGATCAAAAAAGTCGCATGTACGGCAAAATAGTGCCAATCAAACCATTATCTCATCCCGCAAAAAATGAAACCCTACCCAAGATAATCGCCCAAAAACTGAAAAAAACTATGGCTCTTAGACTATGGAAACACTAAAACATGATTTTTTTTGTTTCAAAAATGAAATCATAAATAAAAAAAGTATACATATTAGGTATCGCCGTGTCCGTATCGACCGGCTTTATAAAAATATCACATGAGTTAACCCCTCAGGTGACCACCGTAAAAAAATTAAAAATAAAAACATTTTAAAAAAAGCCATTTTTTGTCATCTTACGTCACAAAAAGTGCAATAGCAAGCGATCAAAAAGTCATATGCACCATAAAATAGTGCCAATAAAACAGCCTTCTCATCCCACAAAAAAATGAGACCCTACTTACGATAATCGCCCAAAAACTGAAAAAACTATGGCTCTTAGGCTATAGAGACACTAAAACTTTTTTGTTTTAAAAATGAAATCATTGTGTAAAGCTTACATAAATAAAAAAAATTGTATACATATTAGGTATCGCCGCGTCCGTGACAACCTGCTCTATAAAATTACCACATGATCTAACCTTTCAGATGAATGTTGTAAATAACAAAAAAAACTGTGCCAAAAAAGCTATTTCTTGTTACCTTGCCGCACAAAAAGTGTAATATAGAGCAACCAAAAATCATATGTACCCTAAACTAGTACCAACAAAACTGCCACCCTATCCCATAGTTTCTAAAATGGGGTCACTTTTTTGGAGTTTCTACTCTAGGGGTGCATCAGAGGGGCTTCAAATGGGACATGGTGTCAAAAAAAAAGTCCAGCAAAATCTGCCTTCCAAAAACCATATGGCATTCCTTTCTTTCTGCGCCCTGCTGTGTGCCTGTACAGCGGTTTACAACCACATATGAGGTGTTTCTGTAAACTACAGAATCAGGGCCATAAATATTGAGTTTTGTTTGGCTGTTAACCCTTGCTTTGTTACTTGAAAAAAAAAATGGAAAATCTGCCAAAAAAGTGAAATTTTGAAATTGTATCTCTATTTTCCATTAAATCTTGTGCAACACCTAAAGGGTTAACAAAGTTTGTAAAATCAGTTTTGAATACCTTGAGGGGTGTACTTTCTTAGATGGGGTCACTTTTAGGGAGTTTCTACTCTAGGGGTGCATCGGGGGGCTTCAAATGGGACATGGTGTAAATAAACCAGTCCAGCAAAATCTGCCACCAAACGGCGCACCTTTCACTCTACGCCCCGCTGTGTGGCCGTACAGTAGTTTACAGCCACATATGGGGTGTTTCTGTAAATGGCAGAGTCAGAGCAATAAAGATACAGTCTTGTTTGGCTGTTACCCCTTGCTTTGTTAGTGGAAAAAATGGGTTAAAATGGAAAAAAAATGAAATTCTCAGATTTCATCCCCATTTGCCAATAACTCTTGTGCAACACCTAAAGGGTTAACGAAGTTTGTAAAATCAGTTTTGAATACCTTGAGGGGTGTAGTTTATAGAATGGGGTCATTTTTGGGTGGTTTCTAATATGTAAGCCTCGCAAAGTGACTTCAGAGCTGTAGTGGTCCCTAAAAATTGGGTTTTTGCAAATTTCTGAAAAATTTCTATATTTGCTTCTAAAGTTCTAAACCTTGTTACATCCCCCCAAAAAAAATATCATTCCCAAAATAATTGAAACATGAAGTAGACATATGGGGATTGTAAAGTCATCACAATTTTGGGGGTATTACTATGTATTACAGAAGTAGAGAAACTGAAACTTTGAAATTTGCAAATTTTTCAGAATTTTTGGTAAATTTGGTATTTTTTTATGCAAACACTTTTTTTTTAATTTCATTTTATCAGTGTCATGAAGTACAATATGTGATGAAAAAACGTTCTCAGAATGGCCTGGATAAGTCAAAGCGTTTTAAATTTATCACCACTTAAAGTGACACTGGTCAGATTTGCAAAAAATGGCCAAGTCCTTAAGGTGAAATAGGGCTGAGTCCTTAAGGGGTTAAAAAGTTGCAAACATGAGGCTTGCAACTTGAGTACAGCATAGAATTGACATCAGGAAATGACAAATTCCCCTCTATGTTGCAATTAGTATTTACTGTCTTTAACAGGTTAAGGACTGAGGATGAGAATGCTCGCCCTAAATGGCCTTTACTTTGCACCCCAGGACAAGCATTCTCGTCCTGCGGTCCCACATGCGGTGCCACGATCAGCAGCAGGGGCCAGGCTGTTACTAACAGTCAGACCCCTGCTGCATCCAATGCATCAGTGATAACACTGATGACAGTGGATTAAGCCCTCATATGTAGGGATGAGCGAACTCGAACTGTATAGTTCGGGTTCGTACCGAATTTTGGGGTGTCCGTGACACGGACCCGAACCCGGACATTTTCGTAAAAGTCCGGGTTCGGGTTCGGTGTTCGTTGCTTTCTTGGCGCTTTTGTGACGCTTTCTTGGCGCTTTTTGAAAGGCTGCAAAGCAGCCAATCAACAAGCGTCATACTACTTGCCCCAAGAGGCCATCACAGCCATGCCTACTATTGGCATGGCTGTGATTGGCCAGAGCACCATGTGACCCAGCCTCTATTTAAGCTGGAGTCACATAGCGCCGCCCGTCACTCTGCTCTGATTAGCGTAGGGAGAGGTTGCGGCTGCGACAGTAGGGCGAGATTAGGCAGATTAACTCCTCCAAAGGACTTGATTATTGATCGATCTGCAGCTGTGCATCATTGAGCTGCTGATACTCAATTGCTCACTGTTTTTAGGCTGCCCAGACCGTTTGTCAGTCACATTTTTCTGGGGTGATCGGCGGCCATTTTGTGTCTTGTGGTGCGCCAGCACAAGCTGCGACCAAGTGCATTTAACCCTCAATGGTGTGGTTGTTTTTTGGCTAAAGCCTACATCAGGGTGAAGCTGTCACACCAAGTGCATTTAACCAGCAATAGTCTGTTTATTTTTTGGCCATATACTACATCAGGGGCAAGCTGCGCTTGTCACCAAGTGCATTTAACCCTCAATGGTGTGGTTGTTTTTTGGCTAAAGCCTACATCAGGGTGAAGCTGTCACACCAAGTGCATTTAACCAGCAATAGTCTGTTTATTTTTTGGCCATATACTACATCAGGGGCAAGCTGCGCCCGTCACCAAGTGCATTTAACCCTCAGTAGTGTGGTTGGTCAAGCTATCACACCAAGTGCATTTAACCAGCAATAGTCTGTTCATTTTTTGGCCATATACTAAATCAGGGGCAAGCTGCGCCCGTCACCAAGTGCATTTAACCAGCAATAGTCTGTTCATTTTTTGGCCATATACTACATCAGGGGCAAGCTGCGCCCGTCACCAAGTGCATTTAACCCTCAGTAGTGTGGTTGGTCAAGCTGTCACACCAAGTGCATTTAACCAGCAATAGTCTGTTCATTTTTTGGCCATATACTAAATCAGGGGCAAGCTGCGCCCGTCACCAAGTGCATTTAACCAGCAATAGTCTGTTCATTTTTTGGCCATATACTACATCAGGGGCAAGCTGCGCCCGTCACCAAGTGCATTTAACCCTCAGTAGTGTGGTTGGTCAAGCTGTGACACCAAGTGCATTTAACCAGCAATAGTCTGTTCATTTTTTGGCCATATACTACATCAGGGGCAAGCTGCGCCCGTCACCAAGTGCATTTAACCAGCAATAGTGTGGTTATTTTTTGGCCATATACTACATCAGGGGCAAGCTGCGCCCGTCACCAAGTGCATTTAACCCTCAGTAGTGTGGTTGGTCAAGCTGTGACACCAAGTGCATTTAACCAGCAATAGTCTGTTCATTTTTTGGCCATATACTACATCAGGGGCAAGCTGCGCCCGTCACCAAGTGCATTTAACCAGCAATAGTGTGGTTATTTTTTGGCCATATCCCAGTCTAATTCTGTCACTAAATCCATACCGGTCACCCAGCGCCTAAATACTAGGCCTCTAATTTATATCCCGCTAAATCTGTCGTTACCGCTGTACTGTTGTGGCTGGGCAAGTTATTTAGTGTCCGTCAAAGCACATTTTTTGTTCAGGGTTGAAATACAATTCCCAATTTAGCAATTTCATAATTTAGTGGTTTCTGCTATATCAGAGCTATTTGAAATCTATCCCTAAAAGGGTATATAATATTCAAGGTGCACATAGGGTCATTCAGAATAACTTCACACACACGCTACTGTGCATTTCCAAGTCTAATTCTGTCACTAAATCCATACCGGTCACCCAGCGCCTAAATAGTAGGCCTCAAATTTATATCCCACTAAATCTGTCGTTACCGCTGTCCTGTTGTGGATGGGCAAGTTATTTAGTGTCCGTCAAAGCACATTTTTTGTTCTGGGTTGAAATACAATTCCCAATTTAGCAATTTCATAATTTAGTGGTTTCTGCTATATCAGAGCTATTTGAAATCTATCCCTAAAAGGGTATATAATATTCAAGGTGCACATAGGGTCATTCAGAATAACTTCACACACACGCTACTGTGCATTTCCAAGTCTAATTCTGTCACTAAATCCATACCGGTCACCCAGCGCCTAAATACTAGGCCTCAAATTTATATCCCGCTAAATCTGTCGTTACCGCTGTACTGTTGTGGCTGGGCAAGTTATTTAGTGTCCGTCAAAGCACATTTTTTGTTCAGGGTTGAAATACAATTCCCAATTTAGCAATTTCATAATTTAGTGGTTTCTGCTATATCAGAGCTATTTGAAATCTATCCCTAAAAGGGTATATAATATTCAAGGTGCACATAGGGTCATTCAGAATAACTTCACACACACGCTACTGTGCATTTCCAAGTCTAATTCTGTCACTAAATCCATACCGGTCACCCAGCGCCTAAATAGTAGGCCTCAAATTTATATCCCGCTAAATCTGTCGTTACCGCTGTCCTGTTGTGGATGGGCAAGTTATTTAGTGTCCGCCAAAGCACATTTTTTGTTCTGGGTTGAAATACAATTCCCAATTTAGCAATTTCATAATTTAGTGGTTTCTGCTATATCAGAGCTATTTGAAATCTATCCCTAAAAGGGTATATAATATTCAAGGTGCACATAGGGTCATTCAGAATAACTTCACACACACGCTACTGTGCATTTCCAAGTCTAATTCTGTCACTAAATCCATACCGGTCACCCAGCGCCTAAATAGTAGGCCTCAAATTTATATCCCGCTAAATCTGTCGTTACCGCTGTCCTGTTGTGGATGGGCAAGTTATTTAGTGTCCGCCAAAGCACATTTTTTGTTCTGGGTTGAAATACAATTCCCAATTTAGCAATTTCATAATTTAGTGGTTTCTGCTATATCAGAGCTATTTGAAATCTATCCCTAAAAGGGTATATAATATTCAAGGTGCACATAGGGTCATTCAGAATAACTTCACACACACGCTACTGTGCATTTCCAAGTCTAATTCTGTCACTAAATCAATACCGGTCACCCAGCGCCTAAATAGTAGGCCTCAAATTTATATCCCGCTAAATCTGTCGTTACCGCTGTCCTGTTGTGGATGGGCAAGTTATTTAGTGTCCGTCAAAGCACATTTTTTGTTCTGGGTTGAAATACAATTCCCAATTTAGCAATTTCATAATTTAGTGGTTTCTGCTATATCAGAGCTATTTGAAATCTATCCCTAAAAGGGTATATAATATTCAAGGTGCACATAGGGTCATTCAGAATAACTTCACACACACGCTACTGTGCATTTCCAAGTCTAATTCTGTCACTAAATCCATACCGGTCACCCAGCGCCTAAATACTAGGCCTCAAATTTATATCCCGCTAAATCTCTCGTTACCGCTGTACTGTTGTGGCTGGGAAAGTTATTTAGTGTCCGTCAAAGCACATTTTTTGTTCTGGGTTGAAATACAATTCCCAATTTAGCAATTTCATAATTTAGTGGTTTCTGCTATATCAGAGCTATTTGAAATCTATCCCTAAAAGGGTATATAATATTCAAGGTGCACATAGGGTCATTCAGAATAACTTCACACACACGCTACTGTGCATTTCCAAGTCTAATTCTGTTAGTAAATCCATACCGGTCACCCAGCGCCTAAATACTAGGCCTCAAATTTATATCCCGCTGAATTTGAATACAATACATTGGGCCAAATAATATTTTTGTTGTTGTGGTGAACCATAACAATGAGGAAAACATCTAGTAAGGGACGCGGACGTGGACATGGTCGTGGTGGTGTTAGTGGACCCTCTGGTGCTGGGAGAGGACGTGGCCGTTCTGCCACATCCACACGTCCTAGTGTACCAACTACATCAGGTCCCAGTAGCCGCCAGAATTTACAGCGATATATGGTGGGGCCCAATGCCGTTCTAAGGATGGTAAGGCCTGAGCAGGTACAGGCATTAGTCAATTGGGTGGCCGACAGTGGATCCAGCACGTTCACATTATCTCCCACCCAGTCTTCTGCAGAAAGCGCACAGATGGCGCCTGAAAACCAACCCCATCAGTCTGTCACATCACCCCCATGCATACCAGGGAAACTGCCAGCCTCAAGTTATGCAGCAGTCTCTTATGCTGTTTGAAGACTCCGCTGGCAGGGTTTCCCAAGGGCATCCACCTAGCCCTTCCCCAGCGGTGGAAGACATAGACTGCACTGACGCACAACCACTTATGTTTCCTGATGATGAGGACATGGAAATACCACCTCAGCATGTCTCTGATGATGACGAAACACAGGTGCCAACTGCTGCATCTTTCTGCAGTGTGCAGACTGAACAGGAGGTCAGGGATCAAGACTGGGTGGAAGACGATGCAGGGGACGATTAGGTCCTAGACCCCACATGGAATGAAGGTCGTGCCACTGACTTTCACAGTTCGGAGGAAGAGGCAGTGGTGAGACCGAGCCAACAGCGTAGCAAAAGAGGGAGCAGTGGGCAAAAGCAGAACACCCGCCGCCAAGAGACTCCGCCTGCTACTGACCGCCGCCATCTGGGACCGAGCACCCCAAAGGCAGCTTGAAGGAGTTCCCTGGCATGGCACTTCTTCAAACAATGTGCTGACGACAAGACCCGAGTGGTTTGCACGCTGTGCCATCAGAGCCTGAAGCGAGGCATTAACGTTCTGAACCTTAGCACAACCTGCATGACCAGGCACCTGCATGCAAAGCATGAACTGTAGTGGAGTAAACACCTTAAAACCAAGGAAGTCACTCAGGCTCCCCCTGCTACCTCTTCTGCTGCTGCCGCCTCGGCCTCTTCCTCTGCCTCTGGAGAAACGTTGGCACCTGCCGCCCAGCAAACAGGGGATGTACCACCAACACCACCACCACCTCCGTCACCAAGCGTCTCAACCATGTCACACGGCAGCGTTCAGCTCTCCATCTCACAAACATTTGAGAGAAAGCGTAAATTCCCACCTAGCCACCCTCGATCCCTGGCCCTGAATGCCAGCATTTCTAAACTACTGGCCTATGAAATGCTGTCATTTAGGCTGGTGGACACAGACAGCTTCAAACAGCTCATGTCGCTTGCTGTCCCACAGTATGTTGTTCCCAGCCGCCACTACTTCTCCAAGAGAGCCGTGCCTTCCCTGCACAACCAAGTATCCGATAAAATCAAGTGTGCACTGCGCAACGCCATCTGTAGCAAGGTCCACCTAACCACAGATACGTGGACCAGTAAGCACGGCCAGGGACGCTATATCTCCCTAACTGCACACTGGGTAAATGTAGTGGCAGCTGGGCCCCAGGCGGATAGCTGTTTAGCGCACGTCCTTCCGCCGCCAAGGATCGCAGGGCAACATTCATTGCCTCCTGTTACCACCTCCACCTTCTCGGCTTCCTCCTCCTCTTCTTTCACCTGCTCATCCAGTCAGCCACACACCTTCACCACCAACTTCAGCACAGCCCGGGGTAAACGTCAGCAGGCCATTCTGAAACTCATATGTTTGGGGGACAGGCCCCACACCGCACAGGAGTTGTGGCGGGGTATAGAACAACAGACCGACGAGTGGTTGCTGCCGGTGAGCCTCAAGCCCGGCCTGGTGGTGTGTGATAATGGGCGAAATCTCGTTGCAGCTCTGGGACTAGCCAATTTGACGCACATCCCTTGCTTGGCGCATGTGCTGAATTTGGTGGTGCAGAAGTTCATTCACAACTACCCCGACATGTCAGAGCTGCTGCATAAAGTGCGGGCCGTCTGTTCGCGCTTCCGGCGTTCACATCCTGCTGCTGCTCGCCTGTCTGCGCTACAGCGTAACTTCGGCCTTCCCGCTCACCGCCTCATATGCGACGTGCCCACCAGGTGGAACTCCACCTTGCACATGCTGGACAGACTGTGCGAGCAGCAGCAGGCCATAGTGGAGTTTCAGCTGCAGCACGCACGGGTCAGTCGCACTACAGAACAGCACCACTTCACCACCAATGACTGGGCCTCCATGCGAGACCTGTGTGCCCTGTTGCGCTGTTTCGAGTACTCCACCAACATGGCCAGTGGCGATGACGCCGTTATCAGCGTTACAATACCACTTCTATGTCTCCTTGAGAAAACACTTAGGGCGATGATGGAAGAGGAGGTGGCCCAGGAGGAGGAGGAGGAGGAGGAGGAAGAGGGGTCATTTTTAGCACTTTCAGGCCAGTCTCTTCGAAGTGACTCAGAGGGAGGTTTTTGGCAACAGCAGAGGCCAGGTACAAATGTGGCCAGCCAGGGCCCACTACTGGAGGACGAGGAGGACGAGGATGAGGAGGAGGTGGAGGAGGATGAGGATGAAGCATGGTCACAGCGGGGTGGCACCCAACGCAGCTCGGGTCCATCACTGGTGCGTGGCTGGGGGGAAAGGCAGGACAATGACGATACGCCTCCCACAGAGGACAGCTTGTCCTTACCCCTGGGCAGCCTGGCACACATGAGCGACTACATGCTGCAGTGCCTGCGCAACGACAGCAGAGTTGCCCACATTTTAACCTGTGCGGACTACTGGGTTGCCACCCTGCTGGATCCATGCTACAAAGACAATGTGCCCACCTTACTTCCTGCACTGGAGCGTGATAGGAAGATGCACGAGTACAAGCGCACGTTGGTAGACGCGCTACTGAGAGCATTCCCAAATGTCACAGGGGAACAAGTGGAAGCCCAAGGCCAAGGCAGAGGAGGAGCAAGAGGTCGCCAAGGCAGCTGTGTCACGGCCAGCTCCTCTGAGGGCAGGGTTAGCATGGCAGAGATGTGGAAAACTTTTGTCAACACGCCACAGCTAACTGCACCACCACCTGATACGCAACGTTTTAGCAGGAGGCAACATTTCACTAACATGGTGGAACAGTACGTGTGCACACCCCTCCACGTACTGACTGATGGTTCGGCCCCATTCAACATCTGGGTCTCTAAATTGTCCACATGGCCAGAGCTAGCCTTTTATGCCTTGGAGGTGCTGGCCTGCCCGGCGGCCAGCGTTTTGTCTGAACGTGTATTCAGCACGGCAGGGGGCGTCATTACAGACAAACGCAGCCGCCTGTCTACAGCCAATGTGAACAAGCTGACGTTCATAAAAATGAACCAGGCATGGATCCCACAGGACCTGTCCGTCCCTTGTCCAGATTAGACATTAACTACCTCCCCTTAACCATATATTATTGGACTCCAGGGCACTTCCTCATTCAATCCTATTTTTATTTTCATTTTACCATTATATTGCGAGGCTACCCAAAGTTGAATGAACCTCTCCTCTGTCTGGGTGCCGGAGCCTAAATATATGCCAATGGACTGTTCCAATGTTGGGTGACGTGAAGCCTGATTCTCTGCTATGACATGCATACTAATTCTCTGCTGACATGAAGACAGATCCTCTGTTACGGGACCTCTCTCCTCTGCCTGGGTGCTGGGCCTAAATATATGCCAATGGACTGTTGCAGTGGTGGCTGACGTGAAGCCTCATTCTCTGCTATGACATGCAGACTAATTCTCTGCTGACATGAAGCCAGATTGTCTGTTACGGGACCTCTCTCCTCTGCCTGTGTGCTGGGCCTAAATATATGCCAATGGACTGTTGCATTGGTGGCTGACGTGAAGCCTGATTCTCTGCTATGACATGCAGACTAATTCTCTGCTGACATGAAGCCAGATTGTCTGTTACGGGACCTCTCTCCTCTGCCTGGGTGCTGGGCCTAAATATATGCCAATGGACTGTTGCAGTGGTGGCTGACGTGAAGTCTCATTCTCTGCTATGACATGCAGACTAATTCTCTGCTGACATGAAGCCAGATTGTCTGTTACGGGACCTCTCTCCTCTGCCTGGGTGCTGGGCCTAAATATATGCCAATGGACTGTTGCAGTGGTGGCTGACGTGAAGCCTCATTCTCTGCTATGACATGCAGACTAATTCTCTGCTGACATGAAGCCAGATTGTCTGTTACGGGACCTCTCTCCTCTGCCTGGGTGCTGGGCCTAAATATATGCCAATGGACTGTTGCAGTGGTGGCTGACGTGAAGCCTCATTCTCTGCTATGACATGCAGACTAATTCTCTGCTGACATGAAGCCAGATTGTCTGTTACGGGACCTCTCTCCTCTGCCTGTGTGCTGGGCCTAAATATATGCCAATGGACTGTTGCACTGGTGGCTGACGTGAAGCCTCATTCTCTGCTATGACATGCAGACTAATTCTCTGCTGACATGAAGCCAGATTGTCTGTTACGGGACCTCTCTCCTCTGCCTGTGTGCTGGGCCTAAATATATGCCAATGGACTGTTGCACTGGTGGCTGACGTGAAGCCTGATTCTCTGCTATGATATGAAGACTGATTCTCTGCTGACATGAAGCCAGATTCTCTGTTACGGGACCTCTCTCCTCTGCCTGGGTGCCGGGGCCTAAATATCTGAGAATGGACTGTTCCAGTGGTGGGTGATGGGAAGCCAGATTCTCTGCTATGGGACCTCTCTCCAATTGATTTTGTTTAATTTTTATTTATTAAATTTTTATTTTTATTCATTTCCCTATCCACATTTGTTTGCAGGGGATTTACCTACATGTTGCTGCCTTTTGCAGCCCTCTAGCCCTTTCCTGGGCTGTTTTACAGCCGTTTTAGTGCCGAAAAGTTCGGGTCCCCATTGACTTCAATGGGGTTCGGGTTCGGGACGAAGTTCGGATCGGGTTCGGATCCCGAACCCGAACATTTCCGGGAAGTTCGGCCGAACTTCTCGAACCCGAACATCCAGGTGTTCGCTCAACTCTACTCATATGCTGTGGTGAGCGCTGACCGTGGCATATGGGAGGTTATGCTCCCTCTCCTGACCCATCAGGTCCTCGCACTGCTGTGACAGGGACATGTTGGTTGCCATGGCAGCCCCAAGCCTCTCAAAGGCCATGGAGCTCTTCCCGGCAGCTATAGAAACCTTTGAGGCCTACTATTAGTGTATTACACTGGACATTCCCGTGACAGCTGGCAGGAGAATAGTGAAACTGGCAATACGTGGTTTGATCTGAAATGTTTTCCATTTGGATCAAAGGACATGTTGTTTTTGGTGCTTGCCACACCTTCTTTTCCCAGGTGTGGCTATTATGGTCATTTAACCTTTCTATTTACTGTTGTTTCTCCAACTATACTATGCGATTTATAGCTTCTGTTTGAGTTGTGGATAGCTGGTGTATGGATCTCGGCTGAGTTCCTGGTGCTGCCATAGCCACATGAAGTTAAGTGTTTTCTTTCGTTTTTGTATTTTGCTTGGGTTATTTTGTGTGTTGCATTTCCCTGTTATTTGTAGGATGAAGGATTATTTTGAAAGTGCATAGAAGCCACACAGGGCCCCCACATTGAAGATTTATCATGGAGACATCATGGAGATTTTACAGCATATAACCGCAGCGCTGACCGCTGAATACATTTTTATTTTCAACCGAAATACTTTAACAAAGATTTTAACGCATATAACCGCAGCGCTGACCACTGAATTCCTTTTGTTTTTCTACCGAAACAATTCATTTAAGATTTCACTGCATAAAGCCGCAGTGCTGAACGTTTATTAAAATTAGTTTTTCGACCGAAATACGTCACTAAAGGTTTTGTCACATATACCCACAGCGCTGAACGCTGAATATATTTAGTTTTTCAACCAAAATACGTCACCAAAGGTTTTACCACATATAACTGCAAAAGTGAACGTTGAATGTATTTTGTTTTTGTACTTAAATAATAATAACTGCAGAAGTCAAATGTGTATATATTTTTCTTTTTGTACTGATAAAGGCCAGTAAACGCTTTTAGCAGAAATAAATGCACAAATGAAGTGTGTATATTTTTTTCTTTTTGTACTGAAATAGGACACTGAACGCTTTCACCACATATAACTGCAGAAGTGAAATGCATATATTTTTTTCCTTTTTGTACTGAAATAGGACACTGAACGCTTTCACCACATGTAACTGCAGAAGTAAAATGTGTATATATTTTTCCTTTTTGGACTGAAATAGGCCACTAAACGTGTTCAAGACATATAACCACTGCCAATGTGAACTGAGAATGTATTTTTCTTTTTGTACAGAAATAGGCCACTAAACGCTTTCAACACAAATAACCGCCGAAGTGAACTGAGAATATATTTTTCTTTTTGTACTGAAATACAAAATAATATATATAACTGCAGCACTGACTGACTGCTAACGACTACTTCTGTGAACCTCTGCACCACTATTTCCGAGGCAGGTAGGCTGCTGCGAAGCAGGTGGTCTACCCCGGCCACGTTTGGCTCCCGACCTCCAACTGCTGCCACCCTGCTGACTCCCAGCCATGCTTTCAACACATATAACCACTGGCATGAACTGAGAATATATATATATTTTTTTCTACTGAAATAGGCCAGTAAACTCTTGCAGCAGAAAAAAATGCACCAGTGAAGTGTGTATATAGTTTTCTTTCTATAATGAAATAGGCCACTGAATGCTTTTGCCACAAATAACTGCACCAGTGAATTGCATATATTTTTTTCTTTCTATAATGAAATAGGCCACTGAATGCTTTTGCCACAAATAACTGCACCAGTGAATTGCATATATTTTTTTCTTTCTATAATGAAATAGGCCACTGAATGCTTTTGCCACAAATAACTGCACCAGTGAAGTGCATATATTTTTTTCTTTCGATAATGAAATACGCCACTAAACCTTTTTGCCACAAATAACTGCACCAGTGAAGTGAGTATATTTATTTCTTTCTATAATGAAATAGGCCACTAAACACTTTTGCCACAAATAACTGCACCAGTGAAGTGCGTATATTTTTTCTTTCTGTACGCTTTCAACATATATAACCGCCAACGTGAACTGAGAATATATTTTTTCATTTGTACTGAAATAGGCCATTAAATGCTTTTAGCAAAAGAAAATGCACCAGTGAAGTGTGTATATATTTTCCTCTCTGTACTGAAATAGGCCCCTAAACCCTTTTGCCACAACTAACTGCACCAGCGAAGTGCATATATTTTTTTTCTTTCTATAATGAAATAGTCCACTAAACCCTTTTTCTACAAATAACTGCACCATTGAAGTACATATATATTTTTATTTCTATAATGAAATACGCCACTAAACCATTTTGCCACAAATAAATGCACCAGTGAAGTGTGTATACTTTTTTCTTTCTATAATGAAATAGGCCAGTAAATGCTTTTGCCACAAATATGCGCTCCAGTGAAGTGCGTATATTTTTTTCTTTCTGTTCTCTTTCAACACATACAACCGCCGACGTGAACTGAAAATATATTTTTCTTGTTTGAAAAGATATAAGCCACTAATGGCTTTTCAACATAGCACTTGCACCCCAAGAAGAAATTGCTGGAATGACAGAGCTGTATAATGGCTATTTGAATCCCCAACTTATCTTTCCCTACACTTGTAAATCGCTTTTATGGCACTGTTCCTAGCGCTTTCTGACATCTCTCCCTGCACTAAGATGCTGTTAAATGATTCCTCCCAATCCTTTTCCTGCACTTATAAATAGTAAAAAAAAAAAAAATCACAATCAGGTTTTTCCAATTGCTATCCCTAGCGCCTTCTCACGTCTGTCCCTGCACTCAGAACGCTTGAAAATATCTGACTCTAAGATAGCCGCCATATTTATAGGGCTGTGACATCACAGGGCTGGCTGGCCGCTGATTTGCTGCATGCATGGCATTGTGGGTCAGCCCACCTTCCCAGAGTTCCTATCCCCATGTCCTCACACGTGTAGCCACCATTGTAGCCGCCATTTTAGGAAAAGCGCGAAGCACGGGGAAAAACGCATTCATTGAGAATCAAATTTTTCCTGAAATTCGGATCAACTTCCACTTCGTCAGCTTCGATTCGCTCACCTCTAGTGCATCGTAAAAGTAAAGATACCACACAACATATAAAAACATAATCCAAAGAATATATAAAAATAAATATGATAAATAAAATACGATCATGAATCATAAAGTGCAAGTACCTAGTGCAATATAATTGATCAGATACCAATGATTGGACCTGATCATTAACATATTTTATACTTATATCACCTATGAATTACAAATCAGAAATTATAAATCAGAAAACTGCAAAATGCAAAAAAATCATTAATCAAAAAAATATACAAAAACATAAATAGTGTAAAATACATCAATTTATAGTCCATGTCATACAGGATCTCCCATCAGATTATGGAAAAGTCTCCACCCAATTCAATATTATAAGGTCAACAATTCAATGATGTTTCAAGTAGAGGGTGGCCAGATCAAGTATTCACCCCTAAAAATATATAGTTATTGTTCCAACATATATCATCCAGAAAATAACATCCAGATCACAATAAAAAAAACTAAATGGAAGAATAAAAATAAAAAATATAGAAATATATATTAAAAAACTCATCATAAAAAGGATTTGAAGCCGAAGGCCTCATTTAGCCCCAGAGGTGTCACTGTATCAAGCAGTACCATCCTTCTTGTCTCCTTTTGGAGGAGGCATTTCTTGATGTCGCCTCCCTAATTCCTAACTCTGTCAATTCCCTTGAACTACAACCCATTAGGTTGCTTCCATGAACTTCTCTAAAATGTTTTACAATAGGTTAAAACATTTTGAGCTTATCAGAATCATGAACCTCAGCTGCCGCTTTTATATCTCTAACATGCTCTAAGACTCTCACTTTCAAAGCCTTTGTCGTCATCCCTATGTAGATCAAACCATAGGGACACTGGGCATAGTACAGCATCCCCTATTTGTTACGTGAGATGTGGTGCACTATTTTAAATTCCTTACTCCCTCTTGAATTCAAGACCATGTTATATAGCGCCATGCAGTACAGTGGCCACATGGAACAGAGCCCCACCCAGTAATGATGTGTGGCTTGAAGACACATCACAGCTGAGACCAGTCATTGTTTGCACAGGCATACATGATGCCTTTCAAAAGATTTTCCAGGTCGGGGACCAGAAGATTGCAGAATGGAAACTGGGCACCATAATGGAGGGGCAAGAAACAGGTGATTTTTTTGTGGGTGCGCATGTGCAGAGACTGGGATTGTACTTCATTCAAATCTAGAGTGTGGGTACCAGTATAGCTAGAGTGAAGAACTGAAGCCTCAAGTGGAGAAGAAACAGCCTTGTGCACCACCAGTGCACAACAGTTTCAGCAGAGAATTAAAGCCAGATGAATAAAGGAACAGCTGGTGCAAAGCAGAACATAAAGGTTGTCCCATTTGTGGCATTTATGTGACAATGCTAGGACATGCTATAAATTCCAGATAGGTGCAGGTCCCGCGTCTAGAACTTGCTCCGATTTCTAGAACATGTACCTAAAGTGAATGGAGAGCACACACAGTGTTTGAGTGGCATTGTCTCCATTCACTGCTATGGGATTCTAAAAATAGCCAAGGATGCAAAATTGTCTTTTTTGGGACATCCCATTGCAGTGATTAGAGAAAAAAACAGCAAAAATGCAGCCGCCACTTTAGTCATCACTATAAAACTTCTAAAAATAACCGACTCTTTTAAGAACTCTTGATGGTAATTTGAGGGTGGCAAATCAAGTGAGACCTACTGTTCCTTCACTACAGAGTCCCATTTTGGAGATAGGAGTGGGTTCCTGAGGGGGGACTCACCTATCAGACATTTATGGCATGAACTACCAATATGCTATAAAACGCTCAGATGGACAACCCCTTTAAAGTAGCCCAGTAGGCAAGCCACAGTGATGCTGCAGAACATAAGCAATAGAAGGATCAAGGATACATAGCCCCAGAAAAGGGCAACTTTTGTATGCAGAAGCTGTTTATGCACTATACTTATCTGGACTGTTACTGTGGACGATATAAAGTCTGATTCATAAACATATTTAAGTTACATCTGATCTGACCTATTACGCTTGTCACAGTTTCCATGTTTGCAGCATCCTCTTCAGTAAAGAAAAAGTAACAAGCATCTCAATCTGAAGCCTCATTCACACGTCCGTGCTCAAAGTCCGTGAGCAGGTGGTCAGTGATGCATCCGTGAAACTGTCCGTGAAGGATCCGTGTTGGATCTGTGTGTCCGTTTTTTGCTGTCCGTGTTGCATCCTTGTTTCACTGACACTAAACAGCTGAACAATAATTTTCAAACCATCTCTTCTTAATTATCCGTGAAATGTTTGCCATTTACTTCTTAGCATAAGATTGGCTAAGTACTCTTTTCTCCATCTATTCCAAAACTGTTCTGATAGATATTGAACTCTTCGCCATATCCTTTTGGCATATAAATCCTCTTTGGTAAACTTGCCAGGTGGTGGCTGCATGTAATCAGACTTAAAGGGATTCTGTCACCTCCCCTCAGCCAAAAAACGATTTAAAAGCAGCCATGCAGCACAGCTTACCTGGATTAAGCTGTGCTGTTTAATCTTGAAATCCGTCCAGCAGTTACTTTAAAAAACGACTTTGATCAATAAGGAAATGCGTCCTGAAGGTGCCCAGAGGGGCGTTTTTTTCTTCCTAGTGAGCCCAGTACCGCCCCTCTTTCAGTGCCCAGCCCGCCTTCCTTGTATTTTCTAACTGCCGCCCCCAGCCTGCCACAGCCTCTCCTCCCCCTCCTCCCCCTCCCTCACGCCGAACGAAGTCTCGCACAGGCGCAGTACCCACTGAGGGCTGCGCCTGTGCGATCATCAGGAGACTGAGGGCGGCAGCTTCATCTTCGTCACTGGGCATGCGCCGAGCCCAGTGACGTCCGATGCTCGCTCTTCCCTCAGTCAGCAGGGAAGAGCAAGCATCGGACGTCACTGGGCTCTGCGCATGCCCAGTTACGAAGATGAAGCTGCCGCCCTCAGTCTCCTGATGATCGCACAGGCGCAGCCCTCAGTGGGTACTGCGCCTGTGCGAGACTTCGTTCGGCGTGAGGGAGGGGGAGGAGAGGCAGGAGAGGCTGTGGCAGGCTGGGGGCGGCAGTTAGAAAATACAAGGAAGGCGGGCTGGGCACTGAAAGAGGGGCGGTACTGGGCTCACTAGGAAGAAAAAAACGCCCCTCTGGGCACCTTCAGGACGCATTTCCTTATTGATCAAAGTCGTTTTTTAAAGTAACTGCTGGACGGATTTCAAGATTAAACAGCACAGCTTAATCCAGGTAAGCTGTGCTGCATGGCTGCTTTTAAATCGTTTTTTGGCTGAGGGGAGGTGACAGAATCCCTTTAAGGTGAAGTAGATGGCTGGAAGTTAAAGGGTCCAAACTTGTTGGATCGTTGATGTTATTAACTGTAAGTGGACGACTGCTAACAATAGACATTACTTCATAGAACAGGGTCCTAAGTGAAGCATCATCCATTCTTCCTGCATTCTTCTTCAACACTGAACTCAACACATTTCTTACAGTTCTGATTTGTCTTTCCCAAACTCCTCCTGTATGGCTTGCACGTGGAGCATTCATTTGAAAATCACACTGTTTCTCTAACAAATACTCAGTTACTTTTTCTTTATCAATCTCTTTTAGAGCTTTCTTCAATTCATTCTTCGCTCTGACAAAATTAGATCCTTGGTCAGATCTAAGCTCTCTGACAGTACCTCTAATGGCTATGAAACATCTCAAGGCGTTAATGAATGCGTCAGTTGACATATCTTCTAACATTTCCAGGTGAATTGCTCTGGAGCTCAGACATATAAATATTTGTCCATATATCTTGTACTCCTTGCGGTTCTGTTTGGTGATGAATGGGCCAAAACAATCCATTCCGCTATAAAGAAATGGCGGTGATGGGTTTACATGATCTGCCAGTAAATCTACCATTATTTGTTCTTCGGTTGGTCTATGTGCCTTTCTGCAGACTACACATTAACTTATATAGTTTGCTATTACTTTGCTTCCTTTCACAATCCAGTAACCACCTTCTCTCAAACAGCTTTGGGTAAAACTTCTTCCTTGATGCAAGGATTTGTTGTGGTAGTGATCAATAATCAATCTTGTAAGGGTAGAGTTTTTGGGTAGAATTGCTGGATGCTATATTCTGCTAGGTAACGATGCATTCTCCAGTCTCCCTACTGCATTCAGTATACCATCCTACAGAACAAGATTAAGCTTGTACAATGGGTGGTTGTTTGGAAGCCTTTTAGGTTCTTGACTAAGTCTCTTCAACTCTTAACTGTAAAATCTCTGCTGAATGAGTCTTATGACTGTTTCTTCAGCTTTCATTTTTTTTGTCTAAATTCAATGATTCCTTCTTTCTGATTCCCTTTGCCAAACGTTGAATTCGAGCTACTACGTTTATGACTCTGTATCTTTCTTCTCCTATCACTGTGATGTAGGAGCACTGACCATAACCATAACTACTGGCATCTGAAAAGTGATGAAGTTCTATTTTCTTGTGCTTTCCAAAATAATAAGTTACAAAACATCTGGGTATCCGAACTTGTCTCAAGTTTTGCAAATCTTTTATCCAACTCTCTTACCTTGGCCTCAAATTTTCAGGTATGGGCTCGTCCCATCCCAACTTCTATCTGCATAATTCTTGTAGCATTTTTTTTTCTCTGAGGATTACTGGGGCCAAGAATCCCAATGGATCATATATAGAAGCAACTGCGGAAAGAATGGTACGTCTAGTTGCAACTTTCTCTTCAATAGATACTTCAAAGAAGAACTTGTCATTCTCTACATTTCATCCCAATCCAAGTACCTTCTGAATTGGATGATGATCATAATTAAGATCTACATTTTTCATTGTTGATGCACGTTCAGAGTCACTGATGGATTCCAGTACCTCTCTGTTGTTTAAGATGAATTTATGAAGGCACAGGTTTCCTCTTGCGGATAACTCTTGGCTTTCTTTCACTAGTTTGATTGCAGATTCTGTGGACCCTAGACTTATAAAACCATCATCTACATAAAAGTTTTTTTTTGCTGACAGGCAATCCTTTTCATTCTGATTGGCTAGGTACTTCATACCATAATTGGCGCAACCTGGAGACGATGCTGCTCCAAACAAGTGTACTTTCCTGCTGTATTCTGCTGGCTCTGTATCTGCTCTGTATCCGTATCTCCGTCCTCCCACCATAGAAACCTCAGGAAGTCTCTATCTTCATTTTTCATATGAAACTGGTGAAACATCTTTTTAACATCACACATGATCGCTACGGATACTTTCTGAATCTACAGAGTACTCCAGGCAGAGTGTTTGTAAGATCTGGTCCTTTTAGTAGATGATCATTCAATGCAACACCATTGTACTTTGCTGAGCAATCAAATACTACTCTAATCTTATCTGGTTTCTTTTAGTGGTAAACACCTTGATGTGGGATGTACCACACTTCTCATTCTTTAGGTTGGTTATTAATAGGGATGAGCGAACCCAAACTGTATAGTTCAGGTTCGTACCGAATTTTGGGGTGTCCGTGACAAGGACCCGAACCCGAACATTTTCGTAAAAGTCCGGGTTCGGTGTTCGTCGCTTTCTTGGCGCTTTTTGAAAGGCTGCAAAGCAGCCAATCAACAAGCGTCATACTACTTGCCCAAGAGGCCATCACAGCCATGCCTACTATTGGCATGGCTGTGATTGGCCAGTGCAGCATGTGACCCAGCCTCTATTTAAGCTGGAGTCACGTAGCGCCGCACGTCACTCTGCTCTGATCAGTGTAGGGAGAGGTTGCAGCTGCGATGTTATGGCGAGATTAGGCAGTGATTAACTCATCCAAAAGACTTCATTCAGTGATCGATCTGCAGCTGTGGATCATTGAACTGCTGCTATTCAACTGCTTACTGTTTTTAGGCTGCCCAGAGCGTTTTTCATTCACTTTTTTCTGGGGTGATCGGCGGCCATTTTGTGGTGCGCCAGCACAAGCTGCCACCAAGTGCATTTAACCCTCAATAGTGTGGTTGTTTTTTGGCTAAATCCTACATCAGGGTCAAGCTGTCACACCAAGTGCATTTAACCATCAATAGTGTGGTTATTTTTTGGCCATATACTACATCAGGGGCAAGCTGTCACCAAGTGCATTTAACCCTCAATAGTGTGGTTGTTTTTTGGCTAAATCCTACATCAGGGTCAAGCTGTCACACAAAGTGCATTTAACCATTAATAGTGTGGTTATTTTTTGGCCATATACTACATCAGGGGCAAGCTGAGCCTGTCACCAAGTGCATTTAACCCTCAATAGTGTGGTTGGTCAAGCTGTCACACCAAGTGCATTTAACCATCAATAGTGTGGTTATTTTTTGGCCATATACTACATCAGGGGCAAGCTGAGCCCGTCACCAAGTGCATTTAACCCTCAATAGTGTGGTTAGTCAAGCTGTCACACCAAGTGCATTTAACCATCAATAGTGTGGTTATTTTTTGGCCATATCCCAGTCTAATTCTGTCTGCAAACCTATACCTGTCACCCAGCGCCTAAATAATAGGCCTCAAATTTATAGTCAGCTAAATCTGTGGTTATTGCTGTGGCTGGGCAAGTTATTTAGTGTCCGTCAAAGCACAGTTTTTGTTCTGGTTTGAAATACAATTCCCAATTTAGCAATTCTCTAAATTAGTGGTTTCTGGTGTATCAGGCCTACTTTAAATTTATCCCTAAAAGGATATATTAGATTCAAGGTGCAGATAGGGTAATTCGCAATAACTTCACACACACGCTACTGTGCATATCCCAGTCTAATTCTGTCTGTAAACGTATACCTGTCACCCAGCGCCTAAATAATAGGCCTCAAATTTATAGTCAGCTAAATCTGTAGTTATTGCTGTGGCTGGGCAAGTTATTTAGTGTCCGTCAAAGCACAGTTTTTGTTCTGGGTTGAAATACAATTCCCAATTTAGCAATTCTCTAAATTAGTGGTTTCTGCTGTATCAGGCCTACTTTAAATTTATCCCTAAAAGGGTATATTAGATTCAAGGTGCTGATAGGGTCATTCTCAATAACTTCACACACACGCTACTGTGCATATACCAGTCTAATTCTGTCCGTAAACGTATACCTGTCATCCAGCGCCTAAATAATAGGCCTCAAATTTATATTCAGCTAAATCTGTGGTTACTGCTGTGCCTGTATTAGTGTAATACGGTACCTAAATAGATAGCCAGATAGTGTTAGGTGTCTGTAAAAAAAGGCCTGAATTTGAATTCAATACATTGGGCCAAATAATATTTTTGTTGTTGTGGTGAACGATAACAATGAGGAAAACATCTAGTAAAGGACGCGGACATGGTCGTGGTGGTGTTAGTGGACCCTCTGGTGCTGGGAGAGGACGTGGCCGTTCTGCCACAGCCACACGTCCTAGTGTACCAACTACCTCAGGTCCCAGTAGCCGCCATAATTTACAGCGATATTTGGTGGGGCCCAATGCCGTTCTAAGGATGTTAAGGCCTGAGCAGGTACAGGCATTAGTCAATTGGGTGGCCGACAGTGGATCCAGCACGTTCACATTATCTCCCACCCAGTCTTCTGCAGAAAGCGCACAGATGGCGCCTGAAAACCAAGCCCATCAGTCTGTCACATCACCCCCATGCATACCAGGGAAACTGTCTGAGCCTCAAGTTATGCAGCAGTCTCTTATGCTGTTTGAAGACTCCGCTGGCAGGGTTTCCCAAGGGCATGGTGGAAGACATAGAATGCACTGACGCACAACCACTTATGTTTCCTGATGATGAGGACATGGGAATACCACCTCAGCACGTCTCTGATGATGACGAAACACAGGTGCCAACTGCTGCGTCTTTCTGCAGTGTGCAGACTGAACAGGAGGTCAGGGATCAAGACTGGGTGGAAGACGATGCAGGGGACGATGAGGTCCTAGACCCCACATGGAATGAAGGTCGTGCCACTGACTTTCACAGTTCGGAGGAAGAGGCAGTGGTGAGACCGAGCCAACAGCGTAGAAAAAGAGGGAGCAGTGGGCAAAAGCAGAACACCCGCCGCCAAGAGACTCCGCCTGCTACTGACCGCCGCCATCTGGGACCGAGCACCCCAAAGGCAGCTTCAAGGAGTTCCCTGGCATGGCACTTCTTCAAACAATGTGCTGACGACAAGACCCGAGTGGTTTGCACGCTGTGCCATCAGAGCCTGAAGCGAGGCATTAACGTTCTGAACCTGAGCACAACCTGCATGACCAGGCACCTGCATGCAAAGCATGAACTGCAGTTGAGTAAACACCTTAAAACCAAGGAAGTCACTCAGGCTCCCCCTGCTACCTCTTCTGCTGCTGCCGCCTCGGCCTCTTCCTCCGCCTCTGGAGGAACGTTGGCACCTGCCGCCCAGCAAACAGGGGATGTACCACCAACACCAGGCCTCGATGGTAAGGTTTGTCTTTTTGCTGATGACACAAAGATTTGTAACAGGGTTGATGTTCCTGGAGGGAAACGCCAAATGGAAAAGGACTTAGGAAAACTAGAAGAATGGTCAGAACTCTGGCAACTGAAATTTAATGTGGATAAGTGCAAGATAATGCACCTGGGGCGTAAAAACCCAAGGGCAGAATATAGAATATTCGACACAGTCCTGACCTCAGTATCTGAGGAAAGGGATTTAGGAGTAATTATTTCAGAAGACTTAAAGGTGGGAAGACAATGTAATAAAGCAGCACGAAATGCAAGCAGAATGCTTGGATGTATAGGGAGAGGTATAAGCAGTAGAAAGAGTGAAGTGCTTATGCCGCTGTACAGAACACTGGTGAGACCTCACTTGGAGTATTGTGCGCAGTACTGGAGGCCATATCTCCAGAAGGATATAGATACTCTAGAGAGAGTTCAGAGAAGAGCTACTAAACTGGTCCATGGATTGCAGGATAAAACTTACCAGGAAAGGTTAAAAGACCTTAATATGTATAGCTTGGAAGAAAGAAGAGACCGAGGGGATATGATAGAAACTTTTAAATACCTAAAGGGAATCAACTCGGTAAAGGAGGAGAGCATATTTAAAAGAAGAAAAACTACCACAAGAGGACACAGTTTTAAATTAGAGGGGCAAAGGTTTAAAAGTAATATAAGGAAGTACCGTATTTTTCGCCGTATAAGACGCACTTTTTCTTCCCCCAAAATGGGGGAGAAATGCCCCTGCGTCTTATACGGCGAATGCAGTCAGTTTTACATCGCTGGCAGCGATGTAAAGAGAGCGAGGACTCGGGGAGGGACTGGGAGGAGGAGCTGGGGCCGGCAATAGCGGCGGGGCGGTGCAGTCACTGTACTAAAGGCCCGCCCCGCCGCTCCGGTGTACTAATAAAATATGTCATATTCAATGAATGGTTATTAAATATGCCCCTTTATGCCTAATAGTACCTTAAATCCTTAGCGCTTCAGTAGTATGCAGGCTGGGCGGGCGGCAGCGTAACTCCCTGATGTCACGTGCCTGCGCCGCCTACTTTATGAATGAAGCAGGCGGCGCAGGCAAGTGACGTCAGTGAGTGACGCGCCGCGCCGGCTGCCCGGCCTGCCGGCATTGTACTGAAGCGCTTCGGATTTAAGGTACTTTTAGGAATAAAGAGGCATATTTAATAACTATTAATTGAATAAGACATATTATATTAGTATACAGGAGCGGCGGGGGATCTGTGGATGGCACAGTTATGGGCTGGGAGGGTCTGTGGATGACACATGTATAACAGTGCCATCCACAGATCCCCCCCTGTAACAGTGCCAGCCACAGATCCCCCTGTAACAGTGAAAGCCACAGATCCCCCCATAACAGTGTCTGTCATCCACAGTTCCCCCCTAACAGTGTCCGTCATCCACAGTTCCCCCCATAACAGTGTCCGTCATCCACAGATCCCCCCATAAGTGTCCGTCATCCACAGATCCCCCCATAACAGTGTCAGTCATCCACAGATCCCCCCATAACAGTGTCAGTCATCCACAGATCCCCCCATAACAGTGTCCGTCATCTACAGATCCCCCCATAACAGTGTCCGTCATCCACAGATCCCCCCATAACAGTGTCCGTCATCCACAGATCCCCAGTAATAGTGCCATCCACAGACCACCTAGTTCCAAACCCACAGCACACCTTTTGGTTAAAAATATATTTTTTCTTATTTTCCTCCCCAAAAACCTAGGTGCGTCTTATACGCCGGTGCGTCTTATACGGCGAAAAATACGGTATTACTTTACTGAGAGGGTAGTGGATGCATGGAATAGCCTTCCTGCAGAAGTGGTAGCTGCAAATACAGTGAAGGAGTTTAAGCATGCATGGGATAGGCATAAGGCCATCCTTCATATAAGATAGGGCCGGGGCTATTCATAGGATTCAGATATATTGGGCAGACTAGATGGGCCAAATGGTTCTTATCTGCCGACACATTCTATGTTTCTATGTTTCTATGTTTCTGCAGTGTGCAGACTGAACAGGAGGTCAGGGATCACGACTGGGTGGAAGACAATGCAGGGGACGATGAGGTCCTAGACCCCACATGGAATGAAGGTCGTGCCACTGACTTTCACAGTTCGGAGGAAGAGGCAGTGGTGAGACCGAGCCAACAGCGTAGCAAAAGAGGGAGTAGTGGGCAAAAGCAGAACACCCGCCGCCAAGAGACTCAGCCTGCTACTGACCGCCGTCATCTGGGACCGAGCACCCCAAAGGCAGCTTCAAGGAGTTCCCTGGCATGGCACTTCTTCAAACAATGTGCTGATGACAAGACCCGAGTGGTTTGCACGCTGTGCCATCAGAGCCTGAAGCGAAGCATTAACGTTCTGAACCTTAGCACAACCTGCATGACCAGGCACCTGCATGCAAAGCATGAACTGCAGTGGAGTAAACACCTTAAAAACAAGGAAGTCACTCAGGCTCCCCCTGCTACCTCTTCTGCTGCTGCCGCCTTGGCCTCTTCTGCTGCTGCCGCCTCAGCCTCTTCTGCTGCTGCCACCTCGGCCTCTTCCTCCGCCTCTGGAGGAACATTGGCACCTGCCGCCCAGCAAACAGGGGATGTACCACCAACACCACCACCTCTGTCACCAAGCATCTCAACCATGTCACATGGCAGCGTTCAGCTCTCCATCTCACAAACATTTGAGAGAAAGCGTAAATTCCCACCTAGCCACCCTCGATCCCTTGCCCTGAATGCCAGCATTTCTAAACTACTGGCCTATGAAATGCTGTCATTTAGGCTGGTGGACACAGACAGCTTCAAACAGCTCATGTCGCTTGCTGTCCCACAGTATGTTGTTCCCAGCCGGCACTACTTCTCCAAGAGAGCCGTGCCTTCCCTGCACAACCAAGTATCCGATAAAATCAAGTGTGCACTGCGCAACGCCATCTGTGGCAAGGTCCACCTAACCACAGATACGTGGACCAGTAAGCACGGCCAGGGACGCTATATCTCCCTAACTGCACACTGGGTAAATGTAGTGGCAGCTGGGCCCCAGGCGGAGAGCTGTTTGGCGCACGTCCTTCCGCCGCCAAGGATCGCAGGGCAACATTCTTTGCCTCCTGTTGCCACCTCCTCCTACTCAGCTTCCTCCTCCTCTTCTTCCACCTGCTCATCCAGTCAGCCACACACCTTCACCACCAACTTCAGCACAGCCCGGGGTAAACGTCAGCAGGCCATTCTGAAACTCATATGTTTGGGGGACAGGTTCCACACCGCACAGGAGTTGTGGCGGTGTATAGAACAACAAACCGAAGAGTGGTTGCTGCCGGTGAGCCTCAAGCCCGGTCTGATGGTGTGCGATAATGGGCGAAATCTCGTTGCAGCTCTGGGACTAGCCGGTTTGACGCACATCCCTTGCTTGGCGCATGTGCTGAATTTGGTGGTGCAGAAGTTCATTCACAACTACCCCGACATGTCAGAGATGCTGCATAAAGTGCGGGCTGTCCGGCGTTCACATCCTGCCGCTGCTCGCCTGTCTGCGCTACAGCATAACTTCGGCCTTCCCGCTCACCGCCTCATATGCGACGTGCCCACCAGGTGGAACTCCACCATGCACATGCTGGACAGACTGTGCGAGCAGCAGCAGGCCATAGTGGAGTTTCAGCTGCAGCACGCACGGGTCAGTCGCACTGTGGAACAGCACCACTTCACCACCAATGACTGGGCCTCCATGCGAGACCTGTGTGCCCTGTTGCGCTGTTTCGAGTACTCCACCAACATGGCCAGTGGCGATGACGCCGTTATCAGCGTTACAATACCACTTCTATGTCTACTTGAGAAAACACTTAGGGCGATGATGGAAGAGGAGGTGGCCCAGGAGGAGGAGGAGGAGGAGGAGGAGGAAGAGGGGTCATTTTTAGCACTTTCAGGCCAGTCTCTTCGAAGTGACTCAGAGGGAGGTTTTTTGCAACAGCAGAGGCCAGGTAGAAATGTGGCCAGCTAGGGCCCACTACTGGAGGACGAGGAGGACGAGGAGGAGGTGGATGAGGATGAAGCATGGTCACAGCGGGGTGGCACCCAACGCAGCTCGGGCCCATCACTGGTGCGTGGCTGGGGGGAAACGCAGGACGATGACGATACGCCTCCCACGGAGGACAGCTTGTCCTTACCCCTGGGCAGCCTGGCACACATGAGCGACTACATGCTGCAGTGCCTGCGCAACGACAGCAGAGTTGCCCACATTTTAACGTGTGCGGACTACTGGGTTGACACCCTGCTGGATCCACGGTACAAAGACAATGTGCCCACCTTACTTCCTGCACTGGAGCGTGATAGGAAGATGCGCAAGTACAAGCGCACATTGGTAGACGCGCTACTGAGAGCATTCCCAAATGTCACAGGGGAACAAGTGGAAGCCCAAGGCCAAGGCAGAGGAGGAGCAAGAGGTCGCCAAGGCAGCTGTGTCACGGCCAGCTCCTCTGAGGGCAGGGTTAGCATGGCAGAGATGTGGAAAACTTTTGTCAACACGCCACAGCTAACTGCACCACCACCTCATACGCAACGTGTTAGCAGGAGGCAACATTTCACTAACATGGTGGAACAGTACGTGTGCACACCCCTCCACGTACTGACTGATGGTTCGGCCTCATTCAACTTCTGGGTCTCTAAATTGTCCACGTGGCCAGAGCTAGCCTATTATGTCTTGGAGGTGCTGGCCTGCCCGACGGCCAGCGTTTTGTCTGAACGTGTATTCAGCACGGCAGGGGGCGTCATTACAGACAAACGCAGCAGCCTGTCTACAGCCAATGTGGACAAGCTGACGTTCATAAAATGAACCAGGCATGGATCCCACAGGACCTGTCCATCCCTTGTGCAGATTAGACATTAACTACCTCCCCTTAACCATATATTATTGTACTCCAGGGCACTTCCTCATTCAATCCTATTTTTATTTTCATTTTACCATTATTTTGCGAGGCAACCCAAAGTTGAATGAACCTCTCCTCTGTCTGGGTGCCGGGGCCTAAATATATGACAATGGACTGTTCCAATGTTGGGTGACATGAAGCATGATTCTCTGCTATGACATGCAGACTGATTCTCTGCTGACATGAAGCCAGATTCTCTGTTACGGGACCTCTCTCCTCTGCCTGGGTGCCTGGGCCTAAATATATGACAATGGACTGTTACAGTGGTGGGTGACGTAAAGCATGATTCTCTGCTATGACATGCAGACTGATTCTCTGCTGACATGAAGCCAGATTCTCTGTTATGGGACCTCTCTCCTCTGCCTGGGTCCCTGGGCCTAAATATATGCCAATGGACTGTTACAGTGGTGGCTGACGTGAAGCCGGATTTTCTGCTATGACATGCAGACTGATTCTCTGCTGACATGAAGCCAGATTCTCTGTTATGGGACCTCTCTCCTCTGCCTGGGTGCCTGGGCCTAAATATATGACAATGGACTGTTACAGTGGTGGCTGACATGAAGCCTGATTCTCTGCAAAGACATGCAGACTGATTCTCTGCTGACATGAAGCCAGATTCTCTGTTACGGGACCTCTCTTCTCTGCCTGGGTGCCTGGGCCTAATTATATGACAATGGACTGTTACAGTGGTGTGTGACGTGAAGCCTGATTACCTGCTATGACATGCAGACTGATTCTCTGCTGATATGAAGCCAGATTCTTTGTTATGGGACCTCTCTCCTCTGCCTGGGTGCCTGGGCCTAAATATATGACAATGGACTGTTACAGTGGTGGCTGACGTGAAGCCTGATTCTCTGCTATGACATGCAGACTGATTCTCTGCTGACATGAAGCCAGATTCTCTGTTACAGGACCTCTCTCCTCTGCCTGGGTGCCTGGGCCTAAATATATGACAATGGACTGTTACAGTGGTGGCTGACGTGAAGCCTGATTCTCTGCTATGACATGCAGACTGATTCTCTGCTGACATGAAGCCAGATTCTCTGTTACGGGACCTCTCTCCTATGCCTGGGTGCCTGGGCCTAAATATATGACAATGGACTGTTACAGTGGTGGCTGACGTGAAGCCTGATTCTCTGCTATGACATGCAGACTGATTCTCTGCTGACATGAAGCCAGATTCTCTGTTACGGGACCTCTCTCCTCTGCCTGGGTGCCGGGGCCTAAATATCTGACAATGGACTGTTGCAGTGTTGGGTGACGTGAAGCATGATTCTCTGCTATGACATGAAGACTGATTCTTTGCTGACATGAAGCCAGACTCTCTGTTAAGGGACCTCTCTCCTCTGCCTGGGTGCCTGGGACTAAATATCTGACAATGGACTGTTACAGTGGTGGGTGACGTGAAGCCAGATTCTCTGCTATGGGACCTCTCTCCAATTGATATTGGTTAATTTTTATTTATTTTATTTCTATTTTAATTCATTTCCCTATCCACATTTGTTTGCAGGGGATTTACCTACATGTTGCTGCCTTTTGCAGCCCTCTAGCTCTTTTCTGGGCTGTTTTACAGCCTTTTTAGTTCCGAAAAGTTCGGGTCCCCATTGACTTGAATGGGGTTCGGGTTCGGGACGAAGTTCGGGTCGGGTTCGGATACCGAACCCGAACATTTCCGGGAAGTTCGGCCAAACTTCTCGAACCCGAACATCCAGGTGTTCGCTCAACTCTAGTTATTAACTTTATCTGCATATCCTTCTTCGAGGATGCATTCCATGAATTTCAAATAATCCTTCTTGAGTTTGTGATCTCTTCCCATCCTTTTCTTCAAACATTTCAATCTTGCTAGGGCAATATTTCTGTCATTTGGCAGACAAGATCATTTTCTAAAGGGTAAGGGCATTTGAAAATGACCTTGTTTATTCTGCTGAATACTTTCTTCTAGAGTGTGTATGAACTTTACGTCTTCTTGGTATACACTCTTTTCTTTAGAACTCATGTCTACAAAGTCTGATTCAAGAATCTTGATTACTTTTGCTGGACTTAGAGTTGGAAACTCTTGGACAGATATTTAATGTCACAATCATGTCACCTGTCTTGATTTTGCGATCTGCTGTTTTCCTCCAACACCACCCCATCCTAGATCAGTTTGAACAGCGTAGGGTTCACCTTTTCCTCCTGTGATTTCCTTTAGTGGTACCAAGGATTCGGGACAATCGTAGCCTATCAACAGTCCAACAGCAAACGCCTTCAGCGGGGACATTTCATGAGATATGACAGATAGGTGCTCCCATTTATTAGCTGTTTCACAGGTAGGCATGCGATCTCGATCTAGAGGTATATCGTCTTTTGTATAAGCTGGAGGTAGATCTAATGTGAAGTTTAAATGAAGTCCTCTATCTCTCAGTCCTTTGACCCTTTGACTGTTTACTAATGTGTCTCTCCCCATCATTGTGATGAGTTTGAGCTTCACTGGTTCTGTAGCCACTTGTAATTTCTTGCATATTTCTTGATCAACGAAGGTGACGTCACTCTGGGCATCCAGTATCGCATAGGCATATACCTTCTTGTTCCTCCTTTTAGGATTTGAAATGCAACCTGGTACAACCATTGATGTGCCATTGCTTTCTCCTTCTCTCACTCTGCAAGAGAAAAACAATACTTTCTTTCCTTCCTCAGAAGCTTTAGGTATTGAGGATTTATCTTTCTTTGGACGTTCTTTATGTAGTCATGCAGGATGGCATCCTTTTCAAATGCTGCATGCGGCCTTTTTCTTATACTTCTTAGTAACATGGCCTTTTCTTAGATATCCAAAACACAGTTGGTTATCAAGTACACATTTCTTCTTTTCTTCTGGGAACTTCTTCAATTGTTGACACTTGTGTATAGAGTGCTTCCCTCCACAGAACATACACTTGAATGTAGTCTGAAGATTTGCCGGTTCTGTCTCTCTACTAATACCAGTAGTAACTTTGAACTTGCTCTCATAGGTATCTGGACCTTTAGCTACTGTGTTGGTTGCAAAGCTAGTTGCTCTTGCACATCTTATCTCTTGCAGGCTTTTCTTTTAAGGATTTTAAGATGTACGATGGTGTTACTGGATTATTTGCTATCCGTGCTTCCTTATTGACGAACTCAGAGAACTCTTTAAAACCTGGGAAGTTCTTGCCTAGATCTAACTGTTCAGCCACTTAGCGATTCCATCTAGAAGCCACTTTTTCAGGTAGCTTGGCTATCATCCTGTAGTTTTCTAGATAGCCGTTCAGTACTTCCAGTCCTTGAACATGTGGGATGCATTGCTGCAAGCTTGCAGGAAGTCACCATACTCTTGGAGTCTGAAGTGTTCTTTAGGACCTATTTTAGGCCAGTTATTCAATTTCTCTTTAAAAGCTCTTTGTACTAAGAAAGGATTGTAGGCTTATTTGTCTTTTCTATAGACGTTACCTTCAAGAACTTTCTTTGCTTCCCCACCAACATATCTCTGAAGGTAGAATAACTTGTCGACCGGACTGAAACAATGATGCTCAATGATCATTTCAAAACTTGCCTTCCACTCTTCAGTACATCTCCTGAAAATACAATAGGTTCCGGAACGGGAAGTATATATAGGACTGCTCTTTGTTGTCTTGCTGGGACAATGGTTGTAACACTCTCCTGAGCATTGCCGTGACATCTAGGAATAGAATCGATCAGTTCTATTTTCTCACTTAGTTCTGAATTAGGCGAGTCCCTTTCTTCTTCTTTTCCAGTACAGATAGAGGGTAAATCCACACACCTTTTTCCTAACACTGGACTAGGCCTCTCTTTGTCTTTCTGACCAGGGATGGAAGGATAATGACTTATTTCCTCACTAAGTGCTGGAGATTTCCTTTCATTCACTTAGTACAGATTTGAACCTATGACTACTCTGACTCATATCCTCCTGTGTACTCTGAGTCTGGCTTCTATGATCTTAACTTATTTCTGCCTTTCCAGACCTTTCATCGGTTGGTGCTGTGCTTCCATTTCAGCTTCCATTTGATAGCGTTGTGCATCCTTTTCAGCTATCAGTTGGAGCTGTCCCTTGATGGCAACTTCCATCTAAATTTCTGCTCTATTGACAGCAAGTTGATCAGCTAATTCCTTTCTTTTGGCTGAAGTATTTGAGGACTCTGATATGTGGGTGGCACTTCTGCTAGTGAAGGAAGTCACACTTGAGATTGTGGTACCACCTAAGGACCTAGCATAGTCTCACATAAAAAGCTCTTTCATTCTACTTCTTGCTTTAACTTCATCATAATTAACTGCAGATGAAAGTTCTCTCATGAGCTTTATTAAATTTTTAGTGACTGCAGTACATGTGTCCATGTTCCTTACAATGTCCTGGGAAGGTGTTGTAAACGACAGCAGATTGACATATGCTGCCATAAGCTCTGATTCAGATTCTTCTACCGTCTCTACCATATCACTGAACTTCCCTTTTATATTTTCTTGCTTTAGTTTTTTACGAATGTCTTTAATGTATAATTTCCAATTATCATACATCCTGGCGATTTTTTTTCCTTTTTTTTGTGCTGCTTCTTGCTCCAAATTTTCCAGCATCTTTGGGGTCGGTTTTCTGACACGTAATAAATGTCTTAGTTCATCTTCTTGGGCTATATTTGTTTGAGGCAACACTAATGCTGCATCAGACTCTTCTACTTCAGACAGGTTCCCTTGCTCTTCAACTTCTACTTTATCTATCTTTGCGTCCTCTAATAGTGGCATGGTAATACTAGGCTCAGACTTTTTTTCTTCAAATGCTATAACAATCAATTTGAATATTAAAGGACCTTTTACTTTAAATGCAATATTGATAAATGCAGAAATAAATTACTTTCACTTTACATGTAACAGCGATAAATACAGGCAATAAATGACTTTCACTTTAAATACTTTAGAGTCTGTGTAATGCAAACTGTCCTTTGTCTTACTTTAAAGTCTCTTATTTCTGAACACCAAAAATGTCTCTTTATGGCAAAGCCTATATGCAATGATAAGTAATAAAATGAAAGCTCTGATCTTATTCTGAAGAGCGGGAACAAATGTCAGTCTTAAAGGAGACATGTATTTTCTTAATATGATGTGATGCTCTGTGCTGACTTGCAATGCTCTGTGCAGACTTGCGTTTTTTTGTGCTGACTTGCGATGCTCTGTGCAGACTTGCAATGCTTTGTGCCATGCGCTGGCTGGGATACGCTGCTGCAGGATTTGGGCCTAGTGGCACAAAACTAGCTGGCTGCAGTATGTGGCCTCTTTGTAGATAGCGGTGCAGGATCTCTAGCTCTGGACTTTGGCCTCTCACCATGCGTCTCTTTTTCTCTCTAGGGATCGCAGGAGGGTTGGTGCTCTTTCTCTGACTATCTTGCCTTTGACGTTCTGCCACTTTAAGAGTCGGTTGCAGTTTGACTAATGCACATGTTCTATGGCCTCTATGGTAGCTCCGCTGAGGTGTCTTTGCTTGCTCACTCAGGGAACAGTTGCTGCTCGGCGTTATATGCTGGCACTCTGCTGCTCTAATGCGCTCTTTTCTGTGCAAGTTGAGGAGCGCTATCGTTTTGCCCTCTGAGGGTAATAGTTCCACTGTGGCAGGCGCAGCACTATGAAGGGCCTTTTGTGCTGTGGGAAAAGAGTTCAGACTTTTAGTCTAACCAGACTGTCTATTGCTCTGTAATTCCTCTAGCGCCGTTCTATGAAAACAGTAGGTTTAAAGAGCTCACCAAATGCTTGAAATAACTTCTTTATTAACTTCAACTTTTCTTCATATATAACACTGCCGCCTCCGCAGCAGATAGTTCATGTACATAACACGTGTTGAAAAGATATCACAAAATGGCAGTATGCATAAGACGGTGGTTCAACTGTTCAATCTTGTCATTCAACATAAAATGGTGAATATATTTCTCTCTTGAGTATCTACTCTAGCTTTAAGTTATTTAACCCCTTAAGGACATAGGACGTACCGGTACGCCCTATTTCCCGAGTCCTTAAGGACCAAGGACGTACCGGTACGTCCTGACTTTAAAATCGGCATTCCGGCGCCGCAGGGGTTAATTTGAACAGGATGCCGGCTGAAATCATTCAGCCGGCATCCTGTTAAAACGCCAGGGGGGGTCATGTGACCCCCCCGTGTCGGCGATCGCAGCAAACCGCAGGTCAATTCAGACCTGCGGTTTGCTGCGCTTTTTGCAGTTTCTGATCCCCGCGGTCCCTGACCGCGGGGATCAGAAACTTTAGAGTGTCTAAAATCAATATAGTACACCCCCCCCTGCACCCCTGCATGATTTGATGGCAGCGGGTGGTGCAGGGGGGGTGGTGCAGGGGGGGTGTCGCAGGCGGTGGGGGCGTTGCGGGAGGCGGGCGGTGCGGCAGGCGGGATCGCGATCCCCCGCCCGCCTCCCATTGAATAATCGTTGGTGTACAGTGGGTATATCAGGGTGCCAGCACATTGCTGGCACCCTGGTATAAACGGCTGACATCGTTGATGCGATGTCAGCCGTTTAACCCTTTCCATACAGCGGTCCGTATGAACCGCTGTATGGAAAAGGTTAACAGTAAAAGGGAGCTCCCTCCCTCTCCGATCGGGGGGCTGCTGTGCCTTTGCAGCCCCCCGATGGGAGAGGGAGAGAGCCCCCAGACAGCCCCCCCAGAGCCCCGTCCTTACCCTTCCCCGTCTGCGCAGTTCTGACCATAACTGAGCAGACAGGGAAGGTTCCCATGACAACAGGACGCCTGCTCAGGCGTCCTGCTGTCCATGGTGCTGAACAGATCTGTGCTGAAAGCATAGATCTGTTCAGTGTAAGTAAAATACAGTTACAGATACCTATATAGGTTCTGTACTGTATTTTACAGACATCAGACCCACTGGATCTTCAAGAACCAAGTGGGTCTGGGTCAAAAAAAAAAAAAAAAAGTGAAAAAAGTTAAGATAAAAAAAAAAACATTTATCACTGAATAAAAATTAAAAAAAATAAAATAAACTACACATATTAGGTATCGCCGCGTCCGTAACGACCTGATCTATAAAACGGTCATGTTACTTTCCCCGCACAGTGAACGCCATAAAAATAAAAAAATAAAAACTATGAGAAAATTGAAATTTTGCCCACCTTACTTCCCAAAAAAGGTAATAAAAGTGATCAAAAAAGTCGCATGTACGCCAAAATAGTACCAATCAAACCGTCATCTCATCCCGCAAAAAATTTGACCCTACTCAAGATAATCGCCCAAAAACTGAAAAAACTATGGCTCTTAGACTATGGAAACACTAAAACATCATTTTTTTTGTTTCAAAAATAAAATCATTGTGTAAAACCTACATAAATAAAAATAAAGTATACATATTAGGTATTGCCGCGTCCGTATCGACCGGCTCTATATAAATATCATATGACCTAACCCCTCAGGTGACCACCATAAAAAATAAAAATAATAAATTGTGCAAAAAAAGCAATTTTTTGCCATCTTACGTCACAAAAAGTGTAATAGCAAGCGATCAAAAAGTCATATGCACCCCAAAATAGTGCCAATCAAACTGTCATCTCATCCCGCAAAAAATTAGACCATACTCAAGATAATCGCCCAAAAACTGAAAAAACTATGGCTCTCAGACTATGGAGACACTAAACAATTTTTTGGTTTTAAAAATGAAGTTATTGTATAAAACTTACATAAATAAAAAAAATTGTATACATATTAGGTATCGTTGCGTCCGTGACAACCTGCTCTATAAAATTACCACGTGATCTAACCTGTCAGATGAATGTTGTAAATAACAAAAAAAAAAACGTGCCAAAAAAGCTATTTCTTGTTACCTTGCCGCACAAAAAGTGTAATATAGAGCAACCAAAAATCATATCTACCCTGAACTAGTACCAACAATACTGCCACCCTATTCCGTACTTTCTAAAATGGGGTCACTTTTTTGGAGTTTCTACTCTAGGGGTGCATCAGGGGGGCTTCAAATAGGACATGGTGTCAAAAAAACCAGTCCAGCAAAATCTGCCTTCCAAAAACCGTATGGCATTCCTTTCCTTCTGCTCCCTGCCGTGTGCCCGTACAGCGGTCTACAACCACATATGAGGTGTTTCTGTAAACTACAGAATCAGGGCCATAAATAATGAGTTTTGTTTGGCTGTTAACCCTTGCTTTGTAACTGGAAAAAAAATATTAAAATGGAAAATCTGCCAAAAAAGTGAAATTTTGAAATTGTATCTCTATTTTCCATTAAATCTTGTGCAACACCTAAAGGGTTAACAAAGTTTGTAAAATCAGTTTGAATACCTTGAGGGGTGTAGTTTCTTAGATGGGGTAACTTTTATGGAGTTTCTACTCTAGGGGTGCATCAGGGGGCTTCAAATGGGACATGGTGTCAAAAAACCAGTCCAGCAAAATCTGCCTTCCAAAAACCGTATGGCATTCCTTTCCTTCTGCGCCCTGCCGTGTGCCCGTACAGCGGTCTACAGCCACATATGAGGTGTTTCTGTAAACTACAGAATCAGGGCCATAAATAATGAGTTTTGTTTGGCTGTTAACCCTTGCTTTGTAACTGGAAAAAAAATATTAAAATGGAAAATCTGCCAAAAAAGTGAAATTTTGAAATTGTATCTCTATTTTCCATTAAATCTTGTGCAACACCTAAAGGGTTAACAAAGTTTGTAAAATCAGTTTGAATACCTTGAGGGGTGTAGTTTCTTAGATGGGGTAACTTTTATGGAGTTTCTACTCTAGGGGTGCATCAGGGGGCTTCAAATGGGACATGGTGTCAAAAAACCAGTCCAGCAAAATCTGCCTTCCAAAAACCGTATGGCATTCCTTTCCTTCTGCGCCCTGCCGTGTGCCCGTACAGCGGTCTACAGCCACATATGAGGTGTTTCTGTAAACTACAGAATCAGGGCCATAAATAATGAGTTTTGTTTGGCTGTTAACCCTTGCTTTGTAACTGGAAAAAAAATATTAAAATGGAAAATCTGCCAAAAAAGTGAAATTTTGAAATTGTATCTCTATTTTCCATTAAATCTTGTGCAACACCTAAAGGGTTAACAAAGTTTGTAAAATCAGTTTTGAATACCTTGAGGGGTGTAGTTTCTTAGATGGGGTCACTTTTATGGAGTTTCTACTCTAGGGGTGCATCAGGGGGCTTCAAATGGGACATGGTGTCAAAAAAACTGTCCAGCAAAATCTGGCTTCCAAAAACCATACAGCGTACCTTTCACTCTACGCCCCGCTGTGTGGCCGTACAGTAGTTTACGGCCACATATGGGGTGTTTCTGTAAACGGCAGAGTCAGGGCAATAAAGATACAGTCTTGTTTGGCTGTTAACCCTTGCTTTGTTAGTGGAAAAAATGGGTTAAAATTGAAAATTAGGCAAAAAAATGAAATTCTCAAATTTCATCCCCATTTGCCAATAACTCTTGTGCAACACCTAAAGGGTTAACGAAGTTTGTAAAATCAGTTTTGAATACCTTGAGGGGTGTAGTTTCTTAGATGGGGTCACTTTTATGGAGTTTCTACTCTAGGGGTGCATCAGGGGGCTTCAAATGGGACATGGTGTCAAAAAAACTGTCCAGCAAAATCTGGCTTCCAAAAACCATCCGGCGCACCTTTCACTCTACGCCCCGCTGTGTGGCCGTACAGTAGTTTACGGCCACATATGGGGTGTTTCTGTAAACGGCAGAGTCAGGGCAATAAAGATACAGTCTTTTTTGGCTGTTAACCCTTGCTTTGTTAGTGGAAAAAATGGGTTAAAATTGAAAATTAGGCAAAAAAATGAAATTCTCAAATTTTATCCCCATTTGCCAATAACTCTTGTGCAACACCTAAAGGGTTAACAGAGTTTGTAAAATCAGTTTTGAATACCTTGAGGGGTGTAGTTTATAGAATGGGGTCATTTTTGGGCGGTTTCTATTATGTAAGCCTTGCAAAGTGACTTCAGAGCTGTAGTGGTCCCTAAAAATTGGGTTTTTGTAAATTTCTGAAAAATTTCAAGATTTGCTTCTAAACTTCTAAGCCTTGTAACATCCCCAAAAAATAAAATATCATTCCCAAAATAATTCAAACATGAAGTAGACATATGGGGAATGTTAAGTCATCACAATTTTTGGGGGTATTACTATGTATTACAGAAGTAGAGAAACTGAAACTTTGAAATTTGCTAATTTTTCCAAATTTTGGGTAAATTAGGTATTTTATTATGCAAAAAAATTAATTTTTTTGACTTTATTTTACCAGTGTCATGAAGTACAATATGTGACGAAAAAACAATCTCAGAATGGCCTGTATAAGTAAAAGCGTTTTAAAGTTATCAGCACTTAAAGTGACACTGGTCAGATTTGCAAAAAATGGCCTGGTCCTTAAGGTGAAAATGAGCCTGGTCCTTAAGGGGTTAAGCACTTTATGATCTCTCTGATAGGTATATCTAAAGTCTAACTAATAGTTCACTTGCTGAATTTGGTCCCAATCTGCAGTATGCAGTCAGCAGTAACTATTTGCAGATTGGTTGAGTATGATCTGTTACGGTTGTATGCAATTTGGATTGCAATATTGAATTTGGATTGGGAACTTTGTAGTTTGCAATTGGTGGAACTATTTTGGCCTCTCTGCTTCCATAAAACACAGCTCTTAGTGGAGTGAATGTCTGTTCTGCTAATGATTCTAGCAGCTCCTGCCAGGGGAATTTCCCACACAGGCTGTGTGTGAGGCAGGCTGTGATTGGTCAAGACTTCTGCCCAGCAACAACAGTTTAAGGCCCCATGCACACGGCCGTGTTTCACGGCCGTGTGCGGGCCGTGGAACCGCGGCCTGGATCCCTCCTGAGAGCAGGAGCGCACGGCGTCACTAGTTGCTATGACGCCGTGCGCTCCCTGCTGCCGGCACAGTACAGTAATACACTGGTATAGATCATACCAGTGCATTACTGTATTGCGGCGGCAGCAGGGAGCGCACGGCATCATAGCAACCAATGACGCTGTGCGCTCCTGCTCTCAGGAGGGATCCAGGCCGCGGTTCCACGGCCCGCACACGGCCGTAAAACACGGCCGTGTGCATGGGGCCTAACTCTATGTGTTCTGTTGTTTCTGCTGTGTCATTCAGCTTACCTCACATCCATATAATAAATCTTACAGGCATATTATCTTTTCTGCTTCTCTGAACACAACATATATACCAGTTATATGACATCCAAACATGAAGTCACTGTAAATAACTCTGCTTTTGTCTTTAACACACAAACATAGGAGCTGTATTAAGGTTATTGGAAGGTCTGTTTCCAACCTAGGACAGGTCTTAGCTGGCCAGCTGCAGGGAGTTCACACCATCTTTTCATTCTCCATTTTTCTGATCTGTCAGAAGAACAGAAAAGGGAAAAAAAAAGCAGGATCCTATAAAAAAAATTGATTCTGTGCACATTTGACATCTATTTAAACCAATTCCGTCTGAGATCCATTTTTTAGACAGGAAAATAGTCCTACATGCAGTACTTTTTTTCCTTTTTAAAAAAACATATCTCAGACGAAAATGGCTCCAACGAATGCCAAATGTGCACAGAATCCATTTATTTTACAGGATCCTGTTTTTTTTTTTCTTTTCTGTTCTTCTGATGGATCAGAAGAACAGAAAATGAAACAGTGATATAATTGTCCCTTAGATATTTAAGTTAATTTAGCTATATCTATTTCCATTTGCTTATCTCTTCCTGAACTTACATAAGCAAAGAGTAAGTAAAGTGCTGCAGTAATTCAAACCTCTTCCTACTCTGTTATACAGTATATTGAAATGAAATGGAGTTTGCATCCTGCAAGTTAACAAAACTACCACTCGGGTTTAATTTTAAATAAGAAACTTAAACACTTGTGCATATTCTAAAAGTGGCCATAAACATTCAATAGCTGTTGGCCGAACAATCATTTGGCTCACAGTAATCTCTCACAACTCCCTCATACATATGTACATTCAGCTAAGCCAAATGTGTGTATTTAATCGCAAGAACGGAGAAAACCACTGCCAGACACTTCTGGCAGCAGTTTATCTCCTAGAAGAACAAAAGGATCAGGTGAAATTATTACTTTTGCACAATCCTTCTCCTTGCATATCATTTGTCGGGGGGGAGTCGGGAGCTTCCTATTCAGCTGTCTTTGGGTTTGGCCAACAATACGATAATGTGTATGGGGGCCAAAAAAGTTTACATATTAGCTGTAATTCTTTGTCCAACCATAACAGTGTAGGAGCTGTTCGTTTGGGTTTCCTTAAAGGGGTGTCTCCCCTCAGCAAATGGCAGTTATCATGTAGAGAAAGTAATACAAACCACTTACTAATGTATTGTGATTGTTCATATTGCTTCCTTTGCTGGCTGGATTAATTTTTCCATCACATTTTACACTGCTTGTTTCCATGGTTACGATAACCCTACAGTCCATCAGCGGTGGCCGTGCTTGCACACTATAGTCAAAGTGCTGGCTTCTATGGTGGCCAGGGCAGTTGGAACGCACATAGGCTGGTACTTTTTCTGCATTGTGCAAGCACAGCCACCACTGATGGATTGCAGGGTGGTCGTAACCATGGAAACGGGAAGTGTATAATGTAATGGAAAAATTAATCCAGCCAGCAAAGGAAGCAATATGGATAACAATAATTGTGATGAATACAGCACCTCACGTCGAGCTCACGAGATACGGTATAGTCACTGGTTACCAAGATGTGATGTTACACCCTCCTGGAGGAGCAGGTAAGGTAAGCTTAGTACAGTTTACACAGTTGCTTCCTGTCCACGCGGCCACAGAGGGGCAGAGGGTTAGAGACATTTGCTCACAACCCTGACAAGAGAAAAAAAACTCCCAGGCTGTGAGCTGTGCGCTGTGATTGGCCAGCGCTGCAGCCTAGGAGAAGGAGACACCCACAGGACAAGGGCAGACACCTCCTACTATAACTTACAGAGCAAAGGTACCGGAGGACATAACGGGAGAACGGAGCGGCGCCCGGGGATAATAGTAAGTGCAGTGAGATCCCCGGGTGCCGCTCTACATGTCAGCATACTTAGTTCACATTGATTTTACAAGTGAAAGGTCCTCTTTAACGTCTATTGTCTACAGGCAGATCTTCTCCTTGCCAAATCAATCAATTTGTCCCCAATAATCTATACAACTTTCGCTGATCCTGAAATGAATGAATAAGAAGGTTAGGCCGAATGTAATGGTTATAACAATTGGACCTCCATCTACCTATGCGTTTGATAATAGAATTGTCTAAACCAATTTGAGCTGCGTTAGTTGCTGCACCTATTCTGAATGAATGTGCGGAATGTGGCTAAATAAAGCACATGAATCAGGTTTTCTTACCTGCAACCATTTAATCATATTAACAACAGGACAAATTGACTTTACTGGAAAACTATTCATGCAAAGCCAAGTACCCTTACTAAGTTGATCTGTCTTGGATTTTTTAACATGTAAATTCAAATAACCACCCCTATTATTATGTCCGACTTCAAAATTGGAGGATTTGAGTGTTTGTTATCGGCAGCAATCTCACTTATCCTTAAAGCAGCGAAGAATGCTAATGCGGTTGAATTGTACTTCATAATCGGAATAACAGACCGCCACTAACTGACCTACAACATTTTGCAATAAATCAATAGATAGAGGTCTCGTTTTTTTGTTGGGAACCGACTTTCTTTTGATTCCTTTAATAATTTGTTTTAGTCTAAAATTATCCAAAATGAAGTTGAAACCTCTCACAAAAAAAAAAAAATAAAGAAATGCCAGATCATTTTTGGGATAAAGATTCGGCCTGTAAACCTTTCTTCCACAGAGGTAAAGTAAAGTAAATGAAATGCTCAGAATTAAATTCGAATGGGGAAAATTTTAGAGATACACAATAGAGCTTCCATTCAAGCCATGCGGCAGAATAAGCTGCCCATGTATTCTTAGCTATTGAACTTGAGATAAGTTTGTTAATTCGTTAATTAGTCATCTGTTATTTCCCATAGTTGAATAGGACATGGAATTCCCGTTTGAGAGGCTCGAGGTGCCACCGAGAAGAACTCTGTGAAGCGCTGTCGGGACAGATAATCAGCAAGATAATTAACTTTCCCTGAGATAAATGTAGCTTTTATCCAAATATTAAATTTAAGGCATTGTAATACTAACTTGCGCAGTAAAGAAGAAACCAATGGGGATTTGGAAGATAAACAATTTATCGCAAAAACTACTCCCATGTTGTCTGATCTTAAAAGTATTCTCTTATTCTGAAATTCATTAGACCAGATCTTCAATGAAACCAGAACTGGTAATAGTTCCAGAAAGACAATTTGTATTTTTTAATACTTGGTATTATTGATCCAGAATAAGGGCCATCGTTCAGCAGACCAAAAGTTGTTGAAATAAGCTCCATACCCAATGGCACCAGAAGCATCAGTAGATAGTGACAATGTGTCTGAACCGACAAACTCTTCCTGCCAAATGGTATGACCTTTAAAATCGCTCAAAAATTGCAACCAAACAGCGATATCATTCTTTAATTGTTTTATGACACGAATGTGAGAGCTGGGAGCAGACTTATCTGATGTGGCAGCATATAATCTTTTAGAAAAAACCCTTCCCATGGGAATCACACGGGAAATTAAATTCAAGGAACCAAGAAGCGACTGGAGTTGCTTAAGGGTAATTTTTTCCTTTTTGGATGTAAAATTTAACTGCTGAATTGTTTGTTGAATTTTTTCCATTGGTATGCTAAATTCCATCGTAACTGTGTTGATAAAAAGGCCCAAAAACTTCAAACTAGTAGTGGGATATACAGTCTTATCTAAGGCTAAAGGAATGTTGAAATAATTAGCAATGCCAATGAATTCATTCAAGAGATTCAAACAATCATCGGAGTCTTTACGACCTATAAATAAAAAGTCATCTAGGGGGGCAGAGCCTGGCCGCGGACTGGTATGGCTGTGTGAGTCTGAGCTCTCCCGCCTCACACACACTCATATAGCCTGAAATACCTCTCTTTTCGCCTGAAAATGGGCAAAGTTGGCCGGTACCAACAGGGTGAAGGCAGAGCTCCTGGAAAACCGACAGCAAATCAGGCAGACGTCGCTGAATTTTTTGAGAAACGCCAAAAACAAACCACCGCGTCCCGTTCCAAGATGGCGCAGGACTTCAACTCGCGGTTAGAGCGAGAAGAGGAGAGAGCCTCAAGCGATGATGAGGACTCAAGCCGAGAAAAGAAACTCACTGTAGCCATGCTGAAAGAAACCCTGCTGCAGGCTCTTAAGCCGGTAAGAGATGACCTCGCTAATATCAAAGCAGATCTCCAGGCTATAGGCACTCGTACAGAGGCCTTGGAGAATAAGTGCCTCAGCCTCACCTCGCATGCAGAGACTCTGGCTGCTAGATCGAACCAGTTGTTGGTGTACGTAAATACTGCTCTCACCCTGATCGAAGATCAGGAGAACAGAAGCCGTAGGAGAAACATCAGATTTAAGGGGATACCAGAGACCTGGGCCAGGGACGCTCTCCCTAAAGTGGCTCTGGAAATCTTTGCTGGCCTGCTAGGCTAAGAACGCACAGACAGAATTTTTATCGAGCACTACATAGGTCTCTCTGACCCAAACATAAACCAAACGAGGCACCCAGAGATGTCATTTGCGGCTTATTGTCTGATTCTTCAAAATGCAAGAGAACAAGCACCCATACTCTATGGTGATGCGGAAGTTGCTCTATATCAAGATATAGCACCATCAACGCTGCGGAAACGCAGGATGCTAAAACCACTGCTAGATCAACTAAGAGCAAGGGACTTGCAGTATTCGTGGTTATTTCCCTTTGGGTTATCGGTGCTTAAAGGTAATAGGAGCATTATTATAAAGACCCCCTCAGACCTTGAAGAAGCTTGGCAGAACCTAGAGATGGACCCGATGGACATACCCTCTTGGTCACTTGAGATGGATGTGGTGGCCTTACCCCCACTGCCAGCCAGGGAAGAGTGGACCACCGTGACCCGTCCTAAACCTCAGAGATCCAGACCATACAGAGGTGCTCCGTCTACACCACATTGCTGAAAAGGGCTTTTGTTGGACTTTTTTTTCTTTCTTCACACCTGAGATGGACATTCTCACCTTGAGCTAACACTTGACCGTTAACCGGAACTGCTCCCCAGCCAGAGCATAGCTCGTGGATAGTTAAATGAAGACACAGAGTCATCCACCATCTTGTGTCTGGGACACATACAGTATTATGCATGATATGCTGCTTTTCAACCTACACAATGTCACCGCTCTATACATCCCCCTCTGCCCCCCCCCCCCTCCATGCATCCTTTCCCTCCCCCCTCCCCCTTTACCCCCATCCTGCGGTGCTCAAAATGTTAATCATTAGGATAAAACATGCAGGCAAGCGAGGTCTCAGCTTGCGTAGTTCCTGTCTGACCTACAAAGAATAATTATTAGCAAATGTCAGTATCTCATGTGTTCAACTGTTCTTGCATGGTAGAATCCGCATAAGATAAGATTTTCAATGTGCCTACCTTTTTCTTATATTTTCCTTTTCTTATCCTTCTCTGTTGCCCTCATGCTAATTTCACCAGCCACCTCAAAATAGGTGCCCTGATGATCTTTGACCAAACCTGGCAGAGGTTTATATCGATAGACACTGACTTGGTTTAACATGCTATAGTGTTCAGTAATGTTTTAAAGTATTTAGTTCGCATTAGCTCACTTAACTAATCACATCACAAACATACTTGAATTAGTGGTTATTTCCAGACATGCAAGCTGCCCATGCCACACGCACTCATGCAACCCCATACCATCAGAGATGCAGGCTTCTGAACTGAGCGTTGATAACAACTTGGGTTGTCCTTGTCCTCTTTGGTCCGGATGACATGGCGTCCCAGATTTCCAAAAAGAACTTCGAATCGTGATTCGTCTGACCACAGAACAGTCTTCCATTTTGCCACACTCCATTTTAAATAATCCCTGGCCCAGTGAAAACACCTGAGCTTGTTGATCTTGCTTAGAAATGGCTTCTTCTTTGCTATCACGATCGGCGTAACTGTCACATACGTGACACGGAGGGAGGAAAAGAGGGAGGCCCTGCCCTAGTGAGAGGGAAGGTGGTGACCCCTGACTCACCTTGCGACTGGCGCCTGGCTGCCCTGTCGTCCCTAGACGGGTTCCTCACCCGTACGCCGATCACGTGCCTAAAACCCTGGCTTTCCCTAGGATGAGCCCTAGATAGTGAACAGGGCGGTGGGAACACTAGTCCGCACCACTAGCTCTAAAGGAAAACACCAAGGGGAGGACAGACAATACAAACTAAACATATAATCCCAGGAGGGCAACAACAGGAGACAACAAAAGCCCAACAGGGATCCGGAGGGTAGCACTCTGGAACAACAACCAGATTCTCAGCTCCAGTGGGTCAGCATAGATGTCCAGGCAGGAAGCTCTATAACTGGCAACTAGAGAAGTGTGAGAGGAGAATATAAGGAGTTTGGGAGTGGCAGACAAGAAACAGCTGAGGAGGAGAAGCTACGGATCCCTGAGTGAGACAAAAAGGATAGCAAGGCAAACACAGAAAACAAACACTAAGAAACACCGTGATCTTTAGACATAGAGCGCGCAGCCACCCGCTGCGACTTCCTGACCCCGGGTATAACGGAGTCAGACGTGGCTCTTGACACCCTCGTGACAGTACCCCCCCTATCACGAGGGGCCTCCGGACACTCAGGACCAGGTCTCTCCGGATGAGAGACATGGAAAGCCTGAATCAACCTGTTGGCGTTTACCTCTGACGCTGGAACCCACATTCTTTCCTCGGGACCGTAACCCCTCCAATGCACCAGATACTGAAGAGAGCGGCGGACCCGACGAGAATCAACAATTCTGGATATTTGAAACTCCAGATTACCATCCACAACAACAGGAGGAGGTGGCAGCGGTGATGGTTCTAGAGGTGGAACATACTTCTTGAGCAGCGACTTATGGAAGACATTATGGATCTTAAAAGTCTGAGGTAGCTCCAGGCGAAAAGCCACAGGGTTAATGACGGCTACAATTTTATAAGGACCAATGAACCTAGGACCCAGTTTCCAAGAGGGAACCTTCAACTTAATATTCCTAGTAGACAACCACACATAGTCATTCACTCCTAGGTCCGGACCTGGCGACCGTTTCTTATCGGCCATGCATTTGTATTTACCACTCATATTTTTCAAGTTAGCTTGCACCTTCTGCCATACCGATGAAAGAGATGAAGAAAACCGTTCCTCTTCGGGAACCCCAGAAGACCCCCCCTCTTTGAAAGTACAAAATTGGGGATGAAAACCGTATGCACCAAGAAATGGTGACTTGCCAGTGGATTCCTGACGGCGATTATTTATGGCAAACTCGGCTAACGGTAAATATGATGACCACACCTCTTGGTTTTCAGACGCAAAACACCTTAAATATGTTTCTAGGTTTTGGTTGGTACGCTCAGTCTGTCCATTCGACTGAGGATGGAAAGCTGAGGAAAAGGATAAGTGTACCCCTAAACGGGTACAAAAAGCTTTCCAAAACTTAGAAATAAACTGGGTTCCCCGATCCGAAACCACATCGGAAGGGACCCCGTGAAGCTTCACGATTTCACTGATAAACACCTGAGCAAGAGTCTTAGCATTAGGAAGTGCGGGTAGCGCAATAAAGTGTACCATTTTGCTAAACCTGTCTACTACTACCAAGATAACTGTTTTACCCGCAGACAAAGGTAAGTCAGTTATGAAATCCATTGATAGATGTGTCCATGGTCTATTGGGGATGAAAAGTGGCAATAAAGACCCTGCTGGACGTGTATGAGAGACTTTCGCGCGTGCACAAGTAGAACAAGTAGACACGAAATCTATTACATCCTGACGCAACCTTGGCCACCAAAAACGACGAGACAATAGCTCCAAGGTTGCTTTACTACCCGGGTGCCCAGCAAGTGCCGAATTATGATGTTCCTTCAATAACTCAAGACGCAGGTTTAACGGTACAAACAATTTCTCTGAGGGGCAAGAGGCCGGGGCGTCCCCCTGGGCCTCTAACACCTTTCCCTCTAGAACAGAGTGTACAGCAGAGACAACCACTCCTCTTTGTAAAATAGGTACCGGATCACTAACATTACCCCCTCCAGGGAAACTACGAGACAATGCGTCTGCCTTGGTATTTTTTGCCCCAGGACGATAGGTGATTACAAAGTTAAATCTGGTAAAGAATAGCGACCACCTAGCTTGTCTAGGGGTGAGACGCTTAGCCGATTCTAGGTACAGAAGGTTTTTGTGATCCGTAATTACCGTGACGGGGTGGATTGCTCCCTCTAAGAAGTGACGCCACTCTTCAAACGCCAGTTTAATCGCCAACAGTTCCCTATTTCCAATATCATAGTTCTTTTCTGCTGCAGATAATTTTTTGGAAAAGAAAGCGCAAGGACGCCATTTGCCAGGAGACGGACCCTGAGACAATACAGCCCCCACTCCCACCTCCGACGCATCAACTTCAACAATAAAAGGCTGGGAGACATCAGGTTGAATTAGGACAGGTGCCGAGGTAAATCTCTCTTTTAGAGAGGAAAATGCAATTTTAGCGGCGTCAGACCATTTAGAAAAATCAGTCCCCTTCCTAGTCATGTCAGTAAGGGGTTTAACGATCACTGAATAATTTTTAATAAACTTTCTGTAGAAATTTGCGAAACCCAAAAACCGTTGTAGAGCTTTAAGGTTCTCAGGAAGATCCCAATCTAAAATTGCCTGGACCTTCCCAGGATCCATACGGAAACCTGAAGCAGATAATAGATATCCCAGGAATTGTATTTCCTGAACGGCGAAGACACATTTTTCAATTTTCGCATATAATTTATTCGTCCGTAGGACCTGCAGTACTTGCCTGACATGTACTTCATGTGTTTTCAGATCAGCCAAATAAATTAAGATATCATCTAGGTATATGACTACAAACCTGCCGATGAGATGACTAAAAATATCATTAACGAAATGTTGGAAGACAGCAGGGGCATTGGTCAGACCGAAAGGCATGACTAAATTTTCGTAATGCCCCTCAGGGGTGTTAAAAGCTGTCTTCCACTCATCCCCTTCCTTGATACGAATCAGATTGTAGGCCCCCCTAAGATCAAGTTTGGAGAACCACCTAGCACCCGCAATCTGATTAAAAAGGTCAGGAATGAGAGGAAGAGGGTATGGGTCTCGGACGGTTATCCGGTTTAGCTCACGGAAATCTAGGCAAGGACGCAGGCCCCCATCTTTCTTTTTAACAAACGAAAACCCTGCAGCCACGGGTGAAGAAGAGGGTCTGATGTGTCCCTTGGCCAGACTCTCGGAGATATAATCTTTCATGGCTTGTCTCTCGGGACCCGAAAGATTATACAACCTGGACTTGGGTAATTTTGCACCGGGAATCAGGTTAACCGGGCAATCATAAGGACGATGAGGTGGTAGCTTCTGACAACCCTTTTCAGAAAAAACGTCCTCAAAGTCCGAAATAAATGTAGGTAGGGAAGCTATGGAGGCGATTAAGCAATTGTTATTTAAGCAATTCTCTCTGCAATGCTCACTCCACTCCAATATCTCCCTGGCCTGCCAATCCACCACTGGATTGTGCGCTACCAACCAGGGAAGACCCAATACCACAGGAGAGGGAAGGCCCTCCAGAACGTAACATGAAAGACGCTCCTTATGGTGGTCCCCTACCCGAAGATGTAAGTTATGGACAACGTGAGTGAGGTTTCTCTGAGACAGAGGAGCAGAGTCAATAGCGAATATGGGAATGGGTCTCTGCAGCGTACAGAGAGACAAACCCATAGTGCGGGCAAAATGGGCATCTATCAAATTTACCCCTGCACCACTGTCTAGAAAAAAAGAAATAGACTCCGTCTTAACACCAAAAACAATAACCGCTGGCAACACAAATTGAGATGTTCGTATGGAGGAAACGTATACCCCCCGGCTGACATCCTCCGCACAGCCTGGGGTTAGTAGTTTTCCGACGGTCTTTTGTTTTTGGGAAAAGGAGGGACAGACATTAATGAAATGACCCTTCCCCCCACAGAAAAAACAAGCCCCCCACCTACGGCGAACCTCAGGAGGACGGACCTGACGAGACGTTCCTCCTAGCTGCATAGGCTCATCCAAGTCAGTACAGACTAACTGCTGCTTGGGAGAGGTTACCGATTGCTCAGGAATTTTCGATCTCTCCCTAAGACGTCTATCTATCCTGATAGAGAGGGACATAACAGCATCAAGGGAAAGGGGGGTCTCATACAGCGCCAGCGCATCCTTAACCCTTTCAGATAACCCAGAGCAGAACTGACTCCTGAGAGCCGGGTCGTTCCACTGAGTATCCGTAGCCCACCTGCGGAACTCTGAGCAATATTCCTCTGCTGGCCGATCTCCCTGTAGGAGTCTCCGTAACTTCGACTCAGCCAGGGCGACTCGGTCAGGGTCATCATATATGAGACCCAAAGCCCCAAAAAATCCCTCCACTGACCGGAGAGCCTGGGAACCAGGGGGTAACGAGAACGCCCAGGATTGCGGGTCCCCCTGAAGCAGGGAAATAACAATCCCCACCCGCTGTTCTTCATTACCTGAGGAGTAAGGGCGCAGCTTAAAATATAATTTGCAGGCCTCACAGAACAACACAAATTTGTCCCTTCCCCCAGAGAATCTGTCAGGAAGAACAACCTTGGGTTCTGTAACAACCTGGTTACCCATAGCAACCGCTGGGCTTACGGTCTGCTGCATTTGCTGCTGCTGTTGGAGGACAGACGCCTTCAATCCTGCCACCTCCAAAGACAGGCCTTGAAGCTGTTTTGCCAAAGCAGCAATAGGATCCATATTGGATTCTAAGTAGAGAAAAAAAAAAAAAATTATATTATTATTTTTTTTTTTTTTTTCTCAAAAAAAAAATAAGGGCCAGTTATAATATCACGATCGGCGTAACTGTCACATACGTGACACGGAGGGAGGAAAAGAGGGAGGCCCTGCCCTAGTGAGAGGGAAGGTGGTGACCCCTGACTCACCTTGCGACTGGCGCCTGGCTGCCCTGTCGTCCCTAGACGGGTTCCTCACCCGTACGCCGATCACGTGCCTAAAACCCTGGCTTTCCCTAGGATGAGCCCTAGATAGTGAACAGGGCGGTGGGAACACTAGTCCGCACCACTAGCTCTAAAGGAAAACACCAAGGGGAGGACAGACAATACAAACTAAACATATAATCCCAGGAGGGCAACAACAGGAGACAACAAAAGCCCAACAGGGATCCGGAGGGTAGCACTCTGGAACAACAACCAGATTCTCAGCTCCAGTGGGTCAGCATAGATGTCCAGGCAGGAAGCTCTATAACTGGCAACAAGAGAAGTGTGAGAGGAGAATATAAGGAGTTTGGGAGTGGCAGACAAGAAACAGCTGAGGAGGAGAAGCTACGGATCCCTGAGTGAGACAAAAAGGATAGCAAGGCAAACACAGAAAACAAACACTAAGAAACACCGTGATCTTTAGACATAGAGCGCGCAGCCACCCGCTGCGACTTCCTGACCCCGGGTATAACGGAGTCAGACGTGGCTCTTGACACCCTCGTGACATTTGCACTGTAGAGTTTCAGCTGGCAACGGCGGATGGCACGGTGGATTGTGTTCACTGACAATGGTTTCTGGAAGTATTCCTGAGCCCATTCTGTAATTTCCTTTACAGTAGCATTCCTGTTTGTGGTGCAGTGTCGTTAAAGGGCCCGGAGATCACGGGCATCCAGTATGGTTTTACGGCCTTGACCCTTACGCACAGAGATTGTTCCAGATTCTCTGAATCTTCGGATGATGTTATGCACAGTTGATGATGATAGATGCAAAGTCTTTGCAATTTTTCGCTGGGCAACACCTTTCTGATATTGCTCCACTATCTTTCTGCGCTACATTGTGGGAATTGGTGATCCTCTACCCATCTTGGCTTCTGAGAGACACTGCCACTCTGAGAAGCTCTTTTTATATCCAATCATGTTGCCAATTGACCTAATTAGTGTTAATTGGTCTTCCAGCTCTTCGTTATGCTCAAATTTACTTTTTCCAGCCTCTTATTGCTACTTGTCCCAACTTTTTTGCAATTTGTTGACACAGTGAAAATTTGAATCAACGTATTTTTCCTTTAAAATGATACATTTACTCGGATTAAACGTTTGATCTGTCATCTATGTTCTATTACAAATAAAATATTGACATTTGCCATCTCCACATCATTGCATTCAGTTTTTATTCACAATTTGTTTAGTGTCCCAACTTTTTGGGAATCCGGTTTGTAGTTTCCTTCAACGTTAGAGGCCTAAATAAGAAATTCAGTGTCCAGCAATTGAGGATAAATTTATTAATGAATGGGTCAACGAAACAGTATAAGGTCCAGCTAGAGAATTAACCCTTATGTATAACAGTTACTTAAATATTTTATTTTATTTCATATCTCAATACACATACTGAATGTCCATAGTAGGTACCAATACACGTATGGCTAGGTAAGTTTAGTCTTGAGTGGGGACAGTATCCCTGTATTGAACCCTAAGCTAAACCCTATGCCCAGTCCTCGAGCCTAACGCTAACAGCTCCTATATAACCCTCGCTGTTAGGGAGCGCCTATATAGTAAGGGACCTACATGGACAGCAACACAAAACAGACAGAAAATAGGTGCGCCATGCATACAGCCCTAGTGATATAGGAATATCAGAAGGTGCACGCCGCACCGGACTAACTTGTTAAAAAAACACCCTGTGATGAGGATGTTTATGGTCACTAAGATATATGGACCAAACCAATACACTTAGAACCCCAACGCGTTTCCCCCACGGTGTGGGATCATCAGGGGGCAAATGGATCTCTAAATTTAATTAGATAGTGTAATATAAAAAATATATAAGAAGAAGCTGCAACAATTAGGCAGCATGTAGCCGATGTGTCACACTGAGAGAGTGGAGGCCCAAGTCATGAGGCCACTCTATTAGTGAATGTTTCACATCCTCAGTGTGATGATGTCTGTTACCACAGAGGCAGTAGTTTGAACTGGACCCTTAGAATTTACACAATAGTGTAATTAGGAAGGTTTGAAGGGAGCTTCGGGTATACTCTATCACTTAAACACGGTCATTAAATACACGGGTGTAGGTTTCTGTGAAGAGAAAGCAAAAAGCAAAAAAGAATGCTCAATATATGTATGATTGTATAACGTATTGGGCCTTGACCCATCACCTGATAGATGTGTACCCACCACCGCGCTAATCACACAGTAATAATGGGTAACTCACTCAGTCCAGGTATTAAGATATCGCTCCTCAAGTGATATGCTAAATGTTAGCCAGGCACAGATTGTTATATAGGACCAGCGTCCACGTATGACATAGAGCTGCAGAAATGAGACATATATATACAGATTTGTTTCAATGTCTCATTCAACCTAGGAGACCACCATCATATGTCTCTCATGGTTATAAATGCCACACTACCTTGGATAGGTCCTTAATTATGTAGATCTGAGCCCGCAGATATGGCTATTGGGACCTAGGCATTAGTAATATTTAAGGATCAACCCAGATGTATCTGTATATCTTAAGCCGGTTTATAGGTAAGCTCAGGTGGTTACTTACATTTAGGTGGTCAAGATGTCAGGTCCTCCCATGTCTTTCCTCGTGGGGTCCAGATTAAGTGTCTAACTGTCCCATCCCCTTATTTATAGGGGCCTACTAGTTCCCTCTATTAGAGTGGCAAGTGTCATTGATTGCTGCAGATGGCGATGTGGGCGTGCGTTCCAGCATGGAACGCATCCCGCCGTCGCAGCTTCCGCTCATGTGTATAGGGTGGATAGTATGATATGCGCGTGCGTTCCACGGTGGAACGCACGCGCACATCCGCCCATTTACATGGCTATTTCCGGTTTATTTTTCACCCTAATTGCATGTGGAGCGCAAGATGCTTCCGGTGATTGGACCGCATCTGGCTCACTTTCCGCTGATATAGGAATGGATGTATGAGGTAGAGGACATTTTCCTATTACCTCAAAATACAAATAGGGCAGAGATTAATATAGATATTTAGATATAACGGGGTCAATTTGTTAATAATACAGCATCCCTTAAGTTCAGGATACAGTAGATCTCCATTCTTCATTATATTATTAGTTGTATATATTACCGCACATGAATATCTGGAGAACATTTTATAGGTCATATATAGTGAAGACACCCGTATGTATATTTGTTAAGGTCATATACTCACTAGGTATTTAGGGGAACAGAAAGGTGGGGTTAGGGCATGCAGTTATGTATATGATGATATTGATATAATTATATGTCAGTTTTACCCCTGTAAAGATGTATCAGGGGAAATAAGAATATACACAGTGAATCCATTATCAATCCTGTGTTTTTGATAATACATTTTCGGCGCTTTTCGCACCAGGTCCAGTTAAAGGGACAATACGGATCACCAGAGCCTCAATAGCTATACGGGATATACATACAGATACATATGGGGAAAGGGGAAGTGGCAAGGGAAAGGAGAAAAACGCAGATTAGGGACGTACCGAGAATGTGTCAGGAGGCCAGTGGTTTAGGTACGGGTAGGCAATTATGTGGGTACGACATAGGTGCTTATCGGTAGAGGGTCTAGGGGCCCCTTTTATTCTTTGAGAGGGTCAAAGGAAGCAAGAAAAGGTCAACCTTTCGTTAAGTCCACCGGGGGACTGGGACCTGAGTCTATGGATCCATTGACTCTCCTTTTGCAGGATCCTTCTGTCCCAGTCACCCCCACGTGGAGGGATCACCTCAAGGACAGAAAAACGTAGTGACCGCGGGTCGCCCCCATGTACGGTGTTAACATGGGTGGCGACAGGTGTCACTTCACTGTTTCTAATGTCACCGACGTGCTCCAAAATCCTTTTCCTGAGCTCCCTAATTGTCTTGCCCACATAATCCATGGGGCAGGAACACTGACAGATATAGACCACATCTGCAGTTGATGAAGTCCCGGATATAAAATGACCGACCTGTTACTGAGCAGGTGATTGTTTTGGCCGTTGAGAGAAACTCACAGGCTTTGCAGCTACCGCATCTGAAAATACCCACCGGTTTTCTATCCAACCAGGTACCAGTTTTAACGGGTGGTACAAAATAACTGGTAACCAGGCGGTCTCTCAGGCTTCTGCCCCGTCTATATGAGACAGCTGGGTATTCAGTGGTTATCTCCGTGAGGTCAGGGTCCATTCTAAGAATTGGCCAATATTTCCTAAGGATTTGTTTTATATCATCATTTGCTGTATCAAAATTTTAGATAATCCTTAGTAGTTGTGAGTCAGTTGTTGTTTTGTCTTTAGGGACTAGTAGGTCATTTCGGTTTTTGGTCACTGCGTGTTGGAATGCATCTTTCAGTACTGATTGTGGATACCCTCTATCTTTAAATCTAGACTGTAAGGCCCTCGCCTCACTGTAAAACGACTCATCATTGGAGCAATTTCTTCTAGCTCTGAGGTATTGACCTCTAGGGATCCCCCGTTTCAGGGGGGTTGGATGGTAGCTCCTCCAATGTAATAGGGAGTTGGTAGCTGTCGTCTTCCTATATATATTAGTCGTCAGTCTGTCCCCCACCCTACTTACTTTAACGTCCAAGAATGTAATGGTGGATGGGTCGTGTTCAGAGGTGAACCGCAAGCCTATCTCGTTTATGTTCAGATCACCTATGAACCTTTTGAAGTCTGTCGGCCCACCCTTCCACACGATGAAAATGTCGTCGATGTATCTGGTCCAGAACTGTATGTTACTGGACCACCAAACATCCACATCCGGGAATACATGCGTGTCCTCCCACCAGCCCAGGAAGAGGTTCGCATAGGTAGGGGCACAGGGACTGCCCATAGCCGTCCCCCTGAGCTGGTGGTAGAATCTCGAGTTGTATAGAAAGTAATTATGGGTCAAGGTAAACTCCATTAACTGTAATATAAACTCATTGTGTGTGTTATATTGTATCCCTCTCGTGCGGAGGAAATATCCTATGGCCGAGAGCCCATGTTGGTTAGGAATCGAGCTTTATAATGACTCTACGTCAATACTTCCCAGGATACAGTCTGGTTCCAGGTTCAAGGAGTCAATCTTATTGAGGAAGTCCATTGTGTCCCTCGTATATGCCGGGAGGGACACAACGAACTCCCTCAGAACCTGGTCCAGATACACCCCACAATTCTGGGTCAAGGAATTAATTCCCGATACGATCGGGCGACCCTTCAAGGGGGTTGTCCCCTTGTGGATCTTGGGAAGCCCGTAGAATGTGGCTATGGTGGGTTTTGTTGGTAATAAAAATTCAAATTCTGAGGTACTAATCACCTTATTTTGCAGACCATCCACGAGAATCTGTTTCAGGTTAAGCAAGAACGACTGGGTTGGGTTACCTGATAGGATCCTGTATCCATTTTTATCCTTCAGGAGATCCAGGCACATATGGACATAGGAATCGCAGTCTAGGATAACAAGGTTACCCCCTTTGTCGGATGGTTTGATTATAATACTACGATCTTTTTCCAATGACGTAAGTGCCTGCATCTTCGTCAGGGAGAGGTTAAAGGACCTTGGACCCATCTGTTCCAGTCGTTCCATGTCGCTGATGACCATCTGTAAAAAGATGTCGACATGTTCATAATTTGCCAGTGGTGGCATTCTTTTGCTTTTGGGCCTCAGTGTAGTAAATGGTCCAGAACCTGTAATCCGATTATGCTCACTGTTAAGGTCTGTGAGGGTTTGTAAGTCATCAAAATCGCCCTCATCCAGACCTAGTCTACTACATGTTTCTCTGTTGGAGGTCTTGAAGAATTTGTGCCACTTAAGCCTCCTGCAGAAAAGGTGGAGGTCCTTCGTCCAGGTGAAAAGGCTAAAGCTGGTAGTCGGGACAAAGGACAAACCTCTCTTAAGGACCCCCACCTCTTCCGGAGTGAGGCACCTGGCTGAGAGGTTCACAATCTGGAGGTCACCTAGTGTCCCCTGTCCTTGCGGTTCCGTAGGTCGTAGGGCATGGCACTTCTTTCTAAAAAAGACGGTTGATCTTGTGACAAGGTGTTGTCGGAGTAGCCAGAGGGAGGTGAAAATGAGGAGGTATTCGAATATCCGGAACCTCGCGTCCCCCTTTTGCTTTTTGCTTTCTCTTCACAGAAACCTACACCCGTGTATTTAATGACCGTGTTTAAGTGATAGAGTATACCCGAAGCTCCCTTCAAACCTTCCTAATTACACTATTGTGTAAATTCTAAGGGTCCAGTTCAAACTACTGCCTCTGTGGTAACAGACATCATCACACTGAGGATGTGAAACATTCACTAATAGAGTGGCCTCATGACTTGGGCCTCCACTCTCTCAGTGTGACACATCGGCTACATGCTGCCTAATTGTTGCAGCTTCTTCTTATATATTTTTTATATTACACTATCTAATTAAATTTAGAGATCCATTTGCCCCCTGATGATCCCACACCGTGGGGGAAACGCGTTGGGGTTCTAAGTGTATTGGTTTGGTCCATATATCTTAGTGACCATAAACATCCTCATCACAGGGTGTCTTTTTTAACAAGTTAGTCCGGTGCGGCGTGCACCTTCTGATATTCCTATATCACTAGGGCTGTATGCATGGCGCACCTATTTTCTGTCTGTTTTGTGTTGCTGTCCATGTAGGTCCCTTACTATATAGGCGCTCCCTAACAGCGAGGGTTATATAGGAGCTGTTAGCGTTAGGCTCGAGGACAGGGAGTCCCCACCATCAGGGGCCGTCCCTGGGCATAGGGTTTAGCTTAGGATTCAATACAGGGATACTGTCCCCACTCAAGACTAAACTTACCTAGCCATACGTGTATTGGTACCTACTATGGACATTCAGTATGTGTATTGAGATATGAAATAAAATAAAATATTTAAGTAACTAAATAAGAAATTGAAGGCCTCTATAGTCTTTTTACAGGAGACACACTTTAAGCAGGCTAAAATACCAAAACTGCCTACTAATTTTTTCAGTAGTTGGTTTCACTCGTGTCACCCTACTTCCGCCTCCAAAGGAGTGTCAATAGCCATACACAAGTCTCTGCCTCTGAGGATCATAGCACAGCATTCGGACTCTGAGGGTCGCTTGTTATTCCTAAGGGCTCAGATTTACACAACAAAAATAACGTTAGCAAACATTTATGCTCCCAATCAGGACCAAGTTCCCTGGCTCCTGAAGGTGCTAGACGCACTACAGCTCTGAAATGAACTTTCTCTTGTAGATGCCTGGCGTACCTGGAACCCCTCCGCCCGCGACTACTCCTTCTTCTCGCATGTGCACAATTCTCATCAGAGGCTTGACTATCTACTGATACACAGATCTCTGTTACCGTGTGTTACAACCACAGGTATCTCGGTTATTTCAGTCTCGGATCATGCTCCGGTGCATTTGTCCCTCAACATCTCAGATCTTCAGAGAAAAACATGTCGTTGGAGGCTTAATGAATGTATTCTAGAGCAGTGTTTCCCAACCAGTGTGCCTCCAGCTGTTGCAAAACTACAACTCCCAGCATTCCCGCACAGCCAAAGGCTGTCTGGGCATGCTGGGAGTTGTAGTTTTACAACAGCTGGAGGCACACTGGTTGGGAAACACTGTTCTAGAGAATACTGCAGCCTTTGAGGACATCATATCCCAGTTAGCAGATTACTTTAGCCACAACGTAGATTCAGGTCCTACTATGCCGGTTGTTTGGGGAGCCCATAAAGCTTTTATTAGGGGCATCTTCATCTCCTGGGGTTCTAAACTTAAAAAGTACAGGCAAAAAGAAATTGACACTCTGCTGGAACAGATAGCTGAACTAGAAAAGGAACATAAACGTACCAGGCTATTAAGTACCCAATCCGCACTTAAAGCCCTAAGGCTACTTTCACACTAGCGTTCGTCGGTCCGCTCGTGAGCTCCGTTTGAAGGAGCTCACGAGCGGACCCGAACGCAGCCGTCCAGCCCTGATGCAGTCTGAATGGAGCGGATCCGCTCAGACTGCATCAGTCTGGCGGCGTTCAGCCTCCGCTCCGCTCGCCTCCGCACGGACAGGCGGACAGCTGAACGCTGCTTGCAGCGTTCGGGTGTCCGCCTGGCCGTGCTGAGGCGTGCGGATCCGTGCGGATCCGCCCAGACTTACAATGTAAGTCAATGGGGACGGATCCGTTTGAAGATGCCACAATATGGCTCAATCTTCAGGCGGATCCGTCCCCCATTGACTTTACATTGAAAGTCTGGACGGATCCGTACGAGGCTATTTTCACACTTAGCTGTTATATGCTAAAAATAATGCAGACGGATCCGTTCTGAACGGAGCCTCCGTCTGCATTATTATGATCGGATCCGTTCAGAACGGATCCGATCGAACGCTAGTGTGAAAGTAGCCTAAGAGAAAAACGTATTTCGGCCCTCCAGAATAAGTCAGCGAAAGCTTACCTTCACTATAGGTATAAACTATATGTGCATGGAAACAAGGGCGGAAAACTTATGTCCTCCCTTCTGAAAAAAGAAAGAGCTAAACAACATATCCATGAAATTAAGGATAGCTTAGGGTCAAAGACCTTATCTCCCTTGGAGATAGCGGAGGTATTCCGTCAATACTACTCAGCCTTATATAACCTTGAGAAGGAATCTCCCCTAGACAATACCCCCTCAAAGCAAGAGTTAATTTATAGCTTTCTGAAGGATCTGAACATGCCAGGCCTAGACCAGGCAATGGGTAGTTCTCTTCTAGCTCCAGTAACTGAGGAGGAAGTGCAATCGATTATTTCTTCCTTTCCCCTGGGTAAAAGCCCTGGCCCAGATGGCTTGCCATTGCTTTATTATAAAAATTTCTGTGAAATTCTGATACCTCAGCTCACCAAATTATGTGAATCCCTGCTGAAAGGAGAATCCCTCCCCAAACAGTTGCAAGAAGCACATATTAAACTTATTGCTAAAGAAGGCAAAAATCCTGTGGAATGCGGAAGCTACAGGCCTATTTCCCTCCTCAATCTAGATATTAAAATGTGGGCTAAACTCCTTTTAACCCAGATTAAGGTCCTGCTTCCACATCTTATAGGGGAGGAGCAATCAGGTTTTATCCCAGGCAGAGAGGGAAGAACTAATACGGCTAAACTTCTGACAGCTATACAACATGCCCACCTATCACGCATTCCAATGATTCTTCTCGGAGTAGACGCCGAGAAGCGTTTGATAGAGTAAGTTGGGCGTTCCTGAAAGCTGCTCTTCTCAAATTCGGTTTCCTAACTCTTTTCCTGGAAGCGATATTTACTCTATATTCCCAACCGTCAGCTTCTATAATAGTTAACGAGCACCTATCTGCTTTTTTAATCACAAATGGCCCACGTCAAGTGTGCCCATTGTCCCCTTCACTGTTTATACTGGCAATGGAAGCTATGCTACAAAGCGTCAGACAACACCCACTTATAAATGGAATACCTACACTCAAGGGCGAGCTTAAAATGCTAGCATTCGCTAATGATCTACTTTTTTTTCTCTCTGACCCCATGAAGGGACTCCCGGAGCTAAAAGAGATCTTTAACAGATTTAGTGAGGCCTCAAACTTCAAAGTTAACATCTCAAAATCAGAGATTTTAAACATAAAACTAAATAATCGACTCGTCGGTTTACTAAAAAATACCTCCCCTTTTGCTTGGGCCACGTCCACTATTAAATATTTAGGGGCACACATTCCATCCAAACTGTCTAAAATATATGATGCCAACTTTAAGCCCCTTCTGAAAGAAGTACAATCAACCCTGTCAGAGTATGAAATACCACTAATTTCGTGGATAGGAAGGAGGAATGTTCTACAAATGTATGTAATACCCAGGATAACCTATAAACTACAGATGCTCCCAATTGCACTGCCCCAATCCTTCTTCAAAGCTATGAGAACTACCTTCGCGAGATACCTGTGGAAACTAAAAAGACCACGCTTAGCTCACTCTCTGTTAACCAAAACTAAAGACAAGGGGGGACTGGGCTTACCTGATGTTCAGACCATATATAAAGCAATACAACTAGGTCAATGAATGAATCTAGCCTTTCCTCATGATTATAATCCCAGTAGAGCAGAGATGTCAGATACTCTAAAAGGTGACTCACTTAGAAACCTATGGATCCCCCTTAAACCCAATAACCGGAACAATAACTCTGAAGCTGGTTTGCTAGTTAGAGGGGCATCACAAACTTGGAGCTCTCTTGCCCCACATCTTGCTCCAACGCCTTCGCCATTACTTCCTGCAAGCCTGATACCTGTGGTTGTTGGGAAAGACTCACCATCCTTCAGGCCGATGTGAGAACATCTGGATCATGTATCGGTTGGGGGGAGTTCCTTGCGGGCGGAGTGGTTCTTGACCTAGTGAATCTGAAGGAATACTTGCCAAAATTCTCACTCACATTCCTACATATAGCACATTTTAGTAGCTGTTGTAAGGATTTTGTTGGTAGATTTTATTCACTTAGGGAACAGACAAACTTTGAGTTATCCATATCTACACCTGAAGGTCGTAGAAAAAAGCTAAACAAAAAAAATAAAAAAAATAACTAAATATCACCCTGTCAAATGCGGAAAAAACTCACATACTTCAAAATTCACATGGGTTTTCCAGGTGTGTTTGACTGCAGGAATCTCACTACAAAATTGTCTCTAGATGGTATAAGACACTTGAGTTCCTTTATACACATGGTCTATTATCCACAAACCTATGCTGGAGATGCTAAACACAGATTGGGTCACTCACCCACCTATGGTGGTCTTGCTCTATGATTAGACCTTTTTGGGGTGAAGTGGAACGAGTGATAAATTAACTCAGGAGTAGAGTTGAGCGAACACCTGGATGTTCGGGTTCGAGAAGTTCGGCCGAACATCCCGGAAATGTTCGGGTTCGGGATCCGAACCCGATCCGAACTTCGTCCCGAACCCGAACCCCATTGAAGTCAATGGGGACCCGAACTTTTCGGCACTAAAACGGCTGTAAAACAGCCCAGGAAAGGGCTAGAGGGCTGCAAAAGGCAGCAACATGTAGGTAAATCCCCTGCAAACAAATGTGGATAGGGAAATTAATTAAAATAAAAATTAAATAAATAAAAATTAACCAAAATCAATTGGAGAGAGGTTCCATAGCAGAGAATCTGGCTTCCCGTCACCCACCACTGGAACAGTCCATTCTCAGATATTTAGGCCCCGGCACCCAGGCAGAGGAGAGAGGTCCCGTAACAGACAATCTGGCTTCATGTCAGCAGAGAATCAGTCTTCATGTCATAGCAGAGAATCAGGCTTCACGTCACCCACCACTGTAAGAGTCCATTTTCATAAATTTAGGCCCAGCACCCAGGCAGAGGAGAGAGGTCCCGTAACAGAGGATCTGGCTTCATGTCAGCAGAGAATCAGTCTGCATGTCATAGCAGAGAATCAGGCTTCACGTCAGCCACCACTGCAACAGTCCATTGTCATAAATTTAGGCCCAGCACCCAGGCAGAGGAGAGAGGTCCCGTAACAGAGGATCTGGCTTCATGTCAGCAGAGAATCAGTCTGCATGTCATAGCAGAGAATCAGGCTTCACGTCAGCCACCACTGCAACAGTCCATTGTCATAAATTTAGGCCCAGCACCCAGGCAGAGGAGAGAGGTCCCGTAACAGACAATCTGGCTTCATGACAGCAGAGAATCAGTCTGCATGTCATAGCAGAGAATGAGGCTTCACGTCACCCACCACTGCAACAGTCCATTGGCATATATTTAGGCCTAGCACACAGGCAGAGCAGAGAGGTCCCGTAACAGACAATCTGGCTTCATGTCAGCAGAGAATCAGTCTGCATGTCATAGCAGAGAATGAGGCTTCACGTCACCCACCACTGCAACAGTCCATTGGCATATATTTAGGCCTAGCACACAGGCAGAGCAGAGAGGTCCCGTAACAGACAATCTGGCTTCATGACAGCAGAGAATCAGTCTGCATGTCATAGCAGAGAATGAGGCTTCACGTCACCCACCACTGCAACAGTCCATTGGCATATATTTAGGCCTAGCACACAGGCAGAGCAGAGAGGTCCCGTAACAGACAATCTGGCTTCATGTCAGCAGAGAATCAGTCTGCATGTCATAGCAGAGAATGAGGCTTCACGTCACCCACCACTGCAACAGTCCATTGGCATATATTTAGGCCTAGCACACAGGCAGAGCAGAGAGGTCCCGTAACAGACGATCTGGCTTCATGTCAGCAGAGAATCAGTCTGCATGTCATAGCAGAGAATGAGGCTTCACGTCACCCACCACTGCAACAGTCCATTGGCATATATTTAGGCCTAGCACACAGGCAGAGCAGAGAGGTCCCGTAACAGACAATCTGGCTTCATGACAGCAGAGAATCAGTCTGCATGTCATAGCAGAGAATGAGGCTTCACGTCACCCACCACTGCAACAGTCCATTGGCATATATTTAGGCCTAGCACACAGGCAGAGCAGAGAGGTCCCGTAACAGACAATCTGGCTTCATGTCAGCAGAGAATCAGTCTGCATGTCATAGCAGAGAATGAGGCTTCACGTCACCCACCACTGCAACAGTCCATTGGCATATATTTAGGCCTAGCACACAGGCAGAGCAGAGAGGTCCCGTAACAGACGATCTGGCGTCATGTCAGCAGAGAATCAGTCTGCATGTCATAGCAGAGAATGAGGCTTCACGTCACCCACCACTGCAACAGTCCATTGGCATATATTTAGGCCTAGCACACAGGCAGAGCAGAGAGGTCCCGTAACAGACAATCTGGCTTCATGTCAGCAGAGAATCAGTCTGCATGTCATAGCAGAGAATGAGGCTTCACGTCACCCACCACTGCAACAGTCCATTGGCATATATTTAGGCCTAGCACACAGGCAGAGCAGAGAGGTCCCGTAACAGACGATCTGGCTTCATGTCAGCAGAGAATCAGTCTGCATGTCATAGCAGAGAATGAGGCTTCACGTCACCCACCACTGCAACAGTCCATTGGCATATATTTAGGCCTAGCACACAGGCAGAGCAGAGAGGTCCCGTAACAGACAATCTGGCTTCATGTCAGCAGAGAATCAGTCTGCATGTCATAGCAGAGAATCAGGCTTCACGTCAGCCACCACTGCAACAGTCCATTGTCATAAATTTAGGCCCAGCACCCAGGCAGAGGAGAGAGGTCCCGTAACAGACAATCTGGCTTCATGTCAGCAGAGAATTAGTCTGCATGTCATAGCAGAGAATCAGGCTTCATGTCAGCCACCACTGCAACAGTCCATTGGCATATATTTAGGCCTAGCACACAGGCAGAGGAGAGGTTCATTCAACTTTGGGTAGCCTCGCAATATAATGGTAAAATGAAAATAAAAATAGGATTGAATGAGGAAGTGCCATGGAGTCCAATAATATATGGTTATGGGGAGGTAGTTAATGTCTAATCTGGACAAGGGACGGACAGGTCCTGTGGGATCCATGCCTGGTTCATTTTTATGAACGTCAGCTTGTCCACATTGGCTGTAGACAGGCGGCTGCGTTTGTCTGTAATGACGCCCCCTGCCGTGCTGAATACACGTTCAGACAAAACGCTGGCTGCCGGGCAGGCCAGCACCTCCAAGGCATAAAAGGCTAGCTCTGGCCACGTGGACAATTTAGAGACCCAGAAGTTGAATGGGGCCGAACCATCAGTCAGTACGTGGAGGGGTGTGCACACGTACTGTTCCACCATGTTAGTGAAATGTTGCCTCCTGCTAACACGTTGCGTATCAGGTGGTGGTGCAGTTAGCTGTGGCGTGTTGACAAAAGTTTTCCACATCTCTGCCATGCTAACCCTGCCCTCAGAGGAGCTGGCCGTGACACAGCTGCCTTGGCGACCTCTTGCTCCTCCTCTGCCTTGGCCTTGGGCTTCCACTTGTTCCCCTGTGACATTTGGGAATGCTCTCAGTAGCGCGTCTACCAACGTGCGCTTGTACTCGCGCATCTTCCTATCACGCTCCAGTGCAGGAAGTAAGGTGGGCACATTGTCTTTGTAGCGTGGATCCAGCAGGGTGGCAACCCAGTAGTCCGCACAGGTTAAAATGTGGGCAACTCTGCTGTCGTTGCGCAGGCACTGCAGCATGTAGTCGCTCATGTGTGCCAGGCTGCCCAGGGGTAAGGACAAGCTGTCCTCTGTGGGAGGCGTATCGTCATCGTCCTGCCTTTCCCCCCAGCCACGCACCAGTGATGGACCCGAGCTGCGTTGGGTGCCACCCCGCTGTGACCATGCTTCATCCTCATCCTCCTCCACCTCCTCCTCATCCTCGTCCTCCTCGTCCTCCAGTAGTGGGCCCTGGCTGGCCACATTTGTACCTGGCCTCTGCTGTTGCCAAAAACCTCCCTCTGAGTCACTTCGAAGAGACTGGCCTGAAAGTGCTAAAAATGACCCCTCTTCCTCCTCCTCCTCCTCCTCCTCCTGGGCCACCTCCTCTTCCATCATCGCCCTAAGTGTTTTCTCAAGGAGACATAGAAGTGGTATTGTAACGCTGATAACGGTGTCATCGCCACTGGCCATGTTGGTGGAGTACTCGAAACAGCGCAACAGGGCACACAGGTCTCGCATGGAGGCCCAGTCATTGGTGGTGAAGTGGTGCTGTTCTGTAGTGCGACTGACCCGTGCGTGCTGCAGCTGAAACTCCACTATGGCCTGCTGCTGCTCGCACAGTCTGTCCAGCATGTGCAAGGTGGAGTTCCACCTGGTGGGCACGTCGCATATGAGGCGGTGAGCGGGAAGGCCGAAGTTACGCTGTAGCGCAGACAGGCGAGCAGCAGCAGGATGTGAACGCCGGAAGCGCGAACAGACGGCCCGCACTTTATGCAGCAGCTCTGACATGTCGGGGTAGTTGTGAATGAACTTCTGCACCACCAAATTCAGCACATGCGCCAAGCAAGGGATGTGCGTCAAATTGGCTAGTCCCAGAGCTGCAACGAGATTTCGCCCATTATCACACACCACCAGGCCGGGCTTGAGGCTCACCGGCAGCAACCACTCGTCGGTCTGTTGTTCAATACCCCGCCACAACTCCTGTGCGGTGTGGGGCCTGTCCCCCAAACATATGAGTTTCAGAATGGCCTGCTGACGTTTACCCCGGGCTGTGCTGAAGTTGGTGGTGAAGGTGTGTGGCTGACTGGATGAGCAGGTGGAAGAAGAGGAGGAGGAAGCCGAGAAGGAGGAGGTGGCAACAGGAGGCAAAGAATGTTGCCCTGCGATCCTTGGCGGCGGAAGGACGTGCGCCAAACAGCTCTCCGCCTGGGGCCCAGCTGCCACTACATTTACCCAGTGTGCAGTTAGGGAGATATAGCGTCCCTGGCCGTGCTTACTGGTCCACGTATCTGTGGTTAGGTGGACCTTGCTACAGATGGCGTTGCGCAGTGCACACTTGATTTTATCGGATACTTGGTTGTGCAGGGAAGGCACGGCTCTCTTGGAGAAGTAGTGCCGGCTGGGAACAACATACTGTGGGACAGCAAGCGACATGAGCTGTTTGAAGCTGTCTGTGTCCACCAGCCTAAATGACAGCATTTCATAGGCCAGTAGTTTAGAAATGCTGGCATTCAGGGCCAGGGATCGAGGGTGGCTAGGTGGGAATTTACGCTTTCTATCAAATGTTTGTGAGATGGAGAGCTGAACGCTGGCGTGTGACATGGTTGAGACGCTTGGTGACGGAGGTGGTGGTGGTGGTGTTGGTGGTACATCCCCTGTTTGCTGGGCGGCAGGTGCCAACGTTCCTCCAGAGGCGGAGGAAGAGGCCGAGGCGGCAGCAGCAGAATAGGCCGAGGCGGCAGCAGCAGAAGAGGTAGCAGGGGGAGCCTGAGTGACTTCCTTGGTTTTAAGGTGTTTACTCCACTGCAGTTCATGCTTTGCATGCAGGTGCCTGGTCATGCAGGTTGTGCTCAGGTTCAGAACGTTAATGCCTCGCTTCAGGCTCTGATGGCACAGCGTGCAAACCACTCGGGTCTTGTCGTCAGCACATTGTTTGAAGAAGTGCCATGCCAGGGAACTCCTTGAAGCTGCCTTTGGGGTGCTCGGTCCCAGATGGCGGCGGTCAGTAGCAGGCGGAGTCTCTTGGCGGCGGGTGTTCTGCTTTTGCCCACTGCTCCCTCTTTTGCTACGCTGTTGGCTCGGTCTCACCACTGCCTCTTCCTCCGAACTGTGAAAGTCAGTGGCACGACCTTCATTCCATGTGGGGTCTAGGACCTCATCGTCCCCTGCATCGTCTTCCACCCAGTCTTGATCCCTGACCTCCTGTTCAGTCTGCACACTGCAGAAAGACGCAGCAGTTGGCACCTGTGTTTCGTCATCATCAGAGACATGCTGAGGTGGTATTCCCATGTCCTCATCATCAGGAAACATAAGTGGTTGTGCGTCAGTGCATTCTATGTCTTTCACCGCTGGGGAAGGGCTAGGTGGATGCCCTTGGGAAACCCTGCCAGCGGAGTCTTCAAACAGCATAAGAGACTGCTGCATAACTTGAGGCTGAGACAGTTTCCCTGGTATGCATGGGGGTGATGTGACAGACTGATGGGGTTGGTTTTCAGGCGCCATCTGTGCGCTTTCTGCAGAAGACTGGGTGGGAGATAATGTGAACGTGCTGGATCCACTGTCGGCCACCCAATTGACTAATGCCTGTACCTGCTCAGGCCTTACCATCCTTAGAACGGCATTGGGCCCCACCATATATCGCTGTAAATTCTGGCGGCTACTGGGACCTGAGGTAGTTGGTACACTAGGACGTGTGGATGTGGCAGAACGGCCACGTCCTCTCCCAGCACCAGAGGGTCCACTAACACCACCACGACCATGTCCACGTCCGCGTCCCTTACTAGATGTTTTTCTCATTGTTATGGTTCACCACAACAACAAATATATTATTTGGCCCAATGTATTGTATTCAAATTCAGCGGGATATAAATTTGAGGCCTAGTATTTAGGCGCTGGGTGACCGGTATGGATTTAGTGACAGAATTAGACTTGGAAATGCACAGAAGCGTGTGTGTGTGAAGTTATTCTGAATGACCCAATGTGCACCTTGAATATTATATACCCTTTTAGGGATAGATTTCAAATAGCTCTGATATAGCAGAAACCACTAAATTATGAAATTGTTAAATTGGGAATTGTATTTAAACCCAGAACAAAAAATGTGCTTTGACGGACACTAAATAACTTTCCCAGCCACAACAGGACAGCGGTAACGAGAGATTTAGCAGGATATAAATTTGAGGCCTAGTATTTAGGCGCTGGGTGACAGGTATGGGTTTAGTGACAGAATTAGACTTGGAAATACACAGTAGCGGGTGTGTGTGAAGTTATTCTGAATGACCCAATGTGCACCTTGAATATTATATACCCTTTTAGGGATAGATTTCAAATAGCTCTGATATAGCAGAAACCACTAAATTATGAAATTGTTAAATTGGGAATTGTATTAAACCCAGAACAAAAAATGTGCTTTGACGGACACTAAATAACTTTCCCAGCCACAACAGGACAGCGGTAACGAGAGATTTAGCAGGATATAAATTTGAGGCCTAGTATTTAGGCGCTGGGTGACAGGTATGGGTTTAGTGACAGAATTAGACTTGGAAATACACAGTAGCGGGTGTGTGTGAAGTTATTCTGAATGACCCAATGTGCACCTTGAATATTATATACCCTTTTAGGGATAGATTTCAAATAGCTCTGATATAGCAGAAACCACTAAATTATGAAATTGTTAAATTGGGAATTGTATTTAAACCCAGAACAAAAAATGTGCTTTGACGGACACTAAATAACTTTCCCAGCCACAACAGGACAGCGTTAACGAGAGATTTAGCAGGATATAAATTTGAGGCCTAGTATTTAGGCGCTGGGTGACAGGTATGGGTTTAGTGACAGAATTAGACTTAGAAATACACAGTAGCGGGTGTGTGTGAAGTTATTCTGAATGACCCAATGTGCACCTTGAATATTATATACCCTTTTAGGGATAGATTTCAAATAGCTCTGATATAGCAGAAACCACTAAATTATGAAATTGCTAAATTGGGAATTGTATTTCAACCCAGAACAAAAAATGTGCTTTGACGGACACTAAATAACTTTCCCAGCCACAACAGGACAGCGGTAACGAGAGATTTAGCAGGATATAAATTTGAGGCCTAGTATTTAGGCGCTGGGTGACAGGTATGGGTTTAGTGACAGAATTAGACTTGGAAATACACAGTAGCGGGTGTGTGTGAAGTTATTCTGAATGACCCAATGTGCACCTTGAATATTATATACCCTTTTAGGGATAGATTTCAAATAGCTCTGATATAGCAGAAACCACTAAATTATGAAATTGTTAAATTGGGAATTGTATTTAAACCCAGAACAAAAAATGTGCTTTGACGGACACTAAATAACTTTCCCAGCCACAACAGGACAGCGTTAACGAGAGATTTAGCAGGATATAAATTTGAGGCCTAGTATTTAGGCGCTGGGTGACAGGTATGGGTTTAGTGACAGAATTAGACTTAGAAATACACAGTAGCGGGTGTGTGTGAAGTTATTCTGAATGACCCAATGTGCACCTTGAATATTATATACCCTTTTAGGGATAGATTTCAAATAGCTCTGATATAGCAGAAACCACTAAATTATGAAATTGCTAAATTGGGAATTGTATTTCAACCCAGAACAAAAAATGTGCTTTGACGGACACTAAATAACTTTCCCAGCCACAACAGGACAGCGGTAACGAGAGATTTAGCAGGATATAAATTTGAGGCCTAGTATTTAGGCGCTGGGTGACAGGTATGGGTTTAGTGACAGAATTAGACTTGGAAATACACAGTAGCGGGTGTGTGTGAAGTTATTCTGAATGACCCAATGTGCACCTTGAATATTATATACCCTTTTAGGGATAGATTTCAAATAGCTCTGATATAGCAGAAACCACTAAATTATGAAATTGCTAAATTGGGAATTGTATTTCAACCCAGAACAAGAAATGTGCTTGAACGGACACTAAATAACTTTCCCAGCCACAACAGGACAGCGTTAACGAGAGATTTAGCAGGATATAAATTTGAGGCCTAGTATTTAGGCGCTGGGTGACAGGTATGGGTTTAGTGACAGAATTAGACTTGGAAATACACAGTAGCGGGTGTGTGTGAAGTTATTCTGAATGACCCAATGTGCACCTTGAATATTATATACCCTTTTAGGGATAGATTTCAAATAGCTCTGATATAGCAGAAACCACTAAATTATGAAATCGTTAAATTGGGAATTGTATTTAAACCCAGAACAAAAAATGTGCTTTGACGGACACTAAATAACTTTCCCAGCCACAACAGGACAGCGTTAACGAGAGATTTAGCAGGATATAAATTTGAGGCCTAGTATTTAGGCGCTGGGTGACAGGTATGGGTTTAGTGACAGAATTAGACTTAGAAATACACAGTAGCGGGTGTGTGTGAAGTTATTCTGAATGACCCAATGTGCACCTTGAATATTATATACCCTTTTAGGGATAGATTTCAAATAGCTCTGATATAGCAGAAACCACTAAATTATGAAATTGCTAAATTGGGAATTGTATTTCAACCCAGAACAAAAAATGTGCTTTGACGGACACTAAATAACTTTCCCAGCCACAACAGGACAGCGGTAACGAGAGATTTAGCAGGATATAAATTTGAGGCCTAGTATTTAGGCGCTGGGTGACAGGTATGGGTTTAGTGACAGAATTAGACTTGGAAATACACAGTAGCGGGTGTGTGTGAAGTTATTCTGAATGACCCAATGTGCACCTTGAATATTATATACCCTTTTAGGGATAGATTTCAAATAGCTCTGATATAGCAGGAACCACTAAATTATGAAATTGCTAAATTGGGAATTGTACTTCAACCCAGAACAAAAAATGTGCTTTGACGGACACTAAATAACTTTCCCAGCCACAACAGGACAGCGGTAACGAGAGATTTAGCGGGATATAAATTTGAGGCCTAGTATTTAGGCGCTGGGTGACCGGTATGGATTTAGTGACAGAATTAGACTGGGATATGGCCAAAAAATAACCACACTATTGCTGGTTAAATGCACTTGGTGACGGGCGCAGCTTGCCCCTGATTTAGTATATGGCCAAAAAATGAACAGACTATTGCTGGTTAAATGCACTTGGTGTCACAGCTTGACGCACCACACTACTGAGGGTTAAATGCACTTGGTGACGGGCGCAGCTTGCCCCTGATGTAGTATATGGCCAAAAAATGAACAGACTATTGCTGGTTAAATGCACTTGGTGTGACAGCTTCACCCTGATGTAGGCTTTAGCCAAAAAACAACCACACCATTGAGGGTTAAATGCACTTGGTGACAGGCGCAGCTTGCCCCTGATTTAGTATATGGCCAAAAAAATGAACAGACTATTGCTGGTTAAATGCACTTGGTGTGACAGCTTCACCCTGATGTAGGCTTTAGCCAAAAAACAACCACACCATTGAGGGTTAAATGCACTTGGTCGCAGCTTGGATGCACTTGGTCGCAGCACCGCACAAGACACAAAATGGCCGCCGATCACCCCAGAAAAAAGTGACTGACAAACGGTCTGGGCAGCCTAAAAACAGTGAGTGAGCATTTGAATTTCAGCAGCTCAATGATGCACAGCTGCAGATCGATCGATTAATCAAGTGAAGTCCTTTGGAGGAGTTAATCTGCCTAATCTCGCCCTACTGTCGCATCCGCAACCTCTCCCTACGCTAATCAGAGCAGAGTGACGGGCGGCGCTATGTGACTCCAGCTTAAATAGAGGCTGGGTCACATGGTGCTCTGGCCAATCACAGCCATGCCAATAGTAGGCATGGCTGTGACGGCCTCTTGGGGCAAGTAGTATGACGCTTGTTGATTGGCTGCTTTGCAGCCTTTCAAAAAGCGCCAAGAAAGCGTCACAAAAGCGCCAAGAAAGCGACGAACACCGAACCCGAACCCGGACTTTTACGAAAATGTCCGGGTTCGGGTCCGTGTCACGGACACCCCAAAATTCGGTACGAACCCGAACTATACAGTTCGAGTTCGCTCATCCCTACTCAGGAGTAAACACCTAGTTTTAACTCCTTCTATTGCTCTTCTAGACTGTGTCTCGGAAAACTATAGACCTTCCTCCTCAAACTTAACTGCCCATCTGCTGATGGCGGCCAGGTCCCTGATCCCCTTGAGATGGCTAGATGCATCACCTCCCACGACAGATCAGTGGTTAGAGAAAGTAGGCCAAATATGTAGATTCGAGGAGATGCATAGCAGAGCATCTAGGTCCCATCACAAATACCTCTTGATTTGGAAACCCTGGTTGTCCTCCTCCTATTGCCCATTGAACAAGTAATATTCTCAGATGTCAGAGTAGCGCACTTTTAAAGCAAGCTTACTTTGAGATGTCCCCCCCTCCCCTTTTCTTATCTTTTCCCTCTACCCTCCCCCTTTTTTTTCTTCTTCCTTTTCTCTTCTCTCCAATCATCATATTGTATTTTGTCTGTTTATTACCAACTATTGACCACTATTACTCTGATATGGTTTGCATGCACCTGTAGATGCATTATTTATGAGAGCCGGGTTTGTCGATGATTCAACTGTTATATCACCTGTACTTTGTTGAAAATGATTGATATTGATATAGTGGAGTTTGTAACTCCCTTATTCATTTGATGACTCTAAAGCTATAAATGTAGACCATATGTATGCTTTTGTCAATAAAAACATAGTTGATAAAAAATAAGTCATCCAGGTCGTGCAAAATAAATCCGCTACCTGAATGAATATCTACTACCCAGTGCAAAAAGGTCGAAAATGCCTCAAAATAAAAGCATGATAAAGTGAATCCCATGGGAAGGGCCATATCATAAAAGAATCTGTCAAGGAATTTAAAACCTAAGGAATTATAACCTATGGGGTTTATAGGTAATAATCTGAATGCTGATTTAATGTCAGCTTTGGCAAGGAGAGCATGTCAACCTGCTTTTTGAAGAAATGACAAGGCTTGGTCAAAAGACGAATATTTCATACTCGCTTTATTTTTATCTATTTCGTTGTTTAAAGAACTGCATTTAGGGTATGATAAATTGTGAATCAAACAAAAAGAATTTGGTTCTTTTTTTGGTACTAGTCTTAAAGGAGATGTTCGGAAATTCAGAAAAGGAGGGGAGATAAAGGGACCAGCTATTCTACCAGCAGATATTTCAGACCAAATTTTTTCATTTTTACATATTGTCTCGCTGAACGCGAAACAGATACCTTTTTTTGATATTTTGGTTATTGGATTGACGAAAAAGATGATTTTTGTTAGGAAGCAAGAGGTTTAACCAAACCCTTACGTCTTTGCTGACCCAATTAAGATTTGGATAAACGGCAAGTTTCTGGCGAAATGATTCGTCATATGAACACCAGCCTATTCCGCCAAAATTCTTGTACGCTTCTAATATAGAGTCAACATCGTAAAAAAAGACCGGTACAAAGGGTAGGATATTTTTCGCCTAAAACTGCTGCATATATGCAGAAGGCCTGCAGACAGTTTAAAAAATACTTTTGATATGGCTTTCTTTTATCATCCAAATCAGAATATTTGTCTTTTATTGCGTCATTTTTTAAGTTTTCGCTTAAAGAAGGAAATAAAGAAAAAAATTCAATATATTCCTTTCTCCAGATTTTTTCCTTTACACTTAGGGGTAAATGAAACCCTAATGGGGAAACTTGACAAGCAAGAACTTCCTTTACAGATGTTTCTTTTATTTCTTTACAGATGTTCAAGTTCAGGAATAACTATCGGCTCTGGGTTAATATTAGATAAATTGAACATATGAGAAGATAATAGATTGGTTGGAATAGCGTCAGTCAATATAATATGGGAAATAACTTGACTGACGTTAGAAGAATCAGACCAAACATTAGCAGGTGTTTCATCATGTTTAGATAAATATTGCAAAAATTCATTAAACAGTTGAATCTTCGGATGAGAAGAATCCCTGTTAAATGAAAACATGTCTTGTTTAGAAGTGCCCTGCAAGTTGCAGTCACTTAAATTTCTCACTAAGGCTGACTCACCAGAAGAAGATTGTGCAGGAGGACGATCGACAGTTGGTGCAGGAGATGGCTGGACGTTGCGACGTTTGTAATTTCTGCTCCCTCGAATAGAAGTAGATGCAAAGTGAATAATCTTCCTGTTGCTAGAAGGAGGCGCATATTGAGACGGAGAATATGCCCTCTTATCCTTCCGCTTCCGGACCAGAGAGACTGTCCCAGAGTTACTGCGGTTGCGCACGCCAGTAACGGACACTGCATCGATTCGCTCTGGGCTCGCGCCAGATCCTATGCAGCAGTCAGGATCAATTGATGGGAGATGTTCTTCCTGGTCCGGGTCAGCTTGCAGGCATTTTCTGAGCCAGGCTTCACCCCCATGATTCTCCGCCTTGAGAATAAGTTGTTTTAAAAGATCCTCCATGGCGATGAAGAGAGCAGGTCTGAATCTTGAAGTGATACTTACATGAATGCGCCAGTAAAGTTATTTCTGTTCTTTTATAGGTTCGGAATAACTGTTGAAACGATATCCAATCAAATTCCTTCAATTCAACACGAGCACCCACAGCATCAGGGTTAACCCATTCCTAGAGCAGGTAACTAATATATTTATAAACCTGTCAATCATTAATGTTAGGTGCCATGACATCATGGCTCCCCTCATTGCATGCACAATATGGTTTGCTCCATACTGCCTGATAGCGAGACTCCAGTGTAGCAACCACCCATTTGTCCCTGACATAGTGTTCAACCAGCTGAGGGGGTTGTGGTCCGTCTCCACAGTGAAGTAACACCCGTATAAGTACAATTGCAACTTGTGCAGTGCCTAGACAATTGCCAGGCACTCCTTCTCCATCATGGAGTAGGCCACCTCCCTCGGCAGGAGCTTCCGATTCAGGTACAAAACAGGGTGTTTCTGGCCCGTTGTGTCGACCTGGCTGAGCACGACAACAAGGCCGAAATCACTGGCGTCGGTCTGTAGTAGAAAAGGCCACGTGAAGTTGGCTGCCTGTAGTACAAGGAAGCTCGAGATGGCGTCCTTCAGAGCCCGATAGGCCATCTGGCAGTCGTTTGTCCAATCAACTGCAGAGGGCAGCTTCTTCTTGGTGAGGTCCATCAAGGGCTTTTATAGTGGGGGACGAACCTCCTATAGTACCCGGCTGTGCCCAGGAAGGACATCACCTGTTTCTTGGTCCTAGGGGTGGGCCAGGATGCGATGGCATCCACTTTCCCAGGTTCTGGTTTCATGGCCCCCCCGCCTACCCAGTGCCCCAGGAAGTGGACCTCACTCATGCCCAGCTCGAAGGGGGAGAACCCCGTGGAGGCCTGTGGGACCTCCCGGTAGGCGAACAGCAGGTGTGGGAGGTACCGTTCCCAGTCACACCTGTGGGAGTCGACCAACATCTTAAGCATCTGCTTCAAGATGCCATTAAACCATTCGCACAGGTTGTTGGTCTGTGGGTGGTCTGGGCTGGTCACCAGATGTTGCACCTGCGTCTGCCTACAAGGGACTCCATCAATTGTGACATGAGCTGGGTCCCCCGGTTGGTGAGCATTTCCTGGGGAAAGCCCACCCTGGAGAAAATCTCCAGCAAGGCGTTGGCCACCTTGTCGGCCCGAATGGACGACAAGGCTGCCGCTTCCGGGTACTGGGTGGCATAATCTACACTGGATGCACAGCGGTCCAATCAGATCCACAGCCACCCTCCTAAAAGGCTCTTCAATTATGGGCAGCATTGCCAGTGGGGATTTGGGGTGTGGCCCCGCCTTCCCCACCCGCTGGCATGTGTCAAATGAACGGCAGAAGGCAACCACATCAGCCCCTATCTTTGGCCAGTAGAAATGCTGGGCTAATCTGGCCTTTTTCTGAGCGACCCCTAGGTGTCCAGCTATCGGAATCTCATGCCCAACCCGCAAAAACTCTCTCCTGAACGGATAGGGTACCACTAGCTGTCGGTCCCTAGGCCACGCCTCCAGTGAACCCTGCTGGACAGTGACCCGGTACAGCCATCCTTGGTCCCAGACCACCTGCTCAAGGTCTGAGTCCAAGGGAGGCTGTGCCGCCTGCTCCTTGAGAGCGTTCAGGCTGGCGTCCGCCACTAATGCCGCCTGAAACCCCTGACCAGACATGGCCAGAATAGACGAGACTGCCACGTCCTCTGTCAGGTCCCCAGGACCTGTCTCCTGGCCTCCATCTGATTAGGCAGCCACTTGGTCGGAAGGGGAAAGCCATCAGACCCCTGAGGGGCCCCTAGACCCCCAGCACTCCCACTGCACGTAACAGCAGCTATGGCCGCTGCCACCGCTGGTAGTGCCTGCTTTCCCTTGGCTTCCGACCAAGTCACCAGTGCAGATGGACTAATCTGGCCCTCTGACATCCCAGTTGTGGAGGAATCCTGCACTGAGGCTTTACCTTGGAGCCCTACTTCTCCTGGACCAGCCCTGACCTCATTTGCATCCTCCTCCTCCGCAGCTGTCTGCCCCCTGCTTGTCCCCTCAGTAGCCACACCTAAGGACAACAGGTTTCAGCATGCTTGCTGGCCACACCCTGGGGCCTCAGCATAGCTGGCGTGAATGACCCCCTCTCCACTGAGGGGAGAGGCACACATTACATCCACCACTCCCACATTCCAATCAACAGACACGTCATGTACATTATTAGTACCAACAGGGGTGGACATGGCATCATATTTTGGGGTATTGGACCTTGGGGTGTCAGTGGGCACGTACTTAGACACAAGCCGTCAGCAAAACACTGGCAGGGATATTTGAGGATACGCCCACCTCCCTTACTCCTCGACCAGCGCCCTAGTCCAAATAGATCTTGTCGACGGTCAGGGCTGGTTCTACTCCTCCTATCCTGGAGACAGTAAGGGATTTCCCGGGTAATAAATCTTGTGGTGCCACCAGTTCAGGCCGTACAAAGTGTTATCTCAGCACCGGTGTCTCTAAGTCGCATGGCCACGGCTTGGCCCACGGTGACCGGTTAAAAGTTGTCAAGGGACCTCGCACCACCCCCAACCACACACAACACAGTGGACGGTTTCCAGTTCGATGAATGGGAGGGGTGCCTTGGGTGTTGGAGACTCATAGCCTTTAAGTGTCCTGGCTGCTTAGACAGGTGGCAAAGTTGGGGTTCCCCCACAGACGCGGAAAGTGAAGCAGGGGCTGGTGCCCACTTGGGTCTAGGGGCAGGGGTAGCAGATGTAGCATGCGTCTTACCCCCTCTCCAGCTAAAAGGTTTCCGGGCCTCTGAAGTACTGTTGTTGGTGTACTAATCGGCCAGGGCTGCTGTTGCGGAGGCCCCCTTTGGCTTCCGGTCACGGAGGTACTGCTGGAGGTCCTCTGGGCAATTCCACAAAAACTGCTCTGTAGCGATGAGCTCCTTCAGCTCCTGGACCATTGTGAGCTCCAGTCCTGTGGTCCATTGGTCGACCGTTCTCAGCAAGGCCCGCATGTGATCGGCCCAGCTCTGGGTAGGACCCCGCTGCAAACTCCAGGGCTTATTCTGGTACATCTCAGGGGTTAATTTGTACTGCCGGACCAGAGCTTGCTTGATGTCCTCATAGCTCAGGATGGTCTCGCTGGGCAGGTATCTGAAGATTTTGAGGGCTTTCCCTCTGAGATGTGGAGTTAGGAATCTGACCCACTGGTCCTCCGGCAGCTGGTACTGATGGCAGGCCATCTCAAACGCCAACAAGAAGGTGTCCAGGCCCCCATCTTTGTCCGCCCAAAGTTTTGGAATCCGGTTCTCTGGAGACTCACATCGGGCTGGGGAGGGCTACTGCAGTGGCGGCTGGAGCATTTGCTGCTCGGCTTTGCAGCATGCCAGACCTGCAGGGTATAGCGACAGTGAGGTCACGGTATGGGCAATCGAGGGTTACTCACTTTTCTGAGGAGAACCCTGGGCAGGCATGCGACAGTGAGAGAGAGGCAGACACTAGTTCCTCTGGGGCACACTCTGTAGTTAGGGACCAGGCCTGATGGTATGTGAGGTGCCCTGGATGTTGTAGGTGTTTTGAGTGCCTTAGGTAAGGTCCCTTTAAGGATCGTGACGCCAGTGCCTGTAACGGTGGCACACTGGTTGTAGGAGTAGTAATTGAGGTACACAGATTGTATGGTGAACCAAATGTTGCTTTACTTGGAAAACAGTCCAACTTTGTACAGCCAATTACAGTTGTTAATGATGATGCAGTCCCTTGAACAATACTTCACAAGCAGGTTTACTTTCAATGATGGCAGGTATTAATCATGCAAGATACTTGGAGGGCAAACAGTTAATGCTTTGCAGTACAATGCTGCTCTATCCCCTCAGCTATTCTAGCTGGCTGGATCCAAGGCCCGGATGCCTAAGTGCTGGCTTAAATCCTTGGTATATCAATCCTTCCTCCAGTATAAACCCTTGCTCTTCACTTCATAGTACTTCTGCCCATCAGGTTACTTATTATCTGTACTTGGTTGTATTATCTTCGCTTGGTAGGGAAACTGCAGGTTGCTCCCAGGAGGTGCTCTCCTACTACTGGGGTATCTCAACTAAGCTATGCTTAGCCTCAGGAGATTCAGGCTGACGAGGTGACTCCTCTAGTCCCCTGGAATACACTGCCTATCCCCTGTCTGGGCTGTCCTATATATAACTAGGGCTCTCTAGCTCCCTCTAACGCCTGGGAGGCTAAACTGCACCCCTGACAGTCCTGACACCCAGTTAACACAGGGAAAATACATGCACAAGACATTCAATGCAATAAGACACATTAACCCCTTTTGTGTAGTGCCCACCTTTACCTAGTGGGACACTACAGCTTGCTTGCGACGTTCTGCAGCCTCTGCTTGCTCGCAATGTTCTGCAGCCTCTGCTTGCTCGCAACATTGTGCAGCTGCTATGAGGATCTCGTAGGCAGTCTAGTCTCCGGCCTGGAGACAGTCCATGGCAGCTTTTAGGAGCTGGGAGAATAGGCAGGTGAAGGGTGGCCCACCACCGGCAACTGGCTCCTTGGGGAGCTTTGGCTGTGCTCCCCCCTCTCCTTTAAGAAAGTTGCCTTCCACCTTCTCTTGGCCCATTATGTGGACTGCGTCCTCCCCGCCACCACTCATAGCCTTGGCCATCTCCTTAGCCTAGCTTCTTGTGTTACTGGCGATCATTGCCATGGATGATCATTGACACAGACTGCAACCTGATGCACACACACACACACCTTATTGTATTTGCACTCAGACTTTCTAGTATTGAGCTGATCCTAAGACTCCAGCGGCAAAAGCTTCTGCTGGTAGTCTTTACTGTCTGGGAGTATGGGTCCCATACTCACACACACTAGTATCTCGATCCCACTTTGCTGCTGCCAATATGTAACAAATACCGCACCTCACGTCGAGCTCATGAGAGACGGTAGTCACTGGTTACCAAGACGTGATGTTACGCCCTCCCGGAGGAGCAGGTACAGTAAGCCTAGTGCAGTTTACACAGTTGTCTCCTGTCTACGCAGGCACAGAGAGGCAGAGGGTTAGAGACACTAGCTCATAACTCTGACAAGCTAAGAGAGCCTTTTCACTGCACCAGTGAAACAGCGCTTCCTCAGCCGGGGTATACTGCCACCAGTTTCTTGTTTGATATAAGCCCGATCCGCTAACAGGATTATACACGGTGAGAAACCAACCCGCGGTAGCGTATAACTATGCCAAAACACTGACGTGGGGATTTTTGATCGAGCTACAGGACAGCCCAAGATTAAATTATATATTTAATCGCCTTAAGGGCTCACTAGACAGTACACATTATAAAAGAGAAAATATACAGTAGTCCGATGTGCAGAATACAGGTGGTATGGTACAAACAGGATTAAACACAGCAAAAAGTCAATTTACCAGATAGATGGGTCCTTTGGGTTGATGAATAATGGTTCCTGTAATCCTCGGCTGTCATCACATGGGAGGCAGTGATGTCAGCAGTTTTAAAGGTCCCTTCAAACCCGATGCTCAACGTGACCCCCCTTCAGAGAAAAGATGCTGGACTCTGCCTGCATGGGTCTTTTCACCTGTAGTCGGCCAAAACCCTCCCTGCCTCTGGAAGGGACCCCCCCTTCCTCCTGGTCCTGGCAGCCAAGCGGCCCACAAAACCCAATAGGGCCCATAGCTCCAGAGCATAAGGTCACAGGGAGATGGTTCTGGGACCAACGGGTGCGCCTGGGTTATGGCTACAGGTAGAATTGACACATTGTATCGTTATTAGGTTTCTGTGGGGAGATCTCCTTGTCTCCCCTCCCTGGCATCCTACAACCCAACTACGAACAGGAGGCTGTCCATCTTGGCCACAAGGTCGCAAATGTATATCTGGTTTATGCCTGTGAATCACCGGTTCCATGATGTCTGATAGTTGCTTTTGTTCTGAGGAATGACTTAGACCCCCTGCAGGGAAGTTTTCCTGCAGGATCCGTGCTGTCTGAATGAAGGTGTAAAATGTAACCAAATGTGGCCTGCTAGAAGTTTTCTGTTATCTGGCTGAACTTTGAAGCAGGGCCTCCCTGTGGAGTTTGATTTCCTCTGCCACTCCTGGAGCAAATGGCAGGAATGAAATAATAATCCATATTCCTCACACAATATATTAGGAACATAGTGGCTTGTATTAAAATTTTCGACATAATAAATGCTATTTGCTGAAGAGACACAACCCCCTTAATGTTTTTACGTCCTACTATTTTTGTTATGCAGTTATGCAGGGAAATATCACACTTACAGAAAAGCAGGAGGCTCCTGTGTTATTCAGAAAAAGTGTAGTAGCAGTTGTTTTACCAGGCTCACAACCTCAGCCTGCTCTGACACCCCTCCACTTCTTGTCAGCCATCTTCTGTTTCTCTGTTATCCGGGATGCATCTTGCCTAACAAGAGGCAGTGGACTGCAACTTAGGTGGAAGTAAAACCCCTAGTAGCCATGACTTTACAGCTTTTTTTAGGTGGATACAGGCATATTTTTTAATTGAAGTGATTTTGATATTTGCTAGTTACACCACTCTCTATTAATTGAAATTAAATTGTATGAAAGTACAGTGACTCTTAAAGAGGATTAGAGGCATATATGATTTTGGCCTAGTGGACAAGCCATGGACAAACAGTAAGGCTGGGTTCACACGGGCAAGATTTCCGCACGGGAGCATTGCACCCTCACTGAATCCTGACCCATTCACTTATATGGGGCTGTGAAGATGAGCGGTGGTTTTCGCGCATCACATGTGCGTTGCGTGAAAATCGCAGCATGCTCTATATTGTGCTTTTTTCATGCAACGCAGGCGCCATAGCAGTGAATGGGGCTGCATGAAAATCGCAAGCATCAACAAGAAAGTCTATTCACTGTATTATTTTCCCTTATAACATGGTTATAAGGGAAAATAATAGCATAATACAGAATGCTTAGTAGAAGGTCAATTGAGGGTTAAAAAAAAAAATAATTAACTCACCTCCTCCTCTTGATCGCGTAGTTGCAGATCTCTTCTTACTTCTTTAATCATGAGCTGCCGGCTAAAAGACCTGTGGTAACGTCATATCACATGGTCCAAACACATGGTCCATCGCCGTGGTGATGGACCATGTGATTGGACCATGTGATGAGCTAAGTGACGTTACCACAGGTCCTTTGACAGGTCTTGAAGAAAGAACAGGAGACTGCCAGCTACGCGATCAATTGGAGGAGGTGAGTTAATTTTTATTTATTTTTTTAACCCACAATTGACCTTCTACTAAGCATTCTATATTAAAGAATGCTATTATTTTCCCTTATAACCATGTTATAAGGGAAAATAATTACATCTACACAACACCGAACCCAAACCTGAACTTTAGTGAAGAAGTCCGGGTTCGGGTCTGGCTACCACAGTCAGTTTTTTATCACGCGCGTGTAAAACGCATTGCACCCGTGCAATACAACTGAACACAATCGCAGTCAAAACTGACTGCAATTGCGTACATACTTGCGCGGGTTTGCCGCAATGCACCCAGGACACATCCAGAGCTAAAACGTGATGCCCGTTTGAACCTAGCCTAAGGTCCCTTTCACACGAGCGAGTTTTCCGCGCGGGTGCAATGTGTGACGTGAACACATAGCACCTGCACTGAATCCTGACCCATTCATTTCAATGGGTCTGTGTACATGAGCATTTTTTTTCACGCATCAGTTCTGTGTTGTGAAAATCCCACTATGTTCTATATTCTGCGTTTTTCACACAGCCCTGGCCCCATAGAAATGAATGGGGCTTCAGTAAAAAATGCATTGCATCCGGAGCTAATCCGTCACGCTGCGTTCAGGGTGCGTTCAATGAAACTCGCCCCATTTTGCAAGCAAGTTCAGTTTTTTCCGTAGAGTGCAATGCATTTTGATGCGTTTTTCACGCGCATGATAAAAAACTGAAGTTTACAAACAACAACTCTTAGCAAACATCAGTGAAAAACGCATTGCATCCGCACTTGCTTCCGGATGCAATGCGTTTTTCATGCAGCTCCACTTCTATGGGGCCAGGACTGCGTGAAAAACGCAGAATATAGAACATAGTGGGATTTTCACGCAACGCAGAAGTGATGCGTGACAAAAACAACGCTCATGTACACAGACCCATTGAAATTAATGGGTCCGGATTCAGTGCGGGTGCAATGCATTCACATCATGCATTGCGCCTGCGCGGAAAACTTGCTCATGTGAAAGGGACCTAAAGCTGTTTTAAAGACAAATTAAGACACACGATATTACATAGACATATAAACATGAACATTTTAGACTTTTAAACATGTTGCATTTTTACTATCATACTACTATATATTTTTAGTGTGTTAAATGATAAATCTTGTATATGTAGCTGAGCATTCAGAGGAAGAAATGTTTAAACAGCTTGCCTGGTTAATTCTCTGGAACTATCTACAGTTTAGCAGAGAGTAAGGGGGTTGATAAATTTGCTCTTTGCTCAGCTTGATTAATGAAACCATAAAAGTAAATCACTTCTGCAGAAGGTTTTTCTTCCTCGTTCTTGCTCATACAACGAAGCTTTAAGAATGCTAAAAATAAAGGTTTACAAAATATTAAAACATCTTTAAATTTTATATATTATCTTCTGTTATCTTTTACTACTGTATCTGTTTCTAATGTTTGTATTATAATTCAGTTTTCCAGAATGCTCTGTTTAATTACAATTTCTACAAGCCTAGAAACTTATCCTCTGATCATATACAGCAACTCCTCATCTAATGTTACTGTAGTTGGATTAGGCATACGGTATTAATTCAAAAAAGTAAAATCAAGAAAGAAAAAAATATCATCAATATGTGCTTTTGAATTGTATTTCCTCTAAGTTAAAGAGGTATATGATATAAGGAATATAAACTTAAAGGAAGTCTGTCACATTCAAAATAAGCATACTGCCATTAACAGTAGATACCCCCAAAAAATAACCATGACTTTCTTGTAAAAATTGCATCCTCTAATCCTGAGAAATTCTTCTTTTTATTTTTATGCAAATTTTTATGCACTATGGACAAGGCTACTCAATTCGGTGCTCATGGCTTACAATGTGTCATTGCTACCAGCTCTGAAATCTCTTAGACTAGCAATCAAACAAGTAACAGAGGCCTAGGCAGTGCAATGGCAGAGCGTTACTGGTTAAACTGAACTGCCACACCCACGGTGCACTGAAAACCTTTTTTTGATATTTGTGTCCTCCACAATTGTGGAGAGCAATCCATACCACATCATCCTCAAGTAAGAATATGCGTTGCTTCAAAAGTGCAAGCAGCAGCGCAGTTGACACCAGCTGTCTGGCAGTAGCAGGCCACAGTTTTTCCTTTCTTCCTGTAGGCAAAAGAATATTATAGCAGAGGAAGAGGGGGACATTGTGGTCTGGATGGCTCACTCATCCTCTTGCTGATTTTTTTCAAGTGCTGATTTTTATAAGTGCATTGGAGATATTCAGGAGACTAACTTAGACTAACTTAGAGATCTTCTACTGTAGCAGAACTTCAGCAGTATTTCTGGTGGATACTCAGACACTGTGTTTCAAAACAGGTAAGGAATTTGTTAGACAGGTTATCACTATTGTCTGATTGCAAATGAGCATAGGTGATTAAGGTGTTAAATTTGTTGTTGGGGGAGGAGCTTTTGTGGGAGTGTGTGTATATATAGCCACATAGTATTAGCTTGCCTAATTATAGCTTGCTGATTTTTCAAGTGCAGATTTTTATAAGTGCATTGGAGATATTCAGGAGACTACCTTAGACTAACTTAGAGATCTTCTACTGTATCAGAACTTCAGCAGTGTTTCTGGTGGATACTCAGACACTGTGTTTCAAAACAGGTAAGGAATGCATTAGACAGGTTATCACTATTGTCTTATTGCAAATGAGCATAGGTGATTAAGGTGTTAAATTTGTTGTTGGGGAAGGAGTTTTTGTGGGAGTGTGTGTATATGTAGCCACATAGTATTAGCTTGCCTAATTATAGCTTGCTGATTTTTATAAGTGCATTGGAGATTTTCAGGAGATACTCAGGAGGTAATCTGGAGGTGGACACAATCTAAAAAAGTAAGATTTGTTTGTTTAAAATCTTTCCCCTCTTTAAAATGGCAGACCTGGTTCTGTGCAGGAATTGTGCTTTTATTTCAGGTTCCACTCTTCAGAGGTTTGGATGCTGTCTGATCTGTAGACAGCCCTCCATAATGCAGCAGGAAATCGAATTTTTGAAAACTGTGATTTGGAAATTAACAGTTAAACAAACTCAGGCTGAGAGCGTTGCAATGCCCCCTAGAAATGGAAGATGGGTTACAGCAGGTTCTGGTAGACTGAGAGTTGTTGATAGAAGACATGTCCCACAGTCTGTGGCTCTTCATAATTCATTTGCAGCACTTTTAGAGTGCAAGAGCAACATGGAGGATGGCCCAAGCACAGTGGGTGAGAAACAATCATCTCCTATGCCTAAAGTATGCAAGACTGCAGCCAAAAACAAAAAGGAGAAGGTGAGGACTGATAGTAAGCAGCTGTTGGTGGGCTATTCCATCATAAGAGGTATGAAGTTTGAGGAAAATGGTGTTGTGCGATGTCTCCCTGGTGCTACCGCTAGCAGGGATAAACGACGTATCCTTAATATTGTTAGTCAAGCAAAGCAGGAAAGGGAGGTGGATGTCATTGTCCATCTTGGGACAAATGATCTGGGTTGCAATGAGGTTTCAAAGGTGAAGGAAGCTTTTCACACACTTGGAAATGATATACGAGAGGTTGCATCAACTGTTTCACTCTCTGCAGTTTTGCCATAACCTTCAGCATGACAGGAAGATGCGCATTAAGGAATTCAACGTATGGCTTGGTGAATGGTGTCTGAACCAAGGGTTTGGCTTTGTGTCTCATGTTAGCTCTTGTTGGAATGGAAAAGAACTGTACAAGAAAGATGGTTTGCATCTTTCTCTCAAGGGAACGAATGTCCTCAGTGAACAGTTCAACGTATTTGATAAGGAGCATTTAAACTAGGAAAGGGGGGCAAAAGAGTGACAATCCAGCAGTCCGACTGCCCCCAGAACAATGCCAGAAGATGCCAGTAGCACATAGGTTAATAAATGACAAGCTCAGAATCTTGTCTACAAATGCTCGCAGTTTAGGGAATAAAATCAATGAACTTGAGGCTATAATGGCATCTGAGAATATAGATTTAGTGGCTGTTACTGAGATGTAGTTCAATGGAAGTAATGACTGAGATATAACAATACCAGGGTTCTCGCTATATAGCAAAGACAGAGAAGGCAAGAAAGGGGAGGGGTGGCCCTGTATGTGAAAGATTGCATAAAATCTAATTTAATACAAGTTAGCAAGACCAATTTAGAGTCAGTTTGGGTTACATGGCAGCTTTATAATCATAAGGTAACTCATGTAGGTGTGATATATAGACCACCTAGCCAAGTCAAAGAATTAGATGATCTACTAGTTGAGGAAATAGCTAAAATGACATTTGAAGGGGGAAGTTATCATTATGGGAGACTTTAGTCTTCCTCATGTATACTGGAAAACCAAAATAGCTAGTTCTGCCAGGAGTACAAATATTCTAAATTTCCTACTGGGATTATCTCTGCAGCAAGTAGTTGAGGAGCCAACCCGGAAGGAGGCCATTTTAGATTTAGTATTCACAAATGGGAATTTGGTATCTGATATTACTGTAGGGGAAAGCTTGGGATCTAGTGATCACTAGTCAGTGTGGTTTACTATAAGTACAGTGACTGATTCATACCACACAAAAACAAAAGTTTTAGATTTTAGAAAAACTGACTTTTCTAAAATTAGATTAGTGGTATACGAGTGGTATACGGGTCAGATTGGAACAGTTTCAATGGAGTCCAGGAGAAATGGGACTACGTAAAAGTGGCACTATTAAAGGCAAAAGAAAATTGCATTAGGCTTGTCAGTAAAAGCAAAAAAAGGAAGAGACCACTGTGGTACTCAGCAGAAGTGGCCAAAATCATTAAAAACAAAAATATAGCATTTAGTAATTATAAAAATAACCAAAACGAGACAGGCAAATTTATAAGATTAGACAGAGAGGTCAAACAAGTTATAAGAGCTTATAAAGCTCAGGCAGAAGAGAAATTAGCTCAGTCAGTGAAAAAAGGCAATAAGACATTCTTCAGATACATAAATGAAAAAAGGAAACTAAAACAAGGAATTACCAAATTAAAAACAAAAGAAGGAAGGTATATGGAAGAAGATAAAGAACTAGCTGACTGCCTCAATTAATACTTCTGTTCAGTTTTTACAAAGGAAAATGTAGGAAAATGACCTCAGTTAGGAAGGAAAACTAATGAATCTGTTGATGCATGTGTCTTTACAGAGGAAGAAGTTCTAAGTCGGCTGTCTAAAATGAATACAAATAAGTCACAGGGGCCTGATGGGATACATATTGTTGAATGAATCAGGCAGTGGCTGAGGGACAGACAACAGAGGGTTGTAGTCAATAGAGTATATTCAGACCATGGTCTTGTTACCAGAGGGGTACCTCAGGGATCTGTTCTGGGACCCATATTGTTTAATATCTTTATCAGTGAAATTGCAGAAGGCCTCGATGGTAAGGTGTGTCTTTTTGCTGATGACACAAAGATTTGTAACAGGGTTGATGTTCCTGGAGGGATACACCAAATGGAAAAGGATTTAGGAAAACTAGAGGAATGGTCAAAAATCTGGCAACTAAAATTTAATGTTGATAAGTGCAAGATAATGCACCTGGGGCGTAAAAACCCAAGAGCAGAATATAAAATCAGTGATACAGTCCTAACCTCAGTATCTGAGAAAAGGGATTTAGGGGTCATTATTTCTGAAGACTTAAAGGTAGGCAGACAATGTCATAGAGCAGCAGGAAATGCTAGCAGAATGCTTGGGTGTATAGGGAGAGGCATTACCAGTAGAAAGAGGGAGGTGCTCATGCCGCTCTACAGAGCACTAGTGAGACTTCATTTGGAGTATTGTGCGCAGTACTGGAGATCATATCTCCAGAAGGATATTGATACTTTGGAGAGAGTTCAGGGAAGAGCTACTAAACTAGTACATGGATTGCAGGGTAAAACTTACCAGGAAAGATTAAAGGACCTTAACATGTATAGCTTGGAAGAAAGATGAGACAGAGGGGATATGATAGAAACTTTTAAATACATAAAGGGAATCAACAAGGTAAAAGAGAAGAGAATATTTTAAAGAAGAAAAACTGCTACAAGAGGATATAGTTTTAAATTAGAGGGGCAAAGGTTTAAAAGTAATATCAGGAATTATTACTTTACTGAGAGAGTAGTGGATGCATTGAATAGCCTTCCTGCAGAAGTGGTAGCTGCAAATACAGTGAAGGAGTTTAAGCATGCATGAGATAGGCATAAGGCCATCCTTCATATAAGATAGGGCCAGGGGCTATTCATAGTATTCAGTATATTGGGCAGACTAGATGGGCCAAATGGTTCTTATCTGCTGACACATTCTATGATTTTAACCTGAAAACTGAAATGAATAGCTGTGTTGGTGATGTTAGTAGTGGCACTTATAGCCATGGTGGCAGTAGCACTCAAGGCAAATACAAGGAGTCTATGGCATATCACAGTCTGATAAAAGTGGTGGGGAAGATGATTTCTATGATGAAAACTGTGTGTTGAACAGGACCTAGAAACCGGAGAAGGGTGATGAAGAGTGGTGGTGTCAGGTGGTGATGTCAGAGAAGGAGGGTGGAGATGGCAATAAAGAGCAGAGCCAATGTATGTCCAGATCTTAAAAAAAAAAACTGCCAGATCTGCTTGTATTGTGGTCAGATGATGATGCTCATGCTGTTCATGCAGGCTCAAAATGTGTCATGATTAGGGCAAGCTTGTTTGGTGCTGGCTCTGTGCAGGTATCTCCAATATGGGAATATTTCTCCACAGTGCCTACAGACAAATACATTGCCAGGTGCAAATATTTGACATATGGTACTCCTTATCAGCAAATAAGGCTGCAAAACCTGCTCATGAGGAAAAATTGAACTGGCCATTAGTCAGAAAAAGATTGTCCTCCTTCTATTTGTCATCATTCTGATAGACAGGCCCTTATCCACAAGCAGTACAGTGTTATTGTCATCATAATCAACATCAGCTACTGTTTCTCCCACTCAGAGTCTTACTCCTTGTCCTCCCATCTATTGTCAGTCATCCATATTGGAACATGTTAACAGGAAACAACTATACATGCCCAGTATTCCACTTGTGTGCAAACTGAACTTTCACCTGGACAAGTTGTTGGAGGTGCAATAACTGCTCTACCATTTGGTAAATTCCACTGCCTTTATGGAACTGATGGCATATGCTCAGCCTCAATGGAAGATATCTAGGAGCAATTTAAAAAAATAAAATAAAATCACCCATGCATTGAACTCTCACATGGGGAAAACAGGGCTGCTCCTTGGAATTGTTACTGTGCGGCAAGTTGCAGGCCACCATGGAAACATGGAGCAGCTATTACAACAAGGGGCAGTACATGTCCGTCATGGCCCACTGGGTCATTGTTTTGCATAGCAATGACAATGCTGCACCACAGCGATGAGGCCATGTCCTATTGAAACCTCCATGATTGTGCTTATCTGGTTCTTACACCAGGTGCTTATCCACCTACATGAGTCCATGCAGAAAATATGAAGAAAGATGGCTTCAGATTCAATACACGTCCTTTAAAACTTTTCCTTTATTTTGTAATTAATAGTTCAGCAGACACATCCACTTTGCATACAGTGATTGTTAACGCGTTTCAGACAACTCGCCCTTAGATGTTACGACTAAGGACGAGTTGTCTGAAACGCGTTAACAATCACTGTATACAAAGTGGATGTGTCTGCTGAACTATTAATTACAAAATAAAGGAGACGTTTTAAAGGACTTGTATTGAATCTAAAACCATCTTTCTTCATATTTTCTGCGTTGCCTAAATGGGACTCACCCAAGGCTTCAGGAGTCGAGAGTAATACGGACCTAAGAGATGAGCTGGAAAAAGTATGTGTGCATATACATGAGTCCATGGTCTGGACGGAATGGGTAACGGAAGTAAAGATACAGAAGGTCGAGTATGTGTCACCTTGGCCCGTGCACAGGTAGTACAGGCTGACACATCTAGGTGTTCGCTCAACTCTAGTAGTAACCACAAAAAAGGATGTACTGAGACAATTATCAATGCAACTGTCCCCCTAATCCAGAATAGGCCTAGCTTGCCAATCGAGTAGTATTATGCTTAGCAAGCCACAGTAAACCCAGAACCATAGGTGCAGGGAGACCTTCCAAGACAAAACACGAGATAACTTCTTTATGAAAGTCACCCACTCTTAATCTGATATTATGCAAAACTTGCGACAAGCACCTCTGAGAGAGAGGGGCAGAATCAATAGCAAATACAGGAATGTCTTTTTTTAATGTACTTGGTGATAACCCGAACATGAGGACAAACTGAGCATCAATCAGGTTCACCCTAGCCCCGCTGTCGATAATTACTTCAATTTCCACAGTTTTTCTTTTACTCTAGCGCCACCTCGGCATTCAGGAGAAATTGGGTACTACCAGCAAAGGACAAATGTACATTCTCTGACTCCCCACTCACACCTCCGATAGTCAGATGGGATTTAGACGCCCCTTTATGTTTTTCTTTTTGCCTGCTGAATGCTTGGACATATATTGACAAAATGTCCCCTTTGACCACAGAAAAAACATACTCTCTGCTTGCGACTAACACTTTTGCAAGCAGATCCCGGAGTTGCTCCCCCTAATTGCATGGGTTCATCCTCAGGTATAAGCTCAGGAGTCTCTTCACCCGAGGAATCAAAAGGAATATGGTACGTTATGTAATAGAACGTCCTGAGAGAGTGGGCCCTTAGATGTCTCTCTCAGGTGTCTATCAATACGTACAGTCTAAAGACATAGCGGCTTTCAAAGACTCAGGATTCTCATGAAAGGCCAAAGCGTCCTCCAGCCTCTCAGATAATCCATGAAAAAACTGGCTACGGAGAGCTGGATAGTTACACTCAGTATCCATAGCCCACCTTCTAAATTCTAAACAATAGATCTCCGCCGAATGCTCTCCCTGACGCAGGCTGCGTAATTTAGTGTCGGCCCGGGAGGTTTGGTCCGGGTCATCATAGATGAGACCTAAAGCTCTGAAAAATGCATCTACTGATCGGAGAGACTGTGATTTGGTTGGCAGAGAAAAAGCCTAAGACTGTGCGTCCCCTTTAACCAGCAAAATAATCACACCCACTCTCTGGCTCTTGTCCCCAGATGAGTGTGGATGCAACTTAAAGTACCATTTGCACCCTTCCCTGAACCGAATAAAATTATAACTCCCTCCAAGAATCTATCCAGGAGAGCAACTTAAGGTTCAGGACAGGTTGGGTAACCACTACTAGGATCAGCCAACAGTGGTCTCTGCATCTGTGAGACAGTCGTGCGGAGGTCATCCACCTCCAGACACAGCCCCTGTAGCTGTCCGGTCAGTGCAGCAATAGCATCCATGGCTGAACTGATACAGACCAAAAAATTATGGTTATTCAGCGGTTTATAATGTCATGATCAGTGTGGGGGAAAACTCCACACTAAACACAGGAGGGAAGGGGAACAGTAACTGGGCCTGGAAACCAGGGAAGGAACAGGTCACCTCCTAAACAACCCTAATCCAGGCCCTAACTACCTATCAATATGAATAGACCTTAAAGGTAGGAATATTCATATGCTGTATACCTAGACCCTTATATCTCTATAAGGCCCTGGAATGGGGTTAGGACCAGAGACAACCAATTCCTCCCCAGAGGAGGGTCATATCATATATAACATATTTTACATTTTATCATCCATGGCTCACTAGTGTCACATTGCTCACACCTCACTGACATCACACATCTCACTTCCCGCCTCACGAACACTTCCGTCACAGTTTAACCTCACTGCCCAGTCTCACAGAGGCCTGGCCGCTATCCTGCAGGGGGCGGGTCTAGGGGATGTGGGTGTGGTTTCAAAGCTGCAGGGGCATGTCATATGGCAAAAAGAGGGTATATGCATGGCATGGCTACGGAGTTACAGCTCATAGTGAGAAAAGTGGGATTGTGCACAGCCGTAACCAGAGGCCACACGGGGCAGGGGGTTCTAAGAGTACACTGTATCCATAGCACTCAGTGTGGGACCGAACAATGAAATCTGCTGGCTGGTGACTCGCTGGTGACACAAGACACCCAACTCCAGCAATGAGCGCTTCCATCTGTATTGATGGAAGCGCTCATTGCTTGGCACCCCCCTGATCGCCTGCACCTGGGGCGAACCGCCCCAGCCAGGCACGCCACTGTGTCTATTTAACAATATGGACACCCCAATAACAGTAAAAATTTACAGCTTATTCACCCCAATCTGAGAATCAAAGCGGAATAGAATTGCTTATCTACTTATCTATGAAACAATGTGGGCACCCCACTAACAGTAAAATTAAAAAAATTGCACAATTTAAAAATAAAGGTGTAGTAGAATTGCTTATCTATGAAACAAGGTGGGCACCCCAATAACAGTACTATTAGACATCTTATTCACCAAAATTTGAGATTCAAGGAGTAGTAGAATTGCTTATCTATTTAACAAGGTGGACACCCCAAAAACAGTTAAATTACATGGCTTATTCACCCCAATTTAACAATCAAGGCATAATGGAATTGCTTATCTATTAAACAAGGGGGGCACTGTTAAATGATATAGTTCTATGCCCTACACAGGGATTGATACAAAGTGGCCCGTCTCTTATGGGTCCTTCAGCTTCAGATTACAGAGCCTGCAGTTTCTGCAGTCTCCTTATGCTCTCCGTACAGTGTGTAAATACTCTCCCTACGATCTCCCTGCCCTGTCACTACACTGTCCCTGCAGAATCCCTATCCAATATTCCACAATTAAAGTCTTCTTGAACACTGTCCCTAGTTTAGAGTAGGTTCCACTCAAAGAGGCAACCTTGATGCGGTGAGTGGGCTTCTGCCTTTTGATCAAAATTTACACTAATGCCTCTTGTATAGCATGCAGTATAGGGGGCTGTACACTAAATATTGTGCTGAGAAGCGAGTTTAATTAGATCAAAGCATAACATGTGGATGTGCGATCCAGTTCTGTTTCTCTCCTTTTGGTGTAATCTATAGAAAGACTCAATGAAACTGATCAAAATAATGAATAGGTATTGGCAACAACAGATCCTAGAAGAAAAGAGTGTAAATATAGAGTATTGCTTATGACAGGTAACGGATATGTTAGGAATGAGGAACAGTGGCATCCACGGCAGATGTAGTCAGGCGTGTGTGTCATCTTGTTATGATGCCGTAAACTTAGAAGGATGTCATATCCTGTTGAGGTATGCTGAGAGGCGAGAGGGAGTCTGCATGGATGTTGGTCGTGCCCTAGAAGAGGATAGTGTGCGTAGAACTGTGTATTGAAGAAAGAGAAGATAGTCTAGACATCGGAGGCAGACAAGTGCTTGTGTTTGTGGTACGGCTATCTTAGAAATTGGAAAAAGATGGCGTAATGGAAAAAGGGAGGGCAACTGAGGGAAAAAGGGGGAAGAGAGTGTACAGTGAATAGTTAATAGAACAAAGGAAAAGGAGGAAATAAAAGGAAGAATAGAAAAGATGGAAGAGGGAGAAGAGGGATGAAATAAAGAAGAACAGAAGAAGAAAATAGAAAATGAAGAAAAATAATAAAAAAAAAAGAAAAGATAGAAAAAAAAATAATAAATTGGAAAATGGAAGTTTATTGAAAAAGAAAATAATACAAAAGAAAATAGACAAATAGAAAAAAATGAAAAAATGTGGAAAAAATAGAATGAAAATGTGATAAAAATAAATAAAAACAAAAAATCAAATCTAAAATAAAAAATAAAAATGAAAAATGAAGTTAAAATAAAAATAGAAAGTAAAAGGGGAGGAATATATAAAAGATGACGTCTCCATGATCACACTGGGGGCACGCGGTGACTGTCATCACACACATCACAGGTCCTTCAGCAGTTTTTTTTTTAAATCAAGAGAGGAGCTGACTGCATCTGCGCAAGCCAGTGGGTGAAGTGAGTATTTTTTTTTTTGTTCTTTCTAAGACAATTCCAGCCACCATTTTAGGAAGCGTGAGGAAATTCAGCTTTGTTTATAAATACATTTTCCCCAAAATTCTGACTGCATTCCACTTTGGATGCTTTACTTTGCTCAACACTAGTAAAACATTACATTTCTAAAAATAAATCAGGCATGGATCAGAAAGAACTGCCATTGCTAACAGTAGCTATATATAACCGAACAAATGATGCCACTGCTGCTGTCTGCCTGTCTATCATGTTCCACAGTGTACTGTCGATGCAACCACTACTACCACTATTGCCATTACTACCACACCAACACAGTCGCACATCTCCTGCCTTATCCATCAAGTCTTATACTGTACTTCTGCTGTCACAGTTACTACTGCCATTACTACTATACCTACATAGCCGCATGTCTCCTGACTTGTTTCTCAAATTCCATACTGCACTGCAGCTGCAACTGAAAAAAGCAAGAATCTTTGGACCGCTTGTTCAGAACAAGCCATTTTTATTGCTGTTTCTGATACTCCTGTGTGTATATGAATGTAGGCAGGCATCTGTCCCCATTAAGGGAACACTTTTAAACTACTTTTTCAGAATAAGCTATTGCATCTTCCAATATAGCTGTGTGTGTATAAAGACAAACATATATTTGTCCCCAATAAGGGATCATTCTTAGAACATTTTTTAATTTTAAAATGCATAGCAAATCTCACAGTGCAGTGTATTATTAACCCCTTAATTCATAATCATGTACATGTATGTGATTGGAATTAAGGAATTGTATGGAGAGCATATGTGATGAGCTTGCTCCATACATGGTCGGTGCCAACTGTATAATACATCTAACACCTGTTTGCAGTGACTAAGAATTTAGATGAATCCGATTCTGGTCATTTAACCCCTCAGATTCCACTGTCAATGGCAAACATAATATCTATGGGGTTAGACAGAAGTAGGAGGCCACCTCTGTACTCAGATCGGGAATGCTGCAGGCGCTATGACAGCCTGGGGCCTTGTGAAGGCTCACAGTGCTATCATAGTGAGCTTTCTGGAAAGCCAAGCCTGATATATGGCCTGACAGCCAGGCAGCCTGTGAAAATCCTACAGACTGCAATAGTATAATATTGCAATCTATGGGACAAGCGATCAGAAGATCACATGTAAAAGTCCCCTAAGGGGATTAAAAGTTACAGTAAAACAAAAGTAAAAAAAAAATGCTTTTAAAAATGTAAAAAACACAAAAATATTAAAAATTTAAATCACTCCCCTTTCCCAATTTCACACATAAACAATAAAAAATAAACATAATTGGTATCTCTGCATCCAAAATACCCAAACTATTAAAATGTAAAAATATGTATGAAGCGTGATGAATGCCAGAAAAAAATATAGAAATTGGCAATTTGCAGTTTTTTGGTCATGTTGTCCTACCAAAAATTGAATAAAAAGTAATCAAAAAGTCATATAAACCAGTAAAAACTACAGCTAGCCCTGCAAAAAAGCTCTGTGGATTGAAAAGTTATAAAGTTATGTTTATCAGAATATAGCGTTGTAAAGACGTTGCAAAGAAAAAAAGAAAGTTTCTTTTAAAGTTTTTTTTAAACTACAGTGTATATAAAATTGGCAACACTATAATCCGATTGGTCCGCAGAATAAAACTGGTGTGTCATTTTTAGGGCACAGTGAATGCTGTAATCACTAAACCAAAAAATTACAGAATTTTTTTTTTCTATTTCACCCCACAAAGATTTTTTCTTCTTTCCTAAAAGAAGTTATGATTAATTAAACTGTGTCATTAAAATACAATTTGTCCTGCAAAAAAATAATCCCTAATATGGCTATGTGAAGGGAAATTTTATATTATGGCTCTTGTAAGATGGGGAGATAAAAATGAAGAAGCGAAAATGAAAATTGGCCCAGTCTTTAAGGGGTCAAGCAAGGTGTTTGCTACCACCGACAACCATGCGTTTATCCATAGCCACTGTCACCTTAATATTTGTAATAATGTCATTGAGTTACAGAGTTTGAAAGTAAGTGCATTTAGTCCTAGGAGGCCCAAAATGTCATCCACAACTTTTCATGGCAATCAGAGCACTTTTTATTCAGGTCAAACCTACTGAGTGTCGACCAATTCATTACAATAGGTCCCAATACCATGGGACCAGAAACAAGTTTCAAGAAATTCTCTCATCTATAATTAAGACAAAAAACAGAGAGCTATAATGTGCAGAAATATTCATGCTCTGAAGGTCAGGTTTGTGGTGTCATCTTTTACTGCAATTATAGTTGCAAGTCCCTTGGGGTATGTCTTATAAGATTATCACATCTAGATACTGAGATTTTTCCTACTAGTCCAAGCAAAAGTGTTCCAAGCCCTGCAAGTTAGATGCATTATGTTGGTGTACAGCCGTCTTAAAGGTATACCACAGATTCTTAGTTGGATTGAGGTCTAATCTTTGACTATGTCATTCCAAGACATTTAAATTTTCACCTTAAACCACTCCTTGTCTTTAGTGGTATATTTAGGGTCAATGTCCTGCTGAAAGATAAACTTCTGTTCTAGTCTCAAACCTCACTAGAGTTAATCCTCACTAGAGTTGAGCGGACATCCTGGATATTCGGGTTCGACGGGTTCGGCCGGACTTCACTAAATAGTTCGAGTTCGGGACCCGAATTTGACCCCGAACCCCATTGAAGTCAATGGGGACCCGAACTTTTGAGCACTAAAATGGCTCTAAAAATGTCATGGAAAGGGTAAGAGGGCTGAAAATGCCAGCAAAATGTGGTTAAGAACATGGCAAGTGCTCTGCAAACAAATGTAGATAGGGAAATTACTTTAAATATAAGCCAAAAATACATAAAAAAAATAAAATCTTAATCTAGGAGGACAAGGTCCATATTGAGTTGGAGGTTGAAGAGGCATTGGGGGTGGTGGTGCAGGAGGAGGAGGTAGCCTACACTGGTTTTGGGTTTTACATTTTTTTATATTTTTTTTATTAGGGTATATCCCAAAACATTGGGAAATATAAACTGTATAAACCCCTTCCAGCCGTGCTAAACAAACATTCAGACAGTACACTGGCTGCAGGTAAGGCCAGCACCTCCAAGGCTCAGGCCATGTGCCCAATTTGGAGACCAAGAAGTTAAAGAGGGCAGACCCGTCATTCAGTACGTGTAGGCGCGTGCACACATACTGCGCCACCATGTTGCTGAAATGCTGCCTCTTGCTAAAACGTTCCATATAAGCTGGTGGTGCTGGTTGTTGTGGCGTGCTGACAAAGCTTTTCCACCTTTCGGCCATGCTAACCCTGCCTTCTGAGGTGCTGGTGGTGCCCCAGCTGCCTCCTCCTCCACTGCCTTCGCCTTGTGCTTCCACTGTGCCCCCTCTGTCAAGTGGGAATGCCACCAGCAGTGCGTCTACCAGCGTGCGCTTGTACTCGCGCATCTTACGATCACGCTCCAGTGACGGAATTAAGGATGGTACGTTGTCCTTGTAACAGGGATCCAGCAGTGTGGCCACCCAGTAATCAGCACTAGTGATGAGCGGCAGGGGTCATATTCGAATTCGCGATATTTCACTAATATTTCACAGAATATTCGTCGAATATTCGCGAATTGTTCAAAAACAAGAATATGTAATAATATAGCGAATATTCGAAAAAAAACGAATATAGAGCAATTTAGCTAATATAGTGCTATAATCTTCTTTGTCTAATAGTTGTAATTTTTTTCTCATCTGAAGTTCAGATTGGAAACAAATTACAACTATAAAAAAAAATTATAGCACTATATTAGCTAAATTGTTAAACATTTTTTTTTTTCGAATATTCGCTATATTGCTATATACCGTATATACTCGAGTATAAGCCGACCCAAGTATAAGCCGAGGCCCCTAATTTTACCCTAAAAAAATGGGGAAAATTATTGACTCGAGTATAAGACTAGGGTGGGAAATGCAGCTATAATGCAGAGTGTATGTGTATATAATGCACACACTCTACATTATATACACACATCTGCAAGAGGGTGACTCAGATTGATGGGAGTCTGACTCTGACTCCCTGTATTTAATGCAGAGTGTGTGCATTATATACACACACACTCTGCATTAAATACAGGGAGCCATCCACAGATCTCCCCCCTAAACAGTGCCATCCACAGATCTCCCCCCTAAACAGTGCCATCCACAGATCCCCCCTAAACAGTGCCATCCACAGATCCCCCCTAAAAAGTGCCATCCACAGATCCCCCCTCCCCTAAACAGTGCCATGATGGCACTGTTTAGGGGAGGGGGGATCTGTGGATGGCACTGTAGGGGGATCTGTGGATGGCACTGCCATCCACAGATCCCCCTACAGTGCCATCCACAGATCCCCCTCCCCGACACTCACAGCAGTATATTTATAAACTACCGTAATCAGTAACTACTTTAACCATCGCTCATTGCTGAGCTCTTTACTCTGATTATTTGGATATCTTACAGGTACTTTGTCTTAGCTCCGGTAATAGCAGGCAGTGCGGGGGGCGGCGCTCACTTACTTTCATCTGAAGTCATGATTCTTCCCTGCTTAAGTTACACACCTGATTTTGTCCCCCACTTGGTTGTGCAGGGAAGGGATGGAAAAGTAGTGGCGGCTAGGCACGACATACTGTGGGACAGCCACCGCCATAAGGCTTTTAAAACTCTCCGTCTCCACCAGACGGAATGACAGCATTTCAAAGGCCAATAATTTTTAAATGCTGGCATTCAGGTCCAGGGATCGCGGGTGGGTAGGGTGGCTCTTCCTCTTCTACTCCAGTGTTTGGGTGTCACGGGTGAGGATGGGGAAAATCCTTAGCCGTGCGATGACAGAGGATGGTAGTCACGACTTGGCCAGAACCACAGAATTAGGGAGCAGGTCACCTCCTATTGCTTCCCTAATCTGACCCTAACTCCTAGCGACATGAGCCGACCTTGAAGGTAGGAGGGCTCATGCTCTGGAACCTCGGGTCCCTACTATCCCTCCGCAGGTCCCTAAGCTAGGAGCTGGGTAGACTACCTGTTCCTCCTGGACATGGAGAAATAGGAGTCTAAAGATGGCCAAACTATCAAGACAGGGGAAACGGAAACAGGCATATGGCAATGGCAGGTAAGTGCAACTAGTACTAATACCTACCTGCCACAGACACAGAGCCTGGGACCCAAGTATCAGTGCTGCTGTCCACAAACACAAACAACAGAGCACACACACCACACAGGACACAAGGAAACCATACGCTGCAAAGAATAGACATGACACACAAACACATCCTCATAACATCGTGTATAAACAATACATAACAGTTTGTTTATGACCACAAGGTTGGCCCCCACTGGCAGATGGAATTACCAGGAGGGTGTCTCCAGCAAAGCATGGCTGAAGAACCCCTCAGCTTCTGATCTCCAAAGAGGCTTTATAGCCCAAAGTGGCCACACCCACACAGACACACACAGGAGAGGGAATTAACCCTTCCAACACTAACCAGGGAGTGAAACCACTTAAAGGGGAAGTGTCCAAAAGAAGATCACACTGCAGCTGTTACCGCAGGCAACAACATGGGTGGCAACCATGTCCTGGGAGTCAGCCAGAAGGCCGAGACACTGCCACCACATGTACACATCCAAACCAAACGTTGCCACGGGCAGCCACAGTGAAGGGAAGAGTCACAGTGCACACCAAACATAAACTTCGTGCACGCCAAACATACAAAGTGCATAACATACACACACATCTAACTGAGGTTGCTAGGTGCAACCGCATGAACATTGCCGCAAGCTGCCTAGCACCAGCTCAGGCTGCTCTACTGCGACAATACAAAATAACTTGTTGCCCGCGGCAACCACAAGTGAGGCAGCACACTAGCGGCCCTCACCTGTGGTTTAACACCCAATAACAAACCGCAGGCAACAACATGCGGTTCAGGAGTCACGACCATGACCATGGCCGTGACATTGAGAGATGGAGAGCTGAACACTTCCGTGGGACATTGTGGAGATGCTTGGTGACCCAGGTGGTGGTGTTGCTGGCAGATCCTCTGTTTGCAGGGTGGCAGGTGGCGCTGTCACTCCAGAGGTGGATGAAGAGGCCGAGACTGCAGCAGAAGAGGAAGCAGGAGGAGCCAGAGACCTTTCTTGGTTTTTGAGGTGTCTACTCCACTGCAGCTCGTGCTTTGCACTTAGATGCCTGGTCATGCAGGTTGTGCTCAGGTTGAGAACGTTTATGCCTCGCTTCAGGCTCTGATTGCACAGCATGCAAACCACTTGTGTCTTGTCGTCAGCACATTGTCTGAAGAACTGCCACACCAGGGATCTCCTTGGAGCTGTCTTTGGTGTGCTCGGTCCCTTGCTGCAGTGGGCAGTAGCAGGTGTACTGTCTAGGGGACTGCCGCTCTGCTTTTGCACCTTGCTCCCTCATCTGCTGTGCTGGTGGCTCTGTGCGACCACTGCCTCTTCCTCCGAACTACACAGGTCACTCAAATGGCCTTGATTCCATGTGGGGTCGAGGACCTCATCGTCCTCCACATCATCTTCCATCCAGTCTTCACCCCTGCTCTCCTTGTCGGTCTGCACACTTTCGAAAGCCCCAGCAGTTGGCACCTGTGTTTTGTCATCATCCGAGAGTAGACATGCTGCGATGGTCTTCCCATGTACTCATCTTGAAACATAAGTGGTCGGGCATAGCTGCACTCAATCTCTTCCACTTCTGGGACAGGGCTCGGTGGATGGCCCAGGGAGACCCTGCTAACAGAGTTTAAAGAGACAGGGGGCACACCAAATACTAACAGGAGTGCAAAGGGTGGAATAATTACATCTGACCCAAGAGAGAGTCAAAAAGAGCCACCCCATAAATGCACATCCAACCATAAAGGGATACAAAAATATATATGAAGTTTATTTAGACACAACAACACACAAGCATTAAAAAATTGGGCGCTTGTTATGTTTTCAGGTCCACTGCACTAGCTGGCTATGTAGGTTTGGCTCTTGCTATTGGACCTCATGTTGGTCTGTCTGCATTTTCAATTCTAGTGGTCTTACCTTACCTTACATTTGCTACATGTGATTTATTGTATTGTTCTATATGCTGGTTGATTACACATATATTCAGATGTGACAAACTCAGTGGACAGTGTGTCGGTTACATATATTTTATTGCATACCGCACTTTGTTCCATATTGTATACAATTTTTTAATGCTTGTGTGTTGTTGTGTCTAAATAAACTTCATATATATTTTTGTATCCCTTTATGGTTGGATGTGCATTTATGGGGTGGCTCTTTTTGACTCTCTCTTGGGTCAGATAATTTGTCAGACCCTGCTAACAGAGTCATCAAAAAGCAGAAGAGACTGCTGCATGATTTGGGGCTCAGACTGCTTGGCTGAATTGCAAGGGGGTGAGGTGAAAGACTAATGGACATTGGCTGCAGGTGCCAACTCTGATCTTTCAGCAGGACACTGGGTGGAAGACAATGTGAAGGAACTGGAGGCACTGTCAGCAACCAAATCTACTAACGCCTGTACTTGTTCTGGCCTCACCATTCATAGAGCCGCATTAGTCCCGACCAAATAACGCTGCAGGTTCTGTCACCTACTCGCTTCTGAGGAAAGTATTTCACTTGTGCGTGTAGCTGGCACAGATCGACCACGTTCTCTCCCTGCAACAGGAGCTCCACCAGCAGCACCACAACCGGGGCCACGTCCCTTATTTGACGCTCTCCTCATATTTCTCAAATTTAGGATCTTGCCCAAAATGGGTGTCTTTTTAATAACAGAATATAATAGCAGTATCTAATGTGTATATCTCACGCTGACAGATGCAGCAAAGGCTGCAAATTTAGTTTTTTTCCCAAAATGGGTGTTTTTTTAATAACAGAATATAACACTAGTATCTAATGCTTGTATCTCACACTGACAGATGCAGCAAAGGCTGCATAATTAAGTATTTTGCCCAAAATGGGTGTTTTTTTTATAACAGAATAGAAGTATCTAAAGCGTATATATCACAATGACAGATGCAGCAAAGGCTGCAGATGTATTATTTTTGCCACAAATGCGTGTTTTTTTAATAACAGAATTATTCATCAGTATCTAATGCGTGTATCTCACACTGACAGATGCAGCAAAGGCTGGAATATTAAGTTCTTTGCCCAAAATGTGTGTTTGATAACAGATTAGAACAGCAGTATCTAACGCCGGAATCTCACACTGACAGATGCAGTAAAGGCTGCAGATTTATTATTTTGCCCAAAATAACAGAATAGAACACCAGTATCTAACACGTTTATCTCACACTGACAGATGCAGCAAAGGCTGCAAATTTAGTTTTTTGTCCAAAATGTTAGTTTTTTTAATCCCAGAAAATTATTGAAGTATTTAAAGCTTGTCTTCACACTGACAAATGCTGCAAAGGCACCAGATGTAGGGTATTGCCTAAAATTGGTGTTTTTTTAAAACCAGAAAATTATTGAAGTATTTCAAGCTTGTCTTACACATTGACAGTTGCTGCAAAGGCACCAGATGTAGAATATTGCCAAAAATTGTGTTTTTTTTAAAACCCAGATTATTATTGCAGTATTTCTAACTTGTATGTGACACTAACAAATGCAGCATAGGCTGCAAAATTAAGTATTTTTCCCCTTTTTATTTTTTTTATAACAGAATAGAACACCAGTATGTAATGCGTGTATCTCACACTGACAGATGCAACAAAGACTGCAAATTTAGCTTTTTGCCAAAAATGGGTGTTTTTTTTATAACAGAATAGAACACCAGTATCTAATGTGTTTATCTCACACTGACAGATAAAGCATAGACCCCTGATGTAGGGTATTGCCAAAAATAAGTGTTTTATTAAACCCAGAATATTATTGCAGTATTTCAAGCTTGTATGTCACACTAACAAATGCAGCATAGGCCCCAGATGTATGGGATTGCCAAAAATGGGTGTTTTTTTAAACCCAGAATATTATTGCAGTATTTCTAGCTTGTATCTCACATTGACAGATGCAGCATAGGCTGCAAAATTAAGTGTTTTGCCCAAAATGGGTGTTTTTTTTAATAACAGAATAGAACACCAGTATCTAACGCGCGTATCTCACACTGACAGATGCAGCAAAGGCTGCAAATTTAGTTTTTTGTCCAAAATTTGTGTTTTTTTAAACCCAGAAATTTATTTAAATATTTTAAGCTTGCCTTTCACACTGACAAATGCTGCGAAGGCACCAGATATAGGATATTGCCAAAAATTTGTGTTTTTTTAAACCCATATTAATATTGCAGTATTTCAAGCTTGTATTTTTACACTAAAAAATGCAGCATAGGCCCCAGATGTAGGGTGTTGCCAAAAATGTTTTTTTTAAACCCAGAAAATTATTGCAGTATTTCAAGATTGGATTTCACACTTTCACACTGACAAATGCTGCAAAGGCACCAGATGTAGGATATTGCCAAAAATGGGTGTTTTTTTAGACCCAGATTATTTCTGCAGTTTTTCAAGCTTAGATTTGAATGTCACAAAAGCACATATGCTGTGCTGGTGCACTGAGCTTGCATAAAATGGCCGCTTATATAGAGGCTGGGTCACAGGCTGCACTGGCCAATCACAGCCATGCCATTAGTAGGCATGGCTGTGATGGCTTCTAAGGGCACAGAGTTAAACGCTTGTTGATTGGCTGCTCTGCAGCCTTCTAAAAAGTACCATAAAATAGTTTGGGTCCGGGGTCCAAAAATCCTAAAGTTCGGTACGAACTCGAACTTTACAGTTATGGTTCGCTCAACCCTAATCCTCACTAGTTTTCAAGTCTCTACCGATAAAAAACACCATGTACACCACATGATGCTGCACCACTATGCTTCATTGTGGTAATGGGGTTCTTGGGTTGATGGGAAGTGTTGGAATAGTGCCACACATAGGATGTCTCATGATGGTCTCATCTGACCAGATAACCTTTTTCCGGTAGTCTGCTGCATGCTGTTTGAATGTCTGAATATGTTTACTTATGTTTTTCTTTAGCCAATGTCCATTTTCTGGGCATTCTTCCATAAATGAGTGCACGGCCTAGGCTACTTTCACACTCGCGTTTGGCGCGGATCTGTCATGGATCTGCACAAATCCATCTGTTCAGATACAACCGCATGCATCCGTTCAGAACGGATCCGTTTGTATTATCTTTAACATAGACAAAACAGATCAGTTTTCTATTGTCCCATATTGTGTTAGTGAAAACGGATCCGTCCCCATTGACTTACATTGTGTGTCAGGACGGATCCGTTTGGCTCAGTTTGATCAGACGACACCAAACGCTGCAAGTAGCGTTTTGGTGTACGCCTCCATAGCAGAATGGAGGTGGATCGTAACAAACTGAGCCAAACTGATGCTTTCTGAGCAGATATTTATCCATTCAGAATGCATTAAGGGCAAAACTGATCCATTTTGGACCGCTTGTGAGATCCCTGAATGGATCTCACAATCGGAAACCAAAACGCCAGTGTGAAAGTAGCCTTACATTAGTCATGTGTACATATACAGGTCCTTCTCAAAAAATTAGCATATTGTGATAAAGTTCATTATTCTCTGTAATGTACTGATAAACATTAGACTTTCATATATTTTAGATTCATTAAACACCAACTGAAGTAGTTCAAGCCTTTTATTGTTTTAATATTGATGATTTTGGCATACAGCTCATGAAAACCCAAAATTCCTATCTCAAAAAATTAGCATATCATGAAAAGGTTCTCTAAACGAGCTATTAACCTAATCATCTGAATCAACTAATTAACTCTAAACATTCGCAAAAGATTCCTGAGGCTTTTAAAAACTCCCAGCCTGGTTCATTACTCAAAACCGCAATCATGGGTAAGACTGCCGACCTGACTGCTGTCCAGAAGGCCATCATTGACACCCTCAAGCAAGAGGGTAAGACACAGAAAGAAATTTCTGAACGAATAGGCTGTTCCCAGAGTGCTGTATCAAGGCACCTCAGTGGGAAGTCTGTGAGAAGGAAAAAGTGTGGCAGAAAATGCTGCACAAAGAGAAGAGGTGACCGGACCCTGAGCAAGATTGTGGAGAAGGACCGATTCCAGACCTTGGGGGACCTGCGGAAGCAGTGGACTGAGTCTGGAGTAGAAACATCCAGAGCCACCGTGTACAGGCGTGTGCAGGAAATGGGCTACAGGTGCCGCATTCCCCAGGTCAAGCCACTTTTGAACCAGAAACAGCGGCAGAAGCGCCTGACCTGGGCTACAGAGAAGCAGCACTGGACTGTTGCATGTCATTCGGAAATCAAGGTGCCAGAGTCTGGAGGAAGACTGGGGAGAGGGAAATGCCAAAATGCCTGAAGTCCAGTGTCAAGTACCCACAGTCAGTGATGGTCTGGGATGCCATGTCAGCTGCTGGTGTTGGTCCACTGTGTTTTATCAAGGGCAGGGTCAATGCAGCTAGCTATCAGGAGATTTTGGAGCACTTCATGCTTCCATCTGCTAAAGCTTTATGGAGATGAAGATTTCATTTTTCAGCACGACCTGGCACCTGCTCACAGTGCCAAAACCACTGGTAAATGGTTTACTGACCATGGTATTACTGTGCTCAATTGGCCTGCCAACTCTCCTGACCTGAACCCCATAGAGAATCTGTGGGATATTGGAAAGAGAAAGTTGAGAGACGCAAGACCCAACACTCTGGATGAGCTTAAGGCCGCTATCGAAGCCTCCTAGGCCTCCATAACACCTCAGCAGTGCCACAGGCTGATGGCCTCCATGCCACGCCGCATTGAAGCAGTCATTTCTGCAAAAGGATTCCCGTCCAAGTATTGAGTGCATAACTGAACATAATTATTTGAAGGTTGACTTTTTTTGTATTAAAAACACTATTCTTTTATTGGTCGGATGAAATATGCTAATTTTTTGAGATGGGAAATTTGGGTTTTTATGAGCTGTATGCCAAAATCATCAATATTAAAACAATAAAAGGCTTGAACTACTTCAGTTGGTGTGTAATGAATCTAAAATATATGAAAGTCTAATGTTTATCAGTACATTACAGAAAATAATGAACTTTATCACAATATGCTAATTATTTGAAAAGGACCTGTACTTCCATTTCCCCTGTGGATCTCCTTCAGTGTGATTGTTGGTGCCTTTATTTAATCACAGATGAATGCTTCCCCTGCATAGTCTGTGTGAGTTTTGGTGGCCAGCCTTCTCTTGACATGTTTGTAGTTATGCCATGTTTTTTCCCTTTTTCCATAATGAATATAATGGTGTTCTGTGAGATGTTCAAAGTTTGGGATTAGAGATAAGTGAACTGCGTCAATAGAATGAAAATTGGAACTAGATTTTTTGAAAATTTAGCAGTCACCGATTCCAGGTAATCAAAACAATTTCCATTTGGGTAGAATCAATTCAGACTAGAAACGAATCACCTTACTGATTTGAATATATCAGATCAGAATTCAACTTTAAGATATTTGCTCATCTCTATTTGAAATATATTTTTTTTAACCTAACCCTGATCTATACTTCTCCACAACGTTTGTCTCTATCGTCTTTGGAGAACTCCCTGGTACTCATGTTGCCTGCTTAGGCTACGTTCACATATCCAGTAACCTGCATATAACAGTTTTTGTCCTGCCGAAACCTGGCACTCATTCCAGTTCCCCATCAGATCCCATTATAGTCTATAGAGTCCAGCAGTGAACGACATCTAGCAATGCCGAATCCAGTGTACTCTGGCAGGCTGTTCACTGCAGGAACAGTCTTCTGGATCAGGTTATCAGAGATGTAAATTTAGCCTTAGTTTTTTTGCAGACTCAGGGGCACTTCAGAACAGGAATATTTATACATATTGTATGTGTGACAGATCATGTGACACTTTAATTTGACACAGGCGACCTTAAACAACTAATTATTTGTTTTCTGAAGCGAATTGGTTGCCACAGATCTTAATTCAGTATTTCATCGTAAAGGGAGTGAATATACATGCACTTACAACTTTTCCATTTTTATTTATGGTATTTTTTCCTTCCACTTTAACAATCTGGACTATTTTTTTCAGACCCTTTAATAAAATCTAAATTTAAAATAATTTTGAGTTCAGGTTGTAATGCAACAAAACAGAAAAAACTCCAGGGTGTGAATACTTTCACAAGGCACTATACCAGAGACGTGTATTGTTTAAGCTCTAAAAAAAAAGAAAACAAAACATTCTTGCATTTTAATATTTTTTTCTAATTTTGCAAATATATTAGAACTTTTTAAACAATATGATAACATTAATAACTTTAAATACAATATTAAAATACAATAACGATTTGTATGTCCTGGTACAAGTTCTCTTACATTCATTCAATATTGAAAAAAAAAATGTGAAATCTATATGAATGCCTCTGAAAAAAGTAAAACTGACAGTTTGATAGATTTGGTCAATTTCAAAGCATACAGCTATCTACTGAAAAGAATGATAGAAAAACAGTGAAAAAGTCAAAAGTGTCTTCAAACTCAAAGGACACGCATTATCCAGTAAGTTCAAGTAACAGCATCTGCTTTATTTCTGTCTTTGGACATCCAGTGTTACAGAAGGCTAGATTACACACCCAGGTCATGGCTCTGTTTTGTATTAAGCTGCAATAGCGATGCACCAGGGCTTGATTTTCTTCCATATTCCTCTCATTTTATGCAGAGGCATACAGAGGATTGGATTTTTCCATTCTCCACTGTCCACAAAAGCACTGTTCTGTATGTGTATTGCCAAACTGGCTCCTTGCTAGTGTGAGTGATTATTTTCAATTAAAGTTTTTTTTGTGAGGAACATAAAAAACATATCTTCATCTATCTCCACATCTGCAGTAAGGATCCAGATTGACTATACACACCATATCTGCTCATGCTGCTAATGTCTTGTTTTTATTAACCACTTTCTTACTAGAGTCTTTACCAACACACACACCCCCCATTCCTTACCAATTTTTTAGTTATATCAATGGGCCTATCTAACTGCAAATAACTATTTATTTTGTGACCCAACCTACATGTATTTGATATTATTTTTTATATTTCTTTTCTTATCAATCTTTTTCTGTTACAAAAGATTTCAAGGCAAAACATTTCTAAAACAATTAATACATGTTTGTACTGTGAAAATGGCTATTTGTGTAATTTATCTACTGGCTAGGTGCATCATAAGACTTAAAAGAAGTTAATTGCATTTTGGATTTTGGCATGGCTTTTTTTCTATTGCTGGTTCTATGGCACTGTGCTGCCAGAACAGATAGTATACACTGTCAAAACATTAGCGACTGCTTCAAAGTGACTTTTTTATATTGACCCCCTAAGTTATCCATCTCGGGGAAATGTGGACATTTTAAGCTTTTGGCTTTGGCTTATGAGTGCGTTTGTATGCACAAAAAATATAGCTAAAACAAATACCTCCATGCTTTTCTTCACTGTGAATCCCTTTCTTCTAATGATAGCAGGATCACAGCGATCTACAGTGCCACGAGGCATCGAAAGATTGTAAGGTTAAACCTTAGGATAACAGAGGTTTTTTCGTTTTCATTTTTCCTCCTTCCCTATCTTCCATAGGGCCATAACTTTTTTATTTTTCCATTCACATAGCTGTATGATGGTTTATTTTTTGCGGGACAAGTTGTACTGTCTAATTCTGCAATTCCTCCAACGTTTTATGGGTTTTGTTCCCATGGCATTCTGTTTGCGGCAAAACTGACCTATGCCCTTCATTCTCTTTGTCAGTAAGATTACAACGATATCACATATGTATAGGTTTTTTATGTTGTAAGGGATCACTTTCTCTCAGGGGATAGCAATCACAGACCTCTCCTCTGACAACGGGGTTCAAGTCCAAAAGCTGCTTTATTTTAGCACTTCAGTACCATCACACAAATTAACATAGAAAATAAACAGCTGCCCATCTGGGCTCTACCTAATACACGTGTTGTCTCTACCTCACCTGTAGAGCACTGTTCATACACTGGATTAGATTTGGATTCCTCAGCCATATACAGTCCAGCAGCCTCCAGGCTGTGACCACACCAGCACCCTTGGGGGGAGATGGTCCAGAAGTCCTCCCGACTCTGACTGTGCGACCCTCTTTCCTTAGGCGTCGCCGGGCTCCCCAAAATTCAGGCTTTATAAAGCCTCGTGGCCCCTCAGCCCTCCTGGCTGAGACCACACAGAGCCTCTCAGGCTTCCCTCTCTGTCAGGTTTCCTCAGCCTTTTTTCCTCCAAGTCATACACAAAGGTTTTTTGTATCCATCCTTGATTACAGCAGCAGGCTTCACCTGCGATCACCTCCGGCAAAGGACAATACATGTAGTGGAAGATTGTGGACTGGCTGATCCTACTACCAAACCTATCCCCCAATCCACATGAAATCCAGCCCAGAACAACATCTAAACAAAACTGTCCCAGCAAACTACACTTTGCTGAAACCATTGTATCTTTCTGGATTTCAGTGATCTCACCCAGCCGAGGTATCTGGGTGTGATATACATGCCTCCCAGCACTTATACTGTACTCATCACCACAATGTCTAAATAGTGTAAAATACACCAAATTCTGACCCCCATAACTTTAAAATTATCTCTACAGAGTTGTGTGAGGGCTCATTTTCTGCAGAACGATCTGTAATTTTTATTGATACCATTATGAAGTGTGTGTGACTTTTTATTAACTTTTTATTACATTTTTGGGTAAGAGAAGCAATGAAAACAATGGCAAATTGACCATTTTGACCCTTTCTTCAGTTATGCCATTCGCCGTATTGGAAAAATATTTTAATATTTTAATATACAGGCATTTTTGGTTGTGGTGATTCCCATGAAGTTTATGTTTTTTTGTTATCTATTTCCTTTTTTTTTCTACGGAAAAGGGGTGATTTAAAAAATATTTTTTTTATATCATTCTGAACAATCATGGGTCTTTTAGACCCATTATTTCAGCATAATTGCTCATTTCTTATGTTGCCCTGTCACCTGCTGTTTAAAATAAGAATTTCAGCTTCAATACCACATTGAAATCAGTTACTGCATCATTGGCCGCAGAGGATGCTGGTAAGATCACTACATCTAAAGGCTTTAAAGGGAACCTGTCACCAGTTTTATGGTGTCCTAACCAAGGGCAACATAAATAAGTGACTGATTTGCATAGCAAAATGCTGGGTCACTTTCTTTAATTGACCCAGTCAATCTGCCATCATCTTGTATTGAAAAGCTCCAGCTGATAATGATGAGTCATGAATATTCACGAGCTCCTGACTCTCCCCGCCCACCAGCTGCTGAATGACAGTTTGCTTCCATATGAATCAGCAGCAGGTGGGCAGGGGAGTGGCTACAGCTCTGAATTAAATATACGCTGGACTCAATGACATCACGCCGGACTCGAATCAGCTCATTAGCATGCGGCATCTTTGTGTGTATATTATGAGGTAACCATCTGTCACCCCAGTAAGTGAATACATCTAAGGTACTTTTTAGTAGTTAATGATTGTATATAATTAGTTAGATTATAATCAAATATCCACATGACAGGTTCCCTTTAAAGACCACGGTCGACATTATTGCCAGTTGCGGTCATTAGCCGCATGTCTCTGCTGTTTGTCATAGCGGAAACTCACCAGTCATGATGCCCCCTGCACGGGTGAGTGGGTGTCATATTTGCACTGAATTCTGGAGTTTTGCAATTAGTTTTGGACGAATCGCACAAAAATGACGCCAGTTGCATTTTCTTGTGGAAAAGGAAAGGAAAAAAGATGGAGGACCATAATACCCTGGGAGGGAGGGCGAGTAGGGCTTGTCCTGATTGGCTCAGAGGCTTAAAGGCAAACTGTGAATCAGGGTCCAAGATTCTGGCAGATGCTTTTGTAGAGATGGTAGACAGAACGTGCACACTTTGTGCGCCATCTCCTCATACAGCTGATTGGCGGGGTGCGTAAATGGGGATGAGTAAATACATGGATAACAGTGCATTTAAAAACACAATTCATCGTCACATCTGTTATGCTTTTCAAAGGGGTTGTCTGGGCTTTTACTATTAATGACCTATCCTGGTTCACTGGTTCTGATAATTACTAATTGTACTGTCAATCATCCTACAAACAAGTAGACGCTGATGGGGTGATCCCATCTTGCTGCACCGAAAATCCTTGTTTGTTGGCAGCACATTTCCCAGCATAGCTAAGGTATTTGCTGCTGACAATATGCAAACTGAATAGGGGTCGATTGACCGACTTCTATATAGTCAATCAGTGCTTGTTATGGTCCCAGCATTGGGCTGTGTAAAGGGAACCTTACCATGTATCACTACAAGTAGAAATACATAAGACTGCAATCAAGATTTCAAATGTTTACTAGTTGTGAATTTGTTTCTCAAGAGCATTCTTGTAGGTAATCAGAGCTATAATTTGGGGGATCTCCTGCTATAAGCAGATACGTTAATTTGATGTATTAAACTATTCAATCAAGCAGAAAAGGACATGAATTAGAAAATACAGTTCTGTGTATGCCAGTGACTAAATACAATGAAAATTGGCAATATATTCATTGTTAGAGTACAGTCCGTTTTGTAAACATATTATAATAATATTTTATTTTATTTTAAAGCACCATTAATTCCAGGGCACTGTACATATGAAAAGGTTTTATCTACATAATATACAATTATACAAAAACAAGTACAAAAACCATTAACTGAGTGACAGACTGGTATTGGGTGGGGATGAAGGCTCTGCCCACAGGGGCTTACAATCTAAAAGAACAGGTAAAGGAGACAGCTGGTGAGGGTGAAAGCCCTTCAGACGGTAATGTGGTGGCAGCAGGGTTATTGTTAGTTATAGTCTTTTCTGAAGAGGTGACTTTTTAGGTTGCATAGGATTATGTGAATTATTCAATTTAGAAAAAAGCAATCTGAAATAACATTACTTTGTGTTCATAATTAGGGATGATCAAACCTGAACTGCAAAGTTCGGCTTTGTACCGAACTTTAAAAGTTTGGGTACCCGAACCCGGACTTTATTACTGAAGTCCGGGTTTCGGTTTGGTGTTCGGGTGATTTTATTATTTTCCGTTATAACATGGTTATATCGGAAAATAATAGCATTCCTAAGATACAATGCAAAAGAATATCGCCATTTTAAAAAAGAAAATAAAACTCACCTCATCCACTTGATCGCGCTGCAGCAGTCTCTTCTATCTTCATTCAGCAGGACCTGCAATGTGTGCGATGACGTCACCGCGCTCTCCAAGTGGGGCCCCTAAATGGCCATATTCTTTTGCATTCTGTCTTAAGAATGCTATTAATTTCCGATATAACCATGTTATAACGGAAAATAATAAAGTAAAGTTTGGGTCTCCATTGACTTCAATGGGGTCCGGGGTCAAGTTCGTGTGAACCCAGCGCATCCCTAGTCATAATGCTTTAAAACATCAAATGAACTCAAAATTCTAAGTTCAAATTATACTTTTGAGGTCCGTTTGCCCAGCCCACCATCATTAAGCTTTTGTACCTACTATAGTTTGCAGGGAGATTGATTTGTAATGGCAGGAACCTATATACAGTACAGATTACTCTGTTAAAACCCTATCAAATGAAAAGTATCAATGTTTGTATGCAAGTTACTGAATTACTGGATCTCCAAAGCGCCACTACAAATACTCCAATGTGTGCAATTAGCATGGTTGTATTACGGCTCCAGTTTTTACAGAGCTATGATAGGGGTGCCATAGAGCCCTCTACTGTAACCTCCACATGCCTCTGATTTTATATTGTATCATGCTCCATTGGACTCTTTATGTATGGGGGAATTATTCTTGCACATATTCTCAAGGAACTGCGCAGGCTCCATGCACTACTATACACACTCTATACAATGATTCTGCCTTAAAACTATACTTATCCCAAAGTGCTTCACCTTTTACCTTTGGCTTTCTAAGATTGCGGCATCCAAAATGCAAAAGTAAAGATCAGTATTAGTAAATATTTAACACTAACCAAGACATATACAGTGCTAAAATGCAAAAGCTGCGCTGTAGACATCCAGCCATATGGTTGTGAAATTCTTGTAGATTTTTATTCTGAAATGTTGTGGATTTCAAAAGATACCTTCAAATTGTTCTTTTTTCTGAAGATTTGCCCCTATGAAACTGGCTGACCTGTTACATGTTCGCTTGGGTACTCAAGGTATCTGTGTCGGTCCCATGTTTATATGTGCCCGCATTGCTGAGACAAATGATGTGTTAATATATGCAAATGAGCCTCTAGGAGACAATAGAAAATAATAATAGTTCTTAATACTGCAAAGGAACTGTGTCATGATCTGCAAGTGGCAATCAAGATCTTAGTTATTTCTCCTTAAAGAGGACCTTTCACTAGTTTAAAAACTAAAAACTAACTATATCTGTGGGCAGAGCGGCGCCCAGGGGTCCCCCTGCACTTACTAGTATGTCTGGGCGCCGCTCCGTTCGCCCGGTATAGGCTCCGGTGTCTGCAGCTCCCTCTGTTGTACTGGGAGGAGTTTTTGTATTAGGGTAGTCCCTTGCTGCAGCGCTGGCCAATCGTAGTGCACAGCTCATAGCCTGGGAGTCCCGCCGCTCTGCCCACAGATATAGTTAGTTTTTAGTTTTTAAACTAGTGAAAGGTCCTCTTTAAACCCAAAAAGCCATGGATCAAAACTTCTGTCTTTAGAAATATAATATATTGGACAAAAGCGCAGCAAATAGGACAGAGAGATTACTAAAACTATATTCAGCAGCTCTCATACCAAGTCTATGTATCAATCTTTAGTCACATGTGGACAGGAACATAAATCATACTGTAGATTGGAGTAAACACTGTAGCAGTGGGAAACATTTTTTCACAAAAGTAAAATATTTTTCCAGAAAGCAGAAAATCATGTAAATACATTGCATACAGTACAATTTGCCCTTTACAGCTAAACAGAACACTATAGGGACATTTACATGGGCCGACAATTGAACAGATTATCGATAACGAGAGTTACTAGTAACACTGGTTAGCCATGATATTGCAGTGTAAATGCACTGCCAAAAGATCATGGTTTCCCGGTGGCAGACCGTGCTGTGTAAACACGATCTGCTGCTGGGAAACAACAAGACAGCATGGGGAAGAGTGATATCATTAGCGATCGCTCCTCCCAAAGATCGATGCATGTAAATGCAACAGTCTCCTCCGCTAGCATTCAGCAGATTGTCATTTATTATTAGATATATGCCAATTATACGATGATGTATATGAGACAGTATGGGGAAGAGACATGGCATTAGCGATTCCTCATCCCCATACTCTGGAGGAGCTGGTGGAGATTGCTGCTTGTAAATGCAGCGGTCTCCTTCGCTAGCGATCAACAGAATATCATTTATTATGAGATATATTGCAATTTGTAGCATATATCTTTCGCAGATTCAGTCACAAAGTGGATTTCCAGATGAATCTGCGACTTTTCCCTGTTCACACCAGGTCTTAAAATGGGGTGGGGAGTGGGTTGGGACAGGGGCTGGCCGACTGACCCTTCTCATTTATCATTTTCTATGCCAGTTTTAGGCATAGAAAATTATCTAATTCTACGCCAGCAAAGCAGCTGGTGTAGATTTAGGCCAGCAGTGGATTTGCCTAAGTTATGTAGAGGATGGTGCCTTAGGCTCATCATGCGCCAGCGCATAGGTATTAAGTCCAGCATCTAAAACACCCGTCTTAATAAATCACCCCATATGTGTTGTAGTTGGTTGCTTCTGAGTTGAGTCTTTTCTTAGCAATACTTGTTTTAACAAGTGACATTTATATTGCATATACACACTCCGTGGGGATGTTGCCTTTATGAGGTTTTCAGTCAAAAACATAGTGAGGCACAATTTCATGCTCGTGTAATAAAATGTATTTGTAGACAGACACATATATTAAAGAGGTTCTAATAAGACAGCGAATGGTATCCTTTCTTATGGGATGCAGCCAATAAAATGTAGACTAAAGTTCTGTTGTTCCACATGCAGTTTCATTGAGGCTTCCTTACTGTTTTTACGTTTTTTGCATTGATTAAACTGAACAAAATTTTGTAAATCATATTAAACTTGAGACAAATTCCTGCTTCTGTTATTTTTTCATTTGCACTTTGCAGCATTCAGCATAACAAGTTGACTGCTAGTTATTCCCAAGGAGTAATTCTTTATTTATGATCATGAACTTTTCATGTAGCACTAGAAAACATAGGTTTTGATATTGGTAAAGTACATGTTATTACAGGACAAGTGTCAAGGGAAAAGCTTCAAAGCAATCCAGATGAAGAAACATGAGAATAATTGTGAGTGGATAGAACATCAACTGTGCAATGAGTTCTGAATTCAAACATGCGTTACATGTGAAACACAGAAAGTGGGACACTATGACAGAAACTAATCAGCTCTTTTTTTTTTATCTTAAATTGACTAATATAGGTGTTAAAACTCACAGGAATATCAGATACAAATACATACAGTACAGACCAAAAGTTTGGACACACCTTCTCATTCAAAGAGTTTTCTTTATTTTCATGACTATGAAAATTGTAGATTTACACTGAAGGCATCAAAACTATGAATTAACACATGTGGAATTATATGCATAACAAAAAAGTGTGAAACAACTGAAAATATGTCATATTCTAGGTTCTTCAAAGTAGCCACCTTTTGCTTTGATTACTGCTTTGCACACTCTTGGCATTCACTTGATGAGCTTCAAGAGGTAGTCACCTTAAATGGTTTTCACTTCACAGGTGTGCCCTGTCAGGATTAATAAGTGGGTTTTCTTGCCTTATAAATGGGGTTGCGACCATCAGTTGCGTTGTGGAGAAGTCAGGTGGATACACAGCTGATAGTCCTACTGAATAGACTGTTAGAATTTGTATTATGTTAAGGTCAGTCAGTCCGAAAAATTGGGAAAACTTTGAAAGTGTCCCCAAGTGCAGTCACAAAAACCATCAAGCGCTACAAAGAAACTGGCTCACATGCGGACCACCCCAGGAAAGTAAGATCAAGAGTCACCTCTGCTGCGGAGGATAAGTTTATCCGAGTCACCAGCCTCAGAAATTGCAGGTTAACAGCAGCTCAGATTAGAGACCAGGTCAATGCCACACAGAGTTTCTAGCAGCAGACACGTCTCTAGAACAACTGTTAAGAGGAGACTGTGTGAATCAGGCCTTCATGGTAGAATATCTGCTAGGAAACCACTGCTAAGGACAGGCAACAAGCAGAAGAGACTTGTTTGGGCTAAAGAACACAAGGAATGGACATTAGACCAGTGGAAATCTGTGTTTTTGTCTGATGAGTCCAAATTTGTTTCCAACCACCGTGTCTTTGTGCGACGCAGAAAAGGTGAACGGATGGACTCTACAGTTTCACAGATGGTAAATAAGTTCAAAACACGAGGCTACCCTGCTCAGGTGATTAATAGTGTTGAGCGCGAATATTCGAATTACGAATTTTTTTCTCGAATATCGCAATTTCGAGATTTCGCGAATATTTAGAATATCGTTCTATATATTCGCGAATTCGAATATTCGTATTTTTTTTTTTATTATAATATTTTTTTTCTTTCCCACTTCTCTAAAGTTGTTCTTACCTGTCCTTTGGATTCCTGGCTTCCTGGCTGCTCCAGTCAGTGGTGTTTTCAACTTACTGCTATATTCCATATTAGCTAAATTACAATCTAATCTATATGTGTATTTTACGAAATTTCGCAAGTTGCGATGCGAGTAATATAACACGAAATAATCGCATGAAGATTTCAATTTAGCACTGCTATATTCCATATTCTAGCCTAATATGGAATATAGCTGTGCTAAGTTAGCACTGCTGTATTCCATACTAGGCTAGAATATGGAATATAGCAGTGCTAAGTTGAAATCTTCATGCGATTATTTCGTGTTATATTACTCGCATCGCAACTTGCGAAATTTGCAAATGTTCTTAATATTGCTCTAACTTCGTCTTTTAGAATATTACGAATATTCTAAAAGACGAAGTTAGAGCAATATTACGAAATTTCGTAAAATACACATATAGATTGTAATTTAGCTTATATAGTGCTATAATCCCTTTTTTTTCCTCTAATTTTTTTTGCCTCTTCTGAACTTAAGTTTTGTAAAATATGTACACTGTTAAAAAATATTACTATAGCAGTATATTAGCTTAAATACAATCTATGTGTATTTTACGAAATTTCGTAATATTGCTCTAACTTCGTCTTTTAGAAATTTCGTAATATTGCTCTAACTTCGTCTTTTAGAATATTCGTAATATTCTAAAAGACGAAGTTAGAGCAATATTAAGAACATTTGCAAAAGCCGAAATTGCGATGCGAGTAATATAATACGAAATAATCGCATGAAGATTTCAACTTAGCACTGCTATATTCCATATTCTAGCCTAGTATGGAATATAGCAGTGCTAACTTAGCACAGCTATATTCCATATTAGGCTAGAATATGGAATATAGCAGTGCTAAGTTGAAATCTTCATGCGATTATTTCGTGTTATATTACTCGCATCGCAATTTCGGCTTTTGCAAATGTTCTTAATATTGCTCTAACTTCGTCTTTTAGAATATTACGAATATTCTAAAAGACGAAGTTAGAGCAATATTACGAAATTTCGTAAAATACACATAGATTGTATTTAAGCTAATATACTGCTATAGTAATATTTTTTAATAGTGTACATATTTTACAAAACTTAAGTTCAGAAGAGGCAAAAAAAAAAATTAGAGGCAAAAAAAGGGATTATAGCAGTATATTAGCTAAATTACAATCTATATGTGTATTTTACGAAATTTCGTAATATTGCTCTAACTTCGTCTTTTAGAATATTCGTAATATTCTAAGAGACGAAGTTAGAGCAAATCACGAAATTTCGTAAAATACACATATTAGCCTAGCCATAGTCAATTAGCATAGGAACGTTGCCTTATACTATCAAGATAAATAATCGCAATACGCGAAAAAAAAAAAATCGTATATTATTCGCGATAATTGGAATAATTACGAATATTCGATTTCGACGAATATAACACGAATATTCATTCGAATATTCGCGAAATATCGCGAAATCGAATATGGCACCTCCCGCTCATCACTAGTGATTAATAAACACCTCAGTAGGGTGAGAGATTCACAACAGATACCATCTGAGATTACATGTAGTAAAATGGAGAGGATACCGTTTATATCTACGTACTCGGAACAGAGTGCTCCTATTGCTCAGATTGTCCGTAAATACTGGCCAATACTTAGGAGTAATTTTCCTAATATTACAGCCTTGACTTTGCCTCCTTTGCTTTCTTACAGGCGTGCTGCCAATTTTCGTGACAAGCTGGTACGGGCAGACATTCCTACTAAGACCTTGGTACAATCTCATATTGGCTCCCGAAGGAGGGGTTCCTACCCTTGTTTGGGTTGTGTTAACTGTTCCTACATGATTAAGGGTGAGAAGTTCACGCATCCCGTCACAGGGACCCAATATGAGATTGGTCACTTTTTAACATGCAACAGCTCCTTTGTGATCTATGTACTTTCCTGTCCCTGTGGTCTCCTCTATGTTGGGGAGACCACTTGTGACATGAAGACACGTCTGAACAATCACCGGTTCTCTATCAGACAAAAAAGAAAAGATCTGCCCGTTCCAAAACACTTTGTGGAGGCTAAACACAGGGAGAAAGATTTGAAGTTTATGTTAGTGGACCAGATCACCCTGTCTAGAAGGGGAGGGGATAGGACGCTGGCCCTCAAGCAGAGGGAATTGAGGTGGATCCATCGCCTTAACACCCTGAGACCTTATGGTCTCAATGTCGATTTCAAGTGGAGTGTGGTTTAGGAGGGGGCTCCTTGCTACTCCCGGTTGATCCTCAACTTGCCGTGCCTTGTTGTGTGTGAATAGCTATTAGTGTCATCAACTATGGAATTTGATTATGTATATAAATACAATCTCTTTATTTCATCTTCTTACATTAATTTTCTTCTCTCTTTTTCTTTCTCCAGTTATTGGGACTCCACCGATGTTGTTCATGGACAGTGGGCGTCTATTTCTGCGTCTCCTTGTTGATATATGGCGTTGGGGGAGATCTTTGGGGCCTTAGGAATTGTATTACCCTTAATAAGATATTCAATGGGTCTACTGTAATTATATTGTTCTGGAGTGGTGGTCTTTTCTACTGTTTCTTAGACATGAGGGTCGGTTTCTGGAACTGGGTACCTTGGCATGGACGTGTCTTGGATCCCATGCCCGTCATGGACCGGGGGCGATGATCGTGAGAACGACGTGGCCCTGTTGGTCCCCGTCCCAGTGTCGTATAACATGGGTATGGCACAGATTATTTAGGGGTTACCCTTGTTGCCGACATACTCGAACCACGTTCACTCAAATTTTTAAGTATGCATGATGACCCGGTGAGGTGTTCATTAACCCTCGCCTGTCTGCCTCTACAGATCTTTTGCTTGGCCTAAATGTTCTCCCTCCGCCGTTCTCTGTTAGCTCGCGCCTGCCCTATGCCTGCCGCTGTACTTTGTGGAGACACTGGGCATGTTGTTGGGCCGGCTGTTGCCATGGCAGCGACGCCACTAATGTAGGCGGGTCTGGCCTGGTGACGCGGGCCCTGCATCGTGGGCGGTTCTCGGCGACGCCCCTGGTTTGGTCATGTGGCCGCCTCCCTGGTCGCGTGGCTTTGACGTCACGTCTCCATGGGGATGGCTCCTGGCTTCAGCCTGGTTGGTGTCGCTTCTGTGACGCGGCTGACAGTTTGGGCATGCGCGGTTCGACAGTGAGGACGCGGATCTTGGCCCCCCTGCACAGGTGCTACGGTGTGAGTTGTTTTTAACTCTGGTTGTTATAATTGCACTTTGTATAGATACACAGGTGACTTTGAGTATGTTGATGAATTATAGACCAACAATTAATTCACAGTTGAGACCGGTATAAGAATTGTTGGATCTGTACACACTGTAAATGTATCATGTTATGTAAATCATCACATTATATGTAATCATGTTAGACAGATTCACTGTAGATTGCACTATGCACTTTATTATATTTTGTATGGACTAATCATGTTGTATATTGAATAATTGTCACTGTAATTGCTTTCTATGGATTGTGGGTATATATACCCTTGTGAAATGAGTGGTCAAATTTAAAACTTAGCATTTAATGAACGTAAATTAGAAAATAGGTCCCATGATATTAGATAACATATAAATAAATAAATATGGAGCAGCGCGGCAGTTTATCACACAGGATCTGATGGTGCACAAGGTGGAATCATGCAATTAAGTGATGCTCGGCGGCACCAAAAAATATAGTCAGGTGGTCCTACCGCTTCGATGTGGCGCTCCAGAGACAACGAATCACTAGCCGGTGTTGATTGATGAGCACACCGTTGCTAGCGACAACTGTATACTGCAGGGTGGTCTGTAGTGCTGGCTGACCCTAGTGATGCCCTAGAGCCCTACAATGGCCTATGTGACCGGATGGCGGAGACCGCCACCAGTCACCTACAGGAACCTCACCCTGGAATTAGTGCGCCCTGTTTGGCCCTTGCTTACCTGGTCCCTACACGCATGTTTCACTAGGGGATGAGTAACAAGCTCATCAGGGGAAAAGCCGGGAGCTTGGGCTAGGTCTGTGCACGGAGGGCTGACAATGGTGTCAAGCATGCGTCCTGCACAGAGAGAAAATCACACCTTGATCCGGATATGGATCAGTGTGGTATAGGGGAAAAGGGAATTAAGATGAGAAACCCTTCTCCTAATAACCAGTTCAGGCGCATAGGTTGATGTAACCTGGGTAGCACATGGAGACCGCTACCTTTTAAAGATGGAACCAGCCCCAGAATGAGGCTTGGTTAGAACGCTCCTCCCTCAATCGACGACAGCGGCACAGGCTCGCGCATGCGCGGAGCGGTGGAACGCATGGAGAGGGGGAGGAACGTAGGCGGACGTGAGTGGTAAGGATGACGTCACCACGTCCAGTCTCACTGATGCACGCGAGACAACGCGACGGTTGCCAAGCAATCGGGACGCTGAATCCAGACACCGTCGGACCGCACGGCTACAGATATGCAGCGGTGCTAGTTATACAAATGGTATTTTGGCACAGATTATAATAATACTAGAATCTGGAATATGTTGGCCCAATAGTTAGACACAAGGAAAAGAGGAGAAGGGATGATGGTAATGAAAGGGAAGGGAAGAGAGGGAGAAAGTGGGACAAGGACAAACGTGGATGAAAGATAATGCATACAGATACCAATTAGCTAAATGAAGCAGCTGTAGTTGAGCTGTTCATTGAGTCCCGTGGGTGAGACTGTACCGAGCGTATAAATCCAGCGAGATTCCCTCTGGAGTAACAAACGGTCCCAGTCTCCACCGCGGGTTGGTTGCAGGACTTTCTCAATTCCAATTGCCCTGAGGCAAATTGGATTTCCTTGGTGATGCTCTTGAACATGCCTTGATACTGCTGTATCTCTATTATTCGCGATGTCGCCAAGATGCTCACCAAGGCGTCTTCGTAGCTCATGCCTAGTCTTCCCCGCGTATTCCAATCCGCAATCGCAGGTGATTTTGTAGATAACACCTTGCGTCTTGCAATTAATAAAATCTTTAATGGGGAACGTTTTTGACAGATTAGAGCTGAAGAAGGTTTTGCCAGTTTGCATAAGGCCACAGGCTACACAGCCACTACACCTGAAGCAGCCTGTGGGCCTACGGTCGAGCCACGTGCCCTGTCTAGGCACTGGAGTAAAGTGGCTGTGTACAAGGAGATCTTTCAGGTTGCTACCCCTTCTGAACGTTATCTGGGGGTAGTCATGTATGGCTTCCTTAATTTCTGGATCCATCATTAAGATAGGCCAGTGTTTCCTTAGGATCCCTCGTATCTTATCTGCACAGCCATCAAAAGTGCCCAGCATACGGATCTTCTGGTCCTGGGGAGTTCGCACTCTGGGCACCAGGAGGTCCGATCGGGCAGTATCGACCGCCCTGTGGTAAGCCTGCCTAAGTACATTATCAGGGTACCCCCTATTGAGAAATCTGGTCCTAAGGTCATTAGCCCTCTTCTTAAACTCAGGTCCCTCGGAGCAGTTACGCCTGAGGCGTAGATATTGGCCACATGGAATACCCCTTTTCAGGGCAGTGGGGTGGCTACTGCTCCAGTGGAGGACTGAGTTAGTAGAAGTGGGTTTTCTAAAGATGGTTGTCGAGAGTTCATCACTACCCTTCCTCGCGATGGTAATATCGAGGAAAGGCAGACTGATTGGGTCAGATTCATGTGTAAACCTAAGGCCTACATCATTAATGTTTAGTTTGTTAACAAAGTCAGAGTAAGCTGACTTGGAATCGTTCCAGATGATGAATATGTCGTCGATGTAACGGGCCCACAGACCGATGGGCCCGGTACTCGACGACATCTCCTCAGAGAACACATGGGTAGACTCCCACCAGCCCAGGAGCAGATTGGCATAGGCCGGCGCACAAGAACACCCCATCACCGTGCCCCTGAGCTGGTGATAGAGCCTTGTGCCGAAGTAGAAAAAATTGTGCGTCAACAGGTACTCAAGGAGTTTAAGCACAAACGCATTGTGTTGTGAGAATTGGAGGCCCCTCATGCTCAGGAAGTGTGCAACTGCCTTCAGACCTGCTGTATGGGGAATAGACGAGTACAAGGCCTCGACATCGACACTGCCCAGGATGGCCTGTGGTTCAATATTCACACCATCCAATCTCTTGAGCAAATCCATAGTGTCCCTGACATAGGATGGCAGGGACACTACGAATGGCATCAGAACTTTATCGATATAGATGCCCAGGTTCTGGCTGATACATCCTACACCCGAGACAATGGGCCTCCCTTTCAGGGGGGTTGTCCCTTTATGGACTTTTGGTAAGGCTATAAAGGTAGCGATTACCGGGTGTTTGGGATATAGAAAGTCCAGTTCTTCTGCCGAGATTAATTGCTTTGTTTTAGCATCCTGCAGAATATCCATGAGTTCGACTAATATGAGTCTGTTGGATTATATGATAATACCTCATAACTTCTCTTGTCCCGGAGAATCTGTTCACACATGGCTCTATAATCGGCCGTAGTCCAGGATCACCGTGTTGCCTCCTTTAGTCCGAGGGTTTCACGGTGATCGTGGAGTCATTTTTGAGTGAGTTAATGGCTTCCCATTCCTCCCTAGGTACAGTTGTTGTTAGAATGAGGGATGCTGTTAATTGCTTTAAGGTCTGCTGTCACAAGTTGGAGGAAAACATCCAAGCATGATACATCACTGGAGGGGGGCATCCTGGTACTCTTATTTTTCAGGGTCGTAAAAGGGCCCAAACCAGTTGAGCCTCCAACTGATTCCTCCAAGCTGTACAGCAGCCTAACATCAGATAGAATACTCAATGGTATCCCAAGTTCCTGGCACTGCCGCTCATCCTTGTGTCTAAAGCAAGGGTTTATCCTTTGTTCCCACACGCCGGTTTGACGCCTTCACCTGGACAAAGGACTTACACTTGTTCGTTAGAAGACTCAGGTGGCTCAAATTCTTTAGACACAAGGATGAGCGGCAGTGCCAGGAACTTGGGATACCATTGAGTATTCTATCTGATGTTAGGCTGCTGTACAGCTTGGAGGAATCAGTTGGAGGCTCAACTGGTTTGGGCCCTTTTACGACCCTGAAAAATAAGAGTACCAGGATGCCCCCCTCCAGTGATGTATCATGCTTGGATGTTTTCCTCCAACTTGTGACAGCAGACTTTAAGCAATTAACAGCATCCTCTTCTAATAACAACTGTACTAAGGAAGAATGGGAAGCCATTAACTCACTCAAAAATGACTCCACGATCACCGTGAAACCTTCGGACAAAGGAGGCAACACGGTGATCCTGGACTCGGCCGATTATAGAGCCATGTGTGAACAGATTCTCCGGGACAAGAGAAGTTATGAGGTATTATCATATAATCCAACAGACTCATATTTAATTGAACTCTTGGATATTTTGCAGGATGCTAAAACAAAGCAACTAATCTCAGCAGAAGAACTGGACTTTCTATATCCCAAACACCCGGTAATCGCTACCTTCTACAGTTTACCAAAAGTTCATAAGGGGACAACTCCCCTGAAAGGAAGGCCCATTGTCTCGGGTGTAGGATGTATCAGTCAGAACTTGGGCGTCTACATCGATAAAGTCCTGATGCCATTCGTAGTGTCCCTGCCATCCTATGTCAGGGACACTATGGATTTGCTCAAGAGATTGGATGGTGTGAATATTGAACCACAGGCCATCCTGGGCAGTGTCGATGTCGAGGCCTTGTACTCGTCTATTCCCCATACAGCAGGTCTGAAGGCAGTTGCACACTTCCTGAGCATGAGGGGCCTCCAATTCTCACAACACAATGCGTTTGTGCTTAAACTCCTTGAGTACCTGTTGACGCACAATTTTTTCTACTTCGGCACAAGGCTCTATCACCAGCTCAGGGGCACGGCGATGGGGTGTTCTTGTGCGCCGGCCTATGCCAATCTGCTCCTGGGCTGGTGGGAGTCTACCCATGTGTTCTCTGAGGAGATGTCGTCGAGTACCGGGCCCATCGGTTTGTGGGCCCGTTACATCGACGACATATTCATCATCTGGAACGATTCCAAGTCAGCTTTCTCTGACTCTGTTAACAAACTGAACATTAATGATGTGGGCCTTAGGTTTACACATGAATCTGACCCAATCAGTCTGCCTTTCCTCGATATTACCATCGCGAGGAAGGGTAGTGATGAACTCTCGACAACCATCTTTAGAAAACCCACTTCTACTAACTCAGTCCTCCACTGGAGCAGTAGCCACCCCACTGCCCTGAAAAGGGGTATTCCATGTGGCCAATATCTACGCCTCAGGCGTAACTGCTCTGAGGGACCTGAGTTTAAGAAGAGGGCTAAGGACCTTAGGACCAGATTTCTCAATAGGGGGTACCCTGATAATGTACTTAGGCAGGCTTACCACAGGGCGGTCGATACTGCCCGATCGGACCTCCTGGTGCCCAGAGTGCGAACTCCCCAGGACCAGAAGATCCGTATGCTGGGCACTTTTGATGGCTGTGCAGATAAGATACGAGGGATCCTAAGGAAACACTGGCCTATCTTAATGATGGATCCAGAAATTAAGGAAGCCATACATGACTACCCCCAGATAACGTTCAGAAGGGGTAGCAACCTGAAAGATCTCCTTGTACACAGCCACTTTACTCCAGTGCCTAGACAGGGCACGTGGCTCGACCGTAGGCCCACAGGCTGCTTCAGGTGTAGTGGCTGTGTAGCCTGTGGCCTTATGCAAACTGGCAAAACCTTCTTCAGCTCTAATCTGTCAAAAACGTTCCCCATTAAAGATTTTATTAATTGCAAGACGCAAGGTGTTATCTACAAAATCACCTGCGATTGCAGATTGGAATACGTGGGGAAGACTAGGCGTGAGCTACGAAGACGCCTTGGTGAGCATCTTGGCGACATCGCGAATAATAGAGATACAGCAGTATCAAGGCATGTTCAAGAGCATCACCAAGGAAATCCAATTTGCCTCAGGGCAATTGGAATTGAGAAAGTCCTGCAACCAACCCGCGGTGGAGACTGGGACCGTTTGTTACTCCAGAGGGAATATCGCTGGATTTATACGCTCGGTACAGTCTCACCCACGGGACTCAATGAACAGCTCAACTACAGCTGCTTCATTTAGCTAATTGGTATCTGTATGCATTATCTTTCATCCACGTTTGTCCTTGTCCCACTTTCTCCCTCTCTTCCCTTCCCTTTCATTACCATCATCCCTTCTCCTCTTTTCCTTGTGTCTAACTATTGGGCCAACATATTCCAGATTCTAGTATTATTATAATCTGTGCCAAAATACCATTTGTATAACTAGCACCGCTGCATATCTGTAGCCGTGCGGTCCGACGGTGTCTGGATTCAGCGTCCCGATTGCTTGGCAACCGTCGCGTTGTCTCGCGTGCATCAGTGAGACTGGACGTGGTGACGTCATCCTTACCACTCACGTCCGCCTACGTTCCTCCCCCTCTCCATGCGTTCCACCGCTCCGCGCATGCGCGAGCCTGTGCCGCTGTCGTCGATTGAGGGAGGAGCGTTCTAACCAAGCCTCATTCTGGGGCTGGTTCCATCTTTAAAAGGTAGCGGTCTCCATGTGCTACCCAGGTTACATCAACCTATGCGCCTGAACTGGTTATTAGGAGAAGGGTTTCTCATCTTAATTCCCTTTTCCCCTATACCACACTGATCCATATCCGGATCAAGGTGTGATTTTCTCTCTGTGCAGGACGCATGCTTGACACCATTGTCAGCCCTTCGTGCACAGACCTAGCCCAAGCTCCCGGCTTTTCCCCTGATGAGCTTGTTACTCATCCCCTAGCGAAACATGCGTGTAGGGACCAGGTAAGCAAGGGCCAAACAGGGCGCACTAATTCCAGGGTGAGGTTCCTGTAGGTGACTGGTGGCGGTCTCCGCCATCCGGTCACATAGGCCATTGTAGGGCTCTAGGGCATCACTAGGGTCAGCCAGCACTACAGACCACCCTGCAGTATACAGTTGTCGCTAGCAACGGTGTGCTCATCAATCAACACCGGCTAGTGATTCGTTGTCTCTGGAGCGCCACATCGAAGCGGTAGGACCACCTGACTATATTTTTTGGTGCCGCCGAGCATCACTTAATTGCATGATTCCACCTTGTGCACCATCAGATCCTGTGTGATAAACTGCCGCGCTGCTCCATATTTATTTATTTATATGTTATCTAATATCATGGGACCTATTTTCTAATTTACGTTCATTAAATGCTAAGTTTTAAATTTGACCACTCATTTCACAAATTTCTGTTAGAATTTAGGTGGTCACTCAACATTATCTAATTGTCATTTTGTATATATACCCTTGTATGACACTGTGTGATATGCTTGCGAAAGACCGCATTGAGACGGTTGAAACGTTGCAGAGGGAATAAAAGATCCACCATTTTCACTTTACCTGGAGTGCTGCCTCATACTTTTGATATTTATCCATCCATAGCCGCTTGAGCCCACGGCTGAGAGGACTTGCACCTATATTTCTGTCTTGTGCTGCTGGGACCCGCATTTTGGTTTATATATATATATATATATATACAGTCAGGTCCATAAATATTGGGACATCAACACAATTCTAACATTTTTGGCTCTGTACACAACCACAATGGATTTGAAATGAAACAAACAAGATGTGCTTTAACTGCAGACTGTCAGCAATGTGAGGGTATTAACATCCAAATCAGGTGAACAGTGTAGGAATTACAACAGTTTGCATATGTGCCTCCCATTGGTTATGGACCAAAAGCAATGAGACAGAATAATAATCATAAATCAAACTTTCACTTTTTAATACTTTGTTGCAAATCCTTTGCAGTCAATTACAGCCTGAAGTCTGTAACGTATAGACATCACCAGACACTGGGTTTCATCCCTGGTGCTGCTCTGCAAGGCCTCTACTGCAACTGTCTTCAGTTCCTTCTTGTTATTGGGGCATTTTCCCTTCAGTTTTGTCTTCAGCAAGTGAAATAAATGCTCAATCGGATTCAGGTCAGGTGATTCACTTGGCCATTGCAGAACATTTCATTTCTTTCCCTTAAAAAACTCTTTGGTTGCTTTTGCAATATGCTTTGGGTCATTGTCCATCTGCACTGTGAAGCGCCGTCCAATGAGTTCTGAAGCATTTGGCTGAATATGAGCAGATAATATTGCCCAAAACACTTTAGAATTCATCCTGCTGATTTTGTCAGCAGTCACATCATCAATAAATACAAGAGAACCAGTTCAATTGGCAGCCATACATGCCCACTCCATGACACTACCACCACCATGCTTCACTGATGATGTGGTATACTTAGGATCATGAGCAGTACCTTTCCTTACGCTTCTCTTCCCATCACTCTGGCACAAGTTGATCTTGGTCTCATCTGTCCATAGGATGTTGTTCTAGAACCGTGAAGGCTTTTTTAAATGTCATTTGGCAAACTCTAATCTGGCCTTCCTGTTTTGAAGCTCACCAATGGTTTACATCTTGTGGTGAGCCCTCTGTATTCATTCTGGTGAAGTCTTCTCCTGATTGTTGACTTTGACAAACATACACCTACCTTCTGGAGAGTGTTCTTGATCTGGCCAACTGTTGTGAAGGGTGTTTTCTTCACCAGGAAAATAATTATTTGGTCATCCACCATAGTTGTTTTCCGTGGTCTTCCGGGTCTTTTGGAGTTGCTGAGCGCCTTCTTTTTAAGAATGTTCCAAACAGTTGTTTTTGCTATCTCTTTGATGGGTTTGTTTTGTTTTTTTTCAGCCTAATGATGGCTTGCTTCACTTATAGTGACAGCTCTTTGGATCTCATATTGAGAGTTGACCGTAACAGATTCCAAATGCAAACAGCACACTTTAAATTAACTCTGGACCTTTCATCTGCTCATTGTGATTGGGATAATGAGGGAATAACACACACCTGGCCATGGAACAGCTGAGAAGCCAATTGTCCCATTACTTTTGGTCCCTTAACAAATGGGAGGCACATATGCAAACTGTTGTAATTTCCACATCGTTCACCTGATTTGGATGTAAATACCCTCAAATTAAAGCTGACAGTCTGCGGTTAAAGCACATCTTGTTCATTTCATTTCAAATTCATTGTGATGATGTACAGAGCCAAAAATGTTAGAATTGTGTCAAAGTCCCAATATTTATGGACCTGACTGTGTGTATATATATATATATATATATATATATATATATATATATTCACAGTTATTTCAGCCTTGTGTCTGATAGATGCAAAGCCTTAGGATGGGAACAATGAATGGTCTACGTCACCTCAGTCACAGGCACAGGAAATCCAGAAAAGTAGTTCATCCAGCCCTCATTCCAGTTAAAAGCATTCTTTTATTCGGTCATGTTAAAAATAACTTTAGTGCAGATAGCACATACTAATTCCTTAACGCTTTGCACAAACCTTACTGGCCTTAGTCATGGCATTACAATACGTACGTGGGAGTATGTTTATTTTTTTTATGCCTTAGTTATGTCTTCATACATCATTAATATATTGCAGAACCAGAGGATCACATTTTTGGAATTTATTGGTTGTAAAGTCTTGATTCTCATTCTGCTGTACATTTCTAGGGATACTTCCACTTCATGTATTGCTTTTAAAAGAAGCAGCGTAGTGTATATTGAAAGTTTTGGGTTATTATTAATTTATTCGAGTAAAGGGTACTTGGGATAGAGATATTGATAAACATGGCATTAAAGAGCAGCAATGAAAGAAAGACACAAAGTATTTTATTGCACTGGGAATTACTATACAAAATAATCTCAGGGTCTAATTGAGGTCTAATTGAGGATGGTCACAACTCATTTGGGTACATAAAAATGTGTCTCCTTTCAAAATTCAGTACCTTGTAAGAAAAAAAAATAAGAAAAGAAAAATGAAGTTGTAGACTTTTACAATTTGGGGGGCATTTCTCAAATTATACTGTACATAGCTACAATTTGCCACCTGCATTTTTCTGGAAGGTAAAAAAAAAACATACAGACAAATTACAAAACAACCATAATGCTTAAAAGAATGACATAGAACTGTGTTTTTGTACTTATTACATCAGTTTTTAGTACTTAAAAAAAAAAATTAAAACCTTGATTTCATAATGTAGAAATATTTTTATCCTTAATTAATTGGCTAGTCATTTTCTTTCCACATGATAAATCTGCAGGGAATTGCAAAATTACTTAGATAAGTATGAGGTGCTTACTGCTTTTTTCCACAAGTAAATTATTATTTATACTTTATGTGTGTTAAGGAAAATGGTGCATGAAGCATCTCAAAGTTGTTAATTTATCGAAAAATTGGTATATTGCATTATAGAAAATTCCAAACTGAGCTTTAGGTTTAAGATTATTATTATTTTGACTCTGATTATTGTAATAGCGATTTATCCCTAGTGAGACCTCTATGCCTGGCCTGTATAAGCAGATATAATCACTGCGGACAATCCTTATCAGATAGCTTGAACTCACCAACACCGAGTTTATCCGTGTAAGTTGCTTTATTCTGTAAGCCAGATAACAGAGTACAGCAGAACAGATGGATACTGGTATTGTGCGGTCGAAAGATCATGCTTTCATAAGCGTACATGAGAATACATTTGTACCTGTACATATGTCTGGAGCAGTATGAAGATACAGGAAGTGAGGCACACAGAACAAGGGGTGGAGCAAAGAAAAGAAATGAGTCGCAGATATTAAAAACAAGAAAAACAAGTGCATTATCAAAAACAGCCACTAGATGGAGCATATAACCAAATATAGAATATCATATGAATTAAGCTATATAACTTTTAACTGCGTAGCAGCACACTCCCCGTCTGGCATTAAAAATGTCACTATTTCAATCATAACGGTAGTTATATAATTGCAAATAAACAACAGTGCAATTTGCTTGATGTCCGAGGACCTGAAAAACATAAAGACAACAGGCATATAATGCACAACTAAAATGTAAGGCTTCAAGTGAATCAATTAAAGTTCATACACTTCTTGCTTGAAGTTTCAGGCAGGATTCAGCAGCATAGGCAATAAGTTCACTCTCCGAAGTGCAAGAACAGAATAAGTTCCGTGATAGGCCTGATGAAAGTCTTTACAGTCCCTTGTCTTGCAACTTTCACCTCCACATTGCATACCTTACCATCATCACTAGGAATGCTCTTCACAATAAGTCCCATAGGCCACTCGATTCTTTCGGCTTGCTGGTCCTTGAGCAAAAGGAGATCTCCAACTTATATGTTTGGGTACTGTTGTTGCCATTTCCTGCATTCTTGCAGAGTGGAAAGATACTCCATTTTCCAACGATTCCAGAAGCGGTTGGCAAGGTTCTGTACTCGCTTCCATTGATCAAAGCACAGATTTCCATCTTTAAAGTTTCCAGGTGGAACAGGAACGGACCCAAGCTTCTGGGTAAGCAGGGTAGCTGGAGTAAGGATAGTTGGGGTCTCTGGATCTGTAGACACTGGTGGTCTTGAGTTGATTATGGCAGATGCTTCTTCCAATTAGGTGGTTAGAATCTCGTGGGTAAGTCTTGTGGAGTTCAAGTCCATAAACATAGAGTCCAGTATTTTTTTGTGTGATGCCTATCATTCTCTCCCATGAGACGCCCATGTGGGAAGAATGAGGAGGATTGAAAATCCATGTACAGCCCTTTTCAGCTAAAAGTTCTTGGATTGGCTTAGAGTTGAGCTGTAACTCTCTACAGGCTCCAACGAAATTAGTTCCACAGTCAGACCTCAGTGTTTTAACTGGTCCTCTGATGTCAAGAAATCATCTTAGAGCGTTGTTGAAGCTTGAGGCATCCATAGATTCTATCACTTTAATGTGTACTGCGCGCACACTCACGCAAGTGAACAGCACTGCCCATTGTTTACTAATTGCTTGGCCACCTCGAGTTCTGCGGGCTGTTACCATCCATGGCCCAAAGACATCCAATCCAACATGAGAGAAATGGGGTCAGTACTTAATCTGTCAGCTGAAAAATCTGACATTAGGTGTTGCTGATGTTTACCTCTTAATTTATGGCACTGAACACAGCTGTGCAGCATAGCTGTAATTTGTCTTTTTGCTCCTATGATTCAAAGGCCGTCAGCTCTTATGGCACCTTCAGTGAAGTGTCTACCTTGGTGCTTAACCCTTTCATGGTAGTGCTGTATGAGCAGAGTAGCGATATGGTGGCGAGCAGGTATAATGAGAGGATTCTGTTCTTGTTCTCCCAATTCAGCCTTGTTTAAACGTCCACCAACTCTTAGGGTCCATCCACACATCCGTATCGTGTTTTGCGGATCCACGGATTCATGGATCCACAAAACATGGACACAGCAATGGTGTTCCGTATTTTGAGGGCCGCACATCGCCGGCACTAATAGAATAAGCCTGTTCTTGTACGCAATTGTGGACAAGAATAGGACATGTTCTATTTTTGGGGGGAACGGAAATGTGGACCTGGAAGTGCGGGTCCGCATTTCCGGAGCCAGGCCGCAAATCGTGCGGCCCTATAGAAATGAATGGGTCCGCAATTCTGTTCCGCAAAATGCGGAACAAAATTGCGGATGTGTGAATGGGGCCTTAACATGTCATCATTGTCAATGAATGGGTTCAGGTTAGCAATTGGACTGTTTTTTGGAATGTCTCTCTTGTCACGGATACATTTATTTCAGAGCCAAAAACATGCTGTTGTACACTACGTATTATGATCATTTCACCTTTAGCAATGTCCTTTGCAGAAACAGGCTTTTGACACGCATGCCAACCTTTACATTGAACATCCGTGCCTGTGTGTAAAAGCAGTATTCGATATGGACTAACCTTGCTATGGTGCGTACAAACCTTCAGGACGAATCTCTGGATCCTTGTCAGGTTCTAGAAGACGTCAGCCGTGGTCTCTTCTGTGTGATCCAGCAGGAAATCCGGACCTGTTAACCAGGAAGAATTTGCAAATACACTTGCAGACACTGGCCTAGTAGCATGATCTGCAGGATTAATTTCAGATGAGACATAATGCCATTGTTCTGGTTTAGATGATTTCCTGATTCTTTCTACACGGTTGCTGATGTAGAAACGTTTAGTCTGGTTGTATACGTAGCCTAAAACAACCTTACTGTTTGTGTAGAATTTGGTGTCATCTATCTGAATGTAATATGAAATCTGCTATTTCTACAGCTAGCACAGTCTCACAAAGTTCAAGCCTAGGAATTGCGTGCTCAGGCTTGGGTGCTAACTTAGCTTTCCCAAACAGAAACCCTATGTGGGTTTGATTAGAAGAGTCTCTCACCTTGAGGTAGGCAACAGCCGCTATGGCCTCAGTAGATGCATCTGAGAAGATGTGAAGCTCTTTTCTCCGGCTCGTAGCAAGGTAAGCTGAGGTGTAGCAGCGTGGTATATGGATTCCATATAAGGCATGTAGAGATTGCTTTCAAGACTCCCACTTTGAAAGCTTGTCAGATGGCAGTGGAGCATCCCAATCTTCAATAGACTCTGAGAGCTGTCTAAGTAAGGCTTTACCTTGGGAACCACAAATCCCATTGGATCGTATAGGCTGTTTACCACTGACAAAACACCACGCTTGGTAAATGGCTTGTCTGTAGAGCTGACTTGAAAGCTGAAAGTGTCCTTTAATAAGTCCCACCATAGGCCCAGACTTCTCTGTATAGGTGGCATGTCCATTCCCAGATTTAAGTCCTTAAATCCTATGGCATGATCGCCAGGTTGAAAGGCTTTCATAACAGCAACACTATTTGAGGCAATTTTGTGTAGTTTGAGGTTAGCCTCAGAAAGCATACCTTGTGTCCTTTGGAGCAGGTCTATGGCTTCTTCATCTGTAGGTAAAGACTTAAGTCCATCATCAACATAAAAGTCTCTCTTAACGAAATGTCGAGCATCCGCGCCATACTCCTTTTTTCCATCAATGGCAGTCCTTCGTAAACCGTATGTTGCAACAGCGGGTGAGGGACTATTTCCCAAAACATGTACTTTCATGCAGTATTCAATAATCTCATTGTTCATGTTGTTGTTACGGTGCCACAGAAACCTTAGGAAGTTCCAATGGTCTTTACGTACAATGAAGCAATGAAACATCTGTTCAATAGCAGTTATGGCAACTGGTTATTTTCTAAATCTCACAAGTACGCCTACAAGGTTGTTGGTTAGATTCGGGCCAGTGAGAAGAACATCGTTTAGGGATACACCTTGATGCTTGGCACTGGAGTCAAATACTATCCTGATTTGTTTTGGCTTGCGTGGATGATACACTCCAAAGAAAGGCAGATACCAGCCCTCATCGTGTCTTTGAAGTGGTGGCACTTGTTCGGCGTGATCATTGTCAAAGATCCTTTTCATAAAGGCAATAAAATGGTCCTTCATTTCAGGCCTGTTCATTAGGGTTCGTTGAAGCGAGTTGAATCTGAATAAAGCCTGTTCACGATTGTTTGGGAGTTTGGACCTTGTAGCATGAAGAGATAATGGTGCAACCCAGCTGTTAGACTCATCCTGAAATAATTCCTTATCCATTATTTTGATGAATTCTGTCTTCAACTGACAAGGCTATATTATTGTCCTGATTTGTAGTACAAAACACTGTGGTACCTAGGTTGTCATCACAAAGGACAGGAGTAACCTCAGGTACATGGATGATGTCAAGAAGATTCTCCTTTACTTCATAATGGTGAGGGCACTGTTTGAAGTGGGATGCATGTCCGTTTCCCAACACGTAAGTCTTGAAGGAGTGGATCTCAGATGGCGTACACATCCTGTCCAAGCATACATCGCCCACTATTACCCAGCCTAGGTAAAATCTTTGTGCATAAGGGGCGTCGTGAGGCCCATCGCACTGATAGCATACGTTATGTACTCTGAGAATGTCCCTTCCTAACAGGACTAAGATTTCAGCACTCTTGTCCATTGAAGGAATCTCATCAACAAGGTGCCTTAAATGAGGATGTTGATACACAGCTTCTGGATTGGGAATCTCTTCCCTTTCATCTGGTATCTGGTCGCACTCAACTAACTTTGGTAGGGGTATGCCCTCTCCCTCGTTGATATGATAGACAAACCTTCTGCCAAAGGTCTCTACACGACCAGAACAGGTTCTGAGAGTATATGGTGTTGTGTGACCCTCTATGCCAAAGATCTCAAATTAGGATTAACCAGGGATCTGTTGCTCTGTTTATCTATTATGGCATACATCCTAACAGCTTTCTCAGGATGACTCTTTGTGTATATCTTGACTAGGCATATCTTGGCACAGTATTTGTGGTCCTTTTCTTCTCCACAGACTTCTGTACATGAAGAAGAGACATAATATTTGGTTGGAGCATAACCTTGTTGCTCCCCGCTATGATTTGAGACGGTAATGGAGGTAGAAAGCTGCTGCGGGTTGTCTGGAAGTAGAGTAGGATGCATGGCTGTAACATGTCTGTCGCTACCGCATTCTGTGCCCTTGATGACAACTTTATAGTCTTTAGCAAAATGGCTATAAGAAGCACAGCACTTGTAGCATATGCCAAGTTTCCAGAGAATCTCCCTGCGCTTTTGTAAAGTCTTTGCACTAAGCCCACAACATTTCTTAAGAGGGTGAGGCTTCTTGTGAATAGGACACTAACTAGTTAGGGTCTTTAGCTCTGTCATCCACAATGCCCTGATCAGTAGGTGAGGTTGTAGAGGGTGAGATGTCTGTCCTTTTAACAGATATTGCTCTATTTAAGTCTCTACGTTTAGCTGCTGTGTTATCATACTTTGATGATGGAAAGGATGAAGCAGGCATGTTGGGTTCACTGAAGCTGAAGCTGGGATCGTTTCTCATCCAGGCTTGATCACTAATGAACCTGTAGAAGTATGAGAATAGAGGAAAAGATACATTATAGCCTCTTTTGTATCTTGAGCCCTGTTGTGCCCATTTCTCTTGTAGGCCGCATGGCAGTTTAGACACCACAGGGTTGACACCATGAGCGGTGTCCAGGAAGCTTAGTCCAGGTAGACGCGAGTCAGTTTTTTGCCAACTCTAGCTCCATGAGGAGGTCACTTAGATCTTGGAGCTTGTGATAGTCTTTGTTCCTTATTTTTGGGAAGTTTTGGAGTCTCTTGAATAGAGTGCTTTCTATGGCTTCAGAGCTACCATATGCTTGTTCAAGTCTTGACCATGCAGCAACAAGACCTGCATCTGGGTGGTCAACATGTACTGTTCTGAGTCTTTTAACAAGACCTGCAGATTATGGTCCCAGCCACTTTATGAGCAAATCAAGTTCTTCCTTAGCAGTAAGGTTAAGATCGGAAATAGTAGCCTTGAAGGTTGATCTTTAGGGCCTGTAGCTCTCTCGACAGTCGTCAAACCTTGAGAGGCTGGTGTTAATGAGCTCATGGCGTACCATGTATCTGGCAAAGTCATTCATGTCTGGTATCTCACTCCTTGGTGTCAAAGTAACTTGTGGAACCCCTTGGGTGTGAAAGTTCTCTGGTGATGTAGGGTGAGGTTTACCAGGGTAAAATGATGTTGCATGAGCGTTTAACTGTGGTGTAGTCTCTTAGGCTTGTGCTGGCTTTGGTTTGAGCTGCAGCTTATCACCGGAAGTCACCTTGTTGACATGAGTTGATCCGGTTTGCTGCATAGATGTACTTGCGTTGTAGACTTGAAGAGACTAAGACATATAGAGCTGAGAAGTCTCTGCGTTGGGAATCAGAACAGTGTTGTTAGTAGTAGGTACAAGAGATGACTCTGTATCTTTGCAGATGTTATGCTTTAGAACGTATTCACTGGTGCGTTTAGCTGGATCTTCCAGTTCTGCTGGGATAAGGCAGTCTGAATTAGTACTTTGTCCCATCTGCCTCTGCTTGGAGAGATTTGCTTTGAGCTTCCATCTTGGCTTGATGAGCTTCCATCTCTGCTTGTTGAGCTGCCGTTTGACCTAACATCTCTGCTTGCTTTCTGGTAAAGGAGCTTTTTGCCTTTTTTGATTCGGCATCAGCGTGGGCCTCTATTAACTTGTCGCTTAATGTTGATCTTCTGGAATGAGAGGATCTGGAAGAAAGTGCAGTGCTCTTGGTTGTGGTGGATCTGTGAGATCTGGTCTCCTGCAGTTGAGTAATGCGGAGTTCTGCCTTAAACTTAGCATTTTGCACTGTGAGATCCCTTTGTTGGTTCAGTGCATCAGTCCTGGTCAGTTCTGCTGTATAATCCTCTATATTAGAGTCCTGCAAGAAGGTTAAGTATTTTGCAGACAACTGCTGGTAGCATACATACACAGCAGAAAGGTGATTTATAGAGTCCCTTATTTCAGCTGGTTGATCATTAGAGTGTGACAAAACTGACATGCAGTGTGAGGTTCTGTCCCAGAGGTCTGACAGATTACTGGAGATATCATCTCTAGTGGCTTCATAGTTTTCTCTGAGTTTCTGTGTTGGTTTTATTGTACGTTTGGGTCTTACACTCTGTTTGTTAATATCTGCAGAATCTTCTCCCTGTATGTCTGCCGGTTCAGAGGCATGATGTATCTGTGTTGGTTCAGCCATAAAAGAGTGTTCAGAGCCTTGTCCAGACATTTTCTACGATTTTGCGAAAAATGGTACTGTCTCTTTAAGTAGACGAAAGGCGAAAAATGGTACTGTCTCTTTAAGAAGATGAACAGTGGCTTAGACAGGTGAGGTAACACAGTGCAATGTAGAGAAACAGTTTTCAACATTCACCTGAAGTGCAGTAAGCTTGTGCGACCATGTGCTTTCACAAGATGGCGGATGGCACTGAGCTTGATTGCCGATTAAGCACACACATATACACAGCAGTCTGTAGGAATTCTATGCATCTTTTGACTATTCTGACTCCTATTGTTGTAATAGCGATTGATCCCTAGTGAGACCTCTACGCCTGGCCTGTATAAGCAGATATAATCACTGCAGACAATCCTTATCAGCTAGCCTGAACTCACCAACACCGAGTTTATCCATGTAAGTTGCTTTATTCTGTAATCCAGATAACAGAGTACAGCAGAACAGATGGATTCCTGTATTGTGCGGTCAAAAGATGATGCGTTCATAAGCGTACATGAGAATACATGTGTACCTGTACATATGTCTGGAGCAGTATGAAGATACAGGAAGTGAGGCACACAGAAGAAGGAGTGGCGCAAAGAAAGAAATGAGTCACAGATATTAAAAACAAGAAAAACAAGTGCATTACCAAAAACGGCCACTAGATGGGAGCATATAACCAAATATAGAATATCATATGAATTAAGCTATACAACTTTAACTGCGTAGCAGCACAATTATCTTTCATGATGCTCTCTAGTCTTAACTAGAGATGAGCACATTTTTCAAAAATTGTATTCGCCGCTTCGCCGAATTTTTCAGGAAAAATCAGTTAGATCTGAAAATATTCGCTGTGAATTATGTAAAAAAAAAATGCTATTTCCTGGCTGCTAAGAGCCTTCATAGTGGTATAAAACACTGTGCCTTGTAGTAATACGCATAGGGAGTCTGCTTTGGCAGTGAAATAATACTGTGAGTCCATATGACATGCAGATGACAGGCGTCTCTCTTAGAATTACTGCACACCTCACTCATTTGGGCATTTGCAAGGCCATAACTCAAGTATGAACTCATCCTTACAGGTCGATGTTAGCGCCAAGAAGATGCACACTCCTTTTACACTGTCGCCAGCTGATTCCACATAGATGTCTACAGAACCTGTTCTATTAAACGCTTATACATTTAGAGCCCCCCGGACAGAGTGGAGAAGGTGTCAGCTGTAAGTTTGTGTTGACGTCACTGATTAATTTGCCCTTCCTCTGATCCGTCACAACAATAAGCCCCAAAAAAGGGATCCTGTCTGTGGAGCATAAACCTTCACTCGGTCAACATTTGCTGAATAATCCATCAGTATTGCTAATGCCCCAAAAAAACAGCCGTGGATCTAAAACAGAGATGACACGTGAATGGAATATTTGCATGTCTTCTGTGTAGTGTTGGGCAAGCATGTTCGGCCGAACACCTTTTTCACTTGAGCATCATGAGATCGAATTTCCTCCCTGCATGTTTGTTTTGTTTGCTAATATGCAGCCAATAAACGTACAGGGAAAGTACTGCCACTCACTGTAATGCCGTAGCCATGTTGGTTACTGGCATTACAGTGATTGGCTGGCCGGAACGCGTCAATGGGTGACCCGATGACATGTGGTTCGGCTCAGACTTAGTCAGAGCGAGCTGCAGCAGAAGAGACACATAGTGTTGGGAGAGGAATTGTGTATTTTTAGGGAGTTTTGAGTGTTCAAAGGTGTTAGAGACCCAACATTTATTTTAAGGACTATTGTTTTATCTGGCTGCGAAATATATTAGTGCAACGTGCGCTAAATTGTGTCCAATTGTTTGTCTGCCGGTGACAGCAGCATCATTACCTGCGCTGTATCTCCTGTATAATATTAGCCACTGGTGACAGCCAGCGACATTACCTGCGCTACATCTCCTGTATAATGTTAGCCACTGGTGACAGCCAGCGACATTACCTGCGCTACATCTTTTGTATAATGTTAGCTGCTGGTGACAGCAGTGACATTACCTGCGCTACAACTCCTGTATAACTTTAGCTGCTGGTGACAGCAGCGACATTACCTGTGCTACATCTCCTGTATAATGTTAGCCACTGGTGACAGCCAGCGACATTACCTGCGCTACATCTTTTGTATAATGTTAGCCGCTGGTGACAGCATGACATTACCTGAACTACATCTTCTGTATAACGTTAGCCGCTGGTGACAGCAGCGACATTACCTGCGCTACATCTCCTGTATAACGTTAGCCGCTGGTGACAGCAGCGACATTACCTGTGCTACATCTCCTGTATAATGTTAGCCACTGGTGACAGCCAGCGACATTACCTGCGCGACATCTTTTGTATAATGTTAGCTGCTGGTGACAGCAGTGACATTACCTGCGCTACAACTCCTGTATAACTTTAGCTGCTGGTGACAGCAGCGACATTACCTGCGCCACATCTCCTGTATAACGTTAGCCGCTGGTGACAGCAGCGACATCTCCTGTATAACGTTTGCACATCCTAAATATCAGTGACATTCAGTTTAATATTTTCACCGCTGGTGACAGCGACATTACCTGCACTACATCTCATGTATAACGTTAGCCGCTGGTGACAACAGCGATATTTCAAAAAAAGGCTGGGCACTTGCTATATCTGGAGTAAGTGGTACTTTATTATTCAGACCATAAAATCTTAAGAGAATAAATATATGTAAGGACAAGTCTGGCCAGACTAAAAAGTGTTAAATAATAAATAATATAAATAAATATACAATATACAATATGCAATGAGGATAAGTAATAATACTTTATAATTCTCAATCCAATATTCAAATATGCTTATATTTCACATAAGTATTTTTGTAATGTTCGTAGAAAAAAATCGCATATAGTTACCACGACAATGAATGTTCACAATTAATTTCGAATTTGTCTATGCGGTTTATGCAATATCCAACAAGTCGAAACTGTGTCCTTCAGTTGTGGTATTAAATTATATTGTTCGATTCAAACTAAAAAATCGAATCAGCCCCCATGACAATTGCTCTATACCTCTATATAGTGTATCTACTCACGAGCCAGGTCAATATGGGCGGAATCCGGTGGATGTCCGCGGCGTCCCGCGTGGTAGTTAAACCAGATCCCCAACTGCTGCTTTTTCACGTGAGTATCAATTTCACCAGAGGTTAGTAGTATAAGATTTTTGTAGTTCCTACTGTGATATCGAGGGCGTCTCGACTATGATGTTCTTTATCATCCGCTTTGACGAATGTAGATGTATCTCACCGTGACTTCTTTGCGCGTTTCCGGTTCTCATAATGACACAAGCTTTTACGATCTGGCTGCGATTTTTTCTCTCAAAATGTTCGTAGCTGTGAATAACGGTTGTCTTTATGTTAAGCAGGAGGATCCAAAACCAAACACGTTTCGGGGCTCTAAGTGGCCCCTTCCTCAGTGGTTGTCAAAGGTAAATTGTTAGTGACCTTTATAGCCCCGGGCTACAGGTGAGATGGACCGCTTCCTTCTTATGCATGGAGGCGTCCCTGTTTCCCTAGCGACCGTAGCTGATTGGCCGGCTTTTACACCACATTGAGAAGAAGAATATTCTCCCCTCCGTGTGGCAACAGCTGACCTCACAATAGGCTTTTCTTGTATTGGCTCCAGCTTCCCCTTTGTCAATTTTTTCTATTGGCTCCGGAGGCGGTAACTACTAATGTCATTGATGGCCCCGTTTTTTCATTGGCCGACGCTATGTAATGCCTCCGTTACCTAGTAGCTGCTGAAAGGCACTGACGCATGCGCAATGAGGAGAAGGGGACGCCGGCATCTGGCGTGGCACTGGGATCAGCGTGGACTGCGGGGCCATTACAGAGATCATCATTTATGAATAAGGTATAACGAAATGTCTTGTTTTTATCACTATGTGTGTTTTGAGATAAATCACTTTGATGATGTTGATCCTGAGCTACCCTGCACTTAAACTATGTTATGTGTAGACATAAGTATACTCCTACCTGGGAGGAGGGATTATACACACCCACCAATGTATTCACCTCCATACACTATTTAAGGCACTTTGTGATATGGGACTTCATTGCTTGATAAAGACCAACCGGTCGAAACGTCGCTGTAATCTAGCTGTCTGAGTGAATAAATCACAATTTTTTTACCAACTACTGGCGAGTGCTGCGGATTATTGAAGTGTCTGGAAGAGTCGGGACCCCCAGCCAGGATCCCTATCTGCATGCACCATTCAGCTTGAAGCCTGTTTACTGGTTCGTACCCAAGTTTGTGGGATGAGTAGTGCTGCCAACCCCTGAGATTTTCCACATTGTGGCTTTCTTTTGGCGTGCACACTAAGGAATGGACTTCTTTTTATTAGATAAGAATTTATTTATGTTTGCATCATAAAACTGGAGGCAGCTGGAAGCTCTATATACATGGATGAGGAGATAGTCCGGATACTGGAAAACAACTCAGAGGAGAACTCCTTTTTAAATAAACCAACTGTGGACTTGGTCAAAAGTAAACTTGAACAACAGAAAAAGCTATGTATTTCACATGAACTTCATCTTTCAACCCTACGCGAATATTACAGAGCAGAGCGTATTCCTAGAGGACTTAGATCCCACCTCAGACCAATTTTGCTACCTAATAATCAGGACTTTTGTGTTAAGCTTGAGAGGATTTCACACCGTTATTCTATGGATGTCATCTTGCTTAACATGGAATTCCTACAGATTGAAATGGAGAACAATCGTAGATACGTGGATATGTTGGAGGCCCAATTTGATACTTTATTACTTCTATCAGTGGCAACAACAATAAAAACCAAGATAGATGTCGATCTACAGAAATATTGACACAACATTGAAATCACTAAAAGACAGAAATGGCACAGAGACCTAGATGATTACGTGAAAGGGGACGTATACAAAAACAAACAGCGGGACGACAAGGGAATCAACCCAAAAGAGGAAAACCAAAGCCTAGACGTAGACCATACAGCGATAAAAGAGATCAAAATGCCACCACCACAGAATCATCAAAGGAACCCAATGATGATGCTCTTTTTTTAGGAGATAGAAAGTGATACCCCAAGAAAACGTGGGCGACAAAAAAGAGGAGGGTCCAAGCACAGATGGTGGAGGAAAAACCATTATCACCAGATCAAGGAAACTACCGATCGGTCCGAATCGAATGGAACAGACCAACAGATCGAAGGAAATCTCCCTGAACAAGAAAAGACTGAATCATTAGTGGTAAATATTTCTTCATCCATTTTTTCTGACTCTGAACTTGCTATACTGAACAGGGGACTTTCCTATTACCCTACCACACAGGTAGATTGGTTTGATTATGAAGTTGATATGTTTGCATTTTTCAGGCGCCTGAGGCTGAAAGGCTTTTTTTCTGAAAATACAACAAATGATACTTTGGGAGGGTCTAAGGAGGTTGGGAGTGATACTTTCTCCTTAAGGGACTATAAAATCCTGACCAAAAGCAATTCCCCCACCCCCCTAACAATAAAGTAATTGAAGCCTACGACACACTAGTACAAAAAGATATGTGTAGGTTGAGGGAACAGTCTTTACAACTGAGATTTAAGTCTAACCTTTCTAGAACCGAGCATGACACATTACTTGAATTAAGTAATAGGAAGGACATCACTATTAAACCCGCTGATAAAGGGGAGCAATAGTGATTATGGACACTGTTAAGTATGATCAGGCGATCAGACGCCAACTCGCTGATACCTCGGTATATAGCATTGTCAACCATGATCCAAAATTTTAAATAACATGGAGAATTAAGCTCCTGGTTGACGACGCATATGCCGAGGGGATCATTGATGACTCACTTCACAAATATCTCATTGCAACAAATCCCATCACACCGGTGCTATATGCTTTACCAAAGATTCATAAGGATAGGGACAATCCACCCGGATGACCAACAGAGTCGGGTGTTAATTCGTTACTCTCCCCAATAGCCATCTTTTTAGATCACATCCACAAGGAGTTTGCAATGATGGCTACATCCTTTGTCAGGGACACCACCCATTTCCTCCGTAAACTAGAAGCACTGACATTCACTGCAGGGGACCAGCTTGCATCCTTTGATGTGGTTAGCTTGTATACAAGCATAGATCATGGTAAAGGTTTGGAGGCGGTGAAACATAGCCTCCAAAACTCCCAGTACACACCAGAGAAGGCAGACTTTATTTTATCATTGCTCAAAATTGTACTTACCTGCATTTATTTCCTGTTTAAGGACGTGTTTTACATACAAAGCCAGGGGACCGCGATGGGGTCTAACGTGGCCCCATCCAATGCTAACATTTATATGACACATTTTGAAGAAATGTTTGTGTATCCATCCAGCTTCTTCAATCAAGTGAGGGGCTGGATGAGATACATTGATGACATTTTTTTTGTATGGACCGGATCTGAGACTGATTTACAGGAATTCAATGAATACCTTAGTAACATACATCAAAATCAAAAATTCACTAGAGTAAGTTCGACTGAAAAACTCCAGTTTTTGGATACATCAGTGTATATACAGGGCTGTTCGTTAGTTACTGATATACACATTAAGACAACAGATAAGAACAATATCCTACAGTTTGATAGTGCACATCCACGCGGCATGGATGTCACTTCCATATAGCCAGCTCCCACGAGTAAAAAAGGATTGTTAGTGAAGAAGAAAAATCACTGACCAGATTGGATGAAATAAAAAAGAAATTTATAGAAAGGGGTTACCCTGCACAATTGGTCGATAGACATAAAGGTAGGGTCCTGAACACACAGAGACAGACGTTACTGCATCACACATCTAACAAAAAAAAATCTAAGAGAATTGCCTTTGTATCAAGGTACACGTGCTTAGGTAATAAAGTAGCAGGACTAATCACAAAAAAATGGGGTCTCTTGACACAGGCCTTCCCGGGTATTCCAGAATTCCAGAATCCACCTTTGTTTTCATATACAGTAAAAGGGATCCGAATTTAAAGGATAAGTTAGTTCATGAAGATATGTATTCCCCCCAAGAACAGTCTAATAAGAAAACGGGGTGTTTCCCATGTCTCGGCTGCTGTCATTGCAACAGCATGGTAAAAGGGAACTCCTTCGTTACACCCAAGGACAGGCAGGAAGTACAGCATCAGGCAATTTTTTACATGCAATTCCTCTTATGTGATCTACATACTTCGATGTCCATGTGGGCTTTTATATGTGGACGAGACGACACAAGAAGTCAAAAAGAGACTGACACAACATAAATCTAAAATTCGAAAAACTTGCTTTGGACCTCCCCGTCCTGGAACATTTTTTTTTGAAAGCTGGACATAACATCTCACAGCTGAGATTCCAAATTATTGATGGGATCAGACAACCCCGACGAGGAGGGGATCGAGAGACTCTGTTGAAACGTTTGGAACTGAAAGTGGCCATACCACTCTTTGAGGAGTTTTTAAATTGCAATATGTTCAATTTGAAATTCACTGTGCACTTTCATGCTACCTATATTTCTTTTTTGGATTTGTCTCTGGAGAGCGACGCGTGCACTAATTCAATTAATACCCGCACCTTTCGCAAAGAAACTGCGGGCAATACAATTCTCCATGCGGCGTCTTGTCATCCTCCCCATGTTGCTAAAAATATTCCCAAGGGTGAGTTTATTCGCATTAGACGAAACTGCACTCAGGATGCAACATGCCGCATGGAGATGCGATCTGCTGCCTTCCGCATTTCCATTAGACAATATTCCCAGCACAGTCTAGCATGCGCCCAGAAGCCCTGTCCAGACCTAGACAATCATTATTATTTACTCACCACAAACGCACACGTCGCTCTGAGAACTTAAATCAGTGACGACATTCTCGCTTGCCTATTTTTGTCACTATTTTTAGTGCACAATACTCGCAGATCTGCAACATAGTAAGAAAGCTTTTTTCACCAACTACTGGCGAGTGCTGCGGATTATTGAAGTGTCTGGAAGAGTCGGGACGCCCAGCCAGGATCCCTCTTTGCGTGCACCATCCGGCTTGAAGCCTGTTTACTGGTTCGTACCCAAGTTTGTGGGATGAGTAGTGCTGCCAACCCCTGAGATTTTCAACCTACAACCAGGCATGTTTTTGTCTGATAATGGCAGTAAATTGGTGGCGGCTTTGGAGCTCGGCAAGCTCACACACATACCATGCCTAGCCCACGTGTTCAACTTAGTGGTTCAGCAGTTTCTCAAAACCTACCCCAATTTTCCATAACTACTGGTGAAGGTATGCCGCGTTTGTGCCCATTTCCGAAAGTCATCTACAGCTGCAGCTGGTCTGGTAATGCTGCAGCAGCGCTTGCAATTGTCAGATCACTGACTGTTGTGCGACGTGAGCAGGTGCTGGAACTCCACGTTCCACATTTTGGCCAGGCTTTGTGAGCAGCAGAGGGCAGTAGTGGAATACCAGCTGCAACATGGTCTTTGCCTTTCCACGCAAGGAAGAAAAAATGTTTTTCACCCCTTTAGACGGCGCCACCGTCCCTTAGATGAGAGATATGTATTGAAATATCCGCTTAATAATAAGTTATTAGGATTTAAGTTTGCTATGTTATTAAAATTCCTATATTCAAAGGCTAAAATAGCGGCTATGATGTCATATTATAAATAATTGATAAAAAAATAAAAATAAAAATAAAAAATAAATAAATAAAAACAATTTTAACTCACTTCACCCAGGAGGTCCCGGATGGGATAAACTCAAAACACCCACCGGATCACCTCCTGCGCCTGGGTCGCCTGTAGAATCTCACGAAATGACAGCAGTCCAGTCGAGCTTCTTGTCAAACGTCTTTATTTGAACCACAGGGTGGGGTGAAGGAAATCTTGCTCTACGCGTTTCGGGGTATAAGAGACCCCTTCATCAGGAGCATATGACATCAAACATCCTTTGAGGAGTATATATACATAAGATGTGTGCAGAAAGGCGCCAAAAAACGATGAGGAACGTCACTTCCGGTTTGCGTTCCAGCATGGAACGCACCGGAAATGACGTCTCCCACTGCATGCAGATAATACAAGTCACAAAATGAGATAAAATTAGATAAAATTCGGTTGTAGAATAGGGCCCAATTGTCAGGGTATATATTGTTAGAGTTTCGCCTGGCTTGTAGTTAGTGCCTGGTCGTCACTTCCGGTTTGCGTTCCCTCCAGTAACGAACCGGGGGTGGCGCCTCTCTATTTGGGTAGGTTTGGGGCTGAAATGCTCCCATCTCAGCAGCCAGTATTTAGTGATTAGCTGATTACCGAGTTCTTGGTTGTAAAATAATTCTCGGCCGGCATCGGGGCGTCACTTCCGGTTTGCGTTCCAACGTGGAACGCACCGGAAGTGACGCTCTCCCCGTTATCGTCCAGACAGATGGAGCTGCTTCTGGATTTTTTCTGATTTTATAGGATGAGGGGTAAAAGAAGATTGAATTTTACTCAGTCCTCTCTCCATATATCTTGCGATTTAGAATAAAATAAAATCAACTTCCGATTCTGTGTCTTATTATTCTGCCATTTGAAGACATAATTATTTATATATTAAGATCTATGTTTCCATATTTCTATTTGCATTTTCCAGGCACAGGAATAAATTGGGGGTTATCTATCAAGAACAGTATAGGCCAGAAACAATGGTTAGGTGTTACAGAGAAACCATGTATATATGTATATGCAAACACGCATGTCTGGCCCATATCTATATACATGCGCACCGCACATATACAGAGATACATCAGCAACAGGAAATGCACTTATATAAAATATAAAATATACAAAGAACATATGTATGTAGATTATATACATGTATATAAAAATGTAAATATATAAATATGTAAAAGCACAAAAAAAAAAAAAAAAAAAAAAGGTAGATAAAAATTTAAAAATTGCATATATGTATATATACACATTCGAAAAGTGCTACGATTATTTCTATAAAACCTATTTTCCTAAAATGTGCTAAAAATATATTGGATGCCAGTAGATATTTTTAGATGGCAATATAAAATAATTTTCTATGGTGTTTTAATAGTTCGAGTATTCAAGGGCCTCATTAAGTCCAAAGGGGACAAGGGTATTAAGTTTGTATATCCAGTGCATTTCTTTGCGACAAAGTTGCTGATAGGTATATGTCTGTTCTAAAATTGATACTCTTAGGCTCGATGGGTCACTGTTGTGTGTCTCTGTGTAGTGTCGCGAGACACTGTGGGTGAGGATGCTACGTCTAATGTTTGAGCGATGCTCATTCATCCTTTCTCTAGCTGTCTGTGTGGTCCTTCCAATGTACTTTAGACCACAAGGACAGTGGAGAAGGTAGATTATGTTTTTTGACCCACAATTTAGTTCCTTTTTGATGATCCAAAAGGACTCATCTTTGGTTTTGGGATTAGGAATACTGACTGTTTTAACTCCATGTGTAATCATAGGGCAACAGAGACATTTTTTTGAGGCACATTTCCGTATTCCCGTTTTGTCTGTAGGGTCGGTATGAGTGGTCTTTGGATTCATGGTGAGTTTAGGACACGAAGGTGCAATTAGATTTTTTAGGGTTTTGGCTTTCCTTAATGTAATGGAGGGTTGTTTTGGTAGGATGTTTTTCAGGATAGGGTCTTTGAGGAGGATGCCCCAATGTTTATTGAGGGTTTGTCGGATCTTACTGTGATGGATATTATATCGAGTGATGAGGTTGTATTGATATCTATCGTCTTTGATGATTTTCACTGGGGCAGGTTGTAGCGCTGTATCTTGGCTTATAGAAACAGCTCGTCTGGCGGAGCTGTTGATCAATCCTTTTGGATAACCCTTATCCCTAAATCTCTCTTTCAGGGTATTTATTTGCTTTTCCATTATTTTTGTATCTGAGCAGTTTCTCCTAACCCGTTTCATTTGTCCATATGGTATATTGTTTCTCCATTTTGAATAGTGACAGCTTGAATAATCTAAATAACTGTTTGAATCTACTTTTTTAAAAGGTCAAGCTCTTAATCTAGATATAAATTCTATTACAAATGTAGCAAGAATCTTCGAATATAACGAAGTAACAAAAAAATGTAGAAAACTCTTGAGAGATATAAATGATTATAAACTGGAAAAGATCAGATCATGGGAGCGTAAAAACCAATATCAAAGAAAATCGCACCAAACTCCGGCTAAGACCCCAGTTCCCACCCATTCTTCCTGGCTAGGAACAACATTACAGAATCAACCACTCAAACACACTGGTCCAGGAAGATTCTTCTATAATAGCAAATATCAAAAACAATCGAAACCTTCACTAGGAACACCATCAAATACACACAAACCCACTAACCCTACCACCAGTTTATCCACTACCGGTAACTCTATACAACCAACCAATCTATCCATCACAAATGGTAAAATACAGAAAAACATAGCAGTAAATCGAGAAACAGAGCAACATTCCGCGTACAACATCATCCCAAAAAGACATGCAGCACAAAACCGTACTCAGTTGGATTCCATTCCAACTCAGACCTATACAGTAATAATCCCTCCCCTAGAAGAAAAAGATAAAAAAGATGAAAATGACAAAAATGATAAAAACAAGAACAGTAGTATTTCAGAATCCATTCTTAATGCATCGATACACTCTCATTCCAGCGACCAATCCGAAACGTTTTTAACATTACCTTCCAACCTATCTGAGAGTCCTTTTTTAGGGAAGCTTTCACCTGTACGGCCCATAACACCTTCGAATACCCCATTGAGAAACAACACATTCAGCATTCAGATCCTCAGTCCATTCTTCACTCCGACAGGTCCAACACCAGTCCCAAACCACCGTCCCCAAAAAATCACACCATTTTTCAGTCCCATACCACTAACAAGAAAAAGACCCAAAAAAGAAGAAGAGGGTGCAGAGGAGGAAAATCTAAGAACACCAAAAAAGAAAAAACCCAATCACACTCCTCCCCCCCAGACCACACCGAATCTGTAGGACTTACCACTTCCTCTTTAGAGATATCAACACAAACCGAAGAGCCCAATATAATAGCTAAAAAGAAAGGCATCTTTAACCTTTCCAAATATAACCTAACATCCGATGAAATATCAGTTCTGAGCAAAGGCCTATCGTTTTGCCCCACTCAATATCCTGATCCTTTCGAGTTGTTCGTGGACCTCAACCAATACATACGCAAACTAACTTTAAAAAGACACTTCACCATAAAAAATCTGAACAAAGAAAACGGTATAAGCCCCATTCCCAACATCAACACTTTACCATCAACAAACTCCCTTTCTATAGAAACATCTGAACCAGCACCGATCCCATCCAACCTAAAATTGAAATCATCCTTTTATCCCTTAGAAAGTAGGGGTCCACATCTAGAGAGCTTTTTTAATATAGTGCTCGAGGACCTAAAAACCATTACAGATACACAAACAGACAAACCAACACTTAATCTCACTAGGCGTGAAAATAAAGCCCTCAAAAATCTCAAACAAAATAAAGAAGTGGTAATAAAAAGTGCTGATAAGGGAGGAGGTATAGTCATCATGGACCAAAATTACTATCTAGAAGAATCGATGAGAATCCTATCGAATAGTGAATACTATAGTATAATCAAAGAAGATCCCACCCCACTTTTTAAAAAGGAATTGCAAACCCTGATTGATTCAGGACACAGCACAGGAATCCTTAACAAAAATGAAAAATCCTTTGTTTCCAACCCCCATCCCACAAAAGCCCGGTTTTATTTTCTTTCAAAAATCCATAAATCCATCACCTGTCCACCTGGTAGGCCAATCATTTCAGGAATTGACTCTATCACCTCCAACCTTTCAGCATACATAGACAAATTTCTCCAAAAATATGTTTTGAAACTCCCGTCCTACCTCAGAGACTCCTCCCACCTGATTAATATATTGGACGAGGTTGTATGGAAGCCCCACTACATTTGGGTTACACTCGATATAGCTTCACTGTATAGCAATATTCAACACACCCTAGGCTTGGAAGCAACACGACACTTTTTAGATAACGACGTAGAGATGTCCTCAATACAAAAAGAGTTTATCTTAGAATCAATTTCTTTTATCTTGAAACATAATTATTTTATTTTTAACGAACAATTTTATACTCAAAAGAAGGGAACAGCTATGGGGACAAAATTTGCCCCATCATACGCCAATCTGTTTGTGGGACACTTTGAACAAAAAAATAGGACTAATGTCAAATAAAAATATTGTAATATTTAAAAGATACATAGATGACATCATATTTATATGGGACAACAGCACAGAAGATCTAATAAAATTCATCGAAGATATTAATCAGAATAATTGGGGCCTAAAATTCACATCAGAATACCATTCAAAAGAGGCAACTTTCCTTGATATCAGCATTAAAATTATAGCAAATAAAATCACTACCAGAACCCATTTTAAAAAAGTAGATTCAAACAGTTATTTAGATTATTCAAGCTGTCACTATTCAAAATGGAGAAACAATATACCATATGGAAAAATGAAACGGGTTAGGAGAAACTGCTCAGATACAAAAATAATGGAAAAGCAAATAAATACCCTGAAAGAGAGATTTAGGGATAAGGGTTATCCAAAAGGATTGATCAACAGCTCCGCCAGACGAGCTGTTTCTATAAGCCAAGATACAGCGCTACAACCTGCCCCAGTGAAAATCATCAAAGACGATAGATATCAATACAACCTCATCACTCGATATAATATCCATCACAGTAAGATCCGACAAACCCTCAATAAACATTGGGGCATCCTCCTCAAAGACCCTATCCTGAAAAACATCCTACCAAAACAACCCTCCATTACATTTAGGAAAGCCAAAACCCTAAAAAATCTAATTGCACCTTCGTGTCCTAAACTCACCATGAATCCAAAGACCACTCATACCGACCCTACAGACAAAACGGGAATACGGAAATGTGCCTCAAAAAAATGTCTCTGTTGCCCTATGATTACACATGGAGTTAAAACAGTCAGTATTCCTAATCCCAAAACCAAAGATGAGTCCTTTTGGATCATCAAAAAGGAACTAAATTGTGGGTCAAAAAACATAATCTACCTTCTCCACTGTCCTTGTGGTCTAAAGTCCAAAGAAAGAAGATGGAGGCAGCATGACCAGTAAAACATCCCTTTATTAGGGGAACCGCCAAGTGAACAGCGTGCAGGGGTTGTGACGTTTCGGCTGCTTCACAGCCTTTATCAAACACAAAATGCCATTAACAAGTGCCTGTTTAAATATCTTAAAACACACCCACTCATAAGAGAGTGGCCAATGATAGTGTGACTAAGGTGCTGAGGTCATCACAGATGCGTCCTCAGGTGCTCCTACTACATGTGTCAAACAATCATACATATTAGATCCTTATCGCCCACATACCTGACAGGCACACATGTGCCTCGGCGTTCACAAGCGCCAGGCGCGCATGACAGGAAAGAGAGGGTCACGTCACTGCCTGTTTCCTTAGGATCAGCTGCTCGCAGTGCGGCTCCGCCCACCCGATCTCACGTCATCCTATCTCCCCCGTCGTGCGCGCCGTTGTCAGGGACGCCTCCGGGCTGGTCCGCCCCTACCCCACAAGACGGGTGCGATAACTCCACCCCACCGCATCCGCAGTATTCACGATCCAAACCTAGATCGGATTAGGCTGCAATGCTGTTCTGCATTCCCTTCACAGCTTAAGGCAGCTTAAGGCAACGGGAATGCAGAACAGCATTGCAGCCTAATCCGATCTAGGTTTGGATCGTGAATACTGCGGATGCGGTGGGGTGGAGTTATCGCACCCGTCTTGTGGGGTAGGGGCGGACCAGCCCGGAGGCGTCCCTGACAACGGCGCGCACGGCGGGGGAGATAGGATGACGTGAGATCGGGTGGGCGGAGCCGCACTGCGAGCAGCTGATCCTAAGGAAACAGGCAGTGACGTGACCCTCTCTTTCCTGTCATGCGCGCCTGGCGCTTGTGAACGCCGAGGCACATGTGTGCCTGTCAGGTATGTGGGCGATAAGGATCTAATATGTATGATTGTTTGACACATGTAGTAGGAGCACCTGAGGACGCATCTGTGATGACCTCAGCACCTTAGTCACACTATCATTGGCCACTCTCTTATGAGTGGGTGTGTTTTAAGATATTTAAACAGGCACTTGTTAATGGCATTTTGTGTTTGATAAAGGCTGTGAAGCAGCCGAAACGTCACAACCCCTGCACGCTGTTCACTTGGCGGTTCCCCTAATAAAGGGATGTTTTACCGGTCATGCTGCCTCCATCTTCTTTCTTTGGACTGTTCATGAAGGAGCCCTGATGAATCTTGGACTCCAGGTAGGCTGCTGCATACCGGATGACCTCAAGCTCTGGTGAGTGCGATTCCAATACTAATTTTTCTGTTACTTGTGGTCTAAAGTACATTGGAAGGACCACACAGACAGCTAGAGAAAGGATGAATGAGCATCGCTCAAACATTAGACGTAGCATCCTCACCCACAGTGTCTCGCGACACAACAGTGACCCATCGAGCCTAAGAGTATCAATTTTAGAACAGACATATACCTATCAGCAACTTTGTCGCAAAGAAATGCACTGGATATACAAACTTAATACCCTTGTCCCCTTTGGACTTAATGAGACCCTTGAATACTCGAACTATTAAAACACCATAGAAAATTATTTTATATTGCCATCTAAAAATATCTACTGGCATCCAACATATTTTTAGCACATTTTAGGAAAATAGGTTTTATAGAAATAATCGTAGCACTTTTCGAATGTGTATATATACATATATGCAATTTTTTAATTTCAATCTACCTTTTTTTTTTTTTTTTTTTTTTTTGTGCTTTTACATATTTATATATTTACATTTTTATATACATGTATATAATCTACATACATATGTTCTTTGTATATTTTATATTTTATATAAGTGCATTTCCTGTTGCTGATGTATCTCTGTATATGTGCGGTGCGCATGTATATAGATATGGGCCAGACATGCGTGTTTGCATATACATATATACATGGTTTCTCTGTAACACCTAACCATTGTTTCTGGCCTATACTGTTCTTGATAGATAACCCCCAATTTATTCCTGTGCCTGGAAAATGCAAATAGAAATATGGAAACATAGATCTTAATATATAAATAATTATGTCTTCAAATGGCAGAATAATAAGACACAGAATCGGAAGTTGATTTTATTTTATTCTAAATCGCAAGATATATGGAGAGAGGACTGAGTAAAATTCAATCTTCTTTTACCCCTCATCCTATAAAATCAGAAAAAATCCAGAAGCAGCTCCATCTGTCTGGACGATAACGGGGAGAGCGTCACTTCCGGTGCGTTCCACGTTGGAACGCAAACCGGAAGTGACGCGTTCCACGTTGGAACGCAAACCGGAAGTGACGCCCCGATGCCGGCCGAGAATTATTTTACAACCAAGAACTCGGTAATCAGCTAATCACTAAATACTGGCTGCTGAGATGGGAGCATTTCAGCCCCAAACCTACCCAAATAGAGAGGCGCCACCCCCGGTTCGTTACTGGAGGGAACGCAAACCGGAAGTGACGACTAGGCACTAACTGCAAGCCAGGCGAAACTCTAACAATATATACCCTGACAATTGGGCCCTATTCTACAACCGAATTTTATCTAATTTTATCTCATTTTGTGACTTGTATTATCTGCATGCAGTGGGAGACGTCATTTCCGGTGCGTTCCACGCTGGAACGCAAACCGGAAGTGACGTTCCTCATCGTTTTTTGGCGCCTTTCTGCACACATCTTATGTATATATACTCCTCAAAGGATGTTTGATGTCATATGCTCCTGATGAAGGGGTCTCTTATACCCCGAAACGCGTAGAGCAAGATTTGCTTCACCCCACCCTGTGGTTCAAATAAAGACGTTTGACAAGAAGCTCGACTGGACTGCTGTCATTTCGTGAGATTCTACAGGCGACCCAGGCGCAGGAGGTGATCCGGTGGGTGTTTTGAGTTTATCCCATCCGGGACCTCCTGGGTGAAGTGAGTTAAAATTGTTTTTATTTATTTATTTATTTATTTATTTATTTTTTTATATATTTTTTTTTTTTTTATTATTATTATTTTTTTAATCAATTATTTATAATATGACATCATAGCCGCTATTTGAGCCTTTGAATATAGGAATTTTAATAACATAGCAAACTTAAATCCTAATAACTTATTATTAAGCGGATATTTCAATACATATCTCTCATCTAAGGGACGGTGGCGCCGTCTAAAGGGGTGAAAAACATTTTTTCTTCCTTGCGTGCCTATACTTCATCCATTAGGGGGTTCCCCTGTTGGTTCTTTCCCCCTGGCAGCCTAATATCCCTACAACAGCATCAATACTAAAGTACATCACTTTTTTGCCTTGGCCAAATACATTTGCAGGTCCATCCCTTGGCGCCCTGCTGGATACTCTTGAACTTCCTTAGGGAAGACTAGAGATTAACCCCCCCTTCTTTTTTTATCTCCTTTATCTCACTTTGCCTTTCCAGTCAGCTTCCGCTCTTCACAAGAGATGAGTGGGCATTGATATCTGACCTCTGTGAGGATTTACGCAACTTTGAGGAATCAACACAGATGATAAGCGGCGATGCGGCTATTATCAGCGTAACCATTCAACTTCTGTGTCTACTGAAACTCTCACTGCTCACAATGAAGTCAGACGCTTTGCTTGTGGAAGAGGTGGAAATGGGGAAAGACAGTACACAGGATGATAGTCAGACCACCCTCAGTTCGTCTTCTCAGCGAGAATTAGATGATGATGCTGAGGAGGAGGAGCTGGAGACGGTTGCCTCCGCTACAGAGGGTAGTACCCATACCAGGTTTATTCCATCTGTTCAGTGTGGATGGGCCGAAGAGGAGGAAGAGGATGAGGAGATTGAGAGTCATCCTCCTGACGAGGTCAGCGAAGTCTTGTCTGTTTGGACTCTGACACACATGGCTGACTTTATGTTATGCTGCCTTTCCTGTGACCCTCGTGTTATACACATTTTGGCCAAAACGATTACTGGTTGTTCACCATTCTCAACCCCCGCTACAAAGAGAACTTCTCATCTCTCTTTCCTGTGGTGGAGAGGACTAGCAAAATGGTGCAATACCAGAAGGTCCTTGTGGAAAAATTGCTCCAAAAATGTCCAGCTGACAAAGCTGGCAGCAGAGTACGTAGTTCTTTTGGCAACAGAAGAGAGGGGAGACGAGGAGAACACACAGCAGTTCCAACAGAGGTAGGGCAACACTCTCCAAAGCCTGGAACAGTTTCATGACACCCCGCCAGCACCCTCGCCCTGATGCGCGGCCTAGTGTCACAAGTAGAGCAAAGTTTTGGAAGATGGTGAAGAAGTATGTAGCCGAACTTGTCAGCGTCCTCAGTGATCCCTCTGTGCCTTACAACTATTGGGTGTCCAAGCTGGACACATGGCATGAACTGGCGCTCTACGCCTTGGAGGTGCTGGCCTACACTGCTGCCAGCGTTCTGTCAGAGCGGGTATCTAGTGCTGCTGGGCGCATAATAACTAATAAGGGCATCCGCCTGTCAACTGAAAATGCTGACAGGTTGATGCTTATCAAAATAAACAAGGCCTGGATTGCCCCTGACTTCTCTACTCCACCAGAGGAAAGTGGCTGAACATAAAGGCACTTTAAATGTGGCTTTTATGGTGTATTGAATACACTGTATTCCCATGCACCCCTTCCACCACAAAAAAGGGTATATGGTTACATTTTCCTCTTCTCGTCCTCCTCCTCCTCCTTCATATCATCATGCTTTTTAGGCTGCCCTTGCTCCTAATGTTTTAGAGGGTTAGCTCAGCAACAGGCCCTCACACCTAATGATTTAGAGGCTCAGCTCAGCAGCAGATCCTCACCGCTAATGTTTTAGAAGGTCAGATCAGCAGCAGACCCTCACCCCTAATGTTTTAGATGGTCAGATCGGCAGCAGACCCTCACCCTAATTTTTTTAGATCGTCAGCTCAGCAGCAGGCCCTCGCCCCTAATGTTTTAGAAGGTCAGCTCAGCAGTAGACCCTCACCCCTAATTTTTTAGATGGTTAGCTCAGCAGCAGACCCTAACCCCTAATTTATTAGATGGTCAGATCAGCAGCAGGCCCTTGCCCCTAATGTTTTAGAGGGTCAACTCAGTAGTAGACCCTCACCCCTATTTTTTTTAGATGTTAGCTCAGCAGCAGACCCTAACCCCTAATTTTTTAGATGGTCAGCTCAGCAGCAGACCCTCACCCCTAATTTTTCAGATGGCCAGATCAGCAGCAGGCCCTCACCCCTAATGTTTTATTTCTAGCTTAAATTGCACACTGACTAATCCTGCAAATGCACCAGATGTTGTATATTGCCAAAAAAAGGGTGATTTTTTACAACCAGATTATTAGTGCTGTTTTTCAAGCTTGGATTTCAATGTCACAAAAGCTCAGATGCAGTGCTGGTGCACTGAGCTTGCATAAAATGGGCGTCGCCGCCGCCCACCTAACTGACTTATAAAAGTTATTTTTTTTCGGTCACTGGGCTCAGGGCAGGATCAAAAAATTGTGCCCTGCACCCACACAACAAGATGCATGTAGATAGCTGAGTTAGATTCACGTTTTGAACAAAGATTCAGTCCTTTTCTCTCCCTGAAATCACCAGCCGCATCCTCTCCCTACACTAATAACAGCAGAGTGACGTTCAGCGCTACGTGACTCAAGCTTATATAGAGGCTGGGTTACATGCTACACTGGCCAATCACAGCCATGCCATTAGTAGACATGGCTGTGATGGCTTCTAAGGGTACACAGTTAAACGCTTGTTGATTGGCTGCTCTGCAGCCTTTCAAAAAGTGCCAAGAAAGCGCCGGACACCGAACCCGAACCCGAACTTTTACTGAAATGTTCGGGTTTAGGTCCAGGGTCCAAAAATACTGTTTACAGTTAGGTTTCGCTCAACCCTACACTAAACACTTTCAAGACATATAACTAATGAAATAGGCCACTAAATGCTTTCAACACCTATAACCACCGAAGTGAACTGAGAATATATATTTATTTTTGTACTGAAATAGGCCACTAAACGCCTTCAACACAAATAACCGCCGAAGTGAACTGAGAATATATTTTTCTTTTTGCACTGAAATACAAAATAACACATATAACCGCCAATGTGAACTGAGAATATATTTTTCTTTTTATACTGAAATAGGCCACTAAACGCTTTCAGCACATATAACCACCGACGTGAACTGAGAATATATTTTTATTTTTGTACTATTTAGGCCACTAAATGCTTTTAGCTGAAATAAATGCACAAGTGAAGTGCGTATATTTTTTTTCCTTTTTATACTGAAATAGGACACTGAACACTTTCACCACATGTAACTGCAGAAGTGAAATGTGTATATATTTTTCCTTTTTGTACTAAAATAGGCCACTAAACTCTTTTAATGCAAATAACTGCAGAAGTGAAATGCATATATATTTTTATTTTTCCACAGATATAAGCCACTAAAGCTTTTTAACATAGCACTTGCACCCCAATAGCAAGAACAAATTGCTGGAATGCCAGAGCTGTATAATGGCTATTTGGATCCCCAAATAATGTTTCCTTGCACTTGTAAATTACTTTTTTTTCACAATGGGGTTTTTCTAGCATTGTCCCTAGCGACTTCAGACATCTCTCTCTCCCTGCACTAAAATGCAGTGAAATAATTCCTCCCTATCCTTTCCCTGCACTTGTAAATCGCTTTTCTGGCACTGTCCCTAGCGCCTTCTGACGCCCCCAATTTTATTATTTGGTACTAGGTGTATATAAGTGGGCTCTTCACTGTTATAATTCATATGCTTGAAAAAGACTCTGTGACGTCGAAACGTTGCATGGATGGTGAATAAACCATATATGACTGAAGATAGAGAGTGCTGCGGTAATTATTCTCTTCCCAGGATTGTGACGAGGGGACATCCTCTGCATCTGGAGGAAAGAAGGTTTCTGCACAAATATAGAAGAGGATTCTTTATGGTAAGAGCAGTGAGACTTTGGAATTCTCTGCCTGAGGAGGTGGTGATAGTGAATTCACTAAAAGAGTTCAAGAGGGGCCTGGATGTATTTCTGGAGTGTAATATTACAGGTTATAGTTAGTGTTGAGCGAATCAAAGTCAAACAAATTGAATTTAATCAAAATTTTAAGAAAAATTTGATTCACCACGAAGCTCAATTTCCTCATGCTTCATGGTAATTATAATAGATACCTTATCCATTTGTGTGGAAAGACGCCGTCGTGGCCATCTTGATTGAAGATACATCACAAAATCTTGTGCGGGGTGACATACGCAAACTCCGATCCGATGGTATATTCTAAACCCGAGGCGTTTCCATGGTGATGGGGATGCACCTCTGACAGGATGCTGCCACCCGCAGCACCTGAGGGGTTAATTGCGCTGACGGAAGCTCCCTGTCAGAGATTGGGTGCCAGAAATGTTTCTACAATGTTTGCATTGGTGGGCAGTGCGCCCTCCCCTCCTCCCCAGTATTAAAATCATTGGTGGGCAGTGCATCCTCCCCCTACCCTTCCCAGTATTAAAATCATTGGTGGGAAGTGCAAACTCCCCCCACTCCCCAGTATTAAAATCATTGGTGGGCAGTGCACCCTCCTCAGTATTAAAATAATTAGTGGGCAGTGCGCCCTCCCCCCTCCATCATTGGTGGCAGTGGCAGTTCTGATCGGTGTTCCAGCAGTGCAATGCTGGGGCTCCGATCAGTTACCATGGCAGCCAGGACGCTACTGAATTCCTGTCTGCCATGGCCAGTAACCCTGCATCATTATACTTACATGCTCTGTGGCCGCCCGGCGCTCCTTCTTTTTGTAACTCACAGGTCTGTCCGGTGCATTGATATAAGCATAAGCAATGCGCCGCACAGACCTATGAGTTACAAGAAGAAGGAGCGCCGGGCGGCCACAGCGCATGTAAGTATGCAACTGACTAACTGACCATGGCAGCCAGACACTGCCCACCAATGATTTTAATACCCGGGAGGGGGGGTGCCCCCACCAATGATTTTAATACCGGGGCGCGCACTGCCCACCAATTATTTTAATACCGGGGAGGGCGCATTTCCCACCAATGATTTTAATACTGGGGAGGGGGGGCACACTGCCCACCAATGATTTTAATACCGGGGGGAGGGCGCACTGGGGGCTGATGGAGAGGCACTGGAGGCTGATGGAGAGGCACTGGGGGCTGATGGAGAGGCACTGGGAGCTGGTGAGAGGCACTGGTTGCTGGTGAGAGGCACTGGGGTCTGGTGAGAGGCACTGACTGAGGGCCTGGGGGCTGATGGAGAGGCACTGACTGGGGGACCTGGGCACTGATGGAGAGGCACTGGGGGGCCGCCAGTGAGAGGCACTGGGGGCTGATTTAGAGGCACTGGGGTCTGAGGGAGAGGCACTGGGGGCTGATGGAGAGGCCCTGGGGGCTGGTGAGAGGCACTGGGGGCTTGTAAATTAAGTTCAATGGCTTTACTTGCATCAATTTGCATCCAGACAATATTCAGGCTTTGTCTTGGTTCCAGCAGGCTTTGGCATAAACTGGCAGGCAAACTTGAGCACTCTTCTTTCTCTCTCTGCTGTGCTAAACTCGGCTTTAGTCTGGTAGCTGGACTTTAGGACTGTTCTGATATCTCTGAGTGACGTGCCTTTGGCTGTTGACCCCCTAGTGACACTCTGTAGATCTGTAAGGAGTCATGGTGCTCAATGAGCTACTTCCCTTTTGAGACTTCTGCTGTAGTAGGTGGAACTTTCCCATTGCTACTACATTTTTCATGTCTTCTCAGATCCACTATCAAGTCTAAAAAAAGGGAACTAACTAGAACTGCAACCCCTCCCTTTGGTAGGAAATAGGACTAGCCCACTTCTTGCCCAAAAGGGGGAGAATGGAATGGTAAGTTCCATTCTATCTAGAGATCTCTCACTCTGCCAGATACACACCACCACCTGCTGGTGAACCAGGCATATTACATGTACGAAACAGTTTCATAACAATGGTTAGGAATGCACAGCATAAAAGACCTGTAAATACTGTAAATATACAGATGGCATTAATGTTAGACCATTAAAGGCAGTAGCAGGGTGAAAGAATGGTAATTTCACGTGCCGGGGCCCAAGGCAGATCTCCGGGACATCATGTGAACAGGACACAGACAAAACAGAACAAGGACCCACAGAGAACTTTATTACAAGTGAAATAAAGGACATGATAGTAAGCAGGTAGGCAATAGTGGTAGCACTACCACCACTAGCACTACCAAAGAACCAAGTGCAGCGGCAGACCAGAGGCAAAGTCTTGAGAGCTGAGAGTCAGTGAGCCCCATTCTTCAAAGAGCCCCCGGTGGTTGGGATGAACTGGGCCTAGGGCTCACTGATCGCACCTCCAGGAAGGTCCCTGTACACTTGGCCCCTACCTACAAAGAGCCACACAGGTGCAAGAACCAACGGAACAGACGACAGAACTGGAGCTCAAGCAAACATAGGACATGGAACAAACAACAAGATGAATGGGAACCAGAACACAAGAAGATGCCTGGATCCCAAGCGGAATGGAAGCATAGCGGTCTCAGGCAGAGCTGCACACAGACTAGAGATACACAGACAAGAGATACACACAGACTAGAAGCCAGGGACCCTCTCATTAAGGCAGGACAAACACCAGAAAGGAACTACAGGCAGACAAGAACAGACAAGGATCAGAATCAGTAGGCACTGCCAGACAGTAAAGCAATGCCAGGCTATCAGATGCAGTTGACCATTGCTAGGCGAAACAAGGAACAGACAAGGAGAACATAAACATCAACAACATCATAGAACAGGTGCAGGAAAACAGGCAAGGCAATAACAACATCATAGAACAAGTAACAACTAACACCAATGCAAAACCAGGGGACAGCATAGAGAAGGGTAGATGGTAAAACCCCCTGGGTCAGCAGCAAGGGGCTACTCACAGTAAGGCACTGGACAGAGAATAGACTGACCTCCTGAGTGAGCAGCGAGGTGCTACACCCAACTAGACACAAGAGAGTGAATTCAAGCCCCACAGCTCACAGGTAGAAAAAGCTGGATAGCAAGGGCACCTGCTAAGCCACACCCATGCATAGATCATGGGAAGTAACCCTATTAGAACCGGAGTACAGAACCACAAAACACACAGGCTGCTGTACAGGACATTGCCCCTGGCAACCAGCATACTCAGAGACAACCGTAGCCAGTCCGCCAGAGCACAAACAACCTGTGTCACAGTGACAAACACAGGACGCAGTTCACACACTACACTGCAGCCAGCATGTAGTCCCACGCAATCCAGCATACACAGGTGTCAGCCTGCAGCCAGTACGTCAGGGAACCTGCAGCTAGCCTGCTCGGCAATAGTGTGTGTAAACTGCACAGATAAGCCTCACGGGGAGAGCAAACATTCACAGGCGGCAGTTCACAGAAGACACCACAGCCAGCACACAGTCCCCAAGCAACCAGCCTGCAGCCAGTATGCGAGAGGGCCTGCAGCCAGTCTCCACGGTACCAGAGACAGGAACTGCACAGAGATACAGACACAGGGAGTACACACATTCACGGGTATAGACAAGACACCGCAGCTAGCACGCAGCCCCAAGCAACCAGCATACACAGGTTTCAGCCTGCAGTCCGTACGCAAGAGAGCATGCAGCCAGCCTACACGGACAAAACTGTTGCAGTGAAAGGCACCATTACAGGTAATACCACTCTAGGGTGTTAAACAAGTATTCACTGTATTTTACATTTTAAACATGTTTGTTAAAAAATGGCTAACAAAACAGATACGGTCCATAGAAACATAAGAATGCTGTTTGAAAACGATCTGGCTGTTTTCAAACTATCAGGCTCTTGAGCTCAATATTACTTTCTGTTATATTTTGGTACATAAAAAAATAAATATATTTTCTCTTTAAATGAATTTGTTTGAACAACTCAGATCTTGGGAATATTGTAGGAATGATTGCTAAAAAAAATGTGCCTCAATACAGCCTTTATTATGAAGCATCCAGTGCTGCTTTCAGAAAAGCTAATAGTGTGCAATGTAAAAATGTTTGTCTAGCTAACTTGAAAGCATAATTTTTATTAGGTACTAACAATTATTTAGAAATTCTGCTTGTCCTGCAGTGGACAAAAACCACCCCAGTGCTGGTCTGGTTTACTGATGTAATTTTTTAAACCAAAATTAGGTGTGGATCATAAAAGGAGAAAAAGTATACAACTCATGTTTTTTAATTCACTCCAAAACTAAATCAGGGGACCTGAGTGTGTGGCCTTACCCTAACACGTAATAGACTGTAGACAATTTTCACATAAAAGTCCAATATCTTACTACCTGCCATATATTAACGTGACTCTGCGTTTTAAGAAAAAAAATTCCCATCAACTGGGAAACAAGCAGAACACTTAAATGGTGTCCTCCATTTCATCATTTTATTGCATATCCTGCAAATTTTCAGACTCCTCTTCTGCCATCTCAGATTGCCCGATGCACCATGTATATTGATAGCCCAAAACACTTCCTATTTGTCCAACCCTGCTCTTGGATTGGCCAGCATTGTTCACGTGACCAGTGTTGGCCAATCTCAGGACAGCAGAAAGTGTCTTGGGCTACCAAATGCACAGCATGCATCAGGTAGCCTGAAAGCAGCGCAGTCATCTTGAATAAGAGAAGAGGAGCTTGGTAATTAGCGATGAAGGGCACCAGGTAAATATCCTTGTCATTCTCCCGTTTACGTGAATTTTTTTTCTTGGGAGTTGCTTCAAAGGGGTTAGGGAATCAGATAAAGAATCAAAGTATTGAAAGTGTCATAATAATAAAATTGACTTACTAATTACAACAAGCTTTCTATTTAGGCCACAATCTTATTCTGAACTGGGGTCGTGAGACTAGAAGATGACAGGGGTCCCATTCTGTCTGCTGATCATATGTCTACTCCCTATTTAGGAGTTTAAGTGCTGGGTTAGATTACCATCTAGGCACACTGACTTCTGAAAATTAATTTAATTTATGACAGCGTTTGCATCTTAACATAAATTGAGTGCATCCCCTACAGGGGGATATCAAGACCTGCATGGAAAAGATAGCCTTGATAAATTACCTCCAACATCTATTCAACTTTCTACTCAGTAATTACCCGACAAACCCTTCTGGCTTCAAATGATCAGGAGGGAAAATATATTGAATATCTGTCAATTAGGATGGCCTCATTCTAATAATGAAAATGGACCATCCCTTAGTGCTAGATTTCTTATTTATTTTTTCCATGACTTTTGGGCCAATTTTATACCCCATTTTAAGCAAACATTTAAATTTCTCTGAAATAGAGAGTCCTGTGGAGGATTTATTCACCCCAGATCAGTTATTGTGAGCCAAAACCAATGTGAGTCAAAAGCACAGAACAGTTGCAGATTAGTGTTGATCGAGCACCGTAGTGCTCGGGTGCTTGGGCCTGAACACATTGTGATTTTCGGGTGCTCGACTGAGCACCCGAGTATAATGGAAGTCAATGGGAGAATCCGAGCATTAAACCAGGTACCCCCTGCTCTAAAGAGGGGAGGGTGCCTGGTTCATAGGAAAATGTCAGAAATTATGTCACATTATATGTGAGTGCCTACGGGTGAGCTGACCCTGTAAAACATTATATGCGATGATCTGCAGCTAAGCTGACCCTCCAAAAAATCGTATGCGAGGGCCTGCATGTAAGCTGACCCTGTAAAAGATTAGAGTTGCGGGCCTGCAGCGTAGCTGACCCTGTAAAGATTTGATTTGCTTGCCTGCAGGTGAGCTGACCCAGTAAAAGATTTTAGGTGCGGGCCTGCTGGTGAGCTGAGGTGGAACCGACAAACCCAACTTGATTTTGATGGCTGCATTAATCTGCAGGTGACCGTGATACAGCTCAACAGATTTCTTTCAATCTGCAGCTTTCTAAACAATCTGTGGCCTTAGTCTTTTATCCAGACTCAGTCATTGTGTCACTATGTGGCCTCCTCATGTTGCCATCTCCAACCATGTCACCTTGCCACTCATTTTTATCACCATGCTGCTGCTGATGCAGCTTAAAAGGCTTTAAACTGATCACCAGGCCCACAATCTAATTAAGGTTTTACACACAAAACCAAAGTAAAAAAATCTATTTTATAGGAAAAATTGATTAAAAACATTCTTTCCTGTATATTTACTTGTATAGAAAGTAAAAGTGCTGCCAAAAATTACCAGGAAGAGGCACTCCAATACAACCTGTATATCACATAAAGGAGGGCCTCATTCACATTGAGTTGCGGGCCTGCAGGTGAGCTGACCCTGTAAAAGATTTGATTTGCCGGCCTGCAGGTGAGATGACCCTGTAAAAAAATTAGATGTGAAGGCCTGCTGGTGAGCGGACCCTATAAAAAATTAGATGTGAGGGCCTGCTGGTGAGCAGACCCTGTAAAAAATTATATGTGAGGGCTTGCTGGTGAGCAGGCCCTCTAAAATTTTTATTCTAAGGCCATATATGCAAGGTCATTATATGTGATGAATAAGCAATGCAGTGTTGATATGACGGAAGAGGAGGAGTAGGATGAGAAAAGGAAGATTCAACCATATACCCTTGTTTGTGGTGGAAGGGTTGCATGGGAAGTAATATAGTCTATTAACTACATTAAAAACAACACATGTAAAGTGCCTTTATGTTCATCAGCTTTCCACTGGTGGAGTCGAGAAGTCATGGTCAATCCAAGCAATGTTCATTTTTATATGAGTCAACCTGTCAGCATTTTCAGTTAACAGGTGGATAAGCCTATCTGGTATAATGCCACCAGCAGCACTAAATACAGACTCAGACAAAACGTTGGCAGCAGGGTAGGCCAGCATCGCCAAAGCGTAGAGCGCAAGTTCTTGCCACGTGTCTAGCTTGTACACCCAGTAGTTGTAAGGCACTAAGGGATCATTGAGGACGCTGACACGGTCTGCTATGTACTCTTTCGCCATCTTGCAAAATGTTTCTTTCCTTGTGGCAGTAGGCCGCACATCAGGTTGAGGGTGCTGGCGGGGTGTCATGAAACTGTCCCAGGCTTTGGAGAGTGTTGCCCTGCCTCTGTTGGAACTGCTTGTGTGTTCCTCTTGTCTCCCCTCCTCGGTTGGCCAAGGAAGTACGGACCCTGCCACCAGCGTTTTCAGATGGAAAATTTTGGAGCAATTTTCCAACAAGGATCTTCTGGTATTGCACCATTTTGCTCATCCTCTCCACCAGAGGAATGAGAGATGAGAAGTTCTCTTTGTAGCAAGGGTCGAGAAGGGTGAACAACCAGTAATCCGTGTTGTTTAAAATGTGTATAACGCGAGGGACGCAGGAAACGCAGCCTAACATGAAGTCAGCCATGTGTGGCAGAGTATCAACAGGCGAGACTTTGCTGTCATCATCAGGAGGATCACTCACACACGCAGAACAGATGGAATTAAACTTCCATGGATACAACCCTCTGTAGCTGAGGCAACCGTCACCTTCTCCTCCTCATCTTCAGCCTTCAATTTGCGGTGAGAAGACGAACTGAGGGTGGTCTGGCTATCATCAACCTGTGTAATGTCTTCCCCCATTTCCACCTCTTCAACATGCACAGCGTCGTCCTTAATTGTGAGCAGCGAGCGTTTGAGAAGACACAGAAGTGGGATAATGACTCTGATAATAGCATTATCCCCGCCCACCATCTGTGTTAATTCCTCAAAGTTGCGTAAAACCTCACAGAGGTCAGACATCCATGTCCACTCCTCACTTGTGAATAGCGGAAGCTGACTGGAAAGGCGACGACCATGTTGCAGCTGGTATTCCACAACTGCCCTCTGCTGCTAGCAAAGCCTGGCCAACATGTGGAACGTGGAGTTCCAGTGCATGCTCACATTGCACAACAGCTGGTGAGCTGTCAATTTCAAGTGCTGCTGCAGTTTTGACAGACCGGCTGAAGCTGTCGGTGACTTGTAGAAATGTGCACACACACGCGGTGCACCTTCACCAGTAGCTCAGGCAAATTGGGGTATGTTTTTAGAAACTGCTAAACCACAAGGTTGAATACGTGGGCAAGGCATGGGATGTGCCCAGCTCCAAAGCCGCCACCAAGTTACGGCCTTAATCAGACACAACTATATGCCTGGTTCTAGGTTGAGTGGTGATAGCCACAGCTCAGTCTGGTCTCTTATCCCCTGCCACGGCTCTGCAGCGGTGTGCTGTTTGTCACCTAGGCAGATCAGCTTCAGAAGGGCCTGTTGCCGCTTCCCCACTGCAGTGCTACACTGCTTCCAGTTACCTACCGACTGATAACTGACTGGTGCTGCACGCGGATACTTCAGAGGTGGAAGTGGAGGAGGAGGCAGAGGAGGAGAAGTGGGGGTTGGAGCCACTAACGAAGGTGGTGGCGGAAACCCTGATGGAATTGGGGCCCGTAATCCTTGGCGTCGGTAGCACCTGTGCCATCCCAGGGTACGAGTCGCTCCTGGCCTCCACAACATTCACTCAGTGTGCCGTCAGGGAAATGTAGTGTCCCTGGCCGAAAGCACTTGTCCCTGTGTCCGTGGTTAAGTGGAACTTCCCAGTAACTGCGTTGGTCAGGGCACGTGTGATGTTAAGGGACACATGTTGGTGTAGAGATGGCAAAGCACACCTTGAAAAATAGTGGCAGTTGGGGACTGCGTAATGAGAGGCGGCCACCGACATCAGGCTGCGGAAGGCCTCAGTGTCCACAAGCCTAAATGGCAACATTTCCAGGGCCAGTAATTTGGAAAGCCACGCATTTAGTGCTATGGCCTGTGGGTAGGTGACTGGGTATTTGCGTTTGTGTTCAAATGCCTGGGGTAATGACATTTGGATGCTGCGCTGGGACAGGGAAGTGGATGTGGTCACTGATGGTGCTTGCAAAGGTCCAGGTGCAGGACGGGAGTCATCCGGGCCCGCGTTTTGGACAGGGGATTGGCCAGCACGTAACACAGGGGAAGAGGAGGCAGCGGTGTGACCCGCAGGCACAGATTGTGGACCGAGGTGTTCGGCCCAACTATTAGGGAGCTTTGATACCATGTGGCGTATCATGCTGGAGGTGCTGAGGTTGCTAGTGTTCATGCCCCTGGTCATTTTGGTGTGGTTCAGGTTGCAAACTACTATTCTTTTGTCATCCGAACTTTTCTAAAAAAAAGTGCCATACTGCTGAACACCTACCCCTTGGCAAAGGAGATTTATGCAAGGGGGTGCTCCACTGGAACAGTTGCGGGCCTGTTCGGTGGTGCCTGCCTTCTAACTTTTGCCACCCCACTGCCTCTTCCAGCCTGTTGCAGTGCTGCGGATCCCTCCCCCTCTGTACTACTCTCCTCGCTCGGCTTATTGCCACCTTCCCAGGTTGGGTCAGTGACCTCTTCGTCCAGCACCTCCTCTTCCACTTCCTCACTCTGATCATCCTCCTGATTTTTTTGAACTAACCACAATCTCAGTGACTGACAACTGTGTGTCATCCTCTTCCTCAACCTCAACAATTGCGGTTGAGTCATTGGCAACTGTGTCTCATCATCATCTACCTAATTAAATACTAATTGCCTTTCCCCAGCGTCATGTTCTTGTGACTCTGGATGCTTAAGAGGTTGGGAATCGGAGCACAAGATCTCATGTACCTCTTCAAGCGTGCCTGGCGAGAGGGCCAAATCAATTAATGGTGATGCAAAGAGATGCTCGGAATATCCAAGTGTGGGATCACTTGTTTGGCCAGACTGTAAATGGTGGGAGGATCAGGGTGAGGATTGTGTGGACCAGACTTCTTGCTACTGAGACTGGACTTGGTGGAAGACAGGGTGGTGCTTAACTGACTTGAAGCACTATCTGCTGCAATCCAACCAACCACCTGCTCGCACTGGGCTAACTTCAAGAGTGGTGTCCTGCGCCGCCCTACAAACTGGAACACCATAGTGATGGATCATGTGACGAACCATGTGATGAGCGTAGTGACATCATCAAAGGTCCTATTGCTCATAGTTGAATACAGAACAAGTGGATTTAGGTGAGTTAAATGATTTATTTATTTTTTTAACCCCTCCAGCCCTATTTTACTTAGCATTCTGTATTCAGAATGCTATTATTTTCCCTTATAACCATGTCATAAGGGAAAATAATACAATCTACAGAAGACCTAACCCAAACCCGAACTTCTGTGAAGAAGTTTGGGTTTGGGTACCAAACATTCCGATTTTTCTCACGCGTGTGCAAAACGGATTACAATGTTTTGCACTCGCGCGGAAAAATTACGCATTTTCCCGCAACACATCCGCCTCTTATCCGGGCAAAAAACATGACGCCCGTGTGAAAGAGGCCTTACACCTCTTCTCTGTGTAGTCTTTGGCTCCCAAGTCACAATCATTAATGGAAATCACTGATCAAAACACTGACGTGTGACTAAGGCCTAAGTTACTGTTGCAAAGAAAATGTAGCATTGCATGGTGGCAATTCAGATGAGAGGCTGTCCATGCACTATATGGACACCACAAGTGGGCCTAAACTGAGCTGACATAACAACATTCCTTTCTGGATCATAGATGGGGGTTGTGATGGGTGACTCCTATGACTTCCATATGCCCTAAGAGAGCATATGACCATTCTGGACCTTCCTTCTCCCAGCTACAGCTTATTTTCTTCCACAAGTCGTAAAGATCTGGCTACCATGTAACATGTGTTCTCAGCACCATTTTTTAGCACTATTGATAAACCAGCTTTTAATGGGCTGACATTGTTGAGAAAGCAGAGGCATAAGATACGTGCCTTTCTGTTAACCACTTAAGGACCACATGGTTTATACCCCCCCTAGTGACCAGGCCCTTTTTTACAAATCGGCACTCCACAACTTTAGCGGTTTATTGCTCAGTCATGCAACTTACCACCCAAATGAATTTTACCTCCTTTTCTTCTCACTAATAGAGCTTTCATTTGCTGGAATTTCATTGCTGCTGACATTTTTACTTTTTTTGTTATTAATCGAAATTTAATGACATTTTTGCAAAAAATGACATTTTTCACTTTCAGTTGTAATTTTTTTTTTTTTAAACGACATCTATATATAAATTTTTCTCTAAATTTATTGTTCTACATGTCTTTGATAAAAAAAAATGTTTGGGTAAAAGTTATAGCGTTTACAAACTATGGTACAAAAATTTGAATTTCCGCTTTTTGAAGCAGCTCTGACTTTCTGAGCACCTGTCATGTTTCCTGAGGTTCTACAATGCCTAGACAGTAGAAAACCCCCACAAATGACCCCATTTCGGAAAGTAGACACCCTAAGGTATTCGCTGATGGGCATAATGAGTTCATAGAACTTTTTATTTTTTTCACAAGTTAGCGGAAAATGATGAATTTTTTTATTTTTATTTTTTCCTTACAAAGTCTCATATTCCACTAACATGTGACAAAAAATTAAAACTTCCATGAACTCACTATGCCCATCACGAAATACCTTGGGGTGTCTTCTTTCCAAAATGGGGTCACTTGTGGGGTAGTTATACTGCCCTGGCAATTTAGGGGCCCTAATGCGTGCAAAGTAGATTTGAAATCAAAATGTGTAAAAAATGGCCGGTGAAATCCAAAAGGTGCTCTTTGGAATGTGGGCCCATTTGCCCACCTTGGCTGCAAAAAAGTGTCACACATGTGGTATCGCTGTACTCAGAAGTAGTTGGGCAATGTGTTTTGGGGTGTCTTTTTACATATATCCATGCTGGGTGAGAGAAATATCTCGGCAAAAGACAACTTTTCCCATTTTTTTATACAAAGTTGGCATTTGACCAAGATATTTATTTCACCCAGCATGGGTATATGTAAAATGACACCTCAAAACACATTGCCCAACTTCTCCTGAGTACGGCGATACCACATGTGTGACACTTTTTTGCAGCCTAGGTGGGCAAAGGGGCCCACATTCCTTTTAGGAGGGCATTTTTAGACATTAGGATCCCAGACTTCTTCGCACGCTTTAGGGCCCCTAAAATGCCAGGGAAGTATAAATACCCCACATGTGACCCCATTTTGGAAAGAAGACACCCCAAGGTATTCAATGAGGGGCATGGCGAGTTCATAGAATTTTATTTTTTTGGCACAAGTTAGCAGAATTAGATTTTTTTGTTTTTTTCTCACAAAGTCTCCCTTTCTGCTAACTTGGGACAAAAATTTCAATCTTTCATGGACTCAATATGCCCCTCAGCGAATACCTTGGGGTGTCTTCTTTCCAAAATGGGGTCATTTGTGGGGTGTTTGTACTGCCCTGGCATTTGAGGGTCTCCGCAGTCATTACATGTATGGCCAACATTAGGAGTTTCTGCTATTCTCCTTATATTGAGCATATAGGTAATGAGATTTTTTTTTTTCCGTTCAGCCTCTGGGCTGCAAGAAAAAATGAACGGCACAGATTTCTTCATTCACATCGATCAATGTGGATGAAAAAATCTCTGCCCAAAAAAAAGGAGGGAAAAGGCGTCTGCCAGGACATAGGAGCTCCGCCCAACATCCATACCCACTTAGCTCGTATGCCCTGGCAAACCAGATTTCTCCATTCACATCAATCGATAAATCTCCATTCACATCAATCGATAAATCATTGCCGGGATATATATATATATTTTTTTTTATATATATATACAAAGTGTTTGCCAAAGCATATGAACACCGCCGCCTCCTCAGCTCATATGCCTCGGCAAACGTATCTTTTACTGCAGAGGAGAAATCTCGTCTTGCAGCGCCGCATACACCGACTTTTGTGTAATCTGACAGCAGCGCAATGCTTCTGTCAGAATGTACATCAGTGCTGCAGCTGCTTGATCGCTTGGTCCACCTAGAAGGTAAGGTAAAAAAAAAAAAAAAACAGGCCGCAACGCAATAAATTTATTAACATTAACTTTAGAGAACATTAACTTTTATAAACTTTTGAAACAGAACAATAACTTTTTTGCTTACCGGTGATTATTTTTTTTTTTTTACCTTTATAGGACAAACTTCTCCTTCCCCATGGGACAATGTGCAAAGCGAAAATCGCCCAGAGATGTGGCGAAGTACATTATGCACTTTGTCCCAGGTGAAAGGAGAGGTTTGTGGCAGCTCTGTGTGAAAGGGCCCTAAGACCCCTGTGTGCCTGTCCTGTGTACACAATCCCTACACTAATAGTGTACCTGAGTGTGGAACTTGCGGAAACACTCCCCTATGCATAGGGCAGGCTGGTCAGGACAGTCAGGACAAAAAAAGGTGGTGTCACGCCTTATTCCACCCCTGCTACAGACACTACATCTTTTTCTTGGGGAACATTGAGTTGGGGTACCAGGATAGACAGACGGGAAGTGTCTGCCATGTCGCCGGCTCACTATATCAGGGACTTGGGGCACGGACCCTCCTGGATACAGGAGTTCCGAAATGATCTCTTCCTGGAATTTTAGGAAGGATCCTGTTCTCCCAGCCTTACTGTAGAGAACAAAACTATTATACATCGCCAATTGAATTAAATAAACAGACACCTTCTTATACCAGCGTCTGGTGCGTCGGGAAACTAAATAGGGAGCCAACATCTGGTCATTGAAGTCCACCCCTCCCATGTGAAGGTTATAGTCGTGGACAGAGAGGGGTTTCACAATGACTCCATTTGCCCTTTCAATTTGTACAGTCGTGTCTGCGTGAATGGTGGACAGAAGGTAAACGTCCCTCTTGTCCCTCCACTTCACCGCAAGCAGTTCTTGGTCACACAAGGCAGCCCTCTCCCCCCGTGCAAGTCGGGTACTAACGAGCCGTTGGGGGAAGCCCCGGCGACTAGGTCGCGCGGTACCACAGCATTGAATTCCGACTAGATGTAAGTGCCGAAAGAGGGCCACGCTTGAGTAAAAATTGTCCACGTATAAGTGGTACCCCTTGTGGAGCAAGGGTGACACCAAGTCTTGGGGAACATTGAGTTGGGGTACCAGGATAGACAGACGGGAAGTGTCTGCCATGTCGCCGGCTCACTACATCAGGGACTTGGGGCACGGACCCTCCTGGATACAGGAGTTCCGAAATGATCTCTTCCTGGAATTTTAGGAAGGATCCTGTTCTCCCAGCCTTACTGTAGAGAACAAAACTATTATACATCGCCAATTGAATTAAATAAACAGACACCTTCTTATACCAGCGTCTGGTGCGTCGGGAAACTAAATAGGGAGTGTTCCATTTGCCCTTTCAATTTGTACAGTCGTGTCTGCGTGAATGGTGGACAGAAGGTAAACGTCCCTCTTGTCCCTCCACTTCACCGCGAGCAGTTCTTGGTCACACAAGGCAGCCCTCTCCCCCCGTGCAAGTCGGGTACTAACGAGCCGTTGGGGGAAGCCCCGGCGACTAGGTCGCGCGGTACCACAGCATTGAATTCCGACTAGATGTAAGTGCCGAAAGAGGGCCACGCTTGAGTAAAAATTGTCCACGTATAAGTGGTACCCCTTGTGGAGCAAGGGTGACACCAAGTCCCAGACAATCTTGCCACTGCTCCCCAGGTAGTCAGGACATCCGACCGGCTCCAGTTTTGAGTCTTTTCCCTCATAGACCCTAAAACTATATGTATAGCCTGTGGCCCTTTCACAGAGCTTATACAGTTTGACCCCATACCGGGCGCGCTTGCTGGGGATGTATTGTTTTATGCCAAGGCGCCCGGTAAAATGTACTAGGGACTCGTCTATGCAGATGTTTTGATTAGGGGTATACGCATCTGCAAATTTGGATAACAAATGGTCTATGAGGGGCTACATTTTATTGAGCAAGTCATAAGCAGGGTGGCCTCTTGGATGACAGGTGCTATTGTCAGCGAAATGCATAAAGTACATGATGGCCTCAAAACACGCCCTAGACATTGCAGCAGAGAACATGGGCATGTAATGTATTGGGTCTTTAGACCAATATGACCGCAATGAAGCTTTCCGGATTGGTGGTAATAAACTGTGTGGCGTAGTGGTTGGTTTCTGCCACAACTAGGTCATAGAGATCCGCGGTGAAGAACAGCTAAAAAAACTGAAGGGCCGATCCTAAATGAGCCGTCTCCACGCGAACTCCAGACTGTGTGGTGAATGGGGGCAATACGGGTGCGGCGGAAGCAGGGGATTGCCAATTAGGATTTGCCAGCACCTCTGGGAGACTAAGGGTTCTACGGGCCTGTGAACGCGGTGGCTGCGACAGGGGAGTTATTGCACGTGCCACCGTACCAGCTGGAAATGCCCTTCTGGTGCTCGCCACTTCACCAGGGAATACGGCAGTGCTGGTAGAAGGTCCAGGGTGTGCTGCGCTGCTGGTGTATGCCGCACCATAAACAAGATCAGCGCTAGCACCACTCTGCTGCAAATGAGGATCATCATGCGGAGTATGCAGAACTCTGACATGGGATCGGGTACGCCTGACCGTAGCAGGGACCTCTACCTCGTCATCTTTGCTAGTGGTTAGAGTGCCACTGCTGTCTACAGGTTCATATTCGGAACCACTGGATTCAGCGGATGAGGCGTCCCCATCGCTTTCATCCATCACGGCCAGAATCCTGTAGGCCTCTTCAGCGGAATACCCTTTGTTTGACATTTTGGGTTCACTAAATTTAGGGGGTATTCCTCTGAGACTACCCGGGAAAAAGAGCAAACCTACCTAGTAAAAAGGAGTGCTTGCGAAGTAAAGCTGCGATCGCTAATAAAGATCCAAAAAGCTCAAAAGTGATCTTTTATAGCGGCGCAGCGATTTTACGGTGTTTTTGCAGTGATCAGAAAAAAAAAATCTGTCACTGCGGTGGGGTGGACTGAACGCAAGTGTGCGCACAAGATCAGGCCTGATCGGGCGAACACTGCGTTTTTTGCAGAACCTAAGGTGACCCTAATGTACTGATATAGATCTGATTGCGATCAGTATTGATCACTTACAGATACTATATAGTACTAGTGCTGATTAGCGACAGTGATGACGCTAATCAGCGACTAATCAGTGACTGCGGTGCGGTGGGCTGGGCGCTAAACTACCTAGCAAGTAGCTAACTACCTGGCAGGGATGAGGGACCCTTACAGGGGGGGTGATCAATGACAGGGGGGTGGATAAGGGGGTGATCAGGGTGATCAGGGAGTCTAATATGGGTGATCAGGTGCTAAATAAGGGGTTAATAAATGACAGGGTAATATCTAATGTGTAGTGTGGTGATTTGGTGCTACTTACAGAGCTGCCTGTGTCCTCTGGTGGTCGATCCAAGCAAAAGGGACCAACAGAGGAGCAGGTAGCAGTTATATCAGATGCTATTTTCAAAATAGCGTCTGACATATCCATTTCATTGGTCGATTCAAAAATCCACAGCCTGCCAGCCAATGATCGCGGCCGGCAGGCTGTAGATGAACTTGTGCACTACGTGATCCTGTGAACGCGCGCTGCTGTGTGTGCGCGCGTTCACAGGAAATCTCGGCTCAAGCGAGATGATGCCAATCGTCGTTAGTGTAGCCTGAGAGCGCCGCAGCAATGACGCCTTTCGGCGTTAGGTGTGCGGCAAGCAGTTAAACACATTTTCTTAGATTACTTAAATTCCTAGGCATCAGTTTGAATGGAAAATGTGCATAGTTTAAAGGGCATCTGTCAGCAGATTTGAACCTATGAAATAGGCGGACCTGTTGCATGTGCGCTTGGCAGCTGAAGGCATCTTTGTTGGTCCCATGTTCATATGTGCCCGCATTGCTGAGACAAATGATGTTTTATTATATGCAAATGAGCATCTAGGAGAAATGGGGGCTCTGCTCTTTCTGCAACTGCTGCACCTGCATTGCTTCTGGGGGTTCATTTGCATACATTAACCACTTCACATCTGCCCATAGGATATAAACGTCCTATAGGTAGATGTTTATCTCTGAATGGATGTTCTGGAACATCCATTCAAAGATGGCAGCTGCACGCTAATCGTGCAGCTGCCTAGCGGGGGGCCCCGCTTTCAGGGACAGCGGGGCAACCCAGAGAGAAGGCAGGGACAGTTCACAGGTTTCCCTGCCTTAAAATCGCTGTATACACAGCGCTCAGCCAGCACTGTGTATACATATCAGGAAGCACTATTCGGCTTCCTGTCCCGTCCGGGTGGTCATGTGACCGCTGGGGCCTGGGAGAGTGCAGGAACTGTCAGGTCTTTCACAGACCTCAATCAGCCCTGCACTGAGGCTGTATAGCGTTGTATTCTGCACAGCCTCTCTGAGGGGTGTATTTCCCCTGTAACTGGGGCTACTATGTCAGCCCCAGTTACAGGAGAAATCAATGGTAAAAAAAAAAAAAGTGAAGTTAAATGTCCCCTAGAGCTTTTGTATGACCTTATAGGGGACGCAAAGTGTAAAATAAAAAATAAAAGTAAAAAAATAGACATATATGGTATTGCCGCGTCTGTAACGACCGGCTCAATAAATATATCACATGATCCACCCCATCCGATAAACACCATCAAAAAAATAAAAATAAAAACTGTCAAAAGAGCCATTTTTGTCACCTTACATCACAAAAAGTGCAACTCCAAGTGATCAAAAAGGCGCATGTCCCACAAAATGGTACCAATAAAACCATCACCTTATCCCTCAAAAAATTAGCCCCTACATAATAAAATCACAAAAAAAAAAAAATATAGCTATAGCTCTCACAACATGGAGACATTAAAACATAATTTTTTGTTTAAAAAATGCTATTATTGTGTTAAAGTGAATTCATAAAAAAAAGTATACATATTAGGTATCGCCGCATCTGTAACAACCTGCTCTATCAAAATATCACATTACCTAACCCCTCAGATGAACACTGTAAAAAAAAAAAAAAACAGTGCCAAAAAAGCTACTTTTTGTCACCTTACATCACAAAAATTGCAACACCAAGCTATCAAAAAGACGTATGCCCCAAAAATAATAGCAATCGAACAGTCACCTCATCCCTCAAAAAATGAGACCCTACCTACGACAATCGGTCAAAAGATAAAAAAAACTATCACTCTCAGACAATGGAGACACTAAAGTCGGTCCGGGCGTTATATCAGTCCGCAGCTGTTATGCTGTATACTCCAAGTATCGTAAAGGTGATCTCTAGAGAGGACATTTACGGACTGATACAACACCCGGACCAACTCCATTGTGAAACTTAAACTATTGAAAATGCGTCAAATCGAAAAAAATTCCGTATCGAAAAATATTTCATACCCGACAAACGATTTGAATTACACAAAGAGCACAGAGCACTTACCCTGGGTTCACACCTGAGCGTTTCTGAGACGCGCGTTTTACGCGAGTATTTGTCCCGCGTTTTACGCACGTTTTTATGCTTGTTTTTGCAATGGTAAACGCGCGTTTGACGCGCATTTGTGTGATTGACTGCAGTGTTGTCCAATGAGCAAATATCCCTGTCTATATGAAGTTTGGCCAATCATAGGGCATTGTAGGTGTGAAATTCCATGTGTGTTGGTAGAGTGTGTGGTTTGGAGTCATCATGGAATGCTATAGACGGCGACGTGTTGCGGCACTTGTTGCAGCTATTGACCTGGAACGCTTGAGGAGAAGGCGGGACAGCAAGCAACGTTTCTGGGTCCATCCTGTGATTGCCAATAGACAGGAGAGGGGCCAGTTCTGGGCACTGTATGAGAACCTCCGTGCCCATGAGGACAAGTTTTTTGACTACACCAGGATGTCCATCCACAGGTTAGTACGTATACGTGGTTGCAATGTTTTTTCAATGGTTAAGCTAAGTGTTTTGTGCTTTTTGTATTGTTAACCATGAACATTTTATTGTTTCCCAGCTTTGACGAGCTCCTGGTGCTGTTGTCCCCTCATTTGCAGCGTCAGGACACCTTCATGCGGGAATGCATCCCACCAGTGGAAAGACTGGTCATTACTTTGCGGTAAGTAGCCTATTATTGTGGCCATTTAAACCATTTGCAGTGTGTTGTTCCAGGATCTGAGTTTCGCCGTGTTTCTCTTGTTGTTTGTGACGTATGAGTGTTTGTGCGGGGGGTATGTGATGTGTATGTTGTCAACGTGTGGCATAGATATCCCATACATGCATCATGTATCCACATTTGGCCATGTTTTACCCCTCACTTTCCAAAAATAGTCCAAACATTTGCTTAAATTTTTTTATCTTTGGGGAATGTATTAACATCATACATTTCCAACTAAAATGTGTTAACTCTGTTTAACAAACAAAGGAGCAATTTTTTTAAATAACATAAAAATAATAATAGAAACCTTTTCCTATATATTTGACCTTTTTGGCTCCAAAACCCTTGAGCCTGAGAATTTCCCTCTTATAATTTTCAAAGGGTTTCATATTGCGGCCCTGAAAACTCCGCCTCGGGATCCCGCCGTGTCTCTCTGCCTCCGCGAGACTGATTGGCGGGTGGCATTTCAGTGGTGGTGGTGGTGGAGGTGCTTGGGCCCGTGCTTGTAGAGGGATATGGGTATGATGTGTGTTGTGTCTGCCATGTGTCAAGAGGGTGTTGTATGTTACTTTGTGTGTATGTGTGTGCTGGGTATGTGTGAGGGTGTTGTTGTGCATGTTGGGGATGTAGTGGCCTATATTGTGGGGCATATTGTGGCCCATATTGGGGGGCATATTGTGGCCCATATTGGGGGAAATATTGTGGCCCATATTGTTGCCCATATTGTGCTGGCTGCTGTGGGGCCTGCTGTGGGGCCTGCTGTGGGACCTGCTGTGGGGCCTGCTGTGGGGCACTGATAGACGTTGGGATGTCATAAGGGATGCAATATTTATCAATGGTCTTCGACAACTCATCCCTTAGTTGTGTGACCATATTTCTGGGCACATGTAGCATTTTCTCCTCTAGACTGAGGAGAAAATGGGCATCACTGGTAAGTTTTGGCACAGGATGTGCCAGGGCATCCAGGCAGCCTATTAGCCTGTCCTCATGCCTCTCTGTTCTCCTCCTTTTATGTCGGGGCTGCCGACTTGCCTCTGGGACGGCTTGGACAGTCTGCATGGGGCTCACGAAACTCGGAGTGGGTGGGGGGTCTGGAGGACTCATTGGCCCCATAGATGTACCGGCCTCACTCTTCATGGTTGTGCCCTCGTCCTCTTCCTCGTCATCTTGCACCTGGCTGGGTTCCCAGCTACTATCGGTGCTGTGAAGTGGAAAATATAGGTAAGTATGTTCCCCATATGAAATTGAATGTATGTCATGTCATACCACATCCTCTCCTCAATGTGTATGCCCTTGACTCACCTCTGCATTTCCAGTGCACGGTATCAAAAAGGACATCTGTTGGGCATGCACATAACTGGAGCGTGCGCTTGGGGACGATCCGCTCCTCTGCTCCCTTTCTTTGCGCCTATGGCGGATAAAGGCGTCTTTCAGGCTTTTCCATTTGCCTTTGAGAGTGTTGACTATGAAAAAAGAAATAAAAAACATCCGTTAATGTCTCTTTATTTCTTACATTTGTTTCAGGTATTTAGCTACCGGACAATCATTGGCCAGTCTACACTTCGCCTTTTTCATCGGGAAGTCCACAGCCAGTATGGTAGTCCGGGAAACCTGCGTGGCAATTTGGGACGTCCTTCATCCTGCTTTGATGGCCAAACCACAGAAGGAGGACTGGCTGCAAATTTCGGATCATTTTTTACAATCCTGCAATTTCCCGAACTGTGTTGGCGCAATAGACGGCAAGCATATCCGCGTTAAGAAGCCCATCAGGAGCGGGAGTCAATTTTTTAATTGTAAGAAATATTTTTCGTTTGTTCTTTTTGCAGTGTGTGATGCAAACTATTGCTTCAGGTACATTGACTTGGGGTCCTACGGCAGCAGCTCAGACTCAGCTGTTTTGGGGCATTCTGCCTTTGGGCAAATGCTCAATAATAATGACCTGGACCTCCCGGGGAACACCACACTGCCTGGGACCACTTATCCGGCTATGCCCTTTGTTTTTGTGGGGGACGAGGCCTTTGCGCTGGGGGAGCATCTGATGAGGCCGTACTCCAGCCGGGGACTCTCCATTGCCAGGCGGGTATTTAATTACCGGCTGACAAGGGCACGCAGGGTGGTGGAGTGCGCCTTCGGCATTTTAGCAAACAAGTGGCGCTTTCTCCATTCTCCGATTCATTTAAAATTGGAGACCGCCATCTCGGCCGTGAAGGCAGTGTGTGCTCTGCATAATTTTGTCCGTGTACGGGATGGCTTTAATTTTAAAGATTCCCTCAGCCATTCCTTGGAGAGTAATAATCCAAGCGGTGTGCGTGGGACCAGACACGGTGCGGTTTTTCCGGGACCACTTCACCGCATATTTTTTGTCACCACATGGGGCGTTACCCTGGCAATTGGAAGCCATCTAAGTTTATGTTAATTTATATATTTCTTCTGAAAAGAGTGTATCAATATTATTTTATTTTCCCATTTGGTTGTTTATTACTATGGCTAAATTACAAAATTTAAAAAGATCTTTTGTGCATTTCGGTTTATTCACCTATATAGTGCCCCTTGTGGATGCCCTTATAGTGGCCATCAATAGTCGCCCATTAACAATGGTTAAAAATGTGGGCGAAATCATGTGTCCCATTTAAGTGCCCAATACTCGGCCAGTAGAATATAAGCCAAGGTGGGTGAAATAATGGATCCCATCAAGGTGCCCAATACTGGCACGGTAGAAACAGAAGCACCTAAAATATGCCTGCCCACCCATAGCCCACAAACAGTCTAATTTGAAAAAGTACACAATATCATTAACAACTTAGGATTCAAATCCCTCAACCCAAACTTAGGCCTACATTTCAAAATGCCACTACATTTGCGGATTGAGAAAGAGCGCAGTCTGGCACAAGACAGTGGAACCACTGCAAATTGAACATACTGGGCCATTGCATTGTACCAGAATGTGGGGGAGGGTGAACCAGGAGAGTACTAAAAACTAAAGGGGTGAGGGGACACTATGCAACATGGTAATGTGCACATCATTCTTTGTAAACTAAGGCCACTGAGTGCCCATATACAAGAACAGGGATGGTGATGCTGCGTCCCTCTAGCTGTTGCTAAAATCCAAGTCCATGCATGCCTGCACAGGCTCCAGCAAGTAAAATACAGCCCAGCATTTGTGGAGGTGGCGTTTGACAACAGCTGGAGGGCTGCAGGTAGAGCTGGCCAGGGCTATTACATATAGTTGGTACACCACTGCACACAAGGAGTTTACTTTTCACATTAGAACACACATGGAAATACCTTTTCCCTGTTTCACTGTCTTGGTGAAACTTGTCCAATCTGGCCAGATGCTTTTAGCAATATCCTCCCAGGCCTGCTGCCTGCTCCTCCGATTTTTGTAGTTGGCATCCTGCGCATCATACGGGCAGCGTTTGCCTTGCACCAGCCTGATCAGGGTCTCGGTGTCACACACAGACTCCTCCATGCTGGATTCTCTGCAAAACTGTGCTTTGCACCTGGGGTGGGGCCTTTTCTAGCATGTTGCAAAATCCAAAACGCGCGTTCGAACACGCGTTTTCTGTGTCAAAAACGCGCAAAATACAAGCGTCGCGCGTTCCCATTGAAGTCTATTGGCCAAAACACGCGACAAACGCCCCAAAAAAAGCTCAAGAACTTGTTTATGCATCGGGCGTTTTTCAGCGCGTTCGAACGCGCTGTAAAACGCGAAAATGTGAACCAGTCCCATAGGGAAGCATTGGTTTGCATCGGTTATGCGTTTTACAGCGCGTAGGAACGCGCTGTAAAGCGCTCAGGTGTGAACTTAGGGTAACACGTGGGACGCCACAGCAACAAGAGCCAGCTCGAAAAAGTGAGTAACCATTTAACAAACCGCATCATATGTCGGAACACTACAGAGAGACTATTTATACGCTGTAATACCACCATATGAGCCTCAATATATTCTCATGCACTATTATTACCATCTATGAGCTTTTACTACCATATATGCATTTTAACTCATGCTCCTTTTTTCATTCCATCTATGATTGAATAAAAGCCACAACATACCGAAAGCTACCTCAGGAGGACACTATTAGTAAATACTTGGACTCTCAATCCCATCAAGCATATTTTTATTTTTATTTTTACTTTTGAGAGCTTTTTATGTATTTTTGTATTGCAATTTTATTGAACTGTATGATATCAATGTTATTAAATAGTGTTAGCCTATTTTAGAGTTGCCTCACATTACTCCCAATGTACGAGTGCCGGTCGTCTTTTCTTTAAACAAACAAAGAAAGTAGACATATTTGATATCATTGCGTCCGTAATTACTTGGTCTATAAAATTGCACATGATCTACCCTGTCAGATGAATGTTGTAAAAAATTTAAAATAAAAACAGTGCTAAAACATACATTTTTGGGTTATCTTGCCTCACAAAAAATGTAATATAGAGCAATTAAAAATTATATGTACCCCAAAATAGTATCAATAAAACTGGCACCTTATCCCCTAGTTTCCAAAATGGGGTCACTTTTCGGGAGTTTCTACTGTAATAGTGCATCAGGGGGGCTTCAAATGGGACATGGCATTTAAAAAACAGTTTAGGTAAATCTGCCTTCCAAAAACCATACGGCGCTCCATTTCTTCTGCACCCTGCCATGGGCGCTTACATCAGTTTACGACCATATGTGGGATGTTTCTGTAAACCGCAGAATCAAGGTAATAAATATTGAGTTTTGTTTGACTGTTAACCCTCGATGTGTTAAAGAAAAAATTGGATTAAAATGGAAAATCTGCCAAAAAAGTTAAATTTAGAAATGTCATCTCCATTTTCCTTTAATTCTTGTGGAACACCTAAAGGGTTAACAACGTTTGTAAAATCAGTTTTGAGTAACTTGAGGGGTGTAGTTTCTACAATGGGGTCATTTATGGGGGGTTTCCACTATGTAAGCCCCACAAAGTGACTTCAGACCTGAACTGGTCCTTAAAAAGTGGGTTTTGGAAATTTTCTTTAAAATTTTAAGAATTGCTTCTAAAATTCTAAGCCTTCTAACGCCCTCCCCCCAAAAAAATGACATTTAAAAAATTACAACATAAAGTAGACATATGGGGAATGTTAAGTAATAAATATTTTATGAGGTATCACTTTCTGTTTTAATAGCAGAGAAATTGACATTTTGAAAATTGCGAATTTTTTTAAATCTTTTGGCATTATTTTATAAAAAAGGTGAAATATATTGACACAAATTTACTACTGTCGGAAAGTACAATGTGTCACGAGAAAACAATCTCGTGATGGCTTGGATAAGTAAAAGCGTTCCAAAGTTATTAAGTTATTACCACATGACACATGTCAGATTTGCCATATTAGGCTCTGTCAGGAAGGAGGAAATGTCCCGGATGTGAAGTGGTTAAAACATAATTTTTCTGAGCAACAGATCAGCCAGTTTTCACCAGGAAATCTGCTGACAGATGCCCTTTAAGGGAACCTGCACACCGAGCAGCTTTATGTGCAAAAAATGCACATAAATCCACACTATTTATTTTGGTTTTAGTGCATTTTTTGTGTGTTTTCTAAGCAGATTTTGATGTGAAATCGCACACGATTGACATTCTGAGGATTTAAAATCCATACCATGGGTCAATTTCTGCACCTAATGAAAAAATTGTCAAATCTCATTCACTTTGCTGGTACTGTAATACGCAGAGATTGTGTCGTATTATATACGTGCAGAACAAACCTGCTTAATCCGCATTGTGTGCAGCCACCATAAGGATGTGTTTTTAATGCCAATTTTGTTCAATTTTATGGTGTTTTTGCACCTGCTTTTTTGGTGTCTTTTTTTTGCGATAAAAACAGCAGCTCTAGATGTTAGCAGAAGGTCTATGGGAAATATAAACACAGAACACACAACCATTTTTTGTTATTTGCTACTGACATTTTGAAACCTTTGGCCTTTTTACTGGCATTTTGACATCTCCTTCACGATAGAGAAAAGCAACCAAAAAAAAATGATTCCATTAGTTGATAAGAAAAAGCACTGCAGAAAAAAACACCATTAAAAGACATGCACATGTTCTCTGTTATCTTTTATCTTGGATTGAGATATTGTATTGCAATATGAGTGGCACAACATTAGATGTGAGCGAAGTTTTGAAAAATTGGATTCAGCAGATTCGCCAAACTTCAGCAAGAAATTCAATGAGTTACAAATTAGGTTTATGATTAAAGCATGATTTGATTTTGTTTAAAAAATGAAATCATTGTGTAAAACTTACATAAATAAAAAAAAGTACACTTATTAGGTATTGCCGCGTCTGTAATAAGTTACTCTATAAAAATATCACATGACCTAACCCCTCAGGGTTAGGTCATGGGTTACAAAACGTGTAATAGCAAGCGATCAAAAAGTCATATGCACCTCAAAATAGTGCCAATCAAACAGTCATCTCATCCCGCAAAAAATGAGACCCTACCTAAGATAATCGCCGAAAACTGGAAAAACTATGGCTCTCAGACTATGGAGACACTAAAACATGATTTTTTTTGTATCAAAAATGAAATCATTGTGTAATACTTACATAAATAAATAAAAAGTATACATATTAGGTATCGCCGCGTCCGTGACAACCTGCTCCATAAAATACCACATGATTTAACCTGTCAGATGAATGTTGTAAATAAAAAAAATGGTGCCAAAACAGCTATTCCTTGTTACCTTGCCTCACAAAAAGTGTAATATAGAGCAACCAAAAATCATATGTACCCTAAACTAGTACCAACAAAACTTTCACCCTATCCTGCAGTTTCTAAAATGGGGACACTTTTTTGGAGTTTCTACTCTAGGGATGCATCAGGTGGGATTCAAATGGGATGGGACATGGTGTCAAAAAACCAGCCCAGCAAAATCTGCCTTCCAAAAACCGTATAGCATTCCTTTCCTTCTGCGCCCTGCCGTCTGCCTTAAAGAGGACCTTTCACCTAAAAAAAAAATGTAAACTAAGACCATAGCTTTACTTACATGCCCCCATGAAGTGTTGATCGTTTTTTCTTTTTTCAAACTGTGCCCCCGTTTGTCCGCTATGCCCCCCCCGGAATAATTCCCGCCGTCTATGGTAATGAGCCAGCCTCAAATGGGCTGGCTTTAAAAGTTCTCCTCGGCGTGCCTTCTCTCTTCTCCCTGGCACGGAGCGCATCCAATCAGCGCGCTCCGCTCTTAGCCAGGGAGAAGACGCTCCAGTTCTCGCGAGACTTCAGAGAACTGGAGCGATTTCGTCTATCCGGCTAAGAGCGGAGCGCGCTGATTGGATGCGCTCCGTGCCAGGGAGAAGAGAGAAGGCACGCCGAGGAGAACTTTTAAAGCCAGCCCATTTGAGGCTGGCTCATTACCATAGACGGCGGGAATTATTCCGGGGGGGCATAGCGGACAAACGGGGGCACAGTTTGAAAAAAGAAAAAACGATCAACACTTCATGGGGGCATGCAAGTAAAGCTATGGTCTTAGTTTACATTTTTTTTTTAGGTGAAAGGTCCTCTTTAACAGCAGTTTACGACCACATATGGGGTGTTTCTGTAAAGGCTGCCCCTCATTTAACTACTAGACTACCCACATGTGTAGATACCTACCACTCCATCAACAAAGACTCAATAAACACATATGTCGCAAATTATGGGCCTTAATGATACTGACATCACTACCGTATCTAAGGTATCTTACACTATGAACTCACTCAGGCCTCCTAGTACCCCATCCTCCTTCCTTGGAAACGCACAGAGAGAACAAATCCGGATATTCACTGGGTCTTTATTACGGACCAGTGATGTAATGGATACCTCCGACTGTGCGTTAAAAAAAAAGGGATTGTGCTGACAACTAAAGATGTACAAATACCTCTAGATCTACCAAATCTTGCCTCTAAGCCATATTTTCATCACTGCTTTCTGACACAGATGGGAATGTTAACCCCAAAAATCACTGGGTCTTTTATACCTCGGACCAGTGATACAATGGGTCTATCCCGAAGATGTATCCACAACCTGGGATTTCAATATTCACACAATGAATCCTCCTCTTTTTGACACAGACAGGACTGTTAATCCCAAAAATCACTGGGTCTTTTATGCTACGGACCAGTGATATAATGGGTTCATCCCTGGTACGTGCTCACAACCAGTAAACCCCCATCATGGGATATCACTTATAACTAGAAAAATACATAAACTGTAATATACCCCCATCTATAAGTTCTATACACCACTAAAAAGATCCACATAGAAATTGATTTGTGATGCTATATTATATGTAGTGGTGCACTCCTATACCTAACGACACTGGGTGAGGTATTCTCTCACATCATATAGAACATATGAAAGTCCCTCCTGAAGTATAGGGAATAATCATGACATTGCCCTTAATAATTAGATCAATCATTTTACTATGGGAAGAATCACCATAAATTATACATATTCCTATATGTACTTGAATATATATTTTCTCATATTTTTCCACTTATTTTTATTATATTTTTCAACTTTTTCATATATATTATCTTATATAATTTGCATTACCCACTTCTCAATGAACTACTCACACAATAATACCTAATGGATGTAATTGTAATAAAACAATTAACCCTTATTTTTATATTCAAACACTTTATCATTATTTTTTGAGAACCAGAAGATTTCTCTATACATCTTTTACTCCAGCCACATATTTATGCACCCATTGAAATAAAGTAACCAATTGAATACATCAACCAAGATAAGATAGTAACTTTATTGGTGACAATAATTGGTTAACAAACAGGTTAATCACGGCCCTATAAAAATCACAGCATCCGCAATAATCCTCCACTTACTGATGAAGGGATAGAGTCCCGAAACGCGTTTAAGGAAGCTGAGGATTACCGGAACACTCACCACTCACATAGAGTTGGGAGAACACTGTGAAGGCGCTTGAGAGAGAGTCCGTGATCACGTGACCATCTACGTCATCCTCCAGACGCGCGAACCACGCCCCCCGGCGTCCCTGGTAACATGAGGCACGCCGCTGTCTCTGGAGAACCGGACTGGATCGCAGGAGCCTCCCAGGAACAGCAGACCATCACCAGAGAACCCAGGAGATCAAGCGCCGGGAAGGGTAAGTGATCTCTGTAGTCAGGGACAGTGCGGGAGGCCGCACCTAGGCACAGAGCACCACTTTCCTCCACAGAATTACCACCAGTTATAAACTGTTATTCTCTAAAAGGCACATCAGGGATCCTATACAGAATGACAATCTAATTTTCACTAAGGGGCATCACTGGACAACAACCCTGTCTAACAGTGGATGATCATCCTGTAGATCTTCAGTTATTTATATCCTGATCAGTGATTTTTATATGAAAGACTTTGTGGACATTTACCTTTTTTAGACATCTTTTATCTACATTTTTATCTGCATCTGAAAGATTTTTATCTGCATCTGAGAAACTGTAAACCGCTTTTTTTCCCAATTTTCCACAAATTTTTTATATATATATTCAAAACATCTATTCACCATTTTTATATCCATATTTTTAGGGAAAATGTGCTAAAAAAACTTACCACCACTCCAACATACCTCTATTAAAAAGGAACTACCAACTATTTTTTACCAGATCACACATATATTAAATTATCAATAAATAATACTTGTACCCAAATAAGAGTGTGCCTGCTTATCTCATATTCAAATATTGAGTTTTGTTTGGCTGTTAACCCTTGCTTTGTAACTGAAAAAAAAATGTTAAAATGGAAAATCGGCCAAAAAAGTGCAATTTTGAAATTGTATCTCTATTTTCCATTGATTCTTGTGGAACACCTAAAGGGTTACCGACGTTTTTGTAAAATCAGTTTTAAATACCTTGAGGGGTGTCGTTTCTTAGATGGGGTCACTTTTATGGAGTTTCTACTCTAGGGGTGCATCAGGGGGGCTTCAAATGGGACATGGTGTCAAAAAACCATTCCAGCAAAATCTGCCTTCCAAAAACCGTATGGCATTCCTTTCCTTTTGCGCCCTGCCGTGTGTCCGTACAGCAGTTTGCGACCACATTATTCCATTAATTCTTGCGGAACACCTAAAGTGTTATCAACGTTTGTAAAATCAGTTTCAAATACCTTGATTCAATTTTGGCTGGTTTCTATTATGTAAGCCTCATAAAGTGACTTCAGACCTGAACTGGTCCTTAAAGAGGACCTTTCACCGATCCTGACATTGTAAACTAAGTATACAGACATGGAGAGCGGCGCCCGGGGATCTCCCTGCACTTATTCTCCCGCTATGCCCTCCAGTATCTTCGGTCACTAAGTTATGGTAGGCAGAGATTTCAGTCACTAAGTTATGGTAGGCAGAGATTTCGGTCACTAACTTATGGTAGGCAGAGTCTGCCCTTGTTCTGCTGTAGCGCTGGCCAATCGCATCGCAGAGCTCAAAGCCTGGGAGAAAATAACCTCCCAGGCTGTGAGCTCTGCGATGTGATTGGCCAGTGCTACAGCAGAACAAGGGAAGACTCCGCCTACCATAACTTAGTGACCGAAGATACCTGGAGGGCATAGCGGGAGAACAGACCGGCGCCCAGGGGTAATAGTAAGTGCAGTGAGATCCCCGGGCGCCGCTCTTCATGTCTATACATGTATACTTAGTTCACAATGTCAGGATCGGTGAAAGGTCCCATTTAAATAAGTTGGTTTTTGAAAATTTCTGAGAAATTTCAAGATTTACTTTTAAACTTCTAAGCCTTGTAACGTCCCCCAAAAATAAAATGTCATTCCCAAAATGATCCTAACATGAAGTACACATATGGGGAATGTAAAGTAATAACTATTTTTGTAGGTATTACTATGTATTATTGAAGTAGAGAAATAGAAACTTGGAAATTTGCAAATTTTTCCAAATTTTGGGAAAATTTGTTTTTTTTAAAAATAATTTTATTTTTATTTTTTACTCCATTTTACCAGTGTCATGAAGTACAATATGTAACGAAAAAAACAATCTCAGAATGGCCTGGATAAGTCAAAGCGTTTTAAAGTTATCACCACTTAAAGTGACACTGGTCATATTTGCAAAAAATGGCCTGGTCCTTAAGGTGAAAAAAGGCTGTGTCCTTAAGGAGTTAATGGAACAAAATAAAGAAATGGATGCAGTGCCAATAAAGTAGTAGAATATTTTTTTTGTCTTTTAATGCAAGTTGTGACAGTCCATGCTTTTTAATCCCTTCTGTTAGCTGTAGATTTACTGTGCATCAGTATTACAGGTCACTGTTATCATCAGGTCTAATTTATACTTTACCATGCAGTGCCCCAAGATAAAGTAGTGGCTCCATGAGAGTGGGGAGGTTGGCAGCAGTAGCAATACCAGTGACAGTAGTGGCCCCATGTCAGAATTTGACAGCAATAACAGTGACAATAGCAGTACAGAGTGCATGGGTCAGCTCTATCTGACGTAGTGCAGACAAAATGTTTTTATCATTATCAATAACCATGGTTCCTATCGCCATTTGGCGAGAAGACAGCTAGTGTTTTATTTCTCTCTTATGTGGCTCTGTTCACCAAGGCTACCCAGTTGCAAAACCATGTGACAACGCTTATCTTTGCATAGGTGATATGCTGGAGGACCACTATGAACTGTGCCTAGAGGGGAGGGTGAAAACAAGGTGGAGGATGAGGACATTGGCGTAGAAATCCCAGCATTACAATTGGGAGGAGGCATTGCCATCACCTGGCCAAGTTGCTGGTGTGCCTGGTCCAGAACCATATTTACGCAGTGGGCTGTGAATGACGTATATTGTTCTGGACTGTGTTAGAACTCTATATGTCAGCACTGGTGTGAACTCTACCAGACACCGAGAGGCCCAAGGACTAGTGGCCTACCTTCTGCTCAACATATATGTGCAGGGCTGGTACAGCATTTTTGGATAAGTAATGTCAGCTTGGGACTCTCCACCTTAGGTGGGCACAAGCCATGAATTCTCTTAAATGTGCTGAGTCAATAGAAAGGGAGGGACTGTAGTACCAGTATCTTGGCCAGGAGCAGGTTCAGCTTCTGCACTATTAGATGAGTGCATGCATACTGTTGTCCTTTTACAATCGCCTTGGGGATCGATTGCTGCCGAAACAAGTGACAAGGTGTAGGAGGAGGAGGAGCATCAGGAGGAATATATGGCATTGAAGTCAATGGGAAGAAACAACAGCTTCTTTCTGCTGATGTTGTTGAGCCCTGACTGCTGGAGAGGAGGTGCAGGACTGTAGCAGATGCAGCCATTGCTGCATCAGGTTGTAACACTAAATCAGTAATGCAGTTTTCCCACGCCTCATTATGGTTACACACCGTGTTTTGATACAGGGTCATCGTGCGAACATTAGCACCCTGGCCGTGCCTTGCCTTCTGCCCACATATCTTGCATACAGCAAAGCTAATATCCCCTAGCGACTTGGTGAAAAATTCCCACACTGGCAAGTGTGGCATTTTCCCTCCACCACTACGTGATGCCTGCCTGATGCTTTTATGAGTCTGTGCACTGCTAATGTGTTCCTCATAGGTAGTCTCGAGTAGCAGACAGTGTACCCCTCTCACGTTTGGTTGCAGATCTCCCACTGCTTCAACCCTGCTGTCTCAAGGGCACGCTTCCCTGCTGTCTAACAGGAATTGTGGCAGCAGTTCAACAAGATGCCTGCGGTGATATATTAGATCACTCTTTAATACTGAGACATAGTAAATCTATGTATAAACTAACAGATTAACGTGGATTGTGGCAGCAGTTCAACAAGATGCACAGGGCGATTGCACTCAACCTACACTGTCCCTGCAGTCTCCCTATGCTCTACCTATAGTGTCTAAAAACTCTACCTACAATCTCCCTACACTGTCCCTGCACTCTCCCTATCTAATATTCTTCTATAAATAGCTTTCTGAAAAACTGTCCCTAGCGTATTAATACTTTTCACGTCTTTCCCTAAGCTCAGCTCACAGTGAAATGGCGGAGATCACACTAGAGGAGGCTTTTTATGGGGCTGTGACATTACAGGGGATTGGCTGACTGTACGGCATTATGGGTCATATTGCGTTGCCGGGATTTTTCTTTCACTTTGTAATATGCAGCAGCCATTTAACAAAAAAAAAAGGAAATTCAGATTCGTCTCGAATGACATTTTTCTAAACTTCGGATCGAATTCCATTTCGTATGCACTTAACACTATACAATATAATCACCTTTGACGAAAATACCTTTTGTGCTACTCTGTTGGGTGCTGTAACTAACACAAATGTTTACTTTTTTCAATCTTGAGATACCTCATACCAAGAAGAAAGGTAAGGACAGGCACATTTGTATCAGTAATAGATTACTTGTTAGCATCGTGATGACAAATCTGATGTTTTTTATGGAAGTTTACTATTACGGGCACCAAAGCTCAAATATGCTCAGTCAATTCATGTATGGAAACAATATTGCTGCAAAAATTTTAGAAGCCTAGATTCTTTACATGGTAATAGATAGATAGATAGATAGATAGATAGATAGATACTGTAATGTGCGAAAGATTTAGGCAGGTGTGCAAAGTGAAAATTCTTGTTGAATAGAACTGTTAATAGTTTAAATTTAAATTTATTCAGCAAGACAATGACCCCAAATACACAGCCAATGTGACTAAGAACTATTTTGAGCATAAAGAACCAGAAGTCCTGGAAGTGATGATATAGCCTCCACAGATCTCTGATATCAACATCATCGAGTCTGTCAGGGATTACCTGAAGAGACAGAAGGATGTGAGCAAGCCTACATCCACAGAAGATCTGTGGTTAGTTGTCCAAAATGTTTGCCATCTACCTGCCGAGTACCTTCAAAAACTGTGTGCAAGTGTACCAAGAAGAATTGGTGCTGTTTTAAAAGGAAAAGGTTGGTCACACCAAATATTGATCTGATTTCGATTTTTCTTTTGTTCATTCGCTTTTCATTTAGTTAATTGATGAAAATAAATTATTAACGCTTTTATTTTTTAACAGATTCTTACTCTGCAGCATTTTTTCCACAACTGTACTATACATTAAAAAGTCAGTAGTCCGTATATTCTTGCATTGCAATTTTGAGTTTTGGCATTGATGAAAAGATGACTGAAGACCCTGCAGAAAAATGTGTAATCTGTATCTTTACCCAGAAAAACTGAAATACTGTAGATATAATAAAAGTGTTTCTGAGAAAAAAAAAACTCTTCTCTGAAAAGAGGAAAATGTTACAGAGACAGCTTCACATTTTATTGGGTTTTCGATGGATTACTGTAAATTTGAAATTCACTCTGAGTGGCTCTAGAATTATCTGTCAAGTAAGGTCATGTTAAAGAATGTTATTTTGTAGCTGCCAACTTATTTATGTCTATAAATAATGACTTACTGATAGTACTAATGAATCTTCTCCTGCACAACTCCACCTTGCCGTTGAAAAAGCCAAAATATTGTCTAGGGCCATGAAAGCTGAAATCTTTTAATTAAATCACTGTACCAATGCTGATGGAGAAGCTCATCTGAGCTTAATAGTTGGATACCCAAAGTCCATAAGAATAAAAGTCACTTTGGAATAAAAATGAATCTAAAATGAGTCACGTGTAGGGATGAGCGAACCCGGACTGTATAGTTCGGGTTCGTACCGAATTTTGGGGTGTCCGTGACACAGACCCGAACCCGGACATTTTCGTAAAAGTCCGGGTTCGGGTTCGGTGTTCGTCGCTTTCTTGGCGCTTTTTGAAAGGCTGCAAAGCAGCCAATCAACAAGCGTCATACTACTTGCCCCAAGAGGCCATCACAGCCATGCCTACTATTGGCATGGCTGTGATTGGCCAGAGCACCATGTGACCCAGCCTCTATTTAAGCTGGAGTCACATAGCGCCGCCCGTCACTCTGCTCTGATTAGCGTAGGGAGAGGTTGCGGCTGCGACAGTAGGGCGAGATTAGGCAGATTAACTCCTCCAAAGGACTTGATTAATCGATCGATCTGCAGCTGTGCATCATTGAGCTGCTGAAATGCAATTGCTCACTGTTTTTAGGCTGCCCAGACCGTTTGTCAGTCACTTTTTACTGGGGTGATCGGCGGCCATTTTGTGTCTTGTGGTGTGCTAGCACAAGCTGCGACCAAGTGCATTTAACCCTCAATGGTGTGGTTGTTTTTTTGGCTAATTCCTACAACAGGGTGAAGCTGTCACACCAAGTGCATTTAACCAGCAATAGTCTGGTTATTTTTTGGCCATATACTACATCAGGGGCAAGCTGCGCCTGTCACCAAGTGCATTTAACCCTCAATGGTGTGGTTGTTTTTTGGCTAAATCCTACATCAGGGTGAAGCTGTCACACCAAGTGCATTTAACCAGCAATAGTCTGTTTATTTTTTGGCCATATACTACATCAGGGGCAAGCTGTCACCAAGTGCATTTAACCCTCAGTAGTGTGGTTTGTCAAGCTGTCACACCAAGTGCATTTAACCATCAATAGTGTGGTTATTTTTTGGCCATATCCCAGTCTAATTCTGTCAGTAAACCTATACCTGTCACCCAGCGCCTAAATACTAGGCCTCAAATTCATATCCAGCTAAATCTGTCGTTACTGCTGTAGCTGGGCGAGTTAGTTAGTGTCCGTTCAAGCACATTTCTTGTTCTGGGTTGAAATACAATTCCCAATTTAGCAATTTCAAAATTTAGTGGTTTCTGCTGTATCAGAGCTATTTGAAATCTATCCCTAAAAGGGTAGATCATATTGAAGGTGCACATAGGGACATTCAGAATAACTTCACACACCCGCTACTGTGCATTTCCAGCCAATCAACAAGCGTCATACTACTTGCCCCAAGAGGCCATCACAGCCATGCCTACTATTGGCATGGCTGTGATTGGCCAGAGCACCATGTGACCCAGCCTCTATTTAAGCTGGAGTCACATAGCGCCGCCCGTCACTCTGCTCTGATTAGCATAGGGAGAGGTTGCGGCTGCGACAGTAGGGCGAGATTAGGCAGATTAACTCCTCCAAAGGACTTGATTAATCGATCGATCTGCAGCTGTGCATCATTGAGCTGCTGAAATTCAATTGCTCACTCTTTTTAGGCTGCCCAGACCGTTTGTCAGTCACTTTTTACTGGGGTGATCGGCGGCCATTTTGTGTCTTGTGGTGTGCTAGCACAAGCTGCGACCAAGTGCATTTAACCCTCAATGGTGTGGTTGTTTTTTGGCTAAATCCTACATCAGGGTGAAGCTGTCACACCAAGTGCATTTAACCAGCAATAGTCTGTTTATTTTTTTGGCCATATACTACATCAGGGGCAAGCTGTCACCAAGTGCATTTAACCCTCAGTAGGGTGGTATTTTTTGGCCATATCCCAGTCTAATTCTGTCAGTAAACCTATACCTGTCACCCAGCGCCTAAATACTAGGCCTCAAATTCATATCCAGCTAAATCTGTCGTTACTGCTGTAGCTGGGCGAGTTAGTTATTGTCCGTTCAAGCACATTTCTTGTTCTGGGTTGAAATACAATTCCCAATTTAGCAATTTAAAAATTTCGTGGTTTCTGCTGTATCAGAGCTATTTGAAATCTATCCCTAAAAGGGTAGATCATATTGAAGGTGCACATAGGGTCATTCAGAATAACTTCACACACCCGCTACTGTGCATTTCCAAGTCTAATTCTGTCACTAAACCCATACCTGTCACCCAGCGCCTAAATACTAGGCCTCAAATTTATATCCAGCTAAATCTGTCGTCAGTGCTGTAGCTGGGCGAGTTATTTAGTGTCCGTTCAAGCACATTTCTTGTTCTGGGTTGAAATACAATTCCCAATTTAGCAATTTAAAAATTTAGTGGTTTCTGCTGTATCAGAGCTATTTGAAATCTATCCCTAAAAGGGTAGATCATATTGAAGGTGCACATAGGGTCATTCAGAATAACTTCACACACCCGCTACTGTGCATTTCCAAGTCTAATTCTGTCAGTAAACCCACACCTGTCACCCAGCGCCTAAATACTAGGCCTCAAATTTATATCCAACTAAATCTGTCGTCAGTGCTGTAGCTGGGCGAGTTATTTAGTGTCCGTTCAAGCACATTTCTTGTTCTGGGTTGAAATACAATTCCCAATTTAGCAATTAAAAAATTTAGTGGTTTCTGCTGTATCAGAGCTATTTGAAATCTATCCCTAAAAGGGTAGATCATATTGAAGGTGCACATAGGGTCATTCAGAATAACTTCACACACCCGCTACTGTGCATTTCCAAGTCTAATTCTGTCACTAAACCCATACCTGTCACCCAGCGCCTAAATACTAGGCCTCAAATTTATATCCAGCTGAATTTGAATACAATACATTGGGCCAAATAATATTTTTGTTGTTGTGGTGAACGATAACAATGAGGAAAACATCTAGTAAGGGACGTGGACGTGGACATGGTCGTGGTGGTGTTAGTGGACCCTCTGGTGCTGGGAGAGGACGTGGCCGTTCTGCCACATCCACACGTCCTAGTGTACCAACTACCTCAGGTCCCAGTAGCCGCCAGAATTTACAGCGATATATGGTGGGGCCCAATGCCGTTCTAAGGATGGTAAGGCCTGAGCAGGTACAGGCATTAGTCAATTTGGTGGCCGACAGTGGATCCAGCACGTTCACATTATCTCCCACCCAGTCTTCTGCAGAAAGCGCACAGATGGCGCCTGAAAACCAACCCCATCAGTCTGTCACATCACCCCCATGCATACCAGGGAAACTGTCTCAGCCTCAAGTTATGCAGCAGTCTCTTATGCTGTTTGAAGACTCTGCTGGCAGGGTTTCCCAAGGGCATCCACCTAGCGCTTCCCCAGCGGTGAAAGACATAGAATGCACTGACGCACAACCACTTATGTTTCCTGATGATGAGGACATGGGAATACCACCTCAGCATGTCTCTGATGATGACGAAACACAGGTGCCAACTGCTGAGTCTTTCTGCAGTGTGCAGACTGAACAGGAGGTCAGGGATCAAGACTGGGTGGAAGACGATGCAGGGGACGATGAGGTCCTAGACCCCACATGGAATGAAGGTCGTGCCACTGACTTTCACAGTTCGGAGGAAGAGGCAGTGGTGAGACCGAGCCAACAGCGTAGCAAAAGAGGGAGCAGTGGGCAAAAGCAGAACACCCGCCGCCAAGAGACTCCGCCTGCTACTGAGCGCCGCCATCTTGGACCGAGCACCCCAAAGGCAGCTTCAAGGAGTTCCCTGGCATGGCACTTCTTCAAACAATGTGCTGACGACAAGACCCGAGTGGTTTGCACGCTGTGCCATCAGAGCCTGAAGCGAGGCATTAACGTTCTGAACCTTAGCACAACCTGCATGACCAGGCACCTGCATGCAAAGCATGAACTGCAGTGGAGTAAACACCTTAAAAACAAGGAAGTCACTCAGGCTCCCCCTGCTACCTCTTCTGCTGCTGCCACCTCGGCCTCTTCTGCTGCTGCCGCCTCGGCCTCTTCCTCCGCCTCTGGAGGAACGTTGGCACCTGCCGCCCAGCAAACAGGGGATATACCACCAACACCACCACCTCCGTCACCAAGCGTCTCAAGCATGTCACACGGCAGCGTTCAGCTCTCCATCTCACAAACATTTGAGAGAAAGCGTAAATTCCCACCTAGCCACCCTCGATCCCTGGCCCTGAATGCCAGCATTTCTAAACTACTGGCCTATGAAATGCTGTCATTTAGGCTGGTGGACACAGACAGCTTCAAACAGCTCATGTCGCTTGCTGTCCCACAGTATGTTGTTCCCAGCCGCCACTACTTCTCCAAGAGAGCCGTGCCTTCCCTGCACAACCAAGTATCCAATAAAATCAAGTGTGCACTGCGCAACGCCATCTGTGGCAAGGTCCACCTAACCACAGATACGTGGACCAGTAAGCACGGCCAGGGATGCTATATCTCCCTAACTGCACACTGGGTAAATGTAGTGGCGGCTGGGCCCCAGGCGGAGAGCTGTTTGGCGCACGTCCTCCGCCGCTAAGGATCGCAGGGCAACATTCTTTGCCTCCTGTTGCCACCTCCTCCTACTCAGCTTCCTCCTCCTCTTCTTCCACCTGCTCATCCAGTCAGCCACACACCTTCACCACCAACTTCAGCACAGCCCGGGGTAAACGTCAGCAGGCCATTCTGAAACTCATATGTTTGGGGGACAGGCCCCACACCGCACAGGAGTTGTGGCGGGGTATAGAACAACAGACCGACGAGTGGTTGCTGCCGGTGAGCCTCAAGCCCGGCCTGGTGGTGTGCGATAATGGGCGAAATCTCGTTGCAGCTCTGGGACTAGCCGGTTTGACGCACATCCCTTGCTTGGCGCATGTGCTGAATTTGGTGGTGCAGAAGTTCATTCACAACTAACCCAACATGTCAGAGCTGCTGCATAAAGTGCGGGCCGTCTGTGCGCGCTTCCGGCGTTCACATCCTGCCGCTGCTCGCCTGTCTGCGCTACAGCGTAACTTCGGCCTTCCCGCTCACCGCCTCATATGCGACGTGCCCACCAGGTGGAACTCCACCTTGCACATGCTGGACAGACTGTGCGAGCAGCAGCAGGCCATAGTGGAGTTTCAGCTGCAGCACGCACGGGTCAGTCGCACTACGGAACAGCACCACTTCACCACCAATGACTGGGCCTCCATGCGAGACCTGTGTGCCCTGTTGCGCTGTTTCGAGTACTCCACCAACATGGCCAGTGGCGATGACGCCGTTATCAGCGTTACAATACCACTTCTATGTCTCCTTGAGAAAACACTTAGGGCGATGATGGAAGAGGAGGTGGCCCAGGAGGAGGATGAGGAGGAGGAAGAGGGGTCATTTTTAGCACTTTCAGGCCAGTCTCTTCGAAGTGACTCAGAGGGAGGTTTATTTCAACAGCAGAGGCCAGGTACAAATGTGGCCAGCCAGGGCCCACTACTGGAGGACGAGGATGAGGAGGAGATGGAGGAGGATGAGGATGAAGCATGGTCACAGCGGGGTGGCACCCAACGCAGCTCGGGCCCATCATTGGTGCGTGGCTGGGGGGAAAGGCAGGACGATGACGATACGCCTCCCACAGAGGACAGCTTGTCCTTACCCCTGGGCAGCCTGGCACACATGAGCGACTACATGCTGCAGTGCCTGTGCAACGACAGCAGAGATGCCCACATTTTAACGTGTGCGGACTACTGGGTTGCCACCCTGCTGGATCCACGGTACAAAGACAATGTGCCCATCTTACTTCCTGCACTGGAGCGTGATAGGAAGATGCGCGAGTACAAGAGTACGTTGGTAGACGCGCTACTGAGAGCATTCCGAAATGTGACAGGGGAACAAGTGGAAGCCCAAGGCCAAGGCAGAGGAGGAGCAAGAGGTCGCCAAGGCAGCTGTGTCACGGCCAGCTCCTCTGAGGGCAGGGTTAGCATGGCAGAGATGTGGAAAACTTTTGTCAACACGCCACAGCTAACTGCACCACCACCTGATACGCAACGTGTTAGCAGGAGGCAACATTTCACTAACATGGTGGAACAGTACGTGTGCACACCCCTCCACGTACTGACTGATGGTTCGGCCCCATTCAACTTCTGGGTCTCTAAATTGTCTACGTGGCCAGAGCTAGCCTTTTATGCCTTGGAGGTGCTGGCCTGCCCGATGGCCAGCGTTTTGTTTGAACGTGTATTCAGCACGGCAGGGGGCGTCATTACAGACAAACGCAGCCGCCTGTCTACAGCCAATATGGACAAGCTGACGTTCATAAAAATGAACCAGGCATGGATCCCACAGGACCTGTCCATCCCTTGTGCAGATTAGACATTAACTACCTCCCCTTAACCATATATTATTGGACTCCAGGGCACTTCCTCATTCAATCCTATTTTTATTTTCATTTTGCCATTATATTGCGAGGCTACCCAAAGTTGAATGAACCTCTCCTCTGTCTGGGTGCCGGGGCCTAAATATATGCCAATGGACTGTTCCAATGTTGGGTGACGTGAAGCCTGATTCTCTGCTATGACATGCAGACTGATTCTCTGCTGACATGAAGCCAGATTGTCTGTTATGGGACCTCTCTCCTCTGCCTGGGTGCTGGGCCTAAATTTATGAAAATGGACTGTTACAGTGGTGGGTGACGTGAAGCCTGATTCTCTGCTATGACATGAAGACTGATTCTCTGGTGACATGAAGCCAGATTCTGTGTTACGGAACCTCTCTCCTCTGCCTGGGTGCTGGGCCTAAATTTATGAAAATGGACTGTTGCAGTGGTGGCTGACGTGAAGCCTGATTCTCTGCTATGACATGAAGACTGATTCTCTGGTGACATGAAGCCAGATTCTGTGTTACGGAACCTCTCTCCTCTGCCTGGGTGCTGGGCCTAAATTTATGAAAATGGACTGTTACAGTGGTGGGTGACGTGAAGCCTGATTCTCTGCTATGACATGCAGACTGATTCTCTGCTGACATGAAGCCAGATTGTCTGTTACGGGACCTCTCTTCTCTGCCTGGGTGCCAGGGCCTAAATTTATGACAATGGACTGTTACAGTGGTAGGTGACGTGAAGCCTGATTCTCTGCTATGACATGCAGACTGATTCTCTGCTGACATGAAGCCAGATTGTCTGTTACGGGACCTCTCTCCTCTGCCTGGGTGCTGGGCCTAAATTTATGAAAATGGACTGTTACAGTAGTGGGTGACGTGAAGCCTGATTCTCTGCTATGACATGAAGACTGATTCTCTGGTGACATGAAGCCAGATTCTGTGTTACGGGACCTCTCTCCTCTGCCTGGGTGCTGGGCCTAATTTTATGAAAATGGACTATTACAGTGGTGGGTGACGTGAAGCCTGATTCTCTGCTATGACATGCAGACTGATTCTCTGCTGACATGAAGCCAGATTGTCTGTTACGGGACCTTTCTCCTCTGCCTGGGTGCCAGGGCCTAAATTTATGACAATGGACTGTTACAGTGGTGGGTGACGTGAAGCCTGATTCTCTGCTATGACATGCAGACTGATTCTCTGCTGACATGAAGCCAGATTGTCTGTTACGGGACCTCTCTCCTCTGCCTGGGTGCTAGGCCTAAATTTATGAAAATGGACTGTTGCAGTGGTGGCTGACGTGAAGCCTGATTCTCTGCTATGACATGAAGACTGATTCTCTGGTGACATGAAGCCAGATTCTGTATTACGGAACCTCTCTCCTCTGCCTGGGTGCTGGGCCTGAATTTATGAAAATGGACTGTTGCAGTGGTGGCTGACGTGAAGCCTGATTCTCTGCTATGACATGAAGACTGATTCTCTGGTGACATGAAGCCAGATTCTGTGTTACGGAACCTCTCTCCTCTGCCTGGGTGCTGGGCCTAAATTTATGAAAATGGACTGTTGCAGTGGTGGCTGACGTGAAGCCTGATTCTCTGCTATGACATGAAGACTGATTCTCTGGTGACATGAAGCCAGATTCTGTGTTACGGAACCTCTCTCCTCTGCCTGGGTGCTGGGCCTAAATTTATGACAATGGACTGTTACAGTGGTGGGTGACGTGAAGCCTGATTCTCTGCTATGACATGCAGACTGATTCTCTGCTGACATGAAGCCAAATTCTCTGTTAAGGGACCTCTCTCCTCTGCCTGGGTGCTGTGCCTAAATATATGACAATGGACTGTTGCAGTGGTGGCTGACGTGAAGCCTGATTCTCTGCTATGATATGAAGACTGATTCTCTGCTGACATGAAGCCAGATTGTCTGTCACGGGACCTCTCTCCTCTGCCTGGGTGCCAGGGCCTAAATTTATGACAATGTACTGTTACAGTGGTGGGTGACGTGAAGCCTGATTCTCTGCTATGACATGCAGACTGATTCTCTGCTGACATGAAGCCAGATTCTCTGTTAAGGGACCTCTCTCCTCTGCCTGGGTGCTGGGCCTAAATATATGACAATGGACTGTTGCAGTGGTGGCTGACGTGAAGCCTGATTCTCTGCTATGATATGAAGACTGATTCTCTGCTGACATGAAGCCAGATTGTCTGTTACGGGACCTCTCTCCTCTGCCTGGGTGCTGGGCCTAAATTTATGAAAATGGACTGTTACAGTGGTGGGTGACGTGAAGCCTGATTCTCTGCTATGACATGAAGACTGATTCTCTGGTGACACGAAGCCAGATTCTGTGTTACGGAACCTCTCTCCTCTGCCTGTGTGCTGGGCCTAAATTTATGGACTGTTCCAGTGGTGGGTGACATGAAGCCTGATTCTCTGCTATGGGACCTCTCTCCAATTGATTTTGGTTAATTTTTATTTATTTAATTTTTATTTTAATTCATTTCCCTATCCACATTTGTTTGCAGGGGATTTACCTACATGTTGCTGCCTTTTGCAGCCCTCTAGCCCTTTCCTGGGCTGTTTTACAGCCTTTTTAGTGCCGAAAAGTTCGGGTCCCCATTGACTTCAATGGGGTTCAGGATGAAGTTCGGATCGGGTTCGGATCCCGAACCCGAACATTTTCGGGAAGTTCGGCCGAACTTCTCGAACCCGAACATCCAGGTGTCCGCTCAACTCTAGTCACGTGAAAGCAGGTTCCAAAAACTCCAGGCTTTATGTGCTATCTGTTACTTACATAACACAGGCACTTTAACCCTTTCATGGCCGGGCCCAAAAAGGCCTTAATGTCCAGGCAACTTTTTGTGATTTTGTGCACCTGGTGGTTTAGTGACCATAGCTTTTTTATTTGTTTTTTTTTTTACTTGACACTTAGGACTTTTATTAGAATGTTTTTAGAGGTTTTTAAAATAAAAATTGGTTTAATTTAGAGGAAAACTGCTAATTATTGTTAAAAAGTATATTTTTTTTAATATAGAGAGAATGGGGCGAATATAATGACGGTTTCTGTTAGTGACTGCCTTTTTAATATTTTTTTTACATTTTTTTATTTGTATTTTTTACTTATATTAAAAAAAAATTGACACATAATCTGTCCCCCAGGAGGTCATTAAAAGACCTCTGGAAGACACCGACTTTTTTTTTTACTGCTTCCATTGTAACTGGGGCATCCACAAGAGCCCCAGTTAATGGGTAAAACAGTCCCCTGAGGGGGAATGACACACAGGCAGAGCTGATCTCCTTAGACCCTGCAGCTCTGCTTCTGCCCCTGCTCTAGACACCCCCGGAAGTCACGTGACCGCTGCTTCCTGCTTACTCCCCCTGCGCTCGTGCAGAACTGTCCTCCTGCTGGCACAGGAGAACACAGAAGCGCTAATAAACCGCTCCTGCCTTCTCCTTAGGGTCCCTGCTGCGTCTGTCAGCCGGGACCTGAACTATTCCTGCTAGATTTCAGGAGCAGGAGCTTTAATCCCAGCGTTGGGATTAAAGCACTGCCAGCACGTGTATATACATTCTAGCTGCACGGGGCATGTGCAAATAGCATGTACTGTATATAGCTGTATGGCAGTCGGGAACGGTTAATGAGACAGCAGTTGACTGATTTACCAGCATCTTTTTGGACTTTAGTAAGTAGACCAGAGTTTTGACAAGATATTACATATCAGATATGTTCCTGAAAAGAAAAGGAACCTATAAATGCCTCTTCTGGGCAAAAATATACGTAGATTATAGTTTTATGGCAGTTTCTGGCATAAACTATGGTAAATTTGCTAGGGTCAATGGCCTCACCGGGATAACAGCCTTGCCATGTCCCATTTACGAAAACAGGTGAGTGTGGCTTAAAAGTGCAAGTTGCAGCTAAATTTAGTCATTATATGGCACTTAAATGCACTATAAGTTGCAGAAACTGGTTTTGTGGCATTTTAAAGCCAAAAGCATGGTATAAGGAGTTGATAAAGTCTAGCTCAGATTTCTTAAATTGAAGGAAGAATTTGCCAAATCATCTGGTCAATAGGAGGGATAGTAATAAAATTTTATTACAAGTAATAAGCCCAAATTTCATACAATGTTATTAAGACTGGTGTTTCATGTCAGTTTTAAAGGGAGAATGTCCCCAGTGACCTCCCAATCAACCTGTTTGCATAGATATATAGCTATTGTTCACCTGATTAAATTGCTGGGTTTTTTTTTTGTTTTTTTTTGTACGGTGCTCCATTCCCAAGTTATGATACTTTTTCTTAATATGCAAATTAGGTATATTGTGCAATGAGGGCATCACTCTTGCTCTCCTCCGGGTGACACAGGAACCCTGCTGCTGCTAAAAAACACACACAACATAATAGACTATTTTTTACCACAACCATTTGCAATGTGTCTTCAGTTTAAAAAATAAATAAAAATAATACAACAAATTGGTTGCAAAAGTGCACGTACTGTAGTCTTCCAGCAGTGAGTCAAGGAAGTAAGGATTCATTCTGCCTATTAGTTTGCCTTCACGTTAAAGGATATTTTTGATCTTCATGTTCTGAAGTTTCCTTTATGATTTTCCTTTTGTATCTGGGGGATATTATGTACTACTTTTACTTTCTTTTTTTATGTTTGAAATTAAAGCTCTCTGCTGTGTGAATCTATTCTGCTACCTATCTGACAAATGTGTGGTTATTATTTATTTGAAAGTGCTATTAATTCCAAGGAGCCATACATCTAAAAGCGGATATACATGTGAAACTCTAAAAATTAGAATATTGTGCAAAAGTTTATTTATTTCAGTAATGTAACTTAAAATTTGAATATTGTAAGAAAGGTTCGATATTCTAGGCTCAAAGTGTCACACTCTAGTCAGCTAATGAATCCATACCCCCTGAGAAAAGGGTACCTGAGATTGTGACTTTGGGGTTTTCATAAACTGTAAGCCATAATCATCCAAATTATAACAAAGACTTGAAATATCTCGCTTTGCATGTAATGAGTCTATCGCATTATTTTCAACTTTTAAGTTGCATTACTGAAATAAATGAACTTTGCACGATATTATAATTTTTCGAGTTTCACCTGTAGATACATAATTTAAAACCACACAAGTACAATAATCAAGAACTTATTAACAGACCGGTACAGAGGGGGAGAGAAGCCTGTGAGAGCTTACAATATACAAGGGAAGGGGATGGAGACCGTAGGCGAGTGTTAAAGTTGCTCATCTAGCTGTGTGGTGGCAGCATGCTCATTGCAGGTGGTAGGCTTTTCAGAAGAGGGATGAGGGAGGTGGGAGGTTTTTTTTTTAATGTTTGGATGTTGGGGAGAGTCTGACGTGCTGGGGTTGTAAGTTCCAGACTAGAGGAATAGACAAGAGAACACAGAAGATGAGGATGGGAATATACTCGTGGGGATGTATCAGGAAAGTTCTGTAGGTCAGAAATGTAAGGGGGAGACAGATTGTGGATTACCTTATATGTTGTTGTGGTTGCATACTTAGATTAATGAACGATAGATGTGAAGTGAAATGAAGCTATGGGTTTACTTATGACAGACAGATATAAACACATTTTGGACACCCAGATATCAAAATACAGAACCAGCCTGAGACACATGTTAATATGTCGAGATATTTTACAAGGATGTAAGCATACATACATACAATAACTTTATTATTACACACCAACATATACAGTGAACGGAACCATGCCATCATGTGTTCCCTTCATTGTATACACAATGTCGGGCCCATACAGGATGTTGATACAGTTAAACAGTAATAAAGCAGAGAGCCATATGACCCCGCCAAGCCACTTGCAGTCTTGTGGGCCACAGGCTGCTTTAGGCCTGTGCCTATATTATGCTGGGACCATCTGTGCAGGGACGCAGTTGCAGTTATTTTTGTGGAGAGAAGATAATTTTGGGGGCATGTGTGGCTGGCTTATAATATTGAAGGCATCTGTGCCTGGAATATAGTTTTGAAGGTATCTATGGCTAGTTTATTATTTTGGAAGTGTCTAGGGCTGGCATATAATTTTGAGGGCATATGTGCCTGGCTTATTATTTTGGGAGCAATGGTGGCTGTCCTATGGGATAATTATTGTTATAATGCAATTTACTCTTTGCCTTCTTCTTACATGCTACTGTGTTTGATCTCAAATTGTTTAGTAACCATTCTCCTGCCTTTGTTTCCTGTTCCTTTATCTTTCTTGGTTCTGACTCCGTCTGACTCTGTCATTGCTATTGGGTACTGTTTTTGGCTGTCATGATTGACAGCCCTATTTTTGACCCTAACTACTATCACTACTCGAACATGCCTACTCCACCTGCTAGCAAGCAACTACCTAGTGAACACAAGGTAGGATTTTATACCACCCACAGGGACCACACAGGGTTAACTAGGCAGGGTCTCTGTAATTATAGGGGTGTTGCAGGGCAAGTTTGCCAGATCTTGCTGAACAAGGTAACTTACAAAAAGTCTGGCAGTAGGTGCTCAATTTGCTGGACAGATTACAGTAACTATATCCCATCAGTTCCATCACACATAGCTAAATTAAGTAGTTAAGGTGGACTGAATAAATGGAAAGACTGAAAAGGTTAATGACGTGCATCAACGGTAAATTCTTGAATTTCATAGCATTATAAAGTCTGCAGAGTCCCTGTGTAGAAGTGGAACCACTTTATAGTCGCTATATGGGGTAATACTGGTCATTGCATAGTGGTTTGTTCAGTAAAATTATGGTAGTAATATTCATTTGCCATTTATTGGTATTGGTATCGGTAGTGTTCACGGCAATCCCTGGGAGAAGTATCTAGCAACTCTCTAGTCCTCCATCGGTGGGGGACCTCCCCCCCCCTCCAAGAACTCAAAGAAACCCAAAGATTTCCATCTCAACTTTTAATCCTGCTGGCAGGAGGCTGTTGAATTCAAAGATATTTCTAAATTCTATCCTTGACATTTTCTTGATATGGTCACCACCCCTCCAGTTTATCTCTACTCTTTCTAAGGCTGTGAAGGTGAGTCCTTTTGGGTTTTGATTATGTGTGACCTTAAAATGATTTGATAAGGTGTGTTTTTTGTAGCCCTTCTTGATATTGGAGATGTGTTCTGCAATGCATACTTTGAGTGTTCTTTTAGTTCTTCCTACGGAGGGGGGATTCCCCGACCGATGGAGGACCCGGGAGTTGCTAGATACTTCTCCGGGTCCCCCCTCTGTGAGGGGCCCTCCCTCCGTCTTACTATCTTCAACTCTCCATGATTAAAGATTGCAACAATCATAAAGTATCCAAGATGCTCGCAATATAATGCACTCACTTTTATGACTCGAAAGGGTGCGGATCTGTCGGTCCCCTTGGGTGTCTGCCGGCAAACAGTTCCTCTAATAAAGAATAATAATAAAAATTATTAAAAACACTTTAAGTAATAAATGACATGAAAACAAGATTAGCAATTACAGAGGAAATTTATTTTACATAGATACACTCTGAAATAGCTAAAGATAATAACTAATAAGAAAAACGCACCGAGACAAAAAAGGCCAAAAAAAAACGCAACACTACTGCAAGACAAACGTGAGGAAGTTCAAAATATGCTCAAAATACCTTTAGAAAATGTATGGCCAGTGTGCGACAGGATTTATAGGTACATTAGTCTACAGAACCATGGAAACATATATTGCAATAGATATGTAGAATATACAATATAAGACGGTATACATCTATAACAATGGATTACAATTCTCATTAAAATTGCAATGTTGTACTATGCCATCTTTAACATATACATAACCGACATTGTATTTTAGCTATATACACAGATGAGGTAGGGGGCGGCACAACCACGCAGAAGATTAGCGCTGACAGTAAGTGCAGCTCACACGGCTGGCGAGGACACGTACACTCGGTGGTGCACAGCTGGACGTAGCAGGTAAAGTGCAAATGATACGATGAAGAAGAGAAGATAAACAGCGGTACTCACCCAAGTACGAAAAATCTGCAGCTTTATTCAGAATCAGGTATGGCAGGGGGCGGACAATTCAAGAGCACGCATCAAACAGCGGCAGTCGTTTTGCGTTACATGCGCTTTCTCAGGCTGTGCGTCAATATACAATATAAGGCTACTTTCACACTTGCGTTCAGAGCGGATCCGTCTGAGACGGATCCGCTCATATAATGCAGACGGTGGCTCCGTTCAGAACGGATCCATCTGCATTATATTGTAAAAAAAATTCTAAGTGTGAAAGTAGCCTCAGACGGATCCGTCCAGACTTCACATTGAAAGTCAATGGGGGACGGATCCGTTTGAAAATTGAGCCATAGTGTGTCATATTCAAACGGATCCGTCCCCATTGACTTACGTTCAGGTGTCCGCCTGCTGAGCGGAGCGGAGGCTGAACGCTGCCAGACTGATGCATTCTGAGCGGATCCGCATCCACTCAGAATGCATTAGGGCTGTACGGAAGCATTCGGGGCCGCTTGTGAGCCCCTTCAAATGGAGCTCACAAGCGGACACCCGAACGCTAGTGTGAAAGTAGCCTAAGACGGTATACATCTATAACAATGGATTACAATTCTCATTAAAATTGCAATATTGTACTATGCCATCTTTAACATATACATAACCGACATTGTATTTTAGCTGTGTACTTTTTTAACAATTTTAGACTGTATGTATTTTAATACTATAGGAATAAGTCTTTATACAGAGACAATAATAAGATAATGCGATCCTACCCAACACACTGAGATCCCAATCAGAACTACACAGAAATTCATGTCACACCTTCAGTATAACACAATTAAATCAACCTGAACCATACCTGGGAAGGTATATAAACTGATCACATTCATGAGAAAAATGACCACTGAGGAAATAGTCTTAGTTAACTCCGAAACGCGTATGGTAATATGATCAACATTCTCATTAAATAAAGTACAGGACCAGAAAATTGAAGCGCTTCAAGTAATGTACAGAGAGAGGGATCGGTAACGCGCCAAAAATCTACATCTCCAGTGAAACCTGGTCTTGCGTTTAACCGATCACCTGCACAAGAATATCACCAGGGAACCACTGGTACGGCATATCCGCAATTAGTTACTGAGGATCCCTAAACCCGTGGACAATATTCCTGGAAGCCAGACCACTGCCTGCAACGACTGAGCTACACGTGGGACGCTACGATAGACGCAGCAGAGCCGGAAAGTTCAGCAGAACAGTGAGTAAACTAGCGCTGAATGTATATGCAAGCAGCGATATCTGAGGTACTAGACTAAAAATTATAGACGATCACAAAACTGATCGAATCAAGTAAGTACAATTGATTTTACTGAGGATTTTATTTGCCTATCAGTTTAAACTTAAGTACGCCTCACCCCGATACCAGTTGGGGTAGTGAGGCCACCGGACGGACATTGCTTTTTGCACAGAACAACTTTATTGGGATCACCACGTAAACATATCAAGGATTTACAAAGACTATACCCTCTATGCGATATATGGTTTTATTATATGTCTATTTTATTATATGTTTATTTTATGGAATTTGGTATCTGATTTCAGTTTTTATATATACAACCTAGTCTGAATGTTTTACCAAATAAATATATTGCTTCAACCATCCTCCATGTGCAGCTAAGTGAAGGTGTGCCCTGCTACTTTTCTATTTTACAATTACCTTTTAGAAGATTGGGTGGATCTTTTTTGCAGGTGCACCCATTCCATACTTTGATTAGTAGGTGAGCCATCTCTATCAACAAGTAGCATAAACCAGATTGGCAGGTAAGCACCCAGTGCAAACGACATGCTGGGCGAACAACACCAAAAGACTAGACATGAAACTACAACAAGATGTACAGCACACCCTGAACATAAACCCACAACCAAACATCAACACAGGTAAGGTAGGGAACATGGAGGATACATAAGGATGAAAATCTATGTCCAACAAGGTGGACCTCAAACTGGACAGATGGTAAGGTCCAGTTCCACTCCACAAGAAGCTGAAGTCCCACTAACCTCAGGCTCCAAGCCCAAGTACTATAAGAGCCCACACCCAGCTCCACCTTGCTCACACTTTAACCCCATACCCACCAGAATGGGAAGGGACAACAACCTTAAAGGGGAAGTGTAGAAACATGCTAAAAACTATACGTTACCACCGGCAACAAGCATGCACGGCTAAAGTGTCACGGTCCACTACCACCAGACCAGGACACAGCCGTGACACTATGACTATTTACATCAAATGATTTTTCTGATAAACCTTGGTTTGGGTTTTAAAATGTTGTGAGGTTATATTTTAACCAGAGATTTACACTGAACAATATGTCCTACTCATGATGAACAGTTTGCATTGTCTATAAGGTCTATTTTATTTTATGAATCCTGCGCCATAGAAAATGAGGCTTATATAAGGGAACTGAGCTATCAGTTTGAACTGTTGCTTTCTGTATTGTATATATTTTTCATCACTAAAATATTTGGTTTGAACAAGATTGTGATGTTTTGGAAGAAAATCCTAACTTAGTGTGTTTTTCTTGTGTTGCCCCTTACATTAGGATATTTGAGTGATGGGCATTTTCTGAGTATACTTTTAGTTTAAAAAGAATTTATTTGCATTTTTCACTGCTATTCAGTACTAGTAAGCGAGCATTGCAGTCTGTCGATGTGGATCCACTGTGTCAACCACCAGGAGTGGTCGGCTGCTGACCCACAGGAATCAGAGACACCAATACAAAGGAGAGTTAGGCAATACTCTTAGTCAAGAAACAGGCTGAAGTCAGGGCAGGTAGCAAGAGTCAAAGTCCAAGGATCCTGCAGGTAGCAGGTCTAGCAAAACTAGACAGAACCTGTAGATCAGGCAATGGGTGGGACAAGGAGCCTGCATATGTAGGGGAGTTAATGAGTTCAATAGGCAGCAACTGAACAACAACACACAGAGCGATAAGGGAAGGGTGTAACACGGAAGTACGGAAGTAGAGATACAATGAACTAAGGGGCACATTTATTAAGACCATCCTTTTAGATGCCGGTCTTAATAAAGCCCTAATCTGGCAGGGCAGGGCCCTAATCTGGCAGGGGATTTAGACCATTTTCTACGCCTAACACAGGTGTAGAAAATGATGAATGAGATTCCCCTTCCCCGCCCACAATTTTAGACCTGGCGTGAGTGGGGCGAAGTCACAGATATCTGCGCCTGAAATACGCCTAATTATGCATATTTCAGCAGAGTAAATAACCCCCTAAGCTCCTATTCACACATACTGTACACACAGGACAGACAGACACATGGGAAATGGAGCTGCATAATAGCGAGATTTTTGAGCAATTCTCATAAGGTTGCGCTTGCCATTTGTATTTTTCTAGTCTCATCTCCAATGTCAGTTTTTTGTGCAATGCTTAACCAGTATAGATTACTACATGGTCTGAGATCCAATTGCATTACTTGTGCTTTAACAGATTTTCATTTGCAGAACAGCTTGCCACTCTATAAAACACAACTAGTGTGATGATTGCAGATAATGCGACAATTGAGTAATGAATTTCATTTTAAACTTATCTGAAGGTTATTTGAAAGAATTATTGATACATAATGCTTTATCTACACAAATTTCTTTTCATTTGGCAAGAGCCGCATGTGGTGTACTTTTGGCGGCCATCAATCTGGAATATTGTACATTATCCAGCAGGCACATGGAACATACAATCCTTTTTCAGTCAGCAGGATTGACAAGCTCCATTACATCCCATTTATTTGCTTAGGTTTTCAATCTGATAGCAGTAATGTGTCTAGTGGTATGTAATACAAAAACCCTCTATTGTAGACCTCAGTAACACAACTGGATATGTCCCCGCACCACATCTCGGACCTGGTTAGTGTCCCTTAGTAAATTGTTCTGCTATTCCAAATCAGTCCTTTTCACATGGGCCAATGATCAACCTAATCAATAGTCTTATGAATGTTCATTCCAAACCACAGCCCTGTGAAAACATGTCCAGAGATCAGCGGACAAATGAGCAGACAATCATTCAGCATCCGACTGGCCCACTGAATATGCTTGAGCAAATCGATATTCGAATCATAGATCCAAAGTCAATTCGCTCAAATACTTTGATTTTAATACATAAAGATAAAATTATCGGCACTCACAATACTTAGTGGTCAAGCTGGAAGTAATTTATTATTCAAAGATATAGATACAGATAGCAGTATAAAAAATTGCAGCCTACCATCTACCCAGATAGTTGAGCCACTCCTATTAGTATTATCACTTTGATTTTTATGCTGTCTCCATACAGCATAAAAATGCATTGGCCTCGTGGAGCCAAAGCTCGTCTCGTCCGAAGTTGCACAAGATTTTAGTGAATTACTACTGTATTCATATCTGTGTATTTAAAAACTATTTAAAATAGCAATCTGAAATGGGCTTTGGTACTGGCTGGTACCAAATGCCACTTCGGATTGCTATTTTAACTTGTTTTTAAATACGCAGATATGAATACAGTAGTAATTCACCAAAGTCTCATGCGACGTCGGGTGAGACGAACTTTGGCTCCACAAAGCCAATACATTTTAATGAATTACGGAAACAGCATTAAAATCAAAGTATTTGAGCAATTCGCTTGTCTACCACTAAAGCACCAGAGAATTTTGACATTGTTACATGACTGCCTGCCCTTCCGATCCACAGCACTGCACAGTGCTTTTTAGTTATAATACATGGGCTCGCAGTGGCACTGCCTGTGTGCTGTGTCTCTGCTCATTGAGAGAATTAGAGTCAAAGTGGAGGTAATCAGTATCACTTGGTACTAAGTTGCCTCTGTGTGTGTGTGACAGTGGCAGTCACAGACAGCACACTAACCTGCTCCCTGGAGGTGGGCCAGCCTAGGAAAGCTACAGAGTCTCCAAACAGTGGTATATGCCTAACGCTGGTAGGCTAAACCTCAGCCGATCAGTGTTAGGGTCCATTCACATGTCCGCAGTGTTTTACGGATCCGCAAATAGAAATGCCTATTCTTGTCTGCAGCTGTGGACAAGAATAGGACATGTTCTATTTTTTTGCGGAGTTGCGTACCAGATGTGTGCTGTCCGCATATTTTCCGTCCCCATTGAAAATGAATGGGTCCGGATCCGTTGCGCAATGTTGCAGAATAGATCTGGATCTATTTTGCTGACGTGTGAATGGACCCTTAGGCTAAAATTTTTTCTGTGCTGCGTCAGTCCATCACTGCTGTATAAGCCGCTAGTAGTGCAATAACAGAGGAAGATGTCTGGAGAAAGGCCGCACCCGCCAGTCCCCAGGGATGGGGGGGGCACTGCAGACCGCAGGAGAAAAAAAATCATAGAAATTGCAAACCCTCCTCTTTTAACTACTGTAGGTGTCCTCTTGGCTACACTAGTAATGTCCTTGGCTGTCTGCATGATATATGAACCTCAGCTATTGAAGGTACGTAAGTGTATGTGTAACATGTGAAAATGCTCCAATGCTCCGATTATTAAACTTGAAAACCATTTTAAAACTGGGATCAGAAGTCAGCTCTAGTATGACTAGTACCTCGATATGATGCCGACTTCAGATTGCAGTTTTAAAATGGTTTTCAAGTTGTAGAATCGAATGCTGTAGTTCTTCACTCAAGTATTGTGAGACTTCGGACGAATTTCACCTCCAACAAGCCCATACAGAATTCAAACAAACAAATCGACTTCGGATCTATGATACAAAGCATGCTTCGCTCAACACTAGTTATATGTATAATGTATATGTATGCAATGATGCAATGTCTATATACTGTGTAATGAGAAAATATATGTATATATAGCATACTTACATATGTGTACTATATATACTATGGGTGTAATTTACGATCAGAAATGCTGCTATATTAGGCGTATTTCTGGGGCAGATTGCAGCGCAAAGGTTATTTGTGCCACAATCTGTGACATTTCCTTGATCATGCCAGGTCTAAAAATGTGGCCGTGGGCGGAGAAATGGACTGTCATGGTCTCTAACGTGACAGGTGTCAGAAAATCTAAGAGACTGGCTGCATGTAATTTGATCTGACAGCCTCTCTGGTTTCACTTGTTTTCAGTGTTGTTGGTATTGACCACACCTCTTGTCTCAGGTGTAGCTTAGGGGTCATTCCATCTCCTCTATTTTGTCTGGCTTTATCAATATTGCTATGCGGTTAATAGCTTCAGTTTGGCATAGGAAGTGCTGGTGTGTGGTCCTCTTCTGAAGTAAATGGACGAGCAGGAACTCAGAAGTTAAGTGTTACTTCCCTTTTATATCATGTTGTTTCCCCTCTGTCTTTTGTTACTAGGCCTCAGGGAGACGCTGGTTCTTTCAGATGGGAAGGATCAGGCCGTCTCAACCCCAGACACTACTCCAGTGCAATTCAGGGTTTCCAGGGTCTTAGTTTCCTGTGTATGAACATTCCTACCCTTAAGGTTTGTTCATACAGATAGGAGTCAGGGCTAGGATGAGGGTTTCCTAGGTGGAAGGTGGAAGCTGCCTTACATTTAGAAGAGGCGCTGGATAAGCTGAAGTTATGTAGAGGTCGGCTCATCTACATAACTTTAGCGGATTCACCAATTATTAAGACTGACGTCTAAAATGCAGGTCTTAATAAATTACCCCCTATATATATCTAAGGGCAGGTTCTCATCAGCGCTAGGAATTCCATTATAGTGTTCCTTATAACAGTGTTATAACAGAATATAATGGAATTCTAGGACGGAATGCCAAACTGTACTCTTTAAGAGGCATTCCATTCTGCTCCATCTTAATACTTATCACAAATAACAGATAACAGTTTCGTGTTTTTTTTGTTATACATGAAGGAAAAAAAAGTCCTGTTGACTTAATTTACTTAACCCCTTAAGGACCAAGCTCATTTTCACCTTAATGACCAGGCTATTGTTTGCAAATCTGACCAGTGTCACTTTATGCACTAATAACTCTGGGATGCTTTTGCCTATCATACGGATTCTGAGATAGTTTTTTTATGACATATTCTACTTTATATTAGTGGTAAATTTTCACCAATACTTACCTCATTTCTTTGTGAAAAAATCCCAAATTTCCTGAAATTTAAAACATTTAGCATTTTTCTAACTTTGAAACTCTCTGCTAAATTATATATTGATTTGCAATATTGAATATGTCTACTTTATGTTGGCATCATAAAGTTGACATGTTTTTACTTTTTAAAGACGTTAGAGGGCTTCAAAGTCGAGCAGCAATTTTCCAATTTTTTATAAAAATTTCAAAATCAGATTTTTTCAGGGACCAGTTCAGTTTTTAAGTGAATTTGAGGGTCTTTATGTTAGAAATACCCCATAAATGACCCCATTATGAAAACTGCAGCCCTCAAAGTATTCAAAATGACATTCAGAAAGTTTGTTAACCCTTTAAGTGTTTCACAGAAATAGCTGCAAAGTGGAGGAGAAGATTCAAATTCTCCCTTTTTTACATGTTTTTGTAGCCCCTTTTATTTCATTTTTACAAGTGTTAAAAGGAGAAAAAGCGCAACAACATTTGTAGCCCAATTTCTCCCAAGTCAGAAAATACCTCATATGTGGATGTAGAGTGATCTGCAGGTGAACTACACGGCTCAGAAGAGAAGGAGCGCCATTGGGATTTTGGACAGAGAATTTTTCTGAAATGTTTTTTTGGAGGCATGTCACATTTAGGAAGCCCCTATGGTGCCAGAACAGCAATAAACCCCCACATGGCACACCATTTAGGAAACTATACCCCTCAAGGTACATAACAAGGGGTCTAGTTTAGGAAGCCCCCATGGTGCCATAACAGCAAGAAACCCCCAAGTGGCACACCATTTAGGAAACTAGATCCCTCAAGGTACATAACAATGGGTCTAGTTTTCTAAATGGTGTGCCATGTGGGGGTTTCTTGCTGTTCTAGCACCATGGGGGCTTCATAAATGTGACATGCCCCCCCCAAGAAACATTTCAGCAAAATTTGCCGCCTTGGGGGCTCATCATCATCACTAGATGATGAGGAGAACGAAGATGACAACAGGAAAGTGGGGTCATCCTCACTGGGGCTCTCAGAGTCGGAGAGCAGCTGGGCGTATGCCTCCTTTGGCCAAGAACATCCGGCGGGCCATATTCTAACACTAAAGGGGAGTGTGTGTGTGCAAAACTTTATTTAGTGTGTGTGTGGGGGGACGGTGTGTTTTTACATATACTCTGCGGTGGGGTGGGCGATGCGCTAACAGTGGCCAGACGCTCTTTTACGGCTAAGAGTGACGGCCACAGTCAGCGCACCTACAAAAAAAAAAACGCTTGTGCCCAAAAAAATGTGGGGGAGGGGCAGGCTGCAGCACCCCTGGAGTGCTGCGGACCCTAGACACCCTCAGATCTGGGTGCTGCACAAAAAAAAACCTAACCTAACTTGCCTAACCTAAAGCTCTCCCTAAATGTTTAGGTGCCAGATGGAACTTTATGGTGGCTCAGGGGTAACGGATGGCGGCGGATCGCATGGCAGGCAGAGCGACTGACACAAGGCTCCTCTCTCCTTGATTACACGGAAGTCTGTGAGCAGGGAGAGTGGAGCTCCGTCCCCCGTCCGTCCAGCAAATCACAGGCGATTCTAAGAGGTCACCGCCACCTCACAGAATCTACGGAGGGTGATTGCTGGTGTATATTACACCACTGATCACCCTCTTTTTTCTGCCTCATCAGGTCACTGGAGACCCAAATGACCCACAAACTCTGCAAACCGCAGGTCTGAATTGACCTGCAGGTTTGCAGCGATCGCTGATACGGGAGAGTCACAGGACCCCCCTCAGCATTGTCACAGGGTGCCTGCTAAATGATTTCAGCAGGCTCCCCGTTCCGATCACCGCCTGCTGTGCGCCGGTGATCGGAAATACACAGGGTGTACATGTATGCCCTCTGTCCTTAAGGTATTAATATAGAGTTAGTAACATAGTAACATAGTATATAAGGCCGAAAAAAGACATTTGCCCATCCAGTTCGGCCTGTTATCCTGAAAGTTGATCCAGAGGAAGGCAAAAAAAAAAAAACCTCCCCTAACCATACATTTATAGACTGTACTTTATGCTCTAAGGTACAATCATGCTGGAAAAGAAAAATGGATTTCCCAAACTGTTCCCACAAAGCTAGAAGCATACTCTTGCCCAAAATGTCTTGATATGCTGAAGCATTAAGATATCTCTTCAATGGAACAAAGAGGCATAGGCCAACCCCTGAAAAATAACCCCATAACATTATTCCTCTTCCAATAAACTTTACAGATGACACACTACAGTAAGCAGGTAACATTCTCCTGGAATTCACCAAACCCAGACTCCTATCAGACTGTTTGGTAGAGAAGCTCCACAGAACATATTTCCACTGCTCCAAAGTCCAGTGGCTGTGTGAGTTACACCACTTCATCCAATACTTGGCATTGTGCTTGGTGATATAAGGCTTGCATGCTTGACCGTGGAAATCTATTATATGAAGCTCCTGATGCCAGAGGATGTATGAAACTCTGCAGTTATTGAATCAATAAGTTGCTAACTTTTATGATCTGCCCATAATTATTCATACCCGTGGCAAATTTTGACTTAAAGGATAACTGTCACACTTAGACCCTAATTTCAATTTCCATATATGTAGTTACTAATAACATGATATTCCAGAATCAGTTACTATTAGACTGACCTACCCCATATTTAATAAGATTCAGCCCTTAGCAACCAGTCTGCATAAAACTGCAATTTCACTATTCAGTTAAGATGGTCCGCCACTGCCCTCACCCTGAGGCTAATCCCGCCTGCCCTCACTAGCCAGTAAGAATAGACCCCCAAAAGTGCCAGTAACCACAGCCCTCCCCCTAAAGGGTTAATCTCCTGCAGCACAAAGGGGTCCTCTTACCACATGTTGCTTTCATTTATACACTGATCAGACAGCAGATCTCCCTTCCCTGGTCTGCGCTGCTTCAACTCTGCATTGTCCCAGCTCTGCTGAGTGAGGGAGCATCTGCCGAGCGCAGGGACAGGGAGAAGTGCACACAGCCCAGGCATAAATCATTTACTTACAGTCCCTGGCTGTCAGTAATGTGATCATGCAGGCTGCGTGCTTCTGCGTCCTCCGTCCTTCAACACATAGACGGACCATGCCTAGCAACACTATTTGCAGAGGTAAAAGTAGGCAGTACAGGGAACAAAACTGTGGAATTGAGGGGTACTTGAGTACACAGTGAAAAGTTTAAATAGGGCCACCAAGGAGATATTAATCACCACAATCCAATACTCAAAAAAAAAATATATATGACAGTTATACTTTAAAGTTATTTTTATTCAACCAGCAAGTAATTTTTTGATGGGAAATGACATGGGTGTCTCCCCAAAGATAATAAGACGATGTACAAGAGGCTTATTGTGGAAAAAAACATTTCTCAGCTTTTATTTATATTTGAGCAAAAAGTGTCCAGTCCAAAAGTATTCATACCCTTCTCAATAATCAATAGAAAAGCCTTTATTGGCTATTACAGCAATCAAACGCTTCCTATAATTGCAGACCAGCTTTTTGCATGTCTCCACAGGTATTTTTGCCCATTCCTCTTTAGCAGTGAGCTCCAAATCATTCAGGTTGGAGGGTCTTCTTGCCATCACCCTGATCTTTAGCTCCCTCCACAGATTCTCAATTGGATTCAAGTCTGGACTCTGGCTGGGCCATTCCAAAACGTTAATGTTGTTGTCTGCTAACCATTTCTTCACCACTTTTGCTGTGTGTTTTCGGTTATTGTCATGCTGAAATGTCCACTGGTGCCCAAGGCCAAGTTTCTCTGCAGACTGCCTGATGTTGTCGTAAAGAATCCTCATGTATTGCTCTTTTTTCATGATGCCATTTACTGTGATTAGGTTCCCTGGTCCATTGGCAGATGAGCTTTTCCAAAAGGGCAAGCGAGCTTTTGTGTGCCTTATCTGGAGAAGTGGCATCCTCCTTAGTCTGCATTGTGCAGTGTCCGTTGGATTGTCTGCCTTGAGTCATTGCCACAAGCAGAGCCCAGATTCACCAGGATGGCCTTGGTGGTGATCCTTGGATTCTTTTTTACCTCCCTAACTATCCTCCTGGCCAGCACAGGTGTCACTTTTGGCTTCCAAACACATCCTCTGAGAATTTCCACAGTGCAGAACATCTTGTATTTTTTGCTAAATAAAAGCTGAGAATCTTTTTTTTCCCCACAATAATGCCTCTTGTACATCGTCTTATCTTTTGGGAGACACCTATGTCATTTCCCGTCAAAAAATTACTTGCTGGTTGAATAAAAGTAACTTTAAGTCAAAATTTGCCAGGGGTATGAATAATTATGGGTAGCACTGTATGTGTCTCAGCACTCAACGTCCCCGCTTTGAAACTTTATGTGGTCTGCCTACTTAGTGATTGAGTTGTTGTGGTTCCTAGATGCTTCCACTTTGCAATAATAACACTCACAGGTGATCGCAGAATATCTAGGAGAGATGGTATGGTGCCATCCTATTACAGGACCACAATCAAAGTCAGTGAGCTCTTTAAAACAACCCATTCTATTACAAATGTTTGTAAAGGCAGACTGCATGGTAAGGTGCTCCATTTATATACCTCTGGCAATGGGACTGAATGAAACACCTTAATTTAATAAATACTGTACAAGTTTTTTTGGCAGTTAGATACTGATGGCCTATCCTCAGGATCGGTCATCAATATCTAATGAATACAGGTCTCACTCCTGGCACCCGCACTGATCAGTTGTTTTGGGCAACTGCCGACGCCTGAAACCATACAGTGGATGGAGCCAGTAACACAAGGTTCCATCCATCATGTAGTGGCCATGCTGAGGCAACACAGTGCAGCTTACCATTGAAGTCAAATGTAACTGAGCTGCAGTACTCCAGGGCTGGAAATTACACAGTGTATAGTGTTTACAATGTATAGGAGTATACAGTGTATGCAGAGTCTTCTCTGCCATGTATAGTTTCTGGCGCCGGTGATGACCCTAAACAGCTGATTGTGGGGGGTGTTGGATGTTGGACTACCAGTGATCTGATTACATTGAATACTGAGTATGCAGCCAACCAGTAGCGCAGGGGCAACACGTGAGGTGCACGGTGGACCGATGAGGGGCCAAATAATAACACACAGTTCATCAGTTTACTCACGGTTAGCAGAAAGCCTCCCTGGGCTGGCAGCACAGTGTTGAGGTGGACAGCACGAAATCCTCTGGGGCATGCTCTGTGGCAGGGAAGCATCAGCCAAGATGGTGGTTGAGGTGCCCTTGATGTTAGGGGTGCTTAGGGTGCTTGTTGCGGCTGAGTCCCTTGATGTTTTTTGTCGTGACGCCAGTACCGTTAATGGTGGTACAACCAATAGTGGTAATAATGAGGTAGACAGTGGTCAGATACAACTCACAACTTTTACTGATGTTGGTTCCAGTTGCAGTAGGTACATCAATAAAAATGCAGTTTTTCGTTCTCAGTAGAGTTATTCTGTGAATCCACTGTTTATAGGCTTTCTTGGCTGGATTTAAGCTTAGCCAGAAATTTCGGTATCAGTGTAATTTGGTGAGGTTGCCGGAGGCTATGGTATTCTTCACCTGAATATCCAAAGGTCTTTATTGTCTGGTTGGTGGCTTTTATCCTTTGGCTGTTAATCCTTTCCTTCCTTTGTCCTTTTCTGGACTAAACTTTCATCAGAGCAGAAGTGCTAGATCTGCACTCTCTTAAACTCAGCAGAGTAACTTGAGATCAGTAAACTATTCTGTCTAATCTCCACACTGACTCTCTCCCTTACTAACTAGGCCTGACCTAGAACCTACGTTATATCCCCATCTAGTGGTGGGATGTATACATTACACCAAACCAACCTATGAACACGGATATAACAGGTGTTGCAGTGCAAAATAACATACAATATGAAACTGCAGTTTTAAGGCTATTTTGCAGTTCCCACGTATTCCTGGGTGGGATGCCTAGTTACATTATGTGTATATTAGACTACCTGGTACTGCCTATTCCATCTTATGTGATACTGTCATAGGGTCAGTGATCATAATACTGTACACTCTCGTGTTGACTTTGGGCACCTTTTATCTTTATTTATGTATCTATGTAAATAACCTTTACTCTGTATTTTTTTTGCTATGTAACTTGTTCTTAAACTCATTATTATTTAATTTGACTTACATATGCATAATTTATGTGCAGTATATTGTAGGCCATGACCAAGGTCCAGGATGAACCGAAGCACATGTGATGGCTCTATAATTGTCACTATTGGAGAACACTCTACTTATGTGTGCCATGGTTTTTACCTATTATCTATTATACCCATTACTATCCTGAAAATAGTCCATCAATGTCTACGTCCTGTTTTTACAGCCTTTACAGTGATGCTTGAAAGTTTTTGTAACCCTTCAGAATTTTCTATATATTTCTGCATACATTTGACCAAAAACTACCTCAGATTTTCACACAGCGTTAAAGGTAGATAAAGAAAGCCGAATCAAACAAATGAATAAAAATATTAGACAACATGATGCAATATCACAAGTTGTGAGTGACAAAAGTATGTAAACCTTTGCTTTCAGTATCTGGAATGACCAACTTGTGCAGAAATAACTGCAACAAAACTTTTTGGGGTAATTGTTGATTAGTCCTCCACATTGGCTTAGGATAATTTTATCCAATTTCTCCACACAAAACAGGCTCAGCTCTGTTAGGTTGGTGGGTTTCTTCCCGTGAACTGCTCGCTTTAGATCCTTTCACATTTCACAAGATTCAGCTCATGGACAGATGTTCTGACATTTTCCTTCAGAATTTGCTGGTATGATTCAGAGTTCATTGTTCTATCAAAGATGCAACAAAGCAGGCAACCATGATTATACCACCACTGTGTTTCACAGGTGGGATGATGTTTCTGTCCCTGAATCCAGTCTTTTCCTTTTTCCAAACATAACACTTTTCCTTTAAAATAAAAAGTTCTATTTTGGTCTCATCCATCGACAAAACATTGTTCAAGTAGACTTTTGGCTTGACCTAGTGATCTTTATCAAACTGCAGATAAGTAGCAATGTTCTTTTGGAGGACAGCAGTTTTCTCCTTGCAATCCTGCCATGTATGCCAATGTTGTTCAGTGTCCTCCTGACTCATGAACATTAACATTATCTAATATAAGAAAGGCCTTTTGTTGCTAAGAGATTATCATATTTCCTTTGAGACCTTGTGCACTATTACATGTCTTGCTCTTGGCGTGATCTTGGTTGGTCGACCACTGCTAGGGAGGGTAATAATGGTCTTGAATTTCCTCCAATTGTACACAGAGATGAGCGAATCGAAGTTGTGGTAACGAATCAAATTTTTTCCAAAAATGGATGCTGCACATGTTATGACATGGAGCAAGGAACTCTGGGAACGAGGGATCAGCCAAAATGTCATGCATGCAGCCAATTAGCAGCCAGCCCTGTGATGTCACAGCCCTATGGCCTCTTTCACACGGGCATTGCGGGAAAAGGTGCGGGTGCGTTGCGGGACATGTGCGATTTTTCCGCACAAGTGCAAAACATTGTAATGCGTTTTGCACGCACGTGATAAAAATCGGCATGTTTGGTACCCAAACCCGAACTTCTTCACAGAAGTTCGGGTTTGGGTTAGGTGTTCTGTAGATTGTATTATTTTCCCTTATAACATGATTATAAGGGAAAATAATAGCATTCTGAATACAGAATACATAGTACAATAGCGCTGGAGGGGTTAAAAAATAAATAAAAAATTTAACTCACCTTAATCCACTTGATCGCGCAGCCGGCATCTCTTCTGTCTTCTTTGCTGTGCACAGGAATAGAACCTTTGATGACGTCACTGCGCTCATCACATGGTCCAATCACATGGTTCATCACCATGGTGAGGGACCATGTGATGTGACGTCAGCACAGGTCCTTAGCCGGCAGCTCAACATTTCAGAAGAAGACAGAGATCCGTAACTACGCGATCAAGTGGACCCGGTGAGTTAATTTTTTTTAATTTTTAACCCCTCCATCACTATTTGCATTCTGTATTCAGAATGCTATTAGTTTCCCTTATAACCATGTTATAATGGAAAATAATACAGATCGGGTCCCCAGCCCGATCGTCACCTAGCAACCATGCGTGAAAATCATACCGCATCCGCACTTGCTTGCGGATGCTTGCGATTTTTACGCGGCCCCATTCACTTCTATGGGGCCTGCTTTGCGTGAAAAGCGCAGAATATAGAGCTTGCTGCGATTTTCACGCAACGCACAAGTGATGTGTGAAAATCACAGCTCATGTGCACAGCCCTATAGAAATGAATGGGTCAGGATTCAGTGCGGGTGCAATGCGTTCACCTCACGCATTGCACCCGCACGGAATACTCGTCCGTGTGAAAGGGGCCTATAAATAGACTCAGCCATCTTGGATTCAGCCATTTTCCAGTGTGGTTAGTGCAGGGAGAGATGTCAGCAGGCGTTAGGGACAGTGGTAGAAAAGACTTTAAAACTTTTATTTTGCTGTATAGAAGTTCAGGGAAAAGATAGAAAGGAATCATTCTACAGTATTGAAGCAGAACAGGGTTCAGTAGGAATGTTTACAGCCTGGGTAATAGGAACAATCCTATTACACCTTGCTGCACTGACTGCAGATCCAAATTGCCATTATACAGCTCTGTAATTCCAGCAAACCATTCTTGTTATTGCGGTGCAAGTGCTGTTTGATACAGCTATTAACCGGGTTCATTAGAAAGGAAATATTTATATGTCTTACTTGCCCTTGTGCAGTGCAGTTATATGTTCTAAATAATTTTGGCATTGGCTTGTATTAGTGGGGAAAAAAGGGCTTATTAGCCATTGTGTGATGGTGCGAGAAAATTACAGTCCTTTTTGGCGTGTATAAGTGGCAAAAATATATATACAGTACAGACCAAAAGTTTGGACACACCTTCTCATTCAAAGAGTTTTCTTTATTTTCATGACTATGAAAATTGTAGATTCACACTGAAGGCATCAAAACTATGAATTAACACATGTGGAATTATATACATAACAAAAAAGTCTGAAACAACTGAAAATATGTCATATTCTAGGTTCTTCAAAGTAGCCACCTTTTGCTTTGATTACTGCTTTGCACACTCTTGGCATTCTCTTGATGAGCTTCAAGAGGTAGTCACCTGAAATGGGCTTCCAACAGTCTTGAAGGAGTTCCCAGAGATGCTTAGCACTTGTTGGCCCTTTTGCCTTCACTCTGCGGTCCAGCTCACCCCAAACCATCTTGATTGGGTTCAGGTCCGGTGACTGTGGAGGCCAGGTCATCTGGCGCAGCACCCCATCACTCTCCTTCATGGTCAAATAGCCCTTACACAGCCTGAGGTGTGTTTGGGATCATTGTCCTGTTGAAAAATAAATGATGGTCCAACTAAACGCAAACTGGATGGAATAGCATGCTGCTGCAAGATGCTGTGGTAGCCATGTTGGTTCAGTATGCCTTCAATTTTGAATAAATCCCCAACAGTGTCACCAGCAAAGCACCATCACACCTCCTCCTCCATGCTTCACGGTGGGAACCAGGCATGTAGAGTCCATCCGTTCACCTTTTCTGCGTCGCACAAAGACTCGGTGGTTGGAACCAAAGATCTTAAATTTGGACCAAAGACCAAATTTCAGACCAAAGCACAGATTTCCACTGGTCTAATGTCCATTCCTTGTGTTCTTTAGCCCAAACAAGTCTCTTCTACATGTTGCCTGTCCTTAGCAGTGGTTTACTAGCAGATATTCTACCATGAAGGCCTGATTCACACAGTCTCCTCTTAACAGTTGTTCTAGAGATGTGTCTGCTGCTAGAACTCTGTGTGGCATTGACCTGGTCTCTAATCTGAGCTGCTGTTAACCTGCGATTTCTGAGGCTGGTGACTCGGATGAACTTATCCTCCGCAGCAGAGGTGACTCTTGGTCTTCCTTTCCTGGGACGGTCCACATGTGAGCCAGTTTCTTTGTAGCGCTTGATGGTTTTTTGTGACTGCACTTGGGGACACTTTCAAAGTTTTCCCAATTTTTCGGACTGACTGACCTTCATTTCTTAAAGTAATGATGGCCACTCATTTTTCTTTACCTAGCTGCTTTTTTCTTGCCATAATACAAATTCAGTAGGACTATCAGCTGTGTATCCACCTGACTTCTCCACAACACAACTGATGGTCCCAACCCCATTTATAAGGCAAGAAATCCCACTTATTGAACGTGACAGGGCACACCTGTGAAGTGAAAACCATTTCAGGTGACTACCTCTTGAAGCTCATTAAGAGAATGCCAAGAGTGTGCAAAGCAGTAATCAAAGCAAAAGGTGGCTACTTTGAAGAACCTAGAATATGACATATTTTCAGTTGTTTCACACTTTTTGTTATGTATATAATTCCACATGTGTTAATTCATAGTTTTGATGCCTTTAGTGTGAATCTACAATTTTCATGGTCATGAAAATAAAGAAAACTCTTTGAATGAGAGGGTGTGTCCAAACTTTTGGTCTGTACTGTATATTATTTGCCGTTTAGTGGTGCAGTTATATGTTCTAAAGCCCTTTTGGTTGTTTTTTTTACACCCGCTGAGAGGGAGGACAAACTGAACTACTATAGAGACATCCTATGTAGTCAGTTGCCTGATGCCTATCTGCACCATCTTCCATCCTCTCGGATGTCTGACCAGGGGGCCCTCAGCGCTCACGTTCATCTGCCATGGCTGCTGTAGGAGCAGTTCCAGCTCCATCAGCAGCAACTTAAGTCTAGAGTCACTGATGAGCAGCTTTCTTCACCTGCCTAGTGAAGAAACTACTCACCAGCAGCAGCTAGACCTGGAGCAGGGCCTGAACCAGCAGGTGGTGGCATGCTTGGACAGCACCCTGCTACCCCACATTGAAGATCCACTGGACTACTAGGCAGCCAAAATGGATTTCTGGCCGCAACTGACAAAGTTTGCCCTGGAAAAGTTGTCCTGCCCGTCCAGTAGTGTGGCATCAGAGCGGGTGTTTAGTGCGACGGGGGCCATAGTTACCCCAAGAAAAACTCGCATTTCCCTGCAAAATTCAGAGAGACTGACCTTTGTCAAGATGATTCAGGCGTGGATCAGCTGGGATTTCCACCCACCAATGCCTGATGCATCAGACTAGATCATCCATGGTGACACAACAACATTTTGACAAAAGAGACAGGTTTCTTCTGGGTACCTGCTTCAGCTACTATTCTGATGCTGCCACCCACCTGATGCCACACATCTGATGCAAAGTGCTCCTTCTTTCACCCATCATCTTCAGCTGGTACTGGTATTGCCACCCACCTCTCCACTCTGTCACCGGGTCACTCTGTGGTCTCCTGATGCTGCTGCCACCTTCACACTATGTCACCTTGCCACTCTGTTGTCTCCTAATGCCTCTGCCCCTTCCACACTATGTCACCTTGCCACTCTGTGGTCTCCTGATGCTGCTGACACCTTCAAACTATGTCACCTTGCCACTCTGTGGTCTCCTGATGCTGCTGCCACCTTCACACTGTCACCTTGCCACTCTGTGGTCTCCTGATGCTGCTGCCACCTCCACACTCTGTCATTGTGCCACTCTGTGGTATCCTCATGCTGCTGCCACCTCCACACTGTCATTGTGCCACCCTGTGGCCTCCTCTTGATTCTGCTGCTGCAACCACCTCCACACTCTGTCACTGTGTCACTCTGTTGCCTCCTGATGCTGCTGCCGCCTCCACGCTCTGTCATTGTGCCACTATGTGGCCTCCTGATGCTGCTGCTGCCACCTCCACACTGTCATTGTGCCACTCTGTGGCCTCCTACTGATGCTGCTGCCACCTCCACACTGGAGTTCTCATGCTGTTCCCACCCTCCCCACTTCATGACTGGGCCACTATTTTGCCTTTCGGCCTAGCTGACATCATCATTTATCTGATCCTTCTTCTGATCTGTCAGAAGGAAAGAAATATGAGACGCACAACGGATCCTATCTATGTAACAGCTGTAAGACCTACATGACATGTTACCTATTTTGCATTTGAATTGGCATATGATTCGGTAGCCAAAAGCTGAAGTGGGCAAATATTCCATTCACGTGTCATATGTTTTGGATTCACTCCAGTTTTTTTTTTTTGCTTTAGCAATACTGATGGATTACTGACCAAATGCTGACCGAGTGAAGGCAGATGCTCCACAGGCAGAATCCGTTTTTGGGGGGTTATTTTTCTGACGGATCAGAGGAAAGGCAAAATAATCAGTGACATCAACACAAACTTACTGCTGACACCCTCTCCACTCTGTCAGGGGGGCTCTACTTGTATAAGCATTTATTAGAACAGGTTCTGTAGACATCTATGTGGAATCAGCTGCCAACGGTGTAAAAGGAGTGCGCTTCTTCTCAACGCTAACATTGACCTGTAAGGCTGAGTTCACACTTTACTTGGGCAGTTACAGGGGCAAAACTGACCAAATAACTCAAGTGTGCAGTGATTCTAAGAGCAACGCCTGTCATTTGCATGTCGTACTGACTCACAGTATTGTTTCACTACCACAGGAGACTCCCTATGCGAGTTACTGCAAGACAGTGTTCTACACCACTATAAAGGCTCTCTGCAGCCAGGAAATAGCCATTTTTTAATGCTATTCGCCGCAAATAAATTCTGATTTTTTTTTTAATTCGGCAAACCGGCCGAATCAAATTTGAGAAATTCGCTCATCTCTATACATAATATTAGACCAATTTCCTCAATTTTTAGTTTTGGTCACATTTATGCAGAAATATATAAGATTCTGAAGGGTTCACAAGCTTTAAAGCACCACTGTAGGTATACTTAAGGTGGGTTTACACTGCCTGATGGTCGGGCAGATGATTGGGGGGAATGAACATTTCTTTGAATTCTCTTTCCCGATAATCTGCCAATCTAAAAGTGCTGCAGATCATTCAATCAACAAGCTCAGAAAACAATGCAGCTGTATAAGGACTAACAGAGGCAATAGCCATTGCTTGTCCTCATACTGTGGAGGTGATCGCTACATATATATTCACCTCCATTAATGAGCAGGAAATTGTGGGGAAGGCAAGCTTTCTCCCCAACAACTGTGTGCTTGATCGCTGCATGTAAAAGCATTTTTTAGCATCTTAGTGTGTTATGAACTCAAAATATTGTTACAGCACAGACTGTGCATTATAATGATATTGGAGCAATCTATTTTAGTCTCTAGGTACAATAAAGTGTTTACTATGTCGTATTGGTCCCTTTGACTGATAAGAGTAAAGTTGCTCTGTAAACAAGTAGAGAAACTTTGAAACATTAACATAAAATCCCCAGGTAATAAAAACCTAATTCTTTCACTTCACCTACAAAGGATGTTCGCTAATTAAATAATATTGCTAAGGGATTAACTCAAGTCTCAAAGTCAACATTGCTCTTCGATCCACTTCACTGTGTTTCTTATCATTAGCATTAATCTAAATGATGTAGACGGAATTGTTTCAGCAATGCAATCATTTAAATAAAACATTATTTCTGCATATTTCAGCAATAAGTTTTTGTTCTTATAGGAAACTTTTTTCAACAGTTTGTATTTTATTTGGAGTTTTTCAATAAAATATTTAGCACTGATAACAGAAACATTGTCAGGGCTTATTGTTCTAAAAGGAAATACAATTACAGCAGTCATAAATCTATAGATGTACGGCAACTGTTAAAACTACAATGAAAACGGCAATTGCTAACATTGCTGGCTGTATTCAGACCAATCAATTACATTATAAAGTGACACTTTAGTACATGACTAATTAGCTTACAATAGCAAATAGGATAAGGAAGCCCATGCAGTGTTCACATACTTCTATATACTGTATGTGTAAAGATGGATTTACATGGCCTGAAACAGCAGACAATTATTGGGAAGGCACTGTTCCTTCCTGACAATTGACTGCTCGTCAGTGGAGGTGAAGAGCCCTATTTACATGCAATGATCCTCTCCACTGTATGGGGAACAGTGAAGGATACTACCATCACTTGTCCTCATACATATACAGATGTAGCAGCTCTAGCGATCACAGTGGAATCGCGTGAGCGCAGAGCGATATCCTGTTTCATTGGCTATGAAGCGCGTAAAAAAAGAATAGTAAGGTGCAATTTGGGTTTGTAACCAGCAGATGGCGAATGGAACTCCAGTTTCATATGTTAAATATTTGTACGTAATGAAGTAAGGAATGAATGGCCCCTTGTGACTTTCCCATATGAAGCTATCCGTAGTTGATCAACATAAAAATTAAATAGTTAAAATATGGTGTTATTCTGTGGCAATAAATAAAATATCTAAGAGCTACAGTATAACATAGATCTATACTAAACAGATCGCCGGTCCCGGGTCGGCGATTGCTCTGATTGGCTAGTTTATTGTCTGTACAGACTAGCCAATCACACGATTCTAATGCCAGCTACAAGGTCAGAACCTTGTTAAATATGTATGTATGTATATATATATATATATATATATATATATATAGAAAAAGAAAGTCCAACAGGAGCACCAGCCTGAAGAGTGGGTGCAATATCCAAAAAGGGGGCAACGGCAATCCCCAAAATATAATCGAGAAAACAGGACTGCACTCCAAGTTGTGATGAAAAATCAAAGCAGTTTTATTCACCCATGTTATGGCATATCTTGCGACGTTTCAGCTCTTGCGAGCCTCCCTGAGAAAGGCTCGCAAGAGCTGAAACGTCGCAAGATATGCCATAACATGGGTGAATAAAACTGCTTTGATTTTTCATCACAACTTGGAGTGCAGTCCTGTTTTCTCGAATATATATATATATATATATATATATAACTGAAGAAAGATAGGACTGCACTCCGGATAAAAGTGAAATTCTGTGAGGCTTTATTCACCCATAGTATGGCAACTTTGCGACGTTTCGGCTCACAAGAGCCTTCTTCCAGCATAGAAACAGTGAAAATGGCGACATATAAAGGCATGTCTAAAGTGACTGACCAATCGTATTCTGGTTACAATCATAGGTAAATCAAACACATGTGAGACATACAGACGTGGACAAAATTGTTGGTACCCTTTGGTCAATGAAAGAAAAAGTCACAATGGTCACAGAAATAACTTTAATCTGACAAAAGTAATAATAAATTAAAATTCTATAAATGTTAACCAATGAAAGTCAGACATTGTTTTTCAACCATGCTTCAACAGAATTATGTAAAAAAATAAACTCATGAAACAGGCATGGACAAAAATGATGGTACCCCTAGAAAACACAGAACATAATGTGACCAAAGGGACATGTTAATTCAAGGTGTGTCCACTAATTAGCATCACAGGTGTCTACAACCTTGTAATCAGCCATTGGGCCTATATATATGGCTCCAGGTAATCACTGTGTTGTTTGGTGATATGGTGTGTACCACACTCGACATGGACCAGAGGAAGCAAAGGAAAGAGCTGTCTCAAGAGATCAGAAAGAAAATTATAGACAAGCATGTTAAAGGTAAAGGCTATAAGACCATCTCCAAGCAACTAGATGTTCCTGTGAGTACAGTTGCACATATTATTCATAAGTTTAAGATCCATGGGACTGTAGCCAACCTCCCTGGACGTGGCCGCAGGAGGAAAATTGATGACAAATCTAAGAGACGGATAATCCGAATGGTAACAAAAGAGCCTAGAAAGACTTCTAAAGAGATTCAAGGTGAACTTCATGCTCAAGGAACATCAGTGTCAGATCGCACCATCCGTCGTTGTTTGAGCCAAAGTGGACTACATGGGAGACGACCAAGGAGGACACCATTGTTGAAAACGAATCATAAAAAAGCAAGACTGGAATATGCCAAACTACATGTTGACAAGCCACAAAGCTTCTGGGAGAATGTCCTGTGGACAGATGAGACAAAAATCGAAGTTTTTGCCAAGGCACATCAGCTGTATGTTCACAGACGAAAAAATGAAGCATATCAAGAAAAGAACACTGTCCCTACTGTGAAACATGGAGGAGGCTCTGTTATGTTCTGGGGCTGCTTTGCTGCGTCTGGCACAGGGTGTCTTGAATCTGTGCAGGGTACAATGAAATCTCAAGACTATCAAGGAATTCTAGAGAGAAATGTACTAGCCAGTGTCAGAAAGCTTGGTCTCAGTCGCAGGTCATGGGTCTTGCAACAGGACAATGACCCAAAACACACCGCTAAAAACACCCAAGAATGGCTAAGAGGAAAAAATTGGACTATTCTAAAGTGGCCTTCTATGAGCCCTGACCTCAATCCTATTGAGCATCTTTGGAAGGAGCTGAAACATGCAGTCTGGAAAAGGCACCCTTCAAACCGGACACAACTGGAGCAGTTTGCTCATGAGGAGTGGGCCAAAATACCTGCTGAGAGGTGCAGATGTCTCATTGACAGTTACAGGAAGCGTTTGATTGCAGTGATTGCCTCAAAAGGTTGCGCAACAAAATATTAAGTTAGGGGTACCATCATTTTTGTCCATGCCTGTTTCATGAGTTTATTTTTTTACATAATTCTGTTGAAGCATGGTTGAAAAACAATGTCTGACTTTCATTGGTTAACATTTATAGAATTTTAATTTATTATTACTTTTGTCAGATTAAAGTTATTTCTGTGACCATTGTGACTTTTTCTTTCATTGACCAAAGGGTACCAACAATTTTGTCCACGTCTGTATGAATAAAGTGCAAGTGCATAATTATACAAGTGTATGAAAGATATACAGCTCAGGGACTTTCTCCCTGTGTGCTAATCATATATATAAAAAATCACTATAGATTTATACAGTGTATACAATAGAGTGAATAATACATTGGACGGAGATCGTAGATATCGCACCTCTCGATGAAATGGCGTCCGCTTACAGCATCGTGTATCCTTGAGCGTCTCTGTTCAGCCACTGCGCATGCCCAGGTTCGCGTCATCGTCTCTGTCATGCAGTTATCCGGTGACGCATGCGCTATCGCCTAGTTGCTTCAAAGGCGCCATTTAGGTAAAGGGCAACATTGCCCAACCAATATGTAATACATGAGGGCCTACGATATGCAAAATGTTTTCCTATATGGTACTTTGTATATTAAGCCGCAGTAGGTACATCCTACTAGATCAGTATGTGAGGAAGGAGCCAACTTTGTCAAGGTGGATCCATCCCACTGCGCGGCATGTGTCAGAAGGGGACACGTCAATGTACCCGACCGGCACCGCCAGCGTAATTACTGAAGATTCGCAGCCATAAGGGGAATTCTTAAAGGAAAACATGCAAATAAAACAAAGAAAATATATTTTCCCTTTATCACTGGAGATGCGCAGTGCAAGATTTTTTGGTGTTGTAGCATTGTTCCATTATCATCGAAGAGGGCCAGATCCACGATCTCAATCCAAACTTCTTATAAAATTACAAAAATGGTTCTAAAAGGCAAAGGAAAATTAACAAATTAATAACAGAATTGAATACTCCGTATAATGTACTTATTCAGTATTATCACTGTTTCAAGGCACAAAAATACTAAGCAGGGAAGGAAGAACAGCAAATGCAGAGAAAATATGGTTCAGCTTCATTACAGGCTTTTTATCTAAATTCTACATTAAGTCCTATTGGATGCAAGCTATCCAAAGTGTAAATCCATCTTAATTCTAGTTTTTTTAAGATGGTCAGACGGTCGCCACCTCTCCTGGGCATTGCAACATGATCAATTATCCAGCATCTTAGATCCCGTTCACCGTGATGAAGGGATGCAAAATGTCTGGAAACAGGTAAATCAGTGCGGCTTTTTCTAATTGAATTTCTATGATTATTTAATCTGACTTTTAGTTCAGTGGACGTTTCTCCTACATATAGTAGGTTACATGGACATGATAAAACATAAATTACATATGACGACGTACAGGTCAAATGAAATTTGATTGGATATTCTTTATTTGTAAATGGATGTACAAAAAATTTTGATTTGCAGATATAACGACAATTTACGCAATTAAGACACGGGAAACATCCCAGCCCCGCTTGCGTCAATGGTCGCTGAATGACATGTTTTTTTGGACCTACATCTGCTTTAACCAGATAATCTCTCAAATTTTTATTCTTCCGATATGATAACAGAGGAGGATTATTAAATTCAGGGACATCTTTAATTCCTTTACTGAGAATATTCCAATTCCTTTTTAAAATTTGTCCTATCTCTACACTGTAGTTCGAGTATGTAGACATAAATGGTATCCTCTGAGTTTTTAGAAGAGTGGATTGTGCACGTTCTGTATCACTGTTAAGGATTTTATTTTTCTGTTCATTTAACAATTTACGTGGATAACCGCGTTCCCTGAATTTACCAACCATCATATCTAGTGTGGTTGGCAATTCATTGTGGTCAGATATAATGCGTTTTGCCCTCAAGAATTGGGATTGGGGAAGATGTTTGATAAGACTACGTGGGTGATTGCTTTCAAAGCGTAGAATCGTATTTCTGTCCGTCGATTTGACGAACAACCCCGTACTTATTCTGCCTCCATCTAATTTAACATTAGTATCTAAAAATGACAAATGGTTTGCAGAATATGATATAGTATACTGAAGATCGGCATCCATGCTGTTCAAGTATTCATGAAATTGAGTCAATTGTGCTTCAGTACCAGTCCATAGGAGGAAGACGTCATCTATGTATCTTTCGCAAGAGCTAAAACGTCGCAAGATATGCCATAACATGGGTGAATAAAACTGCTTTGATTTTTCATCACAACTTGGAGTGCAGTCCTGTTTTCTCGAATATATATATATATATATATATATATAATGCCCCATTTCAGGATGAACGAGCAGGCGCGTGATCCCCCGCCCCTCCCTTCCTTGCCACATTTTCAGGATGGTCGGAGCGATTAGCAGAGTGTCATCATATAGCTGACACTCTGCTTGAAACAGCCGACATCCTGGCACTGATGTCAGCCGTTTACCCGTCCATGCCCCGGTCCATAGGCTTCCGGCTTGCCATGGTATAGCTAAGCCTGATCACACTAAGTGTAAAGTCACAATACACTGTGGGTACACTATATAGTGTACTGTGGTGTATTATAGAGGCATCAGGCCCACTGGATCTTTAAGAACCAAGTGGGTCTGGGTCCCAATTTTTTGTTTTTAAATACATATAAAAAAATATATAATTTCCCTATCCTTTCAGGGAGGGAGCCTGGAGCAGGAGAGCTGAGCGACACTTCATATGCTCCAGAACACCCAGGGTCAATTTAATAAAAAAAATATATATATCGCAAATGAGAAGGGCTCACCGAGACTGAGCATAGCCTGATGCGACCAACTAGCTATAGTGTTTTCAAAATATATTTTCAGTGGCCAGCTCTCTTCTATATTCATCAACTATTTATTTAAAACTCCATATTAAACAATAAAACCTAATCAATAAAATTCACCATAAAAATTATTATACAATGTGTATCTCTCACTGTCATATATTATCACAAGTTATGGTCACAGTCCCTCTTTCGGTTCCCGCTTCGGAGCTCACGCAATATATTGGAATCTGTATTGATTTGTAGCGGTATTTATAGAATCGCAATGGTCTTCCAGTTGTACTGTTCAGATGCAATGTGCTGGTTTGGAGCACTACGCTCCTATTACCCTTTAGTATCGTGACTTGTATGCGCTGTGTGCTTCAGAGATCTTTCAATTTGATACGACGTATCTTACCAGCACTCGGAAGTCTTCATATGGTATGACCAATGATAATTTATACATACGTGGTCTTCCCTCTGAAGTTGTTGTGTGCCTCCTTTAGTGTTCGCGCTTGTGCCTGCACATATAATTCATATAATTTGTGAATTTTTTGTACTGGGTTAATGCGGTAATAGCGATCACTATTGTGCCGTATTATGGTTAAAATAAAGTATCTAGGAGCTACAGTATAACATATGCTAAACAGATTGCAGACTCACACCTATAACTGGCAAAGCTTATTATCTTGTAAGTGTGCAATATTATAAATCCTATAGTGACTTCTGCACTGAGCAGAGAAATAGCAATCACTATTGTGCCGTATTGATATCACTGATATTAAATAACATTACACCCACTATAATGCAGTGGTACACATACTGTAGTTATGAACAGATGAATGTTATTATCCACAATCTTGTTCAAACGAAAAGATATTAGTGGCTCAAACTATTATAACCAAGGATGGGACGATGCATTCCCCACAACACACCCTTTGTAGGACTCGATTATCTGGTTATAGATAGATTCATACGATATTAGTAGTTGAAGTAAATGTGGCAAATTTATTAAAAAAACATACAAAATGTATTAAAAACATACACAATATGTATGGTTACTGGTGATCAATACCCTCTATAATTAACGTTATTATGCCGATAAGAATATAAATAAAATTAAGAATAAAATGCAAACATATAGATAGTAAGATAGAATGAACGCAGGTTGTGAATAGTCTATATAGGACTTTATAGAGTTCAACATTAAGTTCAATATAATGGCTGCTTGAAAGCTTATATATTTCTCAAAATAAGTGGCACATTTGGTTAGTAGTCGTTTGATGTGGTACCAACTGATCTAGAGTCCACCATACATATAGTATGCGAGCATGAGAGCAATCATAGAGCAATAGTATCCAATTGAAAAAAGAAAAAAGGCAATAGTATTCAACAGCGGGTTTCACTTATCCTGCGGTGTCTCAGAGGTTAGCTATTGAACCATTACACCACATATTTCATCATATAACAACTTAAATTCTCAGGTACTTTACCACTCCTGTAGCCCGTCCGTTATGCTGAATAGTTGACTGCGGAGTTTGTATGTCCCACGTGGTCCCACATGTTACTGGCGTCTTACGGGGCATCCTACATGATGCCGGAAGTAGACCACTATTGGTTCCACGGAAAAATTCCAGAAGTCGGCTACTTAATTATTGTACACTGGTGTGCGTTCCGAAAGTTTCAGTAGTACCCAAAAGCAAGATGGTGTATGCAGATCTGCTTGTGTCACTGTTTGTTCACCAGACGCGTTTCAGAGCAGAGATGCTCCTTCTTCAGTGGTCAAACAGTGACTGGAGTGAGGTCTCCTTTTGTATGTAATATATCAGGCTGGTTTAAAATCTGTAAAAAAAACACAGATGGGCGCACCATAGGGTAATTCTGTGGGTATATATTGATATATGGAGAGAGATGGTAAGGCTCACCTTATATGGTTGTGCAAGGATAGGCACAACACTATTGTAGGTATTATCAAACAAGCCTGGATGTCTGGATAGGGCGGTCTGCAGCCACGGGATCACAGAAGATCTTCAAACGGAGAAGCCTGGAGCCCCCAAGAAGATAATAGTATAAAGGAACAAAAACACGTCCCACGGCGCGAATTACCGTCAGCCAGTCACCAGGATCAAGAAGAAATCTTTTTATTGCAGCATCCTTTTGTATGTGGCTGAGCAGGTGAAGGTGGTTAATAACAGACTATAAGTAAACATGAATAGGTGGACTGGATTAGCTCAATATTTTCATTAGACATAAATAAATAAAATCCGGATTAATTCAGAGGGATATAGCTGAAATTCCCTGGTGCCATAATGGAGTAAACAGCTCAAAATACAATATTTATTAAAATGTATTGAACTATAATATAAAGACCAAATGTTGGTAAAAACTTATAAGGTATAAAAGTTTCTATAGAATGAACCTTGCAGCAAAAAAATCAATAAGGCATAAAGATTGCTGTCGAAGGAATCATTCTACAAAAAACGCATCAATAAATAAAAAAATGCATATGCGTTTTCAGTTTGTTTCCATATACAGGGAGTGCAGAATTATTAGGCAAGTTGTATTTTTGAGGATTAATTTTATTATTGAACAACAACCATGTTCTCAATGAACCCAAAAAACTCATTAATATCAAAGCTGAATATTTTTGGAAGTAGTTTTTAGTTTGTTTTTAGTTTTAGCTATTTTAGGGGGATATCTGTGTGTGCAGGTGACTATTACTGTGCATAATTATTAGGCAACTTAACAAAAAACAAATATATACCCATTTCAATTATTTATTTTTACCAGTGAAACCAATATAACAATAACATTTCTGACATTCAAAAACAAAACAAAAACAAATCAGTGACCAATATAGCCACCTTTCTTTGCAAGGACACTCAAAAGCCTGCCATCCATAGATTCTGTCAGTGTTTTGATCTGTTCACCATCAACATTGCGTGCAGCAGCAACCACAGCCTCCCAGACACTGTTCAGAGAGGTGTACTGTTTTCCCTCCTTGTAAATCTCACATTTGATGATGGACCACAGGTTCTCAATGGGGTTCAGATCAGATGAACAAGGAGGCCATGTCATTAGATTTTCTTCTTTTATACCCTTTCTTGCCAGCCACGCTGTGGAGTACTTGGACGCGTGTGATGGAGCATTGTCCTGCATGAAAATCATGTTTTTCTTGAAGGATGCAGACTTCTTCCTGTACCACTGCTTGAAGATTGTGTCTTCCAGAAACTGGCAGTAGGACTGGGAGTTGAGCTTGACTCCATCCTCAACCCGAAAAGGCCCCACAAGCTCATCTTTGATGATACCAGCCCAAACCAGTACTCCACCTCCACCTTGCTGGTGTCTGAGTCGGACTGGAGCTCTCTGCCCTTTACCAATCCAGCCACGGGCCCATCCATCTGGCCCATCAAGACTCACTCTCATTTCATCAGTCCATAAAACCTTAGAAAAATCAGTCTTGAGATATTTCTTGGCCCAGTCTTGACGTTTCAGCTTGTGTGTCTTGCTCAGTGGTGGTCGTCTTTCAGCCTTTCTTACCTTGGCCATGTCTCTGAGTATTGCACACCTTGTGCTTTTGGGCACTCCAGTGATGTTTCAGCTCTGAAATATGGCCAAACTGGCGGCAAGTGGCATCTTGGCAGCTGCACGCTTGACTTTTCTCAGTTCATGGGCAGTTATTTTGCGCCTTGGTTTTTCCACACGCTTCTTGCGACCCTGTTGATTATTTTGAATGAAACGCTTGATTGTTCGATGATCACGCTTCAGAAGCTTTGCAATTTTAAGAGTGCTGCATCCCTCTGCAAGATATCTCACTATTTTTGACTTTTCTGAGCCTGTCAAGTCCTTCTTTTGACCCATTTTGCCAAAGGAAAGGAAGTTGCCTAATAATTATGCACACCTGATATAGGGTGTTGATGTCATTAGACCACACCCCTTCTCATTACAGAGATGCACATCACCTAATATGCTTAATTGGTAGTAGGCTTTCGAGCCTATACAGCTTGGAGTAAGACAACATGCATAAAGAGGATAATGTGGTCAAAATACTCATTTGCCTAATAATTCTGCACTCCCTGTAAAGTTCACTACTATAGCTCTAATATGTACCTAGTAATGACTTATTGGTTACTTTGCATACCACCCGATTATGAAGTATAATGTAATCATAGAATCGGGTGATAAGAGACTACTAAAATATACAAATATAAAAATATCACACTTAACTAAAATAGAAATCATCCCTCTGAGATGTATCAGTATAAAAAACGCATATGCGGTTTCAGTGCGTCTTTCGTGCGTTTTCTGTTCAGCAATATAGGTCCAGCAAAATCAAACATACTTCTAACAATTAAATAAATGTTATCTGATAGTAATAGTTGCTTAGTTGATTGTCCTTAATGAATGGTCTCAGTGTATAGATTTTGAAATCAAATCTAAGATGATCTAGGATTATCCACAATGTTGCTAGGAAAAAAGTAATCGATAAAGGTATGTGGATTTAAATAAATAAAGTAAAATAATTCTTCTGTTGATTATGCAGCTGCTTAGTAGAACAAATATCCAATAATCTCTGATTGTAAGCGCAAATTCAGCCGAACCACAGTATGCTGCTGGGTTTGAATCTCCTAGAATTAGAGTATCTGCGCAGACATACTGTAGCTGATCCCTTCTATTACGTGATAGCCGTCTCTTGTGTTGAAATAGCTTGTTCAATTATGATGCTAAAGAAAAAAGTTGCAATCACTATATTTTGTATCACATGAGTCACCTTATGTTGTCTACGTTACCGCTCTTTGTACTGTACCAGCACGCCGTCTTTGTGTCCAGAATGTAACCGAGTTTGGATATGGATGGCCACTAAGGAGACCGGCTCAGTTTGTCCAGCTCAAATAACCCCACAAAATGGACAGTGACATACCAGAGGGGGATCATTGGCAAAAATTCCCACAAAAAAGATCAGGGGCCATTTTTATGCATCTGAAAGTGAAATTCTCAAAAATGTGCCCTGCTGAAGCCTAGAAAATTTTTATGTTAGGCCACCGGAGTACAGGCCCCAAAAATTAGGCATTCACCTGACAGAAAAGAACTTGTGATTATGTGGCTGGAGGTACATTAGGCAATCACTGGATAAACATTTTACTGTAGGCCAGTACAAGCCCCAAAAATTAGGCATTCACCTGACAGAAAAGAACTTGTGATTATGTGGCTGAAGGTACATTAGGCGATCACTGGATACAAATTTTACTGTAGGCCACTGGAGTACAGGCCCCAAAAATTAAGCATTTACCAGACAGAAAAGAACTTGTGATTATGTGGCTGGAGGTGCATTAGGCAATCACTGGATAAACTTTTTACTGTAGGCCACTGGTGTACAGGACCCAAAAATTAGGCATTCACCTGACAGAAAAGAACTTGTGATGTTGTTTCTGGAGGTACATTAGGCGGTCACTGATTAAAAATTTTACTGTAAGCCACTGGAGTATAGGCCCCAAAAATTAGGCATTCACCTGACAGAAAATAATCTGTGATTATGTGGCTGGAGGTACATTAGGCGGTCACTAGATACAAATTCTACTGTAGGCCACTGGAGTACAGGCCCCAAAAATTAAGCATTCACCAGACAGAAAAGAACTTGTGATTATGTGGCTGGAGGTACAGTAGGCGGTCACTAGATACAAATTTTACTGTAGGCCACTGGAGTACAGGCCCCAAAAATTAAGCATTCACCAGACAGAAAAGAACTTGTGATTATGTAGCTGGAGGTACATTAGGCAGTCACTGGCTAAAAATTTGCTGTAGGTCAGTACAGACCCCAAAAATTAGGCATTAACCTGACAGAAAAGAATTAGTGATTATGTAGCTTGAGGTACATTAGGTGGTCACTGGATACATTTTTGTTACTGTAGGCCAGTACAGGCCCCAAAAATTAGGCATTAACCTGAAAGAAAAGAACTTGTGATGATGTGGCTGTAGGTAGATTAGGCGGTCACTGGATACAAATTTTACTGTAGGCCACTGGAGTAGAGGCCCCAAAAATAAGGCATTCACCTGACAGAAAAGTTATTTTATGCTGCTGTATATACATAAGACAAGGACCATTCTTTGTTCTGGGTGGTGGCGGATATGTGTGGGCTAGCATGAGGAAATTCAATTAAATGTGGTTATCACAGGTGTTGAATTCCTCCGAGATCCATGCCTCATTCATTTTTAGAAGTGTGAGGTAGTCCACACTGTCGTGACCTAGACGAGTGCGCTTATCGGTCACGACCCCCCCTGCTGCGCTGAACGTCCTTTTGGACAGGACACTCGACGAGGGCCAAGCCAAGAGTTCCATGGCAAATTGTGCCAGCTCTGGCCACAGGTCAAGCCTGTACACCCAGTAGTCCAGGGGTTCCTTGCTTCTCAGAGCGTCCAAATAGTTTATTCGTTGTTTTCATTAACTTGAATGCTCAAAAAAAGTTTTGTCTCACTCACATTTCTTCTTGTTGCATGTTGAAGCTCTACTTGGAACCTTGTTAAGATTCAGCCATGCTAAATATAATGTTTTGCCATTTTTCAAGTGGTCTTAAACTTTTGATCAGGACTATATAGCTTTGGGTGTGTTAATAAAGTTATTTGAAGTAAAGTAGTAAGTGAGATTTCCCGCTCCAAAAGTTTTGGTTATTTATGGCACTAGGAAATGATTCCAGGTGATAATAAGGGTACAGTCGGACCCCGCAGCAGTGAATCAAGGGAGGGGGGTGGGAAAAAAAGGGTCAGTTGATTATTTGTTATTTTTAAATTATATGTAAATTTATATTTTTGGCTTAGAAAACAATAAAGATAAAAAAAAAAAAAGTAGTAAGTGAGAGGAGTAGAAGCAAGTTCATGGAGGAGAGAAACAGGCCTAAATCAACATGTAGCTGTCTTCCTTTCCTCTAGGCCCCGATCAAGCCTGGAGAAGACAACCACAGCAACCAAGCACCAGACAGTGAGTCTACGGTATGCCTAAATATGAAGTAAGCATAGTGAGGGTTACAGCTGAAGCCAGCTTATGGACTTAATCAGCACAAGTGCCTAAGAGAAACTTTCCAAGTGCCGGTGTCACGACTGTGACTGATCCAAACAGGTCTGGGAGGAGAAGGTCGCAGCAACTTGCTACTCGCGATAGCTTGTGAGTTTGCTCCGTGGTTCAGGGTATGTCATCCGGGTTTTGCCTTGTGAACCTTTTTGTCCTGACTGGGAGTTTGTAGGCATCCTTCTCAGGTGAGTCCTGTCTGCCACTCTCCCAGCTACTATATTAGTTTCAGTGTCACTTGCAGTCATTGCCAGATATAGTCCTTACTTCCAGTGCTATTCTGACCTTTGAAGGAGATCGTTTGACGGTATTGCTGTGGAGCTTTTGTCTGGCGTGGACTGTCGTTATTGGGATCACCTTCTCTGCTCGTGACTGGATAAGTCTATCTCTGCTTTAGATTGTTTGTTTGTTGCCGTCTTCCCCTGTTGTTCTCCTAGACATGAGCAATGATGACTAGTGCTCCCATCTGCCTTTCCCCAGTCTAGTCTTGCTAGGGTGACTGAGGGTTTAGGCATCCTGCTCGCCGCACGGGTTCACACCCCGTCTAGGGTATCAGGGCAGACAGGTGCCAGCTTAGGGTTAGTCAGGGGTGGCCGTTCTATTTCCCATCCGTAGATAAGGGTCCCCCTTCCCCTCCGTCTGGTATGACACGACTGCTGCTCGGATAGCGGTCGCGACAGTATATCTGGCCTTTTAAAAAAAAAAAAAAAAAAAGAAGTGACATTTCTTTTTTTCTTTTTTGCTTGCTGTTTTGCTTTATATTTTTCTGTTCCACTATGGATCCGGTTACAGTTTTGGCAAAACAATTACAGGGGTTATCCCTTGAAGTGGCAGGATTAAAAGCAACAGTGCTGCAGCAGCAATCCTTGGGTTCCACCGTTGCTACGAGAAACCAAGGTACTCCTGAGCCAAAAGTGGTTTTACCTGATAGATTCTCAGGAGGGAGAGACCAATTTGTAACCTTCAGAGAAGCTTGTAAATTGTTCTTCAGGTTACACCCTAGATCCTCTGGCGGCGAGGAACAACGGGTGGGCATTGTAATTTCTCTCCTGCAAGGAGATCCGCAGGCTTGGGCTTTCTCCCTACCATCAGACTCTCCGGCCTTACGATCAGTGGAGGAGTTTTTTGAAGCCCTGGGTCTCGTATATGACGACCCGGACAGGGTCTCACTGGCTGAGTCTAAGCTACGTGGACTTCGGCAAGAGAACCGGTCTGCTGAACTATATTGTTCGAAATTCCGTAGGTGGGCTACTGATACATTATGGAACGACTCGGCCCTTAGGAGTCAGTTCTGCCAGTGGTTGTCTGAAAAATTAAAAGACGCGCTGGCGGTATACGAGGTCCCTGGGTCTCTTGAGGCTGCTATGTCTCTGTCCATAAGAATCAACAGACGACTCAAGGAGAGACTATTAAATTCTACAGAGGCCTCTATAGGGCAGGGATCGGTTTGTTATGATCCAGTCGAACCAATGCAAATAGGGGGCGCCACTAGACGGGTAAATCCTCCAAAGGTCCGCCATAGGTCAGAGGTTTGTTTTCGTTGTGGGGGGAGGGGTCATTTTGTAAAGGTATGTCCCTCAGAACCCAAGAGAACAAACAAAGGAGCCGCCGGAAAACTAGAGTCCCCAGATTGTGCGGAGGATAACAGTCTGGGCGTATTCGTTTCCTCCATACGCATGTCTCAGTTTTTGTTGTCCGCTACCGTTGAGGCTGGCAATAAGACTGAGATCTGTTCCGTCTTTTTGGACAGTGGGGCAGGGGTCAACTTGGTGGATTCACGGTTTGCTCAGGCTCTGGGTTTTACTCCAGAACCGGTACGCAGAACTATTCCTGTTTTTGCCATCGACTCCTCCCCTCTTACTCACAGAGAGTTAACTCAGATCATCCATAACATCCATCTGCAGGTAGGAGACCTCCATAAAGAGCATATCTCTTGTTATGTCCTGGACGGTCTTCCGGCTCCTATGGTATTGGGGCTTCCCTGGCTGGTGACTCACAATCCAGTGGTGGATTGGCAGGCCAGGGAGATTGTGGAGTGAAGTGAATATTGTAAGGACAACTGCTTGAGTAGTAGGTGCTCTACACTCTCTGTAACATCTCTACCTGCCTTTCTGTCAGATTTTATGGCTGTGTTCTCTGAGAAGGGTTGTCAGGGGTTACCACCTCATCATCCATATGATTGCCCAATTAATCTATTACCTGGGGCAAAACTATCTAAAACCCGGTTATATAATCTTTCCGGCCCGGAGAGGAAGGCTATGCAAGATTATATCTCGGAGAGTTTGGCTAAGGGACACATCAGACCCTCTTCTTCACCCGTGGCTGCAGGGTTCTTTTTCCTTAAAAAGAAAGATGGGGGCCTGCGTCCTTGCCTGGATTTCCGGGAATTAAACCGGATAACTATCCGAGATCCCTATCCTCTTCCTCTCATTCCCGACCTCTTTAATCAGGTTGCTGGTGCTAAATGGTTCCCCAAGATGGATCTCAGAGGAGCCTATAACCTGGTTCGCATCAAAGAGGGGGATGAGTGGAAGACGGCTTTTAATACTCCGGAAGGGCATTATGAAAATCTGGTTATGCCTTTTTGGTCTTACTAATGCGCCTGCGGTGTTCCAACATTTTGTCAACGATATTTTTAGTCACCTTATCGGGAGATTTGTTGTGATATATCTTGATGACATCCTGGTCTATTCTCTGGATCTGGATACAAATAAGATCCATGTGAGACAAGTGCTGCAGATATTAAGGGCCAAGAAATTGTTTGCTAAGTTAGAGAAATGTGTGTTCGCCGTAAAAGAACTGCCATTTCTGGGGTATGTGTTGTCAGATTCAGGTTTCCGCATGGATCCAGAGAAAGTCTGGGCGATTATGGACTGGGATCTGCCTGAGAATCTGAAGGCATTGCAACTCTTCCTGGGGTTTGCCAATTTTTATATAAAGTTTATAAAGAACTATTCTTTGGTGGTCAAACCACTGACGACGGACATGACCCGAAAGGGATCCGATTTTTCCAAATGGTCACATGCAGCCAAAACTGCCTTTACATCTCTGAAGGAGAGATTCACCTCGGCCCCTATTCTCGTACAGCCAGATGTCTTGCTTCCTTTTATTGTAGAGGTTGACGCATCAGAGGTGGGGGTGGGAGCGGTACTATCTCAGGGCCCGTCCCCTGGTGAATGGCGTCTGTGTGCTTTCTTTTCAAAGAAATTGTCTACTGCAGAAAGGAACTATGATATTGGCAACAGGAAACTTTTGGCTATTAAGTTGGCTTTTGAGGAGTGGCGTCATTTTTTGGAGGGGGCGGTTCATCCCGTCACGGTGATTACTGATCACAAAAAATTATTATATCTAGAGTCTGCTAAACGTCTCACCCCTAGACAGGCTCGGTGGTCTAGGTTTAATTTTGTAATAACCTATCGCCCGGGGGCAAAAAATACTAAGGCGGATGCATTGTCTCGAAGTTTTCCTGGAGGGGGTGATGTTGATGTACCAGAGCCTATTTTGCAAAAGGGAGTGGTGGTCTCTGCATTACACTCAGGTTTAGAGGGGAGGGTGTTGGAAGCTCAGGGGGACGCCCCGGCCTCCTGCCCCTCGGGTAAACTGTTTGTGCCAGAAAAGTTACGCCTGAAAATACTAAAAGAACACCATAACTCCACACTGGCAGGACACCCAGGTAGTAGGGCAACCTCTGAATTAGTGTCTCGTCGGTTCTGGTGGCCTAAGTGGTGCCAGGAGGTGTTGAATTTTGTGTCTGCATGTGCTACCTGTGCTCGTTCTAAGGTAGATCATACTCGTCCGGCAGGGCGTCTTTTACCTCTGGCCATCCCCAACAGGTCTTGGACGCACCTATCAATGGATTTCATTACGGATCTACCAGTATCAGCGGCGAAGACTGTTATTCTTGTAGTTGTTGACAGATTCTGTAAAATGGTGCACTTTATTGCTCTTACTGCATTGCCTAATGCTAACACACTGGCTCAGGTTTTTATTGACCACATCGTGAAGCTTCACGGGGTCCCTTCCGATATTGTTTCGGATCGTGGTACCAAATTTGTTTCTAGATTTTGGAAAGCTTTTTGTTCTCGTTTAGGGGTCCATCTGTCATCTTTCCATCCACAGTCCAACGGTCAGACTGAACGTTCCAATCAAAACCTAAAGACATATTTGAGATGCTTTGTTTCCAAAAATCAGGAGGAGTGGTCATCTTATTTACCATTAGCCGAGTTTGCTATTAATAATCGTCGTCAAGAATCCACCGATAAGTCACCATTTTTTGGTGCGTATGGTTTCCATCCTCAGTTTTGTACGTTTAGTGAGGGGGGGCCGTCTGGGATTCCCGAGGAGGAACGATTTGCGTCTTCACTTTCATCAGTGTGGCAGAGTGTGCAAGAAAGTTTGAAGAGAATTGGTGGTAGATACAAACGTGTGGCTGATAAGAAGCGCTCTGAATGTCCGGACCTTGGGGTGAATGACTTGGTGTGGTTGTCTACCAGAAATATCAAGTTTAAGGTTCCCTCGTGGAAATTAGGTCCGATATTTATTGGTCCTTATAGGGTAATTAAGATCATTAACCCGGTGGCTTTTCGTCTGGAGCTACCTCAGACTCTAAGGATCCATAATGTCTTCCACAGATCTCTGCTTAAGAGATATGTAGAACCTCCTGAACCATTGCCATTACCGCCTCCACCAGTGGTTGTTGATGGCAGTTTCAGGTAGAAAAGATTGTTGATTCACAAGATGTTCGCCGCTCTCTTCAGTACCTGGTGCACTGGAAAGGTTATGGTTCCGAAGAGAGAATGTGGGTGCCAGCATCAGAGATAAAGGTGGACAGACTCATTCAGGCTTTTCATAGGTCCCATCCGGAGAGGCCTGGTCTTGAGGGTCCGGTGGCCCCTCGTAGAAAGGGGGGTACTGTCACGACTGTGACTGATCCAGACCGGTCTGGGAGGAGAAGGTCGCAGCGACTTGCTACTCGCGATAGCTTGTGAGTTTGCTCCGTGGTTCAGGGTATGTCATCCGGGTTTTGCCTTGTGAACCTTTTTGTCCTGACTGGGAGTTTGTAGGCATCCTTCTCAGGTGACTCCTGTCTGCCACTCCCAGCTACTATATTAGTTTCAGTGTCACTTGCAGTCATTGCCAGATATAGTCCTTACTTCCAGTGCTATTCTGACCTTTGAAGGAGATCGTTTGACGGTATTGCTGTGGAGCTCTTGTCTGGCGTGGACTGTCGTTATTGGGATCACCTTCTCTGCTCGTGACTGGAAAAGTCTATCTCTGCTTTAGATTGTTTGTTTGTTGCTGTCTTCCCCTGTTGTTCTCCTAGACATGAGTGATGGTGACTAGTGCTCCCATCTGCCTTTCCCCAGTCTAGTCTTGCTAGGGTGACTGAGGGTTTAGGCATCCTGCTCGCTGCACGGGTTCACACCCCGTCTAGGGTATCAGGGCAGACAGGTGCCAGCTTAGGGTCCCAGTCCTATTTCCCATCCGTAGATAAGGGTCCCCCTTCCCCTCTGTCTGGTACGACACGACTGCTGCTGGGATAGCGGTCGTGACAGCCGGGACACGTTTGGATAATTAGTGCGCAGAATTGTCCTTATTCACTAGAAGCCTTCCGGGATATAGTAGAAAACCTAAATCTTTTTAGGAGAGCATCCTGCAAATAATGTAGCAGAAGCCTGATGCCTGCCACGAGGGAGAACGCCCTTATAGGATAGCTCAAAGTAATCCGAAACGAGCATATTTAGTACCAGAGTGCTATAGATTAAGCTTAGGACTAGGGTTGAGCGAACCGAAACTGTAAAGTTCGGGTTCTTACCGAATTTTAGGAATTTTTGACCCCAGTCCCGAACATTTCTGTAAAAGTTTGTGTTCGGTGTTTGGCAATTTCTTAGCGCTTTTTGAATGGCTGCAGAGCAGCCAATCAACAAGCGTTTAACTGTGTGCCCTTAGAAGCCATCAGAGCCATGCCTACTAATGATACAGTGCAGCATGTGACCCAGCCTCTATATAAGCTGGAGTCACGTAGCGCTGCACGTCACTCTGCTGTGCTTAGTAAAGGGATAGGATGCTGCTGCTGTGAGGGAGAGAATAGGACAGAATCTTTAATCAGAACTCCAATTGAACTCAGCGAGCTACATAGATTTTTTTGTGTGGGTGCAGTGCACAATCTTTTTACCCTGCCCTGAGAACTTTTATCCGTCTGTTAGTTAGATGGGCGGCGGCGGCCATTGTATGCAAGCTCAGTGCACCAGCACAGCATCTGTGCTTTTGTGACATTCAAATAGAAATTTGAAATACTGCAATAATAATCTGGTTTTAAAAAAACATCCTTTTTTGGCAATATCCTACATCTGGTGCCTTTGCAGCATTTGTCAGTGTGCAATTTAAGCTAGAAATACAGCTGTAATATTCTGTTTTTTAAAAAACACCATTTTTGGCAATAACCTTTATCTTGGGCCTCTGCCGCATTAGTCAGTGTGCAATTTAAGCTAGAAATACAGATATAATTTTCTGGGTTTTAAAAAACACCCTTTTTGAGCAAAATACGAAATTTTACAGACCATGCTGCATCTGCACGTGTGAAATTCAAGCATTATATACTGCTGTCATACTTAATATTGCAGCTTTTGATGCATCTATTATTGTTAAAAACAAGCTTGAAACTCTTCAATAATTTTCTGGCCTTGAAAAAACACCCATTTTTGGTAATACCCTCCATTTGGGGCCTCTGCCGCATTAGTCAGTGTGCAATTTAAGTTAGAAATAGAGCTATAATTTTGTGGGTTTTAACCCCTTAGGGACCGGGATCATTTTTACCTTAAGGACCAGGACTTTTTGCAAATCTGACCAGTGTCACTTTATGTGGTGATAAATTAAAAACACTTTGACTTATCCAGGCTATTCTGAGATTGTTTTTTTGTCACATATTGTACTTCAAGACCCTGGTAAAATGGAGTCAAAAAAATTTATTTTTAATTATAAAAAAATACCAAATTTACCCAAAAATTTTAAGTTTCATTTTCTCTGGTTCTATAATACATAGTAATACCTACAAATATAGTTATTACTTTACATTCCCGATATGTCTACTTCATGTTTGGATCATTTTGGGAATGATATTTTATTTTTTGGGGATGTTATAAAGGCTTAAAAGTTTAGAAGAAAATCTTGAAATTTTTAAGAAATAAAAAAAATAACTTTTTAAGGACCAGTTCAGGTCTGAAGTCACTTTGTGAGGCTTACATAATAGAAAACACCCAAAAATGACCCCATTCTAGAAACGAAACCCTCAAGGTATTCAAAACTGATTTTACAAACTTTGTTAACCCTTTAGGTGTTCCACAAGAATTATTGGAAATTAGAGATACAATTTCAGAATTTAACTTTTTTGGCAGATTTTCCATTAAAAAAATTTTTTTTCCAGTTACAAATTCAAGGGTTAACAGCCAAACAAAACTAAATATTTATGGCCCTGATTCTGCAGTTTTCAGAAACACCCCATATATGGTCGTAAACTGCTGTACAAGCACACGGCAGGGCACAGAAGTAAAGGAAGGCCATACGGTTTTTGGAAGGCAGATTTTGCTGGACTGGTTTCTTGACACCATGTCCCATTTGAATCCCCCCCGATGCACCCCTTGAGTAGAAACTCCAAAAAAGTGACCCTATTTTAGAAACTACACCCCTCAAGGTATTCCAAACTGATTTTATAAACTTTGTTAACCCTTTAGGTGTTCCACAAGAATTAATGGAAAATAGAGATACAATTTAAAAATGTCACTTTTTTGGCAGATTTTCCATATTTTTTTTTTTCCAGCTACAAAGCAAGGGTTAACAGCCAAACAAAACTCAATATTTATGGCCCCGATTCTGTATTTTACAGAAACACCCCATATGTGGTTGTAAACTGCTGTATGGGCACAGAAGGAAAGGAATTCCATACGGTTTTTGGAAAGCAGATTTTGCTGGACTGGTTTCTTGACACCATGTCCCATTTAAAGCCCGCCTGATGCACCCCTGGAGTAGAAACTCCAAAAAAGTGACCCCATTTTAGAAACTACAGGATAGGGTGGCAGTTTTGTTGGTACTTGTTTAGGGTACATATGATTTTTGGTTGCTCTATATTACTTTTTGTGAGGCAAGGTAACAAGAAATAGCTGTTTTGGCACCTTTTTTTGGTTATTTACAACATTCATCTGACAGGTTAGATCATGTGGTATTTTTATAGAGCAGGTTGTCACGGACACAGTGATACCTAATATGTATACTATTTATTTATTTATGTAAGTTTTACACAATGATTTCATTTTTGAAATAGAAATAACATGTTTTACTGTCTCCATAGTCTGAGAGCCATAGTTTTCCAGTTTTTGGACGATTATCTTGGGTAGGGTATGATTTTTGAGGGATGAGAAGATGGTTTGATTGTCACTATTTTGGGGTGCGTATGACTTTTTGATCGCTTGCTATTACACTTTTTGTGATGTAAGTTGACCAAAAATTGTTTATTTTTTTTTACAGTATTCCCCTGAGGGGTTAGGTCACGTGATATTTTATAGAGCATGTTATTATGGACGTGGCGATACCTAATATGTTTACTTTTATTTCATTTATGTAAGTTTTACACAATGATTTCATTTTTTTAAACAAAAGATATCATGTTTTAGTGTTTCCATTGTCTTAGAGCCTTAGTTATTTCAGTTTTTGGGTGATTATCTTGGGTAGGGTATGATTTTTGCGGGATGAGATAACGGTTTGATTGGCACTAATTTGTGCTGCGTATGACTTTTTCATCGCTTGCTTATACACTTTTTGTGATGTAAGTTGACAAAAAATTTCTTTTTTTTTTTTACAGTATTCCCCTGAGGGGTTAGGTCACGTGATATTTTATAGAGCATGTTATTATGGACGTGGCGATACCTAATATGTATACTTTTTTTTCATTTATGTAAGTTTTAGGCCTCATGCACACGACAGGTTTTTTTCACGGTCCGCAAAAACGGGGTCTGTGGGTCCGTGATCCGTGACCGTTTTTTCGTCCGTGGGTCTTCCTTGATTTTTGGAGGATCCACGGACATGAAAAAAAAGTCATTTTGGTGTCCGCCTGGCCGTGCGGAGCCAAACGGATCCGTCCTGAATTACAATGCAAGTCAATGGGGACGGATCCGTTTGACGTTGACACAATATGGTGCCATTTCAAATGGATCCGTCCCCATTGACTTTCAATGCAAAGTCTGGAGTTCTTTTATACCATCGGATTGGAGTTTTCTCCAATCCGATGGTATATTTTAACTTGAAGCGTCCCTATCACCATGGGAACGCCTCTATGTTAGAATATACTGTCGGATATGAGCTACATCGTGAAACTCAGATCCGACAGTATATTCTAACACAGAGGCATTCCCATGGTGATGGGGACGCTTCTAGTTAGAATACACTACAAACTTTGTACAAGACTGCCCCCTGCTGCCTGGCAGCACCCGATCTCTTACAGGGGGATATGATAGCACAATTAACCCCTTCAGGTGCGGCACCTGAAGGGGTTAATTATACTATCATATCCCCCTGTAAGAGATCAGGGCTGCCAGGCAGCAGGGGGCAGACCCCCCCCTCCCCAGTTTGAATATCGTTGGTGGCACAGTGTGCGCCCCCCATCGGGCCCCACTTCCTCCCTCTAGTGTAATAAATCGTTGGTGGCACAGTGTGCGCCCCCCATCGGCCCCCCTCCCTATATAGCAGTAACAACATTGGTGGCCAGTGTGCGGCCTCCCATCTCCCCCCCCCCCCCCGATCATTGGTGGCAGCGGAGTTCCGATCGGAGTCCCAGTTTAATCGCTGGGGCTCCGATCGGTAACCATGGCAACCAGGACGCTACTGCAGTCCTGGTTGCCATGGTTACTTAGCAATAGTACAATAGTAGAAGATTCATAGTTACCTGCTTGCTGCTGCGATGTCTGTGTCCGGCCGGGAGCTCCACCTACTGGTAAGTGACAGGTCTGTGCGGCACATTGCTAAAGAACTGTCACTTACCAGTAGGAGGAGCTCCCGGCCGGTCACAGACATCGCAGCAGCAAGCAGGTAAGTATGAATCTTCTACTATTGTACTATTGCTAAGTAACCATGGCAACCAGGGCTGCAGTAGCTTCCTGGTTGCCATGGTTACCGATCGGAGCCCCAGCGATTAAACTGGGACTCCGATCGGAACTACGCTGCCACCAATGATGGGGGGGGGAGATGGGAGGCCGCACACTGCCACCAATGTTGTTACTGCTATAGAGGGAGGGGGGCCGATGGGGGGCGCACACTGTGCCACCAACGATTTATTACAATAGAGGGAGGGAGGGGGGGCCGACGGGGGGCGCACACTGTGCCACCAACGATTTATAACAATAGAGGGAGGAAGGGGGGGCCCGATGGGGGGCGCACACTGTGCCACCAATGATTTATTACACTAGAGGGAGGAAGGGGGGCCCGATGGGGGGCGCACACTGTGCCACCAAAGATATTCAAACTGGGGGGGGGGGGGGAGTTTGCCCCCTGCTGCCTGGCAGCCCTGATCTCTTACAGGGGGATATGATAGTACAATTAACCCCTTCAGGTGCCGCACCAGGCAGCAGGGGGAAGTCATGTACAAAGTTTGTAGTGTATTCTAACTAGAAGCGTCCCCATCACCATGGGAACACCTCTGTGTTAGAATATACTGTCGGATATGAGTTTTCACGAAGTGAAAACTTAGATCTGAAAAAGCTTTTATGCAGACGGATCTTCGGATCCGTCTGTATGAAAGCAACCTACAGCCACAGATCACGGACACGGATGCCAATCTTGTGTGCATCCGTGTTCTTTCACTGACCCATTGACTTGAATGGGTCCGTAAACCGTTGTCCGTCAAAAAAATAGGACAGGTCATATTTTTTTGACGGACAGGATACACGGATCACGGCCTCGGCTGCAAAACGGTGCATTTTCCGATTTTTCCACGGACCCATTGAAAGTCAATGGGTCCGCGAAAAAAAACTGAAAACGGCACAACGGCCACGGATGCACACAACGGTCGTGTGCATGAGGCCTTACACAATGATTTCATTTTTTAAACAAAAGAAATCATGTTTTAGTGTTTCCATTGTCTTAGAGCCTTAGTTTTTTCAGTTTTTGGGTGATTATCTTGGGTAGGGTATGATTTTTGCGGGATGAGATAACGGTTTGATTGGCACTATTTTGGGCTGCGTATGACTTTTTGATCGCTTGCTATTACACTTTTTGTGATGTAAGGTGCCAAAAAATGGCATTTTTTTACACCGTATATATATATATATATATTTTTTTTTATGGTGTTCATCTGAGGGGTTAGGTCATGTGATATTTTTTTAAAGCAGGTTATTATGGACACGGAAATACCTAATATGTATACTTTTTTTAATTTACTTAAGTTTTACACAATAACAGCTTTTTTAAAACCAAAAAAATATGTTTTAGTGTCTCCATATTCTGAGCCATAGTTTTTTGTTTTTTTGGGGTGATTGTCTTAGGTAGGGGCTCATTTTTTGTGGGATGAGGTGATGGTTAGATTGTTAATGTTTTGGTGGGCATACGTCTTTTTGATCGCTTGCTGTTGTACTTTTTGTGATGTAAGGTGACAAAAAAAATTGTTTATTTAGCACAGTTCATCTGAGGAGTTAGGTCATGTGATATGTTTATAGAGTCGGTCGATACTGACGAGGAGATACCTATTTACTTTATTTGGGGGAAATGTTTTTTTTTACTTGAAACTTTTAATTTTTGGGGGGGGGAAACTTTTTCAGCTTTTTTTTTTCACTTTATTTTTTGTCCCACTTTGGGATTTCAACTTTTGGGGGTCTAATCCCCTCTACAATGCATTACAATACTTCTGTATTAAAATGCATTGGCTGTATGAGTAATACAGTGTGTATTACTCATATAGATTCCTGCCTGTGAGGGGGCTGGATCTCACAGGCTCTGCACCAAAAGGCAGCGCCGATGCCTAAGGAAGGCATTGCGCTGCCTTCCATGCCATCGGGTCCCCCTGACAGCCGCACGGGGACCCGATGGCACCTCCGACCGACCGCCGCAACTCCTGTAAAAGCCGCAGACCGCAGGTCTGAATTGACCTGCGGTTTGCGGCGATCACCAACACGGGGAGGTCACGGGACCCCCCTGCGCATTGACCCAAGGTGACTGCTCAATGATTTGAGCAGGCACCATGTTCCGATCACCGCCCTCCGCGTGGCGGTGATCAGAAATACACAGGACTTAAAGGTACGCCCTGTGTCCTTAAATACTAGGACATCAGGGCGTACCTGTATGCCCTGTGTCCATAAGAGGTTAAAAAACACCTTTGTGGGCAAAATATACAATTTTACAGCCCTTGCTGCATCTGCACGTGTGAAATTAAAGCGTTATATACAGCTGTCATATTCTGTTAGTAAAAAAAACACCCTTTTTTGGTAAAATACTTAATATTGCAGCCTTTGCTGCATCTGTGATTGTTAAAAACCAGCTTGAAATACAACCTTTTTGGGCAAAATACATAATTTTACAGCCCTTGCTGCAGCTGCAGGTGTAAAATTCAAGCGTTATATACAGCTGTCATATTCTGTTAGGCCCCTTTCACACGGGCGAGTTTTCCATGCGGGTGCGATGCGTGCGGTGAGCGTATTGCACCCGCACTGACTCCTGACCCATTCATTTCTATGGGGCTGTGTACATGAGCGGTGATTTTCACGCATCACTTGTGCGTTGAGTAAAAAATCGCAGCATGCTCTATATTGTGCGATTTTTCACGCGACGCAGGCCCCATAGATGTGAATGGGGTGCGTGAAAATCGCATAGCATCCGCAAGCAAGTGCGGATGCGGTGCGATTTTCACGCACGGTTGCTAGGTGACAGTCTATTCACTGTATTATTTTCCCTTATAACATGGTTATAATTCTAAATACAGAATGCTTAGTATAATAGTGCTGGAGGGGTTAAAAAAAAGTTAACTCACCTTCTCCTCTTGATCGCATAGTTCCCGGTCTCTTTACTTCTTTAATGATGAGCTGTGGACTAAAGGACCTGTGGTGACGTCAGATCACATGCTCCATCACCACAGTGATGGACCATGTGATTGGAGCATGTGAGCTGACGTCACCACAGGTCATTTAGCCCACAGCTCATCATTCAAGTAGTAAAGAGACCGGGAACTACGCGATCAAGAGGAGAAGGTGAGTTAATTTTTTTTATTTATTTTTAACCCCTCCAGCACTGTTATACTATGCATTCTGTATTCAGAATGCTATTATTTTCCCTTATAACCATGTTATAAGGGAAAATAATACAATCTTCAGAACATCAATCCCAAGCCCGAACTTCTGTCAAGAAGTTCAGGTTTGGGTACCAAACAAGCGCGATTTTTCTCACGGAGAAATTGAGCATTTTCCCGCAACGCACCCGCCTCCTATCCGGGCCAAAAATAAGACGCCGTGTGAAAGAGGCCTTAGTAAAAAAACACCCTTTTTGGGCAAAATACTTAATAATGCAGCCTTTTCTGCATCGGTCATTGTGAGATACACCCTTTACATACTGTTGTTCTATACTTCTATTTAAAAAAACGCCCTTTTTGGGCAAAAAACTAAATTTTTTAGCTTTTGCTGCATATGTCATTGTGAGATACACCCTTTAGATAGTGTTGTTATATTCTGCTATTAAAAAAACACCCATTTAGGGCAAAAATCTTAAATTGCAGCCTAGTCTACATCTGTACTTGTGAGATACATCCTTTAGATACTGTGGTTCTTTTCTGCTATTAAAAAAACACCCATTTTGGGCAAAAATCTTAATTTTGCAGCCTTTGCTGCAAATGTCATTCTGAGATACACCCTTTAGATACTGTTGTTCTATTCTGCTATTAAAAAAAAACACCCATTTTGGGCAAAAATCTTAAATTGCGGCCTAGTCTGCATCTGTAAGTGTGAGACACACTATTTAGATACTGTGGTTCTATTCGGCTATTAAAAAAACAACTATTTTGGGCAAAAATCATAAATTGCGGCCTAACCTACATCTGTACATGTGAGATACACCCTTTAGATACTGTGGTTCTATTCTGCTATTAGAAAAACACATATTTTGGGCAAAAAAAACGTACTTTTGAAGCCTTTGCTGCATATGACATTGTGAGATACACCCTTTAGATACTGTGGTTCTATTCTGTGTAAGGGGTTACCCTCTCAGGTTAGGCGGCGATGACAGATTCTCTTGCAGACCACAGGGTTAAAGTCCAAATGCTGTTTTATTTATCACACTCCGGCAATACAGGCACCCCAGTGATAATTTCACTGGGTAAGGTGAAGGTCCAACACCACAAAACATAAACCAAACTAAAATAAACACCTGCCCGTCTGGGCCCTGGCTAATACAGTGAAGATCCTATCTTACCTATGGAACACAGGTCACACAGAGAACTCAGCTTCTCTAGCCAGCTCCCCAGATTTTCTCCAGGCATTACTCTCCCCAGACTGACAGCCTGGACTGTGCCTTATTTCCCCTTGATGATCCTAGCTGGCTTCAGCTGGGGATCCCTCAGGCTAGGGGAAAACCTGTCCCGGAATGGGGTGGAATGGGGAGGTCCCTCTACCAATCCTACCTTCTCCCAGTCCAATAAAATCCAGCCCATAAACTAACAAAACTGTCTCAGCAACCTACACATTGCTGAAACCATTTTAACCTTCTGGATTTTATTTACCTCACCCAGTTGAGGAAGCTGGGTGGGATATACACCCCTTTCAGAACTCTACCATACACTTTTCTGTTCACCTTACCACATCTGCTATTAAAAAAACACCCATTTAGGGCACAAATATTACTTTTGCAGCCTTTGCTGCATCTGTCATTGTGAGATACACCCTTTACATACTGCTGTGCTATTCTGGTATTAATATCTCCAGGACCTCCTAACGTATGGATGCGTCCTGGAGGCGGTCGATTCATTCCTCCTAGACGCATCCGTGCGTCATTTCGCGAGAGGCGAGATTTCCTGTGAACGCGCGCACACAGGCGCGCGCGTTCACAGGATCGGAAGGTAAGAGACTGGATCTACAGTCTGCCAGCGGCGATCGTTCGCTGGCAGGCTGTAGATGCGATTTTCTTTTAACCCCTAACAGGTATATTAGACGCTGGTTTGATAACAGCGTCTAATATACCCGCTACCTGGTCCTCTGGTGGTCCCTTTTGCTTGGATCGACCACCAGAGGACACAGGTAGCTCTGTAAAGTAGCACCAAACACCACTACACTAAACTACACCCCCCTGTCAATTATTAACCCCTGATCACCCCACATAGAATCCCTGATCACCCCCCTGTCATTGATCACCCCCCTGTCATTGATCACCTCCCTGTAAGGCTCCATTCAGATGTCCGTATGTGTTTTACGGATCCACGCATCCATGGATCGGATCCGCAAAACACATACGGACGTCTGAATGGAGCCTTACAGGGGGGTGATCACCCCATATAGACTCTCTGATCACCCCCTGTCATTGATCACCCACCTGTAAGTCTCCATTCAGACGTCTGTATGTGTTTTACGGATCCACGCATCCATGGATCGGATCCGCAAAACACATACGGACGTCTGAATGGAGCCTTACAGGGGGGTGATCAATGACAGGGTGGTGATTACCCCATATAGACTCCCTGATCACTCCCCTGTCATTGATCACCCACCTGTAAGGCTCCATTCAGACATTTGTTTGGCACAAGTTAGCAGAAATTTTTTATTTATTTTTTTCTTACAAAGTCTCATATTCCACTAACTTGTGTCAAAAAATAAAATCTCACATGAACTCACCATACCCCTCACGGAATCCAACATTTTTTTTGACATTTATATTCCAGACTTCTTCTCACGCTTTAGGGCCCCTAAAATGCCAGGGCAGTATAAATACCCCACATGTGACCCCATTTTGGAAAGAAGACACCCCAAGGTATTCCGTGAGAGGCATATTGAGTCCATGAAAGATTTTGTCCCAAGTTAGCGGAAAGGGAGACTTTGTGAGAAAAAAAAAATTTCCGCTAACTTGTGCCAAAAAAATTTGATGAACTCGCCATGCTCCTCATTGAATACCTTGGGGTGTCTTCTTTCCAAAATGGGGTCACATGTGGGGTATTTATACTGCCCTGGCTTTTTAGGGGCCCTAAAGCATGAGAAGAAGTCTGGGATCCAAATGTCTAAAAATGCCCTCCAAAAAGGAATTTGGGCCCCTTTGCGCATCTAGGCTGCAAAAAAGTGTCACACATGTGGTATCGCCGTACTCAGGAGAAGTTTGTAAATGTGTTTTGGGGTGTCATTTTACATATACCCATGCTGGGTGAGAGAAATATCTCGGCAAAAGACAACTTTTACCATTTTTTAATACAAAGTTGGCATTTGACGCTAACTTGTGACAAAAAATAAAAAGTTCTATGAACTCACTATGCCCATCAGCGAATACCTTAGGGTGTCTACTTTCCGAAATGGGGTTATTTGTGGGGTTTTTCTACTGTCTGGGCATTGTAGATCCTCAGGAAACATGACAGGTGCTCAGAAAGTCAGAGCTGCTTCAAAAAGCGGAAATTCAGCAAAAATCTTAAATTGCGGCCTAGTCTGCATCTGTACGTGTGAGATACACCATTTAGTTTCTGTGGTTCTATTCTGCTATTGAAAAATCACCCATTTAGTGCAAGATCCTAAATTTGAGAAATATGAGGAGATCGACAAATAAGAAACGTGGCCTAGGTCGTGGTGGTGCTGTTGGTGGAGCTCCTGTTGCAGGTAGAGGACGTGGTCGATCTGTGCCAGCTACACGCACAAGTGAACCCCCTTCCTCAGGTGCGAGTAGGCAACAAAACCTGCAGCGGTATTTGGTCAGGCCTAATGCTGCTCTACGAATGTTGTGGCCTGAACAAGTACAGGCGATAGTAGATTGGGTTGCTGACCGTGGATCAAGTTCCTTCACATTGTCTCCCACCCAGTCTCTTGCTGAAAGACCACAGTTGGCAACTGCAGCCGATGTCCATCAGTTTTTCACCTCACCCCCTTGCAAATCAGCCAAGCAGTCTGAGCCCCAAGTCATGCAGCAGTCTCTTCTGCTTTTTTATGACTCTGTTAGCTGGGTTTGCTCAGTTTGAGAACATGCACATCACTGTATGCACATCACTGATGTCCTCCTCATCGCTCTCTGGGTCAGGAGCCTGACCATTCGCAAAACCACCTCCCACGCCACTCTCCTCATCACTACTTGCCTGCCTAGCAGAGAAAGCGGCGGATGTCTCCTCCACATCTTGGCTGGGCAGTAGCTGCTGACCGCCCTCTAGTAGCTCTAACTCTTTGAAAAGTGGAGCTGAGCCTACAGCATATAATACTTCTCGCGGTGAGGGAACAGAAAATAACAGAGGCAGGTTGAGAACAGGTGAGGGCACAGGGCCTGCTCACAGGCCATGAAGACTAAGTGTTGTGTCTGACGAACCCACCGACTGTTGGCTGGGGATGTCTGATGTCACTTGGGATGAATTGGATGACCGAGTTAACCAATCAAGAACCGCTGGGTTGCTGGTCAAGACACAACTGCTAGATGGCACTGGGAACTCAGGCCTCTTGCTGCGACTCCTGCTGCCACGCCCCCTTACTCTGCTGCGACCACTGCCTGCGCCTGAAACATTTAGGCATCTGCCACTCCTCTGTGCATGGCCTGGCACTTCTCTGTCTGACTGACATACTTTGAGTTGAACAAAATAAATTAAAAGCAAATTAAAACACCCCTAAAAGCAACTGTCACGGACGGTGTACAGGAAACAAGGCAAAACAACATGCATAAATGACTCGCTGGATCCAGAAGCTAAGGAACAAAAGGGGGACCCCTGTAGAAGACCTGGGACTTTCCCTGGCTGCTCAGCCTATGCATAGATCCGAATGGTGGAGGTATGCATATCCACGTACCTTGACTATATAATCCCTGAGCACCCTGCAATAGTGAGGGGACACGACCACCGGCTCCCTACACCAGACACGGAGGGAGTCAGGGTCACCTGGGATCCAGCAAACAGAAAATAACAGATAACAGTATAACACTTAACTTTGTAGAGGAGAGGAGAACCAGATGGGCATGCACACATACTCCAGGAAGAAATATAAGCCGCCCAGAAAAGCCTTCTGGGGAAGAATTTAAAGGGAAACAATTAGTCCAACACATAGCAGCTGAGAGAGGCTAATGAGAGGAGGAGCTGAATACCACAACACAGAAACTCAAGGAGGAGGTTCTGAAAGGCCTCTGTCAGAGCTTCTCAGCTGTCTGGTTGTGACAGTACCCCTCCCTCTACGAGTGGACTCCGGACACTCAGAACCCACCTTCTCAGGATGGGACCTATGGAAAGCCTTGATGAGACGAGAGGCTTTAATGTCCGTCACTGAGACCCACATCCTCTCCTCAGGACTATACCCCTCCCAGTGAACAAGGTACTGAAGAGAACCGCGGACAAGACGAGAATCCACAATCCTAGAGACCTGAAATTCAAGATTCCCATCAACCATAATCGGAGGAGGAGGCAAAGGCGAGGGTACAATGGGTTGAACATAAGGTTTCAATAAGGACTTATGAAAAACATTATGGATCTTCCAAGTCTGAGGAAGATCAAGACGGTATGCAACAGGATTGATGACAGACAGGATTTTGTAAGGCCCAATAAACCTAGGACCCAACTTCCAGGAGGGAACCTTCAATTTGATATTCTTGGTAGACAACCACACCAGATCACCAACATTCAGGTCCGGACCAAGCACACGTCTCTTATCAGCCACACGCTTATATCTCTCACTCATGCTCTTTAGATTATCTTGAATCTTTTGCCAAATAGATGACAAAGACGAGGAGAATCTGTCCTCATCAGGTAAACCAGAAGACCCCTCTCCCGAGAAAGTCCCAAACTGTGGATGAAACCCATATGCACCAAAAAATGGTGACTTATCAGAGGACTCCTGACGACGGTTATTTAAAGCAAACTCAGCAAGGGACAAAAAAGAACACCAATCCTCTTGATTCTCCGCCACAAAACAACGCAGATATGTCTCCAGATTCTGATTGACGCGCTCTGTCTGGCCATTCGACTGTGGGTGGAAAGCAGAAGAGAATGACAACCGAACCCCCAAGCGAGAACAGAAAGCCTTCCAGAATCTGGAAACAAACTGCGTGCCCCTATCAGAGACTATGTCTGAAGGAATACCGTGCAATTTGACAATGTGATCAACAAATGCCTGCGCCAGCGTCTTAGCATTGGGCAAACCAGGAAAAGGGATGAAATGCACCATTTTGCTAAAACGGTCCACCACCACCAGAATCACAGTCTTCCCCGAGGAACGAAGCAGGTCCGTGATAAAGTCCATGGACAGATGTGTCCAAGGACGGGAAGGAATGGGTAAGGGAAGGAGAGGACCTGATGGCCGTGAATGAGGGACTTTGGCACGAGCGCAAGTCTCGCAGGCTGCCACAAAACCCTCAACCGACTTACGAAGCGCAGGCCACCAGAATCTCCGAGCGATGAGATCCAGTGTGGCTCTTACCCCCGGGTGCCCAGCAAGGACCGTATCGTGGTGTTCTTTAAAAATCTTGTGTCTTAAAGCGAGAGGCACAAACAAGCTCCCAGGAGGACAAAGATCAGGAGCCTCTGACTGGGCTGCCTGCACCTCTGCCTCCAATTCAGGAAAAAGAGCAGAGACCACCACACCTTCAGCCAAAATGGGACCCGGGTCTTCAAAATTCCCGCCTCCCGGAAAACAACGTGACAGGGCATCTGCCTTCACATTCTTAACTCCAGGGCGGAACGTGACAACAAAATTAAACCTAGAAAAGAACAACGACCATCTGGCCTGTCTCGGGTTCAGACGCTTGGCTGACTCCAAGTAGGCCAGATTTTTATGGTCAGTAAATACGGTAATAGGGTGTCTGGCTCCCTCTAGCCAATGGCGCCATTCCTCAAAAGCCAACTTGATGGCCAACAATTCCCTATCTCCAACATCGTAATTTCTCTCTGCGGAGGAGAGTTTTCTTGAGAAAAAGGCACACGGTCGCCAATTGGCAGGAGAGGAACCCTGAGACAAGACCGCCCCCACACCCACCTCAGAAGCATCAACCTCAACTATGAAGGGTAACGAAACATCAGGTTGCACCAAGATGGGAGCGGAAGCAAAACTCTCCTTGATATCAGAAAAAGCCTTACGCGCCTCTACTGACCAAGAAGAAAAATCTACCCCCTTTCTGGTCATATCAGTGAGTGGTTTAACAATAGAAGAATAATTCAAAATGAACTTCCTGTAATAATTGGCAAAGCCCAAAAAACGCATCAGCGCCTTTTGATTCTCAGGAAGCTCCCACTCAAGCACAGCGCGGACCTTCTCGGGGTCCATGCGAAAACCAGAAGCGGAGAGAAGAAACCCCAGAAATTGAATTTCTGGAACCGCAAACACACATTTTTCCAGTTTCGCATATAATTTATTCTCCCGCAGGATGAGCAAGACCTGACGTAAATGTTCCTTATGAGTTTTGAAATCGGGAGAAAAAATCAAAATGTCATCCAAATACACCAATACAAATTTTCCCATCAAATGATAAAAAATGCTGTTCACGAAATGCTGGAAAACGGCTGGGGCATTCATCAAACCAAAAGGCATAACCAAGTTTTCAAAATGGCCCTCAGGGGTATTGAAGGCCGTCTTCCATTCGTCCCCTTCTCTGACCCTGACCAGGTTGTATGCCCCTCTTAAATCTAATTTGGAAAAGACTTTAGCCCCAACAACCTGGTTAAATAGGTCCGGGATCAGAGGAAGCGGATAAGGGTCACGAATTGTGATATTGTTCAGCTCCCTGAAATCCAGACAAGGTCTTAAAGAACCATCTTTTTTCTTAACAAAGAAAAAAACAGCGGCAACAGGTGACTTCGAGGGTCGTATGTGTCCCTTTCTCAGACTCTCAGAGATATAAGCACGCATAGCGATCCTCTCAGGTTGGGAAAGATTGTATAAACGAGATTTAGGCAGCTTGGCGTCTGGGATGAGATTAATAGGGCAATCGTACTCCCTGTGCGGGGGCAAATCCTGAACTCCACTCTCAGAGAAGACATCCGAAAATTCAGAGAGAAAAGATGGTATAGTCTTAGTAGCAACCTCAGAAACAGATGTCATGAGGCAATTCTCTCTGCTAAAGTCACTCCAACCATTTATTTGCTTCGCTTGCCAATCAATGGTGGGGTTATGCTTAGTGAGCCAGGGCAGCCCCAACACCAGAGGGGTGGGCAAACCGCTAAGGACGAAACATGACACATCCTCAACATGAGCATCACTCACAATTAAACGGATATTGTGAACTATGCCCTTTAATGATTTCTGAGAAAGTGGAGCGGAATCGATAGCAAAAACAGGGATATCCTTTCTCAAAGCGCACACCTGGAAACCATGAGTTATCGCAAAGTGATTATCAATGAGATTGACCGCTGCTCCACTATCCACAAAAATCTCACAAAAAATGTTCTTGCTCTCTAGCGCCACCCTAGCCGGCAGGACAAAACGGGAACTACAAGCAAACTGAAAATCTTCAATCTCCGCCTCAATCCTGCCAATAGTAACAGACGGAACATTTTTCAAAGATTTTTTCCTCTTTGTTTCTTTATTATACCCAGAGAACTGCCTGAATCTCCTAGAGGGACAAATATTTGCCAAATGATTAATACCTCCACAACAAAAACAAACCCTCCCATGCGGGCTGAATCTTCTATTGTCAGAAGCAATCAACCCCAGCTGCATGGGCTCCTGCTCAGAAGGGGCTGACAGCGACTGAGACCCCTGCGCAGAGAATGGGACCGCTGCACAGTCCTGGGACCGAGTATGACAGGAAGGAGAGATCTCTCCTCTCTCTCTAAGACGCCTGTCAATACGAACGGCCTGAGACATAGCAGAGTCCAAAGAAATAGGCCTTTCATGAAAGGCAAATGCATCTTTCAATCCCTCTGAAAGACCATGGCAAAATTGACTTCGGAGTGCAGCATCATTCCAACCAGTATCAGCTGCCCAACTCCGAAATTCTGAGCAGTATATTTCTGCGGATTGTTTACCCTGGCATAGGAGACGTAGTCTAGACTCCGCCAGAGCAATACGATCCGGATCATCATATATCTGACCCAGGGCTAAAAAGAATTCATCCACTGAACGGAGGGGCCGTGCCCCCTCCGGCAGCGAAAAGGCCCAGGACTGAGCGTTACCCCTGAGCAGCGATATAATGATCCCCACCCTCCGTTCCTCATCACCAGAAGAATGGGGAAGAAGGCGAAAATGGAGTTTGCAAGCCTCTCTAAAACGCACAAAATTCTCACTACCCCCGGAGAACGTATCCGGGAGCGAGATCTTAGGCTCAGAACAAACTCCATGAACACCAGCTGAACCGGTCACTTGAAGCTGAGAAAAAGTCCTGCGGAGATCAGCTACCTCCAATGAAAGACCCTGAAGGCGTTCAGCCAAAAGTGAAACCGGATCCATGCTTGAGACGGTTATGGCGGCTTATAATGTCACGGACGGTGTACAGGAAACAAGGCAAAACAACATGCATAAATGACTCGCTGGATCCAGAAGCTAAGGAACAAAAGGGGGACCCCTGTAGAAGACCTGGGACTTTCCCTGGCTGCTCAGCCTATGCATAGATCCGAATGGTGGAGGTATGCATATCCACGTACCTTGACTATATAATCCCTGAGCACCCTGCAATAGTGAGGGGACACGACCACAGGCTCCCTACACCAGACACGGAGGGAGTCAGGGTCACCTGGGATCCAGCAAACAGAAAATAACAGTATAACACTTAACTTTGTAGAGGAGAGGAGAACCAGATGGGCATGCACACATACTCCAGGAAGAAATATAAGCCGCCCAGAAAAGCCTTCTGGGGAAGAATTTAAAGGGAAACAATTAGTCCAACACATAACAGCTGAGAGAGGCTAATGAGAGGAGGAGCTGAATACCACAACACAGAACTCAAGGAGGAGGTTCTGAAAGGGCTCTGTCAGAGCTTCTCAGCTGTCTGGTTGTGACAGCAACAAATATATTTTTCTTTTTGTACTGAGATAGGGCACTAAACTAAATGCGTATATATATATATATATTTTTTTTTTGTACTGAGATATGTAGGCCACTAAACGCTTTCACCACAAATAACTGCAACAGTGAAGTGCGTATATATGTTTCTTTTTGTACTGAAATAGGCCACTAAATGCTTTCACGACAAATAACTGCAAAAGTGAACTGAGAATATATTTTTCTTTCTGTACGGAAAGAGGCCACTAAACGCTTTCACCACAAATAACTGCAACAGTGAAATGCGTATATATTTTTCTTTTTGTACTGAAATAGGCCACTAAACGCTTTCAACACATATAACTGGAACAGTGAAGTGTGTATATATTTTTCTTTTTGTACTGAAATAGGCAACTAAACGCTTTCACCACAAATAACTGCAACAGTGAACTGCGTATATATTTTTCTTTTTGTACTGAAATACGTCACTAAATGCTTTCACCACATATAACTTCAGAAGTGAACTGCGTATATATTTTTCTTTTTGTAATCAAATACATCACTAAACACTTTCACCACATATAGCTGCAGAAGTGAGCTGCATATATTTTTTCTTTTTCTACTGAAATACGCCACTAAACGCTTTCACCACATATAGCTGCAGAAATGAACTGCGTATATATTTTTATTTTTCCACTGATATAAGCCACTTATAAATAGTTTTTTTCAGCTTTTTTTTTGTCACAATTAGGTTTTTCCTATTGCTGTCCCTAGCGCATTCTCACGTCTGTCCCTGCACTTTGAACGCAGAAAAATGTCAGAATCTAAGATGGCCACCGTATTTATAAGTCTGTGAAATCACAGGGCTGGCTGGCTGCTGATTGGCTGCATACATGACATTATGGGTCATCCCGCCTTACCAGAGCAGAGTTCCTTGCCCCATGTCCTCACATGTGTAGCTGCCATTTTAGCCACCATTTTAGGAAAAATTGCTATTCGTTACCATGAAGCGCAGGGAGATTCGCATTAGTTGCGAATCAAATTTTTCCTGAAAGTCGAATCAAATTCCAGTTCATCAACTTCAATTAGCTTATCTGTAGTTGAAATGTCTAGCCCTGTCAATCAAAGGGGAGGTAGGAGTGTACAGAGCACAGGGGAGTTTTTTTAGAGATACTCCAATGGCTCAGGCCAGCAATTTGTTGCTCTAAATTGCTCATTTGCATTATTATAAAAACAAAAACACACAGTAGCTGCAGCAGTTCAACCTATGGAAAAAACAAAGGTAACATTTTAATTAGCATGATCAACCCTGCCAGGCAATATGCCTGGTTTAATAGAGTTGATCATACTGACAGATGCTATTTAAATTCTGATGACCTTTCATCAGGATAGGTCATCAATATCTGATTGGTGGGGGTCTGACTGCTGGCATCCCTGTTAATCAGCTTTTGTATGGGGCTATGGCACTTGGGTGAGTTCAGCGGCCTCTTCCAAGGCTTGAGATAACACATCTATCAGCCACATAGCCTTTCTGTAGCTCAGATCCATTCAAGCTGAGACTGAGCTGCAATACCAATCACAACCACTATACAATGGATAGCACTGTGTTTGGTAAACTGCAAAGATGTTGTTGAAGATCCCTTCAAACAGCTGTTTGGCAGAGGTTCCAGGAGCAAGACCCCCACTAATCTGATATTGATGACTAGAGATTAGTTAGGTTTTGAAAAATTTGATTCGCCAACTTCGCCGAAGTTAGACAAGAAATTGTATTTGTTACGATTACTTTGTCACAAAATGCTATGGTAAAACCCCATTCAGCTTATCAACCAATGGGAACATTGTTAACGACCGCTTAGACAGAAGTGTACCCATCTAACGGAGGTTAAAGCTAGGAATATGCTAATGCAATATGGCCTTATAGGTTTAAGAAATAAATCACTCACCTCATCCACTTGCTCATGCAGAAGCAGCCCGCTGTTCACTTGTTTGAAAAAGACCTGCCAATGGACCTGCATTGAGCATGATGACGTCAGTGTACACTCCCAATATGATTCCATTCTTTCTAAGACAACTCCATCCGCCAATTTTGGAAACATGATTCATTGACCACAAAGCGGAAGGAAAATTTGGTTTGTTTAGAATTAACTTTTTCCGAAAATTCGGACTGAATACCACTTGGATGGATCCCTTCACTCAACACTATTGGTGACCTACATTAAAGGGATTGTTTCACACAATAAACCCTATTTCAAATGAAGGTGGTCCTGCAAGCTTCTTATCTTTGTAGATTTGTCTTCTGAACTGTAGTGGATGGACAGCCGCTGCAGGGGAAATATAGTTTTATAAGCCATCCATTAAAATAGCTCTGACTAATTGTAGGGGTACCAGGTAGAGGATAGACTGCTGAGGACAGTGATTGGCTGCAGTGGTGGGAGAACCAGACCAGCATCGCAGAGAAGAGTGCTGGAGAAATGGGTATATAATGTGCTTTTTATTTTTAATTTTCTTGGACACCACTTTTAAACATGTCTGTGTTAAAGAATTTTTCTGTTTAATTAACCATCTGCTTTATGCGGTATTTGAAAAAACCTTTCAAATGCTATAGCTTATTACTTATCAACCAATATGTAGCCGGTTTGAATGGTGCTTACCATTTGATGCAGTAATAGTTATGCAGTCTTTGACCCTTTACCTTGCTAATTGGCTTGTGTGTTTCTCTGAAATAGGATGGCACACAGGTTAACTGAAGGTAATTGCTTCATTGGCTTCCAATGGGATGCTCTGTCAGATTACTATTTACACAGGTTAATAAGTTTGATTTTACATTCATTTAATGTTAATATTCTGGAATCTCAAACAGCGTCACTTATGATATTACATTAGTTAGTAATGACCTGGTGAAAAAACATCATATTTACAGATATTGATTTCAATGCTACCCAAATCACTTAAAAATAGCAGCATTAAGTCGGACAAGTGGTACATCCAAGGTACCATAAAACAATGTTTAATAAAGCGATATATTGTAATTCTAGAACATTACGTCATACCTGAGACCAGGTATAATAGGCACTCGTAAACCCTACTGTACATGGTGTCTTATAGGCCCCAGATGCCACTGCTCTTCACCCACTAGAGATAACTGGTCACTGTACAGTGACTATATAAAACCTAAATACGGTGACAAAATAATATTGTAAGGCCTCATGCACACGACCGTTGTGTGCACCCGTGGCCGTTGTTCCGTCGAACTTTTTTTCTGCGGTCCCATTGACTTTCAATGGGTCCGTTGAAAACTCGGCTACTGCACCGTTTTTTCACCCGCGCCCGTGACCCGTGTTTCGTGCCCGTGAAAAAATATAACCTGTCCTATTTTTTTCACGGCTGACGGTTCGCAGCCCCATTCAAGTCAATGGGGCCGTGAAAAACGCGTTTGCACACCCGTTTGTCATCCGCGGCCGCGCCCGTGTCCGCGCCCGTGTCCGCGCCCGTTTTATTTCATACTTCTGACATGGTCAAATTGTCTGCCAAAACTTGTGCCAATAAATTCTTAAAAAAATAGATACAGGAAGTATATGGTAACAGGATATGGTAATTTCTAGCCTTCTATGCAGACAAGCTGGTGTGTGGTGAGGCAGCCATTTTTCAAGTTTTTACCAGCCACCATGCCAAGGTGGAACGTTGAAAAATTGATTACCCTGGTCCAGGAGAGGCCCGAACTTTGGGACATCCGTGCCAACTCGTATTGAGACCGGGTTAAAAAGGATGCCTCATGGGAACAAGTGGCCCGGAGCCTACGAAAGCATGAATGGGCCAAAGCGGATAGCCGAGGTCGTGCTGAATTAGGTAAGTGATAGCAATGTAGTTGTGCTGTCATTTCCCTCTGTGTGGCCCAAATATGTAGTTTGTAGGGCACCATAGTGTTTTCTAAGTTGTACAGCCTCATTTATCCTAAAGCCCTGTACCTGGCTTATTATAGAGACGTGTATTAAATTCCATTTCCATATTTAAATGGCTGTCCTGCCCTTTGCGACAGCATACAGTACTCATGTATAATAACGTCTGGCTACTTTTTTCCTTGAAATTGCGCATCTTACAGTTGTCACCTTCACATATTGTAAAGTTTATTAGTCCTAATGGCTTGCATCCACACACCTGCTGGACTGTATCATGTGCTTTTTCCATTATTGCTTATTTTGCGCATTTTCCTTTTCCCTTTTTAATGTTTTTTTTTTCCAACAAAATTTCGTTTTTCTAAAAAAATGAAGATCTCACAATTGTCTTTCATTTCATTTTTAAACAGTCAAGCAAACCAAAACCCGCTGGGCTAGTTGCCGGGACCAATTCCGGCAGGAGGTTACCAGCAAAGGCCGGAGTGGGGAGGGAAGCTCCAAAAAACGGGCCTATATATACACTGCCCAGCTGCAGTTCCTAAGGCCAGTAATGGATTTGAGGCCGTAAGTAGTTTTCTGTTTTTACTATGAATGTTTTTAAAGGGCACACTTTCGGTAGTATGTAGACGAGTAAAACTGAACCAGAAACTAAAGGATCCAGTTGTGTTCTTGTATTGTAGATCTATACTTTCTCTAGTGCAGCCATGTCATAACTGACTACATCCAGCTGTATAACAACGCAAACTCACAGCATGGCAGACTAGCTGTAAACTTACCAGTCCGGTTGGGAGTTGTAGTTGTGCATCAGCTGGTGGGCAACAGTTTGTACATGCCTGGTGTTGTTTGTCTTCATTATTTTTGGGGTGTGGTTAAACCAGGGCCCACCGCTTATGATCTGTTTGATGAAACGACACGTGTAGTGTGCAAATTGCGCCTCCCCTCTCTGTTTTGTTTGTGTCCAATACATTTATTGTCCGTCTAGGGACATAGAGGTTTGCAATATGAACAAGAAATAGGAGAAGGCAGATGACACGTGCACACTGCACGCATTATTTCCTCATACAGTAGATCATCAAGTTTGCCGGCTATAAGTCACACACCAATCGATTGGTTTGAACCTATTTCAAGGATTGGTTTACTATTTACCCTAGCTTGCAAAAAGCCTCCTCTTGGAATAGGAGGGCAGAATATGTATTTCATATTTTGGTTTTGGGACAATGCGACTTTGGTTTAATACAGACCGATTCCCTTACTTTGGTATGTATTTGAAAATGGAACTCCTTAGGTATTGTTATTGTCATTTATATTGCTTAAATGGTACTGAACCAAAGCCAACATTGATTCCTTTCCTAAAACATAGAAAATGTCAAAAAAAACGGATCCATAGAAAATGGATTATAATGATGTTCCAACTACAGTTGACCAGCAGGATTAAAAGTAATACTCTCACCATGGTCAATTGAGGGCTGGTATATGTTCATTCTTAGTAAATGATCGTATACTCGAATCTATTTTCCGCTTCATACTTTGGAAGGTGGTAGCGGGTCACATCCTGACGAGATGCCGTTGGCACTGGTTTTGGCCCTTGAATGTTGAATCCTCTTCTGTTGTTGGACAGCTCCAAACGGCAAACAATGTTTTCCTTTTTTCAGTAACATTATGCCTTTACAAGACTTCTGCTAGCGTTACATGTAAAATGCTATTATTTTCGATTTTGCACTGTTCACCTCTAAGCTAGTAGTGAGTAATTAAAATCAAATGTCTGATCTATGCTACCACTCTGTATCTAATTTGGAGACACACGCCAGATTGTAACTAATATAGTCTGTGTATTTATAAATGTAATAACAGCAATGGAGCGAAGGCGCAGATGTAGCGGAGTGAGCTTTGACGTGGGTGGAAGTACTCAGGCTAGGAAGGGGTTAAGATTGAAAGTTGGGTTGGGGGGAGGAGTGAGGTTTCGCGGGCAGTATATAGGAACGGGGGAGTGGTTTGGTAGGCAGGTGTTAGTGCAGGGAGAGTGTTTCCCGCCCTCCCGCCCTTTATTTGGAATTGGGGTTGGTATGGTGGTGGCTTTGGGGCTGAGTTATATGAGATCCTGGGGGAGCAATACAATGGTTTTAAGAGATGCAGGACATGTTGGAGCCTGTATCTCATGTGGTTGGTGAATGCCGAAGATGGGGCTCCTGTTGGGCTAGAAGGTCTACAGGAGGAGATACTTGGATACTTCAAGGATTTGGTGCCCTTGGGTCGGTGAGTGCGGCCAAGGGTAATATTGAAGTATATGGAGAGATGGTTACGGAAGATACCGCGTGGTTGTGTTGCCCTCCAGGATCCTTGTTACGGTGCAGTGGTTCATAAGGTTGATGGATGTATTAAAGTGATTATTGTTATTATTATGTTATTTGTACAATAAAGTTGGCCGTAATGGTCATTTACCAAGCAAGAAGGTGTCAGAGTGGTTATTGGTAAAGAAGGGGTTGTGGGGTTAGCCTGAGGAGAAATCTTCCATCCTTGAAGTCATCCAGGCTAAAATGTAATGTACTTTTTTTTGGTAATTCCATTTCAGAACTGTGGACAGTCTGGATCCCTCGGCTGATTCAGAGACGTCTGGGAGTGAGACCCCTGCGGTTTTCTCCCCCGCCACAATGTCCTGCTCCCACGCCGGCTGAGGACCCTGAGGACTCCACCCAGAGCCAAACCCCCCAACCACTATCCAGTCCACCGCGGATTGTTCAACCCCAGCCCAGACGTCGCCGCCACGTCCCTCCCTCTTCCTCTGTGCCAGAGAGTCGGGAAGCAATTGATGCCCGAGTCATCGATTTTCTGGCCCAGAGGAGGAGTGATGGCAAGGAGGAGGTCCCTCAGAATGAGCAGCCTGACTGCATGGCTTGCTTGAACATGGTTATAAAAATGTTCATTTGCCCCAACCATGGGGACCTCATTGGGCAATTAAATGCCATGAAAATAAACATAGAAAATGCAGGCCAGCAGCCACATCCTGCACCATATCCATTCCCTCCCCAACCCACCCAAGACCCTTCTTATGCCCCCCCCCCCCCACAGTACCTTCCACCTCAGGGGCCTATTTATTCTGGGGGCCAGCCCCTTTACCAGCCCCGTTTACCAACTGGGGCCCCACCATAGGCCCAGGTTAGGCCACGGTCCACGTTTGCACCTGGCTCATTCACTCGGGACCTTCTGGATTTATAATTTGGGATGGTTGTTTTTATTCAAGCACTTTATTTTTATGTTATTCGTGTGATGTTATATAATTAGCCTTGCCAGTGTTTTGGGTGACCCCTAATTTTTAGTAAAGTATGGTTTGGGTCCCAAAAAATTGACTATTGTTTTATTTACACACTACACACAACATGTACATTTTAAAATGCATTCTAAAACAAAAGCTACACACACTGTATCTCACAAAGCCACACTTTATTTGGACGATCAATATCTTTATTTAGGGTTCCTGTGCAGATGAGGTATTAGAAAACTTTTTGGACCATACGAGCAAAATACCAAGATGTTTCTGAAAAATACCATTTAGACAGAAACATCATTAATATTTAGTTATATGTATGTTTAAATATGTGATGTCCAAAAAATCTCAGCCCGCAAGCCCACGTCAAGGGTCCTCATTATCTTGCGAGTCCCTACACTCAACTAACACAATCATTTATGGTAATTTAGCTAGAAAATAAAAAAAACTTAAGAGCCCAGAAGATTTCAAAAACTGCCACGAATAGCGTCCCTCTGCCACGGCAAAGACCCCTCTGGGCTGATAAAGTAGTCTGCAAAGAGTTCCCGAACTGCAATGCCTGCAGTCCCAGGTCGTCTATGCAGGGTCCTTTCCAAACCCAAATCTGATGACGTAGGAAGATCTTCCATGTCAAGAGAAGAGGAAGCCTCGTGAATCCTGGTGAAGTTGTGTAGAACAACACAAGCTTGAATCACCAGGGTAGCATTCTCCAGATCCATCTGTATGGATGACAGAAACACCCTCCACTTGCTAGAGAGTATCCCGAAAGTGCACTCCACATACCGACGGGCACGAGTCAACCGGTAGTTGAAGATACGCCTCCTGACATCCAAACCACGCTTTGGGAAGGGCCGCATAACATGTGGAGTCAATGCAAACCCTTCATCCGCCACGATGACAAACGGAGCCGGCGGACCTGCATATCCGGGCAGTCTTCTGGACTCGGGCAGGGCAAGCTGGTTGGCACGAAGCCGCTCACCCATTCTAGAAGCACTAAAGATGCGAGCATCCGCAGTGCTTCCATAGGACCCGATATCTACCATTATAAACCGGTAATGACTGTCAGCAACAGCCATCAGCACTACCGAGAAAAACTGTTTATAATTGAAGAAACGGCTCCCTGAGTGTGGCGGCTTCTTCACACGGATGTGCTTGCCATCCATTGCCCCGATGCAGTTTGGTAACTGCGCAGAATTTTGGAAGCCCTCAGCGATCCGAAGCCAATCGTCCACCTTGGGCTGTGGCATCACAGTCTCTCGGAGTTGCTGCCAGATGACATGGCAAGTGTGTCGTACAATTCTCGAGATCGTTGAGGTCCCTAAAAGAAACTCAAAATGCAGGGATGCAAAAGAGTTCCCAGTGGCAAGGAATCTGTAGGAAAAAGGATATAAAAAAAAACAGTTATCAACAAATCGCATGTAAGAACAGATTCAGGATTCTAGTATAATGCTGTATACACTACACGATTGAAAACACCATATGTCTAGTGGTGGGGAACCTATGGGACGGGTGCCATAGTCGGCACTCAAGGCCCTGTGTGTGGGCAGTACTACCACAACTAAGTGACAACAACTATGTTTAGCCCCATTTTAATGCAGTAAATGCTGTGCAAGTGCACAATTATGTGAACATTATGCATGATGAGGACGTTAGCTGGAAATCTCAGGGGTTGCCAGCAGCACAATCATACCAAATAGGGTCCAGACCGGTACATCAACTTTGACCAAGGTGGTGCACGCAGAGAGAGATCCTGACAGAGGGACCAATTTCATTCAGACACTACCAAAAACCCCGGCACTCGCCAGTATTGGATGAAAATTGTTGACAGATTAATAACTCAGAAAGGAAGGTTACAGCTGCTGAATCACGGCGGACTGACTGTATTAAACACCATTTTTATCAAACGCCTGGCGAGTGCAGTGTATTTTTGGAGTGTCTGGAGGACGATAGCTGAACACAAGTTTGGAACTTGCTCCAAATTGTAAAGATTAATCAAAAAATGATAGGTCATGTGACAGGGATTAATGTGTTAAGAAACAAACCATTAAACTCCCCCCAAATAAAAAAAAGGGCAAAGAAATGCTACTTCAGCAAACAGTAGCACATGTCTCACAGCAGCCATTTTGGAGCACATGTTACTCCTAACACAAGCACTGCACATTTCTGTTGAAACTTAACAAGTACTATACTGCTTACCTCAATGTGACGATGAGCCTTGCCTCAGGAGTAATGCTGCGCCTCATATTGGTGTCCATAAAGGTAAGGACAGTACGTAGAGACGACAGCAATCGATCAAATGTACCCACTGACATCCGACAGAAGGAAAAGAACTTCTCCGGATGGCGGCGAAGATCTTGGTATAGCGTATGGAAGTGTCCTTTCCGGTACTGTTGTGAAACAATCGGATGGACCCAAAATCTTCTACTCGGTTCCTCATTCATCAAAGGAGTGCGCTGTCCCCAACGCCGAGAAACCAGCCAATGCAGCACGAACTCGTCCTCAGAATCAGACATGGTGATACTTAAAGAGAGCAGCCAAAATAACCTCTGTACTCTGGAAAGACTACAGAAAATGGCCACAAATGCATACTCAGGTGCCCTTGATTTATAGCAGTATCCTGGGTGGAGATATTAAAATGACATTTTTTTAACCATTCCAAGATTTCTGACGGGCCGCAAAAAAAACGGGAACACGGACACACGGAAGCACAACGGAAGCAAAAACGGCCACGGATCACGGAACAACGGAACCACGTTTTGCGGACCGAGAAAAAATACTGTCGTGTGCATGAGGCCTAATAGTGAACAAATAATGCAACAATACAGTGGCAAAATAACAATGCCATAAGTACCACACTGTCCCTGTCATTAAGGTGTCTACTAGCTGCCTTTACACCCCTTAACAACTTGAGCCATAATTGAACGTCGCAAGTTGTGACTTGTGAGATAGTGTCCACTCCGAATCTGAGTAGCTGACTGATGCTTGTCATTTTACACAGCAGACATCCAAAGGCAGAGTCCATTATCAGGCATTTTTATTAGAATTTAATGGTCACTAGGACCAGGCGTATTTTCGCAACTCCTCTGACTAGTAATAAAACTAAATTTTATTTCAATATGTTAAAACCAGTACATTACTTGGGAGCATTGTTTAAAACTTTCAGGCATAACACTTTTCATTATCAGGCATAACACTGATCACAGACTTTTAACCCCTCAGATGCAGTGGTCAATTGTGACCACAGCATCTGAGCAGTGAAATCCCACACCGAGATTAAGGGAGCCGATTGGTTGCTTTGGCAGCTATTTGAAGGCTCAGAGGCCTGCCACAGCAAAGTTTCTATTGAGTTCTAGGCACCATAGGAACATTGTGAATGTTCCATAGAATGCAATGTTAAATTATTGCAGTCTATGGCAGAAGCGATCACACAATCACATGTAAAAGTCCCCTAGAAGAAATTAGGGGAGTGTTAAAAAAAAGTCTAAACATTTTTTTAAATATGAAAAAACAAATATATAGAAATTCAAATCACCAAATTTTCCCATTTTAAAAATAAACAATACAAAAATCATTGGCATCGCCATGTCCCAAAATGTCCAAATATAAATGTATTTTCCTGTACAGTAAACACTGTTTTTCTGTCACTTCACCTCCCAAAATATTTAATTAGAAATTATCAAAAATTCATACACACTCCAAAATAGTATCAATAAAAATTACAGATGGCCCTGCAAAAAATCGTCCCCACACATCCATGGATCTAACTTTAAAAAATCTTTTTACAAAGATTTAATTTTGCTAAGTATTAAAGCAAAAGAAAAACTACACAACTATCATAGAACGCCATTCTTTGTTCAACTAGTGAACACACGTTGCTAATCTAGTGTGATAGGGACACTATAACGAGAAAATAGGAAGATATAATTGGGTATATTTTAGGGTTTGATCAGGGAAAGAATATAGAGAGAAAAAGGGACTGTCACTTGTTTTATGTAGCTTTCATAGACTTATTGCTAGAACCCCACAAGCATACATTCTGCTGCAAACAATGAACAATTTCACATTTAAAAAAAAATAAAAAAATAAAAAAAAATACATTTACTGTTTGTAATTGGGCATTTCAGTGGAATATAGACGTGTTACAGAACTCGTTATACATTACTGCAAGATAAAGGGTAGTTACAGCAAAAAGCAGTACTGAAATAACACTATTGTTAAACCCATGCTTTTGAACATGTATATTACTGCAAGAAAACGAGTAGTTACAGCAAAAGCAATTTTACTGCAATAACATAATTTTATTACCTGTGTTATTGAGCATGTTGTATATTACTGCAAGATAACAGATACTGTAATTACAGCAAAAGCAATACTGCAATAATTCCACTGTTAAACTTGTGTTATTGAACGCATTTTATTTTTACTGCAAAAAAAGTGTTGTTGAAATGAAGAAGGCATGGATCCGTTGCTGCTAATCCCACTATTGCCACTTCCATACCATTACTGCTGCTACCATTTCTGCTACACAGCTGCCACTACTACAACTAGTGTTAAGCGCGAATATTCGAATTGCAAATTTTTTTCTCGAATATCGCAACTTTGAGATTTCGCGAATATTTTGAATATTGTTCTATATATTCGCGAAATCGAATATTTTTTTTTTTTTTTTTAATTGTTATATTTTTTTTCTTTCCCACTTCCCTAAAGTTGTTCTTACCTGTCCTTTGGATTCCTGGCTGCTCCAGTAAGTGCCCGTTGCCGCTTCTACCGACTTCCGTGCTCATGGAGCGTCCCCATCACCATGGGAACGTCTCCATATACTAGAATGTACTGTCGGATTTGAGAATTACGTTGAAATCGCAATCCGATGAATTCAAGTTATAATAATCGAATTGCGATTTCAACTTAACACTGCTATATTCCATATTCGTTAATTCTAGCCTAATATGGAATATAGCAGTGCTAAGTTTAAATCGCAATCCGATTAATTCAAGTTATAATAATCGAATTGCGATTTCAACTTTTTATGTATATTCTTAATATTGCTCTAACTTTGTCTTTTAGAATATTCGTAATATTCTAAAAGACGAAGTTAGAGCAATATTACGAATATTCTAAAAGACGAAGTTAGAGCAATATTACGAATATTCTAAAAGACGAAGTTAGAGCAATATTAAGAATATTCTAAAAGACGAAGTTAGAGCAATATTACGAATATTCTAAAAGACGAAGTTAGAGCAATATTAAGAATATTCGTAAAATACACATATAGATTGTAATTTAGCTAATATACTGCTATAGTAATTTTTTTAATAGTGTGCATATTTTACAAAACTTAAGTTCAGAAGAGGCAAAAAAAATTTGAGAAAAAAAAAGGATTATAGCACTATATTAGCTAAATTACAATCTATATGTGTATTTTACGAAATTTCGTAATATTGCTTTAACTTCGTCTTTTAGAATATTCGTAATATTCTAAAAGACGAAGTTAGAGCAATATTACGAAATTTCGTAAAATACACATATTAGCCTAGCCATAGTCAATTAGTCATAGGAACGTTGCCTTATACTATCAAAAGAAAAAAATCGCAATACGCTATTAATTAAATCGCATATTATTCGCGATAATTGGAATAATTACGAATATTCGATTTCGACAAATATAACCTGAATATTCAATCGAATATTCGCGAAATATCGCGAAATCGAATATGGCACCTCCCACTCATCACTAACTACAACGACTACCCCAACACAGCTGCACACATACCTACTTACTATCTTGTCTGTTTTATGCTTTTCTGCTACTGCTGATACTACTATTGCTCCCACTATTACTGCTAGACAAACCTTATCCTTTCTACATCTACACTGTATTGCTGTGTTCACAGGTTTGTTCAATTTCAGAAAAAGCTACAGTTTTTTCTGACAATTAACACTTGTGTGTGAATATATACGGGCATGTATCCTGCTCCTGTTAACCCATAATTTTTCGGCCCTTGTCCAGAATAAGCCAATGTTTCTTACGACATGAGTATGTGTGTGTGTAAACAGGGGCAGTGATCTGCCCGCGATAAAAAATAACTTTTGCAGGCTTGGTGCAACCAACCACAAATTTTTCTAATAACACTGTATGTTTAACCCTTTGAGGCCATTCCCAGAGCCATTACTTCGTACATTTTCCATTCACATAACTGTGGAAGGGCAGGTAGGCAAAGATAGGCGCCCACCTAAAGTGCCAGCTCATTACCTGCAGGAGGGGACGCATTCTGTCAGTGAAAATTTTTTTAACTTTCTAATTATTACTAATATTACCAATGAGCGCTTCCATTGTGGATGTGCTCATTAGTACACAGCAGCTGTGAGCCAGGGAGCCTAAGGCTGGTTTCACACGGGCGTTGCGGAAAAAGATGCGGGTGCGTTGCGGGAACATGCGCGATTTTTCCACGCGAGTGCAAAACATTGTAATGCGTTTTGCACGCGCGTGAGAAAAATCGGCATGTTTGGGTTAGGTGTTGTGTAAACTGTATTATTTTCCCTTATAACATGGTTATAAGGGAAAATAATAGCATTTTGAATACAGAATGCTTATTAAAATAGGGCTGGAGGGGTTAAAAAAAATAATAATAATTTAACTCACCTTAATCCACTTGCTCGCGCAGCCCGGCTTCTCTTCTGTCTTGTTCTTTGAGGAATAAGACCTTTGATGACGTCACTGCGCTCATCAATTGATCTATCACCATGGTGATGGATCATGTGATTGACCATGTGATGAGCGCAGTGACGTCATCAAAAGTCCTTTTCCTGTGAACAGCAAAGATAAAGACAGAAGAGAAGGCGGGCTGTGCGATCAAGTGGATTAAGGTGAGTTAAAAAAAAATTTTTTTAACCCATCCAGCCCTATTGTACTATGCATTCTGTATTAAGAATTCTATTATTTTCCCTTATAACCATGTTATAAGGGAAAATAATAATGATCGGGTCTCCATCCCGATCGTCTCCTAACAACCGTGCGTGAAAAATGCTGAATATAGAACATGCTGCGATTTTCATGCAACGCACAAGTGATGTGTGAAAATCATCGCTCATCTGAACAGTCCCATTGAAATTAATGGGTCCGGCTTCAGAGCGGGTGCAATGCGTTCACCTCACGCATTGCACCCGCGTGGAAATCTCGCCCGTGTGAAAGGGGCCTAAGTGCATTTCTATTATCACTCACCTAACCCTACTGTTCTTCCAGCAGCCGCGCTGTGTTCTGATTTTATACAGAGTCAGGTCAGAAGTAGACATGCCCTCTGACCTGACACTGTGCAGATGTCAAGTCACAGTGAAAATAAGCAAGAAGAGGCAAGCTGCATAATGAAGAAGCTTCCCGGAGCTGGAGATGTAAGTTGTTGTTTTTTTTTGTCTGATCTGCGGCCTGAAGGGATCTGAGGGATGTAGGGGGGCACATAAATATATTGGCGTCTGATCTGAGGTCTGCAGAGCTCTAAGGGAGGGAGGGGGCACATGGATATTGGGGTCTGATCTGAGGTCTGCAAAGATCTGAGGAATGGAAGGGTGCACATGAATATTGAGGTCTGATCTGAGGTCTGCAAGTATCTGAGGGAAGAAGGTTTAGGGGGCCACATGAATTTTGGGGTCTGATCTAAGGTCTGCAGGGATATGCTGATTTAGGGGGCCACATAAATTTAGAGTTCGAACTGAGATCCCCTTTAAGGGATGGGGGTTATAGAGAGCCACACTAATTTGGGATCTGATCTGAGGTCTGCATTTAAAGGAAAGAGGTTCTAGGAGGCCACTTGATATTGGGGTCTGCATAAATATGGGGTCTTATCTGGGGTTTGTATGAATGCAGGGCTAATCTACGGTCTGTATTCATTTTGGGGACTTGTCTGGTGTTTGAAGCCTGAAGTTTGCCCATCATTTTCTAGTTATATAGCCATGTCCTTTGGCTCTTTTATTTTGGCAGTACAGAAATTGAGGGGCATAAGGCAGCACTGCCAGAACAGTTATATGGGCAAACAGGGCAGCAGCGGGCACAGTATTGGTGGAAGCTACAGAATGGGCATGTTAAAGGGGCAGAGGTGTTACCTAATCTCCTGGACCCTAATGTAAAATCTGTAACAGCTTCCATCTACAGTGTGCCATTTATTTAATCCTTGTGTCTTCTAATATAGCACAGGGTAGTACACCCGTGACCAAAGATGTCTGAGCATGAAGGTCTGGACCAGATGGAGAAGAAAAAGAAAGTGAAAAACTAAAACCTGTGGAGACATAAACGGTAAGTCACTGGAATTACTTTTGTTATAATATGTGTTTAAATCGCTTTATTAGGGCCGATTCACACGACCATATATTTGGGTCCACATCCATTCTGCAATTTTGCAGAACAAATGTGGACCCATTTATTTCAATGGGGATGCAAAAGAGGCGGACAGCACACCAAGTACTGCCTGCATCCATACTTCCATTTCGTGGCCTCGCAAAATGAATAGAACATGTCCTAATCAATTTGCAAACCACAAAAACAAATGCAGTCATCTGAATGAGCCCTTAGCAAGATGGGTCAATGTGAATTGATTGGGAAGGGGTTGGGGGGCACAGTTTATGTGCTCTGCCTAGGGCACCAAAATACCTGCGTATGAGAACTTGTTTTTTGCAGAACAAGTAGTATTTTATAATGGAACCATTTACTTTTGCATACAATGATGTTATTCTGCCACAATTTTATGTGTTTTGCTTTTACAGCGTTCCATATGCAGTAAAACTGGCCCATGCCCTTCATTCTCTGGGTCAGCATGATTCCAGCAATGCCACACTTGTATCGTTTTTCTTGTGTTTTAATAACAAAAAAATTAAAACTTTGGAAAAAAAAACATTTTCTTTTCATTGCCATATTTTGGCCCCCATAACTTTTCTTTTCATTCTAGTGAGCTGTGTGGGGCTGAGTTTTGTGTGGAAATCTGTACTTTTCATAGATACCATTTTGGGGTGTGTATGACTGTTTTCATCAGTTTTTATTCAGTTTTTTAGACAGGTAAGGCCTCTTTCACACGAGCGTAACAGATTGGCTCAGGATGCGTTCAGTTAAAAATGCGTGATTTTGCTAGCAAATTTTGTCAGTTTTGTCTGAGATTGCTGAGTGTTTGCTTTTTTTCCACGCGGACGACATCCTGATGGTATGCGTTTTTTTAACGCGCGTGAAAACCATTCATAGTCACATGTTCATTTGAAACATATATAAAAAAAAACAGCATGCTCTTCTGTTTGAGAAAGCTGGATTTTGTAAGGACATAATCTAGTGTGTGGAGTGTTTGCATTTGTTCCTTTGCAGGATGTCCGCTTTCCCATTATCAAATCCTGACCATGTGCTTTTGCACTTGCTGGTGTACCGATGTTTTGGAGAGCAGACAGAAATGCTTGAGGAGGAACAGCGGAGGAAGAGAATGCACGTTCATCCTAATATTTCGCAGAGGGCTTGCAAAGGTCAGTTTACCAGTCTGTATGCAGACCTACGTGAGCCCCCCTGCAAAATGTTATAATTATTGTTGCATGTCGATCACTACTTTTGATCGGCTTTTGCCCTGGCTTTGAGTTGAGGCCTGGCTTGACCTTCATGGACACCAATATGCAGCGTAGTGTTTCAGCTGAGGAACAGCTAATTATAACTCTGAGGTATGTAAATATGTGCGCACTTATAACCTCAGAAGTGTAATTTATTTCCAATATATAGATGATTTGATTTTGCATAATAAATATAGTGGATGGTGATAATGTTTTGACTGTTCCCTGATTATTTTTATTTTTTGTTCACAGATTTTTGGCCACAGGAAATTATTTTTCCTCGTTACATTTTGAATTTAAAATGGGGACCTCCACAATTGCTGGGATAGTGAGGGCAACCTGTGCCACCATTTGGTTGCGACTGTGAGCTGCTGTGCTGCCACAACCAACGAGGCAGCAGTGGCTTCAGATAGCCCAGGGCTTCCTGGAGAGGGCACAGTTCCCCAACTGTATTGGTGCCCTTGATGGGAAGCACATACGGGTGAAGAAGCCACCGAACTGAGGGTCCCGATTCTATAATTATAAATAGTTTTTCTCTGTAGTTTTGTTGGCCTTGGCTGACGCAAACTACAGGTTTATAATTGCAGCTTCCGGGCTTCCAGAATGGGTCGGTAGCTTCAGTCCAACCAACTGGACATTCCCCAGCCAGCTCCTCTTCCTGGCTCCTCTGGGCCACCTGCACTATATGTCATAGGGCAAACCCCTCATCACCAACTATCTCCAAACCTCATGCGTCCTTTCCCCAGGCAAGAATTGGATGAGAAAAGGCGCACATTCAACTATCATTTAAGCAGGGCCAGAAAGTTTGTGGAGTGTGCCTTCGGGATCTTAGCCAGCAAATGGAGTATATTTCTTTCGGCCATCCAGCTGGCCTCGGAAAATGTTAAGTATGTTATTAAAGCATGTGTAGTTCTCCATAACTACATTCACATGTATGAGGCCACTCCTGATAAATATGCGGACGTCTTTACAGCAGCAGCCCATGGAGACCCCTTTCAACTTGGAAGAGCTGGTTCAGCAGGACTGAGAGTGAGGGAATTATTTTCAGACTATTTTATGTCTCCAGTTGGCTCATTCCCTTTTCAGCAACAGCACTCTTCACGTGGAGCAAAATATTTTATTTTCCCGTCCCCTCAAGCTGACTATACAGTGTACGTTTTCTGGATGGAAAATTATTTTAGTTAGTATTTTTGCTTTTTTTAGTTAGGGACTCGCAAAACGATGAGGACCCTTTACATGGATTGCGAGCTTACATATTTCTCATGCATAATGTAAGTTGAAATGTGTGAAATATAAGCTAATCCCTCATTATTAAAATATAGCAAGTCATCTTTAGAACTATATTTAAATCAAATTACAGTGTATATTACTTTAAAGAAAAAATAAAACCATTAAACTTTTTTGTCTTTTTTTTTATTTGAAAAACAAACAAATAAAAAACAATAGTCTGGTATGTAGTCTGGTATGTGGAATGTAATGATCATTTCTTACACTATATCCAACATAATTACAATTTATAATAATGTCCTGGTGTGGCCGGAGAACCTTCACATTGAGAGGCTGGTAAGTGCCCTGAGAAAAGGGTCCTAAGTGCTGGGGCGGAGCAGCCTGAGATCCGGAGGAAGCTTGGTGCATGTAGGATGTCTCACCAATGTATTGCTAGCCATATTGTTGGGGTGGAGGGGCAAATGTTTGGTGAGAAGGAGGATAGTGGGGAGGCCTGATGGGTATCTGTGGAGGAGCCCTAGGTGGTGGACCATTGATTTTCCTGTATAAGCGCCAGTTTTCTAGGGCCCAAAATACATCTATTGGGTCATTTGGAGGAGTGGCTGCCTCCAGAACAATCCCAACTGCGCCTTGGGTCTGCAAGTACAGATCCGGATGCACTCTCTTCAAAAGAGGGCCCATAAAGTTCATAATGGTCCTCCTGGCAGGCTCGTGAAAGATAGTCGAGCACCCGACTATTCACCTCCACTTCAGCTGATGGCAACGACCGTTTCCGACGTGTTGGCAGCTGAAGTGAAGGGGCCGATCCAATGCTTTAGGGCTGTTGGTCATGGAGACGGTGGAAGGTCGTGCTTCAGCCATATCTTCCGTAGCCTGTGAAGGGGGATTCTCCTCCTCAGCTGCAGAAGAATGCTGCTTGGCCGCCTTGTCACTCTCCTCCTCCAGGTTGTCCTCCATTCTTCAATAGGGAAAGCATTAAAAAGTTTATAAAAAAATTACAAATTTGATTTTGGTCAATCCGAGAATTTCCTATACATTACAAAGCATATATGATTATATATATATATATATATATATATATATATACGGATGCAGGTCCATTATGTCACAAGGGAACATTAGTTGTTCTTCAAACATATAGGGTCTTTTCTTAAGTGGGCTCGACCCACTGCAGCCTTGATGGAGCTCCTCCATCGATTCTTTGCTTCTTTAACTGCAAACAATTTATTAAACTATTTTTTTCAACATAAAATACAGTATCACTGCCATGTGTGAACCTAGGGGTGTCATCATTAGCATAGCACATGTGAAACAATGTCGTCAGTAGCATAGCACATGTCAAACAATGTTTTCGTTTAACATGTGCTATGTAATGGAGGACAACGTTAGACATGTGCTATGCTAGTTAACAGAAACTGAATATCACACATGTATATTGTGACACAGTGAGAGGTTTGGTTTTGGAAAACAGGTATTTTCCACCCAGAATATGCTGCTGGGCTGATTTACAGCCAGGTGAGGTCAAATACCGGACCAGATTTTAAATGCCGGTCTGGGTTTTGGCAGCACCTGGCTGTCCTTAAATAGGCAGCTGGGCTCAGAAGCGAGGTCTCTGTGTTGGGATCTGGGAGCCTTGTGCCTGGATTAAGGCAGGTTGGTGCTGCTATGAGCAAGGACTCTTTGAGGCAGAATTTCGGCATGGTGTGAATTGCAACCAACACCGCAAGGTGACTTTTTTGTTTGAATATGACTACTTGTTTTGTCACTTGCCTAAAGTGTGAATAAAACACTGAACTGTTTTATCCAAAGAATTTGCTGTTGCCTCTATACTGCGTCCACTAACCCTGTCTACAAGAGCAAGTCCCCATAATATATATATATATATATATATATATATACACAGTACAGACCAAAAGTTTGGACACAACTTCTCATTCAAAGAGTTTTCTTTATTTTCATGACTATGAAAATTGTAGATTCACACAGAAGGCATCAAAACTACGAATTAACACATGTGGAATCATATACAGAACAAAAAAGTGTGAAACAACTGAAAATATGTCATATTCTAGGTTCTTCAAAGTAGCCACCTTTTGCTTTGATTACTGCTTTGCACACTCTTGGCATTCTCTTGATGAGCTTCAAGAGGTAGTCATCTGAAATGGTCTTCCAACAGTCTTGAAGGAGTTCCCAGAGATGCTTAGCACTTGGCCCTTTTGCCTTCACTCTGCGGTCCAGCTCACCCCAAACCATCTCGATTGGGTTCAGGTTCGGTGACTGTGGAGGCCAGGTCATCTGGCGCAGCACCCCATCACTCTCCTTCATGGTCAAATAGCCCTTACACAGCCTGGAGGTGTGTTTGGGGTTATTGTCCTGTTGAAACATAAATGATGGTCCAACTAAACACAAACCGGATGGAATAGCATGCCGCTGCAAGATGCTGTGGTAGCCATGCTGGTTCAGTATGCCTTCAATTTTGAATAAATCCCCAACAGTGTCACCAGCAAAGCACCCCACACCATCACACTTCCTCTTCGATGCTTCACGGTGGGAACCAGGCATGTAGAGTCCATTCGTTCACCTTTTCTGCGTTGCATAAAGACACGGTGGTTGGAACCAAAGATCTCAAATTTGGACTCATTAGACCAAAGCACAGATTTCCACTGGTCTAATGTCTATTCCTTGTGTTCTTTAGCCCAAACAAGTCTCTTCTGCTTGTTGCCTGTCCTTAGCAGTGGTTTTCCTAGCAGATATTCTACCATGAAGGCCTGATTCACACAGTCTCCTCTTAACAGTTGTTCTAGAGACTGGTCTCTAATCTGAGCTGCTGTTAACCTGCGATTTCTGAGGCTGGTGACTCTTGGTCTTCCTTTCCTGGGGTGGTCCGCATGTGAGTCCGTTTCTTTGTAGGGCTTGATGGTTTTTGTGACTGCACTTGGGGACACTTTCAAAGTTTTCCCAATTTGCGGACTGACTGACCTTCATTTCTTAAAGTAATGATGGCCACTTGTTTTTCTTTACTTAGCTGCTTTTTTCTTGCCATAATAAAAAATTCTAACAGTCTATTCTCCACAAGGCAACTGATGGTCCCAACCCCATTTATAAGGCAAGAAATCCCACTTATTTAACCTGACAGGGCACACCTGTGAAGTGAAAACCATTTCAGGCGACTACCTCTTGAAGCTCAAAAAGAGAATGCCAAGAGTGTGCAAAGCAGTAATCAAAGCAAAAGGTGGCTACTTTGAAGAACCTAGAATATGACATATTTTCAGTTGTTTCAAACTTTTTTGTTATGTATATAATTCCACATGTGTTAATTCAGAGTTTTGATGCCTTCAGTGTGAATCTACAATTTTCATAGTCATGAAAATAAAGAAAACTCTTTGAACGAGAAGGTGTGTCCAAACTTTTAGTCTGTACTGTAGATATATATGGATAGTGCACTTACCTAAACTCATGTGCTTTTGTTCAGGGGTTTTTGACCACACACTTGAGAACACCTCCTGTGTTACAAAAAGGATGCCGCCTGGGTGGAAGTATCTGTTATGATAGTCCCCTGACCTGGCGTCCCAAATGCAGGGCCTCTCCTGGACCATCACTATAAACTTCTCCACAGCCATAGGCTTGGTGGGTTGCCTTGGCATCTTGGCTGTGGCTCTGCAATGGCAGCAGTATGTCCAATAAAGCAGCTTCGCACAGGTAGCAGGAGCCAGACACAGAAAATGCTAATTTCCTGTGGAATCTACCTTCAACTTTTGCTAAGTAACATGTGTTAAAAATGCAACACAATGCATTGCATCCAGATACAATGTGTTATTCACCTAGCCCCATTCATATCTATGGAGTCAGGGCTGCATGAAAAACGCAGAATATAGAACATGCTGCGATTTTCACGCAAAGCAGAAGTGATCGGTCAGGATTCAGCATTCAGTGCAGGTGCTATGCGTTCACGTCACGCATTGCACTCGCGCGGAAAACTCCCTCGTGTGAAAGGGGCCTAAAGCAAAGAAAAAATGGTGACTAGGCCATTTTGATTTTTTTCTCATTATGCCATTTGCTGTATGGAATAAATATTTTTATATTTTAATAGAACAAACGATCTGGGATGCAGCAATGCCTATGATATTTATTTTTGTTATTGTATATTTATAGTTATTTTTTTATGGGGAAATGGGAGTTGTTTGAATTTTTATATATTTTTTATATTTTATTTTTCACTTTTTACGCATTTTTCGCAGTTATCAGAAAATTTCTGCCATAGACTCTAATGCATTAGCATTGAAGACTATGAGAAATTTGCTATGTTCTTATGAGTCCCTGCCACAGGCACGGCTCCATTGGATTATTGCTGTGGCAGCCTTGCATCCTTCAGAGGCAGGGGTGCACCTAGCCTTTCTGGTGCCTGAGGTACCAAATCCACCGCCCTGCAGGGCCGATCGCATCCCAGGTTTATAGGTGGTGTGGTGCGGCCCTAATAGTCTCTGTGTGTCACAGTGCTCCTACCTGGATACCGAAGCAATAAAGGGGAGGATAACGGTGGAGGTGGAGAATAAGTCGAGTCCAGACTTTATAACTTTTAACAGCTTTACTTAAGTCAACTTGCATCCAGTCAATATTCAGGCTTTTTCTTGGTTCCAGCAGGTTTTGGCATAGACTGGCAGACAAACTTGGGTATACTGCTTTATCTCTCTCTGCTGTGCTAAACTCTGCTTTAGTCTGGAAGCTGGACTTTAGGACTGTTCTAGTAACCCTGGAGTGGGATGCTTTTGGCTGTTAACCCCCTCACAATATTGTGTCTGTAAATCAATAAGGAGTCATGGTGCTCTATTAGGTGCTTCCCCCTGGAGGGACTCCTGCTGCAGGAAGGGACTGCTACATCTTCATACATCTGCATCCAATGCTAGCTTAGAACAACTGACTAGACACTTCCTGCAGGCCCACCCTTGGTAGGTAGCGGGACTAGCCCAATTCTGCTCAAAAGAGGGAGAATGGAATGGTTCCATTCTATCTAAAGATCTCTCTGCCATATACGCTTACACCTGCTGGTGAAGTAGGCATATAACATGTAATGTAACAAATAACAGTTACATAGCAGAACACAAATGCACAGTGTAAGAGGACCTGGAATAAATACACAGATGAAATTATGGTTAGCCATTAGAAACAGTAGCAGGGTATAGGAATGATACTACCACTCTGGGGTATTACAAAAGTTCCCTAAAAAAATTACTGTGTCAAGCAAATAGTGCCCCTGACACTAAAAGTGTCACAAATATAATGTCCCCCACCCACAGTAATAGTGCTCCCCAAATTCCCACTAATAGTAATAATTCCCTGCCAGATAATTATCTGCACTTAATAGTAATAGTGCCCCTTCTGTAAAAATGTAATTCTCCTTATAATGTGCAACAGTAGAAAAATTACCCTTTATAATGCCAGCCGGTACAAAAACTGTCCCCTTATAATGTGCACTAGTACAAAAAATGCCTCCTTAGAATGTGCTCTAGTACCAAATATACCCGCTTCTAATTTGAGCCAGTACAAAAAATGCCACCTTATAATGTGAGCCAGTACAAAAAATGCCCCTTATAATATGCACCAGAACACAGAAAATGCCCTCTTATTATATGCACCAGAACACAACAAATGCCCTCCTGTGTGCTATCCTGAGGATGGCGCTACATTTGTATATAAAGAGATGAGCGCTTCCACAATGGAAGTTCTAATTTCCCAGGGCCCTACCATTGCCCCCACTTGTCTGCAGGGTCACACCGCCTGAAGCCATCTCCTCACCTCACCTAATTGGAGGTGTGGCCCTGTTCAGAGGGACCAAGACTGGCACAGGAAATGAACGGCTCTCCCAATCACATCTAAGGAACCTGTTCCAGTCCTGGCAGTGCCTCACTCCAGGGTTTTCAGGACTCAGATGTCGTGGCCACATTTGACCACAGCTTCTGAAGGGTTAAATGTCTGCCATCAGTCTTATCACCAATGACAGACATTAGCCTCGGGTGTTTGCTTTCTCTGCTTCAGAGAGGGCGCCATCTTTAATGAGATGACATCCACCGTACATGTACGGTGGATGTTGTCAAAGAGTTAAACAGTATCTGCTCCTAATAAGGGACAATTTTTGGAAGAGTTCTAACATTAAAAAGCATTACAAGTGTGATGGCACAGTGTGCTTTTAAACACATGGTTTGTTAACACTCTCAAACATGTGTTTACCCATAGCTTTATATGTCACTGTCACATTATTTGCTGTTGCTTTAACACTGTCATTACATTAAAGAGCTTAAAAGGAACGGAGGGGGAGAGTAATAGCAAAAAAAAAAAAAAGATAACAGGAAACCTCAAAGTGTCATATTCCAATTTTCAGGCCAACTGGACAATATTTGTAGGATCGATTCTTACACGAATAGAATTTTTTAAAGAATTTGACGAATAAGATATGAAATTAATTTCCAGACGTTCGCTCAACTCTAAAATATGGTTTCACTGTAATTGTAATGACCATGACAATAAAGATAACAGGTCAGTTTTATAGGGGATGCCGTAAAAACGAAACCCATAAAACCATGGTGGAAATGCCTTTTTTTTTTATTCCGTCCCCTTTGTAATGTTTTTTCAGCTTCCCACTACATTGTATTCAATAAAAAATGGTGCCATTACAAAGTATAACTTGTCCCACAAAAAAGAAAATCAAGCCCCCCCCCCTACAGCTAAAAATGGAAAATTAAATAAGTTATGGCTCCAGGAAGGCAGGAAATAAAAAACTTGAAACAATTGAAAATTGTTGTGTCCTTAAGGGGTTAAAGTGCATGCCAGTCAACAAACAGTGCCAACCAGGTGCAGCCATAATAATGTCTGAAAATAATGTTCTTGCTTTATACCTCCAGAAAAAGCTCTGGTACTTCCTCGATTTAAAACTAACCAAGTTGGGGTCAAATATATCAAGTTGCTCTATTGTGATGTTCATCATTGACAAATAAAGGAGGCACTGGAACATCTGGAGCATCTAGTCCATATACTCGAATACTCCCATTCTATAAAATGATCTGGCATACAATCTCTACCTGAAACCTTTGGTGAGCTAACATATACTACCAGTTTATAAAATGCCTGTCAGGTGCCCTGGGAACTAAAAGCGGCCCTAGAAAAAAAGGTAAAAGTGGCCCCATGTTGCAGGCGGGTCCAAATTGACAGAATGTGGGGCAACATAACTAGGCACCCAACATATGTAGACAGGGACAACAGAAGTAGGCAGTAGTGCAAACCAATATACCACCCCAGCTGAACCACATACCACAGTGCAGCACAAAATACTGCCCCACCACAGTATTCAACAGTATCTCTGTCCTTAGAAAGTCGATACAGTTGAATTCAGGAGGGCACCTGCAGGTACTGGCCATCTGTGCAAGAGAATCAGCTCACTATGAAGTATAGGAGAGGTTACAGCCAGCTCACCTTCGTGTCCTGTATTGCGGTGCACGGGGCGGACTCAAGCCAGTCCTCAGCAGTAATTCACAAGATAGAAGGAAGGCCCCAGCACCAGACATGGACGTGGTGAATAATCCCGATCTTTATTTGTCACCAAAATTCAGGTAGGTACAGCAAACAGTGACACTGGTGCCCACTTGTTCCCAAAGATCTACGCGTTTCGAACAATAGTGTTCTTAGTCATGATCCAAGGTGTCTGGCATGTTCCAAACTGAAATAGGGTTCACCTCCGACATTCCCGCCCCCAGGGAGGGGTAAAGGGAGGCAGGGTGGACAGAAAAATCAGCTGGGTTCATGCAAGACACCTGTGCAAACCTTTTCGCCCGTGTCATATAGTAACACACCTAACAGTGCTATAAATAAACAGTGAAAAATACATAAAAAGTATGTGACAAAAAACCCTGTAGCCTTTTACTAGGTGGTATAAACATAATACCCCTGCGTGATACAGATTACATTGATTATATCCATGAGCAATGGGGAAACAATGATTACATGGAGATACATTCGGCCAATGGTTGATTGCATTGTGTTTTGTGTCTAATTTTAAATTATTATTATTTTTAATTTTTGGTTTTCAATTTTTAATATAATATTTCAATTATGGTTTATTCTGGTATATCAATGCCAATAATATATGTACACGCCTCACCATTCTTATAATAGGTCGATATAAAATAATTATTCCATCAGCACCATGCTTGTAAAATACTGCATGGTGTGAATTGAGGCTGAAGTACATACCTATAAAACCATCAGACAGGTGGTGGTAAGCACGATGCATTCAAGAATTGCTGTCCATGACAATTTTCCCAGCTGCATCACATTGGCCTGCTAGTTCCATTAACATCTTGTTTATAAAAAATCGTACGGTATGAACTATGATATGTCAGGAACTCAGAGACAATTTATATAACAGGTACAATACAATCAATAGTTGTTATCCACAGTGATATTTCCTGATATACTACATTATCTTCTGAATTCCCATTCATAAGGGATCGCATAGTATGTACTATGACATATCTACATAAATATCAACTGGTTAGTTGGTTATGACCAGACATATAGAACATGCAGGGATAGACAGAAATAAACAAGATTAAGCATATACAACCCCTGCACCACAAAATTATCTAGAGAACTATGGTTAGAGTATATACCAATTTGTCATTAATGAGAGAGTTTCCCCTCCATAACTTGTATAAAATATTGGTATTTTGAAATACGGTGGGTGTATCCATCCAAATATATAAGTTCCCTCCTCCTTCATAGCAAATCTCTATTGTGCGATAATAATAATAATATTTTTTAATTTACATAGCCTGGAATATATTTAGGGTTTAGGACTGTTATATTGCACCTTCACATACGGCTCCTGAATTATTATTTTTACATTATTAGTCTGATAATGCTTATAGTTGTAAATTATTTGTACATTGACTATTTTTTATATAGTTTTATTTTTATATATTGTTCTCTGATATCTAAATAAATACCGTTTTTGTATATCAGGGGCCCATGTGCAGGATCACTATGAACCCAACTGGCAGCCATGAGGAGGGCTTGGGTGCCCCTCTTATGCATCAGCCCATCAGGAAATTTCCCTGTGTGGTCTATGGCCAATCCGCCCCTGCAGGTGCCCCCATATATAGTACCTGTCGACTATTTGGCTTCCCTTTTCTGACATTCATAGCTATCCACTGCAGCCATACTTACCAGATACCCCTGTTTCATGTAGGAGCAAGTGATGTGTGAGGGGTTAACCAGGACTCTTTACTTTCACTACCTGCTCCTGGAGGGAGCCTACTGTAGGGTTACATGTTCTGTGAGATTAAGTTTCCGACTGAGTCCAATTGTAACTGTATCCTGGGGATACAATTCGCAAGGCAACAGTTGGTGTTGAATACCAAGGGCCCAGGCATATTGACCTGGTGACACCATTAAAGGTTATTCAATTCTAAAAATGCCCCCCTACAATGCTATGCTGAAATTACACTCTGAAAGGTATTCATCTAATGAACAGATGGCTCATCTCCCTCCCTTACTTAACAATTCAACTATCACACATAGTTGGGCCCAGTCAAAATCATTAAAGGGGTTATTCAATTCTAAAAATGCTCCCCACAATGCCCGGGCCCCTCCTATATACTTACCTGCTCCCTGGCACCCACGTCATCCGGATCCCTGCACAGCCGCCGCTGCATCTCCCCTTCACATGGATCAACTGATGCACAGGATCAATTCAGGATGTAAATCAAAGTTCAGTGTTTTATTCACACAATAGGAAAAACAAGAAAAAAGTAATGGAGTTCAGTTTTGGTGCTTGTTCACACCACACAAAGTCGACAGTGCACAAAACCTTCACCTGGTCAGTAGATTTCCATCCACAGTCCACAGCAGGCCTTAGAGGCCTGTTTCCCCCAGCATACGGCTCTCACAGCTCCCCAGCTCTCACAGCTCCCCAGCTCCACAGCTCCACAGCTTCACAGCTTCTCTGTCATTGAGTATAATTCCCCAGCTGAACGTGCTGGCTGGGTTTTTATATCCCAACCAAAACCCGGCCTGGAACCGTGGGGAACAGCCACCCACCCTGCTCTTTGGCTGCTCCCAATAAGAACCGACCCGGATCGGCTTTACAGCCATACTAACAGCTGAAATGTCAGACTGCACCACAGAACTGACACTTCAGGAAAAAAATACAGTTCTTACCTCATCGAGGCCAGGAATCTCGGTGACACGTATCTTCCGTCAATGATGGCTCATTGCTTTTTATTACATACCTCCCCCTTTGTTCAACCCTGAGGGGGCGAACACTTGCCAGAGAGTGTACGCGGGACAGGGCATCCGCATTTCCCTGCTAACCTGCCTGCCCTGTGTTCCACGGAAAACTTAAAATTTAGCAAAGATAAGAACCACCTGGTGACCCGAGGATTCCTCTCTTTGGCCAAGCTCACCCATTTAAGAGGGGAGTGGTCAGTCACCAGACAGAACCTTCTCTCCAAAAGATAGTAGCAGAGAGACTCGAGTGCCCACTTGATGGCCAGGCACTTTCTCTCCACTATACTGTACCTAGTCTTGGCTGGGGTGAGCTTCCGGGTGAAGAAGACAACGGGATGCTCCTCCCCGTCAATATCTTGAGACAGTACAGCACCGAGACCTACCTGGGAGGCATCGGTCTGCACTATAAACTCCCTTTTGAAGTCGGGCGTCACCAAAACTGGGGACCCACACAGGGCCGACTTCAAAGCGGAGAAAGCCTTTTCCGCCTTCTCATTCCAGTGGACCGTCACTGACTTGCGTCCCTTCAAAAGGCCTGTCAATGGTGCGGCGACTGTAGCAAAATTGGGGACAAACCTCATATAGTACCCGACAATACCCAGGAATGACTTTACTTGCTGAGTAGTGACAGGTCAGGGCCTATTCCTAATTGCCTCAATTTTGTTCACCTGAGGTTTGATCATTCCGCACCCAATGACATACCCCAGGTACTTGGTCTCTTCTAACCTTATCAAGCACTTTTTTGGGTTAGCGGTTAAGCCAGCCTTCCTAAGGTAGTCCACTACAGTCTGTACTTTAGGTAAGTGACTTTCCCAGGAAGTGCTATGGACAACGATATCGTCCAGGTACGCCGAAGCGTATCGACAATGTGGACGGAGCACAATATCGATTAGCCTTTGAAATGTGGCGGGAGCGCCATGTAGACCAAAGGGTAATACCTTGTACTGATACAGCCCCTCTGGCGTGACGAAAGCCGTTTTTTTTTTTTAGCAGCCTCAGTCAAGGGTACCTGCCAGTACCCTTTGGTGAGGTCCAACACAGAAAAATACCAGGCTTGGCCCAACTTTTCAATACGCTCATCCACTCAGAGCATGGGATACGCGTCAAACTTGACACCTCAATAAGTTTGCGGAAGTCATTACAGTACCGCAATGTCCCGTCTGGCTTGGGTATTAATACTATCGGACTGGCCCACTCACTTTTTGACTCCTCGATGACACACAGCTGGAGCATTAGCTGCACTTCCTCCGTGATAGCTTGTCACCGAGCCTCGGGTACCCAGTATTGTTTTAACCGGATATTCACCTGTGGCTTAGTGATAACGCCATGCCAGATTACGGATGTGCAACTAAGGAGGTCTGAGAACACATCCGTGTTCCGACTAATGAACCCCCTGGCTTCCTGAGCCTGTTTAGAGGAGAGGCTGTCAGCAATTTTCACGGTGGCAGTTGCTTCCCCTGCTTCAGACCGAGGGGCCGAAACTGCTTCCCCTAGGAACCCTGGTCATGGGCTGTCTTCCGTACAGGTTTCCCTTTCCTTCCATGGCTTGAGCAGATTCACATGGTACACCTGCTGCGGCTTTCGCCTCCCTGTCTGGTGTACTTTGTAATCTACCTCTCCAATTTTTTCAAGTACCTCGTAGTTCCCCTGCCACCTAGCTAGGAACGTACTATCTACAGTCGGTACCAGAACCAACACCTGATCACCCGGGTTAAAGTTTCGGACCAGAGACTGCCGATTATAGACCCTACTCTGGGCTCGCTGCGCTGCCTCCATATGCTCCCTAACCAGAGGTAACACTGTTTCCATCCATCCCTGCATCTGGGTGACATACTCAACAACACATTTGTGCGGTGTGGTTTGTTGTTCCCACGCCTCTTTGGCTATGTCCAATAAACCACGAGGGTGTCTGCCATATAGCAGTTCGAAGGGCGAGAACCCGGTAGAGGCCTGGGGCGCTTCTTGCACTGCGAACATGAGATAGGGCAGAAGAAGGTCCCAGTCCCTCTCATCCTTAGACACCGCTCTTTCCAACATATTGTTTAGCGTCTGGTTAAACCTCTCTCCCAGGCCATCCGTTTGCGGATGATACACGGATGTCCGTATATGTTTTATGTGGAGCAACTTACAGAGTTACCTTGGACATAAATGGGGTCCCTTGGTCAGTTAGAACCTCCATTTCCATTAACTCCTTAGCTATGAGTTTAGCTGACGTATGACGCAGTGGCACCGCCTCCGGGTACCGCGTGGCGTAGTCGAGGATGACCAGGATGTGCTGGTGCCCTCTAGCTGACTTCGGTACTGGGCCTATGAGATCCATAGCGATCCGCTCGAATGGAACCTCAATAATCGGGAGAGGGACCAGGGGACTACGGAAATGTGGCTGGGGGCTGGTTATCTGGCAGGTTGTGCAAGACTTGCAATACTCTTCTACCTCTCTGAACACACTGGGCCAGTAGAACCTCTGTAGAATCCGGTTTTGCGTTTTCTGCTGGCCCAGGTGTCCCCCAAGAACATGTTGGTGGGCTAAATCCAACACGAGCTTGCGATAGGCCTTGGACACCACCAGCTTTTCAATATTCTCACCCCATAGTTGATTTACTCGGTACAGCATCTCCTGTTGAACCACAAAACGGGGGAACATAGACTCGGCCCCCGGTTGTTGCGGCTCACCCTCAACCACTACTACATTTTCCCAGGCTCGAGATAGAGTTGGGTCCTGGTGCTGTGCTGTACCAAACTTATCTCTGGAGAAGTTGAGGTCTGCCAACTCCGGACCCGGCGGCAAGTCCTCAACGTCTCCTACCATCACACTTAGCGGGGTTGTATCCCCCTCCTCCACCGAAGTGGCGGTCACCCCTACCGCTGGCCCTTCATACTCAGGTTCCCAGATTCTGGTCTCCCCCCTGAGCCGGGCCACTCTGCTAGGGTTGCATCTGTCTCATGTGTATTAGTGACTTTCGTATCCGGCCAGAGTAAACCGGGGAAGTCTCTCCCAATTATTAATTCATAAGGTATCCCTGTGGCGACGGCCACCTCATGAGTCCACCTGCCGGCCACCGTTTTTAGACAGACCAATGCGGTGGGATAGTCCTTTAAGTCCCCATGGATACAGACTATGCCGACCTTTTGGCCAGTATACTCAGCAGGCCGCACCAAGGCGGCTCTTACCAGGGACACCAGGCTCCCTGAATCCAGGAGTGCCACCACCAGAGTGCCCCCCACTTCCACCTGGAACAGGTGGCTATTGTCCATAGTCTCGGAGGTTCCTGTGGCACGCAGCCCTTATGTGTCCAGACTCCTGACAATGCCAGCAGACCACCGGGGTTGGGTCTGCAGGGGGTACATCCCGGGCGGGTCTAGCTGGCAAGTTTACCGGGGTTTGACTGGCCCCCTCCCAAAAGAACCCCTCTGTAGATTTCTGGTGGCCTCGTAGCACTCGACCAGGTCGACCATCTCCAAGGCATTACCCGGAGACACCTGGCCGTTCCAGTGCTGGAGAGGGTACGGCAAAGCCCTCCGGAACACATCCACCAGCAGACGGTCCAGCATAGCCGTGGGAGTCAAAACATCAGGCTGCAGCCCTTTTATGCAACCGGTGTAACAGTTCGTAGTACTGTGGTCTAGCAGGTTCAGCCGGGTTAAATTCCCACTGATGTACCCGCTAGGTCTGGACCAACACATTCACCCCCAGTCTCGCCAGGATCTCATCTTTTACGGTCAGGTAGTCGGCCGCTTGATCATCAGGGAGATCAAAGAAAACTTGCTGGGGTCCAGATGCCAGGAACGGGGCGACGATCTCAGCCCACTGGTCTCGGGGTAACTTTTCTCTCACAGCCACCTTTTCGAATACCGCTAGATAGGTCTCGACGTCATCAGATGGGGTCATCTTTGGGATCGCCGCACGGACAGCTTTCTGGGCATCGTGGATGTTGTGGGACGCTCCTGCAGCTTGCAACGCCATCACATGTTGCAATAGTAGCTGATTAGTTTCCTGCTGCTGCTTATTAGCCTCCCGCTGCTGCACGTTAGCCTCCACGAGGGCCTTCACGACCGCCTCCATTTTGTCAGGGGACACGGGTCGCAACCTTGCCGGCTTGATATAGGACATAAACTTGTTCCAGAAAAAACAAATACTTTTCGGCCTTCAGTCCTGCCTCACTGCGTCTGCCCGCATCCGACACCAAATGTGGGGATTCTCTCTGGTAGGCAGGGTAAGCGGATGCAGTACAGAGGCAAAAACAAGGATGTAAATCAAAGTTCAGTGTTTTATTCACACAATAGGAAAAACAAAAAAAAAGTAATGGCGTTCAGTTTTGGTCCTTGTTCACACCACACAAAGTCCACAGTGCACAAAACCTTCACCTGGTCAGTAGATTTCCACCCACAGTCCACAGCAGGCTTTAGAGGCCTGTATCCCCCAGCATACGGCTCTCACAGCTCCACAGCTTCACAGCTTTACAGCTTCTCTGTCATGGAGGATAATTCCCCAGCTGAACGTGCTGGCTGGGTTTTTATGTCCCAGCCAAAACCCGGCCTGGAACCGTGGGGAACAGCCACCCACCCTGCTCTTTGGCTGTTCCCAATAAGAACCGGCCCAGATCGGTTTTACAGCCATACTAACAGCTGAAATGTCAGAGTGCACTAAAGAACTGACACTTCAGGAAAAAAATCTGGTTCTTACCTCACCGAGGCCAGGAACCTCGGTGACACGTATCTTCCGTCAATGACAGCTCCTTGTTCCTTCTTACAATATATACACATCACCTAAGGCTGATTGGGTGGGAGGTCCGTCCCTGAAGAGCCAACCCCTTCCCCATTACAAATTCACCCACATACCGTGAAGGGGTGACATCATCAACATACAAAACATACAAAATATAATCACCATATGCTAATAAACATTAATTGAATCCACCACTTACTTAGCGTACGCTAATTTGAATGGAGTTTTTTACCTTTATTTCAAAATACTGACCTTACTTCATGAAATGGTAGGCTACTATGTTATAATTCCCACTGTGCACCATTCGGTTCGTCATTAATGATTGGTTTTCTAAATACTTCCTGCTATCATTACTGAACAAATAGCACCCCTGTTACAAAGTGGATTATGAGTATGAGGAATGTTTGTCTAGATTGGCCATATAACAGACGATGTAAGGCTTGTTATTGTGATACCTCTTGTTTGCCAATACATTCTTGTACGAGCTGACACAGTTGTCTGGCAACGGGACGCCCCGTGTATTATGTGACTGGAAGTTGCCACACGGACTATACACCTTCGGTGCGTGGGTACACGTGGAGAGGAGATGCAGATAAGCGCTCCACATGCGGCCAGATGCCAACCAAATGCAGGTATTTGTACAGTCCACTTCAGCCTTTAGTAATAGTAAGTGGTGGATTTGATTAATTTTTATTAACATATGGTGATTATATTTTGTAGGTTGATGATGTCACCCCTTCACGGTGTGTGGGTGAATTTGTAATAGGGGAGGGGTTGGCTCTTCAGGGACGGACCTCCCACACAATCAGCCTTAGGTGATGTATATATATTTTGTTCATTTGTTGTATTACACTGAGCTTGATAAAGACTTGTTGGAGTCGAAACGTTGCACACGGGGTGAGAAATAAACACAGAATTGATCTGAGAAATTGGAGTGCCGCGGTTTTCCTTCTACTCTTCTCCTCTTATGTGAGTCACAATCACTGTGGTGCTACATTTCAGATATATTTGAGAAATGTTCTGCTTTATACTGTACTTGTTACTAACTTCCTGCTCTATTGTCCTTTAATGGACGCTACTCAGAGCAAGGGAGCAAGTGCAAGATAAATATATGTCAAACTAGAGATGAGCGAACCAGGTTCTGGCTGCGGTGTCGAGAAACCTGTTCGTTCATGTACATAAGTCATATTGCTAACGAACCCCCTCACTAACATGAGATTAAAGTAATCTCGCACATGCACCGTTACTGTCATACTTTACATTACGAATCCGAACCCGGATTTGTTGATGCGCTTCTCAATCATGAATTAAGCCGGGATTGGATTCATAATGTAAAAAATGAATGCATGTGCTGCTACTTACAGTAAAGGCACATGTGCAAGCCTTACCTGGCATCATCTTGGAACAGCCTCAATGGAGGTGATACATTATATAAGGAAGTAAAGAGCAAGGGGGTTCATTAGCAATATGAGTTATGTACATTAACGAACTGGGCTGAACCAGGTTCACTCATCAGTACTGTAGAAGAATACTTCATTTTGATATGATAAATAACTGAGATTCTTAACTAATATATTTTGATCAAAACACATCTGTGCATGACTACCAGTGCCAAGGTGACCTCAGTCAGGCAGGAACCTACTCTAAAACTTATCCCTATGCCATTGGGCATCTACATTTAGGCGTGCAGTCCCTGCCTCTTCCTCTCATTGGATGCTTAAATGCACGCATAGGTAACAAGTATCAACACAGTAAATGTGCAGGGTCTTCTCTCCTGAATGTAGATGCTTACTGGCATTGAGACAGATATCAAAGAGGGTAGGTTATTGCCTGACTAAGATCACCTTGCCATGGTAGGTGAGTTCAGACTAGTGATATCCCGAACTATTCGCCGGCGAACATAGCTTCCTCGCGTTCGCCGCGGCGGGCTCACATATGCGATGTTCAGTCCGCCCCTTATACATCATCATTGAGTAAACTTTGACCCTGTACCTCACAGTCAGCAGACACATTCCAGCCAATCAGCAGCAGACCCTCCCTCCCAGACCCTGCCACCTCCTGGACAGCATCCATTTTAGATTCATTCAGAGGCTGCATTTTCAGTGAGAGGAGGGACAGTGCTGCTGCTGATTCAATAGGGAAAGTGTTAGCTAGGGCAGTGTTCTGTGTCCACAGACTCACCTGCTGTAAGGACAGCATCCTGACAGCACCCCAAAAAGCCCTTTTCAGGGCTGGTACATCAGTCTGCTTTTATTTTTTATATACAGTACAGACCAAAAGTTTGGACACACCTTCTCATTCAAAGAGTTTTCTTTATTTTCATGACTATGAAAATTGTAGATTCACACTGAAGGCATCAAAACTATGAATTAACACATGTGGAATTATATACATAACAAAAAAGTGTGAAACAACAGAAAATATGTCATATTCTAGGTTCTTCAAAGTAGCCACCTTTTGCTTTGATTACTGCTTTGCACACTTTTGGCATTCTCTTGGTGAGCTTTAAGAGGTAGTCACCTGAAATGGTCTTCCAACAGTCTTGAAGGAGTTCCCAGAGATGCTTAGCACTTGTTGGCCCTTTTGCCTTCACTCTGCGGTCCAGCTCACCCCAAACCATCTCGATTGGGTTCAGGTCCGGTGACTGTGGAGGCCAGGTCATCTGGCGCAGCACCCCATCACTCTCCTTCATGGTCAAATAGCCCTTACACAGCCTGGAGGTGTGTTTGGGGTCATTGTCCTGTTGAAAAATAAATGATGGTCCAACTAAACGCAAACCGGATGGAATAGCATGCTGCTGCAAGATGCTGTGGTAGCCATGCTGGTTCAGTATGCCTTCAATTTTGAATAAATCCCCAACAGTGTCACCAGCAAAGCACCCCCACACCATCACACCTCCTCCTCCATGCCTCACGGTGGGAACCAGGCATGTAGAGTCCATCCGTTCACCTTTTCTGCGTCGCACAAAGACACGGTGGTTGGAACCAAAGATCTCAAATTTGGACTCATCAGACCAAAGCACAGATTTCCACTGGTCTAATGTCCATTCCTTGTGTTCTTTAGCCCAAACAAGTCTCTTCTGCTTGTTGCCTGTCCTTAGCAGTGGTTTCCTAGCAGATCTTCTACCATGAAGGCCTGATTCACACAGTCTCCTCTTAACACTTGTTCTAGAGATGTGTCTGCTGCTAGACATCTGTGTGGCATTGACCTGGTCTCTAATCTGAGCTGCTGTTAACCTGCGTTTCCTGAGGCTGGTGACTCGGATAAACTTCTCCTCCGCAGCAGAGGTGACTCTTGGTCTTCCTTTCCTGGGGTGGTCTGCATGTCAGCCAGTTTCTTTGTAGCGCTTGATGGTTTTTGTGACTGCACTTGGGGACACTTTCAAAGTTTTCCCAATTTTTCAGACTGACTAACCTTCATTTCTTAAAGTAATGATGGCCACTCGTTTTTCTTTACTTAGCTGCTTTTTTCTTGCCATAATACAAATTCTAACAGTCTCTTCAGTAGGACTATCAGCTGTGTATCCACCTGACTTCTCCACAACGCAACTGATGGTCCCAACCCCATTTATAAGGCAAGAAATCCCACTTATTACACCTGACAGGGCACACCTGTGAAGTGAAGACCATTTCAGGTGACTACCTCTTGAAGCTCATCAAGAGAATGCCAAGAGTGTGCAAAGCAGTAATCAAAGCAAAAGGTGGCTACTTTGAAGAACCTAGAATATGACATATTTTCAGTTGTTTCACACTTTTTTGTTATGTATATAATTCCACATGTGATAATTCATAGTTTTGATGCCTTCAGTGTGAATCTACAATTTTCATAGTCATGAAAATAAAGAAAAATCTTTGAATGAGAAGGTGTGTCCAAACTTTTGGTCTGTACTGTATATATATATATATATATATATATATATATACATTGCAGTTGCCTGGATGCCCGTGTGTGAGAGGCTACAGGCTCAGTCACACACAGCACTGTGTGCACACCATTCATACAGGGTGTGACAGAAAATACCTCGCAGACAAAAAAATATTTATATTTAATATACACAGACTGTATTGTGGCCACTGGCTAGGCCTCCACTCAAACCGTTACAGGGTGTCACTCACTGTGGATTCCCAAAAAGTTGGGACACTAAACAAATTGTGAATAAAAACTGAATGAAATGATGTGGAGATGGCAATTGTGAATATTTTATTTGTAATAGAACGGTTTAATCCAAGTAAATGTATCATTCTAAAGGAAAAATACGTTGATTCAATTTTTCACGGTGTCAACAAATCCCCAAAAAGTTGGGACAAGTAGCAATAAGAGGCTGGAAAAAGTAAATTTGAGTATAACGAAGAGCTGGAAGACCAATTAACACTAATTAGGTCAATTGGCAACATGATTGGGTATAAAAAGAGCTTCTCAGAGTGGCAGTGTCTCTCAGAAGCCAAGATGGGTAGAGGATCACCAATTCCCACAATGTTGCGCAGAAAGATAGTGGAGCAATATCAGAAAGGTGTTACCCAGCGAAAAATTGGAAAGACTTTGCATCTATCATCATCAACTGTGCATAACATCATCCGAAGATTCAGAGAATCTGGAACAATCTCTATGCGTAAGGGTCAAGGCCGTAAAACCATACTGGATCCCGTGATCTCCGGGCCCTTAAACGACACTGCACCACAAACAGGAATGCTACTGTAAAGGAAATCACAGAATGGGCTCAGGAACACTTCCAGAAACCATTGTCAGTGAACACAATCCACCGTGCCATCCGCCGTTGCCAGCTGAAACTCCACAGTGCAAAGAAGAAGCCATTTCTAAGCAAGATCCACAAGCTCAGGCGTTTTCACTGGGCCAGGGATCATTTAAAATGGAGTGTGGCAAAATGGAAGACTGTTCTGTGGTCAGACGAGTCACGATTCAAAGTTCTTTTCGGAAATCTGGGATGCCATGTCATCCGGACCAAAGAGGACAAGGACAACCCAAGTTGTTATCAACGCTCAGTTCAGAAGCCTGCATCTCTGATGGTATGGGGTTGCATGAGTGCGTGTGGCATGGGAAGCTTGCATGTCTGGAAAGGCACCATCAATGCAGAAAAATATATTCAGGTTCTAGAACAACATATGCTCCCATCCAGACGTCATCTCTTTCAGGGAAGACCCTGCATTTTTCAACAAGATAATGCCAGACCACATTCTGCATCAATCACAACATCATGGCTGCGTAGGAGAAGGATCCGGGTACTGAAATGGCCAGTCTGCAGTCCAGATCTTTCACCTATAGAGAACTTTTGGCGCATCATAAAGAGGAAGGTGCAACAAAGAAGGCCCAAGACGATTGAACAGTTAGAGGCCTGTATTAGACAAGAATGGGAGGGCATTCCGATTTCTAAACTTGAGAAACTGGTCTCCTCGGTCCCCAGACGTCTGTTGAGTGTTGTAAGAAGAAGGGGAGATGAAAATGGCCTTGTCCCAACTTTTTGGGGATTTGTTGACACCATGAAATTCTGATTCAACATATTTTTCCCTTAAAATGGTACATTTTCTCAGTTTAAACTTTTGTTCCGTGATTTATGTTCTATTCTGAATAAAATATTAGAAGAAGTTGGCACCTCCACATCATTGCATTCAGTTTTTATTCTTATCAACTTTTTGGGAATCCGGTTTGTAATATTTTCCAGTGATATAATCACATTTGCAAGCCAGTGTGTGTCAGGCCCACACAGACTGTATTGTGGCCACTGGCTAGTGGCTAGGCCTCCACTCATACCGTTACAGGGTGTCACTCACTCAAATACCTTGCAAATAAAAAAATTATATTTCATATTTTTCTGTGATATAATCACAGTTGCAAGCCAGTGTGTCAGGCCCACACAGACTGTATTGTGGCCACTGGCTAGTGGCTAGGCCTCCACTTATACCGTTACAGGGTGTCATTGACTGAAATACCTTGCAGATAAAAAAAATTATATTTAAACATTTTCTGTGATATAATCACATTTGCAATCCCGTGTGTGTCAGGCCCACACAGACTGTACTGTGGTCACTGGCTAGGCCTCCACTCATACCGTTAGAGGGTGTCACTAACTCAAATAACTTGCAAATAAAATTATTATATTTAATATTTTTCTGTGATATAATCACAGTTGCAAGCCCATGTGTGACAGGCCCACACAGACTGTACTGTGCACACTGCCCACCACTTATATAGGGTGGCTGTGGTCGTGGTGCTGTGATTTCCACTGGCCCTGGAATAATGCCCAGTGTTCAGAGGCCACGTACCCTGAACCCAAAAAATTTGAAGGAAATAGTTGACTGGCTTACATAGGACACCCAATCTTCAACAGCTTCCGCTAAGAACCTTGACGCACCATCCTCCTCCAGCTCAGCTTTGGTCACCTGCTCTCAAGTTAACACTCGCCCGCCGCTGCCACCACCACTACCACCACAGCCACCACAGCCGCTTCACTTGATCCCTCAGAGGAGTTATTTACATATCGGTTGGATGAAATTAGTGATGTGCAACCATTATTGCCAGAGGATGTAGATAACAGGGATATGTCTCAGTCAGGCAGCATTACACACATGGACATACAGTGTGATAATGATGATGATGTTGTACCCGCTGCTGCTTCCTTTGCTGAGGTGTCAGATACAGGTGAAGTGGTTGATGATGACGATGTGTCCGTGGATGCCACGTGGGTGCCTGCTCGAAGAGAAGAAGAAGAGGGGGAAAGTTCAGAAGGGGAGACAGAGAGAAGGAGGAGATGAGTTGGAAGCAGGGGGAGGTCGTCGCAAGGAGCTAGTGGCACAGTCAGATAGCATGTATCGGCACCCGGGGTCAGCCAGACAGCACGCCAATCAATGCATGCTGTTGCCACCACCAGAATGCCGTCATTGCAAAGCTCAGCAGTGTGACATTTTTTGTATGTGTCTGCCTCTGATAACAGCAATTCCATTTGCAACCTGTGCCAAAAGAATCTGAGTCGTGGGAAATCCAACACCCACCTTGGTACAACTGCTTTGCGAAGGCACATGATCTCACATCACAAACGCCAATGGGATCAACAGATGAGTACACGCAGCACACAAACTCAAAGCCACCATCCTCCTCCTGGTCCAGCATCTTCAGCCACGTCAACCACTGCTGTCCTCCTTGCCCTTTCTCAACCACCCGCCACTCCGCCTCTCACCTTCAGCAGTTCCATCTCATCTGCCCACAGTCAGGTGTCTGTAAAGGAAATGTTTGAGCGTAAGAAGCCAATGTCACAGAGTCACCCCCTTGCCCGGCGTCTGACACCTGGCTTGACGGAACTCTTAGCCCACCAGCTTTTACCATACCAGCTGGTGGAGTCTGAGGCCTTCAAAAAATTTGTCGCTATTGGGACACCACAGTGGAAGGTACCCAGACAAATTATTTTTTTCAAAAAAGGCAATCCCAAACCTCTACTCAGTGATTGAAAAGGAAGTCATGGCCTCTCTGGCATACAGTGTTGGGGCAAGGGTCCATCTGACCACTAATGCCTGGTCTTCAAAGCACGGTCAGGGCAGGTATATCACCTACACTGCGCATTGGGTCAACCTGCTGACGGCTGCCAAGCATGGAATGCGTGGCTCTGCAGCGGAGTTGGTGACACCGCCACGACTTGCAGGCAGGCCTACTGCTACCTCCTCTACTTCTCCTACTCCATCCTCTTCCATAACCTACTCGGCTGAGTCCTCTTCTGCTGCGGCATCTGGCTGAACATCAACTGAATCCCTCCAGCTCCCCAGGGGCTATTCCACATCCCGGATACGACAGTGTCACGCTGTCTTGGGGTTGACTTGCCTGAAAGCAGAGAGCCACACCGGACCAGCACTCCTGTCCACCCTGAACGCACAGGTGGATCAGTGGCTGACCCCGCACCAACTGGAGATCGGCAAAGTGGTGTGTGACAATGGAAGCAATTTGTTGGCGGCATTGAATTTGGGCAAGTTGTCACATGTGCCGTGCATGGCACATGTGTTGAATCTCAACGTACAATGCTTTGTGTCTAAGTACCCAGGCTTACAGGATGTCCTCAAGCAGGCCAGGAAGGTGTGTGGCCATTTCAGGCGTTCCTACACGGCCATGACGCACTTTTCAGACATTCAGCGCCAAAACAACATGCCAGTGAGGCGCTTGATTTGCGACAGGAATTCAACACTCCTAATCTTCGACCGCCTGCTCCAACAAGAAAAAGCAGTTAACGAGTATTTGTATGACCGGGGTGCTAGGACAGTCTCTGCGGAGCTGGGAATTTTTTTGCCACGTTACTAGACGCTCATGCGCAATGCCTGTAGGCTTATGCGTCCTTTTGAGGAGGTGACAAACCTAGTCAGTCGCACCGAAGGCACCATCATCGACCTCATCCTATTTGTTTTCTTCCTGGAGCGTGCCCTGCGAAGAGTGCTGGATCAGGCTGTAGATGAGCGTGAAGAGGAAGAGGAAGAGTTGTGGTCAACATCACCACCAGAAACAGCCTTGTCATCATCGCTTGCCGAACCTGCAGCAACGCTGGAAGAGGAGTATGAGGAAGAGGAGTCAGAGGAGGAATGTGGCTTTGAGGAGGAGGAAGACCAACCACAGCAGGCATCCCAGGGTGCTCGTTGTTGTCACCTATCTAGGACCTGTGGTGTATGTGGCTGGGGGGAAGAACAGACCGTCAATGACATCAGTGAGGACGAGGAACAGGAAATGAGTTGCTCGGCATCCAACCTTGTGCAAATAGGGTTTTTCATGCTGCCATGTCTGTTGAGGGACCCTCGTAGGAAAAGGATGAAGGAGAACGACCTGTACTGGGTGGCCACGCTACTAGACCCCCGGTATAAGCAGAAAGTTGTGGAAATGTTACCAAATTACCGAAAGTCAGAAAGGATGCAGCAGTTCAAAACCAAACTAAAAAACTCTGCTTTACACAGCTTATAAGGGGGATGTCACAGCACAACGGGAATATAACAGGGGAAGAGGTGAAAGTAATCCTCCTTCTACCATGACCACGGCGGCAAGGACAGGACGCTTTACAGATGTGTTGTTGATGGAGGAAATGCAGAGCTTTTTCAGTCCTACACATCGCCACAGCCCTTCGGGATCCAGCCTTAGAGAACGACTCGACTGACAGGTAGCAGACTACCTCGCCTTAACTGCAGATATCGACACTTTGAGGAGTGATGAACCCCTTGACTACTGGGTGTGCAGGCTTGACCTGTGGCCTGAACTATCCCAGTTTCCGATAGAACTTCTGGCCTGCCCCGCTTCAAGTGTCCTGTCAGAAAGGACCTTCAGTGTAGCAGGAGGCATTGTCACTGACAAAAGAAGTTGCCTCTGTCAAAAAAGTGTTGATTACCTCACCTTCATTAAGATGAATGAGGCATGGATCCCGAAGGGACTGACAGTGGGGGATACGTTTGACTAACAAAAGGCCTGATGACATGCCTTGGCCTCAAAATGGTCCCCACGCTGCTGTATTTAATGTCTGCATACGGATGACTTTCGTGAATTCTCCGCCACCAACTGGGGTTCGAGCCGCAATGTTTTAGTCACCTTTCTGCCTGGAAAACATAAATTTTTCTGGGTGCTGCTACAGCAGCGGCTGCAACAATACCTAATTCTTTAGGCATGTGTACATGCCTAATTTTTCTGGCCTCTAGTGCTGCACTGTGGCTGCAAAAATAAAACTAAAAAAAAAGGCACATACATGTGTCAATTCCCCTTCGTGATCGGTACCTTGTTGTGGTGAAGGGGCTTGCGTATCACAATGAAGCAATCATCACCTCTATGAGTGTGTTGGCAATGTTGCCACACCACAGATAAGGCCGTTGCTTCATTATGATCAGACTAAAAGCGATCGGCTGGATAATTTTTCATAGAAAAAAAACATTATTTTTAAGTTGTATGGGTTTTTAATACATAAAATAAAAAAAATCATAATAAAGTCTCTTAATAGTTTATTAGAAATAATGCAGACAATTTAAAAAATCCCCATCAATTCCAATACAAAGCAAGTACAGAGCTCGGAACAAAATTATTTCAGGATGTCGTTAATTCGACAATGATTAATCAATTCGACACACGTCCCCGTATAGGGGACGTAACAGGGATTAAACTGATAGGAATAGTACTAGTTAAGACACCACTTATATAGGGTGTCACAGCACATTGCTCCGTGCACGCGCAGTGCCCCAACTTGGGAGTAAGAGGACCGACCAAGCTGCTTTTTCCATCTCCCGGTTCCTAAAATCAATTCAGTTTGGTGTATCAAAGTTTGGTCTGTCACTGTGAAGGCAGTCGAAGGTACCCGGCCAAATTTTCTTTTCACAAAAGGCAATCCCTGATATAGAACGTAACAGGGATTAAACTGATGAGAATAGTACTACAGAAAATACCACTCATATCGGGTGTGACAGTAATTTGCACGGCGCAGACGCAGTGACCGTGACGTGGATTCAAACAAAGGGGAGGGAGCCAGCGTTTTTTTAACCATTTCCCCGTTCGAAAAATCAATTTAATAAATGGACACCAGATTGGGGACGTCACGTAACAGGGATTAAACTGATGAGAATAGTACTACAGAAAATACCACTCATATAGGGTGTGACAGTAAATTGCACGGCGCAGACGCAGTGACGTGGATTCAAACAAAGGGGAGGGAGCCAGCGTTTTTTTAACCATCTCCCCGTTCGAAAAATCAGTTTAATAAATGGACCCCAGATTGGGGATGCCACGTAACAGGGATTAAACTGATGAGAATAGTACTACAGAAAATACCACTCATATCGGGTGTGACAGTAAATTGCATGGCGCAGACGCAGTGACCGTGGCGTGGATTCAAACAAAGGGGAGGGAGCCAGCATTTTTTTAACCATCTCCCTGTTCGAAAAATCAATTCGATTCACCTTTCGGGGACCCTTGGTGTTGTACGTAGCTGGGTGGAGGAAGAAACCTTCAATGACATCAACGGGACATGGCTAGCTTGGTATCTAACCTTGTGCAAATGGGAAGTTTGCGGTTGGGCAAATGGACTGTTTGCGGTTGTTTGCGGTGCATTAAAAGGGGAGTTTGGTCTGTCAATATCTGTGAAGTGGGCGTAACCCTTACACTACCTGATCGATACAACATCATACCTGATCGTATACACACACTGGATGTTTTAAACCACGTTGTTCAAAAAAAAAATGGGGATTGTTAGGTGATTTATGCCCTTTATGGATTAAAATCCAACTCTGCGTCAACTATGTAATTTTCCATGGGAGTTTTGCCATGGATCCCCCTCCGGCATGCCACAGTCCAGGTGTTAGTCCCCTTGAAACAACTTTTCCATCACTACTGTGGCTAGAAAGAGTCCCTGTGGGTTTTAAAATTCGCCTGCCTATTGAAGTCAATGGCGGTTCGCACGGTTCGCCCGTTCGCGAACATTTGCAGAAATTCGCATTCGCCGTTCTCAAACAGAAAATTTTATGTTCGCAACATCTCTAGCTCAGACATGTTTTGATCATAATATATAGGCTAAGAATCTCATTATTTTTTTTTCTTTGTGGCCATGCATATACGTGTATTTATTGATAAAAGCATGCAGGGTGTTTTTATCTTTTTATTTCTGTGATTGTGATTTTTTTTTCCATAACATAATGTCAACAAATACCAAGAAGAGCGTACTTACCTTCCTGGGTAACTGCAGAGCCTTTCTAATTGGTTATTTAATACAGCTATGCATAACGCATGTGATAGTGCCTAAATGATGCACTCTCATGGTAATTTAGAAAGGGATCTGATCATCTGAATACTTATGAATTAAGTGTTATAATACTTTGGAAACAAGCATACTTTTTAACCTTGTATATCCCCAAAATAAAAAATACAAGCAAGACTGAGCAGCCAAGCTTACATGTCTACAGGGAACTACAATACCAGTATGCTGGCATTAATCCAGATACTGGAAATCTAGTCCAGCAATCGTAATGAGGGCATTAGGGTAATTCAGTTATGTTGCGTGAACCCATAACCTTTAAGTCTCCCTGTAAATACAATAGGGATTGCAGCAAATTATATCTATGTGTAATAGAGGATTCAGAATGTTGACCGCAGTTGACCGCCATTAAAATAATTGTTCCCACATGCATTTTAAGGCCAGAAACACTGGTTCTTTCAGCTCCACGCATCTGTTTTTCAAAACCAAACCACTGTATGATACAATATATGATTTATTTAGTTGACTAAATGACATAGTGCAGTATTTATCATTGTGCCTGGTCAAAAAGCCCCTACTGTAGCAAATTATTGTCTTGTAAAAAATGGAGCACAAGTATGAAACGATAGGAAGTAGTAGTTTAACTTAAACTGTGCACTATATTTACTGTTTAGTATCTATTTTATGTACCAGTGCAAGATCTGAACAGACCCTGAACCAGAAGGAAGCTGCAGTCAGAATTTTGCTAAGAGTAGTAGATGCTTTGAATAAACTTCTAGCAGATATGGTTGGAAAATCTACGGTAAGTCCATTTAAAGGAATACAACCCTGAAAAAACATAAATAACGCAAATAACGGTACATTTATTCCATAATGCACATATAGCCATGTCTACAATGTGCTACAATGAGATCTTGCAGACTACAGAACAGCAAGTGTACATACATGACTCACGCACACACTGAGTGACAAATCTAGAGCACGGAGGATTGATTTGTAATGGCGATTCTTACTCTCCTTTTCCAGGCTCCTGGCTAGCAAATCCAGCTAAATATTCTACAATACTGGGGATTTGCCAATTCATCAACAGGCAGATCTGGCATTCTGCCATCTGGAAATCTAGGTAACAATCTCTGTGGGGCAGTGATGGGTCATATTAGCCACATGCACTAGCATCAGAAATGAGGGGGGAGAAGACAAGGCTACAACCTGAGAGAACAATGCACTGCTTTCTATTGTATTTTTCATGGTCTGCAAATGTGATATCTTATGAAGCAAAATCAAATAAGAAAGATTATGTTAGGTTTGGTTGGTTGTTCTTTTTTGTGTTTGTATTCTAGGTTTAGTGGCTCTTTAAACTTTCCTGGGACAAACAGTTATCTATCCTAAGATAAAAAATAAAAAGTAAATAATGCAATGGTGGACTATATGGACCAAGTTGTTATTTCTACCATCAATCCTCTGTGTTTCTCACTGAAGTAATGCAATTCTAGAAACATAATATGCTGCTTTGAACTTACTTTACGTAAATGTTAGGGGCATGCATATGACATACCTCTTCCAGCCCACCACCAGGCAATAAACCACTTTACATCAGTACATTTTCTTTTGAAACTATTGAAGTAAGGGTCTCCTAACCATCTTGACAAAAGGCCAGGGCTAAACTGCGACTTCAGTTGTAGAGTATGATGCAAGACAGCTCCAGGTACTCTATAATGTGACAACTTAATTTAATTCAATTTGCATATATAATAATGCTTTAGCCACACTCTAATTGAAGTGAATGGGAAGAGGCAAGACATAATTGTGTGATTGGCTTGGTACCCATTCACTACTGTTGTTGGTAGCTGTGCCACTAATGATGCATCATTACTGTGTAGGGGCACTAAGGAGGAAAAACTACTGTGAAGTAGGCATGATACTATGCAGGGAGAATCCGTTTAATGTATACAACTTGTGTATGCTTTAAACGTGGGACAAAAATGTAATCTGAACACAGTCTTAATCTTTGTTCATTCAGAATTGAGTGCTACCCTTGGTATTTGGCTTCTGCTTATATCCTCTCCTTATGACAAAAAATAAAATAAAATAAAAAGCAATTTTTTGCTGCTAGGCTGGGCTGGCAGGAATTGGGTTGGTGTTGGAGGGTTCTAGCAGTTGACTCCTTTGTTTTTCCTATAATCCAGCCCTTAGAACAAACAGTTTTTTCTGCCCTATCAAAGGGATGCAACATTTGAGTTAAGTATTATGTAGTAACGCAAGAAGAATTAGCAACACTCTAGACTGGCCAAGGATAGCGGTCAATTATCAGGAACAAATGTCCGTATGAATGCCTGTTCTAATTATTGCCACATGTAAATGTGCAGAAGATCACCAGACAAATAAGCAAATACTCGATTATCGGGTGATCACATATTTAATGTGGCACCAAAAATCCTCATTTGTTGGCAGCATCACTCTGTGTAATAAAGAATGTGCTGCAGACAAACAACAATGACATTCCTCCTTCCCAGTCATTGCCTGCTCTACCGTCCCATCTAAATGGGTCCTAAATACACCTTAAATTGCAGTACAAGGTTTAGGTGTTTGTAGCCCATTTTGTACCCCTTTGCTATTGTTGCTATGGCAATTCATCCATGGCAGGCAGAAAATATCAAAATCTCATGTCAAACTTTCAGAAACATATAGATATTAGCACATATTTCTCTCAGTATCTACAGTACCTCTTTTTCAACTTTTAAAATCTTATTTACAAATTTCGACAAGTAACACAGGACAGAATGGTTTAGCTCGGTAAAATGTTTACATTAATTAGTACGGAGTCTAGAGGATACATTGAATGAATTCACGTGAAAGTGGGTCCAAACTGATGTCACCCGAATCGAAAGGCTCCACTTAGCCAAGCTGGAGAAGGGCCAAAAAGGAGCACCATCCAGGGCTGAAGACAACCTCCGAAACATCTCCCCAATGATGCCCTGTCTACGGGACGGGAGATTGGCCCTACCCTTCTGGACCCCTCGCAAGGTGGCCCTGACTGCGTGCACAGAAAAAATTGAGCCCCTCCCCCCCTGGATTGCGGAGCATGGCGTGGTGTTGGACGCCCGCCAGGTATAACTTAATGGTGTTGTAAGAGAGATGCAAATGGTGATGACAATGGGCAATGAAGGCCATGATGTATGGAATGTCCGCCAGGCCACCCTGCGGGTGCAGATTCGGAGACTCCTGGAACGTTCTTAGGCCTGAAAGATAGTTCCTGGCCGTATTGGGGGCGAGGGACTGCTGTGCCAAGTCTCTTGCCGAAGAGACGAGCATACTTAGGCCATTGTCAGGGAACTGAATGCCGGGGTGGGACATCTGAGTGGATCAGCTTCCGGCATGACCTGAAAAAAAAGGGTGAAATTACACCGGGATAGCGCGTCACGTTTTGCTGACCCGGAATGTGGCTGCAATGTACATGGAAGTTGTGATACAGGGCCAGCCATACCAGCTGGCGCAATAGAGCCATGATTTTGGGGGACTTGGCCCTGCCCTTGGCTAAGATGTCGACTAGGGCCTGATTGTCCGTGACAAACATTACTGACAAGTTAGCCCAGAGATGACCCAATGCCTGAGCAGCTGCGACAAGGGGGTACAATTCAACAGGGAGGAGGTGCGGATGGACTCGGCATCCTCTAGGACGGACATGGGCCAACGATCAACCAGCCAACAGGGACCCCAAATAGCCGCGTAACCACAGGATGCAGCGGCATCTGAAAAAATAGTCGGGCAGGAGGGTGACCACGGAGAGATGAAGAGAAGACGCCGTTCCACCGGGACAGGAACAACTCCCACATGGCCAGGTCTGCCATTGCCTGGCCGTCCAAATGGATGATGCTGTCCTGCTCGGGTGCCGAGGGAAGAAGCTGGAGCAGCCTCGACACGAAAGTTCTTCCCTGGGGCATGATCCTAAAGGTGAAATTGAGCCGGCCCAGAAGAGATTGTAACTCGACTCTAGTGAGGTACCCAGAGGAGGCCGCTTGGGAAGTGACCTCTCGACACTGAGCGAGTTTCTCTTCCGGGAGGCTGGCCTGCAGCAAGACAGAATCCAGGATGATGCCCAGGAACGAGACTCTCGTGGCGGGACCCTCCGTCTTGGACTCTGCGACCGGAACAGCCAGACTGGTGAACATCTCCAGGAGGACTGCGAGAATGCCGCTCTGCGGGTCTTCCATGACCAGAAAGTCATCTAGGTAGTGGATGACTGACTGGAGGCCACCGTGACGGACCAAGATCCAATGTAACGCTTTGGCCAGCTGGTCGAATAACCAGGGGCTACTTTTGGATCCAAACGTAAGTCTGTTGGAAAAATGCTATAGAATTGCCACAACTGAGGTTGGATGGGAAGGAGTTTGAACGCATCGCGATGTCAACCTTTGCCAACCAAGCGCCCCCTACCATGCAACAGGATGGCCTGAATTGCGTTGTCTATGGAGGAGTACTGCATAGCAAATTCCTCCGATGGAATCAGGGAATTGAGGCTGGGAATTGCAGAAACATGAGGGGCGGACAGGTCATAAATCAACCTTTTTTTTGGGGTGTTTTTTTTGGAAACTAGGCCAATAGGGTTGATGCGCTATGAAGCAAATGGGATGAGTGGGAAAGGGCCTATGAGGAAACCTTTCACCACCTCAGACTGGAGCAACTCGCTAGTTGCTGGAGGGTCCAGGGTGGCTGACAGCAGATTCCTGCCTTCCCAGGGAACCTGTGGCAGTGTAATGAGCCCTGTGTGGAACCCCAGCCAGAAGCCTGCCAACAGAAACGCCACGTAGACCTTATCATGGTGATCCTGAAGGAGAGCCGCCAAGAGGTCCACGTTGATGTCGGCTAGTCAGGATCCCTTAGCTGATTTTTTGGGACAGGCGGACCGCGGATGGGCTCTGAAGCACAGGGAGCACACGTGGAGGGATCTGCAGCTGGCATAGGAGCAGCCTCCTGAGTTTAAATTATTGCAGACCTGACTTCTTCCCAAGTAGACAATGGGTCTGCCCAGCTTGTCAGTGGAGGGGTTGGACGGTAGAGACCCGGAGGTTCCCGGGAGGGCCCTGTCCTGAGACGGGTGAGCGCTATTTGGGCACCATTCAGATGAGTGGAAAATGGATTGGCACGTCGCACAGTTGGGTGCCCTGAGGCCAGCGAAGTGACGACAGAAGAGCTCTGTGTCAATTAAGGACCAGCTGGTAACATATTGGAACTGCGCCAAAGCTGCCTTAGCCGAGAAGGAACGATGGTAGTCGTAGAACGCTGAACCACCATACTTGTGACCTAGGTCAGTGACCAGGTACAAGTAGCTGTCCAGCTCTTCCCTCCTCGCCGGCTGTGCGGTGCAGATAATGTCTCAGAAGACGAACTCGGGGATAGTCAATTTGCGATTAAGCCGTGAGTCCTTGGCCCTGAGGACCACAGACACATCCCCACAATTGATAACCCTGTTCTCGGGCACATCTTGAGCGGCAATGAGGATCGACGCCAGATTAACGTCCTTCCCTGCCAGAATGTCCCTCTTGAGGTTGTCGGGAATGAAGTGTGAGAGGGACACTTGGGGAATGGGCCTGGGCGTACCTGGAGCCAGCCAACCCGATGTGGACGCTGCGATCAGCGGGACGGGTGCCGGGGGCACCATGGGTGGCCGGGATTCCAGCTCTGACACCCTTGCCTGGACATCAGCTACCGAGTCGACCAACGAGTTTAGGGTAGATTGCAGCTGCACCAGTGATGGAAGACATCTCCTGCTGCACTGCCGAAGTGCTGGAGTTGGTCATGAGCAGTTTGTACAGCTTCTCCGGTTCAGCTCTGCTAACAACTTTGGTATGGTCCAACTCCTAAGGGATGATGGACCCGCCTGGCCTTACATGACCGACCCGGAGACAGATAGGTTGTCATCCATATCTGAAGCTCGAGACATGGTAGAGCTGTTGAAACACAAAAGGCGTGACAGATAAAGGGAGAGAAAAAAAATAAAAAACAGAGGGTGATGAAGGAACGGTATTGAAGTGGTGCAAGATGGAGAAAACACGTACTGGAATGAGAACCCGTAACCCAGACTAGCAGAACCTGACCTAGCCGGACAGACGAAGAGACCAATTAAAAACGTGAACATAGACCCGATGGGTACACCGACAGAGTCAGTGCGAACTTACCTGTATAGGACCGATTGGAACAGGAAATAGGAAAAAAAAACTGAAAATAAAAACAACTGGCGAAATTTGAGAGTGCAGAATAATGGATGACCCCATACCTGTTAGAAGCAGGTGAACTGGCCAGGATGGGGTGCACCCCTAGGTCAAGTAAACAATCTGAGCGTATCTGACCGGTTATTTGACAGGAGAAGGCCCCCTGAGCGTACCAGGTGGGTGAAAGGAGTGATGGCGATGGCGTGTTGCCATGAGATGGAGGCTGCGCGTAGCAGCGGCCCGCGAAGGGCCGTAGACTGACATGGAGAACCTGTGAGTCAGGGGAATAAGAGCGTAGAACAACAAGGGGAGCAGCCGGAGAATGGCCCCTTGGACAGTACTACCAAGACAAGGACAAGCCAGCGGAAAGGTGCACCAAGACCCACGTAACAGAGAAGGAGAAAGAATGAGGACCTGGGCGTACCAGGGATGTACTGTACCCTGGGCGAACCAGGGGAGACACCGTAACAAAACAAGATCACCGACTGTGCCCTGGTGACAAGATCTAAGTGGCTATGACAAAAATGACAGTGGCCTGGGCGTACCAGGAGGACGAGAACGGCCTGGGCGCAACCAGGTAGAAAGGCAGTGAAAAGAAGCAGGGCAAATCCTGCAAGGATGGCCACCTTAGCGGTTAAGTCGGTGTATCTTAAGTGTTTTTTTTTTTTTTGGGAACGTTAATATTGGTTGTTTGATTGAAAAAAATATTTTTTTTTTATTTTTTTTCTTTTTTTTTGCTGGGATTTAAAATTATTATTATTTTAATTTTTTATGGCCCCCAAGAGTATAGCAGCAACCCTGTGGCACTCTACCTGGGATGCTAGCACGTGGATTCCATGCGCCAGCGAAGGTGAACCTGGTCGTGAACATTGACAACAGGATCAATGTTATGGGAAAGTGGTTTAACCTTAAGGACCCTGTGGAACCTGAGCAAACCCCCCCAGTGCGTGGAACCGAAGGAGTTTGCAGGCAGGAGGAGGTGCCGCGTGCGTTTCACCTTGGAACCCGTACAAAGACGGGCCTACTTATGCAGCAAGCCAAGACCTGGAGAACACATGTCCCCCATATAAGTTCAACGTGAAGCAGTTGTCTGGCTACCATCACCTATTGGAGACATGGAGACACAATTTATATTGAAGAAAAAAAAAACACGCTTTGAGTCGGTCAACCCCCCCCCCCTCGCCAGCGTAGATGCATGTGCGCTCCACGGTGGAACGCAAGCCGTCGCAGCAGCAAGGGTGACTGGCCAGGGGGTGAGTCAAACACACGCTGCTAGCGCCGGGAGGCACATGCGTTCCACCTTGAGCGCTGCCTACGTGCCTATTCAGAGCCGGGCCACCGCCTGTCCCAAGTAATGAGAGGGCTGCGTGTGTTCCACAGTGGAACACATGCTGCCGCCGCTGCGCCGCCAGTTGCCATGGTGGTAGGGAGATTGGCCGGCCCACAGGAACAGGAAGCGCGTGCGTTCCATGCTGGAACGCACCCGCCGAACGAAGAAGCGCGAGTATGTGAGCCGGACTGCCGCTGTCCTCTGCTCGGTTTGCACTGACCGAAACCCCCACTTAACCACTCGATGTGGAGCTGACGCATGAGGCGGACGGCAGAACGAGGAAACACAGACGTCACTGTCCAATCCGAAAATCCACTACCGGAACGCCTACTAGGTGAGGGAAAGAGGGGGCTCATAAAGGCTCAAGCCCCTCCCACAAATGCAGGCTGAACTTCAGCCTTACCAACACACACACATATATATATATATATATATATATATATGATAAATCCTTTATTTCACCACTCTAAATAAGCCACAAATATATTGTAATTTAGCCAGCGCACTGAAGAAACAACAGCAATCCCACACGAACACTGCTTTATACCACAAAATATCTGAAACACATATAAACTGTATTATAAATGAAGTGGTTGCCATAGTTATTTGGTTAGATAATATGATATGTATAATTACTAGTTGTGGACAGAAGGGGTGACAACAGGACACCATGGGAGTACATTATAAGTGTGACATATCTTTACTTATGGACGATAAGACACACAGTACTGTAGCAACGTCTCACAGAAATAAAAATGCAGTTTCAGTAATAGCATTGACTTTGCTTTTGTGAAAACAGACTGGAAGCCAAGAAATGCTTATGATGGAAACAGTAAGACCTTCTATGGAGTTTGCGCCTGCATATGATTAATGGCCGTGACAACTTGGCTCTGTCAGAACAAAAATGCGTATTGTTTTCTGCTTATATAAATACAATTTCTGATTCATATATGGATCCATGGGACAAATATACATCATGACAGAATGTCAGCAAATCACAAAGGCATTATTTGTGACGCAGATCTCCATGATGCCCTCTTCCTAAATGCATACCTGCCAATTTCTGTAGGGATATCCCACTATCCCAAATGTCTATATCATTGCATAATTGGGTAGATTTGCACTTGAATTCTGGGGCATTTGGGGACATCTTAATTGAGGTCTATAGTGGCATGTTGGTTGTCACCCAGTTTTAACTGGGTATACACACGAAAAACCATATGTAGAAACCACATGTAATCCACATGGTGCGCAGGTACCCTTAGGTGCGAATTTCTGTGCCAAAACCGAACCAAAAACTGCAATGATTTTCGGTGCGGTTTTGATGCAGGTTTTCCTCAGATCTAACCCTTCCACTGAAAAGGGTGAAATCCACAAGAAAAATGCAACAATTGACATGTTGCGCACAATCCGCACAACGGGTCAATTTCTGTGACTAAGAGAAAGCAAAGTGGACATGAGATTTGTTTAATCTTATAGACTTTGCTGGTACTGTATTACGCTGCATTTTTTCCGCACAAAAATCTGTGTAGAAGAACCATGCGTAATCCGCATCATATGCAGGCACCCCAAGGCTTTCCTTGTGCAGTGTCCTGAAACACAGTGCTTAAAGGGGTTGTCCGGGTTCAGAGCTGAACCCGGACATACCCTTATTTTCACCCCGGCAGCCCTCCTGAGCCTGGCATTGGAGCATCTCATGCTCCGATGCGCTCCCGTGCCCTGCGCTAGATCGCGCAGGGCACAGGCTCTTGTGTTTTCAATAACACACTGCCGGGCGGTAACTTCCGCCCAGCAGTGTGTTCGGTGACGTCACCGGCTCTGAGGGGCGGGCTTTAGCTCTGCCCTAGCCGTTTTACTGGCTAGGGCAGAGCCAAATCCCGCCCATCAGTGCCGGTGACGTCACCGGGCTGCCTGTCAGCCCCATAGAGAGCCCGGTATGTCACCGGAACTCAGAAAAATGCCTTTGCCCTGCGCGATGTAGCGCAGGGCAAAGGAGAGCATCGGAGCATGAACTGCTCCGATGCTCATGTCAGGGGGGCTGCCGGGGTGAAAATGGAACCTGGACAACCCCTTTAATATTGTGATTGTGTTTCATAAAAATGTGCTTGTGCCTGATTTCCCATAAAGTTGCATAGGGAGGGGGAGGTTCTAACAAACATTCCAGGACTGACTGTGCCCTGCTCTCTGAGAAGAGAAGAAGGAGGAGCGTGTGAGGTCTGAGGAAAAAGCTGCACCTCAACAGCCATTTTGGAAAGTTATCTAAACTCCAGAGTTAGTTTAATGTACCAGCCCATAGAAGTGAAAGATTACAGGAGATCCAGGCAACCCAGAGAGGGAGGGAGAATATTGGCAAAGGATGGTAATTGTCGCTTATCAGGCTCTAGTCTCCTTTGCATTTGGTGGAGAGATTACAAGCTACCAGCTGCCCACCATAACCAAAGACAGAAAGGCCATCTGTCAGGAGATAGTATTCCTAGAGAGGATACCGAAGTATATGACTATACAGTACAGCAGAGATAGTACATGCCTCCAGCATGGAGAAACAAGGGTGGAAGATTGATTGCTATAGAGTAAAACTACCCCTTATTCAACTTTTGGGAACTGAGCCATTGTAGAAGCTGCCTTGCTGTAAATGACTTTTGCGCACATTAATGACCTTTAAATCAGCTTCAGTAAAGTAACATAGTAACATAGTATATAAGGCGAAAAAAGACATCTGTCCATCCAGTTCGGCCTGTTAGCCTGCAAGTTGATCCAGAGGAAGGCAAAAAAAAAACTGTGAGGTACAAGCCAATTTTCCCCAGTTAAGGGGGGAAAAATACATTCCCGACTCCAATAAGGCAATCAGAATATCTCCATGGATCACCGACCCCTCTTGAATTATTTTATTCATCCAAGCCCCTCTTGAATTATTCATCCAAGCCCCTCTTGAATTATTTTATTGTACTCACCATCACCACCTCCTCAGGCAGAGAGTTCCATAGTCTCACTGCTCTTACCGTAAAGAATCCTTTTCTATGTTTGTGTACAAACCTTATTTCCTCCAGACGCAGAAGGTGTCCCCCGTCACACTCCTGGGGATAAATAGATGATGGGAGAGACCCCTGATATATTTATACATAGTAATTAGATCTCCCCTCAGTCGTCTTTTTTCTAAAGTAAATAACCCTAATGTTGATAATCTTTCAGGGTACTGTATTTGCCCTATTCCAGTTATTACTTTAGTTGCCCTCCTCAGAACCCTCTCCAGCTCTGCTATGTCTGCCTTGTTCATAGGAGCCCAGAACTGTACACAGTACTCCATGTGTGGTCTGACTAGTGATTTGTAAAGTGGTAGGACTATGTTCTCATCACGGCATCTACCCCCCTTTTGATGCAACCCATTATCTTATTGGCCTTGGCAGCAGCTGCCAGACACTGGTTATTACGGCTTAGTTTGCTGTTTATTAAAATTTCTAGGTCCTTTTCCATGTCAGTGTTACCCAGTGTTTTACCATTTAGTATGTACAGGTGATTTGCATTATTCCTTCCCATGTGCATGACATTACATTTGTCAGCATCAAACCTCATCTGACACTTCTCTGCCCAAGTCTCTAATCTATCCAGATCCATCTGTAGCTGTGTATTGTCCTCTTCAGTGTTAATTACTTTACACAGTTTAGTGTCATCTGCAAAAAATGATATTTTACTGTGAAAGCCTTCTACAAGATCATTAATAAATATATTGAAGAGAATAGGGCCCAATACTGACCCCTGAGGTACTCCACTAGTGACAGTGACCCAATCTGAGTGTGTACCATTAATAACCACCCTCTGTTTTCTTTCATTGAGCCAGTTACTTACCCACATACAGATGTTTTTTTCCAGTCCAAGCATTCTCATTTTATATACTAACCTTTTATGTGGTACAGTGTCAAAAGCTTTGGAGAAGTCCAGATATACGACATCCACTGATTCGCCGCTGTCAAGCCTAGAACTTAAGTCCTCATAGAAACTGATTAAATTAGTTTGACATGACCGATCCCTCATGAAGCCATGCTGATATGATGTTATTTGCTTGTTTTCATTGAGATCCTCCAAGATAGCATCTCTTAGAAAACCTTCAAATGTTTTTTCCACAATAGATGTTAAACTTACCGGCCTATAGTTTCCGGGGTCTGTTTTTGCACCCTTTTTGAATATTGGCACCACATTTGCTATGTGTCAATACTGTGGAACACTCCCTGTCAGTATAGAGTCTATAAATATCAGAAAAAAGGGTCTGGTTATGACACTACTTAATTCTCTTAGGATACGGGGATGTATGCCATCTGGCCCTGGCGATTTGTCTATTTTAATCTTTTTAAGTCGCTGTTGTACTTCTTCCTGGGTCAGACAGGGCATTTTTAATGAGGAATTTACTTTTACATTCTGCATTTCATCTGACAGTTTATTTTTCTCAGTGAATGCAGTGGAGAAAAAATATTTAATAGTTTTACTTTCTCCTCGTCACTCTCTGCAACTCCCCCCTCATTGCTCTGTAGAGGGCCGTCACCTTCAGATTTATACTTTTTAGCATTTATATAATTGAAGAACAATTTTTGAGGGTTAGTTTTGCTCTCTTTGGCAATCTCTCAGTCTTTAGTTTGGCGGCTTTTATTTGTTTTCTACATATTCTATTTTGTTCCTTATAGTTTTTCAGTGCTTCCTCGCTACCCTCCTGTTTTAGTTATTTAAATGCTTTCTTTATGTCATTTATTGCCTTCATTACAGTTCTATTTATCCACATTGATTTCTTCTTGTTCCTTAACCTTTTATTACCATAAGGTATGTACCTCTCACAATTAGATTTTAGGATGCTTTTAAAAATATCTAATTTTGTGGCGGTATTTTTATTTTTGAGGACTTTTTCCAAGTCAGTTAGGACTATGGCCTCTCTTAGTTGGCTAAAGTTTGCTTTTTTGAAGTTTGGTATTTTTGTTCCTCCCTGTAGAAACGCTCGTTTGAAGGATAATTCAAAGGTTATTACTTTATGGTCACTATTTCCCAGGTGTCCCCCAACCTGCACATCTGTTTTTCAGATCTATTGGTTAATAATAAGTACAGTATGGCCGTCCCTCTAGTCAGGGAGAGAACTGGTCTCCTTATTGTGCGAACTTATCACCTATTTGCACCTAACTGTACTGGCATCACAAACACCATGGACCCTGCCTCCACGGCACCTTAAAACCACACCAACAAGGGCACCTCAACCACCATCTGATGGGAGTCCCCTGGACAACAGAGTGTGCCCGAAGTAACTGGTGCTATCTTTCCATTCACGCCAGTCCAGGGAGCTCTACAGAACTGTGAGTAATCTACTACTACCCCCATCGGCCCACCATAACTCACATATTGCCCCTGCGGCCTGGTCGCTGCACTTGTACACACTTTTGTGTGTCTTTTTTAGGCTTGTAAAAAACACCATAAGGCCTATTCACATCACTAAGTTTTCCATTCTGATCTGTCAGAGGAACAAAGAAATAAACAAAAAACATATCAGAAGAACAGAAAACTAAGTGATGTGAACCGACCTTATGGTGTTTTTTACAAGCTTATAAAAGACACATGAAACAGTGATATAAACCTGGCCTAAATTTGTTATTTTCTTATAGAGATGTCTATGAACAAACTCCTCTGGTAAAACACGTCTGGTAAAAACACACTATAAAAATGCCACAATTAAACAATTTCTGGTGCATTTGATAATGCCCTATTGACTTACAGCAAATATATGACTGAAGCATTTTTGGCCAAAATAAAATTCTACCAAAAACATCATAGAGCTCTGGGAATCTTGGTTCTGTCACTAGTTCACCAGTTGTCTTTCTTTGGACCATCTTTTGTAGGTACTACCATATGGGAAATGCTCTACAAGACTTGCTGTTTTGTTTGTGCTCTGACCTATTTGCCTCGTCAAATATAATTCTTCTGGATTAGAAACCAAAGGACCCGTATTAAGAAAATCTGCAACAAAGTAAGTTTTAAAGATGTCTCTCATGTCAAGAATTTTACTTCCATGACTCTAGTCCATCTATAGTACATTGTGCTCCACACTGATAACTGTGACCACTTAACCATCTTTAGATATATTACTTTGCTCTTACTTGAGACTGAGAAAGTTCTTTGCTTTTATTGTGCTGAATTATAAGAAAAGATTGTGACTCAAGATGTCATTTTGTAGGCTTTGTCACAAATGTTGCATTGTAAGAAAATAAATGAAAATACGAAAGAAACAAATATGATACAGCTGACTTTTGTGGATGAACAAAACTAACGACAGGCAGATCAATAAAACATAACAACCGAGGCACAAGAGCTACATTCTGGTTAAGGAGATTTCAAGATAACATTTTGTTTCATACTAAAAAGTACGGTAAATGTTGTTACGTGTTACACAGAACTATACTCAGAATAAAAGCAAACAAAAATGACTGAGCGCACAAAGCCAAAAATAACTGTATACCAACAAGAAGGAAAAAACATCAGCACAATGTCTGACAGGTTAATCCTTTTACACAGGGGCCATCAAATAGCGCTGTGAACCATCACATCTGAAAAGCTAGACAAAATGGATGTTTATTCTAAGTTATTGCTGTCATTGCAATAGCACCTTTTATTTAAGACTACTTTCACACTTGCGTTTTGTGCGGATCTGTTCAGATAGTACAACTGTCTGCATCTGTTCTGAACGGATCCGTTTGTATTATCTGTAACATAGCCAAGACAGATCTGTCTTGAACACCATTTAAAGTCAATGGAGGATGGATCTGTTTTCTATTGTGCCAGATTGTGGGATCCGTTCCCATTGACTTACATAGTGTGCCAGGACGGATACATTTGGCTCAGTTTTATCAGACGGACACCAAAACGCTTGAAGCAGTGTTTTGGTGTCCGTCTCCAGAGCGGAATGGAGACTGAACTGATGCATACTGATGCATTCTGAGCGGATCCTTTTCCATTCAGAATGCATTAGAATGCAAACGGATCCCTGTTGGACCGCTTGTGAGAGCCCTAAACGGATCTCACACGAACGTTGTTTGTTTCTGTGTCAGTTCCGATTTTTTTGCGGATAGGATCCGGACACATTCATTTCAATGGGTCCGCAAATATACGGACAGCACACCGTGTGCTGTCCGCATCAGTATGTCTGTTCCGTAGCCCCGCAAAAAAAAAAAAACAGGTCCTATTCTTGTCCATTTTAGGCATTGTTACAATGGATCCGCAAAAAGAAACGGATGGCAAACGGATGTCATCCTTTTTTTTTTTTTGCAGATCCGCAATTTGCGGACTGCAAAACACATACGGTCGTGTGTATGTAGCCTGAGACTCCGATTTCTGCTCTTGATTCTGCGCAGATTTTCCCAAATTAAAAATCCACAATACCCTAAGGTATGACAAGCATTTTCTTTATAACAAGCATTTAAAAAACAATCTTTCATGATGCTATGGGGATTTTATTCATTTGGTGGCATAAGGGACAGGATCCTGAAAACTAGCTGCCATATAATATGGTGGCTAAACAGGGGCTATTACTGGTATGAGGTTTGGCTGGTTAGGTGCAAATTATTGCTGTTGTGGCCTGCAATCCAGTGAAAATGCCCCGTTTCTATGAGAATTATATAAAGAGGCCACATGGGGCCAATAGTTGGCCACTATATACATTTTACCTAATAATGAAAGTTATACTTACCTTTAACCTTTGCATCCTAAAACTATATATGAGGAGTATTTTGTGGCGCAGCAGGTGACAGGCAATTGGATTCAACGTACCGATAAAAGAGGAGAGAAAAATGGTCATGGGGCATTGTTTTTTGTACTATTTCAGGTTAGAAGAAAGCCCCCCCACCCTCTAGTTACAAACCCACTTCTCCAACCACAACCGCTCCTCTGCCCTATAGGTCGAAGAACCCTTCTTCTGCCATCTGCTTTTCCACTTAATTTCCACATTATCTAATACCAATGATATGTCATCAGTAGAGATGAGTGAATGGAATCCCACGAAGTGGAATTCAATCCGAATTTCAGGATAAATGTGATTCGCCTAGAAGCCGAATTTCCTCTTGCTTCTTGTCAGCAAATCGATTTAAATTACATAAGTATGTGCGGAGCTCACACACGAACTTAAATAGCTGGAGTACTCCTAAGTATAGGACCAAAGCGGCTATAGTGGGGCTGCAAGAAATGATTACTTATGCCGCTTGAATGTCCAAGACGTGAGTCTCGATTGCCAGGTAATTGAGACAAAGTTGTAACTCAGTCGCTACAGCGATTCCAATATGTCCTTGCTGTAATTGTTACAAGAAAGGTTTCTCTGTTCGAGTATCCTGTATTGTGTCAGGACCGCTTTTTTTGTGTAAGCAATGTTCCACTTACTTTTAGCTGTTAGCTTGCAGCGCAAGATCTCAGACCCGTTCGCTCGCTCAGCGTCCCACGTGTCCAGCCAGGCAGTTGACCGCTGGAAGATGACGTAGGTGCCCGTGGCCGTCAAGCGCACGGAAGATGGTTAAGCTGAGCTGAGCTGATGGTTAGCTGGGCCTGTCTGGGCGGCAGTCGTGGATACAGCACGGTTTAACCTTAAACTTGTGATGATATTGGATATAGCAGCATAAGTTTTAGTCCATTTAATAGATGGTTGATAAATACAAAAGGCTTTTCAGATGGTTTGTAGCGTCTTCAAATCCTTGTAGATGTTGCAAAGGTTGAAGATTAAAGAAAGTCCTTTTCTTGCATATTGAGTAAAAAACCGCACCTATAGTCTTGGTCTCTATACACACTAGACGCGTTTCGGAAACAAGTTCCTTCCTCAGTAGACAATCATAGAATGCATTGAGCTCCGCACATACTTATGTAATTTACATGTTTATATATGCTGATATGATGACACAAAGATTGTTTATATAGTTATTAATAAAATTTTATGCAAAAATACTGTGAGCCAGCCCATATTTTTATTTCATTTATTCCTACTTTTCAGCTGGTAACTGAAGGGCTGAGCTCCAGTAGTCCGCTGGTAGAGCCTTTCTAAATATTTGTTAGTAGCAAATCGATTTAACCTGAAATAGTACAAAAACCCAAAAAAATTCAAACTTACCGCCTCCATTTGATCGCAAAGGGCCACCAGCCTCCACCTTGCTTAAAGATCTCAGCCAAAATCCCATGCCACGCAAGATTACATCATCACGCTGGCCAGCGTGATGACATAATCTCGCGGCGCAAAAGATTTCGGCCGAGAACTTCAAACAAGATGGTGGCAGCCAGTCCGTTGCGAGCAAATGGAGGCGGTAAGTTTGATTAAATTTTTTATTGTTAATTTTACACTCAGATGCCTCGATCATGTGTGAACACGGCATCTGAGGGGTACAATGACGGGGGCGGCGCTATCGCAGCTCCCTGTCATTGCACCCACTACTTACAAAAAAATTTGCTTTGTGGGGAAGTAATTATTTTTTTTTAATTCGCCGAATCCAACTTTTAAGAAATTCGCTCATCTCTAATCATCAGGAATATCAAGCTCCTCCTCCCTCTGCATCTTGCTAACTTTTCTCAGACATGGAGACAGTAAAGGATGATTCGGAAGAAGTACAGCCAGCAAAAGATATAGATGGTCATCAATTATACCTGGCCCTCCTAAGGGGTGCATAAAATTACTTCCATATTCTACTACATGGAAAGGGAGGGACTGTAGTACCAGCAACTTGGCCAGATGCACGTTCAGCTTCTGCACCGTTTGATGAGTGCACGCATAATGTTGTATTTTTGCAATCAAACTGTCAAAGCAAGTGACAAGAAGAAGGAGGAGCATCAGGAGCAATAGATGACATTAAAGTCAATGAGAAGGAATGACCTGCTAACATTCATGAGCCTTGACTGCTGGTGGGAGATGCAGCGGTTTTCTGCATCAGGCTGTAACACAAAATTATTTTTATAGTGGCCTTCCATGTGTTGAAGCAGGGCCGTCGTGCCAACATTAGGGCCCTGGCCGCACTTCACCTTCTGCCCACACATCCTGCATACCACCATGATAATGTCCCCTAGCAACTTGGTGAAAATTTCCCACACTGGCGATAATGGCATTTTCCCTCCGCTGCTTTTATGAACCTGTGTACTACTAGTGTGTTCCTCACAGTTAGTCTCCAGAGTAGCAGACAGTGTACCCATCTCGTGTTTGGCTGCAGATCTCCCACTGATTCCACCCTGTTGACTCATGGGCACACTTCCTCCCTGCTGTCTCATGGGCACACTACTACCTTTGCCCCCTGATGAAGATCAGCTACATCATCATCTACATCTGTTTGGTCCTCACTTGTGTCACCCTCATCTGTCTCTTGTGCACATCCCTGACCTCTCGCAACATGTGCTCCCACCCAGCTGTCATAATCGGTAGTTGCATGCCTAGAGGAGTCTGCAGCGGACCTCTCATCCAAGTCTCAGCAGCCCTCACAAAGCTCATCCTCACTGAAAAGCAGAGCAGAGCTGGCAGCATACATTACTTGCCTAGCAGAAGGAGCAGCAAAAGCAAGAGGCAGGTTCAGAACAGCTGAGGGCACAGATGCAGTTCCTGGGCCATGCCAAGTAAGCATGGTGTCAGAGGAACCCACTGATTCCTGACTGTGTGTATGTGTTGTCACCTGAGATGATGTTGAAGAGTGAGTCGACCATTCCAGTACAGCTGGATTGTGGGTCAAAACACGACCGCTGGATAATAGTGGCAGCTTTGGCCCGTTTCTGCAGCTGTTGTTACCACCACCCTTTCTTATGCTGCCACTTGTGCCAGCTACAGCAACATTTTTCCCACTGCCTGTTCCTTTGGAAGGCCCAGGCAACTGTCTGTTGGTCATAGTGTATAGTAACTGTATCAGTAATCTAACACATTAACTAAGAATGTGGCAGCAGCTGAATAAGATAAACTTGCATATTAGACCGCCCTTTAATAATGAGGCACAGTAATTCTATGTATAAACTAACATATTAACTGGGAATGTGGCAGAAGTTCAGCCAGATAAACACGGCGATACATTAGACCGCCACTTAATACTGAGGCACAGTAATTATATGTAAAAACTAACAAATGAACTAGGAGTGTGGCAGCAGTTCAACAAGATGCACATGGCGATATATTAGACCATGCTTTAATACTGAGGCACACTAGTTCTATGTATAAAGTAACAGGTTAACTAGAAATGTGGCAGCAGTTAAAAAAGATGAACACAGTGATATATTGGACTGCCTTTTAATATTGAGGCATGCTAATTTTATGTATCAAATGACAGATTAACTGGGAATGTGGCAGCAGTTCAACAAGATGCACACGGCGATATATTAGACCGCCCTTTAGTACAGAGGCACACTTATTCTGACTATGAAGTAACAGATTAACTAGGAATGTGGCAGCAGTTCTACAAGATGCACAGAGCGATATATTAAACCACCTTTAATACTGAGGCACACAAATTTTATTTATAAAGTACAGATTAGGGCCTCATGCACATGACCGTATGCAAAAAACGGATCTGCAAAAAATACGGGTGACATCCGTGTGCATTCCATATTTAGCGGAACGGAACAGTTGGACCCTAATAGAACTGTCCTATCCTTGTCTGTAATGCGGACAATAATAGAACATGTTCTATTTTTTTGCGGAACAGTAATACGGACATTCGGAAACAGAATGCACACGGAGTACCTTCCATTTTTTTGCAGACCCATTAAAATAAATGGTTCCTTATACTGTCTACAAAAAACACGGAATGGACACGGAATGAAAATACATTTGTGTGCATGAGGCCTAACTGGGAATGTGGCAGCAGTTCAACAGGATGCACACAGCGATATACAGTATTAGACCACCCTTTAGTACTATGGCACGGTAATTCTATGTATAAATTATCAGATTAACAGGGAATGTGGCAGCAGTTTAACAAGATGCACACGGCAATATATTAGACCGCCCTTTAATACTGAGCTACAGTAATTCTATGTATAAACTAACATATTAATACGGAATGTGGCAGCAGTTTAACAAGATGCACATGGCTATTACACTCTAAAAACTTTCCTTACGATCTCCCTGCACTCTCCCTATTCAAAATGATTCTATTAACCGTGCTACGGTTTTTGTCTGTCCGCCTCCCGGCATGTTTGCCGTGCTGCGGCCGCATCTCCCACCCATCCCCATTATGGTGAACTTGTATGGTACCTTCTGTCTGTCACTAAGGGCTCATGCAGATGGCCGTTCCCCGGTCGGACCGGTATTGCGGTTCACAAACAGTGGGCCTTGAATGGGTCCGCAGTATAGCACCACTAGTGCTTCTATGGGGTTTCTCTCCATGCCTCCACACTGCAAAAAAGTCGAATTTGTTCTATTTATTTTTTTTGCAGTGCAGACGGATTACAGACCCATTCGAGTTGTATGGGTCTGCATCCGTCTGCAGAAACCGCACAGATGTTGCCCGTGTATTGGTGACCGCAAATCGCAGTCCCCAATGCACAGAATGGCTGGGCAACGGCCGTCTGCATGAGTCCTAATCATCATACCTGTACTCTGCCTGACCTGACCTCAGTTCATCCCTGACTATAGTTTTGCCACTAACCCAGAAGACACTGGTGTCTTCTGGGTCAGCAGTTACTTGAACAGATACTACTCCAAGAGATAGTGGCCTGATAGCTCTTCTGCCACGGAATCCTGTACATAGGTTAAAAGGTAACAGTGGTTAAAGGGCAAACACCAGGGGGGTACTTAGATACGTCTGTAAAGCATCTGTATGTAAAGTAAATATGTTGGAACTTTGATCACTGTATGTAACATCATTGAGAGATAAAGCAGGTAGTCACCTCCTTTCCAGCAATGCCTATCACTGCCCCTAGGGTGCATGCAAGTCTTTTCTCCAGTTCTTAAAGGGCCTGTGCATGTGTACCCTCAATAGTATGTATATATTGTGGGGATTTGCTCTGATAGACAGGCTTGCGGACGCAGTAAAGAGGCAACGACAACATCTTTAACTTAAACAGTTCAGTGTTTTATTCAAACATAAGGAAAGTGACAACAAAAAGTCAGTTTCAAGGAAATAACAATCACCTTGAGTCTGGTGTTTGTTCACACCAGGCAGCAACACATTAATCCTTGAAAGAGAAGTCCACATGCTTTCATCTAAACAAGATAGCAGGCCTTAATCCCGGCCTGGAACTTGGGGAACAGCCACCCACCCTGCACTTTGGCTTCTCCCATTAAGAGCTGACCCGGATCGGCTTTACAGTCACACTAAATAACTAGTAGTGTCAGTAAGCACTAGCTGCCGCTGACATTTAAAATTACCGGCTCTTAACTCACCGAGGCCAGGAACCTCGGTTACACATATCTTCTGTCAATGACGGCCCATTGCGCTTTCCTACAATATATAAACAGTGCTGCCCATAATTAATCATACCCCAGGCAAATTTTGACTTAAAGTTACTTTTATTCAACCAGCAAGTCATTTTTTGATGGGAAATGACATAGGTGTCTCCCAAAAGATAATATGATGATGTACAAGAGACATTATTGTGGAAAAAAAAAAACATTTCTCAGCTTATATTTACATTTGAGCAAAAAATACAAGATGTTCCGCACTGTGAAAAATCTCAGAGGATGTGGTCGGAAGCCAAAAGTGACACCTGTGCTGGCCAGGAGGATAGTTAGAGAGGTGAAAAAGAATCCAAGGATCACCACCAAGGCCATCCTGGTGAATCTGGGTTCTGCTGGTGGCAATGTCTTAAGGCAGACAATCCAACAGACACTGCACAATGCAGACCAAGGAGGACGCCTCTTCTCCAGATAAGGCACACAAAAGCTCGCTTGGCATTGCAAAAGCTCGTCTGGACAAAGAAGAAGACTTCTGGTCTTCTGTGTTATGGTCAGATGAAACAAAAATTGAATTGTTTGGTCCCAATGATGTTTCCTTCATTTGGCGTAAAAAAGGAGAAGCCTTGTACATCGTCTTATTATCTTTTGGGAGACACCTATGTCATTTCCCGTCAAAAAATGACTTGCTGGTTGAATAAAAGTAACTTTAATTTAAAATTTGCCAGGGGTATGAATAATTATGGGCGGCACTGTATATATATATATATATATATATATATATAGAAAGAGAGTTGAGCGGACACCTGGATGTTCTAGTTCGACGGGTTCGGCCGAACTTCACAAAAAAGTTCAAGTTTGGGACCCGAACTTGACCCCGAACCCCATTGAAGTCAATGGGGACCCAAACTTTGGAGCACTAAAATGGCTCTAAAAAAGTAATGGAAAGGGCTAGAAGGTTGAAAAAGGCAGCTAAATGTGGTTAAGAACATCGCAAGTGCTCTGCAAACAAATGTGGATAGGGAAATTAATTATAAAATACGTAAAAATAAAAATAAAAAATCTTGATCTAGGAGGAGGAGGTCCATATGGAGTAGGAGGTTGAGGAGGTGGTGGATGTGGCGGTGTAGGTGGAAGTGGCGGTGGAGGAGGAGGAGCTAGCCAACACTGTTTTTGTTTTTTATATTTGTATTTTCTTTTTGTTCAAATTTGGGCAGACTCCAAAACATTGGGAAATATAAAAATAAAACAAAGAGATAGCGCGCTGGAGTACAACAATGGCTTGGTGAGGCCGGTATACATGTCTATTCTGCACAAGGTACAGACAAGTCCTGTGGGATCCCTGCCTGGTTAATTTTAATGAACGTGAGCTTGTCTACTATGGTTGTGGACAGACGGCTGCGCTTCTCTTTGATAACTCCCTCTAGCTGTGCTAAACAAACGTTCAGACAATACACTGGCTGCAGGGCAGGCCAGAACCTCCAAGTCGTAAAGGGCAAGCTCAGGCCATGTGCCCAATTGGGAGAGCCAAAATTTGAAGGGGGTAGACCCATCAGTCAGTATGTGTAGGCGTGTGCACACATACTGCTCCACCATGTCGCACATCCCCATGATGTCCACGAGCCAATTGGATATCTTCCCTATCAACTTTTAATGTTCTTTTATGCGCCTACCATGGTGATCACAGGTAACGGGGAAGCAGGGTTCCATGCCGGAGAGGGAGCCTGAGAAAGGGATACCACATCCAAGGGAGGTCAATGGCTGAAATGTGATCGAGCGGAAATGTGGGACAAGTTATTAAAGCAGAAGCATCCAAGTAAAGGAGGGGGTGCGCGGCAATTACCCACTCCCGACTCGGGGAGGTAGTGACGATAAATAACAATACAGGACTCTTAAGATGCCCTGTTATTGGAATGATTAATAAAAATCATTTGCGGGGTGGCAGGTGCCACTGTCACTCCAGAGGGGGGTGAAGAGGCCAAGACTACAGCAGAAGAGGAAACAGGAGGAGCCAGAGATCTTTCTTTGTTTTTGAGCTGTCTACTCCACTGCAGCTCGTGCTTTTCACTTAGATGCCTGGTCATACAGGTTGTGCTCAGGTTTAGAACGTTTATGCCCCGCTTCAGGCTCTGATTGCACAGCTTGCAAACCAATCGTGTCTTGTCGTCAGCACATTGTCTGAAGATTTGCCACGCCAGGGAACTCCTTGAAGCTGGCTTTGGTATGCTCAGTCCCTTGGTGCGGTGGGCAGTAGCAGGCGTACTGTCTAGGGGGCGGCCACTCCGCTTTTGCACCCTGCTCCGTCTTTTGCTCTGCTGGTGGCTCTGTGCGACCACCGCCTCTTCCTCCGTACTAGACAGGTCACTCGCATGACCTTGATTTCAGGTGGGGTCGAGGACCTCATTGCCCTCCACATCATCTTCCACCCAGTCTACACCCCTGCCCTTCTTGTCGATCTGCACACTGCAGAAAGCCACAGCAGTTGGCACCTGTGTTTCATCATCATCCAAGACATGCTGTGGTGGTCCTTCCATGTACTCATCCTGAAACATAAGTGGTTGGGCATCAGGGCACTCAATCTCTTCCACTTCTGGGGCAGGGCTATGTGGACGGCCCTGGGAAACCCTGCTAGCAGAGTAATCAAAAAGCAGAAGAGACTGCTGCATGACTTGGGGCTCTGATCTGGGGGAACAACATAGCCAAAAATCACCCAGATCCAACCAGGGGTTCCTGAATTCCATGGAAGTCACATTTGGCTGACCACAAGCATGACTTTCCTGCCCAAAACAGTTCCACAGATTTAGGCTTTGCGGCCCTTCTGTCTTCTCCTTCAAAGTTAGTATATGGGCCATAATCCTGAGGCAAGAGGCTGGCAAACAGGCCCCTCCAAAACCCAGTGGCGAGGTTATTTTTGCCACAGCTACTTACTAATCAATGTGCTCTGGCATTTTGTTCATGAATTAAACTACTTCCTGTAGAGTCATGAAGGTTAACTAGCTAGCTATTGATCCAGTTTTGCAGAAGAACACTAGTTGCCTACCCCCTTACTATATAAGAACCTCGCCAGCAGCTATTTTCTAAAGTTTATTGCAGTTATAAAAGAGACAGCAGTGTCATTGCTGTGATCTGTGCTTTGTTGTATTACATTAGACAGTTAACTTATATATATATTATTCAGATAGTTAGGGGGAGATAGTCAGCGTAGGTTAGATTGATCTATAGTGTAGCTGATAGGTTCCAGTGCAGAATGTTAGGCAGTGTAATTGGTTCTGCTGTCCATACATAAATGCTACAGACATAGTGCTGTGATGTCACAAGTTGCACGTATTGCGAAAAAATATGTGCATCATTAATTGCCGAAATGTCGCAAGCGCAATATTGGAGCACTCTATCTGCATATAAAGCTATTCTAATGTTCTGCCGTGCCAGTCATTTTCTCCAGTCTCAGGAAACTTATACCAGCTTGAAAAATGTAGTGACCTATGCTGGTATTTTGCGCGCATTACACGAAAAATACATTGCCGATTTTCGTAATCAAGAATATAATCTCGAATTCTCAAATATATGACGAATATTCTACAAAATATTTGCGAAATATCACGAATTCGAATATTGCCCCTGCCGCTCATCACTAATTCTCTGTCAGACACCCTATCTCTCACCCTATAAAGCCGCATCATTTTCTGGTTGAGCTGTTTTATAGTGGCTCATAAATATAGTCCCTCCTGATTGGCTGTGCTGGAGGGAATGCTGCCTAGAAGGCATTATGCCATGTGATCCTTTTTCTCTGTCTGCATCTTTGTTAAATGGCGGCCGCCATTTTCAGTGACTCGAGTTGGACAAAGGTCATAACCAATTTAAAATATCGAATAGAGTCACTAATCCCTGATAGAGAGTTGTACCATGTCTGCAAAGTTGGATTCAAGGGTCTTGATTACTTTTGCTGGACTTACGGTTGGTAACTCTTGGACAGATATTCGATGACACAATCCTGTCACCTGTCTTGAGTTTGCGATCTGCTGTTTTGCTTTCCTCCAACAACTCCCCATCCTAGATTAGTTTGAACAGTGTAGGGTTCACCCTTTCCTCCTGTGATTAGGCTTCGGGACAATCGTAACCTATCAACAGTCCAACACTAAACTCCTTCAGCGGGGACATTTCATGAGATATAACAGTTAGGTGCTCCCATTTATTGGCTGTTTCACAAGTAGGTATGCAATCTAGAGATATATCGTCTTTTGTATAAGCTGGAGGTAGATCTAAAGTGCAGTTTGAATGAAGTGATTTATCTTTCTTTGGACGTTCCTCGTGTAGTGGTGTAGGATGGCGTTCTTTACAAACGCTGCATGTGGCCTTTTTCTTACACTCCTTAGTAAGGCAACTTTCACACTAGCGGCACGGACCTCCGGCAGGCTGTCGGATCCGTCCTGCCACTAGTGAATGTGTGCCCCCGGACTGCCGCTCCATCCCCATTGACTATAATGGGGGCGGAGTTCACGCGGAGGCACGGCAGCGCATGGCGAGAGGCTGCCGGAATAAAACTATGACATGTCCGACATTTAATCCGGCAGCCTGTCGCCGTGCCTCCGCCAGAACTCTGCCCCTGCCCCCATTATAGTCAATGGGGACGGAGCGGCAGTCCGGGGGCACACGTTAACTAGTGGCAGGACAGATCCGACAGGCTGTTCACCCAATGGAACAGCCTGCTGGAGGTCCGTGCCGCTAATGTGAAAGTAGCCTAACATGGCCTTTTCTTAGACATCCAAAAGACAGTTGGTTATGAAGTACAAATTTTTTTATTTTCTTCTGGGGACTTCTCCTTCAAATGTTGGCACTTGTGCATGGAGTGGTTCTCTCCACAGAACATACATTTGAAGGTAGTCTAAAGATTTGTTGGTTCTGTCTCTCTACTGATCCCAGTAGTGACTTTGGACTTACTATCGTAGGTACCTGGACCTTTAGCTGCTTTGTTGGTTGCAAAGCTAGTTGCTCTTGTGCGTCTTATCTCTCTTGCAGGCCTTTCTTCTAAGGATTTTAAAACACAAGATGATGTTACTGGATTACATGCTATCAGTGCTTCCTCATTGACTTACTCAGAGAACTCTTTAAAACTTGGGAAGTTCTTACCTAGATCTAACTGTTTAGTCACATAGCGATTCCACCTAGAAGCCACTTCTTCAGGTAGCATAGTTAGCATCCTAGTTTCACACATAGTTAGCAAATTTTTAAGGAAAAAAAAACTTAAGTGGATATATACCCTGCAATCCCTACAACCACATTGTCTTAATTTAGACTTCAGTGTGGCAGGGATTGAATAAGGTGACCCCCTAGTTATGAGATATATAAGCACTTTATTGAGATTATCCTCCATACTCTGTATAATCTTTGTGATTTTTTTTATGGTTTTTAATTATGTCTGTTATATCTTCTAGAATGATATGTGTTACCAGCTTGTGTTAATTATTATGCCAAGTCCCTAAATGAAATGTATATCACCATAGTCATATACAGACGTGGACAAAATTGTTGGTACCCTTTGGTCAATGAAAGAAAAAGTCACAATGGTCACAGAAATAACTTTAATCTGACAAAAGTAATAATAAATTAAAATTCTATAAATGTTAACCAATGAAAGTCAGACATTGTTTTTCAACCATGCTTCAACAGAATTATGTAAAAAAATAAACTCATGAAACAGGCATGGACAAAAATGATGGTACCCCTAGAAAACACAGAACATAATGTGACCAAAGGGACATGTTAATTCAAGGTGTGTCCACTAATTAGCATCACAGGTGTCTACAACCTTGTAATCAGCCATTGGGCCTATATATATGGCTCCAGGTAATCACTGTGTTGTTTGGTGATATGGTGTGTACCACACTCGACATGGACCAGAGGAAGCAAAGGAAAGAGCTGTCTCAAGAGATCAGAAAGAAAATTATAGACAAGCATGTTAAAGGTAAAGGCTATAAGACCATCTCCAAGCAACTAGATGTTCCTGTGAGTACAGTTGCACATATTATTCATAAGTTTAAGATCCATGGGACTGTAGCCAACCTCCCTGGACGTGGCCGCAGGAGGAAAATTGATGACAAATCTAAGAGACGGATAATCCGAATGGTAACAAAAGAGCCTAGAAAGACTTCTAAAGAGATTCAAGGTGAACTTCATGCTCAAGGAACATCAGTGTCAGATCGCACCATCCGTCGTTGTTTGAGCCAAAGTGGACTACATGGGAGACGACCAAGGAGGACACCATTGTTGAAAACGAATCATAAAAAAGCAAGACTGGAATATGCCAAACTACATGTTGACAAGCCACAAAGCTTCTGGGAGAATGTCCTGTGGACAGATGAGACAAAAATCGAAGTTTTTGCCAAGGCACATCAGCTGTATGTTCACAGACGAAAAAATGAAGCATATCAAGAAAAGAACACTGTCCCTACTGTGAAACATGGAGGAGGCTCTGTTATGTTCTGGGGCTGCTTTGCTGCGTCTGGCACAGGGTGTCTTGAATCTGTGCAGGGTACAATGAAATCTCAAGACTATCAAGGAATTCTAGAGAGAAATGTACTAGCCAGTGTCAGAAAGCTTGGTCTCAGTCGCAGGTCATGGGTCTTGCAACAGGACAATGACCCAAAACACACCGCTAAAAACACCCAAGAATGGCTAAGAGGAAAAAATTGGACTATTCTAAAGTGGCCTTCTATGAGCCCTGACCTCAATCCTATTGAGCATCTTTGGAAGGAGCTGAAACATGCAGTCTGGAAAAGGCACCCTTCAAACCGGACACAACTGGAGCAGTTTGCTCATGAGGAGTGGGCCAAAATACCTGCTGAGAGGTGCAGATGTCTCATTGACAGTTACAGGAAGCGTTTGATTGCAGTGATTGCCTCAAAAGGCTGCGCAACAAAATATTAAGTTAGGGGTACCATCATTTTTGTCCATGCCTGTTTCATGAGTTTATTTTTTTACATAATTCTGTTGAAGCATGGTTGAAAAACAATGTCTGACTTTCATTGGTTAACATTTATAGAATTTTAATTTATTATTACTTTTGTCAGATTAAAGTTATTTCTGTGACCATTGTGACTTTTTCTTTCATTGACCAAAGGGTACCAACAATTTTGTCCACGTCTGTATGTGCCCTGCCACAATTTGTTGGATGTGGATATATATGACATGAACTATTGGACAGATGGACCCTTATTCCTGAAGCTCCGCTTTCGCTGTGTCCGCAAGTAGCTTTGTTTATTACCTTGGAAACTGGATGCATAGTGATGTCATATCCGTGCGCGGCTGTTAGTATAGGCGCCGGCTGTACAACATGAGCAGACACGTATTGTGACTTGTTCACGCGGGATCTCTGCGAGATCTGCAGCGCTGTTGCCTTGGTGATATACAAACATTGAGTAGCGCGAGTCTGCGCAGTGTAGAAGCGGAGACGCGAATATCAGGCTGGAGTAGGTGAGTCCATGGTGAAGTCCACACAGGTGAGACTGCTGATATATGCAAAAGAGGGATTGCAATTGTGATCAATTATGATTGGCTGGGTGTTGCAGGTGGACGCATATCATTGGATGATGTTTTTTGAGGAGGGTGGAGGTTACCCTATTTAATGTTGGTATCTGTCACTGTTGGATTATGCTTGATAAAGGCTGGTCACAGCCGAAATGTTGCACTTTATTTGTATACATGCTGTAAAGTTTTCGCAATAAAAAGAAAAACCAGAGATGCTGCTGTGACTCTTCTACTTCAACCCTCATTCCAAGAGTTCCTTGCTCCGTGTCCTAACACGTGCAGCAGCCATTTTAGGAAAAAATGAGATTCATTACCACGAAACGTGAGGGAAATTCCGATTCGATAAAAATCTAATTTTTCCTCACATTCGGATTGAATTCCACTTCGCCAACTTCGATTTGCTCATCTCTAAAGGTCATCTGAATGGATTCTAAAGGCTGCAGCATGGAAGGATACCATGAGTATGAGGCAGGTGGTGCTACAGGCATGTAGTCTGTTTGGCAGGATTCCATGAGATTCCATACAGCAACACCAACCACACAGTAAATTATGCAGAAGGTAGCAGGAAGAGCCTGGTCTACAAGCAGGTCTCAGGGAATCTTTACAATGATACCATCTCTTCTTCGACAGATCATATGCTGACTGTGCAATGTAAAGCCACCATACAGCCACATACCCCTGAATCACTGATAAATTGCTACTGCTGCAAGTATTGCGTTTGCACCATGTGAGAACCACCGTTGTTGTGTTGTAAATTGGACTGTGTAAAGCTTAAATAATGTTTTGCTGGATTCCTATAGTTTTAATACATATGCTCATGTAGTTGCTTACCACGTGTACATCTTTGCCATTTTTTTTTCTTTTTAATTTGGACTCTCCTGACCCATTTTCACCATATAAACAAGTCTCTCTTTTTTGTTTTCTGTTGCTGTATCCAACCAAACCCATGATGCACTTCTCCTTTCTCTGCTGTCACAGCCCCTAACAATGCCCAGCTAGTTTATAGCTCCTCCCACCCAGCTGGTGACATAGATACTCCACTATCACTGCCCAGCCCATGGACATAACATCACAGGAAAATAGAAGAAGCTGCTTGGACATGGTCATGTGACCACAGCCCAGAATGGAAGATAGGAGCAATAAAGGTAAAAAAAATAAAAATAAAAATGTTGATGCAAACTCCCCAGTAAAGGTGATTGTTGCTGACACAGTGACTGTGTCACTGTCATTTTCCTAAACTGCAACTCCCTGGGTCACTCTTAGACACATGGATACATAGCCCATACCTCAACCTGATTATAAAGGACACTCCATTCTGACTCTGAGGAGAATCTTGATCAGTGGAACCCCTATAAAAAACAATCCCTTTTTTCAAGCAAATCAAAAACCTTAGATTACTACTAGGATATAGATCTTAACAAATCTAGAATGAATGATACAATGTAACACATTTAAGCAGATACAAAATGATGGGTAAACAGCATGGAAAACCAAGGATTACAAGGACCCGGGTGTTTGCATTGCAGAAGGTTCCACAAGCCTCCAGCAATATGACAAGCAGTAGAAGAGGCAAACATCTCCTAGCAATGCTAACAACTGTGCTAAAACACTGAGGTAGACCTCAACACTACAATAAATGATACTGGAGAGGTGACAATGAAAATAATGTTCAATATTTTCTATTAATTAATGGAATTGTTGCCAGAGGTTAACACATTCATCTTAATGAGTTTTTCTTTTTCCCAAAACAAATCAGACTGCTGTGATATATGTTTTCAGCAGGGCATCTCATGCTAATTGCCTTCTCAAGCTGCTCAGCCGATTGATTTCTGTATCATGAACAAAGGCATTCTCAACCTCCTAAAGTGATAACTCCGCAACAGATACGTCCGATTTGTTGGCACCGAGACAGCAAAAGGAATGTAAGGGTTTCATTAATTCATAGAATTTTTTTTCTGATTTGATGTGCACTGAATTTTTACCCTAGTATCACAGCCCGTGCCAAAAAGAAAATGAAGCTTAGAGGCAGGTGAAGTGGTTAAATCCCCATGGAGGTTTGCATGAGACTGTTTGTTTTGACTGGTGTATAGTCATTCTTGAGAGATTTGGAGTAAATTATTAGTCAAGCACTTATTTGAGCACTTATAGCTGAATAATTGCCAAGCATTCATTGAAAGGCCTTACTAAACATAGGAGGCACAATATTACTGTAATTTGTTTTTTTCTCTAAAAGATTCACCAGAGGATGTGGTTGGTTTAGGCCATCTTTACATGGTATGTTCATGTAACGCCATGGAAAAACATGCTGTAGCTGCAACATGTGAACACAGCATAAGGGCTCATGCACAAAGGAGTATTGTAGTACACAACAAGAAGTCGGCTAGTCCATGCTAGTGTAGGGGCCCTGGAGCCCCCATATATGAGTAGATAATTGATTCAATTGAGCGATGACCGAGTCCTTATTCAGTTAATAAATGTTTGAACGAGAAACCTTTCCATGTGTGTATTATCATGTAAATTTTCATATGTTCAGTCACATTAGAGATTACCTTATATCACCATCTGGTTGTCTATTTTATAGACGATACCCATTTACAATTCTAGAATTCACTGCGATGAACGATAATTTAGGAAAAACTATAGGAATTATCTCAGCAGCAACAAATTATACAATTTATCGCTTGCTCTTTTACCCTACTCAATAATTGATCACTTTTGTTTGATTTTAAGATTTTTTTGCACGATTATCTACCTGTGTAAAGGAGCCTTTAGTGTGTCTCTGTATGCCAAATTTAATAGGAGGCATAAAGAGTTTTTTGCCGAATTCCAAAAAAATGATTGAGGAATGAGCCATCGGATGGCTTATGTACAGAGGCATTCTACATGTCTGTGCATCAGGAAATGGAGATGAACAGTGAGCCTTTAGGGTTACATACAAATCCAATTCCAATAAAGTTGGGACCCTGTGTAAAAAGTAAACAAACGTAAATTAAAACAGAATACAATGGTTAGCAAATCTCATGGACCAATAATGTATTCACAACAGATCACAGAACAGGCTCGGACTGGCCCACAGAGGTACAGATGAATTCCCCCGGTGGGCCCCTACGCAAGGTGGGACCCTTGTCTTCCACCTCCTGCTCAAGTGTCACATAACAAAGTAGACCTACTACACTACATATATATAGGCTGGTTGAGGTGCTGCACACTGCCTAAGTTCATATACAAAACTGAGTTGAACATTTAAGAAACCCCCCAGCTTCTTATTATAGCCACGTTCATGTGGCTGAGATGACTTATAGGTACAGAGACAGGGCAGCCAGTGTCTTCCTTTCCCAGAGACCTGCCTTCTCAACGTCGCTGCAGGAACCCCATAATCAATCATCTTGTAGTGTCTTGCTGCTGTCTGCTGCTGTGTGAATAGGTAATATTCAGATGTATCAGTATGGTGGGCCCCCAAAATAAATTTTACTGGTGAACCCTACACAGCCCAGTCTGACAATGTAGAAAGTAAGACATTTTACCATTTTATTAAATAAATTAACTCATTTAGAACTTGATGGCAGCAAAACATCTAAAAAAAGTTGGGAAAGGGCCATGTCTACCATTGTGCAGCATCCTCTCTTCTTTTAAAAACAGTCTGTAATTGTCTGGGAAGTGAGCCCAATTGCTGGAGTTTTGAGAGAGAAATTTTGTTCCTGGATAAGATTTTAACAAACTTTAACCATGCTGTTGAAAAAAAACAACAACATGGAATTTGACCTCTGGTGCAGATTTCAAGTGCACATCATTTCAATTTATGTCTGTGAAGGTTCTCATTTATCCAGGTCATGGTATATCTGTAAAGAATAAATCAAGGCAACTGGACGTACTGTAGATTTCTTGAAAACGTTTCACTCGTTCTTCCAACGAGCTTTCTCAATTCTGGGTGACTGTACAAAAATTCTGGGAATAAATATGTAACTGAATCAACATCTGGTAATTATACCCAACATGGGGTCAGAGGTGTTGATTCCATTATCCTACTCAGAATTGAGAAAGCTCTTTGGAAGAACGAGTGAAACGTTTTCAAGAAATCTACAGTACGTCCAGTTGCCTTGATTTATTCTTACAGATACATTTCAATTTATGTTTGGAATGCATAGTTTGAAATCCATGGCAAATCTGCTATATAGGTAAACGCATACCAAATGTGTTTTTAGGACACCTGCAGTGGCATACTTTCAATGGAGGCAGACCACACAATTAATATGAAGACGACACTGAACTCCTTTAACAGACAAAAAGGCGCTGTATTTTCAGGAACCACTAGGGATACTCAATACAAAGAGATTATTTTGGCTTTCATTCCAATAAATGGTAAGTGTATACATTCCTATGCACTGACCTCCCCCTAGTGGTGGCTGTAGGCAGCCAGCTTTGTATTAGAAGAGAAGCAGATTTATCAATGTATGTTTGCTAGTTGTCTGCTGTAAATAAATTGAGAAATACGGTGTTCAGATTGAATGCAATATTTAAGAAGTACTTGTTCCACTTTTTCCGACATACGAGTCAGATTAAGTGGGTGAGGTGGAGGGTAACTTTTTTATTATAATTTTTCCATTTAAAATTTCTTCCACTTAAAAAAAAATAGAAATTCATCAGAAATCTGACACACTGCACGTTGTGTTGCCTGGGAGTGAATGTCACATACGTACTGGAAAACTGAGTGGGCCAGGGGTGCCAATACTAAGTTTTGCTATGGGGCTCTATGAGATCTGTGTATGCCCCTAGGCAGCTGTATGTAGTATAGGATACATTCACCAGTTGGAACCTCATTGCTATTATGCTGCAAGCAAAATTACTTTTGTGAACAGACCAGTAAATGAAATAGAAAAATTCCTGTCTCTCTACTGAAACAAGACTTATAACCGATAGAGTGAAATAGAGAATACTGCCTGGTTAAACCTAGGGATGTGGGCAGAATATTAGAGTAGATGCAAGAGAAAATTGATTTTTGGTCTTCTCAGCTGCAGTAGATTGTTCTGAGAACTGATCTTTTGACAGAATAAAGTTGACATGAGATGAAAGTAAGAAATTGTCTTTCTTGGAGACAGACTTTTGTTTATTCAACCCCAATCTCAATTGTGTAGTCCAGATACTGCCAGGCATAAAAAAAATTATTAATAATAAATTGCTCCACTACCAAGAAGACAAACCATTTATAGTTAACTCATTTGTCAAGCTCGATGTAGACAACACACTTTCACAACTATATATTTGTAAGGACTTTAAGATCTTTCATTAAAATTGAAACTCTTATTTACTACACATAAATGATAGCGCTGTTTAGAGATGAGCAAATTTTTCAAAAATTTGATTTGGCCGGTTCGCCGAATTTTGAGGAAAAATTTGGTTTGATCCGAATTTATTTGCGGCAAATCACATAAAAAAAATGGCTATTTCCTGTCTGCAGAGAGCTTTTATAGTGGTGTAGAACACTGTGCCTTGCAGTAACACACATAGGGAGTCTGCTGTGGTAGTGATTGTGAAATAATACTATGAGTCAGTATGACATGCAGATTACAGGCGTCGGTCTTAGAATCACTGCACACTTCACTTATTTTTGGCAGTCACGGGGCCAAAACTGACCAAACAACTCAAGTATTAACTCATCCTTAAAGGTCGATGTGACCACCAAGAAGAAGCGCACTCCTTTTACACCGTCGTCAGCTAATTCCACATAGATGTCTACAGAACCTGTTCAATTCAAGGCTTATACAGACAGAGTGGAGAGGGTGTCAGCAGTAAGTTTGTGTTGACGTCACTGATTATTTTGCCCTTCCTCTGATCAAGACAATAACCCCCAAAAAACGGATCGTGTCTGTTGAGTATCCGCCTTTAGAATATATAACTGCACCGCTGAACGGCAAATATATTTTACTTTTGCCACTAATATCTGACAAAAAGGGGCTTTAGAACATATAACTGCAACTATATTTTTATTTTTCCACTTATACACGCCACAAAAGGCTCAGTTACACTGCCGGCCGCTCTGCCTGCTACGGGAGCTTGATAGTAAATAGTAGTACATGGGATAGCGCTACTTTAAAGTTAAGAAGAAGTTAAGGATTACAGTTTACATATGAATACTTCTGTGAGAGGAGAGGCACAGTGTATTGGGGGACACTGTTATGGGGGGGTTCTGTGGAGATGCAATATATGTGTGATCCACAGATTCCACCCATAACAGTGCCATTTGCAGATCCCCCTCCCCATAACATTGCCATCCACAGATCCCCCATAACAGTGCCATCCACAGATCCCCCTCCCCATAACAATGCCATCCACAGATCCCCCATAACAGTGCCATCCACAGATCCCCCTCCCCATAACAGTGTCATCCACATATCTACCATAACAGTGCCATCCACAGATCACCCTCCCCATAACAGTGCCATCCACAGATCCCCCATAACAGTATCATCCACATATCCCCATAACAGTGTTTCATCCACAGATCCACCATAACAGTGAGTCATCCACAGATCCCCTTAACAGTGTGTCATCCACAGATATCCCATAAGTGTCATCCACAGATCCCCTACATAACAGTGTCATCCACACATCCCCAATAACAGTGTCATCCACAGATCCCCCATAATAGTGTCATCCACAGACCACCATTAGTTCAAAACCCACAAAAAGCACACCTTTTGGTTCAAAATATTTTTTTCTTATTTTCCTCCTCAAAAACCTAGGTGTGTCTTATCGGCAGATGTGCGTCTTATAGGGTGAAAAATACGGTAACTGCACCGCTGAACAGCAAATATATTTTACTTTTGCCACTAATACATGCCACAAAGGCTTCAGAACATATAACTGCACCGCTGAACGGCAAATATATTTTACTTTTGCCAATAATACACACTACAAAAAGCTTTAGAACATATAACTGCACCACTGCAGGGCAAATATATTTTACTTATGCCACTAATACACACCACAAAAGGTTTTAGATCATAAAACTGTACTGCTGAACGGCAATTATATTTTTATTTTGCCACTAATACACGCCGCAAAAGGCTTTAGAACATATAACTGCACCGATGGATGGCAAATATATTTTTATTTTGCCACTCATACATGACAAAAAGGGCTTTAGAACATATAACTATACCGCTGAACGGCAAATATATTTTTCTTTTGCCACTAATACACAAAAAGTGCTGTAATTTTAGCACTTCACCACACAACAGCTAATAAGCCCTTTTTCCCCACTAATACAAGCCAAACATGCTTTAGCACATATAACTGCACTGCACAAGGGCAAATAAGACATAGAAATATTTCCTTGTAATAAACCCTGTGTAACGGGGTGCCAAAGGCGCACTCGGTCTCCCATCAGCCGCAGACCTGCTGCTTAGCTTCGGGAGCGAGGATCTGTGTTTGGCCTCGTTCCCAGGGCCGCTTTGCTAGCTGGGAGGCTCCCTGCTCCTAGGTCTGCCTTGAGCGCCGAGCTGATCACTCGGTGCTCGACTGGTCGGTCTGTCAGGTCATGTGATGCTGGCCACCTCACTCCCCACTATAAATACAGGCAGCCTGCTGGCCACAGGTTGCTTGTTAATTTAGGTTCCTGGCAGTTGTTGGGTACCTGTGTACTTACCTGATCCTGTTCCCTGACGATCCTTTGCCTGCTCCTCCTGTACTGCGCATCCTTCCTGGTATATTGACCTCGGCTTCCACCTGACTATTCTTTGCAGACTCCTTTGGTACTTCTCAACTCTCCTGGTATTTAGGACCCCAGCTTCTTCTGACCTTTCTTTGCTTATACCTCTGTACTGCGTTGTCCTCTTGGCTTTGACCCGGTCCATTCACTATCCGTTATTTGTCTTGCTGTCCTTCCTGCACGTATCCTAAGTTAGGGAATTACATCCAGTTGTCCCCTGCCATCAGGACTCGTGAGGCAAGTAGGCAGGGCCAGGGGTGAGGGTGGAGCGCAGTGGTCACTATCCTCCCCCCTGTGTGTGTGTGTACGTGACCGTTACACCCTGTTAATGGCTGTAACACCCAAATAACAAGAATGGCAATTTGGTTCCCCAGTCAGTGCAGCAAGGTGTAATAGAATTGTTCCTATTACTCCCCTACTGAACTCTGTTCAACATAAATGCTGTGAAATGATTCCTTCCTATCCTTTCCCTATGAAAAATCTTTCCCTGCACTTATAAATCGTTTTTTTTCCCTGGCACAATGAAGTTTTTTCTAGCACTGTCCCTAGTGCCTGCTGACGTCTCTCCCTGCACTAAGTACACTGGAAAATGGCAGAATCCAAGATGGCTGGATGCTATTTTTAGGGCTGTGACATCACAGGGCAGGCTGGCTGCTGATTGGCTGCATGCATAGCATTATGGGTGATCCCGCCTTCCCAGAGTTCCTTGCTCCACGTCCTCACATGTGCAGCAGCCATTTTAGGAAAAAATCCAATTCGTTACCATGAAGCATGAGGAAATTCGGTGCAAATCAAATTTTTCCTGAAATTCGGATCGGATTCCACTTCATCAGCTTCGATTCGCTCATCTCTAGTGCTGTTTATTTGTAAAAATACTAGAAAAGATTTGATATATTCGGGCTCACTTATGCTTTTATTATAATATTAACCTCTTACCAGAAACAATTTAGCTTTAATCGTTTTCACTTACTCCTCCCTTCCTTCCAAGAGCCATAACTTTTTTTTTTTTTGCTTTTTCACTGACATATGAGTGATTGTTTTTTTTTATGAGAAGTTGTATTTCTTAGACCCTTCATGACCCCTGATGTAATAGTATGTCAGTGGGGTGCAAGAGGCCCTCCCTACTGCCACTCGCCAAGTACATAATGCTCTCAAGAGTAATTAATGCTGGAAGGACACAGTACTCATATACCTGGCCTGCAGATGCCCTCCTGAATTCAACTGTATGGCTGTCCTCAGGAGGGTGATACAGTTGAATACTGCAGCAGGGCTTGGCTGCCAAGGGCTCCATATCTTAATTAGAGACAACTGAAGGAGGACAGAATGTGCAGCCATTGATGGCCACCACAGATGGACAGCTTTTTGGGCAGTATCTAGTGCCATTGTGGTATTTAGTTCTGATGGGGCTGTATTTTGTGCTACACTATGGTATTACTGAACCTGCCTACTTGTGTTGGCCCCATCTACTTGTCTTTGGCCTGCCTACGTGTATTGCCCCATTTTTTTTATCAATTTGGTCATGCCTACAACATGGGGACCACTTTTAGTTTTTTTTTCAGGGCCACTTTAAGTTCTCAAACTGCCCCTGATAGGAGATAACTCTGATCCTGGTCATTTAACCCGTCATATGTTGCGGTCAATAGCAACTGCGGCATCTGAGCAGTTAGATGGAGGGAACTACTTCCCCCCACCAATTGGAGCACAAGTGGGAAATTGTGGCACGGCCTGACAGCCTATAAAAATCTCCTAGACTGCAATAGTATTCTAAAGCAGTCTGTGGTACAAGTGATCAGAAGATTGCATATTCAAGTTCCCTAAGAGGACTAAAAGTTACAGTAAAAAATATTTAAATAAATGTTTAAAAATACCAAAAAAAAAAACACAAATATAAAATATTCAAATCACCCTCTTCCACAATTTTACTTGTCTCAATATATAAAAATGTTTTGCAATGAATGCCGTGACGAAAAAAATACACGATTTGCCATTTTAAAGAAAAAGTGATCCAAAAGTTGTATGTATCCCAACATGATAACAATAAAAGTTCACCCTGCAAAAAACAAGTCCTCACAGAGCTGCTTAGGCTACTTTCACACTAGCGTTCGGGTTTCCGTTCGTGAGCTCCGTTTGAAGGAGCTCACGAGCGGACCCGAACGCAGCCGTCCAGCCCTGATGCAGTCTGAATGGAGGCGGATCCGCTCAGACTGCATCAGTCTGGCGGCGTTCAGCCTCCGCTCCGCTCGCCTCCGCACGGACAGGCGGACAGCTGAACGCTGCTTGCAGCGTTCGGGTGTCCGCCTGGCCGTTCGGAGGCGTGCGGATCCGTGCGGATCCGTCCAGACTTTCAATGTAAGTCAATGGGGACGGATCCGTTTGAAGATGCCACAATGTGGCTCAATCTTCAAGCGGATCCGTCCCCCATTGACTTTACATTGAAAGTCTGAATGGATCCGCGCAGGCTACTTTCGCACTTGCGCACTTGCGAATTTTTTTAAAGTTATTAATGCAGACGGATCCGTACTGAACGGAGCCTCCGTCTGCATTAATATGAGCGGATCCGTTCAGAACGGATCCGCCCGAACGCTAGTGTGAAAGTAGCCTTAGACGAAAACACAAAAAGTTATGGGTGACAGAATATGGTGATGCAAAGAAAACTTATTTTTTTCAAAGGCTTTAATATATTTCAACAGTAGTTAGAGATAGAGATGTCAACCTCCTGGCACTCTGGAAGTTGCTGCTTGGAGTCGGGTTCCCACCCCGTGCAATAATAAAATGAAAACTCCAGCACTGTGCGTCAAAAATTATTATTTTGTTTATTTGAGATGCGGCGTCGTGATGTGACGTTTCGGCCACAATGGCCTTTATCAAACTGTGTGACAAGACAATAAAAAAGGTGACAATTACAATTGTGCATAATATCCAACACATGGTGCAAATATAGGTATAGTTGACATAGGATAATATAAAACATGCCCCACAAGTCAATCACAAATATTACGGTCAAGAGCATTTTTGTGGATAAACATAAAGATAGATACAAGTAAAGAACATCAACAGAAAATACAGGTCAATATTCCCAGTAGTAAGAGTATATGGGTCATATACGTCAAGGGCACCTATGGAGGTAAAGATGACGTATAGCAGTTAAGGACAAATACTGTATATGGTGCATAATCCCGCCTACTTTCTATGTCAGGTCTAGGGTAGGGGAGAAGAAACCTATAGAGGTATAGATAAGAGGTGGTTGTACTGATAGAACTGTGGGCCATGGTAGGTATATATAGCAAAGTATACTAGGCGAAGCGCTCTTAGTAAATCTTACAGCACCAGGATCTGTATGTAATGTAAGGAGCTTACCTAATGCCGCTGTCCGGAAGTGTGCCCATAAACGCTGCGCTGTCAGATAGTAGCGTGTGTCCACACGCTTGAATGGGGATGCGCTGCAGTGTATTTGTAATTCCCACCTATATGTAGCGTGGGGCTCTCTTCCGGTTTGAAGGTGATGCGCTCCACCTTCTGCGTGTCACGCATCACTAGACAGGGGCGGATATGACATGATGCATGGCCGGAAGTCCTATGCGCTCCATTGGAGTCCGGAAGTGGTGCGTTCCACCACTTGCGTCCCAATGCTGAGATTCAAGCGTCAGTTCTAACATGTTGGGGTGCATTAGCTAGGTCTGGACCTAAATTATGCTTATATTAAGATGTTTATAGAAAAAGGGGGATTAATATTTAGCCGGATATATAGAGGGACTATATGAAGGGAAATATGTGTACTTGGAATGATACAAGAATCAAAAGGGTAACATATATGCCATCTACAGCTATAAAAAAGGGTATCTACAGCTATAAAAAAGGATATCAAACCGTAATCAACAGCCCGATACTCATTATGTAACCTAGGGAAAGAAAGGGAAAGGTATATTATTACAGATATACAGTGATATATGTACATATGACCAAAAACAGTAATATTATCCATGGAAAAAATCTATATTTGACAAGGTAATCACGTAAAGCACTGTATTTCATAGTCTCTATTGAGCCCCTTTAGTTCCAAACAGTCCATTTTGTGGATCCAGAAAGCTTCTTGTTTTTTTAATTCTGTAATCCGATCGTATCCCCTTCTGTGGGGTAGGATTTGTTTGATTACCTGGTATTTGAGTTGTGATAAGTTATGACCAGCTGCTTCAAAGTGGGCCGGTACTAGGAATAGGAGGTTTTTGCGTCAAATTCATGATTTATGCTGGCATATGTGATCTCAGATTTTTTGGGTCGTTTCTCCTATATAAATTTTGCCACATGGGCATTTTAGTAAATAAACCAAAAGATGACTCGCATGTAAAAAAGCCTTTTATGGGAAAACTTTTTCCTGACTGGGGTGATGAAAATGGGTGCCCTTGAGGACATTACTGCATTGTTGGCAATGGATACATGGAAAAGTCCCTGTTTGTTGTGTTGTGAGAAATCTCTGTTTGGGAATGGTATGTAATGGGCCGATGTCTGCTTTGACTAAAAGGTCTCTTAGGTTTATGCGTCTGCAGGTACATGCTAGGATAGAGTTTTTGAATTACCCTACAAAACCACAAGAAAGAAATCGAATCTACGAAACACAATAAATTTCTACGTGACACCGAGGACTACAGACTTAACTGGGTCTACAAGTGGCCCGACTCCACCACCTCCAGGAACATACAGATACAGATACCATTCACAATTAAGGGATTCATCACACTCAGGTTCCAAAGGTGATCCCTACACCCAACCGGACTATCTACGCCCAACACACCTTCAGAGGTCGACGCAGAAACAGGGGAAGATCCGCAACGCCATCACGTTGACCAGCCAACATGACAACTAGATCCCAGGTACCGTCTTTAGTTGTTAATATCTCATCACATACACTAGGACCTGCGGAGATATCCCTTCTTGAGATGGGATTATCATTCTGTCCGTCTAACCAAGTGGACACTTTCCATTTTGATCTAGACCTGCACAGACTTTATAGAAACATTCGCCTAAAAGCACATTTTGCTGAAAAACATGAGCCCAGCAGGACAATCTCTTGTAATCCTAGCCCACAAGTTTCCATTGGGGACTTGGGACTAAGAAACAAGAGCCATTTTATGCCACCTAAGAATAAACCGGCTATAGAGACCTTCATCTCTCTGGTGCAAAGGGACATGACCCAATTTAGGAAAGATCTCCACATGGGTAAATATAAATACCAAAACAACCTTAACAATGTCCAAAAACAAGCCCTCCTCTCCCTACTTAAAAGAAAATACCTTATCATTAAACCAGCCGACAAAGGGGGAGCATTAGTGCTAATGGACAAAGCCCAATATAAGACAGAAATATACCGCCAATTACAAGACACCACAGTCTATCGTAAACTTACCTCAGACCCTACCCCACAAATCAGAGACAAAATACACAAGGTTGTACAACAATACCAAATGCTCAATATCATTGACAATGCCACGGTCACATTCCTATCTAATAATAATCCAGTGATCCCAGTTCTATACACATTACCGAAAATCCATAAAGACCTACACAATCCTCCTGGCCGAACTATCGTGGCCTCAACCAATTCCATTCTGTCACCACTCTTCATCCTACTGGAAAAATCACTCACCCTATTGATCAAACAGACCAAATCATTCGTGCTTGACACATCAGATTTGTTACATATAATTCGTAACCTTCTGCTATTACCACAGGATATATTACTGGTCACTTGGGATGTCTCCAGCCTATACACATCAATCCAACACCACAAGGGACTACAGGCCGTCTCCAAATGTCTCACAGCCAATCTGAACAACCCAGACACTATATCCTTTTACATGGACATTCTAGAACTTCTCCTCACCAATAATTTTTTTCTCTTTACAGATTCCTTTTACTTACAGTGCCAGGGGACCACGATGGGGTCCAATGTGGCCCCTCCGTATGCAAATTGCTATATGGCCGAATTTGAGGAATCTTACATTTACCCTGATAGTCGATTTTCCGAACACGTCCTCACCTGAAAACGCTACATCGACGATGTTTTTTGCATATGGAGGGGCTCCATGGAGTCCCTGATTGATTTCCACAACTACCTTAATAGCATATACCAAGAACTACAATTTACCATCCACTCCGACACCACATCCATCAGTTTTCTAGACACAAAAGTCACCTAAACCTCATCTGGTACCCTATCTACGGACCTATATCGCAAACCTACTGATCGCAACAATTTGTTGCATTACACAAGTTTCCACTCATTGAATACCAAAAAATCTCTTCCAACCTCTCAATATACGCGGATTAAACGCATTGTCACATCTAGTGACCAATTTCAAACCCGTCTTACCGAAATAAAAGATAGATTCAAGGAGAGAGGGTATCCAGAGCACCCCCTCAGAGAGAAGATCACTACTGCACCCAGGAAACCGAAAACTAAGCTCAACCGTATACCATTTGTTAACACTTACCACCCCACCACCAAAAAAATACTGAATAGTATTAGAAACCACTGGTATTTCCTCAAGTACAGGAATTCAAAAACTCTATCCTAGCATGTACCCGCAGACCCAAGAACCTAAGAGACCTTTTAGTCAAAGCAGACATCGGCGCATTACTGTCACGGCCTATGCTGTGTTTTGTGACATTTTCCTTCACTTGGTTGCCCGTGGCAACGTGTGGTGTTGTGTGCATGTGGTGGCAGTGTCTCAGCCCTATGGCTGATCCCCAGGACATGATTGCCACGCATGCCGTTGCCTGCAGCAACAGGTGAAGTATGGGTTTATGTGTGTACTTCCCCTTTAAGTGGCCGTCTTCCCTTGCCTTGTGTTGGAAGGGTTAATTCCCTTCTGTGTGTGTGAACACTGGGTGTGTCTGTTGGGTGTGGCTACTTGGGCCTATAAAGCCTCAGTGTATATCACTAGTCTGAGGGGTACTTCAGCTATGGTTAGCTGGAGCAGCCTCCTGTGTAATTCAATTTGCCAGTGGGGGCCACCCTTGTGGTCATAAGTTCATGTATGGTGTTTAGAAGATGTTTGTTTGGTCTATTTGTTATTGCAGCGTATGGTTTCCTGGGTTCCCGTGTGATGTCTGTTGTGTGCTGTGTCCTTTTTGTTGTGGACAGCAGCACTTGCACGTGGGTTCCAGGTTGTGTGTCTGTGGCAGGTAAGTGTGGTACTAGTCTCACTTACCTGTCATTGCCATATATCTGTTCATGTTCCCCTTTCTATGTAGCTTGGCCAGTGAGACTCCAGTTCCTCTGTGTCTAGGAGGAACAGGTCGTCTTACCCTGCTCCTAGTCCAGGGCCACCCTGAGGGCTAGCAGGAATATCAGGTTTCGGTGTATGAGCCCTCCTACCTTCAGGGTTGGCTCATACGGATAGGAGACAGGGTCAGAATTAGGGATGTGTAGGAGGTGACCTGCTCCCTGATTCCTGGCCTGGCCTGGCATTGTCCATCCGCCTTCTGATACCGCACGGCTGAGGGTTTTCCCCATCCTCAGCCGTGACAATTACATACCATTCCCAAACAGAGATTTCTCACAACACAAAAAACAGGGACTTTTCCATGTATCCATTGCCAACAATGCAGTAATGTCCTCAAGGGCACCCATTTTCATCACCCCCAGTCAGGAAAAAGTTTTCCCATAAAAGGCTTTTTTACATGCGAGTCATCTTTTGTGGTTTATTTACTAAAATGCCCATGTGACAAATTTTATATAGGAGAAACGACCCAAAAAATCTGAGATCGCATATGCCAGCATAAATCGTCAATTAGACGCAAAAACCTCCTATTCCCAGTACCGGCCCACTTTGAAGCAGCTGGTCATAACTTATCACAACTCAAATACCAGGTAATCGAACAAATCCTCCCCCACAGAAGGGGATACGATCGGATTACAGAATTAAAAAAACGAGAAGCTTTCTAGATCCACAAAATGGACTGTTTGGAACCAAAGGGGCTCAATAGAAACTATGAAATACAGTGCTTTACGTGATTACCTTGTCAAATATAGATTTTTTCCACGGATAATATTACTGTTTTTGGTCATTTGTACATATATCACTGTATATCTGTAATAATATACTTTTCCCTTTCTTTCCCTAGGTTACATAATGAGTATTGGGCTGTTGATTACAGTTTGATATCCTTTTTATAGCTGTAGATACCCTTTTTTTTATAGTTGTAGATGCCGTATATATTACCCTTTTGATATAAACATAATTTAGGTCCAGACTTAGCTAATGCACCCTAACATGTTAGAACTGACGCATGAATCTCAGCATTGGGATGCAAGTGGTGGAACCCACCACTTCCGGACTCCAATGGAACGCATAGGACTTCTGGCCATGCATCACGTCATATCCGCCCCTGTCTAGTGATGCGTGACACGCAGAAGGTGGAGCGCATCACCTTCAAACCGGAAGAGAACCCCACGCTACATATAGGCGGGATTTACAAATACACCGCAGCACATCCCCATTCAAGCGTGTGGACACACGCTACTATCTGACAGCGCAGCGTTTATGGGCACACTTCCGGACAGCGGCATTAGGTAAGCTCCTTACATTACATACAGATCCTGGTGCTGTAAGATTTACTAAGAGCGCTTCGCCTAGTATACTTTGCTATATATACCTACCATGGCCCACAGTTCTATCAGTACAACCACCTCTTATCTATATTAACCCTATATGACCTACAATCTTGTGCTCCAGTATTTTTGCAGTTGTCTATACCTCTATAGGTTTCCTCTCCCCTACCCTAGACCTGACATGGAAAGTAGGCGGGATTATGTACCATATATACAGTATTTTTCCTTAACTGCTATACATCATCTTTACCTCCATAGGTTCCCTTGATGTACAGGTCCTTCTCAAAAAATTAGCAATTTGTAATAAAGTTCATTATTTTCTGTAATGTACTGATAAACATTAGACTTTCATATATTTTAGATTCATTACACACAACTGAAGTAGTTCAAGCCTTTTATTGTTTTAATATTGATGATTTTGGCATACAGCTCATGAAAACCCAAAATTCCTATCTCTAAAAATTTGCATATCATGAAAAGGTTCTCTAAACGAGCTATTAACCTAATCATCTGAATCAACTAATTAACTCTAAACACCTGCAAAAGATTCCTGAGGCTTTTAAAAACTCCCAGCCTGGTTCATTACTCAAAACCGCAATCATGGGTAAGACTGCCGACCTGACTGCTGTCCAGAAGGCCATCATTGACACCCTCAAGCAAGAGGGTAAGAGTAAGACACAGAAAGAAATTTCTGAACGAATAGGCTGTTCCCAGAGTGCTGTATCAAGGCACCTCAGTGGGAAGTCTGTGGGAAGGAAAAAGTGTGTCAGAAAACGCTGCACAACGAGAAGAGGTGACCGGACCCTGAGGAAGATTGTGGAGAAGGACCGATTCCAGACCTTGGGGGACCTGCGGAAGCAGTGGACTGAGTCTGGAGTAGAAACATCCAGAGCCACCGTGTACAGGCGTGTGCAGGAAATGGGCTACAGGTGCCGCATTCCCCAGGTCAAGCCACTTTTGAACCAGTAAAAAGCGGCAGAAGCGCCGGACCTGGGCTACAGAGAAGCAGCACTGGACTGTTGCTCAGTGGTCCAAAGTACTTTTTTCGGATGAAAGCAAATTTTGCATGTCATTCGGAAATCAAGGTGCCAGAGTCTGGAGGAAGACTGGGGAGAGGGAAATGCCAAAATGCCTGAAGTCCAGTGTCAAGTACCCACAGTCAGTGATGGTCTGGGGTGCCATGTCAGCTGCTGGTGTTGGTCCACTGTGTTTTATCAAGGGCAGGGTCAATGCAGCTATCAGGAGATTTTGGAGCACTTCATGCTTCCATCTGCTGAAAAGCTTTATGGAGATGAAGATTAAATTTTTCAGCACGACCTGGCACCTGCTCACAGTGCCAAAACCACTGGTAAATGGTTTATTGACCATGGTATTACTGTGCTCAATTGGCCTGCCAACTCTCCTGACCTGAACCCCATAGAGAATCTGTGAGATATTGGGAAGAGAAAGTTGAGAGACGCAAGACCCAACACTCTGGATGAGCTTAAGGCCGCTATCGAAGGATCCTGGGCCTCCATAACACATCAGCAGTGCCACAGGCTGATTGCCTCCATGCCACGCCGCATTGAAGCAGTTATTTCTGCAAAAGGATTCCCAACCAAGTATTGAGTGCATAACTGAACATAATTATTTGAAGGTTGACTTTTTTTGTTTTAAAAACACTTTTCTTTTATTGGTCGGATGAAATATGCTAATTTTTTTAGATAGGAATTTTGGGTTTTCATGAGCTGTATGCCAAAATCATCAATATTAAAACAATAAAAGGCTTGAACTACTTCAGTTGTGTGTAATGAATCTAAAATATTTGAAAGTCTAATGTTTATCAGTACATTACAGAAAATAATGAACTTTATCACAATATGCAATTTTTTTTAGAAGGACCTGTATATGACCCATATACTCTTACTACTGGGAATATTGACCTGTATTTTCTGTTGATGTTCCTTACTTGTATCTATCTTTATGTTTATCCACAAAAATGCTCTTGACCGTAATATTTGTGATTGACTTGTGGGGCATGTGTGTTTTATATTATCCTATGTCAACTATACCTATATTTACAGCATGTGTTGGATATTATGCACGATTGTAATTGTCACCTTTTTGATTGTCTTGTCACACAGTTTGATAAAGGCCATTGTGGCCGAAACGTCACAGCACGACGCCGCATCTCAAATAAACAAAATAATCATTTTTGACGCACAGTGCTGGAGTTTTCATTTTATTATTGCACGGGGTGGGAACCCGACTCCAAACAGCAACTTCCAGAGTGCCAGGAGGTTGACATCTCTATCTCTCTGCTTTACTACTGTTGAAATATATTAAAGCCTTTAAAAAAAATAAAAGTTTTATTTGCATCACCATATTCTGCCACCCATAACTTTTTGTGTTTTCGTCTAAGCAGCTCTGTGAGGACTTGTTTTTTGCAGGGTGAAGTTTTATTGTTATCATGTTGGGATACATACAACTTTTGGATCACTTTTTCTTAAATTTTTTTTTTTGTAATTGGCACCTTTTTGATTGTCTTGTCACACAGTTTGATAAAGGCCATTGTGGCCGAATTGTCACATCACGACGCCGCATCTCAAATAAACAAAATAATAATTTTTGATGCACAGTGCTGGAGTTTTCATTTTATTATTATAACAGTAGTAAAGCAAAATCAAAAACATCTAAATTTGGTATTGCATCATTCGTAATGACCTATAGAATAAGCTTGTCAAGTCATTTCTAGCATAAAGTGAATGTGTAATAAACCTACCTGTCCGGGCTCCAACAGTGTGATCCTCGGCATGACAGCATCGGGAGAGACCCACTGCTGAGCCAAGCCCTCTGGTGATGAGACCGCATCCTTAGTAACAGGATGCAATGCTCTGTTTCTGGGCTGATTATTTCAGCTGCTCTATTCCTGTGTACTAGTGTTTCTGAGTTGACTAATTGAGCACCAAGACATGGACCTATCAGGTTCTGATCCAGGGACTCAGTGCTTTATTTAAATCCCTTCCTGGCCATACACCATTGCCAGTGATGGTCTTGTTTGGCTCACTAGCTGGTTTCCTTATTCCCTGTTCCTGCATTTGCGTACTGAGTCCTCTGTGCTTCTGACCCCAGCTTGTCGTCTGACCACTCTCTGTCTCATGTGTTTGGTACTGTGCAGCCTGTCTGTGCTGATCTTGGCTAGTCTTCTGACCACTCTCTGTCTTTCATTTGCTACAGCGTAGCTGTTTCTGACCCATTGCTGCACGATTCTGCTTTTATGTTTGTTGTCTGTTGGTTTTTGTCTCTGCACTTATTTACAATAGTTGCGGTTCTGCCAAGTAGGGCTTATACTGCAAGTAGGTAAGGAAAGTGGGCTGGGTTCTAGGTTAGGGCTCACTTGTCTGTCCCTACCTACAGGCATTACAAATTGCCCAAAAAACAAAACCTAAAAAATTCTGGTGCAAATGGGTTTATTTTTTATTTTACTCGACAAATAATTTTTCCCCCCGTTTTTAGCACAAGATATAGTGCATCAAATCATGCCTTGTAAAAAATACAACTTGTCCTACAAAAAATAATCCCTCATAAGGCTATGTGAACAGAAAAGTAAAAAAAAAGTTATGTGGGAACATACTGCAAAAATGAAAATTGGTGTTATCCTGAAAGGTTTAATGGCATCATTTAATTCACCATATCATATATTAAAAATGCAATAAAAAATCTTAGCTTGTTTTGTTTTTACAGCATTCACTATGCACTAAAAATGACGTTACAGATAGAACAAACTTGGTGCCGATAGCTTGCTGTAGTGTGATAGTTAATATATCAAAAAGGTTGTCCCGGGGCGTGGCCTGGTCGGCGATGTGAGCGGCCGCACATCTTAGAGCTCCCGCCCGGCACTGACACCATCCTACAACATCCTGCGACCAGAGGCCCGTGGACACCGCAGAACAGGTGAGGAAGTCGTCTGCCTCCCTCCCCGAATGACTTCCAGCATGACGAGAGCCGGCCGGAGGGAGAAGGAGACCAAGGAGGGCTCGGGCCTGTCGGCGGCTAAACAACATGACCCCCCGATCAGGTGACAGCCCTGCAAGTGGGGATGAGACCGTTATTAAAGGGGCACATAATATGCCGGCAGAGGCTGAAAATAGGGAGGATGGGGGGTGCCAAGATGGCGCCGCAAGCATGGTGGAGGTGGGCTTGAGAGATGAAGGCCTGTAGAAGTTGCAGCTTGGCAGTTCTGCTGGCCCTCTACACGCGTGGAATAAAAACACAAAGTCTCTGTATAAGAAATCGGTCCACTCAAGCGCTGCAGATCCCAAGACAATGTGGGTAAAAGTGTGTTAGATAAAGTGATAGGAGAAAGGATTGCGCTGCAAGAGAGGATTATTTTTTTTTTTTAAAGTTCCTATTATTTTCTCTTTCTTACATTCGGAAAATCTTCAGTTAGATGGACCACATTCAATCATAGAAATTCAACAGATGCATGGAAACCTAAAATGCAGTGAAAAAAACGCACTATGGTGTAGTATGTTCAGACACCAGTCGCATCAGATGTATGCGATATACTCACAAGGATCACTTGTAATGCGCATAGAAAGAGATTGGTGTGTCTTCAGTCAAGGGAAAAATTTTATTGGTCTCTTGGACCTAGAGCGTGTGTCTGCAACCTCTCTGATATGCGTCATTCCGGCATATGCAGCCGTGCCCCGATGGAGCGCCCACAGTAGTATAGAAACGGCGCATGCGCGCGTATGGAGAAAATCTCAATGGGGCAAGGCTGCATATGCAGGAATGACTCATGCGCGACGCACCGTGATGATGCCCTCGGCCACGACGCACCATGGGAGCAGAGCCTGAGCCAATAGGAAGGTCCTTTCTGGGTGACATGTATATACACAGAATGTGGAAAGGGATCTGACTGGTTAAAAAGTAATCCAAGGGTTTAAATGCCCTAGCCCCGCCCCCAATTTTCAGTACCTGTGCTGTTTTCCCCTGAAGAAGCCGAATCGTTCGGCGAAACATGTAGGGAAGCAGGTCTATAGTTTTTAGGCAGGAAGGGTAGATAGAGGCTTATATTAAAGTATTAAAGCATCAGAGTGCAGCCCCCCTCCCCCTGGGCAATACATGAATGCACATGTGTAATATGCATCAGCAGTAGATACATTCACCCTGTGTCACTAAGAGTATTATATAATTGTGTAATCTAAGGATTCTAATAAAGATTTAGTTTAAGAATAAATTTAAGTTATATTATCAGAGAGGTTGCAGACACACGCTCTAGGTCCAAGAGACCAATAACATTTTTCAGTTTGCTAAAAATAGCGTGGTAACCTCCTGTAGGATCTTATTGTTTGTTAAAAATATTATTCTTCAGTCAAGGAGCTCGGGTTGTGGGGCAGGTCAGGCCCAGAAGCCGTCGATTCAGAAGATCTTTGTCTGAACTAGGATCCAGTGGTTGCATTTGAAAAGGGTTTATTGTACTTACAAAAAACACAGGAATAAAATCGTGTTAAAAACAATGTATGCTGCCCGACCCGGGTTTTGCCAAAATGCTTCGTCTGCCACAGATGATCAGTGTGAACCCACACCTAAAGACATTTTTATGGCAGTGCAGCACTGTAGTTCCACCCTGGCTTCCCTGCATGCCTCTATGGGATCCCTCCAAAAAAGTGTGGCATTTATCCGGCAAGATCTTAAAAAAGTCACTGAGAGGGTCACAGAGGTGGAGAACCGTGTCAGTACCCTGGAAGATCAACTTTCCCCTGTGAAAAGGGACATGGCTAAAGTTATACACAAAATTACGCTGCTTATTGATAAGACGGAGGAAAATCGGTCACGGCGCAATAACCTGAGGCTAGTGGGTGTGCCAGAGAAAGCCGAGGGCCCTGATGCTCCAGTGTTTTTTTAAACCTGGCTCAGAGATAAATTTGGAGCAAACTCCTTGTCCTCCATCTTCGCCATAGAAAGGGCGGACAGGGTGCCTTTTCGTTCTCCGCCACCAGGGGCTCTTCCAAGACCTGTGCTGCTTCGTATCCTGCATTTCCGGGACCGAGACATGATTCTGCGCAGGGCCAGGGATTTTCTGGATCTTTCCATTGAGGGCAGCAAAGTATCAATTTTCCCAGATTTCTCCGCGGCGGTCCAGCGGAGGAGAGCGAGATTTCTGGATATCAAGAGACGTCTGCTGTCAAAGAACGTACAATACTCCATGTTATACCCAGCGAAGCTACGCGTTGTCTTGGGAGGAAAAATGCACTTCTTTGACACATCGGAGGACGCCGCCAGCTGGTTGGATGAGCAGGACTTCCGCAGCTCTGTGGATGGGGACCGTGAGTGACCAACGATGTCCTTTATTCTGCTTATGCTCTACTGCACGGGGAGGTCACGGTTCGGGACAACTGAACGATGAGTATGACTTTCGTGCTGTACTTTGTTGGTGATGCCGGTTTACGACTGCTTACGGTTGGTGCACCAACGGTTCTCTATCTTCTAGGTGGCAGCTCATTCATAACAGGTTGGGTCCACTAATATATGTTAAATATACTGTTTTGTTCTATTGGACATTGCTTCTACATCGTCCGGTCTGTTAGAAACGTATGACGGGCCGGGACCGGGACTCGCAATCCTTTTTTTCCTATTTTACCACTGTCTAGTTAATGGCGGTGCTTATGTAAAGGTTGCTGACGTCAGGAACTATATTTGCCTCCATTCCCCGTTTTTGGGGGATTTTATTTTTTCTTATGTTTCCCCGAGAGTATATATTGGGGGGAGTTTTTATTGTTGTGTTTTTTATTGGGGAAATGGGAAATGTTATTGTGAGACGACTCAATTGCCTATGTATGCTATTATCACTGGTGCAATACGATATTTAGTAGCGCTTGTCCCGTATAACCATATTCCGCAGAAGACACTATGGCGAATAAAGTACAGATTTTAATGTGGAATGTTAGGGGTGTGAAAGAGGCCTCAAAGAGGCAAGCCATATTTACGGCTGTACAAAAATTTCAGCCAGCTATACTATGTTTAATGGAAACTCATTTGACTAAAGATTCTCAGAGATTATTGCATAAACCTTGGCTTTCACATTCGTATCATTCCACTTACTCCTCTCACGCTAGGGGTGTTAGTATCCTCATACATGGGAATGTTTCTTTTGAATGCTATACTTCTACTATCGACCCGGAAGGTAGATTTGTCTTTTTGCACTGTTCTATATATAGGAAGCCTCTCTTCCTAGTCGCGTTATATGTGCCGCCTCCGTACTCATGTACAGTGATTAAACAGGTCATGTCCATTATCGCCAAAGGTCCCCCAGTCCCAGTACTCATAGGGGGTGATTTTAACAAATACTTGGATCCATCCCTTGATAAATTTAATAAGGGCCCTGTTCCGGGGGAGATGCGGCAGACTTCGCTGGCAAAGTTGCTGCGGGAGTTGGATATCCATGACCTGTGGAGAATCCGATACCCGGATAATCGCAAATACTCCTGTTTCTCTTCGACACACGGCTCTTTCCAGGATTGATCTAATGGTCGGTTCGTTGGAAATGGCACCCTATATATCATTGACAGAATATCTCCCACATAGTCTGTCGGACCATTCTGCTATTAGAATGGAGCTGACTTTCGACACGTCTAACACATATAGGGGCCTGCCCATTTGGAAACGTAATCCTTTTTGGATTGATTTGCTGGATGGTGCAGATCCCCTGGCAGAGAAAATTGAGGAGTTCTTCCTTGCCAATGTCGTCCGGTGTAGTCTGGGACACTATGAAGGCCTATGTTCGCGGTCTTTATATACAAAATATTAGACGGAAAAAAGCTGCTACTAGGGGGCTTACGGAAACCTTGCAGATGGAGGTCAGGAGCTCTGAGATGGCGTACATACAAGATCCGTCTCCACAGCGAGAGTTGGGCTGGACAGAGGCGCAGAAAAGATTACGGGATCATTTGGTTCAAAATGCAGATAATAACAGGTTCTTTTTACAGCAGAAATATTTTGAAGCGGGGGAAAGTGCCGGGAGCTTACTGGCTAGGGTGGTCCGCACGCAGTCTGGGTCGTCTAGGATATCGGTCATTAGAACTGCGAGTGGGGCTCTCTCATCAGAGGATCCTGAAATTCTTTCTACTTTTCAGAGCTTTTATAGGGAATTATACACGTCAAAACTCACTGTGGGTCCCGGGGAAATTAGGACATACCTTGCCAATTTACCATTACGTAAATTTATCGTTGGAATCCCTCTCGCACTTGGAGGACGAACCCATACAGTTGGAGAAACTTAGGGTGGCCCTCGGTTATTTTCCCAATGAAAAAGACCCGGGTCTAGACGGATTCCTGGGCGAATTTTATAAAATATACCATGAGGATCTCCTTCTGCACCTGTTAGTAACATTTAATGATGCCCTGCAGTCCGGCCTCCTGCCGGCATCCATGAGGGAGGCTGTTATAGTGGTCCTCCCTAAGCCGGGAAAGGACTTGACATTGCCCGAATCTTATCGCCCTATATCTCTCCTTCCGGTAGATGTTAAAATACTTGCAAAAGTGTTAGCCAATCGTTTAAATAAAGTTATTACCACCATAATTCACGAAGACCAGACCGGATTTATGCTGGATAAAAGTACATCTATTAATTTGAGAAGACTTTTTCTTAATCTTTAAAGGCCGGCTGGTGTGGGGGGGGGGGGGGGCAGTGGTGTCCCTCGACGCTGCCAAGGCATTTGACAGCGTCGAGTGGGATTATCTTTGGGAAACTATGAGAGCTATGGGGTTTGGCCCGGGATTTATGTCCTGGGTACAACTCCTTTACCGATCACCGGTGGCCAGATTACAGATTAACGGGGCGCTCAGTACACAGTTTTCTCTGCATCGTGGAACTAGACAGGGGTGCCCATTATCCCCTCTCTTGTTCGCGGTGGCTATTGAGCCATTGGCATATGCATTGCGCGCCTCGTCGGCATGGTTAGGGATTCCGCTGGGCTCCCATGAGGAGCGGTTATCATTATACGCCGATGACATGCTCTTTTATGTAGGAGACGTAGAGCATTCCCTCCAACCGGTGATGAGTCATATTACGGCATTCGGCAAGTGGTCGGGTCTATTAATTGGAGCAAATCGGTAATTCTGCCACTTGATCCTCTCCCCCCTCAGTTGGATAGGTCGCAGATCCCGCTGCAGATAGTGGACAGCTTTAAAAATCTGTAGTGTGACGCTGCAATTTGATTAAAATGATCCTGATGCCTCAATTGTTGTATGTTCTCCGCAACTCCCCTTTTTGGATTACCCAGAGAGTGTTTTACAAAATTCAGGGTCTCTTTCACTCCCTTATTTGGAAAAATAAGATGCCTAGGATCAGATTAGAAACTCTCCAGAAAGGCAAGGATGAGGGAGGACTAGCTGTTCCGAGCCCATGGCACTATTTTATAGCTGCGCAGTTGCAGCACTTGAAAGGCTGGCGACAGGTTATGGGCGCTGGACAGTCGGCAAGGATAATATCTTTCTTATCGGGACATGATGTCCCCTTTCATATGGTGGAAATTGGAAAGATACAGGGAGTTGGAGAAACTCTTACGCTATCTCTAATTCACAAAGTCTGGTCAAAATTTAAGGCTGTACTTGGTCTCACAGGATTTCATAGGTGTACCCCCTTGTGGCGAAATCCACACCTGCCTGAAATGTTCTGATTTGAGGGTTTGTCCCCATGGGAAAAGAGGGGCGTTCGCTGCACATACAGGACGGAGGCATCTTGAAGACCTTTACCTGTTTGAAGGAAGAATTTAATCTCCCAAACACAGCGTTTTACAAGTATTTACAGCTGAGACATGCGTATCAGGCACAATTTCCGGGAAGAGGATTAGTTTCATCTACCCCACTCTTAATGCAACAATTACTGAGCCCTGGGAGCTTAAAAGGGGTGATTTCATTACTATATCGCCACCTGCATGGGGGGGTTACTCCCGGTGGATCCCTTCCGGTTAAAGACTAATGGGAAAGAGATCTGGGTGCTATCTCCCAAGAGCAATGGAATGATACCTGTCATGAGGGTGTCAAGAGCCACGTCTTACGGGGGGGCGGAGCTAGCCGCGTCAGGGAATGGCTGCTTGACTTGTGTGCTCCGGTTCACAGCGCATATAACAGCGTATTACAGCATTCCCTTCACCCTAAACTATGGGGAAACCGACGAAGGATAAAGCTAGAGAGTCCCAGGGAACTCCAAGACATAACAGAGGACAGTCAGACATGGACAAATATCTAAAAAAGAAGTCGTCCTCACCGGCATGTAGATCTAAAATGGCGCCGGAAGCCGCGGCTGCTCAGAGCTACACGGAAGACTCAGATGATGAAGGCTCATGTGCCATGTCTGAAGCTCGAAGTGAGCGCGACTTGATGCCGATCACCAGGACCTTTCTTAAAGAGTCCTTAGCCCTCTCCTTTGAGCCAGTAATGAAAGAACTATCAGCTATTAAAGCGGACATCAAACAAACTGGACAAAGGGTTGCAGCTCTAGAAGAGACGCAAATGATGATGACCAAACACAGCGGAGCCCTGCAAACCAACATAGAAGAAATGCAAGAGCAACTAAATTCCGCCTTCCTTCATCTCGAAGACCAAGAGAACAGGAGTCGGAGGAAGAATATTCGTATAAGAGGTGTTCCGGAAGACATACCTACAGAGGCGATACGCAACACGGTCAGTCAAATTTTCTCCTCTATCCTGGGCCAAGAGAGGGCTGATGCGGTTGTAGTAGAGAGAGCTCATAGAGCCCTAAGGCCTAAGCCCCAAGCAGATGGCCCGCCGCGAGACATTATTTGCGGCCTACTTAACTACATCGACACCGCCGCCATCTTAAGTGCTGCAAGGGAGAAGGGTGATATACTCCTGGACAATGCAAAGATACAAATATTCCAGGATCTGGCAGCCAGCACGCTAGCTAAGCGTAGAGCGCTCAAACCGCTGACTGACCTCCTAAGAGCTAAAAAACACCCGTTAAGGTGGCTATTTCCATTCGGCCTGTGTACCTCCATTAATGGCAAGCAGGTTATCATCTGCCACCCGACTGACCTTAGTAAAGTGTGGAACATTCTGAAAATGGAACCTCTGGACATTCCTTCTTGGCTGCCACTTGCTGGAGGGACTAAAATTCCACCACTACCTACAGGAGATGACTGGCAGATAGTCAGAAAATTCAAGTCGCCCGCTGCCAAGAAGCGCAATGCTGAATTAAAGGACACTTGAACAAGGAGCCCAGCTCTGAAGACTTCTGTGCCCTCTGTATTGGGAGTGTGATATGCTCCATAGTCATTCTATGCCACCTAGTTTTCTATCTGGTGATGTATAATTACAGTCTTAAGTATTCAGACTTGATATAATTAAGGGCCTCTCTGGTTTCTCTTCACTTATGCCCCCCCGCCAGTTTTACTTACTTCAGTTAAACGAGGGGAAGGCTGAGAGGGGTATATCTTAGAAACTACTGAGATGCATTGATCTGTCATTTATTTGATGGATTATATGTTTATGTTAATAAGGCTATCACACTCCATTGTGTTTATACATGCTATGTTGTTAGCGTTATAATTACACGCTTATTTGCGATTTCCCAAGCAGTGCCTGTGAAAGAGACTTGCTGTTGCATATAGGTTGTGCAGGTGCTGGTTGGGTTGGTTGGAGGATAAGGGAGATATGATCTTCCATAGACAAAGCTGTGAGTTATGTATAGATCCAAAGACCCCATTGTCGTAATGTGGGTAATATGCTTTACCTAAGTTCTTTCTACGCTAAACTGTCCTTTGATATAGTTCTCTATTCTGAAGCTCCCCTCATAGACGAGGCAACTCGTAGTTCTCTGATATAATGTATTGGGAATGTTTAAGATTGTGCTGGCAGGGGTAGGGGATTTATTTCAAGCAAGTGGAGTAACAAGGGTTAAAGAGTCCCCCTGTCAGCACATATGTAATCATACTGCGCTGTGTGACTGTGCACAGGCTTTGTGTAATACACAGTTTCTCATCCCCCTCCTTTTCTTTTTCCTTACCTTTCTTTCTTTTCTTTCTCTCCTCCTCTTCTACCCACCTTTTCCTTGTCCTTGGTGCCTTTCCGTCTTCTTCCACCCTTTATACTACCTAGACCGCATCCTTAACTGAGTTGTGGCTAGATACCTCACTGTTAGGGTGATAACCTACCCGACAGTTTTGTTGTTCTCATGGACCGTCTGGTTCGATTATTGTTATGTTATTTTACTTTTAAGTTATTTTACCGGGTCAAACCTATTTCACCATCTGATGATTTGGGTAATAGTCGCTTATCACATGTCCTGTTGTTGACAGTATGGGTTCGGTGAGAATAGTCTCCTTTAATGTTAAGGGGCTTAACATACCACAAAAAAGGAGTCAGATTTTTCATACCCTTAAGAAAGAAAAGGCGGATATTCTATTTCTGCAGGAGACCCACTTTAGACACAACCACGTTCCTAACCTGTTTACTAAGCACTATAAAAAGTGGTATCATAGCACACATTCCTCTGCCTCTAGAGGGGCTTCAATAGGAATTGGAACTAATGTCCCTTTCAAAGAGCAAGCTTCCTATATTGACCCGAGTGGACGTTACATATTTTTAAAGGGAACTCTGCATGGAAGTAAAATCACACTTGTTAATGTATACACCCCTAACACTAAACAAATACCTTGGCTTACTAAATTGTTACAGTCCTTACAAGACTTCAGGGAAGGTTTGTTAATATTGGGTGGGGATTTGAACCTAGTTCTGGATCATTCATTAGACTCTACCTCAACTACCCCTAAATTTACGCCCAAACAAATTGGCAAACTTAAGAGAATGTTAGCTTCCCACCAAATCTCTGATACCTGGAGACTAGTTCACCCCAGTATGAGAGATTTTACATTCCACTCAGCGGTTCATAGAACATACCACCGTTTGGACTATTTGTTCGTTTCCAACCATATTATTGAAAAGATTAAGCAAGCAACCATAGGTGAAATTTTGGTCTCAGATCACGCCCCTATTTCATTAGAACTACAATTAAAAGGCATTCCTTCTAAGGAGTGGACCTGGAGGCTAAACGAGACTCTTTTGGAGAACGAACGTGATAGGCTTAAACTTGAGAATAAACTAAAAACTAGGGATGAGCGAACTCGAACTGTATAGTTCGGGTTCGTACCGAATTTTGGGGTGTCCGTGACACGGACCCGAACCCGGACATTTTCGTAAAAGTCCGGGTTCGGGTTCGGTGTTCGTCGCTTTCTTCGCGCTTTTGTGACGCTTTCTTGGCGCTTTTTGAAAGGCTGCAAAGCAGCCAATCAACAAGCGTCATACTACTTGCCCCAAGAGGCCATCACAGCCATGCCTACTATTGGCATGGCTGTGATTGGCCAGAGCACCATGTGACCCAGCCTCTATTTAAGCTGGAGTCACATAGCGCCGCCCGTCACTCTGCTCTGATTAGCGTAGGGAGAGGTTGCGGCTGCGACAGTAGGGCGAGATTAGGCAGATTAACTCCTCCAAAGGACTTGATTAACTGATCGATCTGCAGCTGTGGATCATTGAGCTGCTGATCCTCAATTGCTCACTGTTTTTAGGCTGCACAGACCGTTTGTCAGTCTCATTTTTCTGGGGTGATCGGCGGCCATTTTGTGTCTTGTGGTGCGCCAGCACAAGCTGCGACCAAGTGCATTTAACCCTCAATGGTGTGGTTGTTTTTTGGCTAAAGCCTACATCAGGGTGAAGCTGTCACACCAAGTGCATTTAACCAGCAATAGTCTGTTCATTTTTTGGCCATATACAAAATCAGGGGCAAGCTGCGCCTGTCACCAAGTGCATTTAACCCTCAATGGTGTGGTTGTTTTTTGGCTAAAGCCTACATCAGGGTGAAGCTGTCACACCAAGTGCATTTAACCAGCAATAGTCTGTTCATTTTTTGGCCATATACAAAATCAGGGGCAAGCTGCGCCTGTCACCAAGTGCATTTAACCCTCAATGGTGTGGTTGTTTTTTGGCTAAAGCCTACATCAGGGTGAAGCTGTCACACCAAGTGCATTTAACCAGCAATAGTCTGTTCATTTTTTGGCCATATACAAAATCAGGGGCAAGCTGCGCCTGTCACCAAGTGCATTTAACCCTCAATGGTGTGGTTGTTTTTTGGCTAAAGCCTACATCAGGGTGAAGCTGTCACACCAAGTGCATTTAACCAGCAATAGTCTGTTCATTTTTTGGCCATATCCCAGTCTAATTCTGTCACTAAATCCATACCGGTCACCCAGCGCCTAAATACTAGGCCTCAAATTTATATCCAGCTAAATCTGTCCCTAGTGCTGTAGCTGGGCGAGTTATTTAGTGTCCGTTCAAGCACATTTCTTGTTCTGGGTTGAAATACAATTCCCAATTTAGCAATTTCATAATTTAGTGGTTCCTGCTATATCAGAGCTCTTTGAAATCTATCCCAAAAAGGGTATATAATATTGAAGGTGCACATAGGGTCATTCAGAGTAACTTCACACACACCCGCTACTGTGTATTTCCAAGTCTAATTCTGTCACTAAATCCATACCGGTGACCCAGCGCCTAAATACTAGGCCTCAAATTTAATTCCCTCTAAATCTCTCGTTACCCACCGCTGTACTGTTGTTGCTGGGCAAGATATTTAGTGTCCGTCAAAGCACATTTTTTGTTCTGGGTTGAAGTACAATTCCCAATTTAGCAATTTCATAATTTAGTGGTTTCTGCTATATCAGAGCTATTTGAAATCTATCCCAAAAAGGGTATATAATATTGAAGGTGCACATAGGGTCATTCAGAATAACTTCACACACACCCGCTACTGTGTATTTCCAAGTCTAATTCTGTCACTAAACCCATACCTGTCACCCAGCGCCTAAATACTAGGCCTCAAATTTAAATCCCTCTAAATCTCTCGTTACCGTTGTCCTGTTGTAGCTGGGAAAGTTATTTAGTGCCCGTCAAAGCACATTTTTTGTTCTGGGTTGAAGTACAATTCCCAATTTAGCAATTTCATAATTTAGTGGTTCCTGCTATATCAGAGCTATTTGAAATCTATCCCAAAAAGGGTATATAATATTGAAGGTGCACATAGGGTCATTCAGAATAACTTCACACACACCCGCTACTGTGTATTTCCAAGTCTAATTCTGTCACTAAATCCATACCGGTGACCCAGCGCCTAAATACTAGGCCTCAAATTTAATTCCCTCTAAATCTCTCGTTACCCACCGCTGTACTGTTGTTGCTGGGCAAGATATTTAGTGTCCGTCAAAGCACATTTTTTGTTCTGGGTTGAAGTACAATTCCCAATTTAGCAATTTCATAATTTAGTGGTTTCTGCTATATCAGAGCTATTTGAAATCTATCCCTAAAAGGGTATATAATATTGAAGGTGCACATAGGGTCATTCAGAATAACTTCACACACACCCGCTACTGTGTATTTCCAAGTCTAATTCTGTCACTAAACCCATACCTGTCACCCAGCGCCTAAATACTAGGCCTCAAATTTATATCCAGCTAAATCTGTCCCTAGTGCTGTAGCTGGGCGAGTTATTTAGTGTCCGTTCAAGCACATTTCTTGTTCTGGGTTGAAATACAATTCCCAATTTAGCAATTTCATAATTTAGTGGTTCCTGCTATATCAGAGCTCTTTGAAATCTATCCCAAAAAGGGTATATAATATTGAAGGTGCACATAGGGTCATTCAGAGTAACTTCACACACACCCGCTACTGTGTATTTCCAAGTCTAATTCTGTCACTAAATCCATACCGGTGACCCAGCGCCTAAATACTAGGCCTCAAATTTAATTCCCTCTAAATCTCTCGTTACCCACCGCTGTACTGTTGTTGCTGGGCAAGATATTTAGTGTCCGTCAAAGCACATTTTTTGTTCTGGGTTGAAGTACAATTCCCAATTTAGCAATTTCATAATTTAGTGGTTTCTGCTATATCAGAGCTATTTGAAATCTATCCCAAAAAGGGTATATAATATTGAAGGTGCACATAGGGTCATTCAGAATAACTTCACACACACCCGCTACTGTGTATTTCCAAGTCTAATTCTGTCACTAAACCCATACCTGTCACCCAGCGCCTAAATACTAGGCCTCAAATTTAAATCCCTCTAAATCTCTCGTTACCGTTGTCCTGTTGTAGCTGGGAAAGTTATTTAGTGCCCGTCAAAGCACATTTTTTGTTCTGGGTTGAAGTACAATTCCCAATTTAGCAATTTCATAATTTAGTGGTTCCTGCTATATCAGAGCTATTTGAAATCTATCCCAAAAAGGGTATATAATATTGAAGGTGCACATAGGGTCATTCAGAATAACTTCACACACACCCGCTACTGTGTATTTCCAAGTCTAATTCTGTCACTAAATCCATACCGGTGACCCAGCGCCTAAATACTAGGCCTCAAATTTAATTCCCTCTAAATCTCTCGTTACCCACCGCTGTACTGTTGTTGCTGGGCAAGATATTTAGTGTCCGTCAAAGCACATTTTTTGTTCTGGGTTGAAGTACAATTCCCAATTTAGCAATTTCATAATTTAGTGGTTTCTGCTATATCAGAGCTATTTGAAATCTATCCCTAAAAGGGTATATAATATTGAAGGTGCACATAGGGTCATTCAGAATAACTTCACACACACCCGCTACTGTGTATTTCCAAGTCTAATTCTGTCACTAAACCCATACCTGTCACCCAGCGCCTAAATACTAGGCCTCAAATTTAAATCCCTCTAAATCTCTCGTTACCCGTTGTCCTGTTGTAGCTGGGAAAGTTATTTAGTGCCCGTCAAAGCACATTTTTTGTTCTGGGTTGAAGTACAATTCCCAATTTAGCAATTTCATAATTTAGTGGTTCCTGCTATATCAGAGCTATTTGAAATCTATCCCAAAAAGGGTATATAATATTGAAGGTGCACATAGGGTCATTCAGAATAACTTCACACACACGCTTCTGTGCATTTCCAAGTCTAATTCTGTCACTAAATCCATACCGGTGACCCAGCGCCTAAATACTAGGCCTCAAATTTAATTCCCTCTAAATCTCTCGTTACCCACCGCTGTACTGTTGTTGCTGGGCAAGATATTTAGTGTCCGTCAAAGCACATTTTTTGTTCTGGGTTGAAGTACAATTCCCAATTTAGCAATTTCATAATTTAGTGGTTTCTGCTATATCAGAGCTATTTGAAATCTATCCCTAAAAGGGTATATAATATTGAAGGTGCACATAGGGTCATTCAGAATAACTTCACACACACCCGCTACTGTGTATTTCCAAGTCTAATTCTGTCACTAAATCCATACCGGTGACCCAGCGCCTAAATACTAGGCCTCAAATTTAATTCCCTCTAAATCTCTCGTTACCCACCGGTGTACTGTTGTTGCTGGGCAAGATATTTAGTGTCCGTCAAAGCACATTTTTTGTTCTGGGTTGAAGTACAATTCCCAATTTAGCAATTTCATAATTTAGTGGTTTCTGCTATATCAGAGCTATTTGAAATCTATCCCTAAAAGGGTATATAATATTGAAGGTGCACATAGGGTCATTCAGAATAACTTCACACACACCCGCTACTGTGTATTTCCAAGTCTAATTCTGTCACTAAACCCATACCTGTCACCCAGCGCCTAAATACTAGGCCTCAAATTTAAATCCCTCTAAATCTCTCGTTACCGTTGTCCTGTTGTAGCTGGGAAAGTTATTTAGTGCCCGTCAAAGCACATTTTTTGTTCTGGGTTGAAGTACAATTCCCAATTTAGCAATTTCATAATTTAGTGGTTCCTGCTATATCAGAGCTATTTGAAATCTATCCCAAAAAGGGTATATAATATTGAAGGTGCACATTGGGTCATTCAGAATAACTTCACACACACGCTTCTGTGCATTTCCAAGTCTAATTCTGTCACTAAATCCATACCGGTGACCCAGCGCCTAAATACTAGGCCTCAAATTTAATTCCCTCTAAATCTCTCGTTACCCACCGCTGTACTGTTGTTGCTGGGCAAGATATTTAGTGTCCGTCAAAGCACATTTTTTGTTCTGGGTTGAAGTACAATTCCCAATTTAGCAATTTCATAATTTAGTGGTTTCTGCTATATCAGAGCTATTTGAAATCTATCCCTAAAAGGGTATATAATATTCAAGGTGCACATAGGGTCATTCAGAATAACTTCACACACACCCGCTACTGTGTATTTCCAAGTCTAATTCTGTCACTAAATCCATACCGGTGACCCAGCGCCTAAATACTAGGCCTCAAATTTAATTCCCTCTAAATCTCTCGTTACCCACCGCTGTACTGTTGTTGCTGGGCAAGATATTTAGTGTCCGTCAAAGCACATTTTTTGTTCTGGGTTGAAGTACAATTCCCAATTTAGCAATTTCATAATTTAGTGGTTTCTGCTATATCAGAGCTATTTGAAATCTATCCCTAAAAGGGTATATAATATTCAAGGTGCACATTGGGTCATTCAGAATAACTTCACACACACACGCTTCTGTGCATTTCCAAGTCTAATTCTGTCACTAAATCCATACCGGTCACCCAGCGCCTAAATACTAGGCCTCAAATTTATATCCCGCTGAATTTGAATACAATACATTGGGCCAAATAATATATTTGTTGTTGTGGTGAACCATAACAATGAGAAAAACATCTAGTAAGGGACGCGGACGTGGACATGGTCGTGGTGGTGTTAGTGGACCCTCTGGTGCTGGGAGAGGACGTGGCCGTTCTGCCACATCCACACGTCCTAGTGTACCAACTACCTCAGGTCCCAGTAGCCGCCAGAATTTACAGCGATATATGGTGGGGCCCAATGCCGTTCTAAGGATGGTAAGGCCTGAGCAGGTACAGGCATTAGTCAATTGGGTGGCCGACAGTGGATCCAGCACGTTCACATTATCTCCCACCCAGTCTTCTGCAGAAAGCGCACAGATGGCGCCTGAAAACCAACCCCATCAGTCTGTCACATCACCCCCATGCATACCAGGGAAACTGTCTCAGCCTCAAGTTATGCAGCAGTCTCTTATGCTGTTTGAAGACTCCGCTGGCAGGGTTTCCCAAGGGCATCCACCTAGCCCTTCCCCAGCGGTGAAAGACATAGAATGCACTGACGCACAACCACTTATGTTTCCTGATGATGAGGACATGGGAATACCACCTCAGCATGTCTCTGATGATGACGAAACACAGGTGCCAACTGCTGCGTCTTTCTGCAGTGTGCAGACTGAACAGGAGGTCAGGGATCAAGACTGGGTGGAAGACGATGCAGGGGACGATGAGGTCCTAGACCCCACATGGAATGAAGGTCGTGCCACTGACTTTCACAGTTCGGAGGAAGAGGCAGTGGTGAGACCGAGCCAACAGCGTAGCAAAAGAGGGAGCAGTGGGCAAAAGCAGAACACCCGCCGCCAAGAGACTCCGCCTGCTACTGACCGCCGCCATCTGGGACCGAGCACCCCAAAGGCAGCTTCAAGGAGTTCCCTGGCATGGCACTTCTTCAAACAATGTGCTGACGACAAGACCCGAGTGGTTTGCACGCTGTGCCATCAGAGCCTGAAGCGAGGCATTAACGTTCTGAACCTGAGCACAACCTGCATGACCAGGCACCTGCATGCAAAGCATGAACTGCAGTGGAGTAAACACCTTAAAACCAAGGAAGTCACTCAGGCTCCCCCTGCTACCTCTTCTGCTGCTGCCGCCTCGGCCTATTCTGCTGCTGCCGCCTCGGCCTCTTCCTCCGCCTCTGGAGGAACGTTGGCACCTGCCGCCCAGCAAACAGGGGATGTACCACCAACACCACCACCACCACCACCTCCGTCACCAAGCGTCTCAACCATGTCACACGCCAGCGTTCAGCTCTCCATCTCACAAACATTTGATAGAAAGCGTAAATTCCCACCTAGCCACCCTCGATCCCTGGCCCTGAATGCCAGCATTTCTAAACTACTGGCCTATGAAATGCTGTCATTTAGGCTGGTGGACACAGACAGCTTCAAACAGCTCATGTCGCTTGCTGTCCCACAGTATGTTGTTCCCAGCCGGCACTACTTCTCCAAGAGAGCCGTGCCTTCCCTGCACAACCAAGTATCCCATAAAATCAAGTGTGCACTGCGCAACGCCATCTGTAGCAAGGTCCACCTAACCACAGATACGTGGACCAGTAAGCACGGCCAGGGACGCTATATCTCCCTAACTGCACACTGGGTAAATGTAGTGGCAGCTGGGCCCCAGGCGGAGAGCTGTTTGGCGCACGTCCTTCCGCCGCCAAGGATCGCAGGGCAACATTCTTTGCCTCCTGTTGCCACCTCCTCCTTCTCGGCTTCCTCCTCCTCTTCTTCCACCTGCTCATCCAGTCAGCCACACACCTTCACCACCAACTTCAGCACAGCCCGGGGTAAACGTCAGCAGGCCATTCTGAAACTCATATGTTTGGGGGACAGGCCCCACACCGCACAGGAGTTGTGGCGGGGTATAGAACAACAGACCGACGAGTGGTTGCTGCCGGTGAGCCTCAAGCCCGGCCTGGTGGTGTGTGATAATGGGCGAAATCTCGTTGCAGCTCTGGGACTAGCCAATTTGACGCACATCCCTTGCTTGGCGCATGTGCTGAATTTGGTGGTGCAGAAGTTCATTCACAACTACCCCGACATGTCAGAGCTGCTGCATAAAGTGCGGGCCGTCTGTTCGCGCTTCCGGCGTTCACATCCTGCTGCTGCTCGCCTGTCTGCGCTACAGCGTAACTTCGGCCTTCCCGCTCACCGCCTCATATGCGACGTGCCCACCAGGTGGAACTCCACCTTGCACATGCTGGACAGACTGTGCGAGCAGCAGCAGGCCATAGTGGAGTTTCAGCTGCAGCACGCACGGGTCAGTCGCACTACAGAACAGCACCACTTCACCACCAATGACTGGGCCTCCATGCGAGACCTGTGTGCCCTGTTGCGCTGTTTCGAGTACTCCACCAACATGGCCAGTGGCGATGACACCGTTATCAGCGTTACAATACCACTTCTATGTCTCCTTGAGAAAACACTTAGGGCGATGATGGAAGAGGAGGTGGCCCAGGAGGAGGAGGAGGAGGAGGAGGAAGAGGGGTCATTTTTAGCACTTTCAGGCCAGTCTCTTCGAAGTGACTCAGAGGGAGGTTTTTGGCAACAGCAGAGGCCAGGTACAAATGTGGCCAGCCAGGGCCCACTACTGGAGGACGAGGAGGACGAGGATGAGGAGGAGGTGGAGGAGGATGAGGATGAAGCATGGTCACAGCGGGGTGGCACCCAACGCAGCTCGGGTCCATCACTGGTGCGTGGCTGGGGGGAAAGGCAGGACGATGACGATACGCCTCCCACAGAGGACAGCTTGTCCTTATCCCTGGGCAGCCTGGCACACATGAGCGACTACATGCTGCAGTGCCTGCGCAACGACAGCAGAGTTGCCCACATTTTAACCTGTGCGGACTACTGGGTTGCCACCCTGCTGGATCCACGCTACAAAGACAATGTGCCCACCTTACTTCCTGCACTGGAGCGTGATAGGAAGATGCGCGAGTACAAGCGCACGTTGGTAGACACGCTACTGAGAGCATTCCCAAATGTCACAGGGGAACAAGTGGAAGCCCAAGGCCAAGGCAGAGGAGGAGCAAGAGGTCGCCAAGGCAGCTGTGTCACGGCCAGCTCCTCTGAGGGCAGGGTTAGCATGGCAGAGATGTGGAAAACTTTTGTCAACACGCCACAGCTAACTGCACCACCACCTGATACGCAACGTGTTAGCAGGAGGCAACATTTCACTAACATGGTGGAACAGTACGTGTGCACACCCCTCCACGTACTGACTGATGGTTCGGCCCCATTCAACTTCTGGGTCTCTAAATTGTCCACGTGGCCAGAGCTAGCCTTTTATGCCTTGGAGGTGCTGGCCTGCCCGGCAGCCAGCGTTTTGTCTGAACGTGTATTCAGCACGGCAGGGGGCGTCATTACAGACAAACGCAGCCGCCTGTCTACAGCCAATGTGGACAAGCTGACGTTCATAAAAATGAACCAGGCATGGATCCCACAGGACCTGTCCGTCCCTTGTCCAGATTAGACATTAACTACCTCCCCATAACCATATATTATTGGACTCCAGGGCACTTCCTCATTCAATCCTATTTTTATTTTCATTTTACCATTATATTGCGAGGCTACCCAAAGTTGAATGAACCTCTCCTCTGCCTGTGTGCTAGGCCTAAATATATGCCAATGGACTGTTGCAGTGGTGGGTGACGTGAAGCCTCATTCTCTGCTATGACATGCAGACTGATTCTCTGCTGACATGAAGCCAGATCCTCTGTTACGGGAGCTCTCTCCTCTGCCTGGGTGCTGGGCCTAAATTTATGACAATTGACTGTTGCAGTGGTGGGTGACGTGAAGCCTGATTCTCTGCTATGATATGAAGACTGATTCTCTGCTGACATGAAGCCAGATTGTCTGTTACGGGACCTTTCTCCTCTGCCTGGGTTCTGGGCCTAAATTTATGAAAATTGACTGTTGCAGTGGTGGGTGACGTGAAGCCTGATTCTCTGCTATGATATGAAGACTGATTCTCTGCTGACATGAAGCCAGATTGTCTGTTACGGGACCTTTCTCCTCTGCCTGGGTTCTGGGCCTAAATTTATGACAATGGACTGTTGCAGTGGTGGCTGACGTGAAGCCTGATTCTCTGCTATGACATGCAGACTGATTCTCTGCTGTCATGAAGCCAGATTGTCTGTTACGGGACCTCTCTGCTCTGCCTGTGTGCTAGGCCTAAATATATGCCAATGGACTGTTGCAGTGGTGGCTGACGTGAAGCCTCATTCTCTGCTATGACATGCAGACTAATTCTCTGCTGACATGAAGCCAGATTGTCTGTTACGGGACCTCTCTCCTCTGCCTGGGTGCTGGGCCTAAATTTATGACAATGGACTGTTGCAGTGGTGGCTGACGTGAAGCCTGATTCTCTGCTATGACATGCAGACTAATTCTCTGCTGACATGAAGCCAGATTGTCTGTTACGGGACCTCTCTCCTCTGCCTGGGTGCTGGGCCTAAATATATGCCAATGGACTGTTGCAGTGGTGGCTGACGTGAAGCCTCATTCTCTGCTATGACATGCAGACTAATTCTCTGCTGTCATGAAGCCAGATTGTCTGTTACGGGACCTCTCTGCTCTGCCTGTGTGCTAGGCCTAAATATATGCCAATGGACTGTTGCAGTGGTGGGTGACGTGAAGCCTCATTCTCTGCTATGACATGCAGACTGATTCTCTGCTGACATGAAGCCAGATTGTCTGTTACGGGACCTCTCTGCTCTGCCTGTGTGCTAGGCCTAAATATATGCCAATGGACTGTTGCAGTGGTGGGTGACGTGAAGCCTCATTCTCTGCTATGACATGCAGACTGATTCTCTGCTGACATGAAGCCAGATTGTCTGTTACGGGACCTCTCTGCTCTGCCTGTGTGCTAGGCCTAAATATATGCCAATGGACTGTTGCAGTGGTGGGTGACGTGAAGCCTCATTCTCTGCTATGACATGCAGACTGATTCTCTGCTGACATGAAGCCAGATTGTCTGTTACGGGACCTCTCTGCTCTGCCTGTGTGCTAGGCCTAAATATATGCCAATGGACTGTTGCAGTGGTGGGTGACGTGAAGCCTCATTCTCTGCTATGACATGCAGACTGATTCTCTGCTGACATGAAGCCAGATCCTCTGTTACGGGAGCTCTCTCCTCTGCCTGGGTGCTGGGCCTAAATTTATGACAATTGACTGTTGCAGTGGTGGGTGACGTGAAGCCTGATTCTCTGCTATGATATGAAGACTGATTCTCTGCTGACATGAAGCCAGATTGTCTGTTACGGGACCTTTCTCCTCTGCCTGGGTTCTGGGCCTAAATTTATGAAAATTGACTCTTACAGTGGTGGGTGACGTGAAGCCTGATTCTCTGCTATGATATGAAGACTGATTCTCTGCTGACATGAAGCCAGATTCTCTGTTACGGGACCTCTCTCCTCTGCCTGGGTGCTGGGTAGTGTTGAGCGCGAATATTCGAAAAGCAAATTTTTTTCGCGAATATCGCAACTTCGCGATTTCGCGAATATTTCGAATATAGTGCTATATATTCGTAAAAACGAATATTCGTTTTTTGTTTCCCCCCCCCCCCCCACAAAATTACAGTACACATATAATTGATTGTTTCCCAAAGGTCCAACAGCTCAGATCTTACTCACATTGCCTAGAAAGTGATTGAGGCGCGAATCTTCGTAAGGCGATTTTATTAGCGCACATGCGAATATCGGCACGTCCCAGAACAGAGGCAAAGGGCTTTGCATTCATACATTAGTGAATTGAGTTGCGAATCTTCGTAAGGCGATTTTATTAGCGCACATGCGAATATCTACACTTGTCCCAGAACAGAGGCAAAGGGCTTTGCATTCATACATTAGTGATTGAATTGAGCTGCGAATCTTCGTAAGGCGATTTTATTAGCGCACATGCGAATATCGGCACGTCCCAGAACAGAGGCAAAGGGCTTTGCATTCATACATTAGTGAATTGAGTTGCGAATCTTCGTAAGGCGATTTTATTAGCGCACATGCGAATATCTACACTTGTCCCAGAACAGAGGCAAAGGGCTTTGCATTCATACATTAGTGATTGAATTGAGCTGCGAATCTTCGTAAGGCGATTTTATTAACGCAAATGCAAATATCTACACTTGTCCCCAGAACAGAGAGGCAAAGGCCTGTGCATTCATATAGTATAGCACCATATTCGCGAATACGTAGAACTTCGTAAAATTCGATTTACGAATATTCGTATTTTTTATTTTACTTTCCACCTTACAGATTACATTGATCTGTACTCTGTCAACTACTGTCATCACCCCCCACTGTATCTCGATTGATTCCCAAAAGTCTCACATTCCCTAGAAAGTGATTGAGGTGCGAATCTTCGTAAGGCGATTTTATTAGCGCACATGCGAATATCTACACTTGTCCCAGAACAGAGGCAAAGGGCATTGCATTCATACATTAGTGATTGAATTGAGTTGCGAATCTTCGTAAGGCGATTTCATTAGCGCACATGTGAATTTTGCATAGCATATGTATTATGCGATAATTCGAATTATCGCATATGCGAAATAATAACGAATTTGAATAATCGCGAATATTTTACGAATATTCTTTCGAATATTCACAAAATTTCGCGAATTCGAATATGGGACATGCCGCTCAACACTAGTGCTGGGCCTAAATTTATGACAATGGACTGTTGCAGTGGTGGGTGACGTGAAGCCTGATTCTCTGCTATGACATGCAGACTGATTCTCTGCTGACATGAAGCCAGATTGTCTGTTACGGGACCTCTCTCCTCTGCCTGGGTGCTGGGCCTAAATATATGCCAATGGACTGTTGCAGTGGTGGCTGACGTGAAGCCTCATTCTCTGCTATGACATGCAGACTAATTCTCTGCTGACATGAAGACAGATTCTCTGTTACGGGACCTCTCTCCTCTGCCTGGGTGCCGGGGCCTAAATATCTGAGAATGGACTGTTCCAGTGGTGGCTGACGTGAAGCCTCATTCTCTGCTATGACATGCAGACTAATTCTCTGCTGACATGAAGACAGATTCTCTGTTACGGGACCTCCCTCCTCTGCCTGGGTGCTGGGCCTAAATATATGCCAATGGACTGTTGCAGTGGTGGCTGACGTGAAGCCTCATTCTCTGCTATGACATGCAGACTAATTCTCTGCTGACATGAAGACAGATTCTCTGTTACGGGACCTCCCTCCTCTGCCTGGGTGCTGGGCCTAAATATATGCCAATGGACTGTTGCAGTGGTGGCTGACGTGAAGCCTCATTCTCTGCTATGACATGCAGACTGATTCTCTGCTGACATGAAGCCAGATTCTCTGTTACGGGACCTCTCTCCTCTGCCTGTGTGTGTGCTGGGCCTAAATATATGCCAATGGACTGTTGCAGTGGTGGCTGACGTGAAGCCTCATTCTCTGCTATGACATGCAGACTAATTCTCTGCTGACATGAAGACAGATTCTCTGTTACGGGACCTCCCTCCTCTGCCTGGGTGCTGGGCCTAAATATATGCCAATGGACTGTTGCAGTGGTGGCTGACGTGAAGCCTCATTCTCTGCTATGACATGCAGACTGATTCTCTGCTGACATGAAGCCAGATTGTCTGTTACGGGACCTCTCTCCTCTGCCTGGGTGCTGGGCCTAAATATATGCCAATGGACTGTTGCAGTGGTGGCTGACGTGAAGCCTCATTCTCTGCTATGACATGCAGACTAATTCTCTGCTGACATGAAGACAGATTCTCTGTTACGGGACCTCTCTCCTCTGCCTGGGTGCCGGGGCCTAAATATCTGAGAATGGACTGTTCCAGTGGTGGCTGACGTGAAGCCTCATTCTCTGCTATGACATGCAGACTAATTCTCTGCTGACATGAAGACAGATTCTCTGTTACGGGACCTCCCTCCTCTGCCTGGGTGCTGGGCCTAAATATATGCCAATGGACTGTTGCAGTGGTGGCTGACGTGAAGCCTCATTCTCTGCTATGACATGCAGACTAATTCTCTGCTGACATGAAGACAGATTCTCTGTTACGGGACCTCCCTCCTCTGCCTGGGTGCTGGGCCTAAATATATGCCAATGGACTGTTGCAGTGGTGGCTGACGTGAAGCCTCATTCTCTGCTATGACATGCAGACTGATTCTCTGCTGACATGAAGCCAGATTCTCTGTTACGGGACCTCTCTCCTCTGCCTGTGTGTGTGCTGGGCCTAAATATATGCCAATGGACTGTTGCAGTGGTGGCTGACGTGAAGCCTCATTCTCTGCTATGACATGCAGACTAATTCTCTGCTGACATGAAGACAGATTCTCTGTTACGGGACCTCCCTCCTCTGCCTGGGTGCTGGGCCTAAATATATGCCAATGGACTGTTGCAGTGGTGGCTGACGTGAAGCCTCATTCTCTGCTATGACATGCAGACTGATTCTCTGCTGACATGAAGCCAGATTCTCTGTTACGGGACCTCTCTCCTCTGCCTGTGTGTGTGCTGGGCCTAAATATATGCCAATGGACTGTTGCAGTGGTGGCTGACGTGAAGCCTCATTCTCTGCTATGACATGCAGACTGATTCTCTGCTGACATGAAGCCAGATTCTCTGTTACGGGACCTCTCTCCTCTGCCTGTGTGTGTGCTGGGCCTAAATATATGCCAATGGACTGTTGCAGTGGTGGCTGACGTGAAGCCTCATTCTCTGCTATGACATGCAGACTAATTCTCTGCTGACATGAAGACAGATTCTCTGTTACGGGACCTCCCTCCTCTGCCTGGGTGCTGGGCCTAAATATATGCCAATGGACTGTTGCAGTGGTGGCTGACGTGAAGCCTCATTCTCTGCTATGACATGCAGACTAATTCTCTGCTGACATGAAGACAGATTCTCTGTTACGGGACCTCTCTCCTCTGCCTGGGTGCCGGGGCCTAAATATCTGAGAATGGACTGTTCCAGTGGTGGGTGACGGGAAGCCAGATTCTCTGCTATGGAACCTCTCTCCAATTGATTTTGGTTAATTTTTATTTATTTAATTTTTATTTTAATTCATTTCCCTATCCACATTTGTTTGCAGGGGATTTACCTACATGTTGCTGCCTTTTGCAGCCCTCTAGCTCTTTCCTGGGCTGTTTTACAGCCTTTTTAGTGCCGAAAAGTTCGGGTCCCCATTGACTTCAATGGGGTTCGGGTTCGGGACGAAGTTCGGATCGGGTTCGGATCCCGAACCCGAACATTTCCGGGATGTTCGGCCGAACTTCTCGAACCCGAACATCCAGGTGTTCGCTCAACTCTACTAAAAACCTTTTTTGAGATCAATGTTTCTCCGTCTGTAAATGAGGCTATAGTCTGGGAATCCCATAAAGCCTACATTAGAGGTGAACTCATAGCTTTGGGAGCTTGGATACGCAAACAGAGATCTGCAAAAATAGACTCCATAATTGCTCAAATCTCAACTATAGAAAATATTAATAAGCTGTCCCCCACAGATACTAATTACGCGGATATCACTAAACTTAGAAGTCAACTGAGAGACCTCCTAAACATAAAGTCCGCCAAAGCCCTTAGAGTAGCCAGATTTAAACAATACGTTCATGGTAATAGAGGATCAAAACTCCTCACGCAATTGATAAAAGGACAAAGAGAGAAAGCTTTTATACCCAGCATAAAAACTGATAAGGGCCTTGCTGTCTCTAATACCCCATTAATAGCTAAAGAATTTGCCACTTTTTACTCTCAACTATACAATTTAAAACAAAACGACCCTTCCCAACTGTCCGAAAAAATAGAATCATTTCTCGAGTCGGTACATGTCCCAAAACTAACTGAAGCTGATAAAAATGTATTGATGTCACCAATAACAATTGAAGAGGCAACAGAAATACTCGCGAGTGTGCCCCCCGGAAAATGCCCTGGTCCAGACGGACTCCCTATTATATATTATAGAAAGTTCCAGGAAACTCTTATCCCGCAATTCACTAATATGTGTAATTTCCTATTGAAAGGAGGTTCACTACCCCCACAATCGCTTATGGCCCATATTTCAATTATTCCCAAAGAGGGGAAGGACCCCACCAAATGCAGTAGCTATAGACCAATTTCATTGCTTAATGTTGACGTTAAGCTTTGGGCTAAGTTGCTGAGCCATCGTGTCGCGAGGCTCCTTCCTAAATTGATAAATGAGGAGCAAGTTGGCTTTGTCAAAGGCAGGGAGGGTAAACACAATGTAAGTAGAGCCCTTCATGCTATATATTATGCAAAAAAACATAACATCCCCCTTACACTTTTAGGGACGGACGCTGAGAAAGCCTTTGACAGAGTCAATTGGGCCTTCATGGAGGGTGCCTTGCGACGCTTTGGCTTTCCACCTATGCTTACAACTGCAATTTTCTCACTATACCGTAGGCCTTCAGCCAGAGTTTTAGTTAACGGCACGTTGTCCCCACCGTTTGATATATTGAATGGGACAAGACAGGGCTGCCCTTTGTCTCCGACCCTATTCATCTTAACTTTAGAAATACTTTTGAATAAAATTAGATCCTCTGAGGTGATTAAAGGATTACAAGTCAAGGGGAGAACTCATTCTCTTGCAGCTTTTGCTGATGACTTGTTATTATTTATAACCAACCCCAAAGAAGCTATCCCGGAAGTCTTAAGGATTTTAACAGACTATGGAGAAGTCTCAAATTTTAAAGTCAATTATGACAAATCGGAGATTTTAAACATCTCAGCTAACGCGAAACACATGGCGGAGATTAAATCCTCCACTGCATTCCAGTGGCCAAAGGAAGCCATCAAACACTTAGGTATTATGTTACCAGCAAACCCAAAAAACCTTTTTAGGCTTAATTATGTACCGCTTTTCGCCAAGATTAAATCCTTTTTAAACTCAGTTAAAATCCCTTTCCTTTCTTGGATTGGCAGGAAAAACCTGCTCACTACTTATGTATTACCTCAAATACTATACACACTGAGATGTCTTCCTGTCCCACTTTCTAATAAATACTTCTCTGACTTTCGAAGCCTATTTACCACTTTTCTCTGGCAGAATAAGAAACCACGTTTGGCTTATTCTCTTATTATAAGGAAAAAGACAAAAGGAGGTTTATCATTGCCAGATATTAAAACCTACTTGCATGCTATCCAGTTAGAAAGGTGGATAGACTTGACTAGAAGTAACAATAACTCTATGTACGCTGACTTAGAGAAGGCTTTGATGGGAGAAGAAAACATACATCTTTTATGGGTTAAAGCCCCCTCACTTAGCAAAAGAAACCCACTTAGTGACATCACCAGATGCATGCTACAATATTGTAGAGGGTCTAGTGACTTAAACATGTCGGCTAATTCAATATCCCCTCTGGCTCCTTTATCGGTACTCCCATCTTTTCTTAATCCAAAGATAGGTGGTTATCATAAATCTTGGCTTTGTCTCTCTAGTATCACAATTTCCGAGTTGGGAAAAGCCACAAACATGTCTGAATTTCTCCAAAACGCTTTACAACATATCCCTAAACACATAAGGACGGATCTGGTGGATTTGGATATAGGTCTCACGTGCAGGAAGTTCAAGAGACTTTTTGCAAATCTTCCTGACCCAACATGGGTAGAAAACTATACCTTACTACCATCTCCCCCGCCCAAGATGCTAGCTCGTTTATACTCTCAATTAATCTCTGGCCTTTCCTCTATTAAACCCTACTTTCTTCGCTTGTGGGAGAAGGAGCTTCAATTATCCCTATCTGATGAGGATATTAACTTTATTCTTAAACATTCGCATGGTTTTTCTAGGTGTGTTCGCCTACAGGAAAACTCGTATAAGGTTATTTCGAGATGGTACAGAACCCCTAGCTTCCTTTATAGCATTAACCTTGCACCTACGGATGAATGTTGGAGGTGTATGACTGAGTCGGGTACTGTGTCTCACATTTGGTGGGGTTGTAGTAAGATCAAGATGTTCTGGAAAAGTGTTGAGGACATCATCAACAAACTCGCCAAGAAGCACCTAACTCTAACACCAGAATTGGTACTGCTGTGGAAACCACAGAAAGATTTTAAACCCAAGGTTAACTGCCTAACTACACATTTGATCGCAGCGGCAAAATGCATTATACCCACCAAGTGGAGAGATCCAGAGCCTCCGACTATAAATGAATGGATTGATAAGGTTCATCAAATATGCCTCATGGAAGAGATGGTGGGTTGGGATAGGGGATGCAGAGAAGCCTTCCTATCAACGTGGCAATCATGGTTAGACTTTTATAAACTGAAAACACAAACATAGATTTTGCCCAAATTTATAGCTGGCTCAGATTTAAATACACCCTATGCATGGTTAATATACTTTTACTCCGTCTCACATGCATCTATTAGTGTAGAGGAGTTGTAGCAAGTTTGCCTTTTGACTCACTAAATGTTCACACATACTTGTCAAACAAATTGACCCATAACTCTGTAGATGGATTACCCTTTAGGTGAATAATAGACACTTATACAGCTCTCTAAGATCTTAGAAGGTTTATGATGACCCTAGTTCTTGTTCTGTTTATTTCTTGTTTTAATTTATAAATTGTTACCTTCCCTTTATTTTCTTTATTTTCATGATACGCGTCTCTCTTGGGGATCTTCGTGAAGGCATCCATTTTTTTAACCGAGATTTGACTTAAAGGTGCCTTCACACTTTATGTGTTTCAATATTGCAGGAGAATTGGTTTATTTACTGATTATTATAACTGTACTGACTTTATAAGTACTGAATCTTATATTATTTTATATTTCTTATTCTCTAAAACTTATATGTACAAGCTATGCATACACAATATGCCTGTAAATGCTACATGTGCCTTATTTTGAGATGGCGGAAATACTCTCCTGTATCGGATTTTCATATACCCAAGGATGTGTGTATCATTGTTACTGTTTGTACTAATATCCTAATGTCACTTTATATATGAGAAATTTTCTCAAAAATAAAGAATTTACAAAAAAAGAGCCACGTCTTACTCCGTTATACCCGGGGTCAGGAAGTCGCAGCGGGTGGCTGCGCGCTCTATGTCTAAAGATCACGTTGTTTCTTAATGATAGTTTTCTGTGTTTGCCTTGCAATCCTTTTTGTCTCACTCAGGGATCCGTAGCTTCTCCTCCTCAGCTGTTTCTTGTCTGTCACTTCCAACCTCCTTATATTCTCCTCTCACACTTCTCTAGTTGCCAGATATAGAGCTTCCTGCCTGGACTTCTATACTGACCCACTGGAGCTGTGAATCCTGGTTGTTGTTCCAGAGTGTTATCCTCCGGATCCCTGTTGGGCTTTTTGTTGTCTTCTGTTGTCGCCCACCTGGGATTATATGTTTAGTCTGTATTGTCTGTCCTCCCCTTGGTGTTTTCCTTTAGAGCTAGTGGTGAGGACTAGTGTTCCCACCGCCCTATTCACTATCTAGGGCTCATCTTAGGGAAAGCCAGGGTTTTAGGCACGTGATCGGCGTACGGGTGAGGAACCCGTCTAGGGACGTCAGGGCAGTCAGGTGCCAGCCTCAAGGTGAGATAGGGGTCACCAGCTTTCCCTCTCCCTTGGACAGGGCCTTCCTCTTTCCCTCCCTCTGTGTCACGTATGTGATAGGCACGCCGGTCGTGATATTATATCTGGCCCTTATTTTTTGGGGAAAAAAAATATAAAAATAATATTTTTTTTTTTTTCTTTTTCTCTCTCTATTTAGAATCCAGTATGGATCCTATTGCTGCTTTGGCAAAACAACTTCAAGGCCTGTCTTTGGAAGTGGCAGGATTGAAGGCGTCGGTCCTCCAGCAACAGCAGCAAATGCAGCAGACCGCAAGCCCAGCGGTTGCTATGGGTAACCAGGTTGTTGCAGAACCCAAGGTTGTACTTCCTGACAGATTTTCTGGGGGAAGGGACAAATTTGTGACGTTCCGTGAGGCCTGTAAATTATATTTTAAGCTGCGCCCTTTCTCCTCTGGTAATGAAGAACAGCGGGTGGGGATTGTTATTTCCCTGCTTCAGGGGGACCCGCAATCCTGGGCGTTCTCTTTACCCCCTGGTTCCCAGGCTCTCCAGTCAGTGGAGGAATTTTTTAGGGCCTTGGGTATGATGACCCTGACAGAGTCGCCCTGGCTGAGTCGAAGTTACGGAGACTCCTACAGGGAGATCGGCCAGCAGAGGAATATTGCTCAGAGTTCCGTAGGTGGGCTACGGATACTCAGTGGAACGACCCGGCTCTCAGGAGTCAGTTCTGCTCTGGGTTATCCGAAAGGGTTAAGGACACGCTTGCGCTGTATGAGACCCCCTTTCCCTTGATGCTGTTATGTCCCTCTCTATCAGAATAGATAGACGTCTTAGGGAGAGATTGAAAATTCCTGAGCAATTGGTAACCTCTCCCAAGCAGCAGTTAGTCTGTACTGACTTAGACGAGCCAATGCACCTAGGAGGAACTACTCGTCAGGTCCATCCTCCTGAGGCCCGCCGTAGGCGTGGGACTTGTTTTTTCTGTGGGGGGAGGGGTAATTTCATTAATGTCTGTCCCTCCTTTCTTAAAAACAAAAGACCGTCGGAAAACTACTAACCCCAGGCTGTGCGGAGGATGTCAGCCGGGGGGTATACGTTTCCTCCATACGAACATCTCAATTTGTGTTGCCAGCGGTTATTGTTTTTGGTGTTAAGACGGAGACTATTTCTTTCTTTCTAGATGGTGGAGCAGGGGTAAATTTCATAGATGCCCATTTTGCCCGCACTATGGGTTTGTCTCTCTGTACGCTGCAGAGACCTATTCCCATATTCACTATTGATTCTGCTCCTCTGTCTCAGAGAAACCTCACTCACATTGTCCATAACTTACACCTTCGGGTAGGGGACCACCATAATGAGTGTCTTTCATGTTACGTTCTGGAGGGCCTTCCCTCTCCTGTGGTATTGGGTCTTCCCTGGTTGGTAGCGCACAATCCAGTGGTGGATTGGCAGGCCAGGGAGATATTGGAGTGGAGTGAGCATTGCAGAGAGAATTGCTTAAATAGCAATTGCTTAGTCGCCTCCATAGCTACCCTACCTACATTTATTTCGGACTTTGAGGATGTTTTTTCTGAAAAGGGATGTCAGAAGTTACCACCTCATCGTCCTTATGATTGCCCGGTTAACCTGATTCCCGGTGCAAGATTACCCAAGACCAGGTTATATAATCTTTCGGGTCCCGAGAGACAAGCCATGAAGGATTATATCTCCGAGAGTCTGGCTAAGGGACACATCAGACCTTCTTCTTCACCCGTGGCTGCAGGGTTTTTCTTTGTTAAAAAGAAAGATGGGGGCCTGCGTCCTTGCCTAGATTTCCGCAAGCTAAACCGGATAACCATCCGAGACCCATACCCTCTTCCTCTCATTCCTGACCCTTTTAATCAGATTGCAGGTGCTAGGTGGTTCTCCAAACTTGATCTTAGGGGGGCCTACAATTTGATTCGTATCAAGGAAGGGGATGAGTGGAAGACAGCTTTTAACACCCCTGAGGGGCATCATGAAAACGTAGTCATGCCTTTCGGTCTGACCAATGCTCCTGCTGTCTTCCAACATTTCGTTAATGATATTTTTAGTCATCTTATCGGCAGGTTTGTGGTGATATACCTAGATGATATCTTAATTTATTCGGCTGATCTGAAAACACATGAAGTACATGTCAGACAGGTACTGCAGGTCCTACGGACGAATAAATTATATGCGAAAATTGAAAAATGTGTCTTCGCCGTTCAGGAAATACAGTTCCTGGGATATCTATTATCTGCTTCAGGTTTCCGTATGGATCCTAGGAAGGTCCAGGCAATTTTAGATTGGGATCTTCCTGAGAACCTTAAAGCTCTACAACGGTTTTTGGGTTTCGCAAATTTCTATAGAAAGTTCATTAAAAATTATTCAGTGATTGTTAAACCCCTTACTGACATGACTAGGAAGGGGACTGATTTTTCTAAATGGTCTGACGCCACTAAAATTGCATTTTCCTCTCTAAAAGAGAGATTTACCTCGGCACCTGTACTAATCCAACCTGATGTCTCCCAGTCTTTTATTGTGGAAGTAGATGCGTCAGAGGTGGGAGTGGGGGCTGTATTGTCTCAGGGTCCGTCTCCTGGCAAATGGCGTCCTTGCGCTTTCTTTTCCAAAAAGTTATCTACAGCTGAAAAGAACTATGATATTGGAAATAGGGAACTGTTGGCGATTAAACTGGCGTTTGAAGAGTGGCGTCACTTCTTAGAGGGAGCAATCCACCCCGTCACGGTGATTACGGATCACAAAAACCTTCTGTACCTCGAATCGGCTAAGCGTCTCACCCCTAGACAAGCTAGGTGGTTGCTATTCTTTACCAGATTTAACTTTTTTATCACCTATCGTCCTGGGGCAAAAAATACCAAGGCAGACGCATTATCTCGTAGTTTCCCTGGAGGGGGTAATGTTAGTGATCAGGTACCCATTTTACAAAGAGGAGTGGTTATCTCTGCTGTACACTCTGTTCTGGAGGGGAAGGTGTTAGAGGCCCAGGGGGATGCCCCGGCCTCTTGCCCCTCAGAGAAATTGTTTGTACCGTTAAACCTGCGTCTCGAATTATTAAAAGAACATCATAATTCGGCACTTGCTGGGCACCCGGGTAGTAAAGCAACCTTGGAGCTATTGTCTCGTCGTTTTTGGTGGCCAAGGTTGCGTCAGAATGTAATGGATTTTGTGTCTACTTGTTCTACTTGTGCACACGCGAAAGTCTCTCATACACGTCCAGCAGGGTCTTTATTGCCACTTGTCATCCCCAATAGGCCATGGACACATCTGTCAATGGATTTCATCACTGACTTACCTTTGTCTGCGGGTAATCTTGGTAGTAGTAGACAGGTTTAGAAAAATGGTACACTTTATTGCGTTACCCGCACTTCTTAATGCTAAGACTCTTGCTCGGTGTTTATCAGTGAAATCGTGAAGCTTCACGGGGTCCCTTCCGATGTGGTTTCAGATCGGGGAACCCAGTTTATTTCTACGTTTTGGAAAGCTTTTTGTTCCCGTTTGGGGGTACACTTGTCCTTTTCCTCAGCTTTCCATCCTCAGTCGAATGGACAGACTGAGCGTACCAACCAAAACCTTGAGACATATCTAAGGTATTTTGTGTCTGAAAACCAAGAGGTGTGCTCATCATATTTACCGTTAGCCGAGTTTGCCATAAATAATCGCCGTCAGGAATCCACTGGCAAGTCACCATTTCTTGGTGCATATGGTTTTCATCCCCAATTCTTACTTTCAAAGAGGGGGGGGTCTTCTGGGGTTCCCGAAGAGGAACGGTTTTCATCATCTCTTTCATCGGTATGGCAGAAGGTGCAAGCTAACTTGAAAAATATGGGAGGTAAATATAAATGCATGGCTGATAAGAAACGGTCGCCAGGTCCGGACCTAGGAGTGAATGACTATGTGTGGTTGTCTACTAGGAATATTAAGTTGAAGGTTCCCTCTTGGAAACTGGGTCCTAGGTTCATTGGTCCTTATAAAATAGTAGCCATCATTAACCCCGTGGCTTTTCGCCTGGAGCTACCTCAGACTTTTAAGATCCATAACTGTCTTCGTTACTCAAGAAGTATGTTCCACCTCTAGAACCATCACCGCTGCCACCTCCTCCTGTTATTGTGGATGGTAATCTGGAGTTTCAAATATCCAAAATTATTGATTCTCGTCTGGTCCGCCGCTCTCTTAGGTATCTGGTGCATTGGAGGGGTTACGGTCCCGAGGAAAGAATGTGGGTTCCAGCGTCAGAGATAAACGCCAACAGGTTAGTTCAGGCTTTCCATGCCTCTCATCCTGAGAGACCTGGTCCTGAGTGTCCAGAGGCCCCTCGTGAAAGGGAGGGTACTGTCACGAGGGTGTCAAGAGCCACGTCTGACTCCGTTATACCCGGGGTCAGGAAGTCGCAGCAGGTGGCTGCGCGCTCTATGTCTAAAGATCACGTTGTTTCTTAATGATAGTTTTCTGTGTTTGCCTTGCAATCCTTTTTGTCTCACTCAGGGATCCGTAGCTTCTCCTCCTCAGCTGTTTCTTGTCTGTCACTCCCAACCTTCTTATATTCTCCTCTCACACTTCTCTAGTTGCCAGATATAGAGCTTCCTGCCTGGACTTCTATACTGACCCACTGGAGCTGTGAATCCTGGTTGTTGTTCCAGAGTGTTATCCTCCGGATCCCTGTTGGGCTTTTTGTTGTCTTCTGTTGTCGCCCACCTGGGATTATATGTTTAGTCTGTATTGTCTGTCCTCCCCTTGGTGTTTTCCTTTAGAGCTAGTGGTGAGGACTAGTGTTCCCACCGCTCTATTCACTATCTAGGGCTCATCTTAGGGAAAGCCAGGTTTTTAGGCACGCGATCGGCGTACGGGTGAGGAACCCGTCTAGGGACGTCAGGGCAGTCAGGTGCCAGCCTCAAGGTGAGATAGGGGTCACCACCTTTCCCTCTCCCTTGGACAGGGCCTTCCTCTTTCCCTCCCTCTGTGTCACGTATGTGATAGGTACGCCGGTCGTGATAATACCTTAGCCTTAATACCCAGTCTGACTCTTAATGAAGCGCAGCACCTGTCTCAGCTGTATCTATTACATAGAGTCTATAGGACCCCTGCCTTCCTCTATAAAATTGGTCTTCGCCCTAACTCCTGTTGCCCTCGCTGCGGGGCTGAGAACGCCTCTCTGGTACATATGTTCTGGGATTGTTCTAAGTTAGGTACATACTGGACAGATATTGCCAGGATTATCAGAGAAGTTACCAAAATGGATGTTCATGGAGACCCTAAGTTTTGTCTTCTGGGACTGCTAGAAGTTGATGAGGGGGATACTAATTTATCTATATGTATGCAGAGAATGCTGTTCCAGGCCCGAATAGTAATAGCTAAACACTGGACTAATCATGACCCACCCACCTCTCGGGAATACCTTAATAGAATGAACACCATCCTAAGATATAAAAGGGGAATATACTTGAAAAGGAAGTGTCCCAATAAGTTTCTATCTATTTGGCAGGGATGGTTAAGTGCTCCGGGTCTTGTGTCAGGGTTCCTCGCTGCGGAATGCATGAGACCAAATTTCTGGGACTGGGGGACTGCGACTGCGGTAGGTTGGCTTGGTATAGTGGGAACGCTGGGCATCATGGCTGCGCACTAGTGTTTCGCAATGGACAGTGCTACAACACCGAAGAGATACTGCTTTTGTAGGGCTCGGTCGTCTCACAGGTTTGAAATGCTTGAGGGTGTTGGGGGAGGGGGGGGGTAGTTTGGTTTAATGATCGGGTTTAATTATGATGTGTATACGCCCTAGATACATTGTGATTAATGTGTACTCCTTGGAAATAATAAGCTGACACAACAACATTGTATTTATATTTAAAAAAAGGCACAAATTTATTTTATTATACATGCCATTGTATTTTGATTTATACAGTATGTGTATATGTCGTACACTGTGTTTTACTCTTTCAATAAAAACTATCTTGATAAAAAAAAAGGTTGTCCCGTCTGAGACATTTATAGCATATCCATAGAATATGTCATAAATGTCCAATAGGTGGAAGTCCCACACCTGGGACCACTCCTTTTTTTAAAACAAACAAACAAACTTTGGGGTCCTGTTCTTGAGAAGGTAGAACCCACATCTATCGGACATTTATGGCATATCCTATCGATATGTCCAAGAAGGGACAAATCCTTTTGAAGGATTTGACCAAAGTGTCTGTAAGATGAATATATGACACTTACAAATATAGCCTTTGTTTAAATTCAGCAACATTTTCAATAATTCATAAGGTAGGTGTCCACACACAGATCTTGTCCATAAAATGGCTGCTGATGGAGGATCATGTGACCAGGCAAATCACCTCCATATGAGATCCATTCAAATATATTGCACCTGCACTGTTGAGAGTTTAGCGCAGGTGCAGTGAATAGAGGAAACATCACATGCAGGTGATTTTCCTTGATCACATGACCCTTCATCAATGGCCATCTTATGGACAGCACATAAGATTTGCAAACAAGGAGACATGGCTTATGAAATATAGCAAACATCACAGAATATCAACAATGCCTATATTAGTAGGTGCCATATAATCATCGTATATACTTATTGGTCACAAGAGAGTGGCCAACCCCTTTAAGTTTAAATTGAAAGAATACTGCAACTACCCCCTTTTTGTGCAGGTCAATAAAATTCTAGTAATACCAAAATTAGATACAGTAGGCTTTCTTCCCCATATTCTGACACCCATAATTTTTACATATATATATCTTACCGTCTATAGAACTGAATGAGGGCATTTTTTCTTTGGGTGTGTTTTTTTTTTTGTAGCGGGCCTAGCGGCTGCTATAGTTTTTGTTGGTACCATTTTGGTACATATGACTTTTTGGTCACTTGTTAAATGCATTTCTTCCAGGTAATGCAACAAAAAAGGAAGAATGGAGGCATTATAATAAGTATGTAGGCATTATAAGGGACATTTATTAACTGATTTTATGAAAGTGGCATATTAAAGTAGCAGATTTTGTCACACGCCATTTTTTGTGGCAAAACCTGTGACTTTTCCCTACTTACTCCACTCTTCCAAAGTGGCGAGAAAAACGGCAGTGGTGTCGGTGAGGAAGCAGCCTGACCGGCAGGCTTCGGTTTTTAGTGTGGAAAACGGCTTAAATGTATGCCAGCAAGTCTGTTGCACAGCCTGCTGAAGGAAGGGCCAAATGTGTATAGAAGCCTGGCCTCTACGTAAATCCAGCAGCGCAGAGGGACTTAAGACTGGCGTGGAAAACACTGGTCTTAATAAATGTTCTCCTATAACTTTTTTCTGTGCTTTTATATTTTGATAGATTTTATATTTTAATAGAATGGACAATTTTGGACACAGCAATACCAGTTTTGTTTATTTTCTATTGTTTATTTTTATATGTGAAATCGGGAAAGGAGGGTGATTTTATTTTTTTATACTTTTGTATGTTTTTTACATTAAAAGAAATCTTTTCCTTTTTGTATTTTTACTTTTTGTTCCCTCTAGGAGACTTAAACATGGGATAATATGATAAATTATACCACATACTGCAATACTTTACGATTACAATATTTTACGATTAAAATATCAAGGTGCCACAGCGGTCGGATCATGGCAGTCAGACACATATCCCATATAATGTGGATATGAGATAAGTTGTTGCTATGGGAAAACGTTTTTAAGTCCTGCATAGAAAAGGGCTTAATAGGAAGATTAATAGTGAGCCTTCACAAGGCCCTAGAATGCCATAACAACTGTTTGGCACCCTACGATTTTCTTGAGACAGGTTCCAGTTGGTGGATGGAGGGAGTCCCTACCTCTGTATAACCATTCAGATGCCAGAGTCGCTATTTATCATGGTTAAATGACTGGAATTGAAGTAATCTCCAATCACATTTATTGTGGGCAGATGTCAGCAGTATAACACAACCAGCACCTGCCATGTATGGAGTGATATCAGCTCCTGAGCCTAATTTATACTCCCCTTTCACCATTATCATGTACATTTATGTCAGATATGTGAAAGTTATTAATAATACTAAATGCATAGATAATAAGTGTCCAGTATAGTTATGTGAACTGTAGCTAATGCTACAAAGCATGCATTTCTAAAACAGAAACGATGTAATCTTTCAGATATCACTTCCTTTATAGATCTAGATATAGAATTTATTTATTTTTATAATACAGCTGGAACCCGCAAGCAATGACACAGGCATAGCTGCTGAGCTGATCATAGCACCTTACTGTTATGGTGCCGTGTATTAGCACACTTTTTACAGTGACATAATAGCAGAGGTTAGGCGATCATCACAGTCTCAGTAAAAATGTTTCTTATTCCTGGAAGAGGTTGCAATGCTATACATCACAGGTTGCTGTTGGAAATTACACATTGCTGGTCTTTTGGTCTTTTCAAACACGAATCTCCAAGAAATCCAGAAAAGTAAAGACACTGACTTACAATAGTGAAAACTGTAAGGCCCCTTTCACACGAGCGAGATTTCCACGCGGGTGCATTGCGTGAGGTGAACGCATTGCACCCGCACTGAATCCGGACCCATTCATTTCTATGGGGCTGTGCACATAAGCAGTGATTTTCAGGCATCACTTGTACGTTGCGTTAAAATCGCAGCATGCTCCTCTTTGTGCTGTTTTTTACGTAACGCAGGCCCCATAGAAATGAATTGGGTTGCGTGAAAATCGAAAGCATCCGCAAGCAAGTGCGGATGCGGTGCAATTTTCACGCACGGTTGCTAGGTGACGATCGGGATGGGGACCCGATCATTATTATTTTCCCTTATAACATGATTATAAGGGAAAATAATAGTATTCTGAATACAGAATGCATAGTACAATAGGGCTGGAGGGGTTAAAAAATAATAATTTAACTCACCTTAATCCACTTGTTTGCGCAGCCGGCATCTCTTCTGTCTTCTTTTGTAAGGAATAGGACCTTTGATGACGTCACTACGTTCATCACATGGTCCGTCACATGATCCATCACCATGGTGATGGATCATGTGACGGACCATGTGACGAGCGTTGTGACTAGAGATGTCGCGAACATAAACTTTTCCGTTTGCGAACGGCGAACGTGAATTTCCGCAAATGTTTGCGAACAGGCGAACCAGGCGAACCGCCATAAACTTCAATAGGCAGGCGAATTTTAAAACCCACAGGGACTCTTTCTGGCCACAATAGTAAATGAAAAGTTGTTTCAAGGGGACTAACACCTGGACTGTGGCATGCCGGAGGGGGATCCATGGCAAAACTCCCATGGAAAATTACGTAGTTGACGCAGAGTCGGGTTTTAATCCATAAATGGCATAAATCACCTAACATTCCTAAATTGTTTGGAATAACGTGCTTTAAAACATCAGGTATGATGTTGTATCGATCAGGTAGTGTAACGGTTACGCCCGCTTCACAGTGACAGACCAAACTATGACAGACTAAACTCCCCGTTTAACGCACCGCAAACAACCGCAAATAGTCCATTTGCACAACCGCAAACTTCCCATTTGCACAAGGTTGGATACCAAGCTAGCCATGTCCTGTCCTTGTCCTCACTGACGTCATTGAAGGTCTCTTCCTCCACCCAGAAACATACAACACCAAGGGTCCCCGAAAGGTGACAACAAGCCCCCTGGGATGCCTGCTTTGGTTGGTCTTCCACCTCCTCAAAGCCACCTTCCTCCTCTGACTCCTCTTCTTCAGACTCCTCTCTCTGCGTTGCCGCAGGTCCAGTAATCGACGACGACAAGGCTGCTTCTGGTGGTGATGGTGACCACAACTCTTCCTCTTCATGCTCATCTACGGCCTGATCCAGCACTCTTCGCAGGGCACGCTCCAGGAAAAACGCATATGGGATGATGCCTTGGGTTTGACTGACCAGGTTTGTCACCTCCGCAAAAGGACTCATGAGCCTACACCCATTGTGCATGAGTGTTCAGTAACGCGGCCAAAAAATACTCAGCTCCGCAGAGGCTGTCCTCATTTTTTTTTTTTTATTAAACTTTTTCTTTATTAATTTTCTCAAAAATCAACACAATATACAATTCAATACAAAAAGGAAAGGAGGGACGTAGTACATATTCAAATTCATCTCAAAATGTATAATCTTCTTAATGTACATACTAATGAAGTTCTGGCAGGCCATGTTTACCTGTGAATCGATATCAGCCTATAAAAAGGGCCCAGGCTAACTACTCATCTCCCTCATTCCATAAATAAATAATAAACCCTACCCATTCTACCCCCCCTTCCCTCCCTCCCAGGCCAGGCCACGGCGAGTGCGGTGGGCGACTCCCGACTCCCCTCCAGTCTGATTCTTACTATCACCGAAAGCACCATACAACGTAGAATGTACTTCCACCTGGATTTCCCTTGTCGTAGTTGGTTATCAGCTCCACTCCAGCCATTCTCCTTCAGCTATGTCCAGTGTTTCTCCCCTTTAAGTTTAATGTCCTCAAATTCCTTTACTCTGTACATTAGTCTTTCCCAATCCAATAGGGAAGGGGCCCTGTCCGTCATCCAATTCCTAAGTATTAGTACCTTAGCCACCAAGAATCCCTTCAACCAGGGATTCTGTACACTTTTCAGTGTTCTAGACTTGCGCTCCAGGGGAATTATCCCGAGAATAACAAACTCGATGGTTGGAGAGGGACTATTCTCCGTTAGTAACTCCATGCCCTGGAGTATGCTGTGCCAGAAAGTTTTTATAGCCGGGAAGCTCCAAAACATGTGCACATATCCGGCTGCGGGGCGCAGACATTTCGGGCAACAAAGTTATTTTTCTTTTTTCCCATACATTTTAGAGCGGAGGTTCGGGGTGAGGTACAGCCGATTTATTATTTTAAATTGTGTCAACCGGTGTTGGCGTGAAAGTGAGGCCTTCTTAATATTTTGATATGCCTCCCGCCACTGTAAAGGGTTACTTACCCCTAAATCTGCTTCCCATTTACCAACACTCTCGAATTTAAGAACGGTGCTTAATTCCTTTCTAAATCTAGTGTAAATTTGTGATACCCTAATTTTTTTCCCATAAGAATTATAACAAAAACCTAACAGTGTCTGCGCCACCAGTGTTTGAGAAATTTTGTGTCGCGTGTATGCAAGTGCATGTTTAAGTTGAGCATATCTATAATGACTTAATACCGTGATGGGTATCAGGGGCCGGTATATGGAATAGATTTTAGGAACCGGGAGATGGAAAAAGATGCTTGGTCGGTCCTCTTACTTTCAATTTGGGGCACTGCGCGTATGCCTTGCAATCTACTGTGCTACCAGATATGAGTGGTATGTTAAGTAGTACTATTCCTATCAGTTTAATCCCTGTTATGTCCCCTATCAGGGGACGTGTATGGAATAGATTTTAGGAACTGGGAGATGGAAAAAGATGCTTGGTCGGTCCTCTTACTTCCAATTTGGGGCACTGCGCGTGCGCCGTGCAATGTACTGTGCAATCCCAATATGAGTGGTATGTTAAATAGTACTATTCCTATCAGTTTAATCCCTGTTACGTCCCCCTATCAGGGGACGTGTATGGAATAGATTTTAGGAACCGGGAGATGGAAAAAGATGCTTGGTCGGTCCTCTTACTTCCAACTTGGGGCACTGCGCGTGCGCCGTGCAATGCACTGTGCTACCCGATATGAGTGGTATGTTAAGTAGTACTATTCCTATCAGTTTAATCCCTGTTACGTCCCCTATCAGGGGACCTGTATGGAATAGAGTTTAGACAACCACAAAGAGTTGTCAATAGTTGACACACTCATGACATAAATTTTATTCCTCTTTGCGTCAATGTTGGTGTAGTGATGACTGTGCTTGTGCGCACGTATGGGAGATTGCAGGCGATGGCGGTTTTTCAAAGCCTATGGTCATGCTGAGGTAGTTCAGTGACAGTTAAGTGACCCAGAAAACAATGATTCTGCAGTGTGGGCCCATTGTTGGCCTAGTAGGCTTTAATGATCACCTTAAATAATCACAAAGAAAATTAATGTTTTTTCTATGCAAAATTATCCAGCTGATCACTTTTGGTCTCTTCACAATGAAGCAACGATCTTATTATCTGGGGTGTGCCAACATTGCCATTGCCAACACACTCATAGAGGTGATCGCTTCATTGTGATACGCAAGCCACTTCACCACAACAAGGTAGCGATCACGAAGGGGAAATGACACATGTATGTGCCTTTTTTTTTGTTTTGTTTTTGCAGCCACAGTGCAGCACCAGAGGCCAGAAAAATGAGGCATGTACACATGCCTAAAAATTAGGTATTGTTGTGCAGCGGCCGGAAAAATTGGTGGCAGAGAAGTCACGCAAGTCATCCGGCATGCATAGATAAAATACAGCAGCGTGTGGACCATTTTTAGCCCAAGGCATCTCATCTCATCTCATCAGGCCTTTTTTAGTCAAATGTATCGCCCACTGTCAGTCCCTTCGGGATCCATGCCTCATTCATCTTAATAAAGGTGAGGTAATCTAGACTTTTTGACCTAGGCGACTTCTCTTCTCAGTGACAATACCTCCTGCTGCACTGAAGGTCCTTTCTGACAGGACACTTGAAGCGGGGCAGACCAGAAGTTCTATCGCAAATTGGGATAGCTCAGGCCACAGGTCAAGCCTGCACACCCAGTAGTCAAGGTGTTCATCTGCTCCTCAGAGTGTCTATATCTGCAGTTAAGGCGAGGTAGTCTGCTACCTGTCAGTCGAGTCGTTCTCTGAGGGTGGACCCCGAAGGGCTGTGGCGATGCGTAGGGCTTAAAAAGCTCTGCATGTCCTCCATCAAAAACACGTCTGTAAAGCGTCCTGTCCTTGCCGGCGTGGTCGTGGTAGGAGGAGGATTACTTTCACCTCTTCCCCTGTTAAATTCCCGTTGTGCTGTGACATCACACTTATACGCTGTGTAAAGCATACTTTTTAACTTGTTTTGGAACTGCTGCATCCTTTCCGACTTCCGGTAATTTGGTAACATTTCAGCCACTTTCTGCTTATACCGGGGGTCTAGTAGCGTGGCCACCCAGTACAGGTCGTTCTCCTTCAGCCTTTTTATACGAGGGTCCCTCAACAGGCACGACAGCATGAAAGACCCCATTTGCACAAGGTTGGATGCCGAGCTACTCATGTCCCGTTCCTCGTCCTCACTAATCTCACTGAAGTTCTGTTCTTCCCCCCAGCCACGTACAACACCACTGGTACCAGATAGGTGACAACGAGCACCCTGGGATGCCTGCTGTGGTTGGTCTCCCTCCTCCTCAAAGCCACATTCCTCCTCTGACTCCTCTTCCTCAGACTCCTCTTCCAGCGTTGCCTCAGGTCCAGCAAGCGATGCTGATAAGGCTGTTTCTAGTGGTGATGGTGACCACAACTCTTCCTCTTCACGCTCATCTACGGCCTGATCCAGCACTCTTCGCAGGGCACACTCCAGGAAGAAAACAAATGGGATGATGTCGCTGATGGTGCCTTCGGTGCGACTGACTAGGTTTGTCACCTCCTCAAAAGGACACATGAGCCTACAGGCATTGCGCATGAGCGTCCGGTAACGTGGCAAAAAAATACCCAGCTCCGCAGAGGCTGTCCTAGCACCCCGGTCATACAAATACTCGTTGACAGCTTTTTCTTGTTGGAGCAGGTGGTCGAACATTAGGAGTGTTGAATTCCAACGTATGGGGCTGTCGCAAATCAAGCGCCTCACTGGCATGTTGTTTCGCCACTGAATATCTGAAAAGTGCGCCATGGCCGTGTAGGAACGCCTGAAATGGCCACACACCTTTCTGGTCTGCTTGAGAACGTTCTGTAAGCCTGGGTACTTATGCACAAAGCGTTGTACGATCAAATTCAACACATGTGCCATTTACGGCACATGTGTCAACTTGCCCAAATTCAATGCCGCCAACAAATTGCTTCCATTGTCACACACCACTTTGCCGATCTCCAGTTGGTGTGGATTCAGCCATTGATCCACCTGTGCGTTCAGGGTGGACAGGAGTGCTGGTTCGGTGTGACTCTCTGCTTTCAGGCAAATCAACCCCAAGACTGGCATGACACTGTCGTATCCGGGATGTGGAATAGCCCCTGGGGAGCTGGGGGGTGCAGTTGATGTGGAGCAAGACGCAGCAGCAGAAGAGGACTCAGCCGAGGAGGTTAGCGTAGAGGATGGAGTAGGAGGTGTAGAGGAGGTGGCAGTAGGCCTGCCTGCAAGTCGTGGCGGTGCCACCAACTCCTCTGCAGAGCCACGCATTCCATCCTTGGCAGCCGTCAGCAGGTTTACCCAATGCGCAGTGTGCGTGATATACCTGCCCTGACCATGCTTTGCAGACCAGGTCAGATGGACCCTTGCCCCAACACTGTGTGCCAGACATGCCATGACTTCCTTTTCCACAATAGAGTACAGGTTGGGGATTGCCTTTTGTGAAAAGAAATTTCGGCCGGGTACCTTCCACTGCGGTGTCCCAATAGGTAAAAATTTTTGAAGGCCTCAAACTCCACCAGCTTGTATGGTAAAAGCTGGTGGGCTAAGAGTTCCGACAAGCCAGCTGTCAGATGCCGGGCAAGGGTGTGACTCTGACATTGGCTTCTTACGCACAAACATTTCCTTGACAGACACTGTGGGCAGATGAGCAGGAACTGCTCAAGGCGAGAGGCGGAGTGGCGGATGGTTGAGAGGGGGCAAGGAGGACAGCAGTGGTTGACGTGGCTGAAGATGCTGGACCAGGAGGAGGATGGTGACTTTGAGTTTGTGTGCTGCTTGTACTCGTCATCATGTGTTGATCCCATAGGCATTTCTGATGTGAGATCATGTTCCTTCGCAAAGCAGTTGTACCTAGGTGGGTGTTGGACTTCCCCCGACTCAGTTTCTTTTGGAACAGGTTGCAAATGGCATCGCTGTTATCAGAGGCAGACACACACAAAAAATGCCACACTGCTGAGCTTTGCAATGACGGCATTCTGGTGGTGGTAACAGCATGCGTTGATTGGCGTGCTGTCTGGCTGACCCCGGGTGCCGATACATGCTGTCTGACTGTGCCACTAGCTCCTTGCGACAACCTCCCCCTGCTTCCAACTCGTCTCCTCCTCCTCTCTGTCTCCCCATCTGAACTTTCCCCCTGTTCGTCTTCTCTTCGAGCGGGCACCCACGTGACATCCACAGACACATCGTCATTATCAACCGCTTCACTTGTATCTGACACCTCAGCAAAGGAAGCAGCAGCGGGTACAACATCATCATCATCATCATCACACTGTACGTCCATGTGTGTAATGCTGCCTGACTGAGACATATCCCTGTTATCTACATCCTCTGGCAATAATGGTTGTGCATCACTCATTTCTTCCAACTGATGTGTAAAGCAGACTGATGTACTAGCCCTAAAAAGGGCTTTTTGGGGTGCTGTCAAGATGCTGTCCTTACAGCAGATCAGATGAGTCTTTCGGGACTGGAGTGGACACTGAATACACTGGCCTAGCTATCGATTTCCCTATTAAATCAGCAGCAGCTGCACTTTCCCTGCTCTCACTAACACTGCAGCTTCAGAATGAATCTAAGATGGATGCTGTCCTTGCTTTTTGCTAGGAGGTGGGAGGGTCTGGGAGGGAGGGTATGCTGCTGATTGGCTGGAATGTTTCTGCTGACTGTGAGGTACAGGGTCAAAGTTTACTCAATGATGAGAAATAGGGGGCGGACCGAACATCGCATATGTTCGCCCGCTGCGGCGAACGCGAACAAGCGATGTTAGCCGGGAACTGTTCGCCGGCAAATAGTTCGGGACATCTCTAGTGTCAAGGAGGGACCGAAATGTTGTCCATTTTCACTGTGTGAACATTTTCTTTATGTTCCTCAATGATCATTTATGTTCCTCAATAATAATTTATGTTCATCAATGAGGAGCATCTATATCAACAAATTTGCTTCAGAGTGCCATGATTTTTCAGTCTCAGAACCACAGTGGAAAGTGACGTATTACAGTACAATACTCATTCAAATTAATTTGCTGTCTGTGTAATGCATCGAAATGTTGGGTCCTCCAGAGAGAGAAAAACGTGCTTTGTAACTGTTCTCTGCTTGGCTAATAGAAAGAGTCCTGAATGGGCCTCCCTCTGCTATTAGAAGTATCATTCTCTGAGAGTATTTTAATATGGATCATCTAAACAAGACAAGCAATTCCTTAATGAAGGAATTTTAAACGCTTAATTCTGCCTCCCCTTTATCTGTGCCTCTATCATTATCTATTCAACTGATAATTTACTCTCCAAATATTACTCTCCAAAACTCTGCTGGTATCTAGCAATATGAAAAATGTCTGTTAAGATTTATAAAAAAATAAAAAAAGCAGCAATTCAAGCATGTTATCCTTTTTAATAATAAATGCAGTATCTATCTGTGGGCAAATGTGCAGAAAATGGAGACATGGAGTTTACCGCTGTGAACTGAAATAGGTTTTAGGATGGAAACTGCTTAAATTTTGCATAGTTCATTTATACAATTTTGGATCTCCTAGTTTTCAGTTAAGTAAAAATGCATATAACATTTGCATGTAACAACAACACGCAGTAAAAAGATTTGGGCTGAAGTTAATGTTTTGATTCCATAGTTTAATGCGACTCATTTGTAGTGGAAGCAAAAGTAAAATCACCAAGGCCCTTTATGTCGATCGTGCGCTCAATGATGTGTGAGATACTGCGCTTCTGTAGGCTATATTGTCACAGCAGAAGGAAGCCCTGAAAGGGCTCTCAAATCCCATCTCGTTCCTTAATAGCTTTTTAAATTAAGAATGTAAGGTCTGATGACGGAAAAAAATTAAACTAAAACAAATCGAATGTCTGAAAAGACCCATTAGTAATTCGTGCCCATTTACTTTTGGCTTTAAAATGAATTGAGCAGAAAACTGGATGAATGTCAAACTGGCATGACAAGACATCTGAGCTTTTTCTGCTTCATTCATTATGATGGCCCCATCATAAACCTTTTCTTCTAACAAGCAGGAAACCGCTGAAGGTTTTTCTTGTAAATGTTCTTCATGAATTACCACCTGTTTCCATTCTCATTAATAGATATTCCACTCCACGTTGCATAAAGGATGATATTAGTAGGCACATCTGTATGCTGCCAAAATCACAAATGTTCCATTTACCACATGCTGCAGTGTCATCTAAAAGCAGAGACCGAAAGGATACACAAATGCACCAATGGTAACTAAAAAGGCTTTAGAAATTACTGTGGTGGGATTAAAGCTTTAAAAAAGATCACAGCATACACATAAGCAAATGAGAAAAATAATTAGCAGATTTCTAATAAATAAATCTCGTAATTGACCAACAAATAAGTGGCTACTCACACAAACATATTCTGGCGGTATTATATGTCCCTATTACTCATGTATGTCCTGGCCCAACCACAGGATTAACAGACTCAAAGTCACACCATCATAGGCATTAATGATGATGTGAGTTTAGGTTAGTTAACCCTGCAGTTAGGCCATGACACTCGGACACCTTATTTGATCTGTCTGTGTTTCTGGATCAGTCTCTTGGGTTTTACTTCAATAAGTATTCTTTTTTTTAATTTTATGAAAAACAAATCCATCCATGTAGCAAAGCCATGTCCCTAGAGCCTGGACCATGCACAGGACATCAGAATCCCATTGCAATGATGCCACTGAATTTTGCTGCCTGAGCCTGGGTTTTAACTGTGCAGGGAGGAACATGACTCGCCATGCGCGTCAGGGGATCAGGGTAAGGTTAGGAGGCACAAGTAACATAACTATATATTAAGAAAGCATAAGGGACATTACTTTATATTAAGTGGCAGAAGGGGCATTACTATTTATTAAGTGGGCACAGAGGGGCATTGCTGTATATTAAGGAAACACAATGGGACAATACCATACATTAAGGGGACACAAGGTGCATTACTAAATATTAAGGGGGCACAGCAGGCATTATTATATTAATATTATATACAGTAAGTGGTACAGTGGGACATAATTATTTATTAAGGTGCACTATAGGTCATTATTATCATTAGTATTATCTTTAGGGGGCACAAGGTGCATTTGCCACTATTGTTTTTGGAGGTGCTGTTTAATTGCCACAGTTTTTTTGGGTTGGAATTATAGTTATGAGAGCATTATTTAAAAAAAAAGGTGTATTTTGCAGCACCATGCATCACAACAGGTACACTAACAGGAGTGAATGGGCAGCAACACACAGAAAACTGGCCCCTATCAGCAGGATGTGGTGTTTGTGTATGTTGAGGAAAGGTAGGGCAGATCTTAGAAATGTGAGGAGCTAAAGATGTATCTGTTGTAAACTCTGTAGACACAAGTCATGGGTGGAGGAAGTCATTTTGGTGGTCTGTGCCAAATAGAAAAGATGAGAAAAGGTATTGACTCCAACCAGAGAACAGTTGATTCATCTGAATGTTATAGGATTTACTGCACTGTTATCATTATAACTACCACTGTATGGAACCTATACAAGGATAATAATGGTCCTTGTACAGTTTTATTATTTCTTGATATAGTATGGTAATATTAATCAATCTCTTTTCAGTAGTATTGGTATTAGTCATGGTGTAGAATTAGCTTGGTTAGTAGCCTACTTGGGTATTAGATGTGTTTACCACCCACCCTTCTAAAATCCTAGCTACATATCTGTTTGTAAGATAGAATTTGTCCAATGGAGCATGCCACATTTTTTTCTGTCAGAGGTATGCATGAGCCCTAACAATAAAAAGTACATATCATTTTAAAACCAACTATTGGAAAGACAGGCACCAAAAATATATTTTAAAATAATATAAGCTAATAATATAAAGAGAATATATCAAGACCATGTTCACACATGCCATGTTTATTGCAGATTTTTGGTGAAAGTTCCATATGAAAAATAAAAAAAATACAATATAATTCATGTGAATGGGGCTTACACAGAAAACATAAGGGCAGATATGGTCTAGATTTTGCTTCCAATGTTTTCTATGGGGCTATGTTGGGCAGTTTACTCCTAACATTTGAATATACCTTAAGACACACACCACAAATTGTATTGCCTTTTTTTTTTTTTTTTTAAACTCCATCAAAGACTGTATACACTGTGTATACTGTTGTGAGGCCATTTCCCCCTTCCTGACAGGGCCATTTTTTGCAAATCTGACATGTGTCACTTTATGTGGTAATAACTTTAAAACGCTTTTACTTATCTAGGCCATACTGAGAATGTTTTCTCGTCATATATTGTACTTCATGACACTGGTAAAATTGAGTCAAAATATTTCATTTTTAATTATTAAAAAAATACAAAATGTACCAAAAGTTTACAAACTGGATTCCAAAAAAGGACACTGTACAAATCGTGAATAAAAACTGAATGGAATGATGTGGAGGTGCGAACTTCTAATATTTTATTTAGAATAGAACATAAATCACGGAACAAAAGTTTAAACTGAGAAAATGTACCATTTTAAGGGAAAAATATGTTGAATCAGAATTTCATGGTGTCAACAAATCCCCCAAAAGTTGGGACAAGGCCATTTTCACCACTGTGTGACATCTCCCCTTCTTCTTACAACACTCAACAGACATCTGGGGACCGAGGAGACCAGTTTCTCAAGTTTAGAAATAGGAATGCTCTCCCATTCTTGTCTAATACAGGCCTCTAACTGTTCAATCGTCTTGGGCCTTCTTTGTTGCACCTTCCTCTTTATGATGCGCCAAATGTTCTCTATAGGTAAAAGATCTGGACTGCAGACTGGCCATTTCAGTACCCGGATCCTTCTCCGACGCAGCCATGATGTTGTGATTGATGCAGAATGTGGTCTGGCATTATCTTGTTGAAAAATGCAGGGTCTTCCTTGAAAGAGATGACGTCTGGATGGGAGCATATGTTGTTCTAGAACCTGAATATATTTTTCTGCATTGATGGTGCCTTTCCAGACATGCAAGCTGCTCATGCCACACTCACTCATGCAACCCCATACCATCAGAGATGCAGTCTTCTGAACTGAGCGTTGATAACAACTTGGGTTGTCCTTGTCCTCTTTGGTCCGGATGACATGGCGTCCCAGATTTCCAAAAAGAACTTTGAATCGTGACTCGTCTGACCACAGAACAGTCTTCCATTTTGCCACACTCCATTTTAAATCATCTCTGGCCCAGTGAAAACGCCTGAGCTTGTGGATCTTGCTTAGAAATGGCTTCTTCTTTGCACTGTAGCGTTTCAGCTGGCAACGGCGGATGGCACGGTGGATTGTGTTCACTGACAATGGTTTCTGGAAGTATTCCTGAACCCATTCAGTGATTTCCTTTACAGTAGCATTCCTGTTTGTGGTGCAGTGTCGTTTAAGGGCCCGGAGATCACGGGCATCCAGTATGGTTTTACGTACGGCCTTGACCCTTACGCACAGAGATTGTTCCAGATTCTCTGAATCTTCGGATGATGTTATGCACAGTTGATGATGATAGATGCAAAGTCTTTGCAATTTTTCGCTGGGTAACACCTTTCTGATATTGCTCCACTATCTTTCTGCCCAACATTGTGGGAATTGGTGATCCTCTACCCATCTTGGCTTCTGAGAGACACTGCCACTCTGAGAAGCTCTTTTTATACCCAATCATGTTGCCAATTGACCTAATTAGTGTTAATTGGTATTTCAGCTCTTCGTTATGCTCAAATTGACTTTTTCCAGCCTCTTATTGCTACTTGTCCCAACTTTTTGGGGATTTGTTGACACCGTGAAAATTTGAATCAACGTATTTTTCCTTTAAAATGATACATTTACTCGGATTAAACGTTTGATCTGTCATCTACGTTCTATTACAAATAAAATATTGACATTTGCCATCTCCACATCATTGCATTCAGTTTTTATTCACAATTTGTTTAGTGTCCAAACTTTTTTGGAATCCGGTTTGTAGAAAAATTAGCAAATTTCCAAATTTCAATTTCTCTATTTATATAATAGATAGTAATACCGCCAAAAATAGTTATTACTTTACATTCCCCATATGTTTACTTCATGTTTGGATCATTTTGTGAATGTCATTTTATTTTTTGGGGACGTTAGAAGGCTTAGAAGTTTAGAAGCAAATCTTTACATTTTTCAGAATATTTCCAAAACCCACTTTTTAAGGACCAGTTCAGGTTTGAAGTCACTTTGTGAGGCTTACATAATAGAAACCAACCAAAAATGACCCCATTTTAGAAATGACACCCCTCAAGGTATTTAAAACTTTACAAACGTTGTTAACCCTTTAGGTGTTCCACAAGAGTTAATGAAATATGGAGAATAAATTTCTGAATTTCTATTTTTGGGCAAATTTTCAATTTTAACTCATTTTTTCCAGTAACAAAGCAAGGGCCAAACAAACAGCCAAACAAAACTCAATATTTATTGCCCTGATTCTTTAGTTTACAGAAACACCCCATATGTGGTCCTAAACTGCTGTACAGGCACACGGCAGGGTGCAGAAAGAAAGGAGCGCAATGTGGTTTTTGGAAGACTAATTTTGCTGGACTGTTTTTTTGACACCATGTCACATTTGAAGACCCCCTGATGCACCCCTAGAGTAGAAACTCCAAAAAAGTGACCCCATTTTGGAAACTACGGGATAAGGTGGCAGTTTTGTGGATACTATTTTAGGGTACATATGATTTTTAGTTGCTCTATATTACACTTTTTGTTAAGCAAAGTAACAAAAAATAGCTGTTTTGGCACCGTTTTTAATTTTCGTAATTTACAATGTACATCTGACAGGTTAGATTATGTGATATTTTTATATAGCATGTTCTATACCTAATATCTATACCTTTTTTTTATTTATTTCAGTTTTACACAATAATATAATTTTTGAAACAAAAATCATTTTAGTGTCTCCATAGTCTGAGAGCCATAGTTTTTTTTTATTTTTTGGGAGATTGTATTAGGTAGGGTATCATTTTTAAAGGGTGAGATGACGGTTTGATTGGTACTATTCTGGGTCCATATGACTTTTTGATAGATTGCTATTACACTTTTAGTGATTCAAGCTGACAAAAAATGAATTTTTTTTACACATTTTTTATTTTACGGTGTTCACCTGAGAGGTTAGATCATGTGATATTTTTATAGAGCAGGTTCTTGCGGACGCGGCGATACCTAATATGTACACTTTTTTATTTACTTAAGTTTTACGCAATAACAGCATTTTTTAAACCACAAAAATTATATTTTAGTGTCTCCATATTCTGAGAGCCATCGTTTTTATATTTTTTGTGCGATTGTCTTAGGTAGGTTCTAATTTTTTGCAGGATAAGTTAACTGTTATATTGGTACTATTTTGGGGGCATACGCCTTTTTGATTGCTTGATGTTGCACTTTTAGTGATGTAAGGTGACAAAAAAAAGTGGGGGGTTTTACCACAGTTTTTATTTTATTTTTTTGACGATGTTCACCTAAGGGGTTAGGTCATGTGATATTTTTATAGAGCCGGTCGTTACAGACGTGGCAATACCTAATATATATAATTTATTTTATTTATTTAAGTTTACACTATTTTGGGGGTGCATATGACTTTTTGATTGCTTTCTTTTAAACTTTTTGTGATGTAAGGTGACAAAAAATAGCTTTTTTGTGGCACTGTTTCTATTTAATTTTTTTTACGGCATTTACCTGAGGGGTTGGGTAATGTGATATTTTTATAGAGCTGGTTGTTATGGACGTGGCGATACCTAATATGATTTATTTCAGATAGCCTAGTTGCCTAGACCAGTAAACTCCCTGGTCGGTTTAAAACGTAACATTTATTTCATTTAATTTGTTAGAAAAATAACATAACGGGAGAACAAAGAATAGTTTAAAACTCTAGGTGCGGTAGGGCACTAGTGGCTGGGATAAGGGTTGCTTCGGGGGAGCTTTTGTGTTAGTTTTTAGATTAGGAGTAGGTAGGACCAAGTGTCGTAGCACGGAGTAACTGCAGACTCAATCGTGCTCGGACACTAGTGGTTGAGAATCGCCCAAGAGAAAAAATCACTGGAAATCAAATGATTCAGGGTGAATGAGTAAATGTATCTCCAGCACGTGTTCATCTAGATAAATAAAGTATGTTCACTGTTGACAAAAAGGAAGAGTGGGATGAACGGATGCTAGGAGGCAGAATATATGGGTGAAGCAACCCTTATCCCAGCCACTAGTGCCCTACCGCACCTAGAGTTTTAAACTATTCTTTGTTCTCCCGTTATGTTATTTTTCTAACAAATTAAATGAAATAAATGTTACGTTTTAAACCAACCAGAAACGGGAGTTTACTAGTCTAGGCAACTAGGCTATCTGAAATAAATTATAAGTTGATGATCCCGGGTCTAAAGGGTCTTTTGAAAATGATACCTAATATGTATACATTTTTTATTTATATCACTTTAACACAATAAAAATGAAACAAAAAATGATGTTTTATTGTCTCTATGTTCTGAGAGCTATATTTTTTTTTGGTTTTTTTAGCGATTTTTTTAGTAGGGGCTCATTTTTTGAAGAATGAGGTGAGACTTTTACTGGTACCATTTTGATCACTTGGTGTTGCACTTTTTGTTATGTAAGGTGACAAAAATGCCTTTTTTTAAACAGTTTTAATTTTTATGGTGTTTATCGGACGGGGTGGATCATGTGATATTTTTATAGAGCCGGCCGTCACGGACGCGGCAATACCAAATATGTCTATTTTTTTTTTATTTTTCCTATTTTTAATTATTTCTTTTTTATTACTTAATTGTTTTTTTGTTTTTTTTACATATGTGAAACCTTTTTTTTAAACTTTATTTTTTTATTTCTTTATTTTTTATTTTACACTTTGTGTCCCCCATAAGGTCATACAAGACCTCTTGGGGACATTTGACTTCATTTTTTTCTTTTTTTCACTATTGATTTCTCCTGTAACGGGGCTGACATAGTAGCCCCAGTTACAGGGGAAATACACCCCCGGAACGGCTGTACAGGGCATACAGCTGTGTATGCAGCGATCTAGTTCCCAGGTGTCCCTGCCTTCTCTTTGGGTTGCCCTGCTGTCAATGACAGGAGGCACCAATGGGGGCAGGGCACAGGGGGCATTATAACTACAGGGCTCACTGCTGGGGGACATTATAATGACACAGGGTGCACTGCTTGGGGACATTATATTAATACTGAGGGAAGTACAGAGGAGGCAATATAATTACAGGGGGCACAGCTGGGAGAAACTATAATAATACAGGGGCACTTCTGGGGGACATTTTAATAATACAGGAGGCCCTGCTGGGGGTACATCATAAGAATACAAGGAGCACATCTGGGGACAGCACAGAGGGGGCATTATAAATACAGGAGGCACTCCTAGGGGACATTATAATAACACAGATGGCACTATTGGGAGACCATTATAATGCCTGGGGGCATTAAATACTGGAGGCACTACAAGGGAGCATTACAACTGAATTATTAATACTGGGGTTACTGTTGTAGTGTTTTTATTGGCACAATATGGAGGGCATTGCTACTAATAAGGCACTCTTGGTGAGCATTATCACTATTGGGGGCACTATTACTAACAATGGCATTCTGGAATATAATTATTACTAATGGCGGGACTTTTGTGAGTGCTTTGGGGACTATCTGTATGGCACTGTTATTTCATAAGTATATTAGTTGGGGGTATTAAGGAGTACAGCGGGCACAGTATTGTAGGTGGCAGCAGGATAATACTATACTAATATACTATAGAGTTGAGATATGGATAAAATAATTTGTCATGGTGATCTGTTCTCAGTGGAGAGGATAAGGAAAGAGAATGTCCACATCAGAGGAGACTTCACTGCATGTAAGAGGCATGTGGATCTGTATGTAATATCCAATTCAAATTTGCCTTTAGCAATAGGGCTGGGGGGAGGTATTGGATTAGAATTTGGAGGGGGGGGGGTATTTAAATTTTCACCTCAGGCGGCAGAAAATGTAGAATTTTACCTGCCCACAGCTTTAAATTGCATTTGTGTCCTAAGGACTCTCATATAGTTGTGGACAGGCCAGAACCCCTGTCAGGAATAGTTATTCCTGGCTGGCTGGCCTGATTAGGTCCCCTAGACATAACTCCTGATTAGGTCCCCTAGACATAACTCCTGATTAGGTCCCCTAGAAATGCTAAGTCCGCCACTGGTGATAACAACAAATCTGTGTGTGAATATACTCTTAGGAGGGATAACCTATTAAAATAGATACCTGTATTCTTAAACATTATGCCTGTCTGATGCTTACATACTGTTTATTTATCTTAGTATCAGCAGTTTAGTTATGTTTCAGTTCTGTTAGAAAATAGAAACAATGATTTGCAGTTTATCTGCATAGCCTACTGAGTCTGAGATAATGTGACATAATGTGGCATCCAACTCTTGTATGATCACAGACTCCTGATCTGGTCCTGTCTACCTCAGCCCTGCCTGACAGGGCACAAACTGTATGAAATACCTGCATTTAGTGGCATTTTCATGCCCAGGTTTGCTTATGGGTGTTCATTATAACTAGAGATGAGAAAATAAAATAAAAAATTCAATTCTACCAGTTCAGCGAATTTTTTGAAAAAATTTGGTTCGATCTGAATTTATTTGTGGCGAATCGCGTTAAAAAAAACGGCTATTTCCTGGCTGCAGAGAGCCTTTATAGTGGTGTAGAACACTGTGCCTTGCAGTAACACACATAGGGAGTCTGCTGTGGTAGTGAAACAATATTGTGAGTCCGTATGACATGCAGATGAAAGGCGTCACTCTTAGAATCACTGCACACTTCACTTATTTGGGCAGTCACGGGGCCAAAACTAACCAAATAACTGAAGTGTGAACTCAGCCTTACAGGTCGATGTTAGCACCAAGAAGAAGCGCACTCCTTTTACAGCGTCGGCAGCTGATTCCACATAGATTTGTACAGAACCTGCTCTATTAAACCCTTTTAAAAGTAGAGCCCCCCCTGACAGAGTGGAGAGGGTGTTAGCAGTAAGTTTGTGTCGACGTCACAGATTATTTTGCCCTTGCTCTGATCCGTCAGAACAATAACCCCCACAAAACGGATCCTGTCTGTGGAGCATCCGCCTTCACTCGGTCAGAATTTGGTCAGTAATCCATCAGTATTGCTAATGCCCCCAAAAAACTGGAGTGGATCCAAAACAGAGATGACACGTAAATGGAATATTTGCATGTTTTCTGTGTTTTGTACCCACTCCTGCTTTTGATTACTAAATCATTAGCCAATTCTTATGCAAAATAGGGACCATGTCATACAGGCCTTACAGCTGTTACATAGACAGGATCCGTTGTGCGTCTCATTTTTCCTTCCTTTTGACAGATCAGAAGAAGGGTCAAATAAATAATGATGTCAGCCAGGCCGATAATAGTGGCCCAGTCATAAAGTGGGGAGGGTGGGAACAGCACGAGAAGTCCACAGAGTGGCCAAATAACATAGTGGTGAGGTGGAAGCAGAATGAGAAGACCACAGAGTGGCCCAATGACAGAGTCTGGAGGTGGCAGCAGCATCAGGAGGAGGCCACTGATTGGCACAATGATAGTGTGGAGGTGGCAGCAGCATCAGGAGGCCACAGAGTGGCACAATGACAAAGTGTGAAGGTGGCGGCAGCAGCAGCATCAGGAGGAGACCATGCTTTAGAACATATAATTGCACCGCACAAGGGCATCTTTCCTTGTAATAAACCCTGTAAATGGCTGTATCAAACAGCACTTCCACCCCAATAACAAGAACGGTTTGCTGGAATTACAGAGCTGTATAATGGCAATTTGGATCCCCAGTCAGTGCAGCAAGGTGTAATAGGATTGTTCCCATTACCCAGGCTGTAAACTCCCCTACTGAACCCTGTTCTGCTTCATTACTGTGGAATAATTCCTCCCTATCCTTTCCCTGAACTTCTATACAGCAAAATAAAAGTTTTAAAGTATTTTCTACCACTGTCCCTAGCGCCTGCTGATGTTTCTCCCTGCACTAAGTACACTGGAAAATGGCTGAATCCAAGATGGCTGTGCATTGGCGCACATAGAGAAGTAAGGGCCCCATAGCAAGGATCAAACCAGGCCCCCTCACACAGGACAGAAGGGTTTCTGCCTAAACTCTTTTTTAAATGACCTTTGGACTATTTTTTCACTGCCTCGTTTGCTAAAAGTTGTTCCTTTAGAGGGTAGAGTATTGACCAAGTTTTCACCTTCAGTAAGACTGGGCCCCCTCTTGCCCTGGGCCATATAGCAGTCACATGGTCTGCCGCTATGGTAGTTATGCCCCTGGGGCTGTGACATCACAGGGCTGGCTGACTGCTCATTGGCTGCATTCATGGAATTGTGGGTGATCCCTCATTGCCAGAGTTCCTTGCTCCATATCCTATCAAGTGCAGCAGCCATTTTAGGAAAAAATGTGATTCATTACTACGAAGCGTGAGGAAATTCGGATCGAATTCCACTTCATGAACTTCGATTCGCTCATCTCCAATTATAACTGTTACACAATTTGTCATGAAAAGCAGTTATGCACACAGTTCAGTATTTTTTTTTCTTATGCTAATCCATTTTTTATAGGATACAATCTAATGTGTTCATGGTATGTCAGCTCAATTATTCCTTGTACAAACAACTGTCCATCCACGGAGTGCCAGCTTTTACTGGTATATGTATGTTTTAATAGGCCATCATAAGCACTTATTTTCAAATTACTAAATTGTAAATGCTTTCTTCGTAGTAAGACTAGCACTGGCAAAGTATGATTTGAGAAGCATATATTTTAGCTATAAAATGACTGGCATTTTTCTGTCCTAAACATGGGGGTGTTACTTGTGACAAAACTGGAAATTTGAAAATACTCTCTGCTCTTTTGCATCATGTCGTTAGATCTGTTAAATCTTAAAAAAAAAAAAAAAAAAAAAAGATATTAGCCACTGGACATAATGGGGCACATTTATTAAGATGATTCTTAAAAAAGGCCCATAGCTGGTGGTGGATCGACCAAAGTTCTTTTCATAACTTTGACGCATCTAGCGCCAGTTCTAAATGTAAGACAGATTCCGAGCTGTCTTACATTTAGATCTTTTTTTATGCCTAAAAGAGGACCGTCCCCTTCCCCTTCCACACCACAACCACAATTTTAGACATGGCATGAGCTGGGCGCCACCATCTGCGCCTGAGATACACCTAATTTAGGCCTTTTTCACACGACTGTATGGCTTTTTCAGTGTTTTGCGGTCCAGTGTTCACGGATCCATTGATCTGTTTTTTGTTTCCGGTGTGTTTCCGTTTCTGTTCCGTTTTTCCATTCCGTTTTTTCATATGGCATGTACAGTATACAGTAATTACATAGAAAAAATTGGACTGGGCATAAAATTTTCAATAGATGGTTCCACAAAAACGGAACAGATACGGAAGACATACGGATGCATTTCCGTATGTGTTTATTTTTTTGCAGACCCATTGACTTGAATAGAGCCATGGAACGTGATTTGAGGGCAATAATAGGAGATGTTCGCCACACCTATGAGGTGGGATGGATTATCTTGGCAAAGGAGAAGTGCTCACTAACAAAGATTTAGACGAATTTGTGAACAATATTTGAGAGTAATGGGTCCTTTGTGTATGTAGAAAATGTTTCAGATCTTTGAGTTCAGCTCATGCAAAATGGGAGCAAAACCGAAAGGGTTGCGTTCATATTTTTGTTCAGTGTATATCTATCTCTATATATATATATATATATATATATAGCAAAAAGATGAGGCAGCACTCCAACTTCAGGTGAAAACCGTGGATCCTTTATTCCCTTGTGCACAAGGGAATAAAGGATCCACGGTTTTCACCTTAAGTTGGAGTGCTGCCTCATCTTTTTGCTATCTATATTTACCTATAGCCGTTTGAGCCTGCGGCTTTGAGGATATTTTGCACCCATATCATTTTTTGGTCTTGTGCTGCTGGTTTTTTCTTTTTTGTTTTTTATATATATATATATATATATATATATATATATACACAATAGAGCTAAGAAATGGGGGTCATTCTAAATAAAAGTGGTGCAATACCTACTATAAATGAGTTAATGGAAGCTCTTAGCGCGCATATTTGATCAAACGTGTGTCAGGCCCATCAACCAGGCGTGAAGGTGGCTTCTGCAGATTGGTCCCTAACAATAGTATACCGCCTCTCTTTGGACTTACCTAAGCCTACAATATTCAGGGCAGTGTAGGAACCAGCTACATAAGTACTCTGCTCAGAAGTCCCAGGTAGATGGGCGTGTTCAGTCTAAAAGAGGCGCTACCCTCATTTAATACTGCAAGAGAATTTAGACTAGAACCTTCAAAATCACAGTTTCATATCCATGAAGCAAACATGATTATAAAAAAGAAAATGGCTGCACACCATTATACATATAATTAAGGCTGCGTGCAGCCTGGAATTGTGGGTGGAGCAACCTCCCCTATTTAAACCCCCTAGTCCAAGCAGGAGGGCGCCCGTTTCTTTGCTTCTGCAGCATCCAGCGCCTGACGTCACTTCCGGTCGAGTCTCCGTTGGTTCGTCATCCCGTGCGTATCTCCAGCAGCATCACCTGTCGTGAGTTTCACCGCTCTGCGGCCCGGCCAGACGCGCCTTGCCACCGGCACCTCGTACCACCATCAACCACCGGCAGCTCCGTCGCATCCGGGGGGGGGAGCTGACAGCGTGGCGGCTGCCGGTTCCCGCTCTGCAGCTGCAGCAGCGCCACCATGCTCGCGGCGATTCACATGGGCACCACGTGGCTCGGTGCGCACCATGTGAGAGGCAATACCAGCGGTCATCATGTTGTGGGGCAGGGAGGCTGACAGCGCAGCGGCTGCCCGGTTCCCAGTGTCTGTGGTGTCATGCCGTGGGGGAGGGAGGGGGGGCAACTTGCGGCCCTCCCCTCCCCCCCCCCCCCGCAAGTTGTGAACCCGGATGGTTGGCGGCGTGTGTGTCGGGGGGATCAGAGGTTGAGTCAGTAGGCCTCGTCTCCCTGGGTCATACGCCTTAGGACGGACGGTCGTTAGGGAGATGTTATGTGGCCATGCAGATACACTCTCTGTCTAGGGATTTTGTGTTGCCAGCAAATGTAAGAACTGCGTGAGCCGCGCAGGGGAGATGCATTTTAGGTCAGACTGCAAGTTCAAAATTGCCGCTTAAACACTGAGTTATCACTAAATGCCGGCTGGCAAAAAAAAATAAAAAAATGTAAAGGGGAACCTTTGATCCTATGGGAGGCTGGGCACCGGAAGCAACAGCATTCCCCTACCCGGGCCACTCTGTGGGTGGGGTTCCCGGCCACCCTGTTGCGAGTTTCCCTGCATCCCTGAACCAGTATCTTCCCTGAATCACTCAGGCGCAAATGTCTTCCCTGATCCCTCAGGCGCAAATGTCTTCCCGATGACTCAGGCGCAAATGTCTTCCCTGATCCGCTCAGGCGCAAATGTCTTCCCTGAATCGCTCAGGCGCAATGTCTTCCTTGAATCGCTCAGGCGCAATGTCTTCCCGGAATTGCTCAGGCGCAATGTCTTCCCTGTATCACTCAGGCGCTATGTCTTCCCTGATTCACTCAGGTACAATTCATCCAGGTATCGCCCAGGGATGTCCCTTTCATTCACTCATGTGCAATGTTTTCCCTGTTTTACTCACGTGCAATGTTTTCGGATTCGCTCAGGTGCAAATGTTCCGTAAGTCGCTCTGGTGCTATGGTTCCCTGAATCGCTCAGGCACAAATGGTTCCCTGAATCGCTCAGGCGCAAATGGTTCCTGAATCGCTCAGGTGCAATGGTTCCCTGAATCGCTCAGGTGCAATGGTTCCCTGAATCGCTCAGGATGGTTCCCTGAATCGCTCAGGGGCAATGGTTCCCTGAATCGCTCAGGTGCAATGGTTCCCTGAATCGCTCAGGTGCAATGGTTCCCTGAATCGCTCAGGTGTTTGTTTGGTTCACTGACTAAGGGACCAGCAGGTCGCGGCCCTCGCCGTGCATCGGTAAAACACGGCTTATCTTTTCGTAAGCAGGGCCGCGACCACCAGAGCTACAAGCAAACCTCGGTTGTTGCGCCTATTTTCCCGGTTCAGGTAAGATACAGCCGCAAGGCTGTGCTACGACCTATCACTGCATTAGCTATTCGTTGTCATGAGATCCCGTTCATAGGTCTCTGCCTATGTCTCCCCTGAATCACTCTAGTGTCATGTTTTTCCCTGAATCACTCAGGTATTATGTCTTCCCGGATCCCTGAATCGCTCAGGTGTTATGATTTCCTCAGATCGCAGGGGTCATGTTCCCGGAATCACAGGTGTCATGTCTTCCCTGAATCATTCAGGTTTGTCTTCCCTGATTCGCTCAGGCGTCATGTTTTTCTCCAAATTGCAGGTGTCATTTTACCCAAGAACCGCATGTGTCATGTCTTCCCTGAATCACTCAGGGTTATGTTTTCTCCAATTCAGGTATCATGTTCCCAATCGCATGTGTCATTTCTTCCCTAAGTGACTCAGGAGTCAGGTCCCTGAATCGCTCTGGTGTTATGCCTCCCTTAGTCACTTAGGGGTAAGGTCCCCTGAATCACTCGGGGGTGGTGTGCTCCCTGATTCGCTCAGGTTTCATGTATCCCCTGAATCGCTCAGGTATCATGTATTTCCCTGAAAATCACTCAGGTGCCATGTTCTCCCTGATTCGGGTTTTGTTTTCCTTCCTCTTCCAGGTCAGTTGTTCCCAGGTTGCATATTTTCCTGAACAGTCTGGTTATGTATTCCCCTGATTCACGCAGGTCAGGTTGGCCTGATTCGCTCAGGCTTCTGTTTTTCCCGGCTCTCCCAGGGAGTAGGTAGTGGCCAGGTCCAACCAGATTCAAGGTACTGCCCGACCCTCCCAGATGTCCGTCATCTTCATGAAGGTGCATATAATTGCCTGCGTTACTTAGGATTCCATGTCGCCTGAACCACTCAGGAGTAAGTGCATCGCCCGAAGTACGCAGGTTCCATGCATCAGCCTGTAACGCTCAGGGATTTGTTCAGCAACGTCCGGCTGGTTCCTGGTTACCCGATTCGTGTCCTGTGTGTCTGGATTTTGTTTCCGCAGGTTTGTTGCATGTGGCGCGACTTCGGGCTCTGATGCTGGCTGTCCAGGGTCTCCCAGCAGTTGGCCATGACGCCCAGGCTGCATCCCGGTTCTCCATCGCCTCTTTCCAGTGCCACCAGATCGCACCTCTCTCCGGGTCTCGTACCGACGCAAGCTTATTTTTCTTGTAAGCAGGGCCTCAGGCCACCGGAATGTCGATCCATCCTCAGTTATATCGCAGGGCTCCTCCATGCCCGGTCACTCCACGGTGCCGGGTTTCAGGTAAGTTCCAGCCGAGTGGCAGCATGACGCGTCTCCGCAGCTCAGAGCCTTCCTTCATTTATCACAAGCCACCACTCCTAGGTCTTCAGTATCGCCGGAGAGTTGGCAGCGCTGTCCGTTGATTCGGTTAGGTTGCGATCCTTTCTATACCATGCTTATTTCTGTTTCCTTCTGATTCTCAGGTTTCATGTATTTCCCGGATGAGCTCGAAATGCAAGTTTTTGCCCATTTACCCAGGTCTAATTCCCGGAGTCGCGCGGGTTTTACGTGTTTCCTGGGTCGCTCGGGTCCATGCATTTCCCTGGGTCGCTCAGGTCCATGCATTCCCCTGGGTCGCTCAGGTCCATGCATTCCCCTGGGTCGCTCGGGTCCATGCATTCCCCTGGGTCGCTCGGGTTCATGTATTTACCCGAGTTCCTCGGGTTATGTTTCCAGAATCGCCCGGGTTCATGTTTTCTGGGTCGCTCGGGTTATGTGTGTGCCCAAGTCACTCAGGTTTTACATTTCCCTGAATCACTCAGGTCAGGTATTTCCTGAATCGATCAGGTTTAGGTATTTCCCTGAATCGCTCAGGTTTTGTATTTTCCTGTCTTTCAGGTTGCCGGTATCTCCAGGTGGTATGTTTTCCTGATTCACCCAGGTTACGTATTTTCCGGAATCACTCAGGTTTTGTTTCCTGTCTTCAGGTTGGCGGTATTTCCAGGTTGTGTGTTTTTCTTGATTCACTCAGGTTACATATTCCCTGAATCACTCAGGTCTTTTTCCCACAGGTGGTTCGCATTTGCCTGAATCGCTCAGGTCTTTTGTCCCACAGGTTGTACGCAGTTGCCTGAATCGCTCAGGATCCGATATATTTGCCTGGAACGCTTAGGGTTTTCCAGCAGTATCCAGTGGCTTTCATAGCCCATTGCCACACGCACCGCCTCCTGTCATTTAACACCATAAAGCTGTATTGGCCGGCATTCAACACCATTGGATGCTCGGCGACCCCTCTGCCAAATCCATTTTCGTATCAGGCCATCAAAGCCACCCTCAGGGTTAGCGCGGCGGTCCAGGTGCGTAGACAACCAGTGTCAGGCGAGCTTTCCGCAGATTGGCAGGTAGCCCTAGACGGTCTCCCTTGGGCACTCAGCAAGCATCATCACGAAAGCAGCCATGTACCTAGGGTTCCATGGGCTCTTAGACCCGGGGAGTTCACCTGCGGCACGGTCAACCGAGCGACCCTGCTCGGGCGACATCTCGCCTGGCATTCGGTCCACTTCATACGGTCCATCCCAGCCACCGAGTCCAATCAGGCTGGTCCTCCCACCGAGGTAGAGTTCTTCCCTACGGCCAACTGTTGGTGTCCCGTCAAGGCGCTCCAAGAGCTTCTGGCCTCACTCCAGTCTCCCGCGTTAGACAACCCGTTGCTCCCAATTAACGGTAGGCCCCCCTTCTTCGGCCCAGTTTGTCTCCAATATCCGCACCCTGACGGCAGGGTTGGGGTTCAACCCCAGCACAGTATCCGGGCACTCCTCTCGCGTAGGGGCCGCTTTCGCGGCATCCAGTCATCAGGTACCGGCACACGTCCCCCGCAAGGGGGGTCGTTAGCGGTCGTCCTGCTACGCAAGGTACATTCACAATCCGCGAGTTGAGATTGTCAGAGCCTTTCGTTCTTTGGGCTTTATGGGTTCCATGATGCTCCAATAAATACATTGCACCCTACTCCAGGCCGGTTCTCTTTGCCCACTTATCTAGGCCTTACCTCGTCGCTGGCACCGGGCACACTCCAGCCAGTTGGTTCAGGGCAGTACATAGGCATGCCTACTCTGTTCCTCGATTAGCTCCTACCACAAATAGTTAAGGCTGCGTGCAGCCTGGAATTGTGGGTGGAGCGACCTCCCCTATTTAAACCCCCTAGTCCAAGCAGGAGGGCGCCCGTTTCTTTGCCCCTCCCTCCCATCCCCTTTTTCATTCACTCCTCCTGGGTGGCCCACTTATCTAGGCCTTACCTCGTCGCTGGCACCGGGCACACTCCAGCCAGTTGGTTCAGGGCAGTACATAGGCATGCCTACTCTGTTCCTCGATTAGCTCCTACCACAAATAAACAATAGTAACATAGTAACATAGTTACATAGTACATAAGGCCGAAAAAATACATTTGTCCATCCAGTTCGGCCTGTCATCCTGCAAGTTGATCCAGAGGAAGGCAAAAAAAAAAACCTGTGAGGTAGAAGCCAATTTTACTCACTTTAGGGGAATAAGAATTCCTTCCCGACTCCAATCAGGCAATCAGAATAAATCCCTGGATCAACGATCTCTAGTAGCTATAGCCTGTAATATTATTACGCTCCAGAAATACATCCAGGCCCCTCTTGAATTCCTTTATTGTACTCACCATAGAGCTAAGAAATGGGGATCATTCTAAATAAAAGTGGTATAATACCTACTATACCTACCCATCGGCGGAAGCCACCTTGACGCCTGGTAGATGGGCCCGACACACGTTTGATCAAACATGTGCGCTAAGAGCTTCCATTGACTCATTTATAGTAGGTATTATACCACTTTTATTTAGAATGACCTCCATTTCTTAGCTGTATTGTTTGTATGTATAATGGTGTGCAGCCATTTTCTTTTTCATAATCATGTTTGCTTCATGGATATGCACCTGTGATTCTGAAGGTTCTAGTCTAATTCTCTTGCAGTATTAATTGAGGGTAGCGCCTCTTTTAGACTGAACAATGCCCATCTACCTGGGACTTCTGAGCAGAGTACTTATGTAGCTGGTTCCTACACTGCCCTGAATATTGTAGGCTTAGATAAGTCAGAAGAGAGGCAATATATTAGTGTTAGGGACCTATCTGCAGAAGCCACCTTGACGCCTGGAAGATGGCCCCGACACACGTTTGATCAAACATGTGCACTAAGAGCTTCCATTGACTCATTTATAGTAGGTATGATACCACTTTTATTTAGAATGATCCCCATTTCTTAGCACTATTGTTCGTATGTATAATGGTGTGCAGCCATTTTCATTTTTATAATCATGTTTGCTTCATGGATATGCACCTTTGATTCTAAAGGTTCTAGTCTAAATTTTCTTGTAGTATTTTATATATATATATATATATTATATATATATATATATATATATATATATATATATATAAGATATCCAGATTATGCAGAAAAACCTTTCTACAGATAATAGAAAAATAGAATATGGAAAAAAAAAAATCTGGGAATATTACAGCAGGTAAAACTGCAATCCTTTAAGATGGAAAGTGTCTTCTGTATCATCTGTAACATCCCACAGATTCACATTTCTGCTGATTGACGTGGCTTTTAGAGTTCACTTGCAGATGTACCGTAGATAGTTAGAAAAGTTGATGTAATATCTTTGGCCAGCCACTATTCAATCCATTCATAATGATCTGAAAAGGAAGAAGGTTGGAGAAAGGTCAGTACCATTAAGCATCCAAGTAGATGACAGAAGCGGCAATGATTTCTTAGTAAAGGATTGGACAGTTTCTAAAATTGTAGTAATTATTAATGCCTGTGAATGTATGAATAGCCTTATGAAAGCTGTAGTCATCTTCCATACATAGAAATGGCTATTTGTGTGGAATACTGCAGACATCCCTCATATTAACAAGAACTACGATATAATGTATAATGAATGTATCAGAAATAGGATACATTTTTTCTGGATGCCCCCCATTGGCTGTATGTATGGAGTTTGTTTAGACACACATGGGGGGGGATTTGAAAAGTGGTGCAAAAAAACTCATTTGCATAAACATGGGCATATGGGAAAGACATGCAAATAGTGTTTCAGCTGAAAAACAAGGCAGATTCTGCTAATTTGTATGTCTTTCCCATATGCCCAAGTTTATGCAAATGAGTTTACATGACAAAACAGTATAGAAAGGTTATTGAATATTAATGTTAGGACAATTAGAGAACTAAAAATTGTTATGCAGCCCTCCTAAGCAGTGAGAGAAGAGTTAGCTGTCATCCCAAAGAATTTACATTTTTTGTTATCCTAATGATAAGGATCTAGGTGCACAGGTCCCCCAAGCCATCCAACAAAAGTCAAGCAACTTTGAGGGTCACTGGCTTGGAAGTCTGTGTGGATAGAGAGCTGGTCTTGAAGGTCTCATAGTTCACAAGGCTGCCATTGTAAGGTATGCTGACTGTTTCATGGATAGGTTGCTGGTTTTCATATACTGTACCCGGCTTTTCGCATATAGCCTTTGTGTGATTGTTTGTTATATGTTATAAGTAATTAAATTGCTAACGCAATACGATTGAATATGCACGTGAGTTTTCGGTAAATATTCAGCAAAAAATTCGCAAAATATCGTGAATTCGAATATTGCCTATGCCGCTCATCACTAGTTGAGAAGATTGAATGGTACTTTTTTTTTCTTTGTTAGTGGAAAGGGAGAAGCCATGCACGTAGTGCTATGGGTGGGTAGTGCTAAGGCATGGGGGCCCAATTCAGATTCTTGCCCTGGGGCCCAGTGATTTCAATGTACGCCCCTGGTCGAAGAATTATCCCTTTTTCTTCTGTGTCTTCTGACCTGTAAACAAGTAGGTGTCATTTTGAGAGATTCCTTCAAAATAAATTGCAAAATTCAACTTAGGGCTCATTCACATGATTTTTTTCCGTGACCGTTTTTTGGCATACTGTATGTAGAACCATTCATTACAATGGGTCCACATGTCCGTTCTGCAAAAAAAACATAGAACATGTACTTTTATTGTCCGCATAACGGACAAGGATAGAACTGGTCTATTATGGCCAACCTGTTCTGTTCCGCAAAATGCTGAATGCACACTGACGTCGAATTTCAAGATGAATTTGATTCGTTTAGAATTGATTTACTCATCTCCAATATGGATGTTGTATTATGTTTTTATTTTACATTTCTTTAAGTCTGTATGGAGCCATGTGAATAGAGAGCTCTTAGGGTACTTCCACACAGGACTGTAAATTGAACAGATATGTTGTACATTTTTTGTTCAATTTGCAGCCAGAAAATCTGCAGCGTAATATAGTACCAGCACAGTGGTAACATCTTATAAGAGCTTAAGTACACACTGTGTAAAACTGTTATCCAGAATATTTGCAGAAATAGACGTGCAGTGTGAATTTTTATCCACAGCATGTGAATTAATGTTACATAGTTACATAGTTAATATGGTTGGAAAAAGACATAAGTCCATCAAGTTCAACCAGGGGATAGGTGGGGATGTGAATCCCAGAAGGAAGTGAGACTCAGATTTCTACACGTTTTCATAAGCATTAATGTTGTTTACTTTTAAGAATTCATCTAAACCCTTTTTAAAACTGTCCACTGTTCCTGCTGTGACCACGTCCTGAGGAAGACTATTCCACAGATTGGTGGGACCCTGGACATTAGGGAAGGATCCACATGGGATTAAGGTTGTCCCTAGGTGGTTTATGCTATTAGTTTTGGCGGGAATTTTTCCCGCCTTTTTTACTGTTACCATGTCCGGGCAGATTGCCTGGGATGGCAACATGGTTTTGATTGGGTTGCCACCGTCTGGGTAATTCTGCCCTGCAGTGGAAACCCTTATTTTATTGGCTGTTATTTTAGCCAATTGATATCTTTGTTTATGTTGTCAAAACTGTGATTGGCTGGTCAGGTTGAGCTGGTGCGGATAAATATGTGGGTGCAGGTGAAGCTGGGGTCCGTTACCTCATCTGTGAAGGAAGAAGCATCGCTGCTGAAGACCGTCCCCCTGTCTGATGGATGCGCTGATTGCTGAGCTGAGGAGAAGAGCGGGCGTTGCAGAGGGTAAATGGCAGGAGTCTTGCCTGAGGGAGCTGTCTGCGCCTGGCCCTGCGCTGCCTGAAACAGACAATGTTGAAGTGAAGCCTGCGGCATCTCCTTTAGGAGAGAAGAGACGTCGCCGATTTTTTTCTCCCTCCCCTCCTAGGTGTCTGCAGTCACTGGAGCGGCGTGTGACACCTTCCTCCAGACGCAGGGATGTTAGAGGTCGCCGGGATACAGCTTGTCCACAGCAAGTACGCAGAGAGATAGTGCGGGCTGGCTTACCTGTGCGATGTCCCTCGGCTCCTGGAGATGTCCCTCGGTCCTCTTCTGTTCTGTCTCATCTGCCTCGGGAACTGGAAGCTGTTTGTTTTCCTGTGTTTGCATCATCTTCGCAGGCTGTCAAGGGGAGCAACTGCATCTAGAAGAAAATTTACTATTAATGAATCGGTGTTCAGCAGCAGGTTCTTCCTTTAACCCTTTAGCTTCCGGTGTTTTTTCACAAGTGGAGCCTCTGAATGCCGTACAATCATCAGGTCCGGTGAGCAATCTACTGTGGGGGGTAATGTTGAATAATGATGCTATGCATGTTGTTCCTATGCCCCTAGCCCCTGCGTCGGTCTCTGCCACGGATGCTGGTACCATCATCGTGGACGTCGCCTCCAGAATTCCCTCATAGAGTCAAGCTGCAGTTACTACGGTGTTTGACCCTCAACCAATGGCATCACCGGCTGGTTAGTCCTCGGCGTTGGCATCCAACTCGGCAGGAGGGACAGCGTCATTGCAGCAGGGTGAGTTGCCAGCTGTTTCTTCGCTTGTATCTCTGTTATCACAGGTTTTAAATCCCTTACAAGGTTTGCCTACGGCTCCTCAGTCGGTGTCTGCCCCCCTCCCTGTCACCGGTTCTGCTGGTTCTGCTTTGTTTCCGCGGCCGATTGATGTATCTGCGGCATGCCATCCAGTGGGTCCGGGTGGGCAGGGATTGGATATTGCAGGGACAGACGAGCCTATTCCTATGCCGCCTGTTAGGGCGAAGGGAGTCCCAGAGACGTGTTACAAGAAGGTGGTGACATGTACTTTGTCTCCGTTTGGTTTCCATTTAGCTGCATCTGTTTAGGAGAAGAATATAATAATGAATATGTCGATATCTTCTCCCTTTTGCCGGCTTCAAAGGATTTTGTTTTGAAGTCGGAGAAGGGAGAAGTTAAGCTGGGTTTGGATGACCGCAAGCGGCCTGTGGTGCAGTCATTCAATAACTGGCTGCAAGCATTTTGTATATTCGCTAGTGTTTTAGGTGAGCGTAGGCCCGAATTTTGTTCAGGGCTGTTTCGGTTTTGTTTTGGTGGCATATAAAAAAATATATATAAATCCGGTTTAGGTTGGTATTTTTATGATGAGGGTTTCCGTCAGAAATTGTCTGTTTATTCATCCGTGCGCTGGGGAGTTAAAGATGTGGGCCTTTGGTTGAATTTGATGTTGCCGTAGCGTTTCTCCCCAGCGCATAGACCGATTGCTAATCAAAGTGTGGGCCTGTTGCGTAAGGATACCTGTTTTGCATTTAATGATACTCAGTGTCGATGGCCTGCCATGTGTAAATACAAGCATGAATGCTCTTTTTGTGGGGGGGCACCCAATGTCCAGATGTTTTAAGAAAGCTAGCATCTCTGGCCCCCCATCTTCAAGAGAATTGTTGGGAAAAAGATTGGAGTCCAGTAAGCTTGTTGATCATGTTGCCTTGGCTAAGGCGCTATCCAAATCAGCAGATGGCTAAATTTTTAATTAATGGTTTTCAGGATGTGTTTGTAATACCAGGTTTTTCAGGTTCAGGTTGTTCGGTGGCTAGAAATCTTTTGTCTGTTTGTCAGTTCCCTAATGTAGCTGTAGATAAAGTTGTTAATGAGTTGTCCTTAGGTAGAGTAGCTGGCCCTTTTGTTTACCCCCGTTTTGAAAATTTTCGTATATCCCCCTTAGGGGTTGTTCCTAAGAAGGAGCCTAACTCTTTTAGGCTCATTCACCATTTGTCATTTCCGCTTGGTTCGTCTTTGAATGACGAGATTGATAAGAGTTTGGCATCAGTGTCCTATGCTTCTTTTGATTACGCCATTAGCTTGATTAAAGATTTGGGGTCTGGCTCTTTGTTGGCTAAGGCGGACATAAAATCTGCTTTTCGTTTGTTGCCGGTTCATCCGGTCGGTTTTATTTCGGTTTTGTTTTTGTCTTTTTTGACCGGTGTCTACCTATGGGCTGCTCGTTGTCTTGCTTTTATTTTGAAGCTTTCTCATGTTTTCTGGATTGGGTTGTGGCTGTTATGGGTTCATTGACGCACTATCTGGATGATTTTTTATTAATTGGTCCTGGTTTCTCTCCAGCTTGTGCACGGCTCCTTGATTGTTTTATGAACGTTTGTGCTGAGTTTGGGATTTCTTTTGGCTTTGGATAAAACAGCTTTTCCATGTACATGTTTAGAGTATTTAGGGATTGTAATTGACACAGTTGCTGGTGAATTCAGAATACCTTCTGAGAAAATAGCTAAAGCTATCTCTGCGTTATCAGTGTTATTTCATAGGTCAAGGGCCACAGTAAAGGAAATTCAATCTCTTTTGGGTTTATTGGTATTTTTTTCCAAGGTTATGCCATTAGCACGTATTTTTTCTCGTAGTTTATCTTTGCTTATTGCTGGGTTGAGGAATCCTGCCCTTCATGTCCGGATCTCTAGGGAGGTTCAGGATGATTTATTAGTCTGGTTGTGATTTTTTCAGGGTATTAATCGTCGTATGATTTGGCAGTCTGATTTTATTTATGCTGCTGATCTACAGCTGTTTACAGATGCTTCTGGTTCAGTAGGTTTTGGTGCTTTTTTTCAGGGGAAATGGTCTGCTGGGCGTTGGCCCCAGTTGTGGTTTGATAAAGGATTAGTGAAGAATTTGATATTGTTGGAATTATTCCCGGTTATTGTTGCTGTTACACTATGGGATTCTCAGTTCAAGAATAGGAAGTTGATCCTGAACACGGATAATAAGGGTGTTGTCTTTTCCATAAATTTTTTATCATCTAAGTGTAGTATGGTGATTAATTTGTTAAGACATTTAGTTTTGCTATGCTTGAGTTGTAATATCTTACTTAGGCCAGTGCATATTCCTGGTAGATCGAATGAGGTGGCTGATAAATTATCTCGTTTTCAGTTTTCAGATTCCGTCAGTTGGTTCCTTATGCAGAGCGGGAGGGAGAACGGTGCCCGCTTCACCTGTGGACTGTGATATGGTCATGATTATGCGACTTTTGCGGCAATCGTTTGCCCCATCTACATGGTCAAGTTATGTAAGCGCTTGGTCCAAATAGTCTAGTTTTATGTCTGTCTTATCATTGTCTCCCTTGATACTGTCGGAGCAGTTGGCTGTTGCCTTTTGCTTATCTTTGTTTTGTAAGCGTTTGGCCTATTCGACGGTATGTCGGATTCTTGCAGGGGTTTTGTTTTTTATGAGATTGTTAGGAAATAGGTCTTTTACAGAAGTTTTCATTATTAAGCATCCGTTGAAGGGGTATAAGAAAGGTAATTGTGTTTTGGACGGGCAATGTCCTATTACTCCCGATATACTGTTATCTTTGGTGTCAGTTAATAGTTCAGTTTGTTTTTCGGATTATGAAGCTTGTTTGTTTTCCACAGCCTATGTTCTGATGTTCTTCAGTGCATTGCGCATTAGTGAGCTCCTTCCAAGATCTAGGTTTCAGTTGACGGGCTTACTTAGTTCCTCGGTTTTGTGTTTTTCGGACTGTTAAGATATTCATTAGTCATTCCAAGACGGATCAAGGTGGTAGAGGTTGTTGGATTCGTATTGGGGGCATCCCCATCAGTCCAGTATGCCCGGTTCGTCTATGTTTAAAATATTTGTCTGTACGCCCCCATGGTTCGGTTAATTTTTTGGTTCATATGGATGGTTCCCCATTGACTCAGTTTCAGTTTTGTGCAGTGTTTTCACGTGGATTTTCAGTTTTGGGTTTGAGTGATCGTAATTTTTCTTCCCAATCCTTTCGTATCGGGGCTGCGACTGAGGCTTATGTCCGTCCGGATTTAATTGATTGATGCATCATTTATTTTAGGTAAGGTTGTATGGATCATTGGTCACTCCTTTATCCACCTGGCGAAGATGAGAGCCAGTGTACGACCATATGGACTTAATTTATCTATGCCATCAGAAGCGGTACAGATTTATTGGAATGGTGTAAGAGGTCTGAGATGGTCTGATTTATGGAATCAGATATTGATAATGGCTGCGGAGTATCCAGACCCAGATTTAATTGTTATACATCTTGGGGGTAATGATATTGGGAAGCTGGGTACTATGGATCTAGTTTTCCAGATTAAGTCTAGTTTAATGACAGTGCGTCGATGTTTTCCACATGCCAGAATTGTATTTTCTGAAATTGTTCCACGTCTAATTTGGCTCCACTCGCCTGACATGAAGCACCTGGACAGAATCCATCGCAGGATTAACAGATTAATGTCAAAATTCCTCCCTATGCTATAGGGCAGGCACGGCCAACCTGAGGCTCTCCAGCTGTTGCAAAACTACAACTCCCACCATGCTTAGACTGCCTAAAGCTATCAGCCTGCAGCAGAACATGGTGAGAGTTGTGGTTTTACAACATCTGGAGAGCCGCAGGTTGGCCATGCCTGCTATAGAGTTTTACTTTTCGCCATATTGATTTAGAAGGTGGTGTGCCCGGCCTTTATTTTTCAGATGGGGTACATTTATCTGACATTGGCATTGGATATATTTAATTTCGATTTACAAGCCATTGTTGAGCTTAGTTTTGGTGGGGTGGGGCCTGCTGCGCCTTTATGAGTTCTTTGATAAGCTGCAATTTTTGAGCTTGAGCTTATGGCTGAGCTCGCGCTTTGTTGTATATGAGTTCAAATGTTGGTAATGTTAAATTATTCGTTTATAATGAGCTTGAGCTTATGGCTGAGCTCGTGTTTTGAGTTCAATGGAATTTTTAATTGAGTTGTTAATGTCAAATTATTAATTTAGTAAAAAATATTTTCCAATCAAATTGGCTGGTTTCGGTGTTTTTATTGATATGATTAGGAATATGTTAAGTGTGATATGACCTTTCATCCCATGGTGGGATCCTGGACATTAGGGAAGGATCCACATTGGATTAAGGTCATTCCTAGGTGGTTTATGCTATTAGTTTTGGCGGGAATTTTTCCCGCCTTTTTTACTGGTACCATGTCCGGGCAGATTGCCTGGGATGGCAACATGGTTTCGATTGGGTCGCCACCGTCTGGGTAATTCTGCCCTGCGGTGGCAACCCTTATTTTATTGGCTGTTATTTTAGCCAATGGATATCTTTATGTTGTAAAAACTGTGATTGGCTGGTCGGGTTGAGCTGGTGCGGATAAATATGTGGGTGCAGGTGAAGCTGGGGTCCGTTACTTCATCTGTGAAGGAAGAAGCATCACTGCCCTGCCCGCCCTTCCCGATAGGCTGTCGTTTTTAATTTTTATTTTTAAAGCTGGGGTATGAGTTCTTTGATAAGCTGCAATTTTTGAGCTTGAGCTTATGGCTGAGCTTGCGCTTTGTTGTATATGAGTTCAAATGAATGTTTAAATTGAGTTGGTAATGTTAAATTATTAATTTATAATGAGCTTGAGCTTATAGCTGAGCTTTTGTTTTGAGTTCAATGGAATTTTTAATTGAGTTGTTAATGTTAAATTATTAATTTAGTAAAAAATATTTTCCAATCAAATTGGCTGGTTTTGGTGTTTTTATTGATATGATTAGGAATATGTTAAGTGTGGTATGACCTTTCATCCCATCACAGTTCTTACAGTAATGAAGCTTTGACACTTCCGGAGACTGAACTTTTACCTCTCCAATCTGAGAAAGTGCCTCCTTGTCTTTTGAGCGCATTTTACATGGAACAATTTTACACTGTATTTTTTGTATGGCCCATTTATATATTTGTATAGGTTAATCATGTCCCCCCTTAGACGTCTCTTCTCAAGACTAAATAAATTCAATTCTTTTAATATTTCTTCATAACTAAGACCCTCCATGCCCCTTAGCATTTTAGTCGCTCTCCTCTGTACGTTTTCTAGTGTAGTGTGGAAAGTCAGTATAAGGGCTTATGCACGCGATCATATTTTATTTCCGTGTCCGTTCCATTTTTGTTGCGTATAGGATGCGGACCCATTCATTTCAATGGGTCCACATAAAATGCGCACCGCAAAAAAAGATAGAACATGTCCTATTTTTGCCTGTTTAGCAGACAAGGATAGGCATGGTTACAATGGATCCGCAAAAAAAATAAAAAATTTCATGTGCTATGAATTCTAATTTCCTCTCGCTTCGTAGTAACAATTTTTTTTCCTCTAAAATGGCAGCTATACGTATTACAAAGTGAAAGTAAAAAGCCTGGGAATCAGATATGACTCATAATGCTGTACAGCCGGCCAATCAGCAGATAGCCATCCCCTGTAATGTCACAGCCCTATAAAAAGCCTAATCCTGCCCAGTCTTCACCATTTTGCTGTGAATTGAGCATAGGGAGATACATAGACACTGTAGGGAGAGTATAGTGAGAGCATAGCGAGACTGCAGGGACAGTGCAGACTCTGTGTAATCACCCTGTGCATCTTGTTCCACTACTGTGCCAATCATTCTTAAACTGTTCTGTTATACTGACTGTGCATCAGACTTAGTTTCAACAGCCAGTCTAATATATAGGTGCATGTACCTAGTTCATCTGCTGCGCCATTAATAATTGCTCTGTGCAGTTATACATAGATGTACTGTGCATCAGACTCATTGTCAACAGGCGGTGTAATATAGTATAGGAGCATATTTCTAGTTTATCTGCTGTGCCATTCATACTTGATTTGTTATATTACTGATTCAGTTATTGTACACTATGGCCAACAGACAGTTGCCTGGGCCCTCTAAAGGAATGGGCAGTGGAAAAAATGTTGCAGCAGCCAGGACAAGTAGCAGCAGCCACAGCAACAAGCTAGAGCTGCCACTGTCATTCAGCGGTCGTGTTTTGACCAACAATCCAGCTGTACTGGAATGGTTGACTCACTCTTCAACATTATCTCAGGTGACAACAGATACCATGGGGATTCGCTCTGGTAGTTAGGACTAACGGATGCAGTATAGAGGTAAAGTACACAGTTCTTGAATCAAACAGTGGTGTTTATTCACACATTGGTGTATACCAAAATGTAGATAAGGTGTATCACAAAACGCAGGTGGCTTGGTGTTCGTTCACACAAAAGGTAAGTCCATAAACAATAAAAGTCACCTTTTCTCCTGGGTGTTAATTTACGCCATGTTAGCAGTTCAGCCTCATCAAGTCCATAGGCGGCCTGTTCGCCTTTAGAGGGGCCTGAGTCCTCCAGCCCAGCTCAAACCTCAAATCCCTGCAAAGCCCTCAGTTCACCACACACAGACTCCTGAGCTCCACTGTCAGAGGGAGGTAAATCCACCCACCTGGCAGTGCTGGCTGTTTTTTATGCCTGGCAAAACCCGGCCTGGAACATGGGGAGTAGTCACCCACCCAGCACTTTGACTACTCCCAGGAGGGGCCGTCCCGGATCAGCTATGACAGCCATGCTAAATCCCATGGTGTTAATTAGCAATAGCTGCTGCTGACACATAAAATACAGGCTCTTACTCCACCGAGGCCAGGAACCTCGGTGACACATACCTTCCATCCACGATGATTCCAGGTACCTTCTTACAATACACACAGCCACTTAGTTGGCATGGCCCAGGAACAACCTCTGTGTCCTCATCTGTCCTGCAACTGCCTCTTTCTTTTGCTGATCCATTTGCTCGGGAAGTAATGCATGCTACCAGCTCTGCTCCGCTTTTCAGTGAGGACAAGCTTAGTGAGGACAGTGAGCAGAGGCCAGCACAGACTTGGATGAGAGGTCTGCTGAGTTCTCCCTTAGGCATGCAACTAGCAATCACAACAGTCGGGTGGGAGCTTGTGTTGCGAGCAGTCAGGGAAGTGGTCATGAGACTGGTGAGGGTGACATAAGAGAGTAACAGACATTGGATAATAATGTAGCCGATCGCACGTGGCAGTCAGGTGAAGAGGGGGCATCATCATCAGGGGGTGAGGGTGGAAGCAGGTCCATGGGACAGCAGCAGGGTGGAAGCCTGCAGATGAGCCATCAGCTTGGAAGCAGTGGGAGATCTGGAACAAAACACACCCGGGGTAGACCGTCTGCTACTCTGGAGCCTACCTGTCAGGAAACAACTTCTGATGCACAGGTTCATAAAGACAGCGGCAGGAAGTCAGCATGGAGTGTTGGGGTTAAAATGCCATATTCTGCAGTGTGGGAATTTAGCATGGCTAATATTGGTAGAGGGTGAAGGATGTAGCCAGGATATGTGGGAAAAAGGTGAATCATGGTCAGGGTGCTAATGTTGGCACCACGACCCTGCGGCAACACACAGTCACCATAAAGTGGCCTGGGAAAACAGTGGCACTAATGTAGTAGTACAGCTTGACGCAGCAAGGACTGTATCTCTCAGCAGCCAGCACCCCTTCTCCAGCAGTCAGGGCTCCTCAACCTCAACAGAAGGAAGCTGTCGTTCCTTCCCTTCGTCTATTGCTCGTGATACCCCTCCTCCTACTCCTCACCACGTGTTTTATCAGCAATTAATCACTGAGGTGATGGCAAAGAGACAACAGTCCCTCCCTTTCCATATTGTGTACTCTGCAAATTTCAGAGAACTGATGGCTTACTTCTATAAAAAAGCTGTACAAGCCCTGCACACGTATGTTGAGCAGAAGGTGAGCCAGTCCTTGAGCCTGTCAGTGTCTTGTACAGTTTATGCCAGTGCTGATGTGTGGAGTTGTAACTATGATCAAGGACAATATATGTCCTTTACAGCCCACTGGGTAATGTGGTTCTGGACCAAGCACACCAGCAACTTGGCCAGGAAATGGAAATGCCACCTCCGCATTGTAATCATGGGATTACTGTGCCAATGTCCTAATCTGCCTCCTTTTCCTCCACCATGTCCTTACCCTCCACTGTATGCACAGTTCAGAGTAGTCCTCCAGCATACCACCTATGCAAAGCACAATGTTGTCATTCGGTTCTGCACCTGGTCAGCCTGGTCATTAACCAAATCCTGGCTGTCTCCTCGCCAACTGGTAATAGGAACCATGGTCACTAATAACAGGGAGAACATTCTGTTTGCACTGCATCAGGGAGGGCTGACCTATGGGCCCTGCATGGCGCATGTCTTCAATCTGGTTGTCAAGGAAAACTGTGCATTCACTTTAGCCACTCTCACCTTGCAAAACACGCCCTCCTTGAGCTGCAAAGGCAGAATGGTGTTCCCCTACATTGGCTCAAATGCGACGTTTCCATACATTGGCATTCCACGCTCAACATGTTGGACTGACTGTATGAGCAGAGGAAACCTGTGACTGATTTCTTGATGATGTAGGCAGACAAGACCTCTCCCCAGTGTAAATTCGATGTTAGATAGTGGCAGCTCATGCTTGACACCTGCCATTTGCTCAGGCCCTTTGTGTAGGCCGCATTATCCCTAATCAGCAGAGGGATGACTACTGGCTTTCCACAATGTTAGACCCTTGCCATCAGTCCAAAATGGGGGCCTTTTTACACCTTTTAAGAGGGATGAAAAGCTCAACTACTATCAAGACATCTTTTGTAGTCGGTTGGTCACTGCCATGCACGCCATCGCCCATTGTCACAATGGTCTAACCAGATGGACACTCTGAGCTCACGCTCCACTGGCATGACTGCTGGAGGGGAAGGGAGGGGGAGCAGCACTAGCAGATCCATCAGCAGCAACTGAAGTCTCGAGTCTCTGATAAGCACTTTTCTTCCCCCGCCTACTGAAGAAACCACCCAGCAGCAGCAGGACGTGAAGCAGAACCTTAACCAGCAGGTGGTGGCATACTTGGACTGCACCTTGCCATCCTAGATCCAAGATCCCCTGGACTACTGGGCAGCCAAACATGAATTGTGGCCACAGCTGGCTAAGTTTGCCCTGGGCGAGCTTTCCTGCCCAGCCAGTAATGTGGCATCAGAACAGGTTTTTAGTGCGGCAGGTGGCAAAGTACCCCAAAGACAACTCACCTTTCAACACAAAATGTTGAGGGACTAACCTTTATAAAGATGAATAAGGCCTGGATCAACCAGGATTTCTAAACACCGGTGCCTGATACAACAGAATAGATCATTCTGATTGTAGTGTGCTGCCACTTCAGAACATTGTGACAACTGGCCCATTACTTCTGCCTACATCCTGCTGCCACTATTCTGAATGTTGTCACCCATCCTGATGCCATACGTCTGCTGTCTCTACTGCTATCTGCCCCTACTGTTATCTGCCACCATCTTGTACTGTTACTGCAACTGTTGTTGCCCCACCCCACCTCCTTCCTCACTCTGGTCTGGGGCCACTATTATGACTCTTCATGCTGTTGCCACCCTCACAACTTTGTTTCTGGGTCACTATATTGACTCCTCATGCTGTTGTCACCCACACCACTCTGTGACTGGGCCACTAGTGTCCCTGTTTGGCCTTGTTGACATCACTGTTTATTTTACCTTTCTTCTGATTTGGTAGGGAAACCGAGAAAAATTAAAAAACACAACAGATCCTGTCTTTGAAGAATCCATAAGGCCTCCATAAGGCCACAAGTTCAGGATTTGATCATGATTTGGAAGCCAAAAACAGGAGTGGGTCCAAAACACAGAAGACAAGCAAATATTTCCATCACATGTTATCTCTGTTTTGGACCCACTCCTGTTTTTGCCTGACCAATACTTTCAAATACTGATGCAAAAAACTTACTGTGATGTAAATCTGATACGAATGTGTGCATGACTGGAGGGCTATAGGAAAAGGGCCCCCCATAGTTATATAAAGGATAGGTAGACAGGAATTCCTTTTACATCTTAGGTAATGCTGATCGTCTCATAAGAAACCATTCTACAAGAACATTAGGTTACTACAGTTCATAAAGACATGTTGTGGAAGCTGTAATCATCTACTGATAACGAAAAATAACTCATACAAGCAATCATACAATTGGTTCATAGGGACACCGCCCGTTGAAAACAGAGTACTGAGCATGCGTAGAACGTGATACTCTTATATAATAGTATGTTGCAATGCGCGTAATAGTAAGCGCGCACAAACAGTACTTAACTATAACTAGTGCTGTTCATGAGGAAATGGCTATAAGCCATCCAATCATAATGAAGCTCATGACTGAGCATCCCCAGGATGCAACAAGATGATGGGTGGAGTTATGGGCATATAGGCAGAGGATCTTTCCCATTTGGTTGGGACTTTTCCACTGCTGACGAGCCGTGTGATGTGTATGCGCTGCCTCCTGATGAATCGCTGGTCCCCCGATATGGAGTGATGATGCAATATCCGGTAATGTATTGATTCTTACTCTATGATTTATCCACGATTTCACTGTATACTCTAGAAAACTGTATAGTGACATAAGTATTCATATAATAAATCATTAATAACAGAGAGAAGTTGTATGCTGTGTGTTTCCTAGTTGGGAAGCTAGTGAGAGGAAAGGTGAGGCCTTAGCACCGCCAAAAACATGGCAATACATTAATTGGCGACGAGGATGGGATTTGACCTTTTATAACATATTGTTTGGGGCAGGGGAATCCAGGGGAGTAATTTGTAGAAGTTTGGCATGTTGCCAGAAGTAAGGGGCAATTGATAAATAAGCTCGTAAAATTGCCCCTGAAGGATATTTTGACTTGAAACTTGGTATCTGAACAAATCATCCGGTAAAGCACCGATTAGATTAAGACAGGAGTAAGAAGCTCCTCCTTTCCAGTTTCAAAGCAAAATATCTTAGAAACTAAAAACAATTTATCTGTCGGAGGTTGTCTTAAAACGTTCCAAGTAACAAGGGACACCTCTGAGCACAGCCCCACCCTTTTTGGCAAAAAGCCAAAAAAAAAAAAAAATATAACAGTATGTTTAAGAAAAAGGGCAAATCCCAGAAAGAACCCATGGAGATCCCCGGCTGGACCGAGGCTCCCTATAATATAATAGCAACCGAATTAGCTGGTCACGGGTTAGCGGAATCATGGGATAAACAGTTAAAAGAATCAAATCCGGTGGATGTAGTTCAAGTACTTGAGAAACTCCCAGCGAAAGCTGGTGATGTAGTTACCCTGGCTCGAAGGAGCTGGGTGTTGGCATCTGCATATCGTGGAGTGCACAGCGATTGCAGAAGGCAATTCAAGATCAGAGGCGCGCGGAACAGGCTCAGTTGGAAGCCGAGGGGCGTGCTCTGATGTTGGAATGTAGTGGGAAACTGTTAAAAGACAAGTTGACCCACTATCAGACTATAGCAGAAAATTCTGCTGTATACATAGCGGCGAATAAATATAAGAAAAGAACAGGGAGATCAATGTCATATTTTCACAGACTCATGGTCGGTAGCTAATGGCTTGGCTACTTGGTTAATGGGCTGGAAAAAACATGATTGGGTTATACATGGAAAGGAAATTTGGGGAAAACAAATTTGGCAGGAAATAGAGGAGATGGTCCAGAGAACTAACACCACTGTTTTCCATGTTGATGCTCATATGCCAATAGACTCTCTTGAACGTTTGTTTAATTCCCAAGCAGATGCGACAACGGCCATATCCACTCTATCCAAGTCAGAGGATAGAGAGACTGAGTCATGGCTGGAAGGTACAGCCGTTTGGGCTCACCAAAAAAGTGGACATCTTGGAGAAAAGGCCACTTACAGGTGGGCGCAGGAGAGAGGTATTCCACTAACAGGAGAGACATGATCAAGCAGGTCATACAAAAGTGCCCCATATGTCAACATGTACGAAAAAGAGAGGTACCACATACAGTAATGGGACACATTGGGAGGGGAAAACTACCCGCACAGATATGGCAAATGGATTTTGTGGGGCCCCTCTCTGAAAGTAGGAGATGTAAATATATGTGTACCGCAGTAGACACATATTCAGGCCTTATGGTGGCCTTCCCGTGTGCCTCTGCTACTCAATGGAGCACGCTACGAACATTGGAGATGATTATACAGTATTATGGGATGCCCTTACAAATACAAACAGATAATGGGTCTCATTTTACAGGGAAGGAAATAAAACAGTTTGCTTTAGAAAACAACATTGAATGGGTATATCACATGCCCTATTACCCACAGGCTGCTGGTCTCATTGAGCGAATGAATGGGTTGCTCAAAGGAGCATTGAAAAAATGACTTCAGATGGTAAATACGGACAATGGAGAGATAATCTTTCCTCGGCCCTTCAGTCGCTCAATAATAGACCACTAACAGAATCCACTACACCTTTAATGAGAATGTTGACGCCAAATCTGACTATAGGTAAAATAACTATAGAATCTATTGAATATTGGAAAATTAATGAAGAAGCTCAGGTCCCTTTTAGGGGAACATCAAAATCTGCAGGGTTGGACCTGCACTCACTGGAGGTGACGGTAGTAAATCCAGGAGTCACTAAGATAATTCCTACTGGAATCGGGGTAAAAATTCCCTCAGGACATTATGGACAGTTGGCCACTAGATCCAGTTATGCTCTAAAAAGTTTAATAGTGGTTGGAGGGGTAATTGATGAAGATTACCATAGAGAAGTCAAAGTTGTCCTCATAAATCTGGGTAAAATGGATGCTATAATATCGAAAGGAGATAGGGTGGCACAATTACTATTAATCCCAATATATATAGCACAGATAAAAGAAACAACAGCCCCCAAGGAACTAACTGTGAGGGGACAGAAAGGATTTGGATCCACTAATGAAATTAGTGTAGGAGCTAAAATTTGGATTCAAAATGTAAACGGACCTCCGTCGCCTGCTGAAGTAATAGCAGTTGGCAAGGACCGTACTCTACTCGTGATGAGGCCTGGAGTAGAGAAGTGGGAATATATCCCACAGGAGAAATGCTATTTACGGGAATAATGCTGTATTCTTGATTTACAGAATCCACTAAGACATTGTGGCATCGTCCTTGGTCTCCTTGGTATCGTGTGGTTGGCATCCTACGCAGACGGTAATACACCTGGACGCAAGTTGAGCCTGGCTGAATCCAGAAATGGGGCGTGGGGATGGAAAAAAAAAAAACATTCTAAAACCAGGAAACAGGACAGTGTTACATGTGAAGCCAATCGACCCTGCTTATTTGCCAAGTGGAACATAAATACCAGTGCTTGGCTAGGGGCCAATCCACCCGGAACATTCCATAATGGACAGAGAAATATTACCCTGTATGCCTTATATCAAACATTTGTGCATATACATAATGCTAGTACATCGTTTATATATTCAGCAGATGGTAATGTCAGTCGTGTGGTTGATTGGACCATTTGTTCTTTGCAAACCCTACAGCAGCAACAACAGAAAGGGTTGTTCCAAACCATGTTGTTGACGGGGAATGAGGAAGTTTGGAGGACCGTGTTTAACTCTTTTGTAAGGGAAAAACACTGGCTGGACATCAAAGCGCCTAAAATAAGGTGTAATGATATGTCCTGTACCGGTAAATTGGTCTACTACAATGTGACTAAAAGTAATATAATGTGCAAGTTTGTAGTATTACCAATGTTAATGGGCCCAGAAGGTAATCAACATTTTTGGGTACCTACATTTTATGGACAAGTAATTGATAGCAATAATAGCACACATGATTTAACTTTATGTGATGACACTCTTGAAGGTAAAATCTGTAAGTTACAGTCTGCTGTATATGAGCCTTGCTTGTTACAGAACACTGTAAATAAATGCGAGTGGACCATAATGCCTACGTCATACCGATGGATGGTTGAAGTAGCACCCCAGGTGATATGCGTAGTGACAGATCGTCAGGTGGTCCCTAAAATGAGGGTGCCTTTTGCAGGATGCATACACAACATCACGGTTATTCAATGGGAAAATGAAACATTTATGTTAAATCCAGATAATGAGCTAAGCACCAAGGTGTTATGGCAAGACACGGCTTTAGAAGTCCCTAATTGGGATCTAAATTTGACTAGACTGAAAGCTTTGCTGGACAAATCGATAGAAGTTCATGCAGCAATTAAAAATTTAAACAGGAGTATCACGGGACACAAGCTCTTTACTACGGTAGTGTCTGATAAAATAGTAAAAGTAGGATCCGCCATAGCGGACGCTACATCCCATCATTGGTGGGACATATTCATGGGGTATTCCCCATCAGCCAGGACTACCATGGATTGGGTGGTTCACCCCTTGTTGGTAGTCATGATAGTAGTAATTGTACTATCTATTTGGAATTGTTATGTAGCCTACGGTATATGTTGTAAAAAACGAAAAATGATAATGGTTTCCTATACCAACGGTCAGCATTAAGGACCGAATGTGATGTAAATCTGATACGAATGTGTGCATGACTGGAGGGCTATAGGAAAAGGGCCCCCCATAGTTATATAAAGGATAGGTAGACAGGAATTCCTTTTACATCTTAGGTAATGCTGATCGTCTCATAAGAAACCATTCTACAAGAACATTAGGTTACTACAGTTCATAAAGACATGTTGTGGAAGCTGTAATCATCTACTGATAACGAAAAATAACTCATACAAGCAATCATACAATTGGTTCATAGGGACACCGCCCGTTGAAAACAGAGTACTGAGCATGCGTAGAACGTGATACTCTTATATAATAGTATGTTGCAATGCGCGTAATAGTAAGCGCGCACAAACAGTACTTAACTATAACTAGTGCTGTTCATGAGGAAATGGCTATAAGCCATCCAATCATAATGAAGCTCATGACTGAGCATCCCCAGGATGCAACAAGATGATGGGTGGAGTTATGGGCATATAGGCAGAGGATCTTTCCCATTTGGTTGGGACTTTTCCACTGCTGACGAGCCGTGTGATGTGTATGCGCTGCCTCCTGATGAATCGCTGGTCCCCCGATATGGAGTGATGATGCAATATCCGGTAATGTATTGATTCTTACTCTATGATTTATCCACGATTTCACTGTATACTCTAGAAAACTGTATAGTGACATAAGTATTCATATAATAAATCATTAATAACAGAGAGAAGTTGTATGCTGTGTGTTTCCTAGTTGGGAAGCTAGTGAGAGGAAAGGTGAGGCCTTAGCACCGCCAAAAACATGGCAATACACTTACCAAATACTGACCATGTGATAGAGGCCATTAAAGTCCTGCATTCAGAACTTATTTTCAATCTAAATAAAGCTGATTTCAGAGGCAAATGGCAAACACTCACAAATTGAGGATGCAGCCTTTATCACACGGTCAGTATTTTGCATCAGGATTTGATCATGATTTGGAAGTCAAAAGCAGGAGTGGGTCCAGAAGATATGCAAATATTTCCATCACATGTTATCTCCGTTTTGGACCTACTCCTGTTATTGCCTTACCAATACTGATCGAATGCTGACCAAATACTGATGGTGTCAATGAGGATGCTCAAACTAAAGGATCTGCTATTTTTGGGCTGTTCTTCTGATGCATCAGAACAATGGAAAAATAAACAGTGATCTGAACACAGCCTTACTTCTGACACCCTCCCCACTGTCAAGAGCCCACTTCTTGAATTTTGGGCCATTGCACAGTTAAGTCCACGCCGATAAATTATAACCTGAAGCTAACATTGACCTGTAAGGCGGAGTTCACACTTCTGTTATTCAATCAGTTCTTTCTATCACTTAGGGTCCATTCACACGTCCGTTGTTTGTTTCCTGATCTGTTCCGTTTTTTGCTGAACAGATCTGGACCAGATCTGGACCCATTCATTTTCAATGGGTCCTGAAAAAAAACGGACAGCACAATGTCAGATTTTTTTTCAGGACCCATTGAAAATGAATTGGTCCAGATCTGGTCCAGATCTGTTCAGCAAAAAACGGAACAGATCAGGAAAGAAACAACGGACGTGTGAATGGACCCTTATTGTGAGGCAAATTCAGGAGTGAAGCCTACTCTCTGATTAGGTATCATGAATAGATCTGCACCTGTTTTGTGGGCTTGACCCGCACCTGCTTTGGGCTGACAATTAATGACCAAATAAGTGAAGTGTGAACTAAGCTTAATAGTGAAGCACAGTCATTCTACATTTAACAGAAGGGAATCAAACACATGTATTTGCACTGCCATAACATGGATTTAAAGGGCTTCTGTCACCCCACTAAACCGTTTTTTTTTGTTTTTTTTTTGTTTACTTATAATCCCTATACTGCGATTTATGCCTACATAATCTAATTAGTCATTTTGGTTCAGTAGATTGTGTTAAAAACTTGCTTTTAAAATATGCAAATTACCTTTCACGGCTGAGGATGGGGGAAACCCTCAGCCGTGCGGTGATGGAAGATGGTCGCTGCTTGACCAGGACAACAGGATTAGGGAGCAGGTCACCTCCTATCGCGTCCCTAACCTGACCCTAACTCCTAGCTGCATGGGCCGACCTTTAAGGTAGGAGGACTCATGCTCAGGAACCTCGGAGCCCTAACTCACCCTCCGACCGGTCCCTGGACTAGGAGTCAGGGTAAGACAACCTGTTCCTTCTGGATACGGAGGAACAGGAGTCTCACTGGCCAAGCTGCAAGGAAGGGAGAACAAATAAAACCTATGGCAATGGCAGGTACTTGCCACAAGCATAACACTCACCTGCCACAGACACAAAGCCTGGAACCCATGTGGAAGTACTGACCACAGACAACAGGACTCAGCACACAACACACGGGAACCCAATACCATAGGTGCAATAAACAAGCATAAAGCGAAACACATCTTCAAGACACCAAACGAGATATTATTTTGCTATGACCAGAAGGATGGCCCCCACTGGCAGTTGGTAAGTAACCAGGAGGATGTCTCCAGCCAGCATGGCTGAAGCACCCTCTCTGGATACTGCCTACAACTGAAGCTATATAGGGCCAAGAGGCCACACCCAACAATTAGACACACCCCGTGACACTCCCACCCCTCAACGCCCCCCCCCCCACCAAAAAAAAACCTTGTGAGGGACTCAGACAAGGGGATAGGAGAAGGGAACGTCCACTCTCAGGACATGGTTCCCAGGAAGTCGCTGCCAGCTGCATCCTCTCCCAGCACACACTCAGCCAGTCCAGCGAGGCCTGCAGCCCGACACAGCGACACGGGAAGAGAACCACTGAGAATGGACGAGGGGACTCTCCACTCACATCCCCACTCCAGTCGCTGCCAGCAGACACTCCTAACCAGCACGCAGCCGGACCACTTACGGAGTGCTGCCAGCAAACAACCAGAGATGGGAACATGGAGAGGGACGAGGGATCACCAACACGGACACGGAAGGTAAGGTGGCAGGGAATAAGCCACCAACCGTGCCGTTAACGATGATCCCCCCGGAACGCTCTCCCTCCGGAGAATGCGCATGCAGACCACAAGAGGATGGCACTGCACCCTCTTTCGAAGGTGTGCATACTGCACACCAAACAAACACCACAAGTGCAAGATAAAATTAGGGGACGCCTAACGAGGTAACGGTGAAGGGATGGCGGGGAACGCCACTCACCGCGCCGTCAGCGGTGAAACCCCCATAACGCTCTCCCTCTGAAGAGCGCGCATGCACCCCATCAGCCTATGGTGATGCATACTTCACCCTCTTTCGAGGGATACCAGGTGAGGAGCCTTTCTGGTCATTCTGTCACGGCTGGGGATGGGGGAAACCCTCAGCCGTGCGGTGATGGAAGATGGTCGCTGCTTGACCAGGACGACAGGATTAGGGAGCAGGTCACCTCCTATCATGTCCCTAACCTGACCCTAACTCCTAGCTGCATGGGCCAACCTTTAAGGTAGGAGGACCCATGCTCAGGAACCTCGGAGTCCTAACTCACCCTCCGACCGGTCCCTGAACTAGGAGTCAGGGTAAGACAACCTGTTCCTTCTGGATACGGAGGAACAGGAGTCTCACTGGCCAAGCTGCAAGGAAGGGAGAACAAATACAACCTATGGCAATGGCAGGTACTTGCCACAAGCATAACACTCACCTGCCACAGACACAAAGCCTGGAACCCATGTGGAAGTACTGACCACAGACAACAGGACTCAGCACACAACACACGGGAACCCAGGACCATAGGTGCAATAAACAAGCATAAAGCCAAACACATCTTCAAGACACCAAACGAGATATTATTTTGCTATGACCAGAAGGATGGCCCCCACTGGCAGTTGGTAAGTAACCAGGAGGATGTCTCCAGCCAGCATGGCTGAAGCACCCTCTCTGGCTACTGCCTACAACTGAGGCTATATAGGGCCAAGAGGCCACACCCAACAATCAGACACACCCCGTGACTCACACACACAGAAAGGGAGTTAACCCTTCCAAAACCACAGAAGGGAAAACGCAACTTAAAGGGGAAGTGTCCAAATCTAGCACACACTGTTGCTGTGGCCGCCGGCAACGACATGGGTGGCAACCATGTCCTGGGAGTCAGCCCAAAGGCCGGGACACTGCCACCACATGTACAACTCCAACCAAACATTGCCACGGGCAACCACAGTGTAGGAAAGATGTCGGTGCACACCACACATAACACAGAGTGCACACAGACATACCAAAGTGCATACAAACGCGCACACAACTCCAAAGGAACCGCACACATAGCTGTTGTCCGCGGCAACCGCACTTGAGGCTAACAACATTATGCCTCCAGCTGCGGTTGACACTACAACCCAAACCGCGGGCAACTGTATGCGGCTCCCAAGGAGTCACGGCCATAAACATGGTCGTGACATTACCTTGCTACCAGCAAGTAGGGACGGCTGCTACCAGCAAGTAGCCGTCCTAATTTGCTGGTAGCAAGGTAATTTGCATATGTCAGCATTCGCCCCATAAGACGCAGGGGCATTTCCCCCCCATTTTAGGGGGGAGAAAGTGCGTTTTATGGGGCGAAAAATACGGTACTTTACTTGTGTGGGCGTTACTGCAAACCTTTGATGGGCTCCTGCTTTTGCAGGTTGTATACTTGCTGCACTTGGCACTTAATAAACTGTGTAATATAACAGATAGGCCTTTTTCACACGGGCGAGTTTTCCACGTGGGTGCAATGCGTGAGGTGAACGCATTGTGCCCACACTGAATCCGGACCCATTCATTTTTATGGGGCTGTGCACATGAGCTGTGATTTTCACGCAGCATGCTATATATTGTGCATTTTTCACGCAACGCAGGCCCCGTAGAAGTGAATTGGGCTGTTTGAAAATCGCAAGCATCCGCAACCAAGTGCGGATGCGGTGCGATTTTCAGGCATGGTTGCTAGGAGACGATCGGGGTGGGGACCCGATCATTATTATTTTCCCTTATAACATGGTTATAAGGGAAAATAATAGTATTGTTAATACAGAATGCTAAGTAAATTAGGGATGGAGGGGTTAAAAAAAAGATTTTTTTATTAAACTCACCTCATCCACTTGTCTGCGCTGCCCAGCTCGTCTTCTTTCTTCTTCTTTGATGACCTGGGCGAAAAGGACCTTTGGTGACGTCACTGCGCTCACCAAAGGTCCTTTTCCTCCCAGGTCCTCAAAGAAGAAGAATGAAGACAAGCCGGGCTGAGCAAACAAGTGGATGAGGTGAGTTTAATTAATTATTCCTTTTTTTTAACCCCTCCATCCCTAATTTACTTAGCATTCTGTATTAAGAATGCTATTATTTTGCCTTATAACCATGTTATAAGGGAAAATAATAAAATTTACACAACACCGATCCCAAACCCGAACTTCTGTGAAGAAGTCCGGGTTAGGGTCTGGGTACCAAACATGCCGATTTTTCTCACGTGCGTGCAAAACGCATTAAAATGCTTTGCACTCGCTGTGAAAAATCACACATTTTCCCGCAACGCACTCGCTTCCTATCAGGCCCTCACACGCAACGCCCGTGTGAAAGAGGCCATACTTGCAGGCTCTCTCTTTATATATACGCTCACTTTACATTTATTGGCTTATGTATACTCCAATAAAATTCATTTTTATTTTTGTATATACTGCTGTTTAGACACTCTTTTGCTTCGCTGTAGGTTTATCTGTTCCCAGTGAGTTGGCATTTTTTATGGGGTCAGTATAGGTTGCTTTACACTGGGTTTGTGCAATTTTATAGCAACGCCGTAACCTGAATATTTCTCTAACTGTTGTGATATCTTTAGGTACATTATTGATTCATATTCTATTCATCTATTAAGAATAAGGTTTCAGGGATACCAATAATAATAACATGAAAAATCTATGCAGTAGAATCTTGTGATTGCTATTTTCGTACATGAGTAAAGAAGATTCTTTCTAATTATGTGACAACCCAGAATCTCTCCAGTGAGCAGCTTTATATTGCTGAAACATTTGAAGTTGGCCTGCTTTGATCTCTGAGGAATATTTTATTTCATTTCTTATAAACCCTTGTTATTTTCATTTTTTCTGGATGGTAAAATCACATTTATTTATACATGAGATGAAGATCTCGAGTTCTAAAGTAAAAATTATCATGCACACCAAAGAACTGGTGAATTTATAAAAAGACCATGTGAAGTAAACATATTCCTGTATGGATATAAGAACATGCAAGAACAAAGTTAACATACTTTAAATAAAAAGGTCATGTTCCTATATAATCTAATGGACAGATGAACATCGATTTAGGCAGAGAGAAAAAAAGACATAGTCTATATTGGCCAAAATTTTCACTCTTTCAATAATTTCTTTGTACAAATTCTTTCCATTGAATAACCCTCTGTAAAGTAGGTCACCACTCTAAAACTTGGTCAAGTGACCATCACTTCCACACCACAGTAGATGAAGGTGGAGAAACCCAACAGCCAAACAGTATTCTTTGACTCCAGGCCAAAGCTCCCACATGCACGAAACAACTAGAGCCTAGACTGCTGCACTGCCACACACACACACACGTACATAGATGAAAAAGTTTGCCTATACAGGTATTGTGTACATTCTGAGAAGAATATTAGTACAGGTTCTTGATAATTTCAAAACATGACAACAACCTTTAGAGTAGGAATCCACTTTAATTGGCAAGTGGGTGTATTCATAGTAGCAGCCTTTAAACTTACACCTGGCGGCTTAAAGAGGACCTTTCACCTGAAAATGAAAGTTAAACTAAAGATATAGCCTTACTTAAATGCCCCCAGTATTGCTTATTCAGTCATTCATTTTTCAATCAGTGCCCCCGTTTGTCCGCGCTGCCCTCCGGAATATTTGCCACCTTGTATGCTAATGAGGCATTCGGCTCAACTAGGCAGGCCTTCAAAAGTTCTCCCTGGCATGTCATTCTTCTCCCTGGCACGGAATGCATCCAATCAGCGCACTCGTTTCTTAGCCAGGGAGAAGACGCTCTAGTTCTCGCAAGATTCGCAAGAACTGGAACGATTTCATCCTTCTAGAGCCGGCGCCATCTCGCGAGAACTGGAGCGTCTTCTCCCTGGCTAAGAGCGGAGAAGAATGACACACCCGGAAGAACTGACATTATGACATTTGATACATTTAGCGTAAAATACACCAGCACAGACTCAAGGAAAAGTGACTTTAAATATTGCCCAAATTCCCCCCTTAGGCCCCTTTCACACGGGCAAGATTTCCACGCGGGTGCAATGCATGAGGTGAACACATTGCACCCGCACTGAATCCAGACCCATTCATTTCTATGGGGCTGTGCACATGAGCAGTGATTTTCACGCATCTCTTGTGCGTTGCGTGAAAATCGCAGCATGCTCCTCTTTGTGCGTTTTTCACGTAACGCAGGCCCCATAGAAATTAATGGGGTTGCGCAAGCAAGTGCGGATGCGGTGCGATTTTCACGCACGGTTGCTAGGTGACGATCGTATGGGGACCTGATCAATATTATTTTCCCTTATAACATGGTTATAAGGGGAAAATAATAGCATTCTGAATACAGAATGCATAGTAAATAGGGCTGAAGGGGTTACAAAAATTAATAAAAATATTTTAACTCACCTTAAGCCACTTGTTCGCGCAGCTGGCATCTCTTCTGTCTTCTTTCTTCAGGACCTGGGTAAAGGACCTGTGGTGACGTCACTACGCTCATCACATGATCCATCACCATGGTGATGGATCATGTGAATGACCATGTGATGAGCGTAGTGACGTCATCAAAGGTCCTATTGCTCACAGATGAAGACAGAAGAGATGCCAGCTGCGCGAACAAGTGGATTAAGGTGAGTTAAAATATTTTTTAGGTTTTTTTAACCCCTCCAGCCCTATTTTACTATGCATTCTGTATTCAGAATGCTATTATTTTCCCTTATAACCATGTTTTAAGGGAGAATAATACAATCTACACAACCTTGATGGTCTGGGTACCACAGTCGGTTTTTTATCACGCGCGTGCAAAACACATTGCACCCGCGCAATAAAAACTGAACAACGGAACGCAATCGCAGTCAAAACTGACTGCAATTGCATACCTACTCTCGCGTGTTTGCCGCAATGCACCAGGATGCATCCCGACCTAATCCGGACACGCTCGTCTGCAAGGGGCCTAAGTGTTTAAGACTACATGGAGAGCGAAATGGAATAGTGTCTACTCTAGCCTTTTTTTTCTCATATCCATATCTTCCTCTCTACTTTTTCCATTTACAAGTATCAAATTTAGTACTAGAGTATTTTAATACATGAGTCTAAGGCTAGGGCTACATGGCGACACTGGTCGTAGCTAGGATCGCAGAATAGCGGTGATCCCACAAGAAATGAGTGGGATTGCAGTGCGAGTCGCAAAAAATCCAATAGTGTTGGACGCTCTGTGATCCCATTCATTTCAATGGGATCACCTCTACTCCGCAATCCTGGCAGCAACATCTGACGTGTGACCAGCGTCGCCATGTATCCCTAGCACTATGATAGAGATGGAGACCCTATTATCTGACAGTTACAATGTAAGATGCAAGAGCCTATGCTATTACCATAACACTAAAATGTTAATAATGAATTACTAAGTATCCTATGTGCATAACATCAGGCTAAACTAAGACATACAGTTCCTGCTAAACATGATCAAGTCAAGCTTCATTCACTCCCAGCAGCAAACACTCAAGTTAATGCAGATTTCTTTTCACAGTCTTCATCGTAATATGACACATATTCATGTTAGTCTATTAATGCCTGTCGGCACTAAGTTTTCAAATGTCGTTTTTTTTCTCTCTCCGGGATTAGTATCGCTACTTAAGCTGCACCATTGCACCAAGCAGCATAAACAGATGGGAACGGGGTCATGCATCACGCACACCTCAACACGGCACTATGCTTTCTGTGAAATGAGGAGCAGCAGAGCAGCAAATCTACAAAGGGCAGGCACTCCACTGAACAAGCAGGGCTTTTATCCAGCTCAATTTAATCCTGAGCAGCTTTGGGAATAGTTCACGCTTGTGACCCGAGTGAGCACAGGCTTCTCTAATGGACTCTAAAGGAATTTGAACTATACTGTACATAAGACACAATGTACTATTCTATAGCATGTCAAAAGACTGTATAAACATTGTGTGTAATTTATATCATTTACATGAATAATGTACTATGAGGGCCATTTATCAATCTGAAATACACCTAATTTAGGCATATTTCAGTTGCACCGCAATCTGCAACTTATCCTCGCCCAGGCCAGGTCTAAAACGGGCCCATCTCATTTACCATTTTCTAAAGACATATGCAGTGATCAGAAAAAGGTTATTCCCCCTTTAGAAAGTGATGGAATATCACAAAAGATTTGCCATCACTTTGTGATCTGTTTGGGTCTGACCTCTGAGAATGCCATCAATCCTGTAATACTGGGGGCCACAGCTCTGATTTAGCACTGCCACTTTTAAAGTTTTTCCTGCACAATGCTTTTTCTCAGAAAAAGAGTGACACGATAGTTCAACTAAGTGCAAATGTAGTACCCCCAGACCTAGGGTATTACTATGGTATTTGCTTTAGTTTACTGTTTTATATGTAATGTGAATTTACTGTAATGTAATGCAACTTGTTTGCAAGCAGATGGGGTATGATTGGCAATGTTTGGTAATGGGAATGGAACCTACCATCCCATTCCTCGCCTCTTAGAATTGGGTTGGTCCAACTTCCTGCCAAGGGTGGGGCTGAGCTAGGAAAAGTCAGTTCTAGAGAGGAAAGGGAGGAGTGAGGGAGAATGTGATCCAACTACCACTCCACCAGGCCATGTGGACCATACTGGTGGCTCACCTAGGAGAACGCAATTGCCCCAAGGGGACTGCAGGGTCCTAGGCCACAGACGAATTGCAAGGTACGGTGTATTAGAGTCTGCAGAGTGACCAAGTCACCAAACTATCAAGACTTCGCTGCAAAACTGGTGGCAAACACATTAAGATGCAATCACGAGAGCTCAGGACAGGCCTAGCTAGAAGCCTGCTTCATTCAGTGGACACCTATAGTCACAGGTGCCAGAGGAAAGCCATAGGGAAAGGAATCTAGAGCGAGTGACAGCATCGCTAGCAGGTTTCTGAGTGTCATCTTTGCCACATTGGCAGTCGCCATACCCCCATCATCTGGGAGGAGAGAAAGTGAACTTAGCACGAACTGCTGAATGTGCTGCTATGCGTTCCTTGCACTCAGTAAAGGAAGACGTTATTTGTTCAACCATCTCCACCTGATTCTTTTCATCATCACCTTTTTTCACTGCACTGAACCCCAGGGAGTGATGGCCTGAGGTAGGACAACATGACAATACAACCACACCACTTCAGAACTACTACCACTCCCATCCTCTGCACCGACTGCTCAAGGGCTTGCTGCACAAACAGGATAGTGTGATATGTTACTGTACACCTGTTTACAAGCATTGTTGGGACAGATACTATTCAACTGCCTTGCATCTGAGTCTAGGATAGATCCCTAGTTTGGCCTGACTAATTTAGAGTGGAGTTACTAATTGTTTAGCCTTTATATGTCCAGGCATTTTGCTTCTCTATTTGCTGAGGATAGCGTATCCTCTGTGTATTTGTTTTAAAATTCAGCACCTTTATCTTGGCTAGTGTGGTTATCGGAGTATCTTGTGGTCTTCTGGTCTTTTATTGGTGTCACCATCAAAGTTTAGATGTTAAAAAAAAAGAGAAAAACATGGATCGTACATCCACATGCTATGCATTGATCTATCATCATAAATAGAATACAGCACCATAAGCTACATACTGTGCATGAGGCATTAGTATATGTTTTGTTAAAAAGGCATAAGACCACTCACCACACCAAGGTTGCTGGGGAACCTACTCTAATTTGGCGTGGCACCATGCTGCAACCACCAACATTGCAGCACTGCCCCAGTAGGCGGTGGGACACAGCAGCCAAACAGCACCCCTGCTGCTTGGCAAAGCCACCCAGGCACTGGGCCCCACCAACCCACCAGCACAGCAATAATGGCAACCATACAGCACCACACCATGTGAACAAATGTCAAAGCTCACTTTTTCATATTTTCTCAGAAACTCCAAGTGAGAACTGGTAGGAATTTATTAACCCTTGTGCAGTCTCCTGCTAATTAAAATGGGACCGAATGGGCTGATAACATGAAAGAAAGAAAGATATTAATGGAATATTCAAAAAAAGAGAAAAACATGGATCGTACATCCACATGCTATGCATTGATCTATAACTGCTTCTCAGCACAATTAACATTGCTGGTGCGGTACTGCGTGGTTGCCATTGTTGCTGTGCTAGTGGGTTGGTAGGGCCCAGTGCCTAGGTGGCATTGTCAGGCAGCAAGGGTGCTGTTTGGATGCGGCGTCCTGCTGCATGCTGGTGCAGTGATGCAGGTGGTCACAGTGTGGTGCCATGCCAAATTAGAGTAGGTTCCCAATTGAGGAGGCAACTTTGGCGTGGTGAGTGGGCTTATGCTTTTTAATCAAAGTGTATACCTATGCCTCATGTACAGTACGTATATCTGGGGGCTGTATACTATTTATGATGCTGATGCTCTTATGATGCTCCCTCTTCCCACTCGCTGCTGCTTTGCCATAGACAGCAGTGGTGAACAGGAAAAGAGAATGGAGATGGCACATGCACACTGCACGCGCCTTACCTTCATACAGCTGATCAGTGGGGTTGCCAGGTGCCGATCTAATATTGATGACGTATCCTGAGGATAGGTCATCAATAGTAAAAGCTTGGAGAACCCCTTTAAATATGATAAAGATGAATTCTGCATTTGCCGTACATCTTACACATCCCCCCTAATCTCCCTTATTGTAGGGTCATTAGTTCATAAACTGTGTCCATAGGACAGTTCAAACTGGACAAAGCCAGTTCATATTGGTACAGTTTTGGGGACCAGGAGAACCTCCGTGTGGACATATATGTACAATGTTTCCTGTACCCTATGTAATTTGCTTCATGTCTAGTCTGCAAAATCCCACCAAGTTATGTCTGTGATAATAGAATTCTCTGCAGGACATTGTTCCCCAGAGAAAGATCCCTGGAAACATTGTATCTTGTGTCTTTCTTTCCCTCCGATGCATTGTAAAGGAATCCATTTAAATCACGCAGACAGACTTGGAGACTCTTTTGATGTCTCTCCCAAATTCCAGAACAGAGGGATTTCCCCAACAAATATATATATCTTGTCTGTTTCCATACTCAGTGGTGGTTCTAGGTCATTAGCAGTAATACGCATTTTCCAGACTTTCCCTATTGTTTTTCGCTGTGCTATCTATTTTAATATATATGTGATGTGGGTCCCAATAAACATTTATATATTATTACTTTCTGGTTGATGCTTCTTTATTCTTTTGGGCTATTTCCGTTGCCTGTGTAGCTCTTTTTGCTAAGCCTATTATTGTTTCTATAATAGTGAGGTTCCTATTGGTAACTATCCTGAGGATACATCATCAATATGGAAAACCAAACAACTCCTTTAATATCTGACTATGTCCATGATCTGTCCTTAATATATATATATATATATATATATATATATATATATATATATATATATTTTCTATGCATACAATGTGGCCTTTTGCCTTATTGGAAATAAGATTACTCATTTATCATGGCAGAGTGTGTTGGGGGTGGGTGGGAGATGTATTCTTTAGAATGGGTCTTTTTGCATCATTTCTACCTCGAATAGCTGGGCATAATTATGGCTAAATGATGCAAAATTTCATTCATAATGTAAATAATAATTAAGAAAATTAATTATGGATGTAAATTAAGTGACTGGTTCAGCAATGATAATTATTATTAGAAATGGGGGTCATTTACAAACAAATAAGCGGCACTTTTTGGTGTATATCTGCCAAAGATTGCGGTGCAAAGTTTAGTGCGCCGCAATCTGCATCTTTTTCCTGCTCCCGCCAGGTTTAAAAAAGGGGACGTGGCATAGGTGGGGAAGGAAGCAGCCTAGCAGGCTTACAAAATGGCCTAAATCTATAGCCATAGATTTAGACATGTGGTGGATACGCAGAAATTGTGTAGAGGCTGGTGCCTCAACATAAATTCAGCAAGTCCACCGCCAGCTAAAGGGGTATGAAGACCACCGTCAAAAACACCAGTCTTCATAAATTACCCCCAATGTTCTGTTTGACTATTTTTAGAAGTCCCTTTGCCTCTGTAATGATACCTGCAAACGGGTGTGGGTACACATGCAGAAAATTCACCCAAATTTTCCAAGTGGATTTTTGCGTTTCTTTGCACCAAATCTGCACCAAAAACCACGTGTTATTTACAGTTTTTGGTGTGGAGTTGATGCAGTTTTGCCGCAGACCTACCTTTCATTTAGGCCTCTTTCACACTACAGTATGTTGCATTCAGTGTTTTGCGTTCCGTTTTTCACGGATCCGTTGTTCCGTTTTTTGCTTCCGTTGTGGTTCCGTTTCCGTTCCGTTGTTCCGTTCCGTTTTTCCGTATGGCAAATACAGTATACAGTAATTTCATATTAAAAATTGGGCTGGGCATAACATTTTCAATTGATGGTTCCGCAAAAAACGGAACGGATACGGAAGACATACGGATGCATTTCCGTATGTGTTCCGTTTTTTTTGCGGCCCCATTGACTTGAATGGAGCCACGGACTGTGATTCTCGGCCAAATATAGGACATGTTCTATCTTTTCAACGGAACGGAAAAACGGAAATACGGAAACGGAATGCATACGGAACACATTCCGTTTTTTTGCGGAACCATTGAAATGAATGGTTCCGTATACGGACCGTATACGGAACGCAAAAAACGGACCGTATACGGAACGCAAAAAACTGTAGTGTGAAAGAGGCCTAAAAGGGTGAAATCCACACCAAAAATTGCAGACATAATTTACATGCTTCAGATTTCCTCAGAGAACGAAAAAGCTAAGTGTAAATAAGATTTGTGTGAAATCTCATACACTTTGCCGGTACTGTATTACGCTGCGGGTGCAGGTACCCTGAATGTTCAGGCTATCTTCATAAACACCTTCCTCTTCATTTATCGTATTCTGTTTCACATTGCACTCGCACAAAGAAACGCACCTCTTTTTGAATCACTTCCCTTAATCAAGGAAGATTGTTAGTTTAAGGCTTATTGCACACAAACATGTGTGCTCCGTGGCATTATTGCGGACCGCATTTGCGGATCCGCAATACACAGGCACAGTTTTGTGTGCATTCTGCATCATGGATGCAGTCCCATTCACTTCAATGGGTCTGCAAATCTGGAGATGCGGAATGGTGCGGAACAGAAGCACGGAACGGAACCCTATGGAAGCACTACGGAGTGCTTCCATGGAGTTTCGTCCCATACTTCTGTTCCGCAAAAAGATAGAACATGTCCTATCTTTTGAATGGGTCCACGATCCGCTGCAGCACTGCCACAGGGCGTAGACGTTCGTGTGCAAGAGGCCTAAGAATCACGCAGAACATGCTATAAACTAGCAAGCGCTATGAGCATGTACTTTACAAAAAAATAGAATACATTTCCTAAAATAAATGTGTAGTAAGTAACAACATGTGTAGTTACTTAGTAGCAAATACGTGTATTAACAACAATGCAATAGCAAAACGTGCTGTAATGAGTAAAAAAAAAAAATGGAATAAATAAGGTCAATGAAAACTTATGGTAAATCTTAGGCTACTTTCATACAAACGCTTCAGTTTTGTCCTCATTCATTGTCAATGGGGACAAAACCGAACTGAATAACCGGATCCGTTCATGACGGATGCATAAGGTTGTATTATTGTAACGGAAGTGATTTTGCAGATCCATGACGGATCCGCAAAAAGCGCTAATGTAAAAGTAGCCTTACTCCAAACATCAAGCATTTCAGAGTGGACCTGCTCTTTGCATTCTGCCTCTGGAGTTGCTCTTGGTGCTGTACTTTAGGTTTGTCAAAAAGAGTAATGAGCGAGTACTGCTGAGTTTAAAAAAAAAATCAGTGTTGCAAATTGTGCTCTCTACAGGATAGAAGAACATTCTGGACATCTGCTTATAAAGAGAACACATCATGAGCCAGAAAATAAAACTTCCTTTTCCTACAACGTTCAGCAAGCTCTTAACCACCTGGTGATCTTTTATGTCCTATTGTGGAGAAAAGGTCAAGTGCAATCATCACAAAATGTCATTGCTCCATTCTAAGCTCTTTCATTCCTATTTAAATGGACGAAGTGTACATTACCTTCAGGAAAAAACGTAAAGACATATTACTGACTACTGAAGTTCCCTGATTAATAATGTCACCGACTCTATGCTGGCTTTACATTGCAAAGGTTTGCAACGTTCGATAGATGGCTAAATGAAGCTTTGACGGTCTCTCCAGAAATATACATAGGGGTATAAAGATTTTAGACTGGGACTTGCCAAGCATGTTCTTTCCTATCAGACACCCCAATCTTCTGGTAAGTTCTGGCATACTGTATATAGTTCTTTTATTTATTTGGCTATGTTCACATGAGTAGGGTTATTGGCTATGCTCGGGTCCCCTTACCTGACCCATTTAGCTAAACCACCCCCACTTCCCATCCCTAATAACCACACACAGCCACTGTTTGGATTAAATCGGCCACAGCAGCCGTTCTTTATTAAATAATATAAATAACATGAACAAACATAAACATTTGTATAAATATATAACTGACGAGGGAGGTCCTAGAAGCCGCCTAACTGCACCTTAAACGACCACAAACCACCACGGCTATTCCATCTTGCCCCCAGCCGCGTACCACAAGCTCGGGGACACCAACTGACGGACGCCGTACCAAGCCAACCAGGTGCCCCAACTCTGAGAGTCCAGCCCCACCATTGAGGCCCTCTCATTCACCGTTACCATCCAGTAGCCCCAGCTTCTATGACCTCCCCCCGCCAACAACGCGCAGCTTGACCGAAACCTTAAGCTCGCGCGTTCCGCCACACCCGGAGGGCCCTCTCAACACCTCCCTGCAAATCAAGGGACCACAAGTCAATACCCACCGCATTAAGGTGGACCCCATCCTGTCTCCAAAAACCTCCAGTCCCTGCTTCCAACTCAGGGTGCCGCACCACCACTGCACCATGCTTGGCACAAAACCGCCCAATTACCCGGTTCAGTTTAATCCTGGCCTTATTGAGCTTGTCCACAGATCTCGCCTCCCTCCAGACCTTCCTGGGCACAATGTCAGACCATACTGTGACCATTGATGGAAAAAGGGACCATAAACGCAAGAAATCGAAACGAATATCCCTAATCAATTCCCTGCAGGGACGGACCCCAAGGTCATTCCCCCCAACGTGTAACACCAAGACATCCGGGGCCCTATCCAGCCTAACATGACGATGAACCTCCTGAAGCACACTACCCCACAACATACCTCTACGCCCGATCCATCTCACTACGGCCATCCCACGCTCAAACCCCAACTGACGCCCATTCTGTCGGACGTCCGCCCGCAAGGCCCCCCAGAAAACAAAGGAATGGCCCAAAATCCACACTAAAAACGGTGCGTCACCTGCAAAGACAAGACAAAGATGGTTAGCACAGCCCTAAACCGCCCCTAAACGTACATACAGCCGAAAACGCTCTGACTCCCACCTCCCAATACGTTTGATCACCTCATCCCGTACCCCCAAACGAGCAGCCTCTGTGGCAGCCCCAATTCTGAAGGAATGACCCGTATATTTGGCAGAGTCCATTCCCAGATTACGTAAGCATTTCTTAAAAACTGCTACAAATTGAAATCGCGATAGAAAAGAACCATCCTTGTGTCTGAGAAGCGGGCCAGCCGCGACACCGGCCCCTCCTTGAAAATCCCGCAAACACCGTACCGGACACAACAAACATCCCGACACCTCAAACAAGGAAATAAAATGACCTCTACCTTCCTGATCCATCTTGGAAAATCTCAGAAATATCACCACCCTGTCGTCATATAAACTGACATCCTCCCATCTCAGACCCCCCTCCCTCCGCACACTCGCACACACTAACTCCCCCAAACGAAAGGCCCCGAAAAAGGCCAGCGCAAAAGCTAATCTGAACAGTCTCACCTCCCAAACCGAATGACACACTGCCGACACCTGCTCCCCCAGCTGCAATAACAACGAAAAAGACACCGGGAGACGTGAATCTTTGACGCGCTGAAACCTTCTATACCCCTTCAGAAGTTGCCGAACCAAAAAGGACTTAGTAACGTCCGGGGAACTCCGCAACTTGAATCCAAAGGCCAGGCCTGCGATGCAGCCGTTGATCTTTGCCACTGATCAACCTTGTTCCTTCGCATGGCCAATGAAAAGCAACAACGGAATCTCCCCGGCCAACACCTCGACCCCCAGGTCAGCACACCACTGCTGCCACATACTCCAAGCCTTATCGTACATCCTCTAAGTCCCCTCACTCAATGACGCCTGCAATAGAAACGCTAAGGCACCTCCAAGATCTCCCACAACGACTCCGGACACACCATCCCGACCTGACTCGCCTCCGGTGCCAACTGGCGAAACCGCTCCCACTGCAAACGAGAAAGTGCGTCAGCTATGCAACTAGAAGAACCAGGAACATGCACCGCAAACACCCAAGCATTCAGGGACAAACACCTCAGGACTAACTGTTGCAGCAGGCAAACGACTGGGGGGGAAGAAGCAGTTACGCTATTGATGGTTTGCACCACGCCCAGGTTGTCACAATGGAACCTAACCTTCTTGTGCCTAAACTTCTCCCCCCAGAGCGTGACTGCCAACACAATGGGAAAGAGTTCCAACAACGCCACATTCTTAACCCACCCCATCAGCACCCAAGACTCCGGCCACTCACCCGCACACCATTGTCCATCACAGAAGGCCCCAAAACCAACACCACCCGCAGCATCCGTAAACAATTCGAAATCAAATGCATCAACAACACCGCCCATAACCAATGCTCTGCCGTTAAACTGTTGTAAGAAAGAATCCCAAACCTTCAAGTCTCCTTTTAACTCCCTGCCTAGCCTAATAAAATGATGCGGAGACACAACACCCCCAGTCGCAGAAGCCAACCTCCTACTAAAAATGCGGCCCATGGGGAGGATCCTACATGCAAAATTCAATTTGCCCAATAAGGACTGCAGGTCCCGCAGGCGAATCTTTTTAGCCCCCAATGCAGCCGCCACTCCTGCTCTCAAGTCTGATACCTTCTCCACCGGCAGCCTACACTCCATCCGCTGCGTATCAATGACAATACCCAGAAAACTCAGCTCAGTAGTCGGCCCCACCGTCTTATCCACCGCCAACGGGACTCCGAAACACTCAAAAACAGACTGCAATGTTGATAACAGCAACGAACAAACCCTAGATCCTCCCGCCCCTAAACACAGGAAATCATCCAAATAGTGAATGATAGAATGACAACCTGATTCCTGAACAACCACCCACTCCAGAAAGGAACTGAAACGCTCAAAATATGCACACGATATGGAACAGCCCATTGGCAAACACCTGTCCACAAAATAGCCGCCATCCCAAAAACAACCCAGTAAATGCAGACTATCCGGGTGGACTGGTAACAATCGGAATGCCGCTTCAATGTCACATTTTGCCAACAGGGTACCCGGACCCAACCTCCTTACCCATTCCACAGCCGCGTCAAAGGAAGGATAAACAACGGAACAAAGCTCCGGGTCAATGCCCTCATTGACCGACACTCCCTTAGGGAATGATAAATGGTGGATAAGCCGAAATTTATGCGGCTCCTTCTTAGGGATTAAACCCAAAGGGGAGACACGCAAATTATGGATGGGTGGCGTAGCAAACGGACCATCCATCCTTCCCAGAGAAACTTCCTTAGCTAACTTCTCTGCCACTATGTCCGGGAACTCCAATGCTGAGCGCAAATTCTTCCGCTTCTCCGTCACTGATACCGGGTGAGAGGGAATATGAAAACCAAACCTAAACCCTAAACACAAAAATTCCGCTAACTCCCGGTTCGGATATCTATTTAGATGATCCACCATCCTTTCCACTCGTACCGGAGTCAGCCCCTTTTGCAAAACTATCCCCTCCCCTTTGTCTGCCCCCTCTAAAACATCTGCTAGCCCCATGGCCACCTCCACACACGGAACATTCATGCCTAAATTTAAATTTCTGGCCGAATTTACAATTTCCCTCATTGAAAAGGAAGCAGAAACCCCTCCCAACTGGGGGTGCCCCTGTACCTTGCTGCACCCCCACCCCTGAGTCGGTCCGAAAGGACTGACCACTCCTACCTGGCGCTGTCACCCTCATCCATAACGCAATGTCTTTATGGTCCCATCTCATATTGGGGCGGACCGCTTTCCTTTGACGAAACTGCTCGTCATAACGTAACCACCCCGATCCCCCATACACCCTATAGGCCTCCCCGATAGCATCCAGATAACAGAACAAAGGGGAGCAACATTCGGGACTCTTCTCCCCAATAACACTGGCCAAAATAGCAAAGGCCTGCAGCCAATTACTAAATGACCTAGGGATAAGGCGAAAACGCCGTTTATCCTCATCCTCCTTCCTTATACCATCTTTCTTTACCACGTCTAGATTGAACCGTTCCAATGGGAGCAGCGAGAAGATCTCTACATATTCCCCCTTCCAAATTTTTTCGCGCACCTCAGCCTTCAAATGCGCTCCCAAGGGACCCTCAAAGCAGACATACACTTCCCCTTTAGCCGCATCATCTAACCTGGGCCTATCCTCCTCACCTCCCGCCTGCGTCTGCACTGACACTGCCTCCGCCATACCCGTGCTCGCTGGCTGCGGTATATTGCTATTTCCTGTCCCCAACCCCCACGCTGTTAAGGGGGTGGCCCCCACTCCACCCCTATTCTGACTAACCCCCGCTAAACCACAGAGCAAGCGCCCCAAACCCCCAATAATATCACTATTGCTCCCACCCGCATTGGGCGCCCCGTTAAATAAAGATATCAAAGTTCCCAGTGATGTCTCACCTAACTGCCCGGGTGCTGTGAGCCCGGCAGCCAAAAATCCGGATTCCTGACGGACGGCTCCTGGATCCGCGACGGTCCTGGTACGGTCACTGGCGGTGTTCGCAGGCTGCGCCCCAGCTGGATCACTGCTGGGCGCGTTAGGGATAACTCTGGGAAGCCCTCTGTCCTCCACGCCGTCCGGACCAGCAGGAAGCTGTCCGCCCGCCGCAAAAGGCCTGCACATGTCCCTGTCCTCCACATACGCAGCCTCGCGCCTGTCTTCCCGCCCAAGAGGCCTGCTCTGGGTAAGGGGGGCGTCCAGAGCAACCTCGTCCTCCTCCTCTGAAGGTGGTAAATCCTGGCAAGGCCTGCGCCCGTCCCTGGCACCGCCAGGCGCAGCCTCGTGTGCCAATGAAAGGGGCTCATCCTGTAAGGGCCTGGCCGCCCTGGCCGACCGCGCAGCCCCGCCGCCACCTCTGCTGCCGCTCCCACGCTGAGCAGGCCTCTGCCTCCCGGGGACAGGAGGGGATCCCGCAGCACCTGGTCCGGATTCCCTTGACGCGGCTGCATTGCGCTGAGGGGGAGGCCCCGCAGCCTCCTCAGGGTCCCGCCGGACATATGGATTCCTCCCACGCCGGGGGGCCGTAGGAGCAGGAATGCTAGAAGGCCCCCGGCGTGGAGGGTCCCTTGTGGGGCTCCTGACACGGCGCCGGACCCGGGGGGGTATACCGGGGCTCAGGCGCGTCGGCGGCCGTGCCCGCCGCGACCGTGTAGCGATGGGATTGGGGCTAGCTGTACCCCCCTCCGCTCCCCCAAGTAAATCCGTCACCTGCTGCTCTAACCAGTCTGGGCCCCTGGTGACCGCCGCCTCTCTCAGCCGCCGCAGCATCGCCTCCACTGCGTCCGACATGGCAGTATGCGATGCTGCAGAGATAGATGCCGGCTCCTTGCTTCTGACAAAATGGCGGGCGCTACCTCGCCTCACCCTTCCTTAAACACGCCGCTCCCCGCCTCTTCCTGGCTCCTCCCCCCCCCAGCACGTCACCCCGTTAACCCTTGCCTACCCTAGCCCTCGCTGCCACAACCCCTCATGCCGGCCTTCCCTGAAGCGTACCGCTCCGTCCGGCCTCACTTTAGTGTGGGGGCATGGTCTCTATTTAGAGCTTCTATCACATAGTTCATTTTTAGAAGGGGAAATTGGCTTTGCCTTCATGAATTTGCAGCAGAGCGTAATTAAAATATATCAGCAGCATGTGCTTCCCCTGCGGGCACGCGGTGATAGATTTTGGGTGTTGCCACACAAAGTACTGGTCATGGCATTTTATTTGGGCCAAACGTGTCTAAAAAATGCCAGTTTTTAATAATACGTTTTAGCAAGCCTAGTGATTTTAGAGAGAAAAGAATGTTCCCTCCTTTAACGTCACTTACACTGTAGAGCCGTATGAGAAAAAAAAGCCTTCATAGAAAAAAAATGCCATGCAACACCACTGGAAATGCACACGCTGCACATGCATTTTTTTTTTTAAGCTACAAAAAAACAATGGTCTACTGTACAACCTTTCAAAATGCCAGAAAAGACCTATGTGTAATAGCAGCCTAAATGCCCGGCATTAAAAACCAGTCAATCAATGTGTAGAGGGCGCGGCGGTTGCAGAGAGAGCAGAACCTCTAGGTCTAATGGCAATGCCCCCATTGCTCCAAAATGCTAATTTGCATATATTACAACATTATTTTTATCAGCAAGGCAGGCCCATATGAACATGAACAGTGATGGGCAGTTCGCCGTGTTCGCCCGCGAACACATGCGAGCTGCCATCTTAACTCACAAGTCTGGCGATGCACAGGTAAGCCCTTCCCTGTGCCGCGAGCCGGTCTGAAACAAATGCGGTCACCGGGAGCAGGCAGTTCTGAGAACAGCCGCCGGGGGCCTTCATCGGGCTGTATTTGAGCTTTCACCATTGTATATACAATAGATATATTATCGTTAACTTTGTTTAAAAGAGAGGAAGGCATTAAAGGGGCTGTCCAAGAATAGAAAAATAAATGATTTCTCCTGCAGTGTTTTAGGCTACTTTCACACTAGCGGCAGGATGGATCCGACAGGCTGTTCACCCTGTCGGATCCGTCCTGCTGCTATTTCGCCATGCCGCCGGACTGCCGCTCCGTCCCCATTGACTCTGAAAACCTTCTCGGAGATGACACTGGCTGGACAAGAAAGAAAACAGACAGCATACCGGGCCACTGCATTAGTCTGCCTACCCAGAAGTCCATGGGGTCTGGGAACAGGTTATGCGCTGGCCACAGATAGGATTGAACCTGGGCATTGAGGCGCTAGGTCTCCATTTACTGAATTGCCTCAGTCTGGCGCTGCATGTGAAAAAACTGTTCCATCATATTGAGGAGACTTAACAGGCTGCTGCTTTTTATGCTTTTAGCAGTGGAGAGGGCAGGAGATGGGTGACCCTGTGGGTGCAGAGAGGGGCCTTATTTCAGACACACTGGCGGCAGGCGGCTGCTTTCTGACAGCTGTAGCAAGCTGTGTACATAGTATATCCTGGTAATAAAGTAATTTGGCTTCCCTTTTGGTGGGATGAAAACATTTATCCATTTTGCTTTGATAGCAAGGGTCTAAAAGAATGGCTATCCAGTAATCATCAGATTGCTTCATTTGAATGATACGCCTCTCATTACATTAGCAAGCAACAAACATTCTGGTCAGCGTGCCCGAGGAGTCAGTTCTTTCCATTTCCGCCCCCCACTGAGATGATTGCGTGTCATGGGCGGTGTCATCGTCATTATCATCCTCTTGTTTCTCCACCTCTGACTGTGACACCTCCTCCAATGGCAGCTCTTAATCCTCCTCCATGGGAGTTTCTCCTACAGGGCGGGTATCTCTGATGACCTGCTACTGCCTGACCTCAAAACAACACATGCTCCTTGCTGAGGTGGTCTAGTGCATGACAAAACCATTCATGGCTTTCCATATGCAACACTTGACTTTACACATGTGATAGTAAGGAAAGGGAGAGCGTATGATGGCTCCCCCACATGACTGTTTACCCAACTTGGGCCCCCTCCCTCCACTTGTCCCTCTTTCATTTGTAGTACCACAGATTTTCACTACCATTCCTACACCCCGCTACTGTCCCTAACGGCCCACATTAATGTCATCTGTGTTTTTATTCCAGGTCCTTTGATACTGTGCATTCATAATATTGCTATGAAACTGTTATGTTCATGTACTGTGCCTGGTTCACCAGCAGTTGGCAATGTATCTGGCAGAGAGCAATATTTAGATAGAATGGAACTTACCATTCTTCCTCTTTTGGGCAGAAGTGGGCTAGTCCCGCTTCCTACCAAGGGAAGTGTGCATGAAGCTATAGTTAGTTGTAGTGTAGTCGAGTCTAGTGTTAGAAGCAGACGAGTCAAGATGGAGCAGTGAGGGGAATGCCTCCCTGCAGCAGGAGTCCCTTCAAGGGAAGCAGCTCATATAGCAACATGACTCCTTACAGATTAAGAGGCAGAGTTTCACAAGGGTCTCAACAGCCAAAGGCACCCAGATCCAAGGTACCAGATCTGTCAGCAAGTCCAGCTACCAGACCCAAACCAGAGTCTAGCACAGCAGAGAAAGATAGAGCAAGGTATTCAAGTTTTTCACCAAGTCTGGACTTGACTTATTCTCCACCTCCTACAACTCTCTTTTTATTGCTTCAGAGCCTAACCTTGGGGAGCGATGGTATCCAGGAAAGAGGACCATGACACACACAGAAACTAATAAGGCAGCACCACACCCCTCGGCAATTCCTAAAATCCATGACACACACAGAAACTAATAAGGCAGCACCACACCCCTCGGCAATTCCTAAAATCCTAGGACACGATCAGCCCTGGGTGGCGGCCTATTGCATGCGTGCTGCACCATATTTATTTTTTGTTCTGGTAAATATTAAAGAAAACTATACCAAATATATAGTATACAACCCCCCATCCATCCGACACAGTACATAGCATAACACCCCTAGCTCCACACAATATATACTATAATAACCCCAACCCAATACAGTATATAGTATAACACCCCAGCCCCGCATAGTGTATATCATAACACCCCCAGCCCTACATAGTGTATAGTATAACATTCCCAGACCCCCACAGTATATAGTATAACACCTCCAGCCTCTCATAATACATAATGTAACAGCCAGGGCCCTCACAGTATATTACACTGCACAGTATGCAATGCACAGTATAGCACCCCACAGTATGCAGTATATAGTACAGTATACAAAAGCCCACAGTATGTAGTATTAAGTATATACCACCCCACAGTACGAAGTATGCATTCTACAGTATGCAGTATATAACACCCCTCAGTATGCAATATATAATAAAACACAGTACAGTATGCAGTATATAGTATAACCCCCTACAGTATACAGTATAGATCTCCCTTATCTTTCATCCATAGTCCGTGGCCCATGTACTTGCTTTTAGTGACAGGAGGAACACACATATGCTGCACCACAAGAGGGAGGCGGACTCAGCAGCTTTGAGCTCTGCACAGACTGTTCTGAAATCTACACATAGCCAGAAGCTCCTGCATTTCCTGCATAATAATTGGTTTTAGCAGTATACAGTTTAGCTGGTTGGATAGACCACACTATGACCTAAAGCATAGTCAGTAACCAGTAGGCCTGCTCGTTACTTCCACTGCCTGCTTTTGCAAGTGTAGGTTAATGCCCATATTATGATCCGCCATTGCCTGAACTGGGATATCTATGGAAAAATTGCAATCTTCACTTTGCACCATCTGCTGTGCATTCATTTTTTTGCAAAACACTTGTGGGTTCAAAATATTTACTGTACCCTTTGGTAAATTCTTTGAAGGGTGTGGTTTCTCAATTGGGCCCTACAGTTGTCAGCTACAGCTGTACAAATCACCAAACTAGGCCTTGAATACACATGGCGTTCTTTCTCTTCTCAACCCTTCAGTGAGCCCAAATGGCAGTTTATGACCACCTAGGAGGTATTATCGTACTTTGAAAAAATTATGTGTTTCTAGATTCTATGAAAAGCTTCAATAAATTCCTTGAGGGATGTAGTCCCCAAAATGGGTACCTTAGAGTCCCTTGAAATGCGAGATGCCGCTTGAAAACCATTCCAGCTAAATTTGCCCTCCAATTGCCAAATGGCTCTCCTTCCCTTCTGAGCCCTGCCATGTGCCTATACAGCATTTTACCACCACACATGAGTGTTTCTGTAAAGTGCAGAATCAAGGTAATAAATATTGGGGTTTGTTTTGCTGTTAACCCTTTCTGTGTTACAGGAAAAATTAATTCAAATGAAAAACCTGCAAAAGAAATGACATTTTGAATAGCTTGAGGGGTCTAATGTCACGACTATGGTTTTGGTCGTGACTCTTTGTGTCGCATGCAGTTGTCAGCGGTCTGCTCTTGGTTTGTCTACAGCAGACGAGGGCAGTTAGTTTGTTGCCTCACGTATGGTTGCCGCTGGCAACATGATGTTGTTGGCAGTGTAGCAGCCTGAGCTGGTTGCTAGGCGTCTCGGTGTCAAGGCATGTGGTTGCCTCTGGCAAGGGGTGTTTGAATGTGTTCACAACACTATGTTTGGTGTGCACGGGATTTAGCCCTTTAAGTGACACTTTCCTTGTCTGGTGTTGGAAGGGTTAACTCCTTTCCTAGTATGTGTGTGTGGGTGTGGCTACTTGGGCTATGTAGCTTCTGCTGGATGCCTGTAGCTGAGGGGTACTCCAGCCATGCTTTATGCTGGAGTCATCCTCCTGGTCTTTATATGCCATCTATCCAGTGAGGGCCACCCTTGTAGTCATAAATATATGTTTAGATGTTAAGAAGATGTTTTTATGTTCTCTATGTTGTTTGTAGCTATGGGTGTCCTGGATACCTGTGTGATTTGTGATGTGTGTGCTGTGTCCTTAATATTTGTGTGGACATCAGTACTTGTGCACGGGTTCCAGTCAGCGTGTCTGTAGCAGGTAGGTGTGGAACTGGTTTAACTCACCTGCCATATCCATATATATGTTTCCCCTCTCCTTGCTCCTTGGCCAGTGAGACTCCTGTTCGGCAGTGTCTAGGAGGAGCAGGTCGTCTTACCCTTCTCCTAGTCCAGGGATATCCTGAGGGCTAGTAGGGACCCTAGGTTACGGAGTATGAGCCCTCCTACCATCTGGGTTGGCTCATACAGTTAGGAGTCAGGGTCAGAATTAGGGACGCGCTAGGAGGTGACCTGCTCCCTGATCCTGTCATCCAGGCCTAGCAGCTACCCTTATCCTATTGACATTGCACGGTTGAGGGTTTCCGCCACTCTCATCCGTGACATCTAACTTCAAAAATGGAGTAATTTCTAAATGGTTTCTATTATGTAAGCCCCTCAAAGTCACTTCAGAACTGAATTGGTCCTTTAAAAAATTCATTTTGGAAATTTTCTTGAAAATTTGAAAACTTACTTCTACAATTCTAAGCTTTCTTACGTCCCAATTTTTTTTTTATAAAATTACATTACATAATGATTCTAACATAAAATGAACATATGGTGAATGTTAACAAATTTTGTGAGGTATCAATATCTGTCTTAGGCCTCATGCACACGACCGTGCCATTTTTTGCGGTCCGCAAATTGCGGATCCGCAAAACACGGAAGCCGCCCGTGTGCCTTCCGCAATTTGCGGAAGGGAACATGCGGCCCATTGTAGAAATGCCTATTCTTGTCCGCAAACGGACAAGAATAGGACATGTTATATATTTTTTTGCGGGGCTACGTAAAGGAGCAACGGTTGCGGACAGCACACGGAGTGCTGTCCGCATCTTTTGCGGCCCCATTAAAGTGAACGGGTCCACACCCAAGCTGCAAAAACTGCGGCTCGGATGCGGACCAGAACAACAGTCGTGTGCATGAGGCCTTAAAAGCTGAAAAATGATGGTAAAATTTAGAGAACTGCTAAATTTGCCACATTTTATGTAAATTTTAGATTTTTTTATAAATAAAAAATAAAGCATATGGACCTAAGTTTACCACTAACATGAAGTATGATGTGTCACAATAAAAAATATTAGAATGGCTTGGATAAGTAAAAGTGTTCCAAAGATTTTACCACATAAAGTGACATACAGTCATGGCCATAAATGTTGGCACTCTGAAATTTTTCAAGAAAATGAAGTATTTCTCTGCAAAATTATTGCCGTAACACATGTTTTGCTATACACATGTTTATTCCCTTTGTGTTTATTGGAACAAAACCAAAAAAAGGGAGGAAAAAAAGCTAATTGGACATAATGTCACACCAAACTCCAAAAATGGTCTGGACAAAATTATTGGCACCCTTTCAAAATTGTGGATAAATAAGACTGTTTCAAGCATGTAATGCTCCTTTAAACTCACCTGGGGCAAGTAAGAGGTGTGGGCAAAATAAAAGCAGATAAAAAGGAGAGAAGTTCACTAAGGGCTGTTTCACACTGTGATTTCGTAGTAAAGAGATCACAGAGAGGCACGGAGCATTATCAGTCATGTTAATGCTCTGTGCCTCTGCAGTCTGCATTGGGTCTTGGCACTCTTTCACGGAGCGGATGCCACGCACGGCATCCGCTCGTGTGAAACAGCCCTTAGTCTTTGCATTGTGTGTCTGTGTGCGCCACACTAAGCATGGACAACAGAAAGAGGATAAGAGTAACTGTCTGAGGACTTGAGAACCAAAATTGTGGAAAAATATAAACAATCTCAAGGTTACAAGTCCATCTCCAGAGATCTAGATTTGCCTTTGTCCACAGTGCGCAACATTATCAAGAACTTTGCAACCCAATGGCACTGTAGCTAATCTCCCTGGGGCGTGGACGGAAGAGAAAAAATGATGAAAGGTGTCAACGCAGGATAGTCCGGATGGTGGATAAGCAGTCCCAAACAAGTTCCAAAGATATTCAAGCTGTCCTGCAGGCTCAGGGAGCATCAGTGTCAGCACAAACTATCCTTCGACATTTAACCCCTTAAGGACTCAGCCCTATTTCACTTTAAGGACTTGGCCATTTTTGGAAAATCTGTCCCTTTAAGTGCTCATAACTTTAAAACGCTTTGACTTACCCAGGCCGTTCTGAGATTGTTTTTTCGTCACATATTGTACTTCATGACACTGCTAAAATTGGGTCAAAAAAGTTAATTTTTTTGCATAAAAAAATACAATTTTTACCAAACAATTTGAAAAATTTGCTAATTTCAAAGTTTCAGTTTCTCTACTTCTGTAATACATAGTAATACCCCCAAAAATGGTGATGACTTTACATTCCCCATATGTCTACTTTATGTTTGTAGCATTTTGGGAATGATATTTTATTTTTTGGGGATGTTACAAGGCTTAGAAGTTTAGAAGCAAATTTTGAAATTTTTCAGAAATCTTCAAAATCCCACTTTTTATGGACCAGTTCAGGTTTGAAGTCATATAGTGAGGCTTAGATAATAGAAACCTCCCAAAAATGACCCCATTCTAGAAACTACAACCCTCAAGGTATTCAAAACTGTTTTTTTTCAAACTTTATTAACCCTTTAGGTCTTCCACAAGAGTTAATGGCAGATTAAGAAACAATTTCGAAATTTCTATTTTTTGGAAACTTTTCCAATATAATCAATTTTTTCCAGGAGTAAAACAAGGGTTAACTGCAAAACAAAACTCAAAATGGGTTGCCCTGATTCTGTAGTTTGCAGAAACACCCCATATGTTGTCGTAAACTACTATTTGGCTAAACGGCATGACATAGAAGAAGGGGAACGCCATATGGTTTTTGGAAGGCAGATTTTGCTGGACTGGTTTATTTACACCATGTACCCTTTCAAGCACCCTGATGCACCCCTAGAGTAGAAACTCCATATAAGTGACCCCATCTACGAAACTACGGGATAAGGTGGTTGTTGTTTTGGGACTATTTTAGGGGTAAATATGATTTTTGGTTGCTCTATATTACTCTTTTTTGAGGCAATGTACTAAAAAAATTAAATTCTAAAATTGTTTCTACATTCGCTATTTAGTTTTGTGGAACACCTAAAGGGTTAACATAGTTTGTAAAGTAACTTTTGAATACCTTGAGGGGTGTAGTTTCTTAGATGGGGTCACTTTTTTGGAGTTTCTAGTCTAGACTACATCAAGGGGGGCTTCTAATGGGACATGGTGTCCCAAAAAAAACTGTCCGTCAAAATCTGCCTTCCAGAAACCATATGGAGTTCCCTTCGTTCTATGCCCTGCCATGCGGCTATATAGCCATTTACGACCACATATGGGGTGTTTCTGCAAACTACAGAATCAGAGCCATAAATATTGAGTTTTGTTTGGCTGTTAACCCTTGCTTTATTACCGGCAAAAGGATTCAAATGGAAATTTTGCCCAAAAATTGGTGTTTTGGCACCGTTTTTATTTTATATTTTTAACACCGTTCATCCGAGGCGTTTGGTCAAAAGTTATTTCTATAGCGACGACTTTTACGCACGCGACGATGCCCAATATGTATGGCTCTCAGACTTTGGAGACACTAAGCAGGCATCCTAAAAACTGCGGCCCTCCAGATGTTGTAAAACTACAATTCCCACCATGCCCTGCTGATGGCTGTAGGTTGTCTGGGCATGCTCGGGAGTTATAGTTTTACAACATCTGGAGGGCCGCAGTTTGAGGATGCATGCTCTAAAACTAATATTTTTTTTGGGGAAAAAAATTGTTTCCGTGTCTCCAAAGTCTGAGAGCCATAGTGTTTTATGTTCTCTAGTGGACTGTTGGGGATTATAAAAAATGTAGTACTCCATGGAAGTGTGATACTCCCTGAAGCAATCGATAACGCAGAGGCCCGGATGATCGGGGCACGTGTCACATTGAGTAGTGGTGTCCTTCCGTATCCCCCTCTTGTGACACACTCTGCATCTTTTTTGGGTTCGTCCCTTCTTTCCAGTATGGGGGTCCACACCTGGAAAATGTTGGCCAGGGACGATCCGGGCGCCTCCAGTTCCCGAGGTACTCCGGCCTTCTCTTTCCCGGTCCGAAAAGATCAGGTCTTTGAGGACTGCCTCATAGAACTGGAGGAATGTCCCTGTGCTGCCAGCGCTTCGGGATAGTACAAAAGAGTTGTACATGGCAACCTGTACCAAGTAGACCGCAACTTTTTTGTACCATGCCCGGGTTTTGCGCATGGCTTTATATGGCTTGAGGACTTGATCAGAGAGATCAACTCCTCCCATATACCGATTGTAGTCGATGATACAATCGGGCTTGAGGGCCGTTGCCGCGGTACCTCGCACAGGGACAGGGGTGGTGCTGTTACTGTGGATTGTGGACAGCATAAGGACATCCCTCTTGTCATTATACCTGACCAGCAACAGGTTTCCACTGGTAAGGGCACGGGTCTCACCCCTGGGGATAGGTACCTGGAGGGGGTGGGCAGGGAGGCGTTGATTTTTCCGCATGGTCCCACAAGCGAACGTGGATCTGGCGGCAAGGGACCTGAACAAGGGAATGCCGGTATAAAAGTTATCCACGTACAAGTGGTAACCATTATCCAGCAGTGGGTACATAAGGTCCCACACAAGTTTCCCGCTAACACCCAGAGTGGGGGGACATTCTGGGGGTTGAATACGGGAATCTCGCCCCTCGTACACACGAAATTTGTAAGTGTACCCTGAGGTACTCTCACAAATTTTGGATAGCTTTACGCCATACCTCGCCCGCTTTGTGGGAATATATTGGCGGAAACTGAGTCTCCCCTTGAACGCAACGAGAGACTCATCAACCGCGACCTCCCTTCCAGGTACGTAGGCCTGTTTAAATTTGGCCCCAAAGTGATCGATGACCGTAGGCAGGATCACCTCGGGGGGGACATGCTGCATTATCGGAATAATGCAGACATTTCCGGATGGCCTCAAACCGGGGACGTGTCATGGCCATACTGTACAGTGGGGTCTGGTATAGGACGTCCCCACTCCAGTATTGCCTGACACTGGGTTTTTGGACTAGACCCATATCTGGCATGAGGCCCCAAAATGTCCTCATCTCGGCTGCACTGACCGGCGTCCAGCCACCGGGTCTAGCCAAAAATGAGCCTGGGTTTTGAGCGATGAACTGTTGGGCGTACAGATTCGTCTGCTCCACCATCAGATTCACCAGTGGGTTACTGAAAAAATAACTAAAATAGTCTATTTCAGTAAACCCCACTGTGGGAATATGGATTCCAGGGGGGTCTGGGGTCTGATAGATGGATCAAAGAAAGTTTTGTGTAAAAGTTCTTTTTTTTTTTTTCCTAACTAACTTTTCCCTTCTTTCCCTTCCTAATGGTGCCTCTCCCTCACTGACCCTAACCTACCTGGGTGTCGATGGGTGCAGGAGGGTGATGGATTACTATAAGGGGGACGCAGGAGCTGGTGCTGAACGGTGCTGCACGGTCAGGGTGCTGGACAGGAAGAGGAGGGGAGAGAGGAGTGCAGGAAGTTTGAATCTCGCGCCTCTCTCCCCTGCACCAATCAGCACCCTGGACAGCAGTGTTCAGCACCAGGGCCAGCACCGCCTCTCCAAATCTTCGTACTGCGATTGGTGGTGTGTAATCACGCCACCGATCGCAGTCTTTTTCCGGTTCATCGGGTCACAGGACACCCGAATGGACCAAAAACGCTGAAAACCGCAGGTCTGAATTGACCTGCGGTTTTCTGCGATCGTCGATACGGGGGGGTCAAATGACCCCCCCTGCGTTGTTAAGGGATGCCGGCTGAATGATTTCAGCCGGCATCCCATTCCGATTAACCCCCGTGGCGCCGGAATCGCGAATTAAAGCCATGACGTACCGGTACGTCATGGGTCCTTAAGGATTCGGGATCCATGCCATACCGGTACGTCATGGGTCCCTAAGGGGTTAAATTAAATGAAACGCTATGGCAGGAGACCTAGGAGGACCCCACTGCTGACACAGAGACATAAAAAAGCAAGATTACATTTTGCAAAAATGAACTTGAGTAAGCCAAAATCCTTCTGGGGAAAACGTCTTGTGGACAGATGAGACCAAGATAGAGCTTTTTGGTAAAGCACATCATTCTACTGTTTACCAAAAACGGAATGAGGCCTACAAAGAAAAGAACACAGTACCTACAGTGAAATATGGTGGAGGTTCATTGATGTTTTGGGGTTGCTTTGTTGCCTCTGGCACTGGGTGCCTTGAATGTGTGCAAGGCATCATGAAATCTGAGGATTACCAACGGATTTTGGGTCGCATTGTAGAGCCCAGTGTCAGAAAGCTGGGTTTGCGTCTGAGATCTTGGGTCTTCCAGCAGGACAATGTCCCCAAACATACATCAAAAAGCACCCAGAAATGGATGGCAACAAAGCGCTGGAGAGTTCTGAAGTGGCCAGCAATGAGTTCAGATCTAAATCCCATTGAACACCTGTGGAGAGATCTTAAAATTGCTGTTGGGAAAAGGCGCCCAATAAAAGAGACCTGGAGCAGTTTGCTAAGGAATAGTGGTCCAAAATTCCGGGTGAGAGGTGTCAGAAGCTTAATGATGGTTATAGGAAGCGACTGATTTCAGTTATTTTTTCCAAAGGGTGTGCAACCAAATATTAAGTTAAGGGTGCCAATAATTTTGTCCAGACCATTTTTCGAGTTTGGTGTGACATTGTGTCCAATTAGCTTTTTTTCCTTCCTTCCTTTTTTGGTTTTGTTCCAACACACACAAAGGGAATAAACATGTGTATAGCAAAACATGTGTTACTGCAATACTTTTCTGTAAGAAATACTTCATTTTCTTGAAAAATTTCAGGGGTGCCAACATTTACGGCCATGACTGTATGTCAGATTTGCAAAAGTACACATGGTCTGGAAGCTGAAAACTGGCTCAGTTTGGAAGTGGTTAAGCTTGCAGTACACATTTCAGTATTTGCTGAGCCAAGAGCAAAGGTAAGCAAGGGCTCATGTGTAATTATGCAGAATTATAGGAAAACTGGGCGATAACTCTTTATGTACTGTAACTCTAATGAAGTTACAGTACACTGGTTGTCACCTAACATAAAAAAAATAATTTAGAACTAAGAAAAAACTTCACAGAAAACATTATAGCCAATTAAAAATAATTCCCCTCCAGTCTTTAGTTCTTACCATTTTGCAAAACCATGTTAATGTGTGGGGCCCCCAGAGTTCAGGGGGTCCCCTTTTGGCCACAAGCAGTTGGGCAAAAAAAAATTTAAGAACTAAACCAGGTCCAATTTAACCGTAGGGTAAATGGTGCACTTTCGGCAGGCCTCCTGGCAGCCAGGCACAACTTTCAACTGTATTTGCATCCCCAGGACTCCGATACAATTGAAAACTATGGCAGAGCAGTGCCCTGCCATTCTTTGTAATAGTTAAGGCATCTGGGAGTACAAGGCATCAGCCGCTCGGCACAGGCGGCATGTGCATGATGGTGTGATTTCATCACTTCTCATGTGCCAGGCAGCTAACAGTAACACATGAGCAGAATGATGATGTTGCTAAGAACTGAGTGAGCAGGGTCAGAGCCCTGGCTATATCTTCTCTCTGCCTGCGCTCTGCAAACCTGCACTGATTGCTTCTCAGTTGCACAAAGGGGCGGATTGGCCATAGACTTTACAGGAAAATTTCCAGGTGGGCCGATGCCCAGGGGGCTGCCTGAGCACTCCTCATGGCCGGCCAGTGGAAGTTTGTGGGGATGTATTTTGTGCTGCTGGAGGTATTTTGTGATTGACTGTGGTATTTGGCTCTGTTGGGATGGTATAATGTGCCAGAATATGGTATTGCTGGCCGTGCCTTCCATCACTTTGGACCCGACTACAAAACAGGGCCACTTTTAATATTTTTTCCAGGGCTACTTTAAGTTCTGAGTTCGGCCCTGGTTGCACACGCCCTTTATTCTCCTGTGCCCTGTAAGTAACTTTATAGAGCAGAGCTGCTTATAATCCTTGCAGTGTTCCCTCCAGTGCTCGGTGATCAGGGGGGCTCTGCAGGGCCTCCAGGCATAACTTTGCTTGAGGTCCTAGAAATGCCATATCTGCTCCTGGCCCCATTCTTCTTCTTCTTCTGAGTTACTGTAAAGCTAAGGCATACAGTTTCATAATTTTTTACGTAGAAAAACTGTTGTATAAAGTACAGTAAAACGCTATACAGTAATGGATTTATGTTCGCACTGAACATCTGCAGTTATTGATGTATCCCGCTTTGTACACCTTCTCCTTATGGCTTTGCTGCATATCTGATTTATTCATATTCATTAATATTCTGGTAAGCTCTTTTCAAGCCCCATTCTTCATTTATTAATCATTCCAACTAGAGCAGCATGTGTCCGGTTGTGCTCAATAACTGTGTAAGCCAAGGCAGTCCTTTGTGGATTATCATCCAGGCGATGCCATTTGTAGTGAGAAGAGACCAAACGGTAGAAAACCTAAATGTTATATCTCCATATCCACACTGCGGAATGCCGCCAAACCAGCAGCCTTCCGTATACACACTGTTGATAAAGCAATGTAATCTGCACGGGAAGCTTTGAATGAGAAACTCTCAATACAGCAAATGGCATCCTCCCTAGGATGAATTATCCATCCCAGCAGGAAGGCTGGACAGCGGCAAGATTAAAAAATACAGACAAAACCCAACAGCATCTTCCGTTACTTGGAAAGCTTTAATGTACGGAATTCTTTTAATGATTTTTAGGCGTACTTGATATTTTAAGCAGGCATTATTTGTGCCTTAGGATAAAAAATAGCATTAAGAAATGCAGTCAGGTGTGCAGCTGTGCAAGCAATACAGTAATGCCAATAAAAATTTAAATAATTTGTCATGTAGACCATGTAAGAAAAAACAACACAAAAATGATGAAAGGTGAAATAGAGAACCATGGAAAATGCAGGTCTACATTTAAAGGGATTGTCCCATCATGACAACATCCTCTATCCACAGAATAGGAGATACGTGTCTGATAAGCGGGGATCCAACCTTTGGGGTTCCAGCTGAACATGAGAACACGGGCCCCAATTTGAATGGAGTGTCAGTCCCACATGCACACTGCTATTGCAATCAGCTCTACCAGGCTGCCCAAGATAGCCATGTGCTGGTACTTGACTATCTCTGGCAGTACCATAAAGTTGAATGGACAGGCGGAAACGCATGCATGTCTGCTTTATCATTCAAATCGAGAGAATGGGCCCACATTCTCGTGATCTGTAGGGGCCACAGCAGTTGGAACCCTCGCCAATCAGACATATTCCTTATCCTGTGGATACATTGTTTTAAAGAGGTTATCCCATGACTAATCTAAAAAATGATAATCAGACATCATATAGGACATGACAATCTCTTTCTAACAAAGCTAGAACCAGCCCTGTACCTCGCATGGATCCAGAGATCTCCCAATTCATTGCTCTGCTATATCTCGATCAAGCTGACAGCTCAAGGGGCTATGCAAAATTTTTAATTACATGTAATTACAAAAGTATTCAGATCCAGGTGCTATAGAATATTTTTCATGGGACAAAACCCTGTGTGCAAAACATTACACATATTAATGCAAGAGTTAAAGGAGTTTGTCAGTACTTCTTTATTTCATATCTGGGAGTCGGCACCAAAACTACAGCTCCATCCATTGTGTGTAGTGGATGGAGCTTGTGAATGGAGTCTATCCACTGCACACAATAGAAGGAAGTGTAGTTCTGATGCTGACTTCTGGCGCTGAAACTACTGCAGAACAGCTGATTGCAGGGAGTGTGGTGTGTTCAACCCCTGCCAATCAGATATAAAAGAACCAGGAAACCCCTTACATTTTTTGACATTTTAAATCAGTTCTTGCCTGTCATTCAAGTACTTTATATCATGTACTATAGTGGAAGTTATATCATGCGAGGGAAACTCATAAAGACTGGCATACTGCTGAGTTATATTGCGTGCCATACTCTTAGCACTGTGCACACCTGTTGGCGAATGCAGTGAATGACTATTGATTAATACAGCGCCCAGTGCTTAAGAAAATCAGATGCACTTAGAGCAATTTTAACTAAAAACTGGGATTAATTCTCCCCCATTGTCTGCTTCTTCATAGTTATGACTTATCCTCAAGATAGGTAATCCATATCAAATCTGCAGGGGTGCGACACTTGGGACCTCCGCCGATCAGCTATTAGAAGAGGCCTCGAGTTCCGCAGCCTCTTCCTAGGCCAGTGACATAGGAACATCAGTCACATTGCCTAGTTGCAGCTCAGCCCTATTCAAATCAATGGGGCTGAGCTGCAATACCAAGCACTGCCACTATATGATGTGCGGCGCTGTCTTTGGAAAGCTGATGGGAACCTTCATCGCTCACCAGAGCTTCGGTGAGCACAGCAGCTCCCTGAAACAACTGAATGGTGGGGGTGCTGGGACTTGGATCCCTACTAATGTGATACTGATAACCTATCCTGGGGATGTAAGACCGTGAACCAGGGAGGGCTCCCCAGGATACAGCGAAGCCACAGACAAGGAAAGCAACACTGACACCTGCTTTTATGAAAACTGAGACTTTACTGAACAGAAGTAATTAACACAATCTCATTTGTAGTGAACATATAATAAAGTTACAAATGCCTGGACGCCGAGACCCCTGTGCTGCACAGCACGGCACCCCAAGATGGCCGACAGACACCACTTATGATAATTTACCTATTGTGGGCACAACAATTGTGTGGGGTGCAAGATACAGACGGCCTGCGGTGCAGCACAAGAGCTCACAATCTTACAGGCTTATACAATAGTTTCCCTTCTTCCTAAACGACACCGTGACACGTATCTGTATTACTCCCAGTCAAGATGCTGGAGTAGCTGAAGTTTTCAGTGAAGTCCCTTGTTGATCCAGGAGCGAACTATAAACTTATAAGTAGTAGGTCCTAGTGTTGGGTAATTTCAGAATCTTTGTAGCACAATCCTTGCAGCCTGCCTCACACAGGATCCCTATCTGACTAACTAAATGCAGGCTAGATCACAGTCTCTAGTTTTCTACCAGGCTCCCACAATATACTGCGCTGCGTGCACGATTTGGCTTACCGACCCGAGTTTGTTCTTCATCCGATGGTGACTTAAACCAAATACCAAGTCTGTCCATCCACAATTAGGCCCTGCAGGGTCTGTAGCTCCATTCCACAGCTTTTCCAGCCTTCTGGGAACCGATCCTCTCTTTCCTGGACGACATCAGGATTGCTGACAGTCATCAGTCACTTCCAACAGTGACTCTGGCCACTCCAGGTCTCACTGACACCTAGATGCCACTAGATGCTGCCTTCCAGCTCCTGCCCCTGCAAAACATTTCTGCCATGTCATATCCTGGTTCTTCTTCAGCAAGTAACCACACCTCTCAATGCATATACAATTGCTTGCAGTATGTTAGCTGTGTGGTGAAACAGCGGCCTCTTGTGGCAAAATGCAGAATGACAGTTCTAATAAAGCAATGTGTACAGAAACAGTATGAGCTGTTTTTCCATCTTACAGGGAAAAGTCATAATTGTCTTTTCCAGGATAACGCCTTTAGCGCCAGGACAAGTAAAGCTTCACTGCATATGCACAAGGGAGATTTCAGCAAGGTTGCTGATAATGCTCTGCATGCTCAGACACATCAATCTAGACAGATGGGAGGGGGTTTCGATGTGGCGAGTTTAATTTCCTACAGTTCCTATCTCCTTCCCTTCAAGCAGCTCATTTGTATACAGTGCTAGCTGTGAATAAAGATGACTTTTTGCTGATATGAGCCATCTGCTTTGGCAATAAAGAACATCTACCAATACATAAGGCCAAGTTCACATCTGCGTTGTGAACTGCAGCAGTAATCTGGTTACCTTGTTCGGCGTACATGCTGGCTTTCAGCTGGACAGTAAAAAATGCTACACGCAACATATTTTGTCCAGCTGAAAGACGGCATATATGCTGGAAAGTGGCGACAGTCCATGGTGGTATCCGGCTATGCCGGATTTGGTAAACTCCGGCAGTCTGTTCCTTTGTCGAAACACAGATCTGAACCCAGCCTGAAGAACACAGTGGTCAGGTACTGGTGGAAGTTTGGAGGGATGTTATCCTAGTGACAGGTTTACTTTAACCAAATTAGTGCCTGGTTGCCTTTGGAAGCCTTATTACTGCAGATTTGGCGATGTATTGCTCTGCCACTTTTCAGTGCTATCCATAAACAAACTTGAGGCAGATTTACTATTTGACTTTATCAATTTTTCATGTACCAGTCTTATTAAAAAGTCCAGTGGAGCAAGATGTGGCAAATTTAAAGGGCTTGTCCCACAAAAAATATTCTATCATTTTCAAACCAGCACGTGACCCTAAAATGCTTTTGTGATTGCATGTAATTAAAAATGTAGTATAGCCACGGAGCTATTCACTGAAATGTATCTGTATAGCAGTACCCACTGTTTGGCTACTAGCTGTATCTACTATTAAAAGCTGTGACAGTAATAGGAAGAGAGCTGTAGCAGAAAGGACATGTCCCTTGAGCTGAGATAGGGAGATAGCTGCAGCAGAAATGACAATCCTCATGAGCTGTAATAGGGAGAGAGCTGCATCAGAAAGGATACATCCCCTGAGCTTTAATAGGGAGAACGCTGCAACAGAGAGTATACCTTCTTAGCTGTGATAGAGAGAGCTGTAGCATAAAGGTCACGCCCACTGAGCTGTGACAGGTAGAGAGCTTAGGCAGAAAGGATGCACCCTCGCAATTGTAATAGAGAGAGCTACAACAGAAAGGCCATACTCATTGAGCTGCCAGCTTAAAAAATAAATCTATCAGAGAAATTGGAGGAGCGAATATGGATAGCTCTAGATCCATGTGAAGTACAGGGCTGGTTCTGACTTTGTTAGAGATTGGCCCCTTTCAGACGGGCGAATTCCAGGCATCAGAATTGCAGCGTGAGTATGCGGCTGCTCCCGTCCTGACCTCCCAGCACTGCCAGGGTTGCATAGCATTATATGGATTTATGATGCTATGCAACCCTTAGAGGTCTGAAATGTATTGTATAACACTGACATAATGCTGTCAGTGTTCTCCAATTCATTCCAGAACTGTAAGTGTTACCGTATTTTTCACCCTATAAGACGCATCGGCCCATAAGACGCACCTAGGTTTTTGGGGAGGAAAATAAGAAAAAAAATATTTTAACCAAAAGGTGTGCTTTTGGTGGGTTTGGAACTAATGGTGGTCTGTGGGTGGCACTATTACTGGGTATCTGTGAATGACACTGTTATGGGGGGATCTGTGGATGACGGACACTGTTATGGGGGGAACTGTGGATGACGGACACTGTTATGGGGGGATCTGTGGATGACGGACACTGTTACGGGGGGATCTGTGGATGACGGACACTGTTACAGGGGGATCTGTGGATGAAGGACACTGTTATGGGGGGATCTGTGGATGACGGACACTGTTATGGGGGGAACTGTGGATGACGGACACTGTTATGGGGGGATCTGTGGATGACGGACACTGTTATGGGGGGATCTGTGGATGACGGACACTGTTATGGGGGGATCTGTGGATGACGGACACTGTTATGGGGGGATCTGTGGATGACGGACACTGTTATGGGGGGATCTGTGGATGATGGACACTGTTATGGGGGGATCTGTGGATGACGGACACTGTTATGGGGGGATCTGTGGATGACGGACACTGTTATGGGGGATCTGTGGATGACGGACACTGTTATGGGGGAATCTGTGGATGACGGACACTATTATGGGGGGATCTGTGGATGACGGACACTGTTACGGGAGGGATCTGTGGCTGGCAATGTTACAGGGGGGATCTGTGGATGGCACTGTTACAGGGGGATCTGTGGATGGCACTGTTACAGGGGGATCTGTGGCTGGCACTGTTATATATGTGCCATCCACAGACCCCCCACCCCATAACAGTGCCATCCACAGACCCCCCAGCCCATAACAGTGCCATCCACAGACCCCCCCCCCCTAACTGTGCCATCCACGGATCAGCCCCCCCCCCGCCCCCGCCGCCGCCGCTGCCCCCCCAGTATACAAATATAAAATGTCTTATTCAATTAAAATGTATTACATATGCCCCCTCACTCCTAAATTCCTAATAGTACCTTACATCCTATTCCTAATAGGTTCTGTACAATTGCGGCAGGCAGGCTGGACGGCCGGCGCATCACTCACTGACGTCACTTGCCTGCGCCGCCTGCTTCATTCATAAAGTAGGCGGCGCAGGCACGTGACATCAGGGAGTTACGCTGCCGTCCGCCCGGCCTGCCGGCATTATACAGAACCTATTAGGAATAGGATGTAAGGTACTATTAGGAATTTAGGAGTGAGGGGGCATATGTAATACATTTTAATTAAATAAGACATTTAATATTAGTATACCGGAGCGGCAGGGCTATAGTACACTGACTGCACCGCCCCGCCGCTATTCCCGGCCCCCAGCTCCTCCTCCCAGTCCCTCCCCCGGCCCCCGCTCGCTCTACATCGCATCCAGCGATGTTAAACTGTCAGAATTCGCCCCATAAGACGCAGGGGCATTCCCCCCCCCCATTTTTGGGGGGCGAAAAGTGCGTCTTATGGGGCAAAAAATACGGTACATAGCAACATAAATCAATGTAATGCTATGCGACACACTGCGTCCGTTGCGTGGAACTCACTCATCTGAAAGGGGCCATTGTCATGAACTATAAGATTAATTTTTTTTAGATGAATCATGGGATAACCCCTTTAATAGGATGACAAAGGAAGCTGTCAGGAAGATACTACAGCTATTTCTACTCATGTTTGCTCTGATAACAAATTATTATACACTTCTTATAAATTTGACACATTTTGACTGAATCTATGGCAGCTCAGCCACAATTTATTTGCACAAAATGCCACTTGTGAAAAGTTTGGCTTTTTTATGTATACCAGAAAACTGACGTACATGCTTGATTAACACTCCCCACTCCATACATTTAGGCCTCATGCACACGACCGTTGTTGTGTTCCCAGGGCCAGCCTTTGGGGTGTGCGGGCTGTGCGGCCGCACAGGGCGCCATAGCAACAGGGGCGCCGGGTGGTCGACAGCCCGCCGTGAACTAAGTCTAGAAGAGAGGAGTCTCTACCTTTATTCTGCGGGCGGCCGACTAACACAGGCTGCGCTCAAAGAGCGCACGGTCCGGACAATTTAAGGAGTGAGGAGGGGGCGGGGCCCGCGGCCGCTCTGAGCTCCGCTCTGCTGCCTGGCTGGCCTGCCTGTCTCTTTAAGAGAGCAGACCAGTGGCTGCTGGAGCGTAGCTGCCGCACGGCACAGGCACGTCTTCCCTTATCCTTTTGACGTTGCCATTGAGCTCCGCCCCCAGAGAGAAGACTGAGCGCGCCCGAGCGCCAGCCAGCAGCCACAGCAAGGAAGGTCCACGCAGCAGCACTACAGTCTAGTAGTCTACACAGCAAAAGAACAAGTAGGTATTTGGAGAAATGTGCCAACAGTGCCATGGGGGATGGGGGGGACGGGACAGAGCTGTGCTGATGCTGCCCATCTGGAGGGGACAGGGAGAAATGTGCCATGGTGACTGGGGGGGGGGATGTGCTGCTGCCAGCCCACTGGCCCATCTGGAGTGGGAAAAGTGTGCAATGGGTGAGGGGGGGGGCTCAGAGAGGACTCAGGGGGGGCTCATAGAGGACAGGGGGACAGTGTGCTTTCCTGCTACTACATCAACCCCCCCCCCCCCCCCCCAGGGATTTTGGGGGCCATTAAGGGTTGGACTTTAACTCCTTGCTGCTGATGTTGAGTGTGCACATAGCCACCAATCATATTCCTCTCCCCCAGCACATCAGTTACCTTTAGGAGGGGGGGGGATATGATTGGTGGCTATTTGCACAATCCGCATCATCCAACCCCTAATGCCCCCAAAAATGCCCGATGTGGGGAAGGGGGGTATGACAGGGAGGAGGAGCAATGTGTATGCAGGCCCTTGCCCTGCACTCGCTCAGCTGTGCTTATCGTGCCCTGTGTCCACTGTCCTGTGCCCACTCTGCTAAAGCCTGGCATAGCACAGCTATGCCCAGCTTTACCAAAGCAGACAGGCAGGAACTGTGATGTGATCATATTTATCATATGTATGTGTGTGTGTCCGTCCCTGTGTGTGTGTGTCTCTTCCTGTGTGTCACCATCACCATGCCCACAGTGTTCCTATGTCTTGACGCAGCTGCATCAGGGCGTTCTGTGCGGAGGAAGAAGGAAGAGGAGGCAGCTCCACCAGCAGGGAGTCTGTGCGATAGACACAGGAAGGCACGCTAAAGACGAAGGTAACACTACCACATGATCTACACTAGTGTTATCTGTGGTTTTACATAGGACTACAGGTAACACTACCACATTATCAGCACTAGTGTTATCTGTGGTTTTACATAGGACTGCAGCAGTGGCGTTGCTAGGGCTGGTGTCACCCGGTGCGGTAGAAAATGGTGTCACCCCCCCTGGGTGACACCTGACAGTGTAGGCTATATGTGTATAACAAACATATTTCATATGAAAACTTACAATTACTTGGCTTGGCCCTTGGGGATCTCGGATGCCACTTCCA